>NC_092527.1:8757500-10007500 GCF_037038585.1 Patagioenas fasciata
TGGGGGATGTTCACATGGCATATTTGAGAGCACTGGTAAATATGCCAAGGGAAGGTTCTGAAATATCAGTCATATCCAAGAATCCACAAGAGGATGTTGTCAGCGCTACCATGCTGCTGCTGGGCTGGGGCAGGGCACTGCTCGCTCTCAGTGAAAGCTGATCAAATTGAATGTTTCTGGGAAAGGCAGCGAGAACAAGCTGGGAAGCTGACGACAGCTACTTTCATGCTATTTTGGGTACCCCGCCATTTTTCAGTACATGGTAAACCCAACATCATGCCCATGATCTCCTTTACATTGGTCAAATCCTCGCTAATAATTTCTGTCAATGCAATTTCCACCAAGCAGGCAGCAAATATAAACAAATTCCATAGAATAAAAACCATAACCCTTGAGAACAAAACAACACAAAGAAATGCAGGTTACAACACCCTCAGCTACTGCAGAGTAACTCAGTATACTGAGTACTGCTCTTTACACATTGCTCCTACACCTTCTGAGCAGACAAAAATCACATTCCCTGCATGATAGTAATGCCTGTTATGCTATTGATTCCTGATGATATAAACGAAGGTTATTTTCTGCAAGAACTTTGAGAACATTACCAGTCAGTATCTACAAGTCAAGCAAGCTTTTACAACACAAGCAAAGTCATGCGCAGATAGGTCTGATCCCCTAAAGCTTCACATTAACACTCTTGTTGTTGGTAAGAACTCTAGACATCTTTTAAGAATGGGCAAATAAACTTACTTTTTGGCATCTTTACTTGAAGCTTTAATTACATCTGTAGCAGAAGGAACACCTACACGCTTAAACGTAATCCCCTGAAACCAAGCAAACAAATTACAGTTACAGGCATTTTCAGCACTCTACAACTCAACCCTACCTGAGTCACGTTACTTAGACCCCCTGTCGCTTCTGTTTGAATATTAACAGCCTTTACTTCAGTTACCTCTGAACCAAGAATAAAGCTTTTCTTTAATTTCCCGCCTTTGTTAATGTGGAGCTATTTTATACCAATTAACATGCAGATGGTCTCCTTCATGCACTCCTGTCACCACCTGCCTGCTGACAGCAGGAGTACTGCCAACATGGGGAAACTCATGAGACATTAGAACAGCTTTATACAACATCATTTACAGACAGCTACCAAATATCACCATTTTAGGCCTACTGGACCATGGGACACGAGGCCCATACTGGATCCACGCAGCCCATGGCTACAAAGTGCCTGAGTCTTTTAGGAGTCGAATAATTCCACGACGCAGAGATCTTAGGAAGAACTCACCGCTTTGTGCTCAACTTGCTTCAGAAGATCTTCCTCTCTTCTCTGAAATAAACAGATGCAGACCCCAGTCCGGCCGGCTCGACCCGTTCGTCCGGAACGGTGGATGTAGGAATCAACATCCTTTGGAAATCCAGATTAACATGAGAAAACCTTATGTCATTTACATCGTTGAAAGACAGAGAAAATGCAAGCTCAATTCTACTCCGGAAGCCTAGAAAGTCATACATTCTGTTTCTATACCCAAACGTAACGACACACAAACCACTCAGGTTTGTGTATGCAACCCTGCCCAAGGTGTGTCAGCGTAGGTTTTTTACAATAAAAAGCTCCACTGTAGTTACAAAAGAAGAAAACAGCAGCAGGAGTATTTTAGGATTGTTACAAGACTCAACCTAACAACATTCAGAAGGGATTCGGAAATCCTGAAGCAATGTCAAAACCTATCTTACAATGACCCCGAGTAATCGAAACCCATCACTTTTACTTTAATCAAAGCTCAGAATTTAACTAGGAAACACCAGGCCTGCATTTACAAAAAATCCGCTGGTGAATCAGAACACTACGTCTGGTGAAACCAAGGAATACTCCACTGTTCTGTCACCAAAAAATGAAAGTTCACAATTGTAGTATCTCCTAGTGACTTACTTTTGGTGGTGAACACTGTATAACAAGGTCAACCTCAGGAATATCCAAACCACGGGCGGCTACGTTTGTTGCAATGAGAACTTCAAACACACCAGTTCTAAAGCCTTTTAATGTGACTTCTCTCTGTTGCTGTGGAATGTCACCATGCAAGGACTGGGCATCCTGTCAGTGGAACAAACCATGAACATTGAACAGGGCAGTCTAGGCTGCAGCACCTGCACATTTAATTACAAAACCCAATACATCATGTAGAGCAACAGAAAATACTTGCACAGCCGATACCAAAGGAAGATACAGAATCCTATTTTGTGGTTTGATCTTTCTCTGGGACAGTACTACTCCTAAGGAGTAGTTTTACCATAATGTTATTACTTGTAGCATACCAACAACAGCAGACTGTGCAATTTCAGTCTGCCATGCCAACGAGGGCCCACTTCAGCTTTCACCTCCGCTGGAACAAATGGGAACAACTTTACTTAAGCAGTGTTGTCAAGAGCGAGCAGGAGACTGTGGGACGCCATCCCATACCCACAGAAGCTCAAGGTTTTCAGGGCATTCCCAAGCTCTGCAGGTGATCTGAACAACCTCCACTTTCAATGAGACAAGACAGAGCAAGTGTATGACAAGAAGAAAGAGAGTCACAAGCTCACAGTTCAAATGAGTAACATGCAAACAAACAAAAATTGCTGCTCCAAGACTTTAATGTGATTAGTGTATTTATCAAATACTGGGCAAACTACGTATTTCTATTACTGCTCTTTCACTATAAATTACTATTTAGTATCAAACAGGATTTCCTCTGAAAAAATCCAGCACCTTTTCCCACTCTCAAAAAAGGGTGCTAATTCAAGCAAGCACAGAAAACGTGCTCAGCAGACCACCTGAGGCCTATCAAATGACTTTGCAAGTACAACAGCACATTCCAACCATACTGGTTGGATTTTCCTGAATCCAAAGAGCACACTAACATAAGTAATATGTGCACTAGAATAGCTCCCGCTTATTACCCTTATTACTATCTCCTGTTTATTCAGCATAAGCTGCGTATTTTCCATTGATCCGGTCCTGTATGACTTTAAAGCCAAAGGAATAAATTCATTATCACAGCCAAGAAGGCATTTTAATTGCAAAGCTTTATGTTTAGAAACAGCTTTCATAAGTCTTAAAACTGCCCACAGAAACAACTTCATCCACATGGCTGCAACCCTGTATTTGTTTCAGGGCATTCAATCCCCGACTATCCACAAGCGCTGATCCCCACTCAGGCCCCAG
Source organism: Patagioenas fasciata (assembly GCF_037038585.1). Lineage (NCBI taxonomy): Eukaryota > Metazoa > Chordata > Aves > Columbiformes > Columbidae > Patagioenas > Patagioenas fasciata. Next base: position 8,760,706 of record NC_092527.1, read on the forward strand.
TACCTGTTTGAGAGAAGCATTCATAGCGAGCTCATTTGCTTCCTTTTTGGTCTCGCAAAAGACAATGGTCCGGCCACGGCTGCCGCTGTAGACTTGAATGATATCCCCGAGGACTCCTGCTCTCTGAGAGGAGCGACACTGTATAGCCAAGTGCTGTTTGGGACAGAAACACAGAACAGTTTGTTAAATCTAAGCCATGCACAGGACACACAAAATGAATTTAGACAGATTTTTTTTTTTTTAAGCTTGCAAACTATGAAAGCTTTGCTTAAAAAATGTGTGTGTCTACCACATGCAAAGTCATTCCACAGCCCCGTTTGTCAAGTCAACGCAGAACCCATCTCATCCAGGCCACACACTGCTCTGCAGCACAATCACTCACTTCCACAGTCGTGGCAGTCCTTTGTGTCTTCTTTCCAATCAGGTCGATCTGTTCGTATTCGTCTTTCATGTATTTTTTTGCCACATCATACACCCACCGTGGGCAAGTTGCAGAAAACAGCAGCGTCTGGGGGTTGTTTTCGGAACCTGGAAGTGAAGGGCACTGATTTCAGTCACCACAACAGACTCTGAACTTGACAACTGACAAAAAAGCAGCGGAGTTGCTCTCAAATGGAGAGGTTCTGATGTGCAGTAAGTCAGCAACATGAAGAAAACTCCGGAGCGATGAAAACATTTTTAATACCCTTTAGACACCAAAGGCAAAATTACAGTAATCTTGGATGTACCAAATTGAATCTCTCATCCTGCCTAAGAAATACAAGACACATTTCTAGGTCATCTGCTAAAAAATGGTTTGGATGGTGCCTGGAGTCCTCCCACAGTAACAGCCAAGGCAAACAACAGTGGCTGCACCGTGCAGTGGCCAAATCCAAGATCCGTTAAGCTCACGGATCTGTCCAACAGCAGTCACGTGGGGTCACAGCTGCGAAGAAACTGCCAGCGACCAGCTTTTCGTGGCTTCCAGGGCCAGAAGTGATAACCTTGCTTTCAGAAATCTTTGGCATTTCTCCTTCCGGTAATTCATCAAATCACTTTCAAAACTTTGGGTGTTAGTATAACGTTACAAGGAATTTCACAATATTAACCTCCTTTTTCTCCATTCCTGCTACCCGGTGGCTTTGCTGAATGCACACTACATCAGAAAAGCACAAATATTCCCTAGCTGTCAACTCTGTGCGATGCCAAGTGTACAGATGGGTCTGAACGCTGATCCTACGCTCAGTTATCTCTCGCAGGATGGAGAGCACCAGGGCTTACGGAGTGGGGTTTGTTGGCTTTTTGCCTTCTTTCTCCTGCCCCTCCTTCCAGAGATGCCATTCCAGCCCTTCAGCCATCTGCCACCTCGTCTTTAACCTTTTCCAGTTCCACCTTACCCTCTTCTCTGAGGTCGAATAGCAGCCTCGCACAAAGGATTGAAGCTGGGGGTGCACCCGCAGCTCTCAAATGAGTATAACTCTGTTTTCTGCACTGTCCCCTATTCCTTTCTTGGTGTCAGAATTTACCTTTTTTATAAGCAAATCCTAAGATTTCTTCCACTTGTTCAGCAAAGCCCATGTCTAACATGTGATCGACTTCATCCAGAACAACATGCTTCACGCTGGAAAGCTCCAGCTTGCTGTTCTGAATATGGTCTTTGATGCGCCCAGGAGTTCCCACTAGAATATCGATGCCACTTTTAAGGAGATCAACTGGAAAACAAAAAAACCAAAGACGGTGTCAGGACACCAAAGACAACAAGGTAAAAAAGTAACAGTAAACAGCAACACTTGTAATTTTAGAACAAACTGCTGCCCTTCGCTTTGATCTCTGAATAAAGCACTATGTTCAGCCCAAGTAACAAATGACTAAGTTTAGTGATGGTCCAAGTTGCTCTGTCAGGAATATCAGCTAAACCACAAGCAAAGTCACAGTAAAATACACATATTTCCAGGAAACGATGAGGAACAAAAAGGAGTAGTCACTTTGCAGACCTACAACCGTTCTTTTAAGTAAACATTTATTGGAACTAAAATAATCCAACCCAGGCTATGTACTTCCTTTGAAAGCAACGTCGTGGCTCCTGACCAAACTGAACCAAGCCAGTTGTACTCATGGGATGCATTTAGAGGAAGTAAACTCCAATCTAACAGTCATTCCTTCGCATCTACTTACGCTGTTCTCTATACGGAGTTCCTCCATAAAAACAAGCCACGGACAGTTTCTTGGTGAGATGCCTGAAGTCTTTGGCTACCTGTGTGGCCAGTTCCCTGGTCGGAACCAGAACCAGCACCTGGAGGGAGTGAAGAGAGACCAAAATGCAGCTGTGCTCAGAGAAGTGTTTCCTCCTCCTCAAACGGCCAGCAGGGGAAACAAAGCAAAGAATTAAAAGATAACCAAGAGGTAGAACAGCAACTTTTTTTCTTAAGTAAATGGCAGATAAAATAGACACTTCAGTAACATTACCAAGGACAACAAAGGTGCAGTTAAACACTGAAGGGACAGGAACATTCACTAAACAATTTGGAGTGATAAGATCTTCAGATACATTGCAGGATGCATTCTAGCCATGCACTTCACCTACCTGCCCTCCTTCACTATCTATCCTCCCTCCTCCATTTTATTTTACGAAGGAAACGATAAAGAGCTGAATTCTTCTCTAGAAATCTTCCAGACAATTACATTTTACAACCTACGTTGCCTTTAAAGTTAATAAAATAGAAGGATGAAGCAGGCAACAAACCTGCAGACTACAACAGTTTTCGGTCTAATGATAAATACGCACACTGCATTTGCATGGGAATAGGATATCTTCGGTATTTCTACTTTCGGTAAGTCATCAAATCACTTTCAAAATGTTTGGCATTACTATAATGTTGCAAGGAATTTCACACTATTAACCTGGGCATGGGATATCTGATCAACATGTTACTGAAAACACCAACAAGGGAGAAAGAAGGCCCCAAAATGTCCCCAAACCGATTACAAAATCAATTTTGAAATCTGCCCTGTTCCAAGGTTTTGGTGTTAACCCTCAGGCAGTAACTTACTTTTGGTGAACGGCCTCTTCTCCCATCTTGTGAGATGCTCTGAAGCTTTTCAATCAGCGGGAGAGCGAAAGAAAAGGTCTTCCCAGTTCCTGTTCGAGCTTGAGCAATGACGTCTTTGCCATCATATATGGGCTGAAAAGTCTTCACTTGCACAGGGAACAGGTATTTTACACCTCGAGCTGTAAAATAATCCAAAGAGGTTTCATTGAAAGGTGCTGATCCTGCTGCAAGCTGAGCAATTAGAAGCCCTCATGTATAACTGAACCACACGTTTTATACTCATCAGGTCAAATCCTGTACACAACAGGAGATGCAACTTAGGAAAACACATCTCTGTTCTTACTCCTACTTTAGATCAAGAGGTATTTTCCCCAAAACAAACAGCTCAGTATCCACAATGCAATTTCGCCCTTCTTGGGACTTTTGGCATGAGGCAACAGGAGATGAAGAAAAAAGCAAATTAAAAAAAAACCAGAAACACATGTATTTTTCTCATACAGCCCAAGCCTTTATGGCAGCTTGGTTCTGAGGGCATGTGTTTCAAAACATTCTAAAACCTTAGAGATTTTGCACACTGGAAGTGAAATAATCCACCCAAAAGAAAACTTCCAAACAAGGAAAATGTAAAGGAATGAGGAGAATTTTGTCTGAGAAACAAAAATCTGCTCAGCTTCCCAAGAGAGAGGACAAGAACTCCAGAGGGATTACTTCTTCAACACTACTTGAGACACAAAAATGCCCAAAGTATGAGAAAAATCACAGACAATCTGTTCACAGGAGCCAAATAGTCTGTACACAAAACACCAGAACACTTATTAAAGAAGTGATATTGTAGACAGCAGATATGGGAGTGAAGTCAAATAGTGAGTAGAATGATGCTGACGAGAAGAGAAACCCTGTGTCTAGAACGTACACCTAGGAATAACCACGCCATGGAAGAATAAACGCGCCTTAAGGCACCTCCATTGGAACCAAACAGAAACTTTGTTCCTACTAACAGGAGATTCTTCGAATCTACAGTGACTGCTCATGTGCATATTCCTACCACACAATAAATACAAGATGATTTAGGACCATTTACCCTTAGCTTCTGTCTCTGCTTATACGGGTAACAGAGTAATTCTGGACAAACGTTTACAGAAGTTTTTTTACCACATTAACTAACCCTTGAGAAGGTTGATGGTGTTTTGGGAGAGAGGAAAATTGGAGAAGGCGCCTTCTTTTGCTTCTTCTGTCAGCTCCTAACAGGATAAAAAACAAAACAAAACACCTTGTTAGCCCTAAGAGATCAGCAAATAACACACTCCACTTGGGCACACACCAACAGCTGTGCATTTGTTTTACCATCGTGATTTTATCAGCTATCTCCTTTCTGCTTAAAGAGAAAAAAACTCTTGTGATGCAGGAACTTCACAAACAAAATTCATCACAGCATGAAGTGGAAAACTTGAATCCAGCCACCCTGGATCAGAAGAGAAGACACTGACCCGGGCTGCACCAGCCAGCGTGACAGAATGCCTGCCAACAAGTAACTGCTTTTACACCAGTTCTAAGTAAAGGCTTTCTGCCAAAGGTCTTCCTGCTCCTCTTACCTGCCACAACTTGTTCAAGGCACTGGTGTATCGCCCCTAATTCGGATATTCCCGCAACACCTTTTAAGACCCACGGCAAACAAAATGGAAGAAGTGCCCTGTCCGTGTGATCTCACCGCATGAGGCACGTATGCTTGGCAAGTCAGGAAAGGGAAACTGCTTGTTCTTAACTGGAGTCCACTGAAATCATTAGAAAACTGTTTTCAAAGGAAAACGTATTTGGTGTCACGATTCCCTGTGCAAAGCAGGAATTTCCCTCTAAATCGCACCTACTCAGTACAGCACAGGAACAGCTTCTTGACTTCGCACACCAGGAGACATTAAAGTTCACAATGTAACTTCTGCTTCAAAGATCCAAGAGATCACACCATCACACCCACTGTGCAAAACGCATGCTCTTGATTCATGTTCCCATCTCAAACACAGGAGAGAAACGCACCTGCACAAGGCCCGATTGAGGGGAAAGAACGGGGAGAACCCCAACCCCGGGAATTAATAACCGTGACCTTCCCTTACAGGACAAACTTCAGAGGGCCAGCCAGCAGAGAAGCAGCACCACAGCACAACGCTGGGCACGCTCCTGGGACAGCGCCTGCCCGTGTGGCAGGGAGAAGCCCTCATAAAGCCAGGCAGGCCACAGGAGCCTCCTCCAGCGCAGGGAAAGCTGCTGCAAACATTCCGGCGTTTGCCACGGGGAGACAGCAGAGCCAGGACCCACCGGCCCCGTGTGGGTGCCGCGCTGCTCGGGTTCGCTCACACCCACGACTCGGGCAGGAACAGGACGGGCACCAGCTGCTCCCTGATGCTCAGGAGCCATAAATTTAAAGGGAGCAGCAGCAGACGCTGCCCACGTCTCCAACAGCACGTGTTATTACACACATTGGGTACCAGTGAGACTTAAATTAGTCAGGCCGCGGAGCGCTCCCACCTCGTCGGCATCGCCGTCCTGCTCTCTCGGGGACGTGGCTCCGTCGCTCAGGGTGGCAGAGGCTTTCACCGCACGCTCGGCGCCGCCGCTCTTCTCCTTGCCTTCCTTTGTCTTCTTGGGCAGGGGGGGCTCAAGCTCCCCCAGCCCGCTCTCCTCAGGCTGGGCCTGCTCGCCCTCGGCCTGACCGCGCCGCTTCAGCTTCTCCCGCCGCTTCGGCTTCTTCTCCTGGGTCGCCTCCTGCCGAGAGGGGAAGCAGATGTACCCGGAGTGACCCCCGCACCACACCGGGGCTCTAACGCGCGAACCCCCGTGCCCGGCCCGTACAAGATGGCCGCCCCCGCACGTGGCGCGGAGCTCCCGTTCCCACCTTGACCTTCCTCCGGCGGCCGCGCCGCACGGACTCGGCCCCAGCCGGCGCCTGTGGCTCGGCGGGGCTGGCGGCGGGGCCGGCGGCGGGCATGGCGGCGAGCGGCTCCCCAAAGAGCTGCGCGGCGGCGCTGCTACTGCTGCTGCTGCCCGAGTCCCAGCGGCGGCCCCGGGCGTCGCGCCCCGCCCCGGCGCGCAGGAAGTGAGGCGCGGCGTGCAGCGCGGCCAGCGGGCGGCCCGGGCCGCGGGGCAGCGCCGCCGCCAGCAGCAGCGGGCCCGGCCCGGCCAGCCAGCACCGCTGCCGGCTGCTGAGCGGGGCCGCCGCCCGGGCCGCGGGGAGGCCAAGCCGCGCTGCCCGGCTCCACACGCCACCCATGCAGCCGCTGCGCCGCCGGGCGGGCCCCGGTCCGCCCCTTCCGCCCGGCCCTTCCGCCGGCGTCCCCCGGCACATGGGTCCGCGAAATCACGCTCGTTCACACCGGCTACACAACGCTCATATAAACCACTCTCTGCTGCTCGCCTTGGCCCAGCACACGCGCTTTTAGAAACTTCGGACACGGGGCGTGAACTCGTAAAATAGTATTTTATTTTTCTGGAAAATGTACAGGTTTGACCCATAGTGACGATCTATACATTACACAGTGAGGCAGGCGACAGTGCTGGATGCGACAGCCGTATTCTAGAACAAAGATGTAGGTAGTGACAGTTGAAATTGCCATAAGAGAAAGAAAGAAAATAAACCAGTAAGTTCTCTTTTTCCTGTGTTTAAGTGAACAGGATCTTGATTACGGCCAAAGTAGTACTGAGGAAAAAAAATAACCTGGACGACAGATTTTTTCCAGGTGGTACAAACACATAGGAACAGCCTATTTTAATGTAATATATAAAATACTGCAGTCCTGTTCTTCCACTCTGGGTTGTTGAAGTTAACGATCAAAGGCTCTGTCAAAGCTTCGTTTCTGGCCCCTGCCTCTGAATCTGTTTCTACCGCCGGAGCTCCCGCGCCGCCCGTTCCTGGAGCTTGAGAAGCTTCGGCCGCTTCCTCCTCCTCCTCCTCCTCCTCGCTGCGACTCCACTAACTCAGGTAATTCAGTTGCCACGCACAAACGCCACTGTTTTGAATCTTCCCATCTCGCCTATTCAAATAAAAGTCAGACACAGCAAGTTAAATTCAAGGAATGCATATACAGGGCATTTCATAATTACTAAATTTGCTCAGTCAAAAAGGAAAAATCGGGAGCTAAATACGGGATTCAAGTTTCTAACATAAGTGGTCAATACTGGTTTCAAAATTTTAAGCGTAAGCTGCAGCTGAGAAACCCACCTTAAGTGCTTTACAAAGCAGAATCCTCAGTCATCTCCTTCCCCACGTTTCATTAATTAAGACTAACACTATAATTATTACTGATCACAAATGCAAGCCCTCCCCTCAATTCCCCAAACAGAATTTGTTTTAGGGGTGAACGAATACCAGGGCACGAGGGTAGGGAGATGAGCTCATGGAGAAACACCCGAAGGCTGGATGCCTAAGGGAACACTAGTTCTGCCAAGCAAAACCCTGGAATTCTCTTTTCTGTGGAGAGAACTCCGAGTGAAAGGACGTGGGTCGGGGAATGGAAAAAAGGGGGTTGTATAGTGTAACAACACTCATTGCCTACACGGATTAACCCAGTGGCGGTGAGAAGGGCTGGACTGTTCACACCCCCACTCTTCTCACACAGAAGTCTCAAGATACAGAGTTTTGGAGACAGGAATAGTTTAGGAGAGGAACACTGTATGCAGTTTCTCCAAAGCCATCCCTTTTGGGATGGAAAAGGCAGAATACAGGCAATGTCGTGTCTTCTGCCTCGCTCTCTCCAGCCAGTTTTATCTACAGGGCGCTGTAACCAGGCATTTCAATGACGTACCTCTATGTCCTTCCGGTCTGCTGCAGGGATATCGAAACACACTCCCTGAAGAGAGAGAATAACTGTAATGGGTACAAGTCTAGCAGCTGACTGCAACTCAAAACAAACACGTACAAATCTATGTACTAAAACAGTTTCAAAGTGGTTTTTAAGAGACTTGAGATACTTCGAGATGTTTGAGCATTGAGGGAGTTGCATCGGTATTTCTCAGAACACCAATACTTGCACTCCCTTAATGTTTTCCTCAGATACACACACTTTTCTTTCCTCCGCATAGCCAACACTTCCAATCCACATTTTCCTGCTCTTTAACAATATGTTTATAACCTTTTGCATCCTGAACTGTTGACTATTGGCTTCTGCATTACTCATTTGGCAAATTCTTTCAAATTAGAAGTTTTAATCTATACTACAAAATATATACATCCAGTAAACTGAACATTTAGGTTCAGCCTAAAAATCTGAAGTTAAGCTACTTGAATGACTAAGTACAATACACATAACTCACACGTTGAAATGCTATTCTTTGTCCAAATGAGCAATCTGGATATTGAGAATTACGAATCTGATGTAGGAACACCATCCCTAGACAGTATTCTGCACATCAAGTACAGAACAATGCTGTGAACAGAGAGACAGAGGCGAGGACAATAAAACCAAGCTCACTAATTAATGCAATACCAAATCTCCTGCACGAAGGACACATTAAGAAAATATTTCAGAGATGGAAATAATAAAAATAGTTCACTGACGTGAAGAAGTGACCTTAAGTCACACAAAATCAGGGAAACACAAACTGACCAGTTCCCTGTAAGGCCAGTGAATGTGCCTGCGATGGAAACTCCAGCATGGATATGAACCATGAGTCTATGGCAACGTGGGTGTGTGAAAGCGCCAGAAAAACAGATCGGCAGAGGAAGGGATCAGAGAATGAATGGCCTGTTGACCCAGCGCACATGCTGACAGCACATAGATCAAGTCATTGAGATCACAGCATATCTCTGTGCTGTTTTATTCATCAGGGTATGCTGAGAAACAAGAAATACACCCAGAAAAAAAAGACAAAGCAAATCAGTAATAATGCCCAACCACTGGCAGAGGCAGGACATAAGCATTCCTTGTCCTCTGTCACAAATAGTCCTGGACAGACTATCCAATCACACATTTTAGTGTCTGTGAAAATGCATACGAGTTCTGAGGCAGAAGAGCGAGGGGAACCACTTCTGTTTCAAATAACCACCTCTCAGAGAGGTTGTTCCAAGACTGACGTACCCAACCCAGAAAGTAACTTTCTCATCTTTCCCTTTCAGGTCCCAGAAACAGGATGGACACAAACTACCAGAACTGACTCTCCTATGAAATCCTGTTCTATGTTGTGTCATTAAGGCACAGTAACCACGGTTCGTTCCTTTTATGTGTTCTGCTGTCCCTATAGCCATGCTATATACTGCATTGTACTGTCTCCTTAGCACATCAGTGGAGCAGAGCCCTAAGCCCCCAAGATGCCCAAGACCTAAAAAAAGAGGCTGAGACTCATCCTTCCACCAGAGTCACGTCCTTATCAGCAGCGCCTGGAACAGGGAGAAAAGACCCAATATCTCCTCTGGCAATTGCTGAGAAAAGGCTACAAGCAGAGAGCTCAGCAGAAAAGACACACACAAAGCAGCTTACCATTTTTCCCTTGAGGAAACACATTCTGTTCACCTTCCTGTCGACATCGTCGCCCAACAGTTCTCGCAGCCTTCGCCAAGCGTAGCTCATGTTGTTTATTTCTTCAGAGCAGCGCAGTATCATTGTAACGAACCCCTACAAGTAAGAAACTCCAGTCAGTCAGAGGAATAAGCTTCAGCACATCTACGCACAAGAAACTTCCTAATTTAGACTTTATAAACTAAAGTTTCCAAGTGGATACTGTTATCAGAGAGCAAGCATATTTATAGCTAGTGTATTCTTGCTTTGAACTAAATCAGTAGTTCCTAGTGGCTTAAGTACAGTTCTCATAGAAAAGTCCTAAGGAGACAAATGATTCTCTATTTAAACATCACAGAAGTGTGTTGCTTTTCTTTTTACATTTTTTTACAAAGACTTTTAGACACATGTGAAGCCGTCCAGCCTTACCGCGTCTGAGTTCAGCAGGGAGCGCTGTTCAATGGAAGTGGCACCTGAAATATGGGCGAGAGCTGCAGCCAGAGCATTCACTGGCCCCTTCTCTTGTACTAGTAACCGAGCAGATTCCTTGAAATACTCAATAGCAGTTTCAGGAACAGAATCCAGACACCTAAGTCATTAAAGCAAAAGAAACAAACATTCTATGTTAGTATTTACTCGGCTCTGAAACAGAACAAAAGCAGCAGTGCAAGGCTTTAATAGTGATCAGTTCTGAGAGACAGCATCAAGTAATCCAAACATCCCCTCTGAACCAGGGAGATAAACCAGGGCCTGAGTCGCCCAACGCACCTGATAGCATCCTTGCTGGAAGCCTTTATGATATCTGTTGCGGTAGGAACGCCAACACGCTTGAATGTAATGCCCTGGAAAGTAAAAAGCACAATACAGATGAAAGTTGCATATCATAAGTAATTCAGTTCTATTGTTTCATTTAAATCTATCACTTTTCTTCTTCTTTTCACCTTTTAACTCCCAAGTTTTGCTGGTGAAAATTACAAGGTCAAGCTTACAGGGAAACGGGTAACACTTAAAAGCCTTTATGTACCAGGTCAGTTTAAACGATCCAGTGACCTCAAACTGAAACAGAGACCATTTTGGCAGATTCCAACAGCAAAAAGGGCCTACCAATTCTAAATCATTCATTTTACCCTGATTTACTTGGATTTAAGTACGAGTCACACAGCCTTTCTAAATGGAAGTCTGAGTTTTATGTGCTGAGACTAAACCATCTCACCCCAACCGAATACTTAGTTGGCAAGAGAAATACTATATGGAGCAGTGCACAAAGTGCAAAATGGAAGTAACAGTTCTCGGTAAAGCAGATCACTGATGAAAGCCATGGTGAACACTGAATTGAAATCCCGCAGGCTTTTTTTCATTTGCACAGGTCCAGTCTTACTGGAATTGGCCAAGAAAAGCGTGAGCAGCACGATCTCTGCTCCACGGTAACTGACAGCAGACTTGAACTCTGCAAGGTAACCTAAGCTCACATGGTGCTTTACATGCTACTTTCTGTCACTGAACTGTTGAACTAAACACAAACACCTTCCATGCTGCCCCGAGGCATTACATCAGAAGAAAGCTGCACTTTACCGCTTTTTGTTCCACATATCTTAACTGATGTTCCTCCTTTCGCTGATAGAAACAGATGCAGATCCCGGTCCGTCCAGCTCGACCTGTGCGTCCAGAACGATGGATATAGGACTCCACATCCTTCAATATAAATACTCTTATAACTTATCTAATTGATTGTAATTTAATCAATTCATTGCATTCACATAACTTAGTAGAAGCTATTACAGTTAAGCCTGAATAATGCACACAGATGCATCAGAGAATTAAGTTAAAAACAGTTGTTTCACTAAAATCAAACAAATGAGCTTTTCCATAACCCTCTAAAAATCCGTTTGAAAGCCAGAACCATGAACACAGATCAGCTAAGTCTCGTTCTGGCACCATCACAGAGGATATGAGGAACATTTTGAGCATGTGTACCCCCTACACCCTCCTGCATATCAACTTGAGCACGATTACTGACATGGTATAACGGCAAATTCACTGAAAAATTATCTTGTTTCTTTTAAACCCTCTTAACTTCAGCCCATGTCACTGTTGGGGTCCCTTCCTTACCTACACCCCTGCTTAGTGAACTGTTCCTGCAAGACAAACAGCCCCTCTCCACTTCCGCTGCTCCCAGACCTGCAATCACCATTCAAGGCCTTGAAGGGAAAGGCTTTAAGCAGCCCTGAATGGAAGTGTTTTGAGGACCCCATCTTTAAACATACCAGGGGCCGATGCACTCTGAAAAGAATCCTCTAAGGAACTACTTCTGTGTATCAGGACACTCCTTACCCTTAAATGCAATGCTGATATACTCAGTGTGGTGAACACCATCACCTAAAGCATTTACTGCTTGAAAACAAACCTCTAAATTACGACAAGACACCCAACCAAGACACACAATCATCACCTACCTTTGGTGGTGAACTTTGTACCACCAGGTCAACCTCAGGGATGTCTAAACCACGGGCAGCCACGTTGGTTGCAACCAGAACTTTGAATGCACCGTTTCTGAAACCTTTCAGTGTGATCTCTCTCTGTTTCTGAGGAATGTCACCATGCAATGACTGGCAATCCTGAAAAACACTATTGTTATAGGACCGCACCAAAGTCAAAGACAGTGCTCCATTTTATGGTTGGTTTTGGATACAGTATCTTGGTATTTGATAGATACTGTATGGCAAGATAAAGAAGAACTGAATTAGAGTTTATATTTTAGGAGTCTTACAACATTTACTCAGGAGTTCTTATTCATCTACCTCAAAGACCTTGAACAAATGTAGGAAAAGAGGATCACGATATATGTCTTATCTCCACCTCTAATTCCTGTGGCCTATGAAAACAGCTGTGACCTGACTTGCCACCCACACCATCTGTGCAAGGCTTCGCTGGCTCAAAGTCATCAACAGGTTTTTCAGGCCTTCTTAGTATTCATTTGGACTTTTCCAAAAAAACATTCCTTCTTTAGCCCCCTTAACATATTTATTTCCCCCACGACCAACAAAGGAATTAAAAGATAAGTGGTCCTAAAAAAATGAACTATAGCTTCAAATGTAATGTTTTTAATCCAAACATTCTGGAAGCATCACAGCAATCACAAGTAAGGAGACCAAACACACAAGAATTGTTTTCTCCTCTGCATTTCACAGCTTGCCCGCAGATGGCTGCCGTGATTTCCAAATGTGAACAGAGAACCATTTGAGAAAAGCGCTAACACCATGGTAGGGTCAGTACAGAATTCAACAACTCTGCTGGTAAATGGAATATTGTGTTAGCAAGTAGTAATATGCTAAAGCAGAAACGTCTAAGTAATTTCCCTCTCTTACCTGCCAAGATCAGAGTTCTGCTTTGCCTACACCAAATTTGCTATCACTAACACCATCAGGAATGCAGGATAAGGCCCCATGCTCAGGTTTAGCTGTTAGTGAGGCCATGTGGGAGTGCAGGAGGAACGCTCCTGAACACAGCTGCGGCAGGTGAGAAAGCTTCTCCTTTCCCTAGGAACACAAAGCTGTACGGCTGTCTGGACATAACCAGCCCCCCAAAGAAAACACTCAGAGAAAAAGCATTAATAGTTGCAGTGAAACCATCCCCAAACTGAGTGTGCAGTGCCAGTGTCACTACACATCATGAACATTGCATCACTACATCAATCAGTTATTTTCCACCGGTGCTTGAATGTTATATTGCAGCTCTAAAACCTAATTGCCCCCCCGACTACGCTAATTAATGTCAGCATCACAGCTCAGTAACTGCTACTCCAGTACCACAACCTCTTATCCTACTTGTTCTCTAAGTCTACCTCCATTTTTTAATCCAAGACAGTCCTCTCTACAGAAAAAAATTCACAACTGTTTCATTTGATGTCAATAACTCTTCTTTTAATAAATAATCACTTGTAGCTCAGTATCTGTTAGTGCAGCCTAGTCCTGAAGACCATAATGCTGTAAACTTCCAACCAGTTTGAGTGTTTCTTAAGGTCCTTTCTGGCAGTTTTTGAAGCTACCTGACCACCCACAAAAGCCGGTCTTAACCGCTTTCAAAGTCTCTCTTTAAACTTATTCAGCATAGGTCTGGTATCAAACACAGGGCTGATACACCTCTGACAGGTTCTGCTGCTGAACACAGCTGAGATACAGATATATACCTGTTTGATTGAAGCATTCAGAGCCAGTTCATTTGCCTCCTTTTTGGTCTCACAAAAGACGATGGTCCTCCCGTAGCTGCCACTGTAGACCTGAATGACATCTCCGATCACTGCGGCTCTCTGAGACCAGTGACACTCTATTGCCAAATGCTACAGAAAACAGTTCCGGTGGTTAGCACACACAAAACCACAACATTCTTTTTTTTAATACATTTGAAACTGTAAAATCCAGAAATACTAAAGAGTTGTACAGCTTCCTGATAGGCAAAATGCACTAACGTTCCAGAATGTGCAAAATCCATATGGCTCTTGTATCCACCACAATTAGTCTAACATTAAACAGAATAGTTACAGTAAGGGGAAAACCGAGATGACAGTCTATAAATAGCTTTTTAAAGCAAGTTAGAAAAACCCAGGAGACATATCATTTCTCTGGATAAATTCAGATATCCTTTTCCTCTGAAAATCAACAAAACCAACTGACAGCTGACTCCTCACTCTACTCGAGATGCCTATAGATGCTGTTAGGAGACAGAAAATAGTTTGACTAGCTGGAGAGTGCCTTACGCTTAAAAAATAATTCTCAGACCTACTCTCAACATCATTCTGCTAATGTACGTTAGGATGGGATGACCATTTGTAGCATAAAGGAAAGGAGAAGAGGCCTGGAAACGTCCCACATGAGACAGATTACTCACTTCCACTGTCGTGGCAGCCTTTTGAGTTTTTTTCCCAATCAGGTCAACCTGCTCGTATCTGGACTTCATGTATTTCTTCGCCACATCATACACCCAGTGCGGGCAAGTTGCAGAAAACAGCAGCGTCTGGGGGTTGTCTTCAGAATCTTAAAACACAACAACATTGCTCAAACTTCATATGTTTCATCTTACAGATGTATACAAGTTGATTACGTGAGTTATTAAAAGTACAGGGTCAAATATCAGTATATAAAATAAATACGGCAATTCTGCTTTTTAAATTGATGCATTATCAACAACTGGGAAAAAATACTCTAGAAAGTCTAAATATTTTCAAGATTAGGAAAAAAGTTACTATGACCAAAAATCCAGTCTATTTTCAAGTGGGGAAAATGGTAAAAGGTTCCTAACTCCTTTTAACTGGAAGAAGTCCAAGTACAACTTATGGATGGATGTCAAAGAAAGTTATTTACAGATCCCTAAGTAAGGGATTTTAACCTTTGCAAAGGTCCTGTGAACGAGTCCTACTTTCACAACACCTCCTCATGTACTGCGGTCACATTTCCTACAACATTCAGTCATTTCTAAACAAAGCCACCTTGCTACTCTCAGAAAAATAGACCTGAATTTTAGCAGACTAAATTATTACTAATATTTCCTACAGTTTGTTTAAATATTGAGATTACCCTTCTTGTATGCAACTCGTAAAATGTCTTCCACTTGCTCAGCAAATCCCATGTCCAGCATCTGGTCAACTTCATCAAGTACCACATGTTTCACCTTGGTCAGGTCCAGCTTGCCGTTCTGAAGATGGTCTTTGATTCGACCAGGTGTCCCAACCAAAATGTCAATGCCGCTTCTCATGAGATCAACTGATAACACAGATGAGCAGCAGAGGCGTTAGCAGTGACCTAGGCAGCATTCTATACATTAGAAACACATCATAGCTGAGTAATAATGTAACATCAGCTTCTCAAACCGTCCATCAGTGCTCTTCTCACAAACGTGAGAACAAATGATGAACATCAAGAGAAAATCTGGGGAAAACAAAACACAAAAACCAAAGCGGGAAGGTAGAAGTTCCATCGCTCCTCCTGCAGAACAGATTCCCCATCTCCCTTCCCTCTCCCCATGATTTAAATAAAGTGGCAAACAAAGAGCTTCTTTTAACACACGTTGATAGTAGTTACCTCTGCCCAAATTGTCTGCCTGAATTGGGAAGTGACTGAAATCACCTCCTTTCTGAAGTTCTGCAGGAAAAAGAATTCATCCCTAATGTCTCAAGACACATTCCAATGAAAGAGCATGTTCTCATTCCTGCTCTCATTTACCTTGTTTACAACCAGCAAGAATTATGCTGTTAGAATAAAGACATTATTCTCCACTTTACTGATTTTCTAGCTATCACATATCACGCAAAAAAACCCACTCACAGCTCTAAGATTAAACATCTTCTATAGAAAACATCAAAGTTTACAAGAACCTAAACACTCTGTATACACACAATATGACCTCTTTCACTTTGAAGACCATGAGTAGATGAGGAACACCAAGAACATAATTGAGAGAGCGACAATTATTTCTCACGATAAGAAGATCTATCTGGAGCTGCTGAATTCCCCATGAATACTCTCCAGTTCTTGTGTTAAAAGTGTGTGTTTGGAAGGACCCAACTGCATTTCTCAAATATGCCACTCAATCAACATTTGTGTCACTTACTTTGCCCGTTATATGGCGTTCCTCCATAAAAACAAGCTACCGTCAGCTTCTTTGTGATGTCCTTGAAGTCTTTGGCAACCTGGTTCGCCAGCTCTCTTGTTGGACAGAGAACTAGTACCTAGACAGAGGAAAGACAGATTTCTCTCATCATGGCTTCTGCCAGGAAACCGCTAGTCTTCTAATCATCCATTTAGGTCTGACCACGTACGTAATTTAAAAAAAAAAAAAAGGGGGGGTGGTAAATAGTTATCTAAACAAAAACTAAAGAAACGTACTGCTTAGGTCTCTTGTAACACAGCACACAGCCACTGAGGACAGGCTAGCTTCTTTTTAAAAGAGATGGACAGGAGGTACTTAAATCTTATTTAACTTCAGCTCTTGAACAGACCAGCTACAGGTCTTCTCCTACACACACATGCGCTGTTTGAGTGCAAGACTAAAGAATTTTGGTTAATAAAAGGTTTACTAAAGAATTTTGGTTAATAAAAGGTTTTTACACATGCTCGGTAATGCTTCAGTCCCACAAGAAGGTGTGAGAAAGGGCAATCAACTGTCTCAGCTCCCCTGGGACTCAGGGAAACTAGTTCAGTCTGCAAAGTTCAGCATGGTTCTGGAGCCTGTGCTGATATCCTTGCAGAAACAACCAAGGATCCATCCTCTCTTCTCATACACAGGTTTTGCACAGGTGAGGGATGAGCTACTGGCCAGGAGTTCAACTAAGGAACTCTAAATCCTCACCCTGCTACTTCTTCCAACATTGAAACACATCACAAAAAAGTAGTGTGCTATGGTAGAGCGAGGCCTGCAAGACTTTTTATTTTAAGACTTATGACTCCTTCAAAGAAAGCTTTCCCTTCTCTGCAAGACTGTGCCCAATCCACAGCCAGCATTCTCAGTCTGATGGCCAATAAGATGGGCAGATGCATATAAAACAGCCAGTACTAGTTTTGGAATGAGCTTCAGGTGACAAAATGAAATAAAGTGATAAAAAATAATAATTTCACCATTAATGGGGATATGAGGATACAAGAAGCTTCAGCCTATCTAGTTTTGGACAGTATCACAAGAATTTGGTGAAAACAAACAGAGACAGCTCATAGCAAATCTGCATTCTCTGGAGCAGAAGCTTCAATATCTGATGGTGGTCCTTGTGAAAACTAAGTCTGTTTTTAAGACCTCCCACTTTTTACATGTTTAAACAAATGTGTTTACGTAGCTTTTATCAATCAGAAGAAGTCACTAATCTGTTACTAACTTGGGAGAAAAACAAACATCCAGTAACCACTAGACCTCAACAGGTAAGGTCACTGAGAAAAGTTAAATAGGAACACAGTGAACACCTGTAGTTTCAGTCTCCCTGTATGCAGAAAAAGGAACTGACAAGTGGAGAGAACTGTTGCGTTCTTTACTGTTCATCAGAGCTATGAGGCAGCGCAGGACGCAGGCAAAGCCCAGTGAGCAGAGCTTTCAAACAATCTTTAGTGGGGCTTACTTTATTCCTGCGCAAACCTGAAGAACTTTTCCATCAGGTTAAAAATCTGAATCGCTCACCTGTACGACAAAGCAAAACTGGCGCTCTAACTAAGCACAGTTACCTTTGGTGCACGGCCTCTTCTTCTTTCCTGTGTGTCTCCCTGAAGCTTTTCAATTAAGGGAATAGCAAAAGAGAATGTCTTCCCCGTTCCAGTTCGAGCTTGAGCAATGACATCTTTGCCAGCATACACTGGGTCGAAGGTCTTCACTTGCACGGGAAACAGGTACGTGACTCCTCGAGCTGTGACAATTTCAACAGACTTCCTTAATTTGATCATTTTACAAGTGTTCTTGCATACTCTTCAGAGAAAGTTATCCCAAGCAAAAGTTCCATCCACTCTGAAGTCACTCGGGGTTATATCACCATCTCCTCGGATTTATTTAATCTGAGAGGTCATCTCTAAAGGTGCCCTTGGACTGCCCACAGACACAGTGCTGGCTGGGACAGATAATGCTACTGGTTTTCAATTAAAGCCTTTAAGTACTGTGGCTTTATTTATGTAATACTCCCCACATATCTAAGAAAATCTCTTGCTTTCAAATAAAACACTACATCAAAACCACTTATATTCTTCTCTTAATTCATACTAAGTCACACACAAACTAACATCAAACACACTAAATATAACTGGTTTTCTTTTACTCACGCTGAAAAATCCTTTAATTGAAAAATTGTCATGTCTTTTCTTTTGAGCTTATGTCATTTAAAATTCTACTTGTAAAGGCTGAACTGGGCAATACTGCAAACAGAAAAGTCTGTGTTCAAAGCTTTATTTAGAGTAGGCAGTCAATATATGCTTTCTCTATAGCACGTGTGCTTGCACAACACAAGCAGAGCACATCTCGCTGGTTGAGTACGTTGAGGGTAAAAAACACACGACAGAGATCATTTAATTTCTGTGGTCATAGCATGTCAAGAAATTTACCTTGAAGAAGCTGAACAGTCCCTTTGGAAATAGGAAAATTGGACAAAGCACCCTCTTTCTGTTCTTCAGTCATCTCCTGATAAGTAAACAATAAATTAGATTATATTCCATGGGGATATATATGACCATCAGAAAATTCAAGGTAATGGCACAGGCACTAGTGTCATTCCCAAGGGTCAAACTTCCAGTGACAGCACCACAGCTGCAGCTAAAGAGCCTTCTTTGTTTTACTACAGCCACTATCATATTTCAAAGTTAGAGAAAAGCAATCTGTAATTTAAGACTGTTTCATATCTAATGGCATAACCCTAGAAATGCAAAACACCTAAATTAGAACTCTGAAAACTCTTAATTAAATTTTAACATCGTCTTTTAAAGAATTACCAATAGCCTAACAGATCACGTTGTAATATGGAAGAATCAGGATGACACCTACCCCGTTTCCTGCTTCCCAATTAATACAGTACAGTGATTTACAGCTACAGAAACTGATTCCCAAAAGAAGAACATTATGAAGTAGAGTATCAAATGCACCTACTCAGTAAGGCATCACTTCCACATATGTTATAACAGCATGGCGGTTAAAACGCTAAGGGTGAGGAAAGAACGCAAACCTAGAAACCAGGGAAACCCTGGGTGCTTTGCGAAGCATCAGCTGCACTAAGGAACAAAACCAAGCAACAGTAGAACAGGCAGGTATAAAGACTTCTTAAAACAAATCCTAGATAGAACAAGATATGTTTCCCTTCAAAAAAATGTTCACCTCAAGCAATATTAAAGGAACCTAAATAAAACAGAATAGTCAGAAAAAAATAAAACCATTCTTATCGAAAGGCCTAAAAATACAGAACTGTTACAACATGATATTATATAAAGGACCATCTTATCACATTAATGACTATCTAATGATACATAAAAACATATTAATACGTAACTTTTCTTTTTCCACTAGCTAAAACCAAATAATTCTTATTTCACTAGAGAAGTAGTCAATAAAACCAAAAAAGAAGTCAATTAAACTATATTTGTGGTAATTACAATCATATCTAATGATGCTGAATCATATTAAAGCACCATCTCCCTGCAGCTTGTCCGTCTGCCAGCAGCTACCACAAAGCCAGGCTGCTGAAGTACGGAAACCATGGCGCGCTCATCTACAACTTCAGGACTTTCCAAATCTGAAACTTTTGCAAACAATCAAGGGAAGGGGCACTTCAAGTACGTTTAAACCCTGGAAATTTACAGCAGCCTTTCCACTGATTGGGAGGAAAAAAAGAAAAAATAACCTGCTCTAAATATAATTTTGTTGCAATACAAGAGCTGAAAGCTAAGCACATCACTATAACTAACCCAACCATTAGTATTACCTGCTCTTGCTCACTGTCACCATCACCACTTGACGTTTCACTAGAATTACTGTGCTGTTTTTTGTGAGTGGATTTCATGTTTAAGGGAGATAATCTGGTGTTCTCTGGGCTTTCTTCTCTTACATGACCATTTTGTTTAACTCCACTCTTGGATTTCTTGAGTTTTGGGGGAACAACGTCCTCCTCCGACTGCTCACTTTCATCTGTCTGAGCCTTTCTCCTCCGAGACTTGTCATGCCGTTTAGATTTCTTCTCTTTTTTCTCCTTCTGGTAAGGCACAGAGCAACACAGCCGATAAATGAAAACACATACACGTTATCCAAGTGACACAAAACAGAGATGATGTTGCAAAACACAGAATCATAGAATGGCTTGGGTGGGAAAGGGCCTCCAAACCTCCCCCAGTGCCCCACGTGCCATAAGCAGGGACATCTTCACCAGCTCAGGTTGCTCAGAGCCCCATCCAGCCTGGCCTGGGATGTCTCAGGGATGGTCCATCCCCCACCTCTCTGGGTACTTGCCCAGGCTCTCACCACCCTCCTCAGGGGAAAAAAAAAAACTTCTTCCTCATGTCTGGCCTGAATCTCCCTCCTTTAGTTTAAAACCATCACCCCTTGTCCTGCTAAAGTCTGTCCCCATCTCTCTTACAGGCCACTTCCAAGTACAGAAAGGCTGCAGTAAGGTGTCCCCGGAGCTTCTCTTCTGCAGCTGAACACCCCAGCTCTCTCAGCCTGTCCCCAGCAGAGCTGCTCCAGCCTCAGATCATTCCCGGGGCTCCTCTGGCCCCTCTCCAGCAACTCCACGTGTGTGCTGTGGGCTCCAGAGCTGCACCAGCACTGCCGGGGGTCTCACCAGAGCAGAGGGGCAGAACGACCTCCCTGAACCAGCTGCTCACGCTTCCGGTGATGCTACCCAATTCATAACCTGTGCTTCGGACGTCAGCAGCGGAAGGGGCAGAAACCTGGCAGAGCCCTCCCCGCCGCGGCGCATTTCCCGACCACGAGTCACCCGGGCCTTCGTTTTCGGGACGCTTCCTCCCTCCAGCGCGCACCGAGAGCGCTCCCGGGGCCGCTACAGCGGCGTGGGGCCGCCCCAGCCCCCGCCCGCCGCGGCGGGGCCACTCGAACACGAGGCGGAGGCGAGGCCCGAGCGACACAGACCGCGCCCGCCGCCCTCCCGGGAGGCCCCGCCGCGCACGTGGCCGGCCCGGCACCGCCCCGCGGCCGCAGCCCCGGCCCGGCACACGCCACCGGCGGCGCCACGCGAGGCGAGACCCGCCGGACACGGGCCCCAGCGCGCAGGCGGCACGGGGCGGCCAGGCCGCACCCGGCCGCGGGAGGCCCTAGAGTTCTCCTCCCCGGCCCGGTTACCTTGCGCCGCCGCCGGCTGCTCTCCAGGGCGGACTCGCTCTCCATGGGGCACTCGGGATCCGACTCGGCCCCGCTGCTGGCGCTGAACCGGGTGGCTTCGGGCATCTCCGCTCGCCGCTCCGCGCCACGCCACGCCGCTGCCGGTCACCGTGTGACAGACACAGAGCCCGCCCACTACCCCGCGCGGCGGGGCGGGAACACAGCCCTCAATCACCGCCCGGTAGCCAATAGCCTGCCGGTCACCGTGTGACTGAAACGGATCCCGCCCACCGCCCCCGGCGCGGGAACACACCCCTCAATCACCGCCCAGCAGCCAATAGGCTGCCGGTCCCGCCGCCAGACTACAACACCCAGCAGGCCCCGGGGCTCCCTCTGGACGCCAGGTCCCAGCGTGCACCGTGCAAGGCGGGCCCGTCGCCTTGGCCGTGTGGAGTCCGCCGTGACGGGCGGGGGGACCGGGGACTCCGGGCTGGCGGGGAACTTGCGACTCGCTCCCCGTCCACCGGCCGGCTCTTGTGCCGCATACCCGCGGCGTGTGTGAGCCCCTGCGACGGGTGGTTAAGGCCGCTGGAAAGCTGCGGGCGGCGGCGGCGCGAGGGGAGAGAGCGAGAGAAACCCGAGGGGAAGATCGCGGTACCGGCGTGACTGAAACCGGCCCTGGCCTGCGGCGGACGGGAGGGAGCGCTGCAGGGCTCCGCACAGCCCCGCCAGTACAAATGCAGTTTCTACCACTTCTTCACCACTCTCCCTTAAAAAGAAAAATGCCCAGCAGCTTTAAAACTACAGCTGGAGCCATCTGTCTCCATAACCGCTGGAGACACGTTTTCGATAGTGAAAGAGCCTGACTTAGACAACAACAGTATGAGCAAGTGCCTCTGTAGGATTTAAAAGCACCACAAGCCGGTGTCATGAAACAGACATAGTCCAGTTTTAGCTACAGGAAGAAATCAGGATTAATTAGTCAAAACTACTCTTCTGAACTGAAAGTTATGAAGTGCTCCTCACGGCTACCAGGATGTTGTTTCCTGAAGAGAAGGAAAGGGCTGGTCCTGAGCTGGTGGGTTTCTCCCAAAGCAATGCCCCTGGCCTTACCTGATTGCATTTGCAAAGACTAAATCCTGATTGCCAGCTATAAGCACACCAAGTAGATTCAGGAGGACAGCTGAGACTTCAGGACACAGGAAGAGAACCTCAGGATTCAAGGGATTTTTGTAGCAACAAGGTCCGTGCCAATCCAGTTCATTTGCTTTCTTTTTTGACGGGAGATGGAGGATTAAAGTTATTTCTGTGGCAAGAGTAGCAAACACTGTCAGGAATGATACCATAAAACAGTCCTGTCCAACCTACAGAGTTCCCATTAAAGCAACACATACCCTTTCCAGGTTAATGGTGTGATCTGAATGAAGTATATCAGTTATTTTTATTATCACAGGGATGGGAAAACTAATTAAAGAAATATACATCAGCTCTCCAAATACTATGGTCAAAAGTGTTAGCTAACAGCTTTGATTTAGAGACAGGCTCACAGATGTGGAATGATCACATTTACAGTATGTTTCCCTTGTTACAAATGGAAAGTTTACAAAGTTCATGTAAAAGTAATCAAATATTCATGACCAGAGTTAGCTGAAGCGAAGAATTTTGTTGTGATTGTCCTTCCACTTTGTCCTCCTCTTTGCATTAGTATTTATGCTTTCAGAATTTGGCAGGATGCTTCATTTTCTTTTCAGTCTACCTAAAATAACAATTATTAGACGTCAGACTTCACATTCTAAAAATAAACTGAGTTGGCTTAAGTTCTGGTACCACAGATGGCATCAATAACAAACAGTCAAAATGACCCTTTGAAATATATTTTCCTACAGAGCATCCAACAGATTTCAAGTGTTTGTGTCCAAGTAATACACTAGAAGTGTACTTGAAAGAGTATACAGCCAAAAGCTGCTTAACGGGGAAGCAGGGGGGACAATCAGCAGGATTTCCTTAAAAATTGTAGTATGTGATTTGTCGTTCATATATTAGCTTCCCAAGGTGACAATACATACCTAAAGAGAACTCAGATGGTTTAATGACACTTAAATACCAGACACTTATTATCTTAAGAATGTGATGCTGTTAAAAAAAATCTATACGATTCTTTTTCCCTCACAGCATTTTAACTTATGTTCTTGCCAATTTAGTAAACAGTTTTGTAGGTCTGCTCCACATGCAACTGTGTTAAAAATTGTTTCATACAATATGTTTTCCATTAGGGGACTTTTTCAAGTATAGCTACAGGGAAAATGGACCCTATGAAAGGAAGCAGAAGCTTCTAGGACGAGTGATGTACACATTTCCCTGGTCTATTGCGAGCAAGTCAGATGGTATTTTGTATTTCAGATTTTTATTGAACACCTCTATAAAGCACTTTTCGTTCTTTGTCTAAAACTGGCGAAACTATGACAGTATCTATAATGTCATATGGCAAGATCAATGCAAGCTGAACCTGCCTGCTAACAGGAGTTAACCATCACTGTTTCCCAACATTTCTGTATGTGGCCATCTCCAGCTGCAAGGCTGAGCTCATCCTACTTTCTTGCCTCGTGACAACAAATGCAAAATACAAACAGCAGCAGTTGTATAGCTGATTTAGGGGGAATATTCACATAAAAAGACATGGTAGAACTATACAGTTTGACTGTTCCTGGGACATAATACTGAAGTTTTTAAAGATAACAGGAATTCTGGTTTTGAGGAGAGGGGTTATAGTTTACAGTAACATTTCTGCCTAAATGTGATTGTTAATTTGAAGATAAAACATCTAACACAGTTACATGTGTTTTCTTACCTTGGGGAGTCAATTCCACTATCTCCCGTGATGCTGTGGTTTTCTGTCCCTTCCAAGTGCTTCTGTCCTGGTATCACAGTACATGCATTCTTCAAAAACAGATCTTTTTTGCCCAGAGGCTTTCTCGTTTCCCTGGTCTGTGAGCCCAAAGCACTGCATGTCACTACTTCACCCACCTCATGGGTGAGGTTCTGCGAAACGTCAGCACCTGAGTCAGCCTCATCAGCGCGGCAGAAATCTTCTACAGCACGTTCAGTAAGGCCAGTTCCTTCTTCCTGTGACTTATCAGAGGAGCTTGACTGCACAAACAACTTTCTTCTGTGAAATCTGATTTTGCTTGTTCTTTTAAGCTATCTATCAATTCTGCAAAACTAGCACTTTCCTTATATTCATGCTCTACAGAGTCATGTTTATTTACAGTTGCGCTGTACTGTGCAGCATAAGTATTAAACTTATAGATTTTTAGAGATGTAGCTGTCTACAGCTTTTGCACAGCTTTACTGCAGCCTCTTGTATCTGAAGAAGCATGGTCAGGAAGCAGGTGACATTGCTCATGGCCTTCAAAATTATCATCCAGATGTAATGAGCTACAGGTGTCACCATCATGTGCATTCTGGTGCAGAAGATAGCAGTTATCAGTAAATCCTTCACTTTCCGGCTTCATTGATCCCAGATGGCTGGCACAGTCATGTTTAAATATTAGTTCACTATTTTTGTTGATCTTTTGTCCGTATTTCACACCACTTTTTAAAATCAGGTTAACATTGCCTGCATCATTTGAAAGATGGACATTTTGAAATTCATATGCTGTTTGATCTAGTAACTCACACACAATGTCAGCTTTGCACCTGCAATACTCATCTTTCAGATGTAATGGAAATTTTGCGTCTTCTTCAGACACACCATTATCTTCAGCGTGGGAGTGAGGGGATTTTTTAATATCCCCAGGAATTGTTTTGGCTACACTTCTGTAGATGTTTTCTTCAGCAATATTACTCTCCAGAAAGAATTTACTTTTATTATCTATTTGCAAAGTATTGCCTTGCGGATAACTGAAGTTTTCACCGACACTGTCTTTCTTTGGTTGGAGGGAAGACCTCTCAGCACGGAGTACTTTGTGTTGCTTTGCTTTGTCAGCCTGTGTTTCAGTAGCCAGCTGTTCAGTTTTGTAGTCAATGGTTTTTGAGGGGTCCAAGGACTGTGGCCTTTGTAAAGCCCTTTCTTGCTTTTGCATCCTGGACTTCAGCTGACTGTTAATAGTAACTTTGTACCCTTTTGCATAAAAGTTACCTCTCCATGACAGACCCTGGAAAGGGTTCTTAATTTGTTTTTTATATATGACCTGGGATTCCACTGCTACGTCCAATGGCTGTTGGTTTCTGATAGGCAGTGAAAGGTTCTCTTCCAGTTTCTGTTTTTGGGATGTTAGCTCATAGATGTGAGATTTCCTGTTGCTTCTGCTGATCATCTTGTCTGTCTTTGATCTGGTTTTCCTGGTGTGTTTTGCTGGTTTACTTTGTGTCTTTTGAATAAAATCCTTTGAAAGGTGGTTTTGCCTGACTATTGACATTTCAGCCAAGGTACTCTTACTGATACATTTTTTCTGCTCCTCAAACTTCTGCATTAATATTGTGTGTTTAAGCAAATTATCAACTGTAAGAGTAGGGTTAATACACTTGCATGCTCAATATCACGTGGAATATTATCTAAGTCATCTTCATCCCTGACCGGCCACTCCCTGGGAGGAAACTGGGCTGAAAAAGTGGAATACTCCTTCTTAGGCTTTTCTTTTTTAGCAGCACTTCTTCAGAAAAGGCCAAGGCCAAACCTTTTGCTTTTCAGTTTCCTTCTCACAGATGTCAGGGATTTGATGGTGTCCCAGGAAGGGTGTTCAGCAGATGTCAAAATCCCTTGAGTTTGAATTGAAGGCTTCAATTCACTGCAGCCTTTCTTACTCCCTCCCTTAAGTTCTTGGTTCATTAGCTGCCGCTGTCTTTGTTCACAGAGCACATTCTGGTCAGGGAAATAA
Source organism: Patagioenas fasciata (assembly GCF_037038585.1). Classification (NCBI taxonomy): domain Eukaryota; kingdom Metazoa; phylum Chordata; class Aves; order Columbiformes; family Columbidae; genus Patagioenas; species Patagioenas fasciata. The sequence continues at coordinate 8,786,872 of NC_092527.1, forward strand.
TGGCAGGATCTGTAACAGGATACGGTAGGAATGTTTTCTTTCACTAGGTTTGCGCAGCACTCAATGTTTACCAGGTAAGTGATGGAAGGCAATGAACAGCAACAACTGTCCTCCAGTGGGACCCTTCTATTGTCTTCCGTGGCATCATTTGTGATAAAGTATGCGTTGGGAATCACAATGAAGTATCCTTCTCCTGTATGATAGATTTTCCTTTCTTTAATTAGAACACCAAGGATATCGTATAAGGTATTGTGGGAGGGAACTTCAATGCCTACAACAAAGATAGAAATATTTCAAATCAGAAGATTTCAAATAAAATGGGAGCTGGCCAGAAAATAAAAACAATAGATCTAGAAGCAACTGAACATGAAATACCCAGGTATTGAGTTCACAGGATTCCAGAAGAAGTTTGCAGGTGATCTGGCAACTGAAGTTTGAGCAGGGCATACTCAATTTCAACACGAAAGTGTCCGCTATCACCAAACAAAATGCAGGATTTCTTTTTACATCACTACTCTACTGAGCTTCCAGAACCAGCAATTGTTGTTGCACACAGCTGTCCCCACCCACAGCCTGCAGCTCCCTGCAGAACAGGGACAGCCCCACTCTGGGGCAGTGTCCACTCATGGAGGGCAGTGAGGGGGTGCCCAAGATCCTGGGGCTGCAGCCCTGAGTCAGGGAGAGCCCCTCTGGGCCAGCCAGGTGAGAGCAGCACAGAAATATCAGCCAGCCAAGAACTCCCCGCATAGGTGCGATCCTGCCAGTGTCTTATCTTATAGATCAGTACTTTGAGCCACAGACGAACACGGAGGTCGACTCAATATGAGTGATAAAGCACAGTTTGATTTATTAGCCCGAACAGCATATACTTATACAGTTCACAATAGTTATGCATACCTGTCACCTACTAATTGGCTTAAGCTCTGATAGTCACATTTGCATGGTCCTCCTGCTTGCAGTTACTACTATGCTTATTCTACATTCTTGTGCTCTTGAAAGCTGTTTGTGAGGCTCTGCCAAGGTCGCAGTGTCCTTGCTGATTTTACTGAAACAGTCAGCGGTTCCCACTGGGGCCTAGTCTTGCTACTTATGCTAAGGCCTTCAGAACAGGCTCTGCTCGTGCAACTGCTCTGCAGACCCATGTCCCTTATTTTTAAGCCATTCTCCAACACATGCCCATTGTTTCACATTCACTTTCCAGCAAACAAGCAGTTGTGGATTAAAAAGGAAAAAACTCAAAACAGCTGATTTTTCTTAGGAGTCTGAACACTTGGTCTCGACACTTTTAATGTACTGTGGCCAAGGACAGAGATACTGCAGGCTGAGTGATTCTTATCGCTGACAGCTGGTGCCCCTAGATACTTGCAAAAATTCACCAAACACTGCTGGAGTTTACAGATGCTGCTTTGGCTACATGGTGCAGGAATCATTTCCTAAGAACCACTTAGGACATTGCTTGGTTCCCAGCATCCCAGCCATAGTTAGGAAGCATGAGAAACCCAAGTGGCTTGAATCCCACATTATTGCAAACAACATGTGAGCGGGTAGATTAAAAAAACAGACAGCAAACATGATACCAACAGCTTCATTTTTAAATATTGTCAAATAATTTTAAAAACAAAAACTGAGAAATCTTTGTCCCTTGCATTTTAGTTGTCTAACTTGTTGCTTGCTTTCCTAGAGCAAAATCAGGAATGGCAGAAAAGTCTTCCAGAGCAGAAAATGGTAATTAAGGTGACTGATGGTAGAGAACTCACACAATACATCCGTTTTAACCAGAAAATTACCTAAATAAAGACACTCAAATTGCAAAGTGGTTTCAGTTAAGCTTCCAGAAGTGGAAGTAAAACCATGAAAACATCACTTCATCATCAAATGTCTGAAAATGTGAAAATCACAAAGAAGCTTTTTGAAAGGCATGTGATTAAATAAGCTGTGACAGAACTCTAACTTGTTAGGAACCCCTTTAGGTGTTACTGCAGCAAGAGAGAAGATGATAGGGGAAATAATGTAATTCATCTACCAAAGTAATTTACATTTGGATTTAGCCAGCCATGCTGTGCATCAGAAAAGAGGTTATTGGGAAGCAAAGAGGTAAAAACCAAAGGAGTCAAGGACTCTAAGTCATCCCCAGGAGACTGGCAAGTAACATATCAATATTCACCCATGATATAAACCTTAATTATAGTAAGAGAGAACAATTCCCAACATACCTAGAGATATTACTGCTTTTCAGATGGAGATCAGTAAGTAAAACACTGTTTTTGCTTGTAATACCTCCCCCGGATTAAGAGTTCAGAGGTCAGCAGGCTCCTTGTGATCAGGGAAGATGAACTCATGCTGGAGCAGATGTTACCCGTAATAAAGTTACCAGAGTGCCTGAGAAATGACACTACATTAAGAGATCAATTTCTAGCCAGAAAATGGGCTGCAACAGGGAGTGGCTATTCTACACAAATTATTGTGAAAGAAGGTGGAATACCAGAAAAGAATATCTATGTGACTTAAATTAAAGCCATTGTTAAGAGAAATATAAAGCGGTTCACCTGGCCAAGGACAGCACAGGTCAGACATCAGAAATTTTCATTTAAAATTTTGAAACAGAACATTAAAATTCCTGAAGTCTTCCAAAAGCTGACAAATTTCTTGCCTTGAGAAGTAATTCAAAACTACACTTTTACTTGAAGAACTGCTGGTTAGCTTTAACAAAAGCTTTTGTGGTCTAATTATATCCAGTTCTGCCAGAGGTAAAACGTACTTCTAACTTAAACTGTAATTCATCCCTGGACAGAGGATTACAGAGCAGCGCTCAGGTAACAATAAAGTTCTCAAATAATGACAGCTATTAAAATCTCTACTAACCTTTGGAAATAGAACTGAAAAGGGATTTGATTGCACTTCACCAAGTACCTAGTGGTTAATATGGGGCTGAACAGCTGTGTCTTCAGGATCATCTACTTGGTCTTTGTTGTCAGCATTCCTGCTTTGGCTGCTAATACTTCCCAACCTTTAGTTTTGGGAAAGTTAAAGCATGAGCAGTTCACATCAAACGGTTAAGGCAGACATCTGAGCTGACATAAGCAAAGACTACATTGCTCACTTATCACTTACCTGCATCTTCTCAGGAATTAGAACTCGGTATCTCCCATAATCACCTTCAACAAAGAGCAATCCTAATTAACCATGTCAAAACCACACAGAAAAGTGCAACAACTACAGGAGTGCTACAGTATTGTCTCCTCCAGGCAAAGGTCAGTCAGAAAAGAGCAGCCTTCCAGGACACTTTACAGGACGAATGGATGCAAGCCCCACAGCACCAAGGGTAAAATAGACTCGAGGATTAATGACCCCAGCATATGGAAGTCTGCCCCCACCCAGGAACTGCAGACAGTGAAGGGATTTACTGACCAAAACCAACACCCTGAATAAAAACTGAAGAGCTGTGAGGCAGTGGCGAATACCAGGAACAGAAATTTAATCTGCTCTGCTTATGAACTACAATTATCATGCTGGCTGGTGTATTCTGCAACCACTAACATTTCAGAGGACTCTTCGTGGCAGCCTTACATTAAGAGCACTCAATAATCCAGCAGCCGTACTTTTACATATAGACTAAACCCTCGACTGCAGCCTGGCCTCATTAAACTGCAGATGTCACTACCACAATTAATTGAATATTAACTAATTGCAGGTAGCAAAGAGAAATGATGGCTAAATACCCATCAGTGCAATCTAGTTGAAAATGCTCACAGATTTCCTTCGAGGTTGTTTTGTTGTTACTACTACCAGATCTGGTAGCACATTCTCTGTGTATCCCATTGAATGTTAATATGTGTAATTTAAATGAAAGGGTGAAACAAGACAGTGCTGCAATATGTCATCTTTTTGCGAAATTCTCATCTTCTAAGTTTTTAATATGAATAATTACATATTTAAGGTAGCAACCTGAATGCATCTGAGCCTGATTTCTTCTTAGATCTTCCATCAATTTCACTTTAAGGCATTTTTAGAAAAGATTTAACAGATACCTTTGTAGCTGGTAGTTTGTGGGTTTGTTTGGTTTTGTTCCATTTGTTTTTTTCCCTCCTCAACATTTCCAGAGGAATTAAGATGCAAAGCAGCTGCTGACTTCCTTTCACTTGTGACCCTCACTGGACCAAGGAAAAATAATCTAGGAATTAATTTCCTATTGAAACATGTGGCTTTGGGAATCTGTCATCTTGGCTGAAATCCTATCAATACCTATTTGTTCCAAAAGATAGCTACAACACTCCAGGGTCTGCTAAGGTGGGAGACCCCAGAGCGTATGAGAGAAGGGACTTTTAGAGGCCCCCCCATAGACTGAATCGCTTGCCTCCCACAAAGAAACAAACTGGCCAGACCTCACCATGCTGAGAGGCCTTTTACTTATGGGAAGTTCACAAGACCACACCTTGAGACTGCAGACCAAGTTATTAGCAAGAATAAAAACTTGCCATGCAAGCTCCTTCCTCAGCCTGGGGGAGATGTGGAAGGGAAAACTATTAGTTCTAAAAAGGGCATCACTGAACTATTTCAACAATTTCAACCAAAGTATTTCAATGTGCACCTGTGGCTTAACATGCTCTGCAAATGGTCCAAACGCATTGAAGTAGTACAGGAACTAGAAAAAAAACCAAACCTCTAGTGGTTTAACCTCATAACCCTACGCCAAAAAAAAAAAAAAAAATCAAATCGCAGAATACAACAAACAAATTACTCAGCACCACTATCCTGCTGTCATTTTAGAGAGAAGAATAAAGAGAACTGAACTAATATTGGGCTAGATCCAACAGCTCGCAGGATTACTGAATCACATCTGAAAAAATACTGGTTCTTGCGTGTACTGTGGGTTACTCGATCTGAATCTTCAAATGAGTCAGAATCCACTTGTTAAAGAGAACAATTTACAAAGCGGGAGGACGCAAGAAATCAAAAGCAGCATAAAACTGCAGTGTCACATGTTTTTGATACAAATTTAGGTATCAAATATCTAGAAATTTAATAGCAATGTTCCTAGCCACAGAACACTACAAAACAACATATGACTTCCAGCAACATTTGGTGTGTTACAAACTCTAAATTTATACACTGTATCACGATGCTGTGGATTATATAGTGGATTAATAAAAAAAGGAAAATTGTTTTTGCTTGGAAGTAATGCATTTTGTTATTATAGCTTTTTACTGTAACTACTTTCGTGCAACACATCTAATGAGATCCAGTATGCAGAAACATAAGAGTTGGGTGGGAAAACACTAGCAGTTTTGATAGCTGGGTAGATATATTCATTATTAGTGTCACGCTACATGGCAATATACAAGTCCCAGTTGAATTTCTACTCAAACCATTTCTGCTTTCCGGAATATATTAGCATGAATGTATTGACTGTGCTACCTACACATTTTGCAATCTATTGCTGGCCATAAGAGTCAGTCAGTCAAAATGAATTATTTTGTATTTTATATTTTTAAATATAAACTGCACTGAAAAAATGCAGTCAAGGTAAGAACCTGACCTGGGTACACGAAGATTACAGAGAAGCAAGAGAAAAAACATCTTTTGTGCACGTTCCTGATAAAATTATCAGTGAAAGTTAACTGCATTACACAAGTCCAAATGTACTCACGCAGTACATTACTCAGCAGAAAGATGGACTCAAAGCCATTCAATTCTCTCAAAGCAGTTAAATGTGGAAAAAGTGTTATGTTAAAGGACTGGGCTTCATGTTATATTTGGAAACAACTCAACTGTAAATGCTTGAACTGTGGAGACCCATGGGTACAAGACAGAGAATTCCAACCTCTACTTCATACACCCCAGGGTACCCCAGGCTGAGCCAGAGAAACAACCAAGCAATGATTTTGCAGCAGTGCTCAGGCCACTACCGTGACAAGCACTGGGCGAGTCAAGAAAACATTACATGTCTTTGTCATGGCAGAACATGCAGCGATGCCCAAGCAGCTCCATGACCCTGTATGCAATCTTTAACCCTTCAGAAAACTGCCCCAAAACTATATACTTGTGCCTTTTTATTACCAGAGCAAAACCAAAGGTGTCTCAACAGTCTACTTTATTCTAGACCATTTTGCGTGCAGATTTGTCACATGAAACTTTCTCCCTAGCCTTATTCACAGATATCCACTAGTCTGAATATCACTATGTAAGGGTTTACCTCATTAATTCCACCATACTAAACAAAATACAAAAGGCAGGGGGGGAATAATCTGTAAACATAGATCAGATTCCATTTCCTGGCCTGCTGTAGCAGTGCCTTCTTTACAGAACACCACAATCTGAGATTTACTGCTTTCCGTAAAGCATCCATGATGATTTTAAAACTACAAACTGGACACTGAGGCAGAGATCAAGACCCAGCTTAGGCTAATTTTTTACCAGCAATGCATACACAATGAAAGGAGAAAGCACACGAGTTGGGAAGTGTGGACATGAAATACAAAAACATTGTTCATAAATTAAAACTGGCAGAAGACCACTTCTCCTGACCTCTATAACTGATACTCTAATTAATTTTCTTAATAATTACTTCTATTTCTGGGAATATTACCAAGAAACTTTAGCTAATGACCAGCATGGATGCTGTGTATATACAGAACCCTGTGCTGTTTGGTAAAGCAACATAACCAGTTTGTAGAGGTGTTTGTTTTTCCTCAGATCAGTTGCACTTCAGAAGACTGGTCAAGCTCTGTGGAGGTTATAGCAGATTTTTTTCTTTTTTTTTTTTTTCCTTTATTCTTTACCCTTTTAATTTCCTTTCCAACATAAATGCAGACTGTACATAGTATCTGGAACAGTACTACATCAAAACAATATAAAGATTACACTTATTCTAACAAATACTTTTTTTCTTAAATACTGTAAAAATCTGTATCGCTCTAACAACTGTCTCACGGGGCCTCTCACTGCAACACGAGGCCTGCTTGTTGCAACAACAGCTTCAGCTCAGCAATTGAAGGTAAAACACTCCAGCAAAATAGTTCAACAGATGTTGCAGTATGCCAAAAAAAAAAAAAGTTATCTTGAACTCCAGAATTATTTTCTTGTATGTTCACATGTACTGCTGAAAATTCATAAACAAACTATTTCAAAAGCAATCCTTTCAAGTCCATTTAAATTTTAAACGGTGCTCAACGTCAAAAATGAAACATGCTGTCAACAGTTTGTACAAAGGTAAACGTGAAAAATAGAATTTGATTACAAAAGTTTGTTAACACCATCTGTACACCACAGAGAACGCTTTTCATAAGACTGATATATCACCATCCTCATTCAATCACTCTCATGAGATGTTATCGCTTAGTTCATAAAACATGCATTTGCTGTGTGCTTATATGCAATTAGTGTTTCTATAGTAGCTTCCGTTTCAGCATGAACAGTTAAGATACTACACAGTGACTCAACTGAGATGAATGAAGGGGAAACTTATGCATGTTAGTTCAATGAAAAGATATTTTACTTGTTTAGCTCCTAAAGAGCCAAGGAAGTCATAAATGCACCAGCTTAAGACTCTTTTGAACATAAATCCAGGCATTTTAATGTGTATCTCAGTAAAGCTACATGAGTTTCCATGTAGGTTATTCATACATATTATGGCACTTGGACTTTCCTAGCAGGTATTTAGTTACCTAGGACATCCAGCCTAAAAAAAGAAGAGGTCTGCTAAAATTAACCACTTCTGTAAGAAAACACTTCTGTCCCAACCTTCAAAGCCCTGAATTTTTCTGGAAGTTGCACCAAAACACAATTGTTCCTATTTCACGTTATTTGAATAAGTTGCCTTTGACAATGATGTTACATTAAGTTTAGATCTCTAGTGATTTGTGGACACAAAGGAAAGCAATTTACCCCCTTTCAACAAACCAAGTTGTGTCCTGCTCCTTAGTAATTGTAACATGGGGTACTGGTGTATTCATTCTTGTCTTGGAAGTAATTACACAAATTAAGAAAGGGGTCCAAATTTAAATAAAGGTGGCTTACAACGGTAGCTTTTTCTTCACGTAAGGCATTATTCTGACATCTACTGGCCTGGTATCCAACCATGCATTTTAATACACTGCATTTGTTATTAAAAAGGAGCGTATGTATTAATCCAAAGATAAGAACAATTAAAGGAACACAAAAGACATACATTTAACACAGGCCCATGTATTTTCATATAAATCTCACAACCCTACTAGCATTTTGGTAGGTTTCTATTGCTTTCTGAACTCATCTGAACTACTGTATGAGGGTTTAATACAAGCAGCTTTGGGGAAACAAGTTACATTTGAAGGGAAAAGAAAGATTGGACAAGTAAAAAAAAAAATCCAAGAAGCTTTTTCTTAAAAAAAAAAATCTTTACTTGCAAAATTAAGCAGCATGCTATTTTGTGAATTATATTTGAATTTAAAAAGACTAATTAGACCAAAATAAAATAAAGCCCTAAAAATGGAAATTCTATAAATAATGAAAATTTTGATTTCACTAGACTTTAATGAAAAACATTTGGTAATTAAATACTTGCTACTGTTCATTATGTTGATGAACTTTATTAGGGTTAAAACTATAACAAAGTTCATCCTAAAACATTTTGCAATGCAAAATTATTTTCACTCAAGGAGTGCCTGAAGTTGAATGCTGAGAATTACAAGCAATCTTCAGAAGCAGACACTCACATTCATAAAACTTTATACATCTTTTGGAACTAAGATATTTATACTACTAAAATCAAACATGCATCACTTCCCATACATTCTGGTATCATGATTTATATTACATTATGTAACATTCTTCTAAACAGCAGCAGTTTTATCATACGTTTGCTCCATTTTCTTTGGATTTCTGATCTTTATCTTCGTTCTTCACGATATCCTTTAAAAGACAAAAGGGAGAGGGTTAACATGAATTCTAGAAGTGATATTTCTCATGTGAACTGTAAAGCAGCATGAAAGGAAGATACTGTTTGATGTCAGCTTTAAATACTATGTGAACTACTATCTTACCTAGTTTAGTTATTAACCATTTCATATTTCCAGTATCTTCCTGAAAAACTGAGGGGGCAGAAATCAAATGTGGCCTAAGCACTTCTGAAGAGAAGCACAAAACATATCCACAGAATGCCCACTTTATAGGCTAAAGTTTTTTTGGTTTGTTTTGTTTTTAAAAAGCAAATGAAAAAGTTCTTGCAGAATCCATTAAATTAGGATAATAATTTACCATAACAGTTCTAACCTAAGCCATCTGAAAACACCAGGCTTAGAACTATTGAAGTTCTGCCTTGAAAAATTACTCCTAACTGATCAAAGAGAAGGGCAGATTTGGTCTGTTGGGGATGGACAAGATCAGGAAAACATTACGATGATTTAAGATTTCCATTAATATTTACAGATTTGTAAAAACATTTAAGTCAAGAACATGTGTTTCAAGCTTAGAAAAAAATACATTTTATTTTTTATCTTTAAATAATCAGTATCATATTGAGCACCTTATGTAAATATGCCCTAAATTAATGTGAAATTTCTTTTTTATTCTTAAGTTTTTGTTCTGATAATTTTGTCTACTGGAAGTCTGCATACAATAATAAAAAAAACAGAATTAAACAATTCTAACCTGTTTAAGAACACTCTGTATTTCATCCATAACAGTAGCTAAATTTTTGATTGTCTTATTTAGCTGACCCTCAAATTGCAAATTTTTATCATCTGAGATCTTCAAATTTTCTTGCAGTTGGCCAAGGTCCTTTTTCACTTCTTTGAGCTCCACAGACAGACTTTTGTTTGAATTCTCCAGTTGTAGTATGGTCTTCTCATCCTCATCTTAGGAAAACAACAACAAAAATCAGTCACTTCCAATGCTGGGTACTTTGCGTTTTGATATTCCATTTACATGCCAACACCAAAACTCCTAACTTTTAAAGAACATTAAAAACTGCATTGCTTTACCATTTGATAACACTCAACTCTGACTACATTTGGAAGTCCTACATTCAATTGAAAAAAAAGATAAAAGCACCACAGTGACAATGGTACTCAACGATAGCTGGCGTACAAGTTCAAAGGGCTCGCAAAATAGAAAATGAGTTCATGGTAAGCAAACAGCTAAGAGATTTAGATCACAAATATTACTCAAATTGTTTTATCTTCTTAAAAAGTCTTAGCATCTTGCATTCGTGTCAGTACCACCTTCAAAGTAATGTCCCACCTGTTTTTTCTTCCAGTAACTGAAGCTTTTGTTCTATCTCTGCCCGCACTCTTTCACTCTTCTCCAGCTTCTGTAAAAGGCTCCCGACATCCACCATGGCTCCATTGTACACAATGAGGCCAACGTTTTCTTCTATGGGTTTTGATTCTTGCTTTATAGTTGGTGATGGTAAGAGTAATCTGTTTCCTGTATTAGATTAAGAAGGATCAGGAAATTCTGTCATTTTTCAGTTCTAACTACAACCTCCAAAAAATTCTTAATAAATAAATAATTTCCTAAAAGAAGAAATTTAGATTCCAGTTTGCTGGTCTATCCCTCACATTTCTCCCCTCCCTCCTTACCCGAGTTCCCACCCCCCAAAAAATCAGCATGCTCTTCCATGACATTCGGCTGTGTCTCCTTTCTGCAGTAATTAGTTTTCAAAAAATCAGGCTCTGTGCTACTATCTACAGCACTGATCCTCCTCACTGCAAAACTGCTGTGAATGAGAAATATTATTCATCAATATTCAGCATAAACCTCTGTCCTCCTTCCTGGTCCCAGATCTTAAGATTTATCCTATAGAAGCAACAAGATGTATTAGAAGCCAGAAATACTGTACTTTTCTGAACTGCTCAAGAGTTACTTTCCCAAATCAGTAGGTTCCCTGCAGATCTGAATTAGTTTCTACAAGAGAGCAAGCACCTCAGAACTCTCATTATCATTTGCACAGAAAGAATTCTCTGGAAGTTTGTGGCATAAATTAAAAAAAAAAAAACCACCACCTAACATATCTTCTTGTAGCTCTTCAGACTCTTCTTGATTTTCTTCATCTTTAGAAGTATCTGTTAGTCTTCTGTAAAAGCAAGATTCTCTAAGCACTACTTTATTAAGTAGCTTCTTGACCTAAAACACAGCCATGGAAAGAAATAGAGTGTTACTTAATATACAGACATATTACCTAAGAAGAATGTTTTAACTTGGAAAACTTAGAGAAATTGCACAGCTTTTTGAACTTCAACAGATTGGGGCTTAAAATGTAAACAAGCTAGGGGAGAAGAAAAAGATACAATTTTGAGACAAAAACTACATATACAATACAGGCATATTAAGAGGTGCAAACCTCACCTTTTGAAAATGATTTACAATGAAATACTCATTTAATCTTTTGTACATAAAAAAGAAGTGGGTACATAAAATTCAAGGATCAAGTACATAAGCAACAGACTTTAGAAGATTCTTCCCACTTCCAGCATTCCTGAAATATTTTCAGATATTACTATATTACTATACAAAACCTGAGCACGTGACAGGTGTAGTCCAAGAGTGTACAGAATCTCCTCCATGTCCTTCTCCAGAAGATATCCACAATGACTTTGATCAAAATAAACGAAAGCCATCAGAAGATCTCTATTAACAGTTACCATCTGTGTCTTGTCTTTCTCCTAAAGAAAATTCATTATGGGATCATTAGGAAGTTAAAATATTCTCCCACCATCAACTAAAAACACATACATTTTTCAGTTCACAGAAGTTTTCCTCTGTTCATTTTAACTTTGCTTTCAGTAATTAATATAACTAGCATTTACCTACTGAGCTCAAATATAACATAAGCAAGTCGTTTAGGACAAGCAGTCTTTCAAATATTTAAAAGCATTACAGCACAATGGACAGTAACATCTGGTAGACACACTGTCCTTTTGTTCACGCTAATACGTGAAAAAAATTGAAGTAGTAACCGAATTAAACAAGTAATAGTAAACATCCCTTCTTCTCTCAATCATATTTTACTGAACAGCTGTTTTCAAAGTGAAATCCCCATAAACATGTAATCAATGAGCATCCAGCTCTTACAGTCGCAGCAATTCTGCAGACTGTGTTTTACCATTATTCCTATTTCTACATCTCCTAGTTTTCCTTGAAGAAAAAAAAAAGGAGAAATCAGAAACTTGGTTTATTCTTGCATTTATAAAGAAAGTTTAAATGTAACAAATCAAACTTATGCTCTTCCTTCATCTCAACCATGGAGGAAAGTTATTTGCCTCATGACACAAAGAGCATCAACTTTCCTGGAGGGAGATGTAAAAAGATCATATAATAATTCCAATCTTCAGAATTGAGAAGGCAGTTTATCAAACAAGCTAAGCTTGTTTTTCTTACATAATACAGCACTTGAAAATAACATAATATCACATCTGCTGCTTCTTAATGTGCAGCATTAGTCCTCACATATTTCAGACAGACCAGTATCTCCTAAGAAAGCTTCTCCAACAGCTTTCACTGAATGAACTTTAAAATGTGAGAGCAAGTTGTGAGCACCTTACCCGAAGCTGTCACATGTTACCTAACTTCTATATTCACCTTAATGTTTCAGCCCAGAAGTGCTGAAGGAATCAAGGAGGGCAATTAGGTCTTATAAGAAAGTTCAGCTCTAATTAGAACACGTCTAACAGGGTTATATGTAGTTGATAAGGTATTAATTACTTTGTCTTTAGATGGCTTCTCTTTACAATGCTTATTTCCCTCTCTCTTGTCCTCTCGTTTGTTCATTTCTTCTTCATCCCGGTCTGCCAAACAGAGAGAAAATTCAACATACTCACAGTAAATGATTCCATAACCATTATCTCAAAACACATACGTTTATTGAAAAAGTTCACGTAAACACCCAAATACCTGAAATTAATATATTTCGCAAAAAAAAAAAAAAAAAAAAAGGCAAAGAAACAAAAAAACAAAGTCAGTCCTGTTAAGTTGAGTTTTCTCTGATCTTATTTTAACATAAGCCATTTGCCATTTTCTCCCTGTGTTTCTCTCACAAATGCTGAATTTGCTGAAACAAACACTAATTAGGCCAAAATTAGTTTTGCCAACATCACAATCTATTTAAGTGGTATATAGAAAATTATCACAATTCTCCCTAATCAGGCTTGGCAGAGTCTGCATTCAGCTATTGTTATTCCTATTAGGACAAAATCAGTACTATTTACTCTCAAGTATTTTCTATCATAAAAATCACATCAACTATATAATTAAAAGCAAGTGTTTATACTCATGTCTGAGTGAGACAGTAATGATCCTATCATTTGGATTCTCCAAGAAGCTACAGATCACATCACTTATTAGATGTGAACTACAACTGCAGGTTTTTGGTTTAGAGGTAGTACAGTAAAACTAAATCTAAAAAAATCAAGAGAGGAGGAGGAACACGACAACCACAGGGACGGATTACAGCATGCAGCTCTGTACCTCAGGTGGAAGTCTTTGGTCAGAGAATCATGTGCCAAATTCAGCTTCAAGCTCACCTTTCTTTTGAGGAAAACTTAGGGAAAAACTATGTATCACACCACTTCTCTAATTTTGCCAACAGGTTTCTGAGAACCAAGACCCTTCTCCTGCACTTCCACAAATACTGGATTGTTCTCAGCAACTCTGACTGGGAATGGCACAAGGACAGATTATGGGATGCAGCAGCACTTGTATGGAACAGACAACCCCTAGGCACTCGCACAGCCAGATTATAAACAAATAAGAGTTATTATGGAAACCACAGATTAGCACCTTTTTTTTTTTTTTAAGGCTGGTACAGTACTCTGCCAAAAATCCAGCTGAAAATGCTGGGACTGCAATATCTAAGCAGTTCCAATCCACATTCCTAGTAAAAACTCTCCACTAAGAGACAAAAACACCAAAGAAGTACAAACCAAACCACAGACACCTATCTGACGCCCTTCTGAATATCTGAGCAGGGAAAGAAGGCTACTGCTGCTCCCTGGAGCCAGGAAAGTTCATCAGGCGCTTTCCCCTTTTCCTCAGGCGAACGCAACTCCACCCAAACAGAAATCGGCTCCTCTTAACACCAGGTAAAGAGCAGCCCACACTACACTCTGGCCTAATAAAAACAGGATGACATTTCAGAACTGAGGAATAGGAAGTCAGGCACGTAAAAGTGGCTTGGTTTTTCAGAGGTGCTGAATACTCACATCTCCTACTGACTTCAATGGGAGTTGCGAGTGGTCTGCATTCTGAAAAAAATAAAACCACTTCTATATGCATGCCTCACTTTGAGTACCACAGCTAGTTTATATTAACTACGTTCATATAATGCCTAGTAGAAAGGCACTTACATTTCAAGTAGATCTGGTCAGAATTACCAAAATAAAGCTAGTCTAATAATGCAAATTTTAATTCTCTAGTTCCAGTGCTTTCTTCAGCTTGAAAGAACACATTCAGTGCTAATAAAAAAAAAAAATCTGAAAGCCACAGAATTCCAAGTTCAAGATACCTTCATCTTCATCTTCAGCGTCTTCTGCCTCCATCGGATCATATTCTTCTTGATTATTTTCTTCTTCAGGTTCTTCTTCATCTTTAGAATCATCTTTCTTTTTATCTTCCCTCTGTAACAGAAGTTCCTAAAAATTTATCCAATCAGAAATAAAAAAACAGGAAAGTAAAACTTCACTACTCTTCATTCAAAATTTGCAGCTCTTTATATTTAGTCACGTAAAAAAACCAAATAAATCTATGTGATATAGCTGAATATTAAAATACCCCCCAACGCACCTGTAAATATTTAAAATTACTGATTATGACTGAAGCATATTTAAATAGATAGAGTCAAATCAATTAACTAACACTAAAAACAATAAAATACAATTCAAATATAAACACTTCAGTATTGATCCAGACAGGACAGCACTTCATATGAGCTAGCTGCAAACCTTCTTTTCATCCTTATCTTCTTTTTTGTCTTTATCATCTCCAGATTTTCTCCTCTTAGGTTTTGGATCATCTGTTTCCTCATCTTTTTCTTCCTTTTTTTCTTTCCTCTCATCTTTTTTGCTTTTTTTGTCTTTTTTGTCCTCCCTCTCTGGGAGAGAAATCAGTGCCTTGTAAATCCTGACACCAAAATCTCTCTGAAGCATTTCATTGAAGAGTTCTGCGAACAATGATACCTGTGCATAAAGAAAGAGTAACAAAAGCTTCTGAAAATTTGTACACTTACGATTAAATAGCTATGAGGTGCTATCTTACCAACTTTCACTATGTCATAATTTTATGTAGTGTCAGATTTCTTACTATCCGATTTGAATATGAAAACCTTAAACAACTTTATAAAAATGTTTCTCTCGCGTACTGCCGTAGTTTAGGACCTAGACTAACTAGATAAATTATAAACTCAGTTCCATACCTGAAAATCTGTGCATTTCTTCTAGATATCACACAGTTACTGTACTGCTATCATAAACCATGTACCAAGTTTGGACAATTTTTTCTAGGTATTGCACAAAGAACTAACTAATTTTTGTTTTGCCATGTCATTGGTAGGGAAAACTTCCCTAACACTATCAGAAACTTTTACAGTTTAAGAACACTGCAGTTATCACACAGAATTAAAAAGAAACAAGAATGGTTAACTGTAAGCAGCACAGCTACAATACCTCAAAGGAATGTTCTTTATTATCTTCTAATCTGTAGTCCAGAAGAACACTAAGAGACATAATGCTACAGTCAAACTTCCCACTCTTTGCTGCCCAGTTAGGATGTACAATGATTGCCGGTTCATCTGGCAAGATATATCGTCTCTCCCGCCGCTGACGTTCTATTTCTTCTTGACGTTTTCTTTCTTCTTCCTAAAAAGAGGCAAAAAAACCCAACCCAAACATACAGCATATTCCAAAGCTGCGGTTTCAGCGTATATATATTAGTTTTTAGGACTCAGTGCTCTTAAGAAAGTGAAGGAAAACCTAAGCTGCTGAATGCAACACGGAAGACAGACAGAACTCAAGGGGTAGAATTTCCAGAACATGAACTGTGTCCACTGCCAATACTCGTCTAAGACAACTGGAAACTTGAGCAACACAAAGGAGGACACGTCGTGGTGTTTAGGCCACAGAGCTACGGGCACCTGCCAACTATCTTACGGTGCTAACTGCAGCGTGTTTACTCCACGCTGGAAAGATTCAAGCTAGTTCACTTCAAGTAGTGGAATGCAAGCTAGCAAAGAAGTCAGTGCTCCCGAGCAGCCTTTTGTTTGTTTAGGGATGTTTTTAGAGCTCTGTAGTACAGTAAGATGTCTTTTTCCTTACATAAGAAAAGTCTTCAAACATCTTCCCAAAGATCTCCAGCACAGCTTTAACAATTACCAGATGACAATTTACTTGGCTCTTTGGATTATGGGCAATGCAATCATTATAGATACAACAGGTTAAAAAAGGTAAAACACCAAGCAGCTTACTAATTGCCAAGAGAGAAATATTCAAGTCTTAGGAGTATGGAAAACAGTAATGGCAGAGCTTATGCTTTTTAAAAAAGCATAATCAAAGCTCCTTCCCCAAACTTTAAAGAAAGCTGTAGCAAGAAACCCCAAGATAGCTGAAATCCATCCAAGCTGTGGGAGAAGGCAGTAGCTGGCCTTTGCTCCCTCAGCAGGTTTCACAGGTACATACCATTTCCAATCGACCCATATTGGTTAGCAGGCAACACACAAAAAGGCAGGTTTTGAAGCAACTAACACAGAATACACTCTCTAGACATTTATGCCCCTTTTCTGTGGTTAAGCTTTGGCCTTTACTGCCCAGAACTTGTTTATCCTTGTGAAACAGCAAAACAGACTAAGTAACACTGAAATTACCCATGCCAAAACTGAGAAACTTCAACACACAGGAAGTTTAGCCAAAAGCAAAAATTAAAGCTTCACAATAAGGCAAAACAAACCTAAGCAAACCACCAGCCAGGTGAAGAAACTGGACTGTTTCTGCCCTCACCCCTATTTGCACAATAACTCCCTAAGGTTTGTATACCAGTAAAAGCCAATACAACTAAGCAGATGCTTTTCCTGTAAGTTTAACAAGTTAAGATCTTGTTGTGTTCACCTGTTCTCACACATAGTTTTTCTGGGGAGTTTGGGATTTCTTTTTCCTTACGTTTAAGATCTGACATTAATTCAGATGCCCTTAGTGCAGCTGTACATTTCAGCTGATTTTGCTGATATGAAGAAATTCAAACTTGCCAAGATTCCATTCCAATTCAGCAGCTCAGGTTACAGCAAGAGTTCTCAGTACAGCAATCCGAGAACTACAAAATCCAAGCACAAGTAGGCATATTCCTGTACTTTGTATACTTACACATATATTTACTTGTACAAACTTAAATATAAATACTACATAAAATACGTATAAAGACAAACCAAATGCGTCCAAAGGCTAACCTCTTTATCATCTTCAGATTTCCTATCCTCCTCCTCTTCCTCTTCTTTCTCAGACTTCTCTAGCTCCTTTTGCTCTTCTTTTTGTTCCTCTACTTTCAGCTGCTTTGTCAGTCGAGCTATCAACTGAGATTTCAGTCCTTTAGAGCTAAGAGTTCGACTTTCTAGTTCTTTGCGAAGGTCATTTACCTTGTTAAAAATAAAAAAGCTCTGTAAGAGGTATCAACCAGGGACACTGCGAAACATGATTAGCAGAAAAGGTGAAGTAAAACTTAAGAGCACTGACAAGTCAACTGTATTTTTAAAATCTGTACTGAAAAACACTAATATTTACTGATATAAAACATATACACATTTAAAGTTCTGTTCTCAAAGAACCCCTTTATGAGGGGCTTTTCAGAGGGGCGGGGAAAGAATTATACTATAGTAAAGTATTTTATTACTATTAATCCTTTTGAAGAAACTTATTACAAGTCCTGACATAGTTTTAAAACGCAATTATAGTACAAAAACTTATTATTAAAGTATTTTAGACCCCACAATTTTTAACACAAGTAGATTACTCTAGAATTTTCATTTTCCAGTTCATGTACCATATGCAATACAGTTTAATTGTACAAAGTTCAGAATACTTGCAATTCGCTATATTCACTTAGTAAAATCAGGAGCCACACTTGCATACTGTGATATCACATCTAATACCTATAAAATCCACAAGAAAGACAAAACACTACTGAAGGGTTTTTTTCTCAGTTAAGGAAATATACAGCTATATTTTGGGTCATGCCTTAAAAATGAAAACATACAACAGGACCAAGTTTTAAGAAAATTGTTAGTTACCTTCATTGTTTTTGGATCCAGTTTAGACCAATGCGTAGGTGTAGATATCTCTTTCGCTTCCCCATCATCCTTTTCCTCTTCATCCTGACAAATAAAATTTAGAAATTATCATTCAGAAAGCCTGAAAGCATTTCAGTTATTTTTTAAATTCTGTTGCTGATCTGTGCAAGGTCACAACTGTTTCAGATAGTCTTCTCCTAAAGTTATTATTTAGACAAGTTCACACACACATTCTACCACTTTGTAAATGATCACAGTGCCACTCAGCCAATACAAGCCAGATCTGTGGAACACAAAAGGGTGATAAGCAACACCACAAAGAATATTGGGGTTACACAGACACTGCTGGTCTCCATTAACCACACAGTGTGTGATCTTCCCCCAGATTTTAAATCCCAAAATTTACTCTTTGTTCAGTCAGACCTTCCCTTATTCCAAGATGTTGATCAGCCACATGGCCTGAAATTCAGATGTTTCAGACTAGTGTTTGTATAATTTCAAATATCACGATTAGAACTGGCCACAAGACAGAATTTAGAAATTTTAGAAAATGGCAAAATGTTTAAAGACAGCTATTCATAAACTGCATCTCACTCAACAACTGGTCCCAGATTCCAGCAACTACGTCTATGATAAAAAATTTTCTGCGCATCATAAGCACAATTTAATTCCATCTGCGATATCAGCATACACATTTAAAGTTAGTGAACTAGCTGAAATAAAAATAAAAACCAACATTCGCTACACTGCTGAAAGCTGGTTTACCAGTCATTGTTACCAGTTATGTTCCTCCTGTGTATGTATGTTGTGTAGTATGTGGTGTGCATTTTGTGCCTGTGTTCCTGTGCCTGTGAGAAGCAGAAATAGAAAAAGGGATTAGCGTTCAGTGCCTGTTCTCCATCAGCCTCCTTGCGTTCACCCTGAAGCTTCTCGACCAGCTGCTGCTTGTATCCTCGGGAGAGGGTTTCCCACTCTGAGCGGGTGGGAAGGCAATGCCAAACATCCGGGAAAAATAAAACCACTGTCTCCACATGAGCTGGAACTGTACGCCCCTTGTGGGTCTCCTCAGGGCGATGGTAGCGAATCTCTGCAAAACGGTACCTGTTGCAAGGGAAGAAGCATGTTGGAAAAAAAATTCTACAACACATTTTTAAAGAGCCTAGATCACTTGTAGCACATCAAGTAAAGAAACTTTGCTGCAAGACCTTGAGGTTTATCTAAAGAAAAAAATTATGGAAGCCATATTTTCTCTTTTGGAACATTTGTAAAAAGGTATCGCAACTGAATAAGGAAGAAAACCAACAAAATTTTTTTATTTAACTTGTTGGTTAGCACACATAGGTTTAATACGCAAACAAAAGTTGCTGAAGCACTTTAAATGCAGCATACAATGGGCTTTCCTGGTATTAGTAAAATTGCAATGAGTGTTAACACAGGACAAAAACTCATCAAGAGAAAATATGGCTATATAATGAACGGCTATTTATTTATAACAAAAGAACAATGAAATGAAGTTCTCTTGACGATCTTCTCCAGCTATGCACAAAATGAAAAATATTTTCAACACACATTCATTAAAAAAATTACAGCATAACATGTCAAAATAAATCCAGAATTTTTAATTAGTTCTTAATGCAGTATTCAGCACAGTTGGCACCAATCAAGCTTATTACAAAACAGAACACCTTTTGAGGAGTTTACCTGCACTACCAAGAGCAGCTGACAAAGATTTTCCATCTTTTTTGTTTTAAAGAACTTCTGGAAACAGACAAGTATTTCTATAGTGTACTTTGCCTTGCAGTACAGTACTTACCATTGTGTGCACACACTTAAGTCAATCCCTGTAAGAGCCTTGCAACAACGAATAGCCGTCTTTATCAGCACGGAAGGGTCCTTTTCTGGATCAGGTCCATCCAGTGATGGGGACCAGTGTCCTCCAATAGCCATAGCTTCATCTTTGCCTTTCATACCCACTAAAAACTAGACAAAAAGAGTCTTCTGAATGTTCCCTTACTAGGGGTAAAGAGTCATTTTGCCAAAGCACAAAGAATATTTCATAGCACACAGACTGAAATCTGTGAGTAAATTGTCACGTTATTTCGAAATCTGAAAATGAAAGTCAGTCAAGAAAGAGTTCAGTTATTTTCTTCCACAGAGGATTTCAGAAATGGAATAGGTTTAAAACATCATCACTCATTCTTGTTTGCAAGACTTTCCATCAGGTTACTTTATTGGTATAGTCTTGTTCTTTTGTAATTAAAAGTTTTCTAACACAAAAGACAAACAGATAACAATTTACATAGTGTCTTAATTCCCATACACATTTATAGACCTTCCTGCTTAAAAGTGATAAAGCAAAGCTACAAAACAGAACACCACAAGAGCATTATATTTGTAAACTCAAGTACCCCTCCATGTGCTTTAAGATGATGGAGTTTAATTGCAAAACAAGTCTGTGTTGTCCTGAAACACCATAGCACTTAGAGGCTGTTCAGTTTAACAACAGTTAAATTTTACTTAATACAATGGTGACTTAACTGTTTCTTCATTGGTATTCTCTTCATAGCTGAGCCCTTAAAAAAAAGGGTCTAAGTGCTTGTAAAAAAAGGCTAACAAAGTTAATTGTATAATTAATATAGATTTCTCCAAACATCTATTGTTTGAGTTTGATTAAGTTGAATAAAGCAGTAAATATGAAAGCAGTGAAGATGGAGGTCCTATAAACTGGAAAAAGAATGGACGTATAGAATGGACTAGGTCTTTTCAGAGGAAAAATGAAGCCATCACTTAGCTGCCTACAAACTCCTCCCTTATCAACACATTTCAAAGCTCTATAACCAACTTTTATTGCCAAAAGTGTCTGGCACTGAAGCATATTTACCTTTACAAGTCTAGCAGGATGCTGAAATCCATCACGAAGCTCCTGGGGATCTTCAGCCAGAGCGCATGACTTGTGATAGAGATCTTCCATGCTAGGACTAGCCATCAGCATCACCTGTTGTGCAAGTCAGATCAGGCTTGTGAAGGTAAACAATGACCACAATTCACAAACACAGACATACCAGTACTTTTTCCTTAATGTCACCAAAAAAATCACAAAGTAAAGTAAAATGGTAGAACAGAGTGTTAAAGTATCTGCCAAGGACCAATTTCCCTCCATCTCAAATGGATGCTATGTGTGATTGTATTAAAAAAAAACCAAAAAAAACCAACACAAAATAAACTAAAAGTATACAAAAACCAACATGCTTTGCCCATTACCACTATATGTCAAATACTCTATACCAAGAAGCACACTCTACATTATAGTTTCAGTAACTGACTCCTTCCATTTTGTCGCAATCACAAGAGAACTGACCAACACATTCACCTGCATCCTCACAGCATCCCGTTAGCCCAACCAAATCTAACAAGGTTGCTTTATATCCTGAACAGGTTAATATTATGAAACAGGATGCAATTCCTCAGTTACTGAATATATTTTGAAGCTCAACATTCTGAAAGAGAACTCCTGCTCTGCATTGATAGACTGAAAAAAACAGCCTGTCTGGTAACTGAGCCAAGGTTTCCCAGTTTTTATATGCGGAAGACGTGTGAAGTTAAGTCTTTCAGAAATATGGGGCTTAAAGGCAGTTTTATTTCTAAACCTGTCTTTAAACACTTCTATTAATAAAACAGATTGACCTTGAAATTTCAACCTATTTTAATAACAGAGCTTTCAAATGGAACAGGTTTTAGGAAGATGTTTTGACACCGAGGTCTTTTATATATCATTACAGCCCTTGATGTAGCATTTTTTGGCATTCAGATAATCCCAATATGTTCAATTTACTTCAACAAAATAATATTGATATGAATCTGAAAGAAAAGAAATATTGCTAAATAGAAGAGTACAAACTGCACAGAAAGGACACTTGAAGTGGGAAAAAAAAGAAGGCTCCATTAACTATTCAGAATGAATTGCCAAATAAATACATTCAGAGACCTTGCAGGAGCTGGCTGCCTTTCCTATAACCACATTACTGCAACCAGGTGCAGAGAATGGAAGAAACCTCGGTAAAAACAAGATTTAGGACAGCAATGGTAACAGAAAATCAAACTGAATCTCAGTCATGATTCTTCAGGCTCTACAAACTAGCTCTTTACTGAAAAGTTTAAAATGCTGGATTTTGCTCCAATCACTGTACCGTTCTCTCAGTTCAGTTATACTCACTTTTTCACCCTACTGGTTAAAAAAAAAAATCAAATGAATCATCATAATCCTGGAAACCCATACAAACCTTTGCACTGTATAGATGATCAGCATCAGGTGGATCAAGGACAGCAGCTTTTTTATCTATAGGATCTACTTCTCTATGCATTACGTAGAAATTACAGTAATTTCCCAGCTGAAATGGTCTAGACATAGGAAAAGCATCCACCCATGTGAACTGAGCATCAAAGAAATCGCTTGGGATATACAAGTTCTGGTAACGTCTCCTCAGCTCCATCATATCACAGCTACGGCTGAAATAAACATTATTTGAGAGATACAGCAATAAAAGTACCATTAATAAAGCACATAATTAAAAGGTATATTAATTGGAAATACAACCACTGTATATTTAATACTATACATGTAAAATTTAAAGAGTAATATATACAAATTAGGGTGTCATGGACTGAAGTTAGAGTGACTAATAAACACTCTTCCAATTCAGGTGTCTGCATACTAGGGGCTATTTATTAAACAGGATTATAAAGGTATTTTGCAATAGCATTCAACACCAACAAAGAACCTAGAAAAAGTTTATCATACAACGTTCTCAGTCATATTTGATCTTCCTTCAAAGTTAAGATCATCATTTAACACTCAATACACACATGCTGGCACAGCTCACAGTAATCTGTGCCCGCAATTCAAGTGAGATGTAGGCAAACATCTGGCACTATAAACATACCAGTCCAATGAAAACTTAGAAAACTGAACCGTGTAACGAGGAACAACGCGCCGTGGTCTTCGGGGTGACCTCTCCCTCTCTCGTCTAGGTGATCTCTCTCTGGAGCGTTTCCTCTGGGGTGATCTTTCCCGGGACCTCCGTCTCTCTCGTTCTCTTTCACGACTTCAGGAAAAAAAAAACACAAAACGCATACAAGACACACATATTTTTGCTTGCTGGTAACACAAAATGGTTTCTAGCACAACAGAAGCTAGAGATGTCCAAGATGATTCACGAAAAGGAGAGAAGTTCCTCACACTCTGTTTCTTTACAAGAGAGACTGATTGTGCAATTTCAGACAGACAAGAACTCTTTGCTAATGTCTAACAGTAAAGCCACTTGTGTGTATCACTGACTCACTGTGGAGCAAGAAGCTCAGCTCTGTTTGAAGACAAATCTTTACAAAATGCTTTGATTATAGTCTAGTCCTCTAGAACACACCTCCTGTCATCTTTTCGGTTTGGCATGGGGTCTCCTCCTCTGTCATTCCTCCCAGAAAACCTGGAGGGTGGGTCTAATCTTCGAGCTGGTTGAGGCTGTGAAACTAGACGAACAGGGGGCTGTAACAAACCACCTGAAACAAAAATGTAGAAGATCAATACACAGTCAGGCACAACTACACTTCACAAACATTGCTGCTTCACAGTTGTTCCACTTGTGTACATTTTCTAAACTAACTCTAGAGTCAAATATATATATTTATTAAAAACATCCACCCAAGAAACTCAAGAGTCCTACGGTTTTCCTCACTGACGCAAACTGAGAATATATTAAGTGAAATTAGTTTAAAAGCATCTTAAGAGGCAATCTAATATCATCTAAGCACACAGAAGCTATTGCAGTCTATACCTAGCCCTTACCTTGGAAAAGTAATTTAAGATAGATACACTAACTACTCATTGAATTAAAGAAAACCTAAAACTTTTTTTTGAGGTTACTTATTAATACGTAAAAACAATTAGATTCCTGAAAAACTATCTTTAAATCAATTCATTATACTGCTGCATCAGTTCCCCAGGACATACTTTTGCTACCTCAAGACATTTAACCAACTGATGGTAAACAGACCAAACATTACTAAATGCTAATGAACAACTAGGACTAATTAGATTGTCATAAGCAAAACTGTTTTGGATAAATGCTTAGGTGATAGGTTCAGATCCTTTCCCCTTGCTTTTACTGTGGGTCAGACAAGTCTTAATTTTATCTTATTATATTATCAATTCTGTTACTGATTTTTCAGCCACTCAAAGTTCAAGCGACCCCACAAGCTTTGTTTTAGATGTGCCATGCTCAGCAGTGTTTCTCTCAAATGACAACTTGAGTAACTGAAATAAAACATAAATATATAAATAGTTTTAACACTATAACTTTGTGATCTTGTTGAACACTCCAGAAGATGCTAAAGACCTACACTGCCACCAACAGTTTCAACTCCCCAACCTGTTTGTGAAAAGTGTCAGAATAAAAACTACATTGAATCTGCTTTCAGATTATGAAATCTTAATATGAACAGAAGTCCATGGGGATTTTTTGAACTAAGGTCCTTTCCATATTATTTCAACTCTTGCTTCAGTCTTCTGACTAACAACAACAACAAAATAGCAATCACACCCTAAGCACCAGAAGGACTTCAAAGAAGGAGCACCTTTCTGCTGCGGCTGCTGCAGCAGCGGCTGAGGCTGCGTCTGAAGCAAAGGTGTGATGGAAGCTGCCGATATCTGCGCCTGCAGCAGGGACTGTGGCTGCGGCTGCCCCTGAACACCGAACGCAGCCTGCTGCCCCATGGGCTGGAGAACTGCCGGGGGTGTCTTCAGCAGAGGCTGAGCTTGCGCCTGGTTCTGACAGCAGGACACAAAAGGAGTTGTGAGCAAGCATGAACCAGCAGGAGTCAGTGCAAGGTACGCTGGGTAACCCCACATACCTGGTTTGGAAGTGTCTGGATCCTCTGTGCATTCCATTTGAATGGCATATTAGGATTGTAAGTAGCTTCTACCAAAACTCTGTCACCCACCTGAGGTGTCTTTCCTTTAACAGCGCTGCAAACATTACAGAAAATGTCTTGTTAGTCTTATTCAGCTAGTTGTACATTTGCAAGTTACATTTAAAGTTCAGAGAAAGTCGATAAAGTTCATTTAAAAAATGCTTATAGGAACACCATCTACTCCCAAATTCAGTGAAGGTGCTATCTGCTTCAGTTTGGAGTATGCACAAGAACTTAATTCCTGTCTTTGTTCCAAAACCAGAAAGTCCCTGAACAGTACTGAGTTAAGATAGGCAGATAGTAAGTTATATGCATTTAACCATCCACAAATTCTGCATTTTCATATTATAAGCAGCTTAATACCTTCTGAGTCTCCCAGCTTCCGGTTTTGCATTAAGAAAACTCAAAAATCCACATAAGCAAACTCAGATCTAGTGTCTATTAACTTATTTGACCATCTGACTGCATGTTGACAGAAAAAACATACTAACCGCAGGCACTATCAATGGAGTGACAGAATTAGAATGTAATAATCTAAACTTTTTATTTAGTGAGGGTGTCAGAGAGCACATCTGCAGGCAAGTTTTTACATCTTACCTAAGTTGAAAGAAGACATCTTCATCCACAAAACCAAATGTGTCATGTAGCTTAGTAACCACACCAGTGAAGACCCGCTGCTTTTGAGGCTGGGTTTGCTGTTGACTTGATCGGGGTGCCGGATAAGAAACAGTTATCTGGGCTGCCGGCTGAGGAGTAGACAGGCTAAGACTGGTAGGCAGCGCAACAGCTGGCTGTAAGCAAAATAAAGCAAACTATCAATCTGACATACCTACAAGGAGCAGTTCCTTTACTCATGTAGCTTAAAATGTCTCTAAAGTGATTATTCTGAATGGAGATTTTCAGAACATGGAAGTTGCTTTTTGGTTTTGTGGGTGGTTTTTGTTTGTTTATTACTTCTTTCCTACTTTTAATGAATACTGTCTTTGTTTATCCTTTTATTTTAAAAAGTCAACTTCCCCATAATACACACATTGTCTTGGAAAAAAGCCGCAAAGATTGTGTTACAAAGGGGGCCTGAAGAGGAGACAACTTCCTAACTTCGCTGGGAATACACACCTAAAGGTTATTCTCCATTTATAACCCAACTGGAGTGCTGGGAATCAGTAAAGGTTGAGGCCAACATGAACCCTTCCTTATCACAATTTATGTGCTTGCCTTCTTACAAAAGCGGAATACAGTAAGGTAATGAAATTAAGTAACCTATTTTTACCTTTCCTTTTAAAGCGTGTTTAAAAGATTAAGTGAAATCATACCTAGAAAAACTTAAGAGTGTGTTAAACGACTGCATGTTTTAAATCTGTCAAGCTCAGCAGCGTTCTTTTTAAACTTCTCTATACACATACTGCAATACTGTTAGCACAGAAAGTTAAATTCCTGTTCAAAGTTTGTTATTGCAAATCAGCTGAACACCTGAAGTTCAAGTGCCAAAAAAAAATCAGAATGTAATCAAAACAAATATCCCCTTCAAGATTAAGGAAAAGTGGTTGCCATTAATTTTTGAAACCAAGGCTATGCATATTTCAACATCTGGATAAAATAAACCTGTACTACTAATATGTCCATACATATTAGTTCATTTTACAGATTAAAGTACCCAAGATGTCACAAATTTGCACTCTTGCATTATCTGTGTTTGGGGATGAAGACCAAACAATAAAACCAAACTAACCTGAGTTAAAAGGGTCTGCTGAGGTTGCTGCAACTTAAAATAAATAAAGTTATAAATTAATTTTATTTGCTTAAGGAAATTGTACAATTTTACCTCCTCTTTACAAGTAAGAGATTTTGCTTAATCCAAGTCAATTAGTAGTCCTTTGGGGTTTGGTCATTTCAGCAGTTTGTATATGCATAAAACTGTGCTCATGTGGTTCACTTTAAATGGTATAATCCATGTTTATTCAGTAAGCAGAAATGCTGGGGTTTTTGTAACTGAAAGTTAATAGCAATACCAAAACAAGTTTGGGCAGCTGGAGAAGGTTAGGCCTGTAATTTCCATGTCCTTTTGTTCTTTTTCAAAATCCTGGTAAGTTCAAAGACCACAAAAAAATTTAAAAGGGAATGTTTTTTGGACAGCATCTTTCCAGCAGTTAACATACACAGCCCTGTTTAGAGCAAAGTTTAGTAGGAATCGTGTACACATGGAACAGTATGTATTTCTAAATCTATTTTTTCCATGAAGGTAGGCAGGCTTTCATTCTGGATACGTCTTTCCAAGTTTATGAAGTTCAAGCTCTCTTTCACTACAAAAAATATTATTTCGTTTCTTTAACAACTTCCCATACAAGGATGATTTCAGAGACAAATCCTACAAGACACACAACCAACATTATTTTTAAAGTTAATTGTGATGTACACAGTAAGAATCAGACAAACCTGTTGCTGTACACTATAGAGAGTCTGCTGAGGTTGTGAATATTGCTGAAACAGATAAAAGCAAAATATTTCATAAACGGGAAGTATTATTACCTCAATAATACCAAATACAAGATATCTGCTAAGCAAGTTTTAGACAGAAACGATTCACATTTAACAATTCTAATACAAAACATAACTAATCGTTTGAACACATATTACTTTCATAACAAATATTCTTAGCCTTTAGAGCGAACTCTGATGTACTCTCGCTAGTTAAAATCAGCAATTTTTGTTAGGCCTGACGCTTATACAGTAGCTAGGGTACAGTATGAAATCGTACAAAAATGCCATTAAGGATAAATATAGTGATGGAAGACACTTGAGATTCTCAGCTTAGCTGCAGTAAAACTGCTTTTCCCAGGAGGTTTTCCACAGCCAACAGTCAGCCCCTCCGTAGCCAAAATTCCCACCTTCACAGATTAATAGAACTATTGACAGCTGCAGGCCTAAAATCCCACTGTTTCTTAAACAGGTTTGTACCGCAACCTCCACCATTTCCCATTCTGCTTTTCTCTTGGATACTTCAGCTTTACAAAGCCACCGTTTTACATTCTTAAAGGTCCTACAGTCGACAGCAACCATTCCTTTTTCTTTACCTGCTGTAAGGCAGCGGCCGCAGCAGCAGCTTGCTGCTGTAAGGCAGCCGACTGCGAGAGCTGGTAGTTGGTGGGTGTTTGTGTGGTGAGGCCAGCGGCTGCCAGCGCCGTCTGCTGCGTGTAGATCGTGGGAGATGCTCCCAGCAGCGACGGCTGCTGCACACCGAGAGCAGCTGGAAAGAAAACACACAATAAGCACTACAAACAACCTGAAACGGCTGGACTTTCTGAGAGTTACACTAGACACAGCGTGTGATGCTGCACTCCTGACACAAGCTCATGCAGTAAATAAATCAAATGCAAAATTCAATATAAATTCAAGATAAAGGATCACACCTCACTACCTTCTCTTCTAAATTTATTTACAAATTGTACACCACAGGAGAGGCACAGAGACTACTTCGTTTCCTTCCCTCAAGCTGCTCATGATTTTATAGCTCTAGTAGCTGTCATCCCCATCCACACCCACCCTCAACACATTCACACACTACATCCTTTCTGGAACGTATTTCAGGTTTTGGATGAGCCGGATGAAAACTGTTGCTCTGTTGTGTAAATTAATTAATACATTTCATTCTCTCTGAGGACAATATAAATCTTTACTGTAATAGCAGCTATGAAACAGAGGCTTACGGAACATGCCCACTGAAAACGCACAAGGCTTCCCTTCACTCAGTACTGTCTTTGTCCCCAAGTGAGATGGATTTTGTAGATGTGGGGGTTGGTAGAGAAGGAACAGCCTCATAACAACAGGGAGTTTAATCCATCCTCATGTACAAAGGGACCAAGTCAAGCTCTCTCCACCTCTTACTAGGAAAGGTTTGTGCTGCCCAGAATCAAACTGCCTAAAGGAAAAATTAGCTTATTTTATTGTCATATCAGCTTTTACTTCACTGCAGAAGATGACACAAAACACGAGCGAGCAGCTATCCATATGCTACGCTTCTTATGTATGAGATACTTCCAAATGAGGTATGCTTAAGCCTTATAGATGGAACTTTTAGGGACAAAAAGCCCTGCATAATGCAAATCTGAGTGAAACACTGCTCCCTCTTTAGCAGGAGTTCTTTTGCTGTTTTTTTAAAGTTATCTGCACCTGCATGATCGAATACCACTTCATCACAGTATCACAGTATGTTTGGGACTGGAAGGGACCTCAGAAGACCATCCAGTCCAATCCCCCTGCTGGAGCAGGAACGCCTAGGTGAGGTCGCACAGGAACATGTCCAGGTGGGCTTTGAATGTCTGCAGAGAAGGAGACTCTACAACCTCCCTGGGCAGCCTGGTCCAGTGCTCTGTCACCCTCACTGAGAAGAAGTTTTTGCTCAAATTTAAGTGGAACCTCTTGTGTTCCAGCTTGATCCCATTACCCTTGTCCTATCATTGTTTGCCATCGAGAAGAGCCTGGCTCCATCCTCATGGCACTCACCCTTTATATATTTATAAACATTAATAAGGTCACCATATACATTAATAAGCTATCAAGCTATCGGTCTAGTCCACACGTTTAAATAAAGCCAAAGAGAAACATCTGCCAGCAAAAACAGGTCAGCCAGCCACCTTCAGAACTGAAGAACATCCAAACTGAACAGGGTTCCTTTCTCTTCCAAATCTGTTACAGGCACAATGAAATGACATGAACAGATTACATTGTTCCTCCTGCGGAGTTTGTGCTCCACACCACTCTTAGTGATCCAAAATGAAGTTGTCATTCCTGACCCAGGGATGCAGTAAGAGATTGTTTGTAGTTGGTGATCATCACCACAGAACACAAAAAAACGCTGTAACGAGCTCAACAGATCCTGACTGAGGTAATCCCCGCTACCACGCTGTTCTTTCCAGCAAAGTACAATCTTCAGAAAACAACTTGATGGCACTGATCATCTTGCAAATTTAGAATGAAACATTACATTTAAACAGTCAAATCAAGCATCCTATAGTACAGCAAAACCACAGTATTTCCAGTATTATGTGACTTTTAAAAATTGCCAAATTCAGGTTTATTTAGAAGCCAAGCAGGTAAAATCCAAGGCTTCTCCTGTAACAGGCCATACGTTCTCTTGATTTTCTTACCTCTTGTCTCTCCATCAGCTCCAATCTGAATGTGGATTTTTGACCATCCAGAAGCATGCGATCATCTGGAACCTCAAACAACAGACCTTCAACAGACCTTTACAACTAATGAAAATGCTTTGGTGTCGCATCCTGGGACAACTTCAGCTCTTCTTGGCTGCACTGCTTTGCTGACTCACAAAAGTCAAATAACCAATGCAATAATGTTTCTCCTCTTATTTCCACATGCTGATCAGAAATTCCTAGTAGGGTATAAACTCCCTTCATGCTGTTACTGTTAAATCTGTTTGACTACACTTACTATTGTTGTTCAGCCTGATGTTCTATTCTAACCTTGTACCAGCACAGTGGGATGGAGCTAGGAAGTGCCATCAAACAAGTTTCACAAGTTGCTTCCTACTTTTTGTACGAAAGATACAAACAAAAATATTAACATGCTTGCCCCCAAAACCAGATCTTGGGGTTATTCCACTCTTCAGTTTCCACTATGACAATTTCCCTGGCAGTACAACCCACAATTATCTCACACAATTCCCAGCCCACCCTAAGACTCTTATTTTGTCCATCAGAAAAAAAAAAAAAAAAAGGTTTTTTGTCAACTCTACCACCACTGTATGAGCATTTAATATTAACTGGGTATCACATCATATACAACACTGCAGATCAACTTACTAACAAAGTACAAGGATAAAAGACCACTGAGATCCCCTTGCAGGCTAAAACCTGCAGTAACACGTTTTTCAAATCTGTATCTTGTTTCTACTGATTTGCCCTGAAGTATTCCAGGAGTTTAATTTGACTACCTTTCATCTACATACTCATTTTGGACAAACAGGCTCAGATTAAACAGGCAACTGCATCTGCATTACTACTGAAAAAAAAAAAAAACAAGAAAAAAACAAGAGACAGAGAATGAATCACAGACTGAGCGTGGAATTGACATCCGACTGCCGTATTATTATTACTGGCAACTGCAGCGACAAACAATAGCTTTTCAGGATTTGTAATTATCTCCCTAAGCAGAGTCATGGCGATGCCTTCCTTCAAACGCAGTCTAAACAGCTTCCACTCGCATCAAATACTGCACGGCACGTCCATCTGAAAGGGGCTGGGTAGAAACTGAAGTCCTAGGCTGCAGCTCAAGCATCTTTCTAGGTAACAGAAATGTCTGTTGTAGCAAACAAAAAGACAGTATTTCGTATTCTGTCTTGCTGCTTCTGAACTCCAGAGAACCTTTAAGATCAGGGAAATGTCCTCAAAGTATATAGCTACATATATCTCATTGGTAAGCGATGCAGATTTATTGGGATTACAGTAAAAGTGCACCGTATCCATGGCTTTGGACACTTTTCACAGTTGTCAGAATTTCTGGGTTTGGGTCCTCGGGTTTAAGTTTCTTCAAGCTTAACACACTTGCAATATAAATTCCATACAACCTACTCCAAAAACAATTCCTTTTAACAGGCACACAACAGAAACTAGGCTGAGAGTATTTATCACAGGACATCCATTCACAGCAAGCCAGCAAACTGTGCATCAGCTACTATTTCTTTGTGGCTTCGAGATCCACCTATGTGCTTGGCCTATTCTCACAGATTTTCTTTGGACACCTCACAGGGTTCACCAGCAATGACAAGATACTGAACTTCAGGCACTTTTGCTTTCATCAGGTGTGTTGTTCTACACTGTAATGCAATGAAGACTTGAAACAGCAAAGACAACAGAACACGGCATAGCCAGGACTGACTACAGTTCTATAAAAACGCATGTCACTATGCAACCAGAAATCTTCACCCTGAGAATAGCATATGCCAAGCACTGAGATACAAACCAAAGACATTTCAAAAATTATTAGCTGAGAGAATAGGAGGGTATTCTCCTTTTCAGGCATTTCAGGAACTTGCACATCATTAGTAAAGGTAAAAGTACAAAGAGTACTTGCAAAAAACAATCTCTGCTATCTAAGGGTTTTATAGTTTTTAGTTTTCTTAAACTTCAGTTTTCTGCAGTATGCATGATTTAATTTATGCCCTAGCACTGCTTATCCAGCACAGCAGGGACTTTATACTGGTTTTAGTCATGTGATGCACAAAACCACGAGACAAGGAGAAGCAAATTCACTGTGTTACAAGCAAGAGTCTCTCTTCACACAGAGATCTTTGCTGGCACCTGGAATTACCCGTCTCTCTTCTAATAGCACAGGCACAGACGGTAATTAGTAAGCTATCCTAAAGGGATCCCAGGAGCCGTTCATTACACAGCATGTCACTCCACAACTACCGTAGAGTGTCACACCTTAACAATTAAGAGCCTTAACTCATCTAGGTTCTTCTTCACCACAGATGGCCAAGACGGCACCCAAGACAGCAATGCAAAAATACCCTCATGAAATGACATTTTTGCAATTATCAAGTTAGGTTTATAACACCATCACTCACCGCTTTTGTCTACAGCTTAGGAGAAAGCTATATATCATGTTTCTTGTGTTATAAAAATCAAAATCTCTTTTCCCCACACCTAAGCACCTTGATGCTTTGGAGAAGGAACCTGACACTTGGATAAAAAACAGCTGGCATGCATAAACAGATTTAACACTTTTGGCCAATCCTCTGAAAATATAATCAGTTTGGAAACACTGAAATTCCCAAGGGTCAGCCAATTTGCACAACCTCTCAAGTGCAGCCACAAATGAGAAACAGGACACGCTGGTCAGCATGCCTAAGCACTGACAGCATCTCTGTCAGGCAAGTAACCTGGCTGGACAGTCAGAGCTTCGTGTTGAGAAGTGCACAAAAGGCAACTACTCAACAGTATACACGGTTCCTCAGCTCTCCGCAGGGCCAAAGAACGCTGCATACTTTGCAAAAGAACTTTCCTGTGCTCTGTTTTATAAACCAGCACTGCCAATAAAAAAAAAAAAAAATCAGAGGACAAGGTACATGGGTATGCTGGTTTTGGCTGGGATAAAGTTAATTTTCTTCCTAGTAGCTAATAAGGGGCCACGTTTCAGATTTGTGCTGGAAACAGTGTTGATATAACGGCGATGTTTCAGTTGTTGCTGGGCCTTTTCTGCCTCTCACACCACCCCACCAGCAAGCAGGCTGGGGGTGCACAAGAGCTGGGGAGGGGACACAGCTGACCCCAAGTGACCAAAGAGATATTCCAGACCATATGATGTTATCCTCAGCATATAAAGCTGGGGGAAAAAGAAGGCAGAAGCACAAGCAAAGGCTAGTTTTTAATGGCTCTCATGTTTGAGTCAGGTGCTGCTGGATCAGATCCCTGAAAATACTGTCCTCACTGAGCATGTGAAAAACCTCTCACAGCAACTGACACTAACTAGTCCTATCCCAGTTAAAATCTTGCACTTCATTTAAGGAGGTCCAGAAGTAGGCTAATCAGAGGCAGAGTCACGGGAATAGGAAAATGCATGAGAAGCCGTGTGTGCTTCTAGTGCCCTCACTCCATCGTCCTCTTCTCCAGGGCCCCCTTCTGGTCCGAGCTCATCCAGCTCTAAGATGGCTGCAGCTCCTCCCCTTCTGCACGTTTTATGTCTCTGGAACAGGACACCGGGCTGGCCCTCAGTCTTCCACCGATGTCACATCAACCAACGGATCAAGAATGCTCCATCCTTTGATCGCTCTGAGGTATCACCCACCCAGACACAAGAACCAAAGTTTGTCTCTCCCACGGTCCCAACACCGACCCTTTCCAGCTATAGAGCAATTTCTTACAGGAAAGTAGCGCCACTTGGACAAGGGAAACACGAGCTATTCACAGAAACAAGGGGAAAAAACACTTGTAGGCAGCTGGTTAAGAACAGCAAGAGTTTAGGTAGAGTGGGACTGAATGGGCAGGGAGGAAAAGGAAAAGCACACCAGGAGTATTGTGAAACATGTGGTGCGGTTCCCCCAGGATACATACTCAGATTGGACCAGTGCCCACAGGAAAAACTGGGGATGGAGAAGTCATTTCGGGAGAGAAAACTGGAGTCAGGAGAAACATTTGTTCTTTTTTATTTTCTTAAAGCCCGACACGCACCTCCAAAGCATGGCAAGCACTCCCAACTTTCACTAAGCTCTCAGATGTAAAACCACTAACAAAGGAGTTATGTCATTTAACTTCATATCAAACTACAGCAAGAGGCAAAGGACAACTGCAAAAAACATACAACTCTTTACAAAGACATCTCTTCAACAAGGTTACTGCCTGCACTCATATTTCGACACCCCAAATCCTCAAAGTGCCACAGCTTTGTTGAAGTGTTTTCAAATCAGACAACAGAACTACAATATTTAGGAAACACACTATATTCGAGAATAGAAAAAGGCATCGGAGAACTGGAAATCCAAGCAACAAGATTCACCACATAGCAAGCTTCACGTTCTCACCTCAAAAACTTTTATGCTATAAACCAATGCAAAACATGAAAATCTAGCTGGCTAGGGTTTCAAATACACTGGTCTGCAATTAAACAAGGATTCCCAGCTAAATCAAAGGAAATTCTCTATCTTTGGCGGGGTGATACCTTTGGTTATAGGGATCTTCAAGTTCTAACTTGGCATTAAAAAATATAAACACACTCCCCACCCAAGTAACAAATTTCAGAGATCTCTTCACCATGTGAAATATGTTGAATATATTAATAAAGGTAAAATACTTTGTAAACACTAATTTAGGCTGCCCGTGAAATGAAACTCAGGCAGCACTTACAAAATCTGTAATGCCTTATTAGTGCTGTTATTATTTAGCTTAGAGCAACGCAATTTGATGAAAGGTAATTTGATTTACACATATTTGGATATGAGAATATGGATATGTTGTTCACTGGCCAAGAAAATAAATAAAAATTCATCTGGGATTTTATCACTCCTTGGAGAAAAACAAACAAACAAACAAACACACAACCTCAACAGCTAGTATTAGGCAACAATCTTTAATGTCTCCATTGTGTGAAAAACTCCCAACTTAAATCATTTAATGAGGAGTTAAATAAGTTAGTTAGCATGGTGCCACTCTTAACCGCATAACAAACTACAGAATCTCCAAATCTACCAGATGTCAGGGTTCAAACATGAAGTGATATGTAAACTGACCTGGCTGAGATACTGCAGTGGCTGTAAACTGAGTAGCCCAAGGGGGATTCTTCTGTCCTCCAAACTGAGCCATGGCGAAAGGCAAAATCTCCTGGGTGTCTATCTTCTATAATTGCAATCTAGTAAAATAAAGCGCAGCTACAATCTTTGAAACACATATCATCAGGCTATTTTAATTCTGGGTCAAAAAAAAAAAAAAGTGTTGAAAGATGATATTTACATCTCTAAACCTCGTGGGTAACAGAAAAGGGAAATGCAAAAAGTTGCAAAGAAAGTTATTATATTTTGCTGAGGCACGATCTCCACTCTGCCCTTCCAAACTATGGGACCAGAGCTACCGAAACGCGAAGATTTACTGCAGTTTCCAAGGCGGCCGAAGGGAAGATGACCCGGCAGAACGCAAGGTGTCTACTTTTCCTTACTATTTCTCTCCCCGGGCAGCGGCCCCAGGGCGGCGTCCCCGCCCGGCCCCGGGGCGGTTAAACGCGGCTGGGCCGCTCACCGCACCCCTCCCCGATTATTTTTGTAAATCGGCTTTAACCCCCTCAGTACCACGAAACCTTTTTTTGTTTGTTTTTTGGGGTTTTTTTGGTCTTTTTTTTGTTTTTTTTTTTTTTTTTCGCGCGCAGCCGCCAACACCCGCCGCGTACCCGGGCCCCACCGCACGAAGAAAGGGCACGGGGCGGCAGCGAGGGCCGGCCCTTCCCTTCCCCCGGCGCGGTGGCAGGCCGGGCGGGAAGCAGGCGCCTTCCCACCCCCGCCGCGGCGAGGCCGCTGCCGCCCGCCCCTCCTCCTCCTCCTCCTCCTCCTCCTCCTTCTCCTTCTCCTCCTCCTCCTCCTCCTTCTCCTCCCGCCGCCCCCGGCCAACAATGCGGGCCTGAGCGCGGGCCCACCGTGCCCACTCCCAACTCCCGACAGCGTCGCCGCGACCTCTGGGCCCCTCCTGCCGCCGCCACCGGTACCTGAACGGCGCCTCGCCGGAGCCATCTCCGGCCCCTCTGCGCCTCCCGCACCGAGCGCGGCCCCACTGCGCAGGCGCGCCCGCCCCCGCGGCCGGCAGCAGACGGCGGCGCATGCTGCTTACGTCGGCGCCTGCGACCGCACGGGGTCGACGGGTCCCAGCGCGCAGGCGCGGGGTGGTGCCGGGGCAGCGGTTGGGCGCGCGCCCGGGCTGCCGCGTGCAGAGGGGCTGGCGGGTGGGGGAAGGGGCCCGGCGCCATCTTGGCGGAGGCGGCGGGTCAGGCGCCGCCGCCATCTTGCAGTGGGGCCTCAGCCTTGATCGCTCACCGGCGCGCTGCTCGACCTCCTGCGCCGCCCCACAAGGGACTCGTAGCTGTCGAGAGTCAGGGTGGTTGTCAGACGCTCCTCATGTTACCTCACGGATGCCTCACTGCTGTAGGAAACCGCCGGCCCTCAGCCCCAAGCAAAGCCACGCGTGAGCCCCTGAAGTCCTGAAGGGTGTTTTATAGGCACAAGCGTTCAGGCTGGCATGTGGGAGGGTAGGAGGATCATCTGAGGTGAAGGGAGAGCATACTCACCAGAGGCACTCATCAAAGCACTTACACAGTCAGGAGCCGTTGCAGTGAGTAGTTCAGTAGTCCACAGGCGACAGTAATGTCTCTTCCCCTTTTTTTGTAATGTTACAAAGAGCCTTCCATCCATTAAATAGATTTTTACCCAAGTTTGCTTTGAGGTGTAATATTCACATGTGATATGTCCTAATCAGTTGAGAGTAAAGTCGACAAGACACACTTTGTAAGTGAAAATGGGACTTAGAATCTATGTTTTGTTATAAAAAACAAAGTGATGGAACAAAACCTTGAGAGGCAACAACATTAAACTCTCACTTGCAGTGGGCTGGATTATATTGTAGGTGAGCGACCACAGAAGCAGGAGACCATCAGAAGAAGGGAAATTTGTGTCAGCATTTGGTACTTGATAATACACAAAGGCAGGTCTGCCTTAGCCTTTTAAAATATATTGCAAATTATACAAGGATTTAGATGTTTAACACTGATGAGTGTAGTTCTTAGTTTTAAAGTCTACACGTTTTAAACCTTAGCTCTCTTCCTGGCATAACTCCATCCAACTCAGTTGACTAAAGCAGAATCTAGTCTGCAACCTGGAAATAAGATTAGAGGCTAAAAAGGTAACAGGGCTCTCTCCCACGCTATAAAAGGACAACAGCAAAATTGTGTTGAAGGAGAAAATAAGCGTCAGAGAATGTCAGAATTTTATAAAGTAGCTGTACAGTCTTTTGGCTCAGGGCCTTTTTTATCAGAGGATGCATAATTCTTAGTGATGCTCTTAAAGAAAACCTTGGAAGCTCATAAGACACCACAAGTGTGATTTCCCATGCCTCAAGTAGAGCATTATTTTGTGTACTTTCTCCCTCCCACATACATATTGCTACCATTAGCTGGCAAATTTTGCTGCTGCCATTTACAGTACACTAATGACTCCTTTTGAGTTCTTTAGGTCTCTGTATTCTCTATTCAAGATAATCCATGCTGTTGGGAAGAACAGTAGTAATGGAAATCACAGTGAAAAAATGTGAGCACTTCTAGTCCTGTTTCTTAAAATAACTCTAGGCACCATAAGTATCTTTTAAATACACTGGACAATTTAATGCAAAATTGATGAAGAGGCGAAAGTCTGAGAGATACGACATTTCTACAAGTTACCTTAAAATAATCAGTCAAGTTGATAAAAAGATACAAATTAGAAGGCAAAAAACATAAAGCATATCCTGCTTTCAGCCTTCGTAGTGGTTACAGGAGTTATGAACAAGCCAGGGATACTGTGAAGAGAAATTATATTATTTGGAGCTTTAATCGAAGAACGTCATACGTCTTTTGGTACAATCAGTACATTTAACAAAGAGGAACAGAAAAGCGCAAAGGAAAGAACTTTGATATCAGGAAATGCGACCTAGTAGTAAAGTCTCATAGTGCAGATAATACTTTGGATCTATGGCCTTTAGTACTCATTTGCCTACCTGTGCTCAGGAGAGGCAGGAGGTTGTTCTGTGGCACCTTCCACTGTGGTGCCAATGCTCTTTACTAAACAGATTTTTTTTCTGGAATGAAAACACATATATCCCTTCTGAACAGAGGCACATTTGATACTTGGTTTAAAACCAGCAGTTTTCTACTTTGTGTTTTTAAGGATCTGTGACTAAAAGAGCTCTCAGAAGCAACATGTCTTTGTATGAAATTTAACATAATCATAGAAAAAAATACATGTTCCACTACCACAACTGCATGTGGCATTACTGATTCAGCACTGTTGAAGCAACAGCTAATACTCTGAAAAGTATAAACACTGAAGTAGCAAGTATTCTGGTCTTGATACAGGGTGTAGGTGGAGTGCGGATTGAGAAGTGGATGTCACAGGTCTCTAATGAGCACACTGGGTGTTCAAAAAGCTGGTGTATGGCTAGCTTTGAGACAGAGGAGTTTCTCCATTAACTAAAGGATTAGGAAATTGTACTGTTTCTGCATATGGTGTAAATTTTGGACCTGCACTGATGTTGGTATGTATCAACACTCGCCACATTCATTTGTTGTTTGGTTAGTATCTCACCTTCAGCCAAGAAAGAAAAAAAGACCCCTGTAATTCATTTCAGAGGTTACAAACAAACTTGCCCTTAGAGAAGCTGACTAATTACTCCAACTTCAGATCCCAGATATATTGAAGAAACAGAAAAGCAACCACATTTGTCATTAAATAAATCTTGGCTGTCTTCAAAGTGCCCCTAAGGTGTCTCACAACAGTGAGTGTATCATAAACTTACCACAAAACAGAAGTGTGTGCTGCAGGGGTTTTGCAGCGTGAAAGGATTGACAGGGTATCAGATGTGAATAATATTTGTCATTCCCTTTACAAATAAGAACACGGGTAAGGTTGGTTGTAGGGAAACAATAAAAACTGTGTGCTTCAGAGGCAAGTTCCCTGTTACCTACCTTAGCACAGTTTGCTTCACTATTACTCTTTAACTATACATTATTGACATTATACGTAGAGTTTGACACCATGCATTATGGCTGAGCAGCTGTTATTGTCGAGGGTTTAGATTGCGGGGTGACAATAAAACCCTGGCAGATGTATTGTTAACCTCCTCTCCTCTCTCTCCCCCCTTCCCACTAAGGACAGGTGATTGGGAGGAAAAGGAGGACAGAGAGAAGAGAGTTGGTAAAATTAAAAATGTTTTACTAGTGCTACTAATAAGAATAGAGAAAATACCACAAAATATACAAAACCAATCTTGAAAGTCTCAGCAACTGCAGAGCCAGCACCCAAAGTCCTGGATTGGACTCTGCAGCCAACCGGAGCTGGATTCAGTCTCTCACTAGGCCTCAGTTCACAGGGACGACCAGCAAGGTCCTCTCCTAATGTCAGCCATAAGCAAAAGGGAAAAAAGGAAAAAGGGACGAGATCCTCATGATCTCCCACTTTTATATGAAGTATTCACATGAATGGGATGTTATACACAGTTGTTCAGTTTCTTGGTCACCTGTTTCTCGTTGCCCCTCTTGCGAGATGTCCATCCGTGCTTATCAATAACCTCGCATTCCATTGTTGTGTTTACCATAACATGTATCTGGTTCTCCAGGAAAATGCAGCTAATATGAAGGCTTTAGCTGACAGGCAAATTCACTAAAAGAAAAACTTTTTTCCTAACAAAACCAGGACAGTTATATAAAATTTATGAAATTATAAATTTATAAATTACTTATAAAATTATAAATATATAAATTTATATATATAAATTTATACAAAAATAAGCACTTATCAAACATTTGTCACGGTCTAGCAGCAACAGAGGTACTATGATCTTTCCTGCATCAGGAAGAGCAAAACTAGTTTGAGATATCGTAGGTGCATGCTGTGAAAGCAAAATGTAGAAGAGGCTTATTTTTGGTTGAATAAAACCAGAAAAAGATTTAACAGTATTCATACTATGTATTTAGGGAATTAATTGAAGGACAAATAATAATCTTCTAATGAACACAGTTTTGAAAATCTGTGCAATTGAGAATACAAAGAAATGAGTGTTTCGTACCAAACATGAAGCCACTGGACAGAAAACTAATAATGATCAGTAACTGTTCATATTGTATCTGTCCAGCTAAACCGAAGACCTTTGCCACTTACAGGGAGGTGGTTATTTCACTCAATTTTGATGATGAAAGATTCTTGCATTATGGGGATTTTTCATATTATTGTTGGAAATATCTTTCTATGCATCCTGATCAATTCCGGAGTTAACTTTCAGATCTATACATGTTATTGTTGGAACCTACTCTCTGTAGCTCTGTATGGGAATGTAGCGGAAGATTTGGCGAGGAGGTTAGTTAAATGTAAATATGCTCCAGTGACTTGCACCTCGCTGTAGAAAAAGGACGTGCATCACACTAATTGTTTTACTGACCTTGTGTGCTTGATGCGTAGAACCTCTGTGTTAGATAACATAGGCCTGTGAGAAACTCCAGACACCTTATCACTACGTCTGAGATTCCTGCTTTGTTGTGAGAAAGAGTGGGAGGCTGCGCCTGCCTGAAGGCTTGAAATACAGCCCGGTGATCTCCCAGCAGGGCTGAACTGACCGGTGCCTGTGTGCCCGCTTGTGTCACCTCTGCCCGGGAGCTTAGGTGCAAGTCATCATGCCTCCAACAGCAATCTAGGAATTTTAAGTAATTTTTTATCTTGTGCAGAAAGACATTGACATTTTTCAAGAATTTAAGTGCTAAGAGTTTTGTATAACTGGTGTATATCATAAAAGCAAGAGTATCCACAGGTGAGCAGGCTGGACAGGGAGTTAAGAGGCCTGTCTTAGGAACTGTACTCCATCCAGTGGTTATTGAAATAGCTGGGCTTAAATTTCCACATTTTAAATATTTTT
Organism: Patagioenas fasciata; assembly: GCF_037038585.1. Classification (NCBI taxonomy): domain Eukaryota; kingdom Metazoa; phylum Chordata; class Aves; order Columbiformes; family Columbidae; genus Patagioenas; species Patagioenas fasciata. The sequence continues at coordinate 8,828,221 of NC_092527.1, forward strand.
TCCAGTGTCTTAGATTGAAAACACAGATGGGTGTTGGTGGTAATTATTTTAGATTATCTAGGACATTCTTGAACCAAAACACTACTAATCGAAGCACTGTCTTGTGCTTAAATTACATTTTAATATGATGCTTATTCTGATGTAGAAGATCCACAGAAAGTGCTGTTTCAATGAATACCCCTTTTGAAGATGTAAAGATTATATACTAATATATGACAACAGTAATCGGCATTAACCTTATCCAACATAGCCAAACCCTGCTGTTCTATGATCTTTATCAGGTATTGGAGTACTGCAGAAATGTGAAACGGTAGCACTAAAAAGGTTTATCTTGCAGTTTAAACTTCTGTTAGCAAGTAATACCATCCTAATAGGTATTTTAATTTAAAGCTATAGCATCTTAAGAATGTAAAAGCAATCACTGTACTCCCCTAATATTCTATTACCTGTATAATTTATGCAAGGAACCTAAAACATGAGAAGGTACTGAAGCAAGCTTAAGGTGTTGAGCTCTACAAGATAAACTCATGTTTGGCAACATTTCAGGGGTGCCAGGGCAGGTAAGCTCGGTTTGGTTTTGTTCCCACAAGCTGCAGGTGAGGCTGTGTGTTAAAATCACTGTATCTAACACGCTCCAGAATGTATGAAGACACATAGCGCTGACTGGGAATCCACCAGGCAGTGGGGGTGCTGGGGGAAGCAATATGCAATTGGCTGGCAGTTCCTCAAAGGGAGCTTGAAAATGTTGTTTCTCATCAAGGTTTCTCCTTTGATACTGATGTTCTTGGCTCTGGTCCCAAGTCTTCAAGGGCCAGTTATAATCCAGGTGCTTTCTTAGACACCTTAGCTATAGTTCACAGGCTTTAACATCCGACTGTAGAATGCACAGCTCTGTTGAAGGATTTAATAGTATGGTTTAGAGGAGGCCTGGGGCAAGTTGGGAGATGCTGCTATAAAAACCCATGAATTATTATCTTCTAAAAGAGCAGCAAATTACACAGGAGGTAGAGATCTTCCTATTGTATTGCTGCATCCAGCTCCCAGGACCTAGATGCCCTGTATCATATAAGGGAGTTTATGACTAGGGAATTAATGAAGCCTGTGGACAGCAGCATTTTTCTGCCCTCTAGGACATTCCAGTTATCTGGAAGATTATTGTAACAGCAGCTTTTGCTACTGCACTTACTGCCAAAGGAAAAGAAGAAAATATGAACAATCACAGTTGTATTCATCCTTCAGCTCTAAATAACAGGAATTCTGTCTAGTATTGTTGTGCACTAAAATGTCATGTAGCAAAGACGACTAGCGCTGAGGGCTGTTTTGTTCTTAGAAAATACAATGTACCCTCTGGTTTGAAGCAAATAAAACCTGGACTGTTTCCATTAGATGGGAAGTAAAAGCCACAGAGACTCCTGTAACCTTGCTCTGCCAGACAGGGCTGCTAGAAGAAAAGATGCTCTGTGCAGCTGTGCTCACAAACCATTTTGTCCTCTTTAGTCAGACGATGAAATGGTTCTTTTCTGGCTGCTTCTCTTGCCGAATGGCCCTGCCTGGGACAGGTCAGTCCTGCATGAAGCAAAGGCCAAGTGACAGCAGGGACCAGAGAGCTCCATGATGTATGCCCGTCCCTTTCCAATGCTGAAACGAACTTGGGTGAACCTACTGTAGTCCCGTAGGGCTGACTATTCTATGGTCCTTCAGCATTTGAAGCAAATTGGAAAGGTGAAAAAGCTTGAGAAGTGGGTGTCCTGGTTTTGTTATAAAACAAGTTTCTGTTTTAGTGAATTTGCCTGTCAGCTAAAGCCTTCATATTAGCTGCATTTTCCTGGAGAACCCAACACATGTTTTGGTAAACACAGCAATGGAATGTGAAGTTATTGATAAGCATGGATGGACATCTCGCAAGAGGGGCAATGAGAAACAGGTGACCAAGAAACTGAACAACTGTGTGTAACATTCCATTCACGTGGATGTTTCATATAAAAGTGGGAGATCACAAGGATCTCGTCCCTTTTTTCCTTTTTTCCCTTTTGCTCATGGCCGACATTAGGAGAGGATCCTGCAAGTCGTCCCTGCGAACTGAGGCCTAATGAGAGACTGAATCCGGCTCCGGTTGGCTGCAGACTCCAATCCAGAACTTAAGGTTCCGGCTCTGCAGTTGCTGAGACTTTCAAGGTTGGTTTTGTATATTTTGTATTATTTTGTCTATTCTTATCAGTAGCGTTAGTAAAACATTTTTAATTTTTCCAACTCTCTTCTCTCTGTCCTTCTTTCCCTCCCGATCCCCTGTCCTGAGTGGGAAGGGGGGAGAGGGAGGGGCAAAAGGGGGAAGTGGGGGGGAGAGGAGGTTAACAATACATCTGCCAGGGTTTTATTGTCACCCCGCAATCTTAACCCTCAGCAGAGGGTGACTCATGAGCTGAGCCAAAATTAAAAAAAAAATCATCATTTTGAAGTGCCATTGTACAGAACAACAAATCATTTCTCAATCGGATTGTGATGTATGACAAAAAGGGGATTTTACATGACAACTGGCAACGACCAGCTCAGTGGTTGAACTGAGAACATCCAAAGCACTTCCCAAAGCCAAAAAAAAAACCCACATCACAGTCACTGTTTGATGGTCTGCTGCCACTTCTGATCCACTCCAGCTTTCTGAACCCCAATTCCACCTGAGAAGGATGCTCAGCAAATCAATGAGATGCACCAAAACCTGCAGCGCCTGCAGCCGGCATCAGTCACCAGAAAGGGCCCAGTTTTTCTCCACGACAACGCCTGACTGCACGTGGCACAACCAACGCTTCAGGAGTGGAATGAATCAGGCTACAAAGCTTTGTCTCCATATCCAACTGACCTCTCACCAGCCACCTGCCACTTCTTCAGGCATCTCGACAGCGTTCTGCAGGGAAAACACTTCCACAACCAGCGGGATGCAGAAAATGCTTTCCAAGGGTTCATCAGATCTCAAAGCATGGATTTTTTACGCTACAGGAATCAAACTTATTTCTCACTGGCAAAACTTTGTTGATTGTAATGGTTCCTATTTCGATTAATAAAGATGTGTTTGAACCTGGTTATAATGACTTAAAATTCATGCTCCAAAACAGGAATTACTTTTGCACCAAGCTAATAATTCGTAGATGTATTTCTACATGTAACAGTGGCTATTGGTTATAAGAGCGAAGTTTCTGCAGGGAAAACGGCTCATAAAATGAAAATACATTTATTAGCCATTAGTTTTATATTCCTCCCTTAAAAAGATGTTTTACCAACTTTTGTTTTACTGACTATTGGGTAAATGGTATAAACATACAGAATCTAAGGACTAGTTATTAGAGTAACTCTTGGCTATTGCCAAAACATCTTTGCTGAGGTTCTCAGCACCCTCAGGTACGCTGCAGGACTAGACTATTTCTAGCTTTAGAATCACTAATTTTAGAATTCCATGTCTAGAATTTCAAGCATGTACTCATTTTAAACGGGGCATATATGTAGCATTATGTGATGTATTTTGAAGCAAGGCATTAACTTCACTGTAATTTGTATGGTAAAAGCTCTCCTGGCCTAAATTTAGAGTTTTTATATACACTTCAGCATGACTTTGGTTTGGTTTGTATTGGGAAAGCAATTTTCTTTTATTTTTTAAAACATTTTACAAGAAGAAATGCATGAAAAATGCAGGAAAGAAAAATTAGACTACTAAGTGCAAAATAGAAGTATAAAATTTATTTAAAACCACCCACAAAGTTCTGTGTGATCAGGAATGATACAATTTGTAATAGTCTTTTTAAAAACTCATGACAAGATTTAAAATATATTTTTCAATTACAGTATTCATTTAGCCTTATTCAGTTAGGACAATAAAAAAAAGTTTACGTTCTAAACAGATGAGACACACAAGAAAAATAGAACAGAACAGACAATTTCCACAACAACAATTTTTACATGTATGTTTCAATACTAGTATCAACATTTTAATGCATCTTGCTACATAAACATGAAATCATGTACAACCACCGCTTGCACCAAAAAACATAGCTTAATTAGTTCTTTCAAGTAACATGCAGTCACAACTCACAAGTCTTCAAGTACTGCTGGTAAGGGTTCCCTTGTCTGCAAACAAGATTTTAAGGTTCAGTTTCTCAGCCGGCGTAACTCCTCACAGCTCCAGCAGCCTCATGAAGCTGTGCTCAGTTACACTAGGGAAGAATCAGGCCCCAGATGAGTTGGTTTTTTTTAAGAAAAGAAGTCATTTTTATACTTTCTCCTGTAAATACTGTGACATAACGAAGTGCTTTTTCTTTCTGATTTTTTTCTCCCTGTACATCATCTTTTGTTTGAAAACGTTAATTTTATCTTCCAGGTCTAAATACAGTAGGTTGGTAAGTGGAATAATCCAAAACCACAAATTCGAAACTGAAAAATAAATATCAAATGCATCCCAAAGAAAGAAAGAGAGAAAAGAAGAAAGAGAGAAGGAAAGAAATTCTGACTTTTATAATGGCAGAGTAATTAATTGTTAAAGACTGAAATGTCTGAGCGTCTGTATTGGTTAGAACTGGCTTTCTGTTAGTGGTATTGGGATATCGCGTTTGTTTTTCTTGCCTACAGTTACTTTTTCATTTTGAGGACAAGAGATTTATGAAGTTCAGATGCTGCCTTTTGATTTGCGTGGATTAGACTGGCAATCATAAGTTAGTACAAAATCTGTTCTCATTAGGCTCTGCGGTATCCTGCAGTTCAGAAATTTAAGAATCAATATATTTCCTTATCCTCCAACTTTTTTATTTGAAAGGGAAGTTTGCATTGCATTGCGTTTCATCACTGCAATGTAGCGGGGCTGGATGCTGACACAGAGCTGCCCCGGCAGCGAGGGGAGCCCTGCACGACTCACACAGTTTCATTGCTGGGTGTCACCAGTCAGGGCACTCAGAAAACGGTGGCTTTTAGCTTTGTGGCTCCAAACTCAGCCCAGTGTGACACCGCATAATTCCGCACAGCCTGCTGGCTCTTCAGTCAGAAGAGCATCAAGTTCAGTAGGTTGTCACAACCCCATTTCGTACAAACAAGGGATCAGGTTATGATAAGAAGTAAGTATTTTAAGAGAGACTACCGAAGCTTAGAAATAGGATTATTGACTATTCTGCAGGATTTTTGGCCCGGCCATTACCTAGGGGTACAAATATTTTACCACGTTCTCTTTGTAGACAACATTGGGAAAAGGACAGCCAAGTGAATACTTAAACCCGATGAAAAACAAGCCGGTTTCTTTTCCACCTGTATTTCTGAACCAAGAAGAAGCTGCATGTTACTGGCCAGTATGTGCACAGTAGGGATATAATGAAATTGATTTCAGACGACTGTACAAACCAGTCATTTGATAACAGTTTTGATTTACAGTACTGACCTTTTATACCATTATCAGTGTAACAGGATACTCTGAAGGATGCAAGCTGAATCAACATCCATTTAAGGCCCCCTTTATCCTTTTAATGGGATGCAAAGGACAGTAGTATAAATGAGAATCAGGGCCCTCATTCTTATTTTAAGATGACTCCCAAACCCTAGACCCTTTCCCATTACAATATTATAATACAGATTTACATGTAAAATATTGATCAGGTCACAAAACTTTCCACAACAGTACTAAAACGTTCTGTGGCAACAACTGCAATACTGAACATCAAACTAGCAGTTCCCTCGCTCCACTGCAACAGGACTTCTCTGGAATACAGGTCAGCTGTAGTAACTGGTAACTCCAGTTTAACTGCCAAATCTGTGCTCCTTACAAATGCTTTTTGAGGTCCATGCCTGCGTTCTCTGACTTTATCAGGGAAGCTGGTAAGGTGTGCAAAGTGTTGAAAACAACGGTGTTAATCCGTCACAGCAAACGGATTAAGTCACCAAGTCACCTTCACATTAGATTATTTAGCACCCCAGTCTTGCATTCACTGCAAGTATGCTGTCGGAAGATTCTAGCATTTTAATGTGTGTGTGGAAAAATTACATATCTAATGGTCCAGTAGAAGAAAAGAGAAAAAGGTACTGTTGTGGGAAGAATTAAGGATACAGCATCGAGAAGCATCTCATACTTTTACAACTGAAGTTTGAAGAATGTGGTTAAACACTGCAAACAATGTTGAGATGATGAACTGGGGACCTAAATTGAAAAAAGGATCCTTAAAGTCTTTATGTCTCAGAAAGAGGAAACCAGTGATGCTGACACCTCTATACACTTTAGTAAAAGGCAGTAACTACTTTATTATTTCCTGCTTAAGCTCAATCAATTCCAGAAATAAAACAAAATAACTCATTGTTGCACTCTTTTTTTCCAAGCAGTTCTATGTTAGTTAAGGCATTTCACTTACACAATACTTGGGTTTCTCACAAGGACAGTGATCCCCACACACAGATATGACCAGAAGACGTAAAGAAACACTCCTGGCTCTTCAAACTGCGCAGGGTCTGCAGCACCTGTCTGGATATGAGCAGAGCTGGTGGAGCCATCCAAAAGAAAAGAGAGCGTTCTGCAGGGATGTAAGCAGCAGGAGCAAAGACCTGGTACTCTGAGAACAGAAGACTTTCCCTTCTCGGGGGTGAATAGTTTGAGTCTTGCAAAGTTTCCTTTTGTTTGGCTACTTGCAGATATAAGAACAAAGTGTAATGATTACATCAATAAATCTGAACATTACTGGGAAAATTGATTGTTTGATTTAAAAAGAAAACACTGATGGTGACATAATGAATTGCTCCTCTTTCTTGGAATTAAAATACTACCCAACTGCAGTATTTCATGCTCCATATGAGAAAACACTAAGCGAAACCAAAAAACAACCCTAGAACTGTCATATAGAATAAAAGATGATTGAAAGAAAACAATTTTGGAAGAGTCACAAGAAGAGTAAATTCTCACGATATTCCTGAGCTGAAGATGGGCTGATTTACACACATGGCAGCAGCAGAGTGTGTGTGGAACCGAGGAGCGGGCTGGCAGCTCTGCAGACAGACAAGAGGAACTCGCGAGCAGTTCCAAGCACTGAAAGCATTCAGCAGCAGGTTATAATGTGACCGCTGAAAACAGCTCACCACAGCCAAAAAGAGACCACAGAGTGAGAAAGGTGGTCGTAGGAAGCAGTACCTGCTAATCAACACTAGTCAAAATTAAGTGTTCTTCAGGGAGACAATATAGTATTATGTAGAATTAAGTCTTCGCAATTTAGTTAAGTACATAAATGATAGTATTAAACAAAAAGTTTTGCTCCTCTCAAATAGCTAGAAACGTTTAATAGAAAAGTAATAAATGCAAAATATATTTTCAACCACTCTTCAGAAGAAGTGAACCGTATGTATTCTGGTGCCTGATTAGATACAACAATTAGAAATCCTTGGTCTTTAAGAAAACCTACTCTCTCCCTCCTCTTCGTTTTTTTAATTCAAACCAGCATCCAGAGGCAAAGAACAAAGGAGACATCAGTGTCTCCAGAGGAACTGTGGAAAGAGATGAAGTTGCACATGTATCTGGAGCTGGGTGACACATCCTTACGAGTCCGAAGCAGCGCTGCGCACAGACACTGCAGTGCAACACACGGTGCCACAATCACCATAGCAACTTTCTCCACAGTTGAATTTCACAGAAAATATGTTCCCTCTACACTTCCTGAAGGTCAGATTAACACCTGATAAAATTAAGAAGAAAGCCAGAATTTCCAAGTGATTGGACTGTTTCTCATCTCTAGATGTGTTATTTAAAATCAGATCACATACAGCATCTCGGGTCATAGTTGGGCAGAGACCTTCCACACAAGAAATAAACCACAATTTTATGGCAGATACATCACAAAGACCCTAATCTGAATTTTAGTGACCACAACAGACCTGAGAGAGAGTTTGTTCAACACTTCCCAAATGTAATTGCTGGTAAAGTATACAAAGTGTGGAAGTGAACATGCAGTTTAGTTTTTCACACATCTGAGGGCACAGTTATTTCTTCTTGTTAACCTAGAAATTACAGGATTTCTGTGGAAAAAAAAAAAAAGGAGAAAAAGTGTATATATATATATATATATATATATAAAGATTACAAAGCTGAGGACAGCTTAATAAAGGAGCTTATGTCACCCACGAAAAATGCCATCGGAAGTGAAATGGCAAGACTGACCTTACATTTTCAATCCAAAGCCATGAAGATGCAGTTTTGTTAGCAAGCTTCCGTTCTCATCTCTCATTGAACAGCCTATCAGATGAGAAAAATGAAAAAAAGCGGCCAAAAGCATTAACCTGCAGGTGTCTGAAATAGCCTGAGTGCCTGAAACTTGGGGTAAAGAAGGTACTGTCTCTCTACAGATTTTGAATCACTTCTCATGCTAAAAACACTGTAAACTGTGCGTTTAATCAGAAGTACAACATTTTTAGTCCAAATCTCTCTCCATCTGTCCTTGCAAAACCTATTAGTTGTAGGGTTGCGAGGGTCTGAGTCCACACAGACTTGGGTCAACTCATATCCATCCAGTTAAATATGAGAAGTGCCTGAAAGCTTGATGAATGAGCACAGTGCAGTCAATGGGGCTGCTACAACGGAAACAGGACCCCAGCTGAGCCCGCCCAATTTAGCATAATACTGCAATGATATTAAAGAGGTGTTTAAAGAACCCCGAACAGTTGTATGTTACAAATAATCTTGAGTACTAAAGAAGCTGTCATTTACCCATGCTTAACATAAAATGTTGCTTAAGATACTACAGCTATTTCCAGATCTAAGTATAGAGAAGCGCTGTCATAGGTAAGATAAGGACTTTTAACAGCAGTTTCTTAATAAAACTTAGCTTAAAAAGTCCTTAAAAAGATCTGAATACAACTGTTAGAGCTAGAAAGTCACAAGTATTTGTAAGTTCTTAAAAAGCTTTTTGAATCTTGTGACTAGAACTTCTAGAAGTATTTTTTCTGTAATACATGACTGTGTTACAAATCAGTAAGCACACAGAAACCGCACGAGTAAAATTCACTGTTTAATTAAACACAACTGCAAGAACTCCAAGAGGGACTTGGCTCCTGCAGAGGAGAAAGGGATGAGAGACATTTCTTGTGGGAAGTCAGGGGCCTCCCATGTTAGATCACAAGTTTTTGCTAGCGTACTGTCAAAAAGGCTCAAAGACAACAACCCCCCCACCTGAATCCATCTTCTGTCTTTTCACCAAAAGCTCAGTGCCAACTGTTGGAAACCAAGTGAAATACGCAGGTCCGACCTAGCTGGCTGCCTGAACTTTAGAGCCAGCTCCTGATACCGTCATCCTAGAAGGACTTTGTTAAGGGGTAAGAGCAAATTACAAGAGACAAATACTGTTGTAAAATGATAACCTTACTCAAACTAACATTAATTGGTGTACAAGACTGATAAATATTCTGAAATGTTACAATAGCTAGCACATAGTTGTAAGAACAGTGAATACTTGCATTTTCTACAGCACAGTACAGCAACAGAAAATCTTAGCTTCTCAAATCACGCCCTGCAGAAATAAAAGGCAGTAACTGCCTTATTTCTGCCCCAGCAGAAATGAAAGCAGGCAGCTCACCTGCCTGCTGGGGACGTGCTGAGAAACCACCTACGGGATAGACAGTCGAGGAAAGAGCACCGCAAATGAGACTGTATTGTACAGACGAGAGATTTTGCTCATGCAATTTGTCTTAATAAAGCAGCAACAGTGAGTTTTAGCACCTATCAGTTAACAGCATTCATGATGACATTATGATTTCCTTCTCTCTGTTAAAAATCACTATTTCAAAAAGGCAGACCTGGACTGACTTGTGCAGTGACTTGCCAGGGGCTGTGTGTGGGGAATCCTTTCAGTTGCTCACTTCTTTGAGGGAAGCTGCTGGTTTTTCATGGCAACGCTTTAATCTTGAAGTTTCCAATCATACATAAGTTAAAGATGGGTATTTATAGGGGAAGATTCAAGTAAAAATGATCCACTTTAATGATCTGAACATTTGAAAAGGTAAAGGCTCTGCAATTTACTGATCTTGCGTAGAAAAACTGTTCTTGACATGACAGTGCCGATTTTTTTTCAATTTGCATTGATACAAACTAAAGCTATCAGCACTATCAGTGAAACCAATAAACGAATCTCTTCTGTAGATGATTGATCGTGGTCTCAGACAAGGGTCTTCAGATAGCAAATACATGAATGGAACAGCTAGAGAACGTACAGTACTACTTACTGTTTGGACAGCTGGACTTCTTACTAATCTTCGGCTCACCAAAAATATACAAGTTTTAAAATGGAAATCTAAGGCACACAAAATACCATAATGATCTGATGTATACTGTATATTACATAGTCAAGAAGCATAAAACTGCTGGTACAAAATGATGGTATAATATTGTTTTATTATTTACAATCCCTTCATATCCTCTATTTGAACTAATATTAAGCTTTGAACTAAAATTTGCAGCATACCCGGTTTTTACAAATTTTACTTAAAATAGGTAAGATACAAAGAACGGGTTCAGTTCGGCCATCCTCTGCCATCGGCGGTTTTGTTAGTGTCAACAAGAACCTGTAGAATTGAACCCAGGCTTGTTACATAGTGATTGCTACCTCTACGTGTGTGTACGTTTACACAGGAGAAGTGTTGCATCCATCTACAGCCGCGTTTAAGTATTTGTAGCACCAAGGTCCTAACTGGCACTATGTGTTAGAAAATACCATTTTCGTACTTTTCGTACCAAAACTGTAAATCTAGTGTTTACAGTTCAACTTTTCAAGGAAAAAGCACCTTGTCTAGGTTTTAAATAAAGCAGATCTAGATAGTTCATATTCCTCTGTTACAGCACCACTACATGATAATATTATCAACTAGATTATTAGTATATTTTCACACTGGAAAACTCTGACCTTGCTGTACCTACAAGGTTCCCCAGGCGGGGACTCGGAGGCAGAATTAGGGAACAGCTTCGTCTCTGGGCCTGATCCTGCAGCTCTCGGTGACGAGAGGAGTCCTGGCGCCAGCGGGTCTTGTGGAAGAACTTGCAGGATGAGGTCGGTCCTTACCTAACATTGCCATTTGGTAATTGGTTTAAATAAATAAGTTTAAAAAAAGAAATACATAGGAGAGGAGAATCAGAAAGAAGAGTGGGATGCTACAGTGTTTAAAAGCAGTGGAGTGTCTGTTTTTCCTCTGGTTTAGCAAATATTCATTTCATGATATGTCACTTTTTCAACAGAATGGAGAACATAAATTTCCTATGTTTGGAAGGAAGAATACAACCCTTTCTACATGAAATGTATAAATCACTTAAAAAACTTACAAAACATTTTGGTAAAAAAACTGAACTTAGAAAGCTGGTGAAAATCACAGATGGGATATTCCTAATGAAAAATTTGCTGTTAAATTTTAGAAATTTCATCGTTTTTCAACACTTCCTTTGTATTTTCCCAATTTTTTTTTCCAGAATAGAATAAGGCAACTCTAGGGGGTATTTTTTTAATCCCAAAACAATCCTACCCCTGAGGCATTAGGAACATTTGGTTGTTGTGTTAACTTATAATGCTCGAAACAAATGAGACTTATGCACTTATTGCTCAAAGAAATCATAACAAATGCTGCCTTTAAAAAACCAAATAATATTCGTAAGTCCCAATAGCAACACACTTACTGACATCTCCTCATTTCATGTTTGTACACTCTCTTGAAAATAAAAAAATGTTTCTGTATTTCGTAACTGTCATTTATATGCGACATAAAATCTTGGATGAAAAAGGGCAAGTCTAAAAACAATCACATATGCTATTAGCCTATGTACTGCAGCTGTAACAATATGGAACTCTACACAGCAAGAATAAAATGATTTCTTCTGTAGAGTATGCACAAACCTTAGACAATATGATCCTTATACTATACTATTTCAAGTTAATTTTAAAAATAGAAAGTGCTTTTAAAATATATATTTACAGCTTAAAAACAACTTCCAGCCATCATTACCAATAACTTCATTTCATACATAATGACAAATCTAGAGAAAAAAATTCATTGGTTTTCTAAAAGATTTATCTGCAATTTAGGCTTTATAGCAATGGTTGGAAGTTGTTAAAGCAATGGCACCATGAAGTAATAATTCAGCTTATTTATTTTTAACTGTTGGATGTGGTTAAGCACCAAGAGCTGTGTAGAGCTATTACTGTGTAACTTGATTTAACACCATAAAATGTGAACCTGTTAAAATTCCTATAAATGATTTTTGTAGTAAACAGACTTGATTTAAAGCACCAAAATATAAATTCCTAAAGGTAATAAACTGAATGATTCAATCAAGGTTAATAACCTAAACAAAATCTTTTTTTAGAATGTATTAAAACTATACAGTTTTCTTTCTTTTTTTTTTTTTTTTGCTTAAAATGTGCTTGAGCACCACCAAATGTTAAAGTCACAGTTTAAGAAGAAATCCCCCCCCCTTTTTTTTTTACCTCAGCCTCAAAATGGTTGAGATGAGCAAATAGTAAACGACACGAGACTTGTTCTTTAACAGCACCTTAAAGAAACACTGTGTAACACTGCACCAAGAGGAGGCGGTTTGGTACTCCAGCCTATGCCCAGTGGTTGTATGGCCCCGCAACGCGCGTAAGGGCATACGAAGACACCGTTATTACGTTATCCTTCGTTACTGTTAATGCTCTGCGTGATGGAATTTGGTTGAACTCATTGTCTTCATAAAAAATATCTCCGTTGTCACTTGTTTGCTTTGTTTTCCTGCTGCTGGAGTTCAGCTCAGTATTCTCCGTTCCTAATCTTTCTGCTTCTTTTTCCTTTTCTTTTGCCCTCTCAGCCATCTTCGCTTCCCACATGGCTAAACCATGTTTTGGCTCATTTAAATTTTTGTGTTGGTAGAAAACTAAAGAAATTCTCGTGGGATGATTTCGGTTGGGTTTTTTAATTGGTGTGGTGGCGTGGAGTTCACGTCTTGCACATTCAATTAAGATTGAACCATGAGAAGGTGCCACAGCAACCCCGCCAATGTCATCATCCAAAAAATTGTGCTCGCTGTCTGACCACAGTTCCTCAGCTTTTTCTTCGGCATCTGTCGGTTGTCCCAGTGCGCTGCTTTGCTTTTCGTCGCCACAGTCAAAATCGCACACCTGTTCTCGATGGGAGCCGCTGCCTTTTTCCGTTGGGCACCCCTGGGAACAGTTGGCCTTGCTTCCGACCGCATCCTTGGCCGGAGAGCTCAGCGGTCCCAACGGATCACCAGAGCTGATCATCTGTGAAGAAGGAGAGTTGTCCAACTGCAGCTGACAGTTCTGTTTGTCTGGCTGATGTTCAAGTATCGTGGGCAGGGGGTCTTTGTGGGCTGGGGGGCCTGGAGCAGTGACCTCGGGAAGAAGGGGGGGCGCACCATTCATCTTCTCGTTCAGCAAAATTCCAGTATAATCTTTGACCGATACATCAAAGTTCTTACAATTAACATAAGGTGTCACGTGAGGTTGCTTACTACTGCATTCAAAATACCCGTAGGGAACTGAAAAATCTTGTGGAATATTAGTCACTGTTGTTATCCCAGGCTTATGTGCTAAAGATGAATAAGGATGTAAACTATCCACCTTAAAAGGGGAGGAAGCCGTGTACTGTTTTAACAAGGAGCAATTTTTAGTAGTGTTTGAAGTATGTTTCATGGCATAGAGGTGATCAGAAGCCTCCGTTTTTATTCCAGGTTTTAAAGCATCTGTTTTGTTCCCTAAAAAAAAATACACAAAGTGTAAGTACTTTTCATCAATTAATAAAATATAACTTTTGTAATATTTTCATACTTGCTTTCTAATAAGAAGATACACATGATGACTACAGGTTTTAAAAAATTGCTATTTTTATCTTTTTAGGAATATCTCTGTGACCGTAAGTACATACATAATAACCCTGCTGAAGCAGCACCTTAACCTTTTCCAGTCTGACTGCTGCTACATAAAATAGAAAGGTATTTCACAGAGCGATGAATAAAATAAACAAATACAATGAAACAACCCCTGAGTCCCAATTGCCCCAGCCCAGCTGTCCCCAAGCGCTCCCCAGCGGCTGCGTGCTGCCGCAGCACTGCCCAGGCTGGCAGGGAGCACTGCCTACAGGTTTTGACAGAAATGATGGAATTTAGTCTGTCTGAAATTAAGCCTGTGAAACAATAAAAATTCTTGGCTGCCTTAATCACATACAATGACTGAAGCAAAAAGTGCGTTTATAGATCCTGTCCAGTAATAAAGTTACTGAATTACAGTGATTTGTGTATTAGCAAGTAACCACTCAGAAATTTTCTTTAAAAATAGTATCTAGTATCTGGCAACACACACTCCTGGCAAATCCATTCTTACACAAAGCTGCATCATGCAATTTGGCCGTTTTCCATCTCATTGCCACACATTAATTATTTCAGATCTTTGTGGAGCCAGGGTGGTTTGGTTTCTGTCAGCTCCCTCCTCAGTTCCTAGTCCTGACACCCTGCAGCCGTCTTGTTTGTGGAACAGTCTCCTCAAATGACTTGTTCTCCTCATGGATAAGTTCAATCCAGAGTCCAATGGAGTAACTGGAAAGAATTCCAGCGACTTTGAGGGTTTGCGTCATGCCCTGAACTTGCTTTACTTTACATGTGCTTTGCTGGCAACTGGCACTCCACAGAGAGGCCTCGCATGGTGTCATAAAAGACCATCTCTGTCAGTGTTTCTTCATTTCATAAACACACAGAATGCTTAATTGCTTTACCAAATATAGAAGTACTCTTTATTTCGTCTTAAATAGAGACAGATTAAAAACCATTCTTTCAATAGCAATGCAAAAAGGCAAAGTGGGGTAAATTATGGACACAACTGTTAGTTGTGGAGGGACATAAGGAAACCACATCAACTCCTTAAAAACCTTTTTTATGGAATCAAACTCAAAAGCCTTTCAGCCAAGAAAAACACCTTCCTCCAAAGGCTCTGAAACATGCTGCGCTTCCAGCGTCTCTGAACAGAGATCAGCGGCTGGGGCAGCTGCAGCGGGAGCTGCTGGCTGATGGACGGCTCCGCTGCGGCCAGCGCACAACTCTCTACGTTGGTGGTTCATCTCCTGGTCTATCCAAGGCAGGCCAAGAAGAGTTGCCAGTATTTATGGAGGGAAAAATAACCTCTCTCTCTGTAAAGCTTATTTCTCCAGAATAATGTGGTTAAATGACAGGACTATACAAGGAAGAGTGTGAAGCCTCTACTTTTAATACATATTTAACAATCACTGACGATTTTGAAGGCTCTCAATGTTAGCACAAATGTAAAAAATATCAGTTGCGCTGCTTCGTGTTGGCAAAGAGGTGTGTGACACGTGCACCCTATTTAATACACCGCATTTCTGCAAGGGACTTGGCACAGATGAGATTCAAACCAAGTATTTGCATCTCCACGCTCTACTAAGCCAAAATCTGCGCCATGATCTATGACCTGTCTGTCTTCAGCACTCGGAAAATCCCCCTCACTGCCAGCTCTGCTGCCAGGTAAAGACAGCGTCCTGTCATCCCTTCTTCATTTCCAGGACTCCATGCAGTGGAAGATGCACAGGTTACAGGAGTCTCAAGCTTTCCAGCTGGGGGATCTTGCAATGGCTCTGAAGTGCGAGTCAGGTCTCTTTCGGAACATACGACATCTACGTAATGGACAATACGGCACAGCGGCCTCGTGACTCCTTCCTCATCCTCTCAGGCTGCTCTGAGGAGCCACAGCCTCACACAGCCAAAAACAAGACTGGTGGTACATACCAGTTCTCTCACTGCACATTCTCCATACTCTTTTTAATATTTAAAAAGCGAAACCAATATTCTAAACTCTTGTCTTCATCAGTAAATAGATTGCTATACATTACATATGTGATTTATCAATAGCTTTTCCTTTACAGTTGAAATACAGCTAGCTGTTCTTTTGTTCCTCCATTAGGAGAAAATGTAATAGCAGGATCTGACTTGCTTAACATACCTTTAGCAGGACTTTATTCACTGCTTACCTAAAACTGTAGTCAGTTGGGTTTTTTTTCTTCCCCTAATAAGTTTTTCTATCTTTTTTAAATCTATTTTTCAAACCTTTGTCTTTTGGTTTATGTTCAAATGGTGTCATCAGAATTGAATGCCACTATTAACCATGGAGGGATCCTGATTTAAATTAAATAATAATTTGTTTCCTCCAGTTCACCCTCAGGAGTGACTACTGGATAGTCTAGTTTCAACTCCTCTGTGTCACAAGCCTTTTGATTTTGTTTGCATATGGAGCTTAAGAATCTCAGCTAGTCTAAAATTTTCCATTCCTCAGGATTAAAATGACACCTGCCGCTGACTCAGAAATGCTTCGAGTTGTTTCTCTCCCACGCAGCACAACACCTTGACCTTTGCAAACCTGAACGTTCTCGGCCGCTGCCGCCCGGTGGGTGAAGCCTCTTCCACATTGTTCCCGTGGCCAAGCACAGCGATCTGTGCCACCAGCACATGTGGGGATTAGTAGTGACATCTATTCTGGGGGATTCTACTGGCAAAACTCTAATGACAAAAACTGCACTTTTATGAGAGAAACTAAATATTTCTATTGACATTCTTACTTTTCCATCTGTGAACAACTTCCTCACTCATAAAAGTATTTCTTCCTCATTCTGGGACTTACTTATTTTTATCAGCAGACCTTTTAAATTACTTTACCAAAATGCTTCAGACAAATGACATAAGTTGGCTTGTTTACACAGTTATTTTATTATTTTTGCATGTTTAAGAAGTAACCTTCTGTGTTCCAAAGCACATGGCACAATTCTTGTTAAAGGCCTGGTTTTCAGATACCGAAGCCATGCCTGTTTATAACTCCAATGTCACACACAGGTAGGCAGTTTGTAACTATTTCAGCGTTCCAGAACAACTTCCCAGCTCTTCTAAATACACTTAACTACTATTCCTCCACTCAAATCTACTACGTGTGTCTGGAATGTGGCTCATTAAATAAATTCAAAATTATAACATTCATGTCTGTTATTTAGATAAACATTCCTACAACAGTATTTCAAGATGATCCTACTGGCACAATTTATTAGAATAAAGGAACTTGGAAATATTCCACTGGTGCTAACACATCACCACAAACTTATTTTTGGGTGATCACCTGTTTTTTTTTCCTGTGCCAAGAGACAATACTGACTACAACAACTTGCTTATTAGGCCCTAAAATGCAGAATATACAACCATTTTATCAAATTGAGCAGTAAGGAGCTTTTCCTTCCCCTCCAAGGGGTAAGAGGCAGCACAGTATCAGAGGAGACGGGCAGAATTTAATAAAAGCACCACTCACCTAAACAATGCAAAGTGTTGCCGAGATTTTCTGGGGCTTCAGTTTTCAGCTTTACTGGCGTTGAGTATTTTTTATCTATCAATGGCTGCTTTTCAGTTGGGGTCCTCCTCGTGTCTGGTTTCTTTTTCTTTGTAGCTCTGAGAGGCTCCGCTAACATTCGCACTTCTCTGGGAAAAGCTGTGAGCACCTGTATGGCTCCGGCTTTTATCTTGGCTTCCAGTCCCTCTTCTGTGCCAAATTCATCTGTTTGTGAAATTTTGTACAGAGGTAACACATGGAGCTGTTCATCACTTGGGATCACACCCACTCTCCGGTTGTCTTCCTTCGTTAACGTACAGACCTGGCAAGGACACAAACATTTACAAATACAACCACCAACAGAAAATACAAATATTATTAAATATTTAAGCAGTCATCCCAGACTTCATTGCTTTCTCATATTTGATGGCCTCAATACTAGGGGTCTTTCATACGGAAACATCAGACAAATGTTCAGTTTGTTTTACGATGATGCAGAAAAATCACTGGTACTTGAAGACCAAGGTGCATGTCCTGGCCAGGAAAACGAACTTTGGCTCAACTCACACTATGCACAAATGTCTGCCAACCTTGGTAAATAATCTGAGCTGAAAACATACTGTAGATTCCTAAGCATTCAGAAGGGGAGGTCTTATACATATGTGATGTTCAAATTAATTCTTAAGGACTAAAAAATATGAAAAACGAGAATTTTCATTGAACAAAAAGTTTCTATGAGATGGAACTGGTTTTCTTTTTTGTTTCGTCTGGCAAATGAAAAAAAAAACCAAACAGTTACTCATTCTGCTCTGTGTTTTCAACAAATCCCAGCTCTAGCTCCCTCCCTCTCTCTTGATATCCACTTGCTGAAATTGTCACCCCTGCCAGCTCTGAGTGCCCGCTGCAATGAAGCCAGGAGATCCAGCACATGTTTGGTTTATCTCAGGCCACTGACCTCCTTTCTCTTACTGAATTGTGTTGTGAGGTAGAGGAGCAAAGAGGAGAACGCTGGTTAGATCCAGTTTGATAAGGGCACATCAGAAACGTGGATAGATATCCCAATTTATTGCAACAGTTTTATTAAAATAATTTTTCTGAATCACTGCTGAACCTCTGCAGGACTACTAATTATTAATAATTAATGTTAGCCCTTCTCTTTACAAGAAGCACCAAAGCCAGTAGTGTGCTTGCTGGTTTCAGTTGGTGCTTTCCAAGGGATGGTGACAGTTTTACATGTATGAGCAAGTGCACAAACAGTCACACCATTTATAGCTTTATTGAATATAGCTTCCTAAGAGACTACTGCTTTCCACAGCAACACACATGTGCCTTCACGGCTTAAACTGCTGTTCCACATGGAGCTACTAAATACACACATACAGGGATTTGAGCGCCATCCAAGGATGAGATGATACTCCCTAAATGGACACGTTATCATTCCATCATTGTGTAGGCTGATATGATGCCTGTCACAAACAACGAATCCAATTTCCCAGAATTTTGTCACCATGCCTAACATTCCAGGGGAGAAGAATATTATAATTTGGGGGGGGGGGGGGGGGGGGAGGGGGGAACAACCAAACTTTTTTTTTTTATTTTATAGCACAGCTTTCACATAAAGGCATCACACAGTTATTTCCAGAATAATAAAATTACAGAATCACAAACTAAAAATCCTAAATCAATAAGGTGGTGGTTAGGGCTGTATAAATAGCTATATGCAAAGCTTGAGAGTAGCAGAACAGCAAGAGGAAGAAATTTGAGGGGCACAGACAAAGGAGAAGAGCTTTTCAGGTGGCTCTTTGAAAGGCTCGAGAGAACAGCTCTGAAGAAGGCAAAGTGAAGGGGCCATTAGAAGCTGATGAGTAGCGTTTACAGCTATGCTTGCTCCATGCGGACTTACCTCCACGGGGCAGCCTTTGGACTATGAGGAAGATTTAGAAAAAACAACAAGTTGTTCCATGAGCAGCGAATGACGCCTGGTTCCCTCCTACAGACTCCTCCGTCCCCACGCTCCCGCACCCAACCCCAGCACTCTTGTCCCCGGTCCCTTCCATGCTACCAGACCCTAGCATCTCCTCCACGGAGCAGCCAACCTGGACCTTTCTCCCCTGCTCAGCAGTGAAATGTCACCATTTGGAACAAGAGGTTAAAGTCTCCAAAGACAATTCAGTTTCTGCAAAGTTCAGTGAAATCTGGTTGAAACTTGCCAGCAGATTCACAGCTGTTCAGGAAGGTGAAAGAGGGGAGAAAAAGAGCACAATTCCATATGACTCACTTTCTTAGAAAGCCCAGTACATTCTCCCCTTCTCAATTAAAAACAAAAGCAGTAATTAAATAAGCATGGAGGGGCCTCGCTCCCACTTGTTCTCATGTGAAACTCTGCGATTCTCACTTGTCCCACCCATGCACTAGTCTGAAAACTCCAAATCCTGAAGATTCAATCCACGTTCTAGACCCCCATCCAACTTTCAGTTCTAAAGTTTCATGCATTTCACCAAAAACTTTCACAGAAAACTGATCCTGTGCATTTATTCTTTTCCATAAAGGTGTTTACTTTTAAAAATGTATTAATCATCTTTTGTTTGACTTACAATTAGGCAAAGGTAGATTACCTACATTTCACAATGCTTGGCCCAGGGAGAGCATACAAGCAGAAACAAAAATCAAAGCTCATATTGGCTGAAAGGCAACTTTTTTTAAAGCAAAAATGACTATTTGTCACTCTCACAAAGCCAACACCCTCCTTACAACATGAAAGCCGAAGAACAGTCTTGAAGAACTAAAGATGATGTGGGCTGCAGTACACTGGCAGAACTATGTTGATAGTATAGTCAAATCCAACACATAAAATATATTAGATATTGACTTAAAATACATAAAAATTAAAAATTCATGTATATTAAAAATTATGTTAAAAGCCTGAAAACCTACAGCCCAAATACCATGACAACAAACTGACTGTATGTAAAATTACAAGGTTGGTGTCCCTCGTAACATATTTTAATGTAAAAGGAAGGACACAATTGCAAGTGGATAACTGAGAAGTTAATGTTACGGGGAAACCAGTTACCAGTTAAGGCCCTAGAGATAAACCAGCAATTTACAGCTGAATCTTCCAAAGGAAAAGCATTTGTTTCAAAAGCCACTCTAATATTCAAACCTGTGCAAAATATTCTATTAAGAAACGTAAAGAGAAGCTATCCCTGAGACCTTAGAAGCAATGTTTTCCTCTGGTACTGATACTGTGCTGCAAACTGACCAAAATTAAACCTCAACAGGAGAAAATCATGGACTCTGCTAAATCCCATTTACACCATGAAGCTGCACTACAGATTTTTTTTCTAGAGAGTGCAGCTAAATCATCCAGGATGCTCAAAAGCCAAAGAAAATATTGGCCAAGTGGTTTGTTTAGGTTTCCAGCATGCCTGGTGATCAAAGCCATTACCTATTCTGGGTTTAGTGATGTCATGGTAAATCTTGCATATTTGTAAAGCTTTTGTTTCCCCAACTTAAAATGCACCAATGAACTCAATGCAGTTCCCTCCATCTGCAGCCATGCAGCTCCCAGCGCATCGCTGCTGGACTCTTTGTCCTCTTGAACTTCACATGTAGAAATGATGGAGCTTTTTCCACTGTTGTCCGAAGAGTAGATGTTTTAAATCCCGGTTGCAGCGCAGCAGCCATCAACCAGCCTTTGTAAATGTGAAAGATGGAATCACACTTCCTGCACTTCCCCTTGCAGAAACAAAGCAGCAGGTGCCAGCGGGGACCCCAAGGTGCTGCTGCATCCCTGCTCACCCACATAAATCACCTTGCTTCTCCCTTACCCCCGAGACAAACCATGTCGTTTTATGGGCCTCTTACAGCCTGAATCAGTGTGCTTAAGCCTATGAGTCAGAGCAGGGAACCCCAAAGGTATTTCCCACACATGGTAGTGTCAGCGGCAGTGTTTCTGTGCCGCTCGCTCTAACGTGGCCACGGTGCACACACCACGGGCTGGGAGCTTGCACGTTACTACAGCCAACTTCTGATGCTTCTCCATTTTCACAATACAACGAACAGTGAGAAAAATCCTTCCTTTACAGCCCTGTGGGGTTTGTCTTTTCTCCTATAACCTGAACCAGCAATTTAAGCATGCAGTAGTTCTGTGGCTCCCAGAGCAAGCTGCAGGCACGGGTCTGAACTTGGTCTAACCATTCAGAGACATTCTGTCATTTATTGCAAAGACTGGACATACACATAATGACTTGATGAGCTACAACTACAGAAATACATTAAGTTATTTAAAAAGCAGAAGATTAAATTTTTTTTTAATAAATCAGGAACAGTTTGCTGATGGATTGCTGACTGACACTACTTAGTCCTGCTGCCAATAATAAATTTTATATTGTAGCTGCCCTTGAAGCACAGATTTATCTTTCTCCCCTTCTGTCACAGTGCCTGCTACAGACTCTGTGGCACCAGTGATTACACATAATTGCAGCTGCTCTCTCTCCTACCTCAACCTCAACAAAAAGGGCAACATCACCCCCAGGATGAAACACCCACATACGCGCAGCAGAACTAGCGAAGTCTTAATGAACCATTTTGCTCCAGTCACTGTAAAACTCCACATACACGTCAGTGATTTAAACAGATTCACACAGGTAAGAAGAATGTGATTGTTTGCAGCTAATGCAATAAACAAAAATACTTACATGTCATAGCCTCCATTAATAACTACAAAGCTTTTATCTGTGCGTTGCTCATTTAGGGTCTAGCTTCGTGTCCAAAAGGAACACGGCACCCTAACTCCACAGCTGGAACATACACAATGGCCCTTTGGAGAATGTTGAAAGATAACAATAGACTCTGAGTAAAAATGGATGGTGTATTTACTGACTTAAAGGTTCTTAAAGTCTCAATTTGTAGGCAGAATTTACTTCTGCTCCTTTCAGGTAAACACATTAGTTTACACCTCTGTAGAACTGCCCGGTATTTTCATTCTACTACAGAGCAAACATGGAATATTCATTTTTATTTTTACCTTTTCTACCAAAAAGCAGCTCTGCTAAATTCAGGGCATGATTCTGCTAGCCAGAAAAGACGTTCAGCAAATCAAACCTCCCATGGCAATTCTCCATTTGTATAAATTCAGGTGTACTATTCTATCCTGTATCTACAAAAGACATTTTCAAGACTTCTTCCCCCCACTGCTAACAAAAATAACAGCCTCATTTATTTTCAGAGGCATGTACAAATAATGCAGCTGATTCTAAAAACATGTATACCCAGAAACAAACAAGAATGCTCTTCAGAAATTCTGGCAGGGACAGAGCAAGGAAATTGTTATTGGCAGCTCAAAAGATAGACCATCTTCGAAAGCATTTATTTTTACCTTTTTAGTCTAGAGGAACTTCAGATTTTATATATTTAATGTCAGAATAAGGGGGAAGGGAAGAAATCTTACTAACACTGATGAGGTACAAGATGACAAGTACATTGTGTACAGTCTGTAAGGTCTGACTACCATAAAAAAAAAAAAATCAAATAAACAAAATACAGCAGAAACATAGTAAAAAAGTTATGGCGGTTTGAGGTTTGTAAGGCAGTGCAAATCATTCTTTTCTGTTTATTGCCACATTCTCAGAAAACAATCATCTGTCACCTCAGTTAGATGTATTACTTGCACATAGTACATTTTACAGGCAAAATAAGTCATAATTATGTAAATTACTCCTCCGCCGTTAATACCAGTGATTTATAAGAAATCATCATGTATTTTAAACTAAGCAGGTAGCCAAAGCAGCTTCTGGAACTAGATGAGAAGGCAGGAGGTGACCAGACAGATGCCAGAACCACACGTAGTAATTTGTGTTCTTACCACCAGTTTTCTTACGTTATTACCAGATTCAGTTATAAACCAAAATTAACAGCCCTAATTTTGATCAAACTGACTACGACTGAAGAAGGCCCAGAACGTTCTATCACCTGTCTGCAAAACAACATTTTTTGCTTTAGGCTTCCAATCAGTACCACTGTAACACTGTCTCTAGACAGATTAACAAGTATTATATATTAAAATAATGAGATATCAAATCTAAACAAAGAGAATATCAGGTATTCAATAGTTATCAGTATGAGTGAGCTATCTGATGAAGGTCAGATTCCAAACCATAGTTTTCAGCAGTTAGAATGATTTGATAATGTTCTGCAAGACTTGGGAAATTGGGCAGAACTTGATAGAAAGACAAGGATAAGTTCAGACCTATGCACAGGACGCAGTTTCCCATGCTACTTGGATTTGGAATTCCTTGCAAACACACCATATACAATTCACAAAAATAAAGAATCAACACCAGCAAGATAATCACCTGATGTAACTGCAGCTTCAGATTACAGATAAATACATTCGTAGAACTGTTCCTCAACAAGAGGTCTAGTTGTCTCTCCAGCCGTAACATACGACTTTTCTGGGATGAGTATGGCAGAATGAGTAGCAGGCTCAGTTTCCATTTTGTCTTTAAGTTAAAAGGCAATGTAGCACTTAACAAAATGTTAGTATTTTCAGAACGCCTAAATTAAATTTCATTTAAAAGTATACCATGTGGTTGGTCATAATGCTAGCCAAACATATCCATCCATTCGGGAGTGGCATTCCTGGTGAACTCCCAGACCTGCTTCCATACTTTAAACTAACAGACATTTGCCCAACACAAAAGCACAGAACTAAGATTATAAACAATTGTTCCAGTAATTTCATTTGTCACATACAAATGTTAAGTATATGTGCAAATGCAACATTTTATTGAATCACAGCAACATAATTCAATTTTCGTTTCCAGTTTTTTTTAAAAGACAGTTTCTAGAGTGCGCAGATATTCTAAGTTTTTCTTCCCCAGATACGTATCCTTTGATAATTATTGTGCGTTACCTCCACTGAGGTACAAGAAGTCATCCTCCCTATTCGGAGCACTGTTGTGCTCCAAATACTAAAAAACCAGATTGTCAGTTTTATTTTATCTTTTCTCATTTGAGATTGTCTGTCTTCAAGACTATGGTCTCAATTTCTAAAAGATCACTTAACTAATTCCCAAATGATTTTCCCACCAGCAACCCAGCAAGATTTTTGGTACAACCACCACACACAAACCCTAACATCTGTGGGCTTTCTTTTCATACGGAGATATTAAAATAATAGTCACCTGACTGCACCATGATATCATACTCTCTGACTAGTAACTATACTAACAAGAAGCCTGGTTAAGTGCACAGAGCAAGAGAAAGTGAATTTGATGAGAACTGAGCCTGGGGGACATAAATTAATAATGAATCCATTTGGTTTACCTCTTCCTCTACAGAAGTGTCTACAGCTCCTTGGGTAGATAATTATTCGGCTCTGAACATCAAACTTCTACTGTGAACAGCTTATCTGTCCTATGGCCAGTCCTTTCCAAAGGGCCGGGGTGTCTCAAAAGAAGCAAGCAATTTTGTAGAAAGACCACTCCAGACCTTTTCTTGATCTGTTCTGTAATGTGATGAACTTACGTCCTCTCTAGACTAGCCATAAAAATATGCAAATAATGTGGGAATTTATAAAGGGCAACATGTGGTTAATTTCATAATACCTTAAAAAACCTCATGCAAATGTACCCACTAAATCGAGGAGCATTTTAAAACACAGAGTACAACAACAAACAGTGTAAACGGGAAAATGCTGTGTACGTACCACCGTGCTGCCATTGTGCATGTTGTGCGTGTCCTTATGGGCGTGGGCACAGAAGTCAATGCAAGCAGTCACCCCAGAGAAGGGCCGTCCGTCCCTGCAGCCCAGCCGGCAGTCTGGGCCCATGTGCTCGTTCTCCACCTAAAAGTAAAATAAACTACAGGTACTTGGGACTGAAAGCGAGCGACTGTGAACCCCACGGGCTATCACTGCGCTTGTGATGGAATAAATGCAGCCATTAAGAATGACTGGAAAGCACGTATTTGCTCTACGAAACATGCAACACTCATGACTGGATGTCAGCTAGATAATCAGCCCAGCCAGAGGCCAAATGTCTGTAAATAATAAAGACATTTTGTTTAGAGTATTAGCTCTAAGCCTTTAACACATGAGCAGCCCAGGGCACAACCTAAGCATCGGTTGAAATACAAAAGGCGCAATATTTTAAAACCAGCCTAACAAAGTAACTGCTCTAAGTAAGCAAGGGGATTCACCACATCTGCAGGTCTGCAGCTTCTGCCCATGAACACACTCTGGGGTTTCATCTTGTGTTCAAATCGCTGCCTGTTGGGAACAACAGCTACACCCACGGAATGGCACAGACCTACCTGGTTCTGGAAGGCTTCAGGAGCAAGCTTCTTATAAACTGGAGCCACATCCGTAGCTAAAGTTTGCAAATTGTTTTCAAGAAGTTCCTCCTGCAGAGAAAGACAACCAACATTCAGAGTACTGTAGTTTGCTTTAGAAGCAGTTAATCCAGCTTAGAGATGCCCGACATGTCAGCGAAGCTAAGAAAGTCTACCTCTATATTTTATAGTGGTGACATATTCCCTACTTTGTTTTCCTCCAAGGGCAAGGCTTTGAGAGACAACTGCAGCTTCAGATTTGCATGCAGTGTGGTGGCAACAAATAACAGCTTATTTTGTTTGAAAAACACCCCCAACACTTATCACCATATATTGTAAACACTAATGTATATGGACATATAAGAATATGTTCACATTTTTCAATGTGGTATTACATTACAAAAAGGTACTGTTATTTTTAATTCATACTACGGCCAGTTTATTAACTGCCAATAACTACCACAAGTTTTTCTGAACTGCACTGAAGATAACGCATCCTTAATTATCTATCCTACGTACTATTCTTACCCAGGGATATTACACCATTAACCTCGTCTTACTCCATCCTGTGCCTCAAATGATCCAAATCTTTCTAGACTTCCAACTACCAACTATCATCTTAATTGGCTCTACCTCCTAGCTTTATGACATCTGCAAAATCATCAATATCCAATATTTAGCTAAAAGAAGGATCTGCTAGAAAAATAAATGACAAAACCAAAGAGGAAAATTATTTACCAGTAATTTCAGTTCTTTCAGGCACCCTGACAACCTGCCTGTCACCTGGAGTCTGAGGTTTTTGCACAGCAGTATCCTGAGGGTGCTGGTGCTTCCCCTGCAGGCACAGCCAGTTAGGGAGCACCCACCTGCTCCAACCCTCAGCCCCTCTCAGCTGCTGAACCCAAAGAGCTTTTAAAATAACTGAACACATTCTGATCAAAAACAGATCTATCTGAGCTGTCTTGCAAGAGCCCTGGCACAGCCTGATATTTCATTAGACAGTACACAGGAAAAGTGTCACCTTTGTTGGTTCCCGAGCTAATGCTATTAAAACCATTAGAAACCTACAGAGAAAATACGTGTACAGAATGCTCTGTGTACAGAGCATTATGCACAGGGAGAACGTAAAAAACACAGGATCATGGAGAATGGAAAAGGACAAAGGAGAAGAGGATTCCTAAAATGAAGGAATATAAACACATTTTATATACACTGAAAATTTATAAACCAAATTCCTTCTTGAGACATTTGAGGCAAGCAGAGCTGTTTTCAGCTGTTCTGCCTTAGTTGTACACTCAGCGAGACGGGCTGTGTGCCCCGCCCCGCTGAGGCAGCAGTCCCCACTTCAAGCCCTAAAGAAGTTTATGAACATACACAATGTGAGTGGACAGCACAACTGTGAGGACATTAAGGGGTTTGCATTCACGCGTATAAGCATAAAAGATGCTTCACCAACTATTTCAGGAAAAAAGTGGGACTTGGGAGGAATATTTAGCTCCAGTGAATCAAGTGACACATCCCTCTTCCAAGAAGAAAGTGTTTCTCATAGGCACTTTTGAGTTACCCTGAGGATTATATGTTCATCAGGCAGCAGTTACCCGTTTACACCACCTTCATTCCTTCTTCATGAAAACATTTCCAGCATTAAAAAAAACCTGGGTTTTGTGTGTTTTGTTTTTAGAGGTTTATTACTTCACATAATCCATTCACTGTATTTCCTGTGCTATCTCAGCTTCACATCGTCACTAACACTCACAAACAGCAATTACAGTATCATTTCACTGCATCCAATTTTAGTGTATTAATTCCTTCAAGCACTCTCAATGGCAAAACCGTGTTGATTGTAGCGCTTCCTATTCTGGTTAAAGTTGTGTTTGAGTTATAATGATTTAAAATTCACAGTCCAAAACTGCAATTACTTTTGCAACAACCTAATACAGAATTCCTATGACAAGGCAAAAGTACTGAATCTCTGAGGTGCACGCTTGGTGCTTAGAAAAACCTTTAGCTGTATTTTACATAATTATAAAAAAATTAGCATTTCACACAGAGTTACACGGTGAAGCTAAATACACATACATAAAAGCATTTAAGGATAATTTTAGGGTATGTAACTATACAGTAAACAACACTGAGTTTTCATACAGTGGAAAAATTGTAACCACTACACTTACAAAACATTCAGTTGGGTGCCTGTGTGATAAGCTATGCATACAATGGTGAGAGAAGAGGTGGATATCCATAGATTCCATTTCTAGTTCTGCAAAAAACATTGGAATAAGAATTTAGAGGAAAGAAAATAGCTTACTTGCTTAGGGTCATCTGTGAGAAGCCTAAATTTCCTGGGGTTTTTGCTTCTGGCAAATTTACAGCCATTGAAATACATACTCCACGAACAGCCAAATGAGAATGATGCTCCACAAGTTTCTGGATCAAGTCCTTGACATGCACAAGTACGACTACGAATGGAAATAAAGACACATCAAGCCAGCCAACAATGCAGCTTTTTTTTTTTTTTAGGTCATTGCTATTTGCTATTTCTTTTATAATACATAGGCTAACAGAGGAATTTATAAAATAAACAGTTTGACCATATTCATGTGTAGAGGACTCTTTTCCCCTCATAAAGGCAGTGTGAACTCTCCAAAGTCCCACGCTGGGAAATACATGACTCTCAGAGCTACATAAATATACCTCAGCTACTCTGCCTTCTGACTTGGATAAAATTTCTGTTCAAAAAAATACCACTGCTATTGACGGTTATCCCTAAATCTAATAATTATTTTGTTACATGTGGCAGTACCATTAGCTGCAAATCGATCTGACTTTCCAAGTGGAACAACTTACTCAGTTAAGAGCACAAGCAATAGATTCAGGTCACTGTACGGCAATTGTGGCCTGTTAAATGCGGGCTATGCAAAAATCAGCACAAAGGCAGCACGGCTGCAGAGCCTCAGTTGCAATCTATCATCTAGCCGATCCAATTCCTCTCAGAGGCATAGAGACGATGATCCTAATTTTGAGCATGCAATCTCTCATTCATTTAGAAAAGTCATGTTATCACCTCCTCAGCAGTAATTTTGCACAACGTGCAAAGGGCACACTGACTGTCTTTGAGGAGCGTGTGCAAAGCCAGGAGAGAAGTTCATTGCTACCCCAGCACTGCTATCTAGGAAAAGCCAGGAGCTACATTTTATACTGAAATGACACCTAGTGGTTTGTAGTTTTAAATGAGCTTTCTTCCATTTACTGTGTTATCCAAACTATTGAATTCTCAAGTTATTTCTTGCAGAACATTCAAAAAGCAACACAAAGATGACGTACTATTGAAGTAAC
The DNA here is from genome assembly GCF_037038585.1 of Patagioenas fasciata. Taxonomy (NCBI): domain Eukaryota; kingdom Metazoa; phylum Chordata; class Aves; order Columbiformes; family Columbidae; genus Patagioenas; species Patagioenas fasciata. The sequence goes on from NC_092527.1 coordinate 8,857,233, forward strand.
TTACTCTTCATTTAATGCACACCTACGGCTGGTGGGACAGCCGTATTTTCGGAGACTCTGCGTCAGTTCTTTGTACAGCGTGTCAGCCAGAAGATGAGGGATCCCTTCCCAGGCCAGGATGAGAATCACAATGACGGCAGTTTGACAGTGATGTCCTGCACGCTGACGTACCAAGCACAGCAACTTCTCCTCATCGCTACTTCTTCGTATCACCTGGAAGAATAACGTTGTTTATTCTTAAAAAAGCACAGGAAACACAATGTATTACTTTTCTCCAGGATACAAAAGGTCTGGAGAAATATGCAATGCTGCTGCCCAGAGAGTGTCTGTCAGCAAGCAAGACGGGAACAGCATCACACGCTCATCTGTGGTGTTGAACACAATTTTGCGTTGCCTTGTTACCTGTAGAAGAAACAGCAGTACATTTTTACAGGAGGAGGAATATTCTAGGTGTTCTACACAAACAATAAAGAAGATATGGATGAAGAGGAAAATAACCACTAGGAGGAAATAATCCTGAGACAACAGATTCACTGCAAACCTAACAGTTACCTCAAGAGTAATACTGAAAACATACTGCCAAAAACACAGAACATAGGTACATAAAAGCACATTGCAAAAGCACATGTATACCTGGGTTAGGATGGTTACCAGAGTTTCGTGTCATACAATGGTCCCCATCTCACTAAGTACAATTAGAAGAAAGTAATGAAAATAAACCATGTTCCTTAGTGAAGGAAGCAATGAGATTCTTCAGAACACATCCCTAGACAACCTACATTGAAGTCCTTCACAGAGCGCTGAAGTTTTTTATTAAACTGTATGATATACAAAACAATCTTTGTCAACCTTATCCATAAAACACAGACTAACACAGTGTGGAATAGTGCAATATACCACTGAACTAAAGGAAAAAAAAAAAAAAAGAAAATAATCTAGACAGTTCTATTCCCATATTATTTTTTTCACAATCTGAAATGGAGTTGCATTGTAAGACAACCAAAAAAATGCATTAAAGCTAGGTACCAAACTTGTGGTTATCTAAGTAATTAGTACAATCCAGAAATATGTCTACAAGCTGTGTATCACTTACAAAGATTTTCCCTGATGTGCTTACAGATTTCTTACTGGTTTTCTATGTAACAGATCTAGTAAGGCTTTAGTTGACCAATCTTTTATTGAATTATTCTTTAGCTGTCTCCAGTTTATTTATTTCTATTCCAGTTTCTGAAGCTTGAAATTACTGGGGATGGTTCCAAGATCTCTTCACCCTTAAAACATTCCCAAACCATACAGTATTTTAATCAATTGTCCCCTCATTTCCTTTATGGAAACATCACGCTTGTTAAATTCATACAAGAGCAACACCGTCTTAACCATGTCAACAGGAAGAGTAGCATATATAAAATCGCAGTCTACAGTTGAGTTCACTTTATTATTTTCAGTGTGCATTTGACACAGTGTCCTCCCCAGTAAGGCAAATGGAATTACTATACTGCCACAGCCACTGAGAATATGGTAATAATGCAAATTATTAATCAATTCTTAGTGCAATAATTCAAAATGTGTATTTGTTTGCTACTGGAAGTCTGCAAACATAAACAATAAGTACACTGGGAATTAACTATGAAACACTTAGATGCCAAATATTAAGTTAAATATGTAACAAATAGAGCAAGTGCCTAAATGCTTCCTCAGACTGTGACCAATGCACAAAACAACTGGCAAATATTGTGTCAAAAGTTATTGGTACTACTAATAATTTCTGTGATGCAGTTAACACCAGTGATAAAGTAAATAATACTTCAATTTGTTTAATTTTGGTCCCTAATGCATTTAAAAGGAAGGAGAAATTAAACATTTGTTAAGTGGTGGAAATTTAAAGCCAGGCTTTTAAATTTGGAATATAAAAACTTTTCCCCTGCAATTACTTTTCCATGCAAAATAACATGACTTCCCAGTGACTCACATAGAAAAATAATACAATCAACAAAACAGACTTGGAATAAGTTTGTACAGTATTATGTAACTCTTAAACGTCATATGGTCATCTTTTTGTAGGCGTGTAGGGCCAGATTATCCCTGAACTCATTTTAGCAAGCACTGGCTGTCATCAGTACTAAGAATTCATCAAAAGATTCCCACATTAACAACAAATAATCTGTTCCAGCTGCAACACAGCACTTCTGGGAAGCGACAGCCTGACAAACTCCCTCACGATGATGTCTGACCACTACCCTCCAGCCCTGCTCTGCACTCGCAGTAACTGGGCATGAAGTGACACGCTGTCCACCCCTCATCTCTTCGCTAAGAGAACCCCATCTGGCACAAAAGGAAAAACTGAAATGGGACACACCTCCTTCCAAATAGCTTTCTGATGCATATACATATTTGGACACACAAAACCCCGAATACCATCTTCGTAGGTTGCTGATTTGGGCAGGATGTTCATTTAACCGGATCATTTTCAAAACCAAGTTTTGTACATCCCTCCTGTGCTGTAGTTGGGCACCCACCACTACCACTTTCTGTCCCACATCTGTTCTGCATTACTATGGCTATCCACAGGTCCTCCTTATGTGCACATCTAAAGGAAGACAGCAATTTAAGCAATTTATTTTATTAGCTAGCCCAGATATTCTCAAACGGCAGAATCTGAGAACATAAGCAAGTAGCCAAAGTGATCCGCAGCCGGCACAGAAATGCAATCAACAAGAGCTACTATGGCAACAGACCACAGCAAAACCTGTTTCTGCTAAGAATTAAAGCATTAACACAAGAACAGGATGAGGTCAGAGGAGTGGGTTGTCCAGCCTTGTGCTCATCCTGATGGTGACTGACAGCAGGTGCCTATGGATGAGCACAAAGGCACTCGGATGCAGAGACACTTCCCAACAATCACCACGCACTCTCCAGCGCCTGGTGGCAGCCAGGAGTCATGCTCTGCCCCAGCTTTGGGAGGATTTGCCTTCTGTTTGTTTGTCCACTCCTCAATCTATGCAACATTTTACCACCCACTACATTCCTGGGCAAAGCTTAATTACAGACTAGGTGAAAGAAAAAACATTACCTTTTCTTTGCGCTGAGCTCGTGTTCTCTCACAGCTGCATAATTACGTTTGATGGGGTTTCTTATTGCTCCTCAGTAAGTTTTTATTGCTCACTGGTGTCCTTTGCTGTTTCCATCACTACTGAACACTGAAGCTGATGTCCCATGAACTATTATCCCAAGAAGTAACACTCAACCTAGCATCACCACCATGGATATGGAACAACAACACTCTACTTTTTGTGTAACTTCATATTTATCAAGTGACTTTTATCTATCATTTTGGCAGCCATTTGTTCTGGATCACAAGGCCCTCCTGCTCTTCACAGTATCTATCCCTCCTCTTCGTTATCCTGAACAATCCTGCATCACCAGCAGTTTGTCACCTCAGTGTCTCCCACTTGTTTCAAATAATTTCTGAATTTACTGATCATCAGTAAAGTTATGCCGTCAATAAAACGTGCTTCAGCTGTCCAAATGGTTGAGTTCTACTTACTTGAATTATTTCTTTTAGATTGTTGAAGCAACTGTTTCAACCCTTGGAAGGAGCTCTAGAACAAGGAATAAGTACACTGTGAATAAAAATTACTCAATGTCCTTAAACATAAGCCAGTCTATCTAAATTAGCACATACATGACTTATGTAAGCAGCTAAGAGCCAGACAGCAAAAGCTCTACATACCGGATGTTGAATTACCACATGGATGAGAAATTACTTTCCCATTTAGGATCACTAGAACAGTTGTGTTAACTCTAACGTGATATAAACCAGACACCACTAGAAAATAGTACAAAATTGTAATTGTGAATTAAATACACTGCTATAAATTACTGGATTTAAAAAAAAAAAAAAAAAGAACCAACAAAAAGGTCCTTTTTAGGTTTATTTCATCCCCATGTAGTTTCACTGCAATACTCCCTCCAGCCCATTCTGAATTTCTTCAGTAACACAGCTATATCTCCTTTGCAGGATATTAGTAGCTGATTTTCAAGTGAGAACGTGACTTTGTTGTTCACTATAGCTTCCTGAAATAGCCAACTCATTTAGAACAGTTTGGCTCCAAATCTTCTAACCTGCAGATTTGGCCGCCATGTGAAATCCATGTATGGAATTCTCTCTACACAGGACAAGATTCTCTGCTAATAACAATCTACAGCAGTACAAAGTGAGAGCTCGGTGTTGTTAAAACCTGCTGCTGTTGTAGTAGGTGATGCTGTGTAACAGGAAGCAGGAGAATGTTCTTGTTTGCTACACAAATGAGTCTGCCCTCCTTTTTCCTAATTCACCCCTACACACATTAAACCACATTAAACTCTTTTCTTACTGGACAATGTTATACCCTTCTATTCTCAGCATGTCTAAGAGGTATTAAAATGGAAATAAGTTCCACTTCCCTGAACTCTCTCTTCTCCAGTATTACCAGACGACAGCAAAAGAGTTAGCACAGAACAGTTATCACAATACTATGAAGTTACTCAGATATTTTACAGGAATATCATCGAAGTGTGACATCTGCAATCATCTGCAAGTACCTTTTTCAAGTTGCTACCAGAAGCAGTACTATACTGTTTACAAATGAGCTGACTGCAGTATATATATAGGTTAAGTGATTCTTCTACAATCATACAACCAATTCTACTGAAGAGAGGACAAAATTAAGGTCTCAAGTCCCAGCAGCCTCTTACCCTTCTTACTCTCTCAAACTCCCCCTTCTGTTGTATCACAGGCAATGGTAAACTGCACTTTGTATGACATGGGTGACAATAAGAATCTACTGTTTGTCCAGAAATCCCATTTTTTTAAATTAGTGATAATAGCAACTTAAATGTTTGCTCTTTTATAATACTCAACTTTGTTTACCTTAACGTAGCTTTTTGTTTCATGTTTACTCTACTAAAATTATTTGAGTAGTTCTTCATATTTAACAATATTAAACCACTCTTATTCACTTCAGAAACCATGTAAAAGTTTCTAATAATTTTGAATCTCAAAGCAATGCAGCACTTTAAAAAGAACGGCTTTACTTTAGATAATGTTACAAACAAATTTTTTGTCCAAAATGCACTCCTTTAACTCTGTATGTAGCAGGTATGCCTCCTAGCAAACAGTGAAAATAGTGCCTGCACAGCTATAGTACCCATCAAACACACTAATTCAACATATTACAACATTATGGCAAGAAAGTGATACTCTAATATAATGTTGTCCAAAAAGGTGGACAAAAACCCCAACAACCACCTCTCCACATGCCAAAATTAATTTCCTCAGAGACTTCTCCTATAGAGAACATAATTTAATCATAAAGACTGTTTAATAAATGAAATCAAAGTCTGAAGTACAGTAAGCTATTTAAAGCAGAACGGAGCTGCACATTCTACTTAAACGTGTAGCTGTGAGACAAGTCAGTCTGGGAGAATTTACTTCAAAGTCCTTTCCAAATACAGATCAAAAATTGCCCATTCTATCATGTTCCAAACAGCCCAAGAGCTCTCGGTGCCACACCAGAGTTCCTGCCCAGCGGATACAGAAAATCAGCACCGAAGAGTCCGCTCGCAGGTGCCCGGCTCCTGCTCAAGGGGTCCTGACATCCCAGATGATTCGTAACCATCATCCACAAAGCACCTTGCCCATTTGTCAGTTCGTTTTAATAAATTACACATCTCTTCTAACACCAACAATAACTTATGCGTAGAGTGCCCAGAAGCTGGAGTAACAGCTCAGTTTCCTTGCTTTTTCAGTTCTCATTTTCAACCACTTTCTCAACTCAAGCTGAACTAGCAAACTGAAAAAAATCATCTCTGCATCTGCTGAAGAATGTGTTGTTGTTAAGGTTCATTCAGCACTCAACAAATTGTAGTCTCTGGCATTTAGCTACTACACATTTGTATCAGTTCAAGGATCTACAGAATCTTGGTTATGACAGTGTGTTATCTAAGCATTACTTTTTAAAAACTGATTAGTTTCAGTGGCTAATATTAGATTCAGGTCTCTACAGGACTGTAATTTCAAATTTAACTATATTTTTTAAGTGTTTGCAACTGGGTTTTTTATGCATTTTTAATCCATCCCTATTTTTAATTATTTATATATGCTACTAGCACACAACCAACATTACAGGAAACATCCGAAGGGTGTGATTGTCTTGATTTACAATACGTTAATACCAGAGGGCCTGAAGGTTACCAAGAAGATAACACTTTGTAAAAAGACCTTAGAAGAAATATATTGATTCAGTGATCACATTAGCCTGGTATCTGAGTGATCACACAGGAAAATGGGATGCACGGGGAGAAATCACATAAACTCTTCTGAAGTGAAGTCACAGCTCGGTCACACTGCAGGTCTTTCTAGATCTCCTAAAGCCATCCACTAAGGTCCCTTAGTGAAGGTTCTTAAAAAAATCCCTAACATCTCTTGGGACAAATGAAAAGACAACACATGAAAAGACACGAAACAAGAGCTGGTATCTCTTTGATGGGAGCTCTGTAGAACTGTGGTGAAGCTTGTGCTCTTCAGCATGTTTGTTAAAGGTAAATAAAACATTTGTTGATGACACTAAGCAATTCAGAGTAGTGAAGACAAGTACAATCTGCAAACAAAAGAAGGAGGAGTTCACACTGCTGAGCAGGCAGTCAAATGGTAGATAAAATTCACTGTAGATGTGCATCTTTAATGCACATGCTGAAAATAACACTATTTTTAGAGATGGCCTTGGAGCTGGCCATTACCATGCAGGAATGAGAATCTGGCACAGTGATAGAAAGTGCTATGAAAATGCCAAATCACTGCTCTACAATGCGGAAAAAGCAAAAAATAACTGCTAGGAATTACTGGGAATAAAGCACAAGGCTGAAAACATTATGCCAGCATTTCAACTCCTAGCATAAGAGAACAGGAAGGAAAAGAAGAAATAGAGATGGCCAGATTTATAAAAGGCAACTAACTGAACACAAATACGCCACCTCCAAGTTCAGGAAGCCACAGAGCTGTGAATTACTGGAAACTAAGCGAGTCTTCTGGAAGGCGACAGCCCTGGCTCTTACACCTTCTGCTGTTGCTCAGCGCTGGAGACAGGATCTTGGCCAGAAGGACCTCCGCCCAGACCTGGCTGGCTTTATCGCTTCTTATCTCGTCTGTATTTGGAGCTGGAGCCTTAAAAATTACTTTGCAACTGAAGACAACAGATGGCAAAGGCAACTTAGTTGACCCAAGCCAACATCCACTGAAACCAGGAGAAAGAACCCAAAGGAAATGGGTTTAATCCAGAAAATGTTAAGACCCAAAACTGGCATCCTCTGAGGTCAGTGACACGTCATACCTTTGAATTCACTGCAGCAGGATGATGCCTACAGTGAGTTACTTGTGAACGACTAAAACATTCATAGACCATTTCACATAAATTGAGGTAATTGTAATTTACCAGATGTACTGTAGGCAGGTAAAAAGAAAACCAAACCAAACAAACAATAACAGAACACCCAAAACAGGGCACATCCATTATCAGCTAAAGCACTGATAAAACAATGGGACCAAGATGAATCAAGCCACTTATCACTGGCTGGTTATAGGGTATGCACAGTAATATGAAACTTTCGAGCTACTAAGAAGGACAGATTGGTAATTTCAGTAATTCAAAAAGTTTTTTTTCTTTAACTTACTATGAAGTATGATGAACTTGGATCAAAAAAACCAGCCAAACTAACTAACAAAAACAAACCAAAAAAAAACCAAACAAAAAACTAAAGAGTAGTACACTTACCCTGACATATGTCACAGAATGGTAAGTTATGTTTTCTCTTACACCGATATCCATACATTTGAAATCTCTGGCAAAACTCTATTAATTCTACTTTGACATAAAAAAATCACAAGATACAAATTCTGATGCAAAAAAACCCAGAGGTCAAGCAATCTCCTCACTGCCGCATGTAGGGAGAACAATAGCAAGCTGCTCATCTTCACTACGCACAGTTTAGCTCATGTGGGTGTCAGTCTAATCCTTCCACATACAATTATCGTAAGGTTTCAAACCCCAGATGGTATTTACTTATAATATTTAGGTTCAACGAAGAGAAGCATTCTTGTCCACATCCAGAGGGACAAAGTATCACCCTAAAATATAACACATCAAAATATACAGATGAGACAGATGTTTATTTCTTCTCAAAAGAAGACTGAAAGAGAAATGATTATGCAAATTTATGGTAACCTGAAATCTAAGGACAAAAACATCAGCTCCTTTTGAGGAAAGGAGTCTGTCTCAGTAAACGTTTAACACACCAGGCCCATGCTCGAGGCCGCTTAAGCAAAAGCAATTTAGGAGGGAATCAGTATTATGAAATGACGTCACTAACACAAGTATGTATGGACACAGGTATTTTAGAAAGCTTCCTTTAACTTAGAAATGCTTCTAAAGAATCACTAAGACAAAATTATCTAGTGGAAACAGGCAAAATTAATTGGGAAAAATGGTTCAATATGATCAACAAACACATTCAATGGTAATTTCAGAGCTCCATCGTGGTGCTCTCACCAGCAAGTCTCTCAGGAGCCCTGAGAGCAACAGCGTGTCCATCTGCACAGCAGAAACAAGCTTGTTCCGCAGTACACTGTAAACTAGTAAGTGATAGTCTCCATGCAGCTGACAGAGCCTTGTGACTGCAATTGTCAGAGAGCACGGCAAGCTTTTTCCATATGCTTTCAAACAAATTTCACAATTATGTTTCTTTGGTCGTAGCCAAACCCCAAATATGTTCTGTTATAAGGATCAAAATTAGCATCGTCAATGAAAAGTTAGTGCAACACATTAAGAATACCAACCCCAAAAGTGGATTTTATACAGGATGAAACAGGTCTACAGGAGATTTCAGTTATTTCCTTCCCTCTTTTCTATTGAACAGTCACACTGTAACAATTGGTAGACTTGGAAAAGCATTAATCCTCTTTAGCTCTGAACTGGCACACAAAAAAGTCACTGCTGCATAAAACAAGATTGGAACTCAAGTTAAACGAACATTAAAGCTTCCTCTCGCACACACTTTAAATATAGAAATGTGAAAAATCTAACTGGAGAGCAGGTCTCCATACCTTAAAACAGCCTTTTCTTTGTGCATCCCAGTGCTCTCTGTCACATTGCCCACACATGTTCGACACCTACAGCCACACAGATATACAATAAACTCTACCATTTCTGTTTTACATAAAAGACAGTGTCTGGATACTGGCAAAGAGAAAAAACAAGGTTAAGAGTTAGTTTTAAATGCCTTCTTCCTTTCAACTGCTCACAACTATTTCTAAGATAAGATCTTTAACTCCTGTCCGCTTAAAACTGAATGGTTTACTTAGTTGAAACACAAAAATAATTCCATTATTTTGGGGTTCGTTGTTTATAACGTCATTCATAGACATTCATTCAGGCAGAAAGGGACCTGGGGGTACTAATTGACAGGAAGCTCAACATGAGCCAACAGCGTGCCCAGGTGGCCAAGAAGGCCAACGGTATCCTGTCCTGTATCAAAAATAGCGTGGTCAGCAGGACAAGGGCAGTGATCCTTTCCCTGTACTCTGCACTGGTGAGGCCACACCTGGAGTATTGTGTTCAGTTATGGGCCCTTCAGTTCAGGAAAGAGATTGAAGTGCTGGAGCGGGTCCAGAGAAGAGCAACAAGACTGGTGAAGGGACTTGAAAACAAGACCCATGGGAAGAGGCTCAGGGAGCTGCGGTTGTTTAGTCTGGAGAAGAGGAGGCTTAGAGGTGACCTCATCACTCTCTAGAACTACCTGAAGGGCAGTTCTAGCCAGGTGGGGATTGGGCTCTTCTCCCAGGCAGTTCGCAGTAGGACAAGGGGGCATGGGCTTCAACTCTGCCAGGGGAAATTTAGGCTGGATATTAGAAATAAATTCTTTACAGAGAGAGTGGTCAGGCATTGGAATGGCTGCCCAGGGAGGTGCTGGACTCACTGTCCCTGGAGGTTTTTAAATGGAGATTGGACATGGCACTTAGCGCCATGATCTAGTAAATGGACTGAAGTTGGACCAAGGGTGGGACTTGATGATCTCCGAGGTCTTTTTCAACCCAGTCGATTCTGTGATTCTGTGATCAGTTTTACCATCTTTATTTCTTGGATGCTGATTTGTTATTAAATATGAGCTGAAGCAACATACACATATGGGATTCCTTTCTGAAAAGTAGTTTATGTATTGAGTATAAAAAACACATTTTGAGTGTTCCAAACATAAGCAGTAAATGTTTAGCAGGCACTACTATTCATGTACAATATGTAATAACCTTATTTTCATCATGTAGTTACAAACATTAGTCTACCAACTGTACAGTTCATCGTTCTTTCAATCAAATCTGAAATTCCTAAATACAGCAATACTTTTTTATTAACAACTAAGTTCTTTCATTGTTTTCCAAAACTCAGTTTACAAGATTCTCAGTTTACTTTTCACCTCCTGCAGTGGTTTCAGCAAAGATTAAGGACAATCAATTCATTCCAAGCTCTCTCCTGGAGCTTGTGTGTTGCTTCATTTCCCAGCTCCTATGAAGCAACGCGAGACAAGACTTTCGTGAAACCTGTCACCATAACATTTACATTTCGAAATACTGAGTTTGATTCCTTATAAAAAGTAATTAAATCCATGGCATGAGATTGAAATTCCTCACCCACCACATTCTTTTCTTCTGGTGTTCATACAACTGAGAAGCGTTTTAAAAAATGGTACTGGGTAGTTTTTTAACTCTCCCAAGGAACCATCCCCTTTTTGTCTTTCTTCAACACTTCCCAATAATATATTTCGCTTAACACTCCAACTTTGGATACTGTCAGGGTCTTCTTACCCTTGATTTGGCAATTTCTGTCAGCTCTATTAAGCATCTCTCTCTCACACTCATTCAAACCACAGCATAACATATAGCACCACATCCTAAATTTTAAAAAATTGCCTTAGCTTCATCATTCAGACAGACTTGTAGATGAATTAAATGAAGAACTAGATCTTCATTAAAAATCAATTATATTTAAGATCAAGGACTGCATGTCATGTGATATTTAAAAACCACACAAAACAATTTTACTGCTGTAACATAAAAACTTACCCACTTGGCAATCGGACACCCCTGAGAGCTTTTTCCTTCCTTTCCGGTATAAACCACTACCTCTATTCTTACAGCGCTTCCTTTTGCTCCATACCTGCATTAAAAAAGTTCAGGAGAAAAACAAACTGCTGTAAGACCACATGAAAACAGGAAACATTTTCAATAAAGCAAGAAAACAAAATATTTATAATGTCAAAAAGATAGTTTTAAATTTAAAATCCCATTTGCAAGAGTAATTTTGGACATCTCTCTTCTGATAACAAGCTTCTACCACTAAGGAAGCATTATTTGGGGAAGCAAATCCTATCTGCATGTAAATCCTAGTGTATTCAGTCACTAGTGTGACCTTTCTGTCCAGTTTGTCAGAGTTTCTTTGCATGTAGGACACCAGAAAACCTAATTCTGCCAGCTGCTGATCTCCGTCCTTCCTGTTGAGTTCAGTGGCACTGAAGAGCACACTGCACTTGAAATTCAACCCTAAAGCTGCAAGTACTCAGGAAAGACACATGAGTTTGGAGCTTAAATGCTAGTGCTCTCCTCATGCACATCTGAACAGGAAAACACTTTATAAATCAGTACTGCAAAAGGTTTGGAAAAACAAAGCTAAACACAGCACCTTATTTTTCACAGCTCCTCTTCTTTCCTGTTTAGGCAGTCAAAAATACTGTGAGCATTAAATGCTGAATTTTCCTTACCTGTTCTCCATTATTTCTCTCACAGCAGCAACACTTGGTCCTGTCCCAAGGTGTGTGTAATACGGGCCTTCATCTTTCTCTATAATTTGCTCTGTAAGCAGGTTGAGAAAATGAAGTTGACACATACAAAATTTATTTATCTCACTACAAGTAAGCTTAGAAATGGTTTACAGAAACATCTTCCAAATTAAATCACAGTACATAAAATCTGACCCTGAAATGTAATGAATAAAGACTGTAACACATTCTATCCTCAGAGGCATCGAAATTATTTTGTACTTGTTTCCTCCTATTAATCTGCCAGAATTTTTTCTTTATGTTATAAAGTAATCCTAATAGTAGTTATATTTTCCATTCTTTACAAATTTTCACTACAGAAGTTAGCATGTATTGACTAAGCTTCCCAATATCCTTGTTGGTAGGAAAACATTATTAATTCATTTTAGACAAAGGAGAAATGAGGGAAAAAAAAAACAAACCACACCACAAAACCAAAAACCACAACTGTTAGTCATATAATACTACAGAAGAGAAAACATAATCTAGGCCTCTTCACTAGCACTCTGTTGCTTCAGAACATTAAAGCAAAGATGAAACAATCTGCCTGTGTATAATTTAAGCCTCTAACTTGTTTTTCCATTTGTGTACTTTGATAGTCTGAAAACACAGCATGTCTAACACCATCAAACAAACTGCATCTGCAAAACCCTCAATACTGAGTTTGGTCTGACATCTCATCCGGCAAGGCCAATTATTAGGTACATGGCCTCACCTGAACTCCACCTTCCCTTTGCTCTCTGTGATGAGAGATATCTAGAAGCCTTTGACATGGGCTCTTCATGGCCAACTCACATGAGTCATCAGGACAAAAAGTGACAGCAATGAGACCACCCACAGCTACGCCCTGCCGCTTATCTAACAGCATTAAGGCAACAATGACAACATACTGGGAATTTTTTGCCCAGTCCATCTCAGGCACAAACTACTTCTAGGCCAGAAAAATCACAGTCTGATATACTGCAGATAAATTCACAAAGAGCTCAAGGCAGGAATGACCAAACAACAAACAGAAAAACACCTTTTCCTCCTGGGTTTAAACTGAAATAGAGAATTTAAACCTGCCAGTTACAATACCAAAATACTCATTTCTGCTGTGCATCGCAGGACGAAAGAGCACCAGGTAAAAGTCACAGAAAGGAAAAAAAATAATTTCCTCCCATTTCCTAATGGTGAAACACTGATCCTTCTGCAACAAAGTGTCAAGTACACTTCCCCACATTAAAGGCAGCAACACCAACACACCTCCCTCTGAAAGGCACAGTCAAAAATTCGCAAAAAGACTTACCAACACAGTCACAAGTTGGCAATTCAGATTGTCCTTTCTTTGTAGGTGTATCTATTAAATTTTTTGTAGGGGTATCAAGGAACTTCATAGGCGATTCAAGAAAACTGCTGAGTGTGTTTTTTGCTGGAGAACATCCTGAGTCACCTGTGCTCTGTGGGTGGTCCGTACCCAAACTGGTTGACGTCAGGACTGTCACTTCGCCCGCACACTCCATGTTCCTGAGAGCTTCAACAGCACCTGGTACCTGGGCCCCGCTGCGGGGAACAGGCAGCACCTGCGACTTGGGATCTACTTCTTGTTTGACAGCACCCAGCTGAATGCAGGCTTTGTCTTCACTACGCACTTCGTTAGCTCTCGGGTTCAGCTGGTTAAACGTTTGAGGCAAAGGATGCGTCTGACTGACATTCGCTGTTTGCTGTACCTGAGAATTGCATTTTTCTGTAAACATCTGTAAGTTTTCACTTGATCTGTTCAAAAAGGATGCTGTTTTCAACTGCGAAACAGCCAGAGGATTACGGGAGGGCACGTCGCTGTATTGGTTACGCGCAACAGCTTCATTTTTCAGTGGGTCAATGCCTAGTGGGTCACCGGAGCCTGCAGCTTTGATTTGCTCATTCACTACTTCACAGCCAAACAACTTGTCTCTTTTTTTCTCTTGTGGTACCTCAGGTAAACATCTATGAAATTTTATCTGTGTTTGCGGGAGAAATAGTCTATTTTTTTCTTGTGATGCTAAAGTACTTTGATTCAGTGCTCTCTGTACTTTGGTTCTCGGAGATTTTTTTTCAGACAGAGCTATTCTGGAGTCCTGTGGCATGGTTTGACCGAGGTTGTGCAGTTTCGATGATATCCAAATGTCCTGTAACTCATTATGCTGGCATGACAACAGCTCTAGCTGGTTTTGATTATTTTGTTGATAGCGTGCTTCTTGAGGCTTCTTTTTGTGTCTTGGTTTCCATGGTACAGCATTTCCTTTTTTATTTGTTGGCTGTTTTTGCTTTAACAGTAAGGAACTGTAATTATGCCTAAAAAACACAGATTCTTTTTTCTGCAACACATCTTGGTTATATTTTGGCTGCCTCTCATGCGATATTAGATTAAGCAGTGATGTCTTTATGTCATTCTTCTGCTCTGGATTTGTCTGGTTTGATTCAATTAGTGCCGCAAGCTGAGTGAGTTGTGTAGCTACATCCTCTTCATCCTGGCTGTGAATTCCTCCTTCCTTAATCAAAGAACTACCTTCCAAGTTCAAATCATTACAGGCTGGCTTTTGCTCTAACTGGCCAAGACTCTCCAATTTGTTACTCGTTTGCTGGGCATTACATGAAGCATTGCAATACCGTGCAAGGGCAACTGGATCATGAGTATAATTTTTCTTGGCAGTATATCCTGAAAATGACTTTGCATTAGATGTTAAGCCAGATAAAGTTTTGGTATCTCTCGAAGACAGCTGTAATGTATACATCTCGCCAGCCAGACTGGCAGATTTATCATGCGATTCAGAAACTGAACTTTGGCCATTGTACAACACTGCCTTATTAGGGAGCGGCTTCTGCGAGTGAGTGCAGTGAGCCAAGAGCTGTTGCTCATTCTGTAAGTAAGTGTCTTTGATTTCTTTTAACGCAGATGTGAAGGAGGATGAGATCTCCCTTTTAGAACTATGGAGCAAGTTGGAAGTTGTTTCTTGTGTACAATCAGTACTTTCCGTTTTAGTTGGTGAAGTTTCTAACGGGGTTTCGGACAACTGTGTTAAAGCTTCAATAGCTACAACTTGCTCTACAGTTAAATTTCTGTTTTTAATCAGGGACAAGAAAGTCTGCTGGAGGGAAGAGTCCTCATGCTGTGTCTCTGCATCAGGTACTTCAAAGCCATCCTTCCCCCCATGTGATTCCTCTTCAGGCACTGGAGGACAACACAAGCTTTCCTGCAGATCCAACATGGAACCTGTCTGCAAAACTGACTTAGAGTCCTCAAAGATGCTGCAAGTGCAGTTTTCCTCTTTCATTAACACATTTCCTTGTTTTTCCGGGTGAACACAACCAACGGTCGTCAGAGTGTTTACTATGTTATTCAGATTGGGACCCTTCGTCCATTGCATATGGGAGTTGCTTGTCAAATCCGTCCTTTCCTCTACAGATATTTTTTTCAGTGAAGCAACTGCTTCCGGTGGTGAATAATGTAGGGTTTTTATGCCATTTTTGATGGTCTGTGCAAATGCTTTTTTTGGCTCAGCTAACTGACTGGGAGAGACTGCTCTTTCACTGTTTTCTGTGTTTTTCAAGTGTTCATTGCCTGTCACAGTTCCATGGATATCTCCATTGACATGGACACCAAAATATGGCTTCTCGTTATGTGTCCACTTCTCAGCTTCTAAGCCTGTCATTCTTTCTTTCTCCTTAGACTGCACATTTTCAACGGGTATTGTTTGGTTTGTTTTCACCCTGTATTTTTCACCATGACCACATATACTGCATTCCATGAGTTCTGGTCTGCAGCCATTTACTGGTTTGTTTTCTAAATTTGCCTACAAAATAAGAATAATAATAAAATTTGTTGTAACAGCTGTTCAAAAGCATTAAAAATAAGCATAAGATTTATAGCAATTAAACCCTACTCTGACAGATAACAAGGAATATCCTAATCAAGCACAGGAACAGACACTGGAAAAAAAAAAAAACAGGAAGCCATGAAAACCCATGAAGCCTAAAGACCTACCCATATTTATAGCTATTTTTCCCCACCGTTGAGGGGGCAGAGGAAGAAAACACACGTACATGTTGATGGTGGTCATGGGAAGACTAAAGAAATAAATGAACAGATAAGAGACCTTAGCATTTAGAATCAGACCTAAAGACCCAATTTTTAATGAATTTGTGTAAGCAAATGAAACTGTCCCTTGAGTTCAAAGCACTGAAATTGAAAAGCTCACACCACAGACAGTTTGGTAGCAACTTGGTATAAATGTATCAATTTGGTTAAACCAATAAACTGATACAACGCTCAGTTGGACATTCTAGCAAGAATCGCTGGTTTTCAGGGTTAGTTTGAAGCTTTTTTAAAAAATGACAAAACCTAAGCCAAAATAGATAGTAAGCCAAGTAACTTTACCTCACCTCAAAGTTACCCACTAAACACTGTGTTCAGCTTCTGTATTTAGATGGTAACTAACAGTCTCATGTAAGCAATCCTTAACAGCATCTTAGTAAACTCTAAATTCCAGTATTTGGTTAAATATATTCTTCATCTTCACCGATATGATACAGCTCATGTGGTTGAAACAATCAAAATCTAGACAGTGTCAGAATACTGTGTCCTGGAAATAATATGTATATAGGTCTTAAGATAGTTATTATGGATACAAAGTAAGGAGTTATGCAACTTAGGTTGAAATAAAAAGGGAGGAACTCCAGCAGAAACATCAATAAAGGCAGGAAGCCAATTTTTATTATGTTAATCAGATTTTACTTTTATTTCTTTTAAAAATAATTATAAGTCACAATAGACCGTGTTGATACTTAATCCTATTGGAACATCTAAGAGATATTTAAATGATCCATAGCCTTAAGCTCTACTTAGCGAGAAAACCAGTACTGTTTTTCAAATCAGATATAAGCAATACAACTGGTTAATTAACCATACACTGGCACATTACTCTTAGAAGTTCCCAGAAAATAGCACCCCATTTAATATAAAACAATCAGCCATGGTTTTGTGGTCACATCAACTGAAGTGCATGAACTTCTCTGAGAAAATAACTCTGAAGAAGAAATGCAAGACAGATTTATGATTAATCATAATGATGGAGATGGAATTGCCAGAAACCCCCAGGCAAAACAAGGCCTATGGACCCAGCTCCATCTGGAGCCCAGTGTTCACCTCACAACTGATTCCCAAAAAAACCAACCTGGGAATCCATAGCACATCCTAGATGCTATGAGAGGCATCACAAACTATCATGGAAATGCTTATGTAAAAACATGTCCAGCACCTCTGCAGCTAAGTCAAATCTATGGAAATCACATTAAGAAAAAAAGATACCTTATTTAACGCTTTTTCGTTACACATAGATGCTGACTAATGGTCAGTGAGCCTGAGCTCCCCTGGATCCTGGCGATTTTCAATCCATTTTCCACAGACCCAGGGGAATACTGAGCAATGTCTAAGGGATCTACAACAGTGGTTAAGCAGGTCTGTGGTTAACAGGGGTATTTTATTTTTCCACACAAAGAATAAATATCATCAGATATATATTTTTTTTTTAAATCAAACTTTCTTGCTTTTGAACATAATGCTTTTTCTCTTACGTTACTGAGCTGCAATTAAATTCTAAAAAATACCTTTTTCTTTCCCGTTACTAGTCTTTCCAGTGGCCTTTTCTGTTTAATAGGTGAAGTTATTGTTTCTCAACACAAAAAGAAATACAGACATACTAGCAGGGGCAGAGCTCATTTGATTCTTCTCAATGTAAGTCCAGTAGAGCAAAAATAATAGCTCAGCAAAAACCTTTTGCAGCTGAATAACCTAGGAGCAACCTACCTTCAAGTCCTGAATCAGGACTCGAAACTCCAAGCAAGAGCCTTAAAATTCCTGGAAGCTGAGCACTCAAGTCTGATCTGATCGATTTTTAAAGCTTTTACGCAAGTGTAATGAAAAGGTGAAGGATAAACCAGATCAATAAAGTAATTCACTCTCTTGCTCATTAAGGAGAGCACTACTCTATCTAGAGACATAAAACATTAACACATCATGCTCAAGCTTAGACTCTGCAGTAGTTAGTGCTATTAGGAGAGGAACCGTTGAGTACACTCTGCTATAGCCACTGCTGTATTAAACTTCAACCAGACATCTCTTAAATATACACACACACACCAATTCACTCTGTTAGCTAATATTTCCAGCACACATGAAAAGCACATAATTTCATTCTGAAAAGGGTCAGACTGCAGTATTCATTTTTCTTTTAACGCAAGCTGCCTCTGAGATAACACAGAGAGTACATCAATTCACAATCAAAATATAATGCTAAAGCCATCCTGAAGACACTTCCATATCTTCTGTACAACAGAGAGCAGGTTTGTCTCGTTTCAAACCTCTATAGGCGGCAACAACGCATATTGTACTATGAGACACAACCAGAAACAATCACTCCCATAAACCAGAAATAACAGATCATGCCTATATTGATACTGATAAAATTACTCTGGGAGCAAGTCATGACAAGGTACATGATAACCAATGTCACATCCCCCTAAATAGTTCTCCCTGCAGGATTCTGTCCAGGTCCCCACAAGAATGCAATTCTCAACAGATCAAAAAATGCTTGCACCAGGATGACCCGAAAGGCAGTTCTTCCAAGGTCACAACATCCGTCAACCTAAAAGGACAAGTGGGTGAGAAGCACTTGCACTTTGCATTTCTTTTCCACCACAGTGCAATGGGTAAGTTTGGATCCTGCTGCAGCATCTGCAGCCACATAGCCAGCCCCACATGCCCTTCCATGTTGGCACAGAGCTGGCAGCTCCTCAGAGCTCAAATATTGCAACAGGAGTTTTCTTTCAAGAAACACTGTTTGGGAAAAAAACCCAAACATACTTCATCTAACATTCAAACAGGGTGTTTTACTCATGGTCCAACTGTCAGATGTCACTGCTCCACCAAGAGATAGGAAAGCAGATAACGAGCAGCAATTTTACTCCTGTGCAATTTATTCCCTAACATCTCTAACCCAGGACACGCAGAAATGCAGCAGAATACAGGACCAACATACAGGGATAAGGAGATTAGGTATGGACAGGAGATAGGGAGAAAAGAAGCACAGGTGTGGAGAAACAGCTGCATATGTTGAGTGCTACTTAGAAAGCCACACACTGGATAATGCAGAGATGAATGCATGGCGGGAAGCTGTGGGAAGCACACGTCACCTCCTAGGTAGAGCCAAGTTTTTGTGCATTCCCAAACGAATGCAGATAACACATTTGAGGATTAACTATTTAAGACTGCACTGCTTCATGTTTGACTCCCATACCACAGACAACAGCACTGGGCTGTAAGCTGCTGCCCAAGCAGGGTTTCCAAGCAGGCTGCAGCAGAGAGCAGAGCAGCCGAGCGGGGGCCAGGCCAAGCTGCGACCTGGGGCACGTTCCCAGGAACCTCAGCAGAGGGAGAAAGCAATTACCGTCACACACAAAACAGTCTCTTAGTATACTGTACTTCTACAGTGGCTAAGGTAAGGCACATTTTCTATAGGTCTTTGTGCAGACAAACAGATTGGGGCCCTTTATTAATGTAACACAGCCTGCGTATACAAGATACTTGGTTTCTCAAGAGAACAGTGTTCACAGATGGGACTGAAGGGCACGACAGGTAATAATTCTGCATTTTAGAAGCTACTGAAATCAAAACTTCTACTCTTTTCAAAATGATGTAGACAAGTTTCAGTAGAGAGGCTGGTTTATACAGAAACTCAGAGGAACAAAAGGTTCTGCAAACATGGAGAAAATTATGTGACCTGGGACACACGGCAGAGATCACTCATGACACTCAGACCTCCCTCTCAACTCCCCTGCTCCTGAGTATCAAATCCACCAAAGCCACCAACTTGAGCATCACAGCAGGATTTCACACTGGATGTTAAAACAGCTGAAAAGTATGCTTTTGTCGATAGTATTTTTTTTTTTTTTAATATATCCGTAGTGACACCAGCAAAGAACATTCTCCAAACTACAGCTTAGCTCTCTCCCTCTCAGTTTCATCTCTATCTATATCCTCTTTGCTGTGTTCTTCAAACACCAGGCAGCTCATCCACCAGAAAAGTTCCTTATCTTGTCTCTCCATAGGGAATTAGTACATTATGACCTTAAAGTCTTTACATTTTTCTTCTCTCCATCTTCTCTTCTACATCATTACCACAGTCCTCCTGCTCACCTTGTGAAATAACTTCAGTGAGATCACTTACAAAGAGGATCTACAGTATCAGACCTTAAAGGATGCACTTACTAACAAAACCAAAAGCTATAAGATATGAATTCTGTCTCTAAAGGCTTCAAATGGTCACCCCCAGAGAAGTGTATTTATTGGATTACTACTTGGACACAGGTGCTTTCAGTCACAAACTCAAATAATTGTTTCCAACAACTCTGTGCTCTAAGTTGTGAAAGCTACAAACAGGAGCAAGAAAAAATAGAGAGGACACCCCGTTCTCTTACACAGGCACCCAACAAGTGGATGTGTTCACAAAGAAAATAACCCCAAACATTACAGCACTTTTTCTGGCACAGAAGCAAACATAAACAAGCATAGTGCTTGGTGGTTTTTGCTTTGTTTGGGTTTGGTTTGGCTTTTTTTTTACTGGTGTTTTGAATTTATTTACAATTTGTCTTCAACACTAAAACCAAGCACTCAAAGAGACACTGGCAGCTCTGGAAAATACAACACTCAATAAAAGCCACAAAAGAGAAATTATACAATCAGCAGCAACATGTATTCCATAACACAACCTTCCCCTAATGTGCTTTAACTCAAATACAGAGATGAAAGAAATTCAGTCTTCAAATTCAACCATCTAGTTTGTGTCTTGTGGTCTACTCATTTATGACACCATCACCATAGGATTAAGAAAGCACTGCCTGGCCCTTAACTGTAAAGGAGGAATCACCAGTGTTTGTAACGGGGTCTTCAGGAAACAGATCACAGCTATACATAGTGTTTTGAGCAGTGATGCTAAAGAACAGCAAAATACCAATAGAAAAATAGCAAATAACTAAAACATATGACACGATGCTTCCTAAATTAACTGGCAAGCCAGCTGCACCACACACATTTCAGTACAGCTAAACATGATATTGTAAAGCAAAGAGAACTGTATTTCCAAAACGCAGGTTTCCACCTTAGAAAGCAGTGCCTTTCAGGAGGATATTAACATGGTCAATAATCAACTCTGCAGTAAGTATAGAAACTCCTATTGTAACTTCATGGTCAAAACAGTTAGTTAGATTCTTGGGAGCATAAATAACAATATAATTAGGAAAAGATGGGCTGTTTTCTATCCTGCACTTGGCACTTTTGCACCTGCTAGTGGAATAAAGCATCCAGTTCTGGCATACCCAATTCAGGTTAGACATTGATATGCTGGAGAGGGCTTGGAAGACCACGAGAACAACAAAGGATTGAATCATCTTGAAGTGAAAGCCTCAAGTTCACTCTCCACTCTGCAATTTACCAAAGTAAATTGAAAAGCCACAAACTGTGGCTATGTGGAAGAGAAAGCTGATAACAGAAGGCTCCTTGTTCTAGCAGACAAAAGTATAACAGGACTCAATGACTTTAAGATGAGGCCAGAGAAGTCTGGACTGGAACTATGGTGCACATTCTTGCAGTGGGACAGAGAAAAGTAAAGGATCTTTTAAGTATGTTGTTGGGTGCTTTGGTGTACTTTTCATCCATGGGAATTTTTAAATTCAAGTTCTTTGAAGTATTTCTAAAACACGATCCTTAACCCCAATACATTGATACAGCCTTACCTCTTAGGACGTGAAGCAAACTGATAAGTTAATAATTTTCCTTCAGTTCCAGTGCAGAAAAGATCTGAACTGCTAAGGTAATCACATAACATTGCCAGTCCTATAATCTAATCAGGAAGATACTAAACTCCTTAATTTAGGGCCCAGTTTAAGTGCCTAACCATGTGTTGCACAACCAACTATATTATTTACAAGTTGCTACATACTGGTAGCTGCTCTTGGATACACCACCATAAGTTAACAGCACTAACCAGCCCTCACACACATATATGCCTCATTTGTCCCTTACTCTGAAATATCAGCACAGGTCCCAAATACACATTGTAACAAATTTAAACATCTATATATTATGGGTATATTCTAGCCTGGTCATAAAGCTGATGAGTAGCCACAAGACTAAAAGGAATAACTACTACTCTTTAGCAATAGAAAAGTTGTGGACAGGTATGTCAGAGGAACAGCTAAAGGTAAATCAGATAAAAGAAAGAAAAACAGTCATGCTGATTACTT
The DNA here is from genome assembly GCF_037038585.1 of Patagioenas fasciata. NCBI lineage: Eukaryota > Metazoa > Chordata > Aves > Columbiformes > Columbidae > Patagioenas > Patagioenas fasciata. The sequence goes on from NC_092527.1 coordinate 8,879,451, forward strand.
AAGCCACCAAGCTGCAAGACTGCAGTAGTACTGAGGGTTTTGCATCTCTATGTTTTGCTTATTCTCATGAGGAAAAAAAAAAAGCCTATAAAAGGGCAAGTGATGTTTCTCTTCTGTCTCTACCAGAGCTAGCACACCTATGGTTTTAAATAAAGCTCGAAGGGGAATTCACACTGTATGTAACTTCCACTTTCTCTCCACAGGAGCACCAACTCTCACTCCCATACTGGAATCACAGCAACATTGTCCTGGAGCAGCACTGCAACTGGTGTTTGCACTGCACAGTTCAGACAGTGACCGTATGTCACAAAAGAGAATGCTTTACATTTTTAAGTACACAGAATTTTTTCCTCTTATTCACAAGTTCAGCAAAACCTATATTTTAGGTAAATTAAACGAAGAGCATCAATCTACTAAAGAGTATCAAATTATGATATAATACAGACAATATCAACAAAACACTGATTAAAAAAGGAATTCAGTCAAGAGTCAAGACACAAACCACTCAATTTTAAATCAGCCTTGAAAAATCCAAATATTCCAAAAGGCTTAACATTAAAGCTGTTAGGACAAGGATAGCCAGATATATTCTATATACTAATTCTACATAGGTTAATGAAAAGTGATTGTTGTTAGTTCCTTATACATAATTCCTGTTTTCTTTTTTCTTGATATTGGTTAAGTTCCATGTATTTGACATTTAAAAAGAAAACACCTTTGTAAGAATGCATGGATTCTTCTTACCTTCTAAGTAAAATCCTATAATTACAAATTTATTTTAGTAGGAATTCAATCTTTTGGTCTCTACATAGGTGAGGCTCCTACTAATGTCAATGTGGCAGTCCACTGCAGTACTATCTGCTAAACTAACTTCCTTGTACTCAGTAACACTAAATATAAAAATCTTAGTATAACATTTCAAAAGGAGAAAAAAAAAACACAAGTGAAAATTTGGTGCCACTCAAGTAAGTTTGGGGCTTCTCACTGTTTTTTCCTACATCAAACTTGCTTAGCAATATGGTATCGGATTCTAAACAAGCGGTGCCCATTTTCAAAGCATTTTGTAGATTTCACTATCTATAAATCTACGGATAAACAGCAAACACTGAGAACTGACTTCTAGAATTTGCAAAGCCATCTCAATTGTTTCAATGCCTACATTACATGTAGCAAGTACAAATATTCAATACAGCTCATGATTCAGCAGTGACACAAAGAGCATCCAGAAAATAATAAATTAGTATTTTGTAATGCTGTAACTTCTTGAAGAAGTACTAGATAATGTAACAATATACCTATGCATCTGACCTTCCTCTATACAGGTACATTTTCCTTCCTTCCATCCCATAAACTGTTATTTTCATTGATTACGATATTTTTGGATCACAAACATGTTTTTAAACTATTTAAGAAGCTCCACCACTTCACGGACAACCCACTACTGCACTGGAAGGTACAGGGACAGCAGAGATCTACAAACAATCTACAAATTCAGAACATGCTAAAACTCTCCAAAACCTCTGTCATTACTAGGTTCAGCCTGGCCTTACTCAACACTTCCCAGCCTCATTGTGCCTCCACTGTTCCCTGAAGAGGGACACAACCCTCACAACTGCTCTGTTACAGCAACCAATGAGTTAAAAACAGAAAAAAAAACCTACTCCTCCCTGTCCTCCTCTCAAAGGTCAGTGTCCCTTTCTTCCCTCAACACTGGGGAGCTGGGCTGTGGGGGCAAAGAGCAGCAGGATGGTGCTGTTGAGGAAGCAGCACGGGGTCCTGAGGAGGAGGTGGTGGACGGGAGAGGGAGCAGCACTGAAGCAAGGGAGCGTTTCTGCATCCTATCGCAGGAAAAAGTTGACAAGGGAGAGGCTTCAACTCCCCCAGAAACCGCTGGAAAAATTAAGGATTAGAAAATTACTAGAGTAAGATTAATAATTTACAGACCATTTACAACAGCCTTCTTTGTTTCAAGTCCATTAAAAAATGTCTACATACATGAGTAGTCTCAGCAGTACTGTACAAACAAAATACGGGAGAGTGCTTCTTATGTTCACGTGAGCGCATTCTTGTGGAAGTGCTGGAAAGTTTGCATGTGGAAGCATGCAACTAAATTACAGCCCTAATCATGCCTGCTCACATCAAGTGGGGTGCATGAACCTGTCAAGAACAAAAAAAAAAAAATTGAATCCCATTTAGACCGACACACACCTAGCTTGAAAAGTCAAAATTAGAAGAACATTTCTTTAAAAAAAAAAAAAAACAAAAACAAAAACAGATTTTTTTTTTTTAAACTAAGTTAACAGGTAAGTTACTTACTTTTAAAAGTTTATGTAGGCTACTCACATCCCAAAAATAAACTCTCCTTATCAATAAAAGGGAGCAAAAAGGCATGTTAAGAAATAGGCAGACACTTTCAACCAGTACTCAAAGCAATTTTAAGGTGTATTTACTGAATAAATACATCCCAAGGTGATAATGTCCCCTTAAAAACACAAAGAATAAGATAACTACTGTCTGGACAACATCCTTTCCAATGTATTAACACTGTTCTGTCTTCTTCCTCTGTAAAATTCCACTGCACTGCAATTCCATCCATTAACTGGCTCATATCTTATTTTATAAGTGGGGGGAAAAAAGTAATAAAATTTAATTTATTCCAGCTAAATATTCTGGCAGATATTTTGCACTAAAAATATCCACCATAATTTAGAATAGATTTCAAATTCAGTTAAATCCATGCTCACTCAAAGCATTGTCATGAACAGTAGCAGTTAATTTAACTCTTGTTAACATATATATGATCTTGAAAGAAAAGGTGTATTTTTAATTTCTTTAAGCAGCAGAACTAAAACGGCATCATAAAAGGGTAACAGCAGGTCTGCCAAACTAATTTTGTATTTTCAAGTTGTTTTTGAAAAAAACACTATGCTTTGTATGCGCAGAGGAGTAAAATTAGGAGAGTGTTCAAGTATATGTTTGTAGCTTCGATGGAAATGAAACTTCCAGGGTTTGTAATATGATGTTCATAAACAAACCAACAGTTCTAGATACTGAGTCATCTCTGGCTTTCGTTTGGCTTAAACTGAACAATTTTACAGAGTTAGCAGGCACCACTGGCACTTCACTGGCACACACCATCACCATTATAGTGTTTATGCATAAACACGCAAACAGAATCAGTCAGAGAACAAAGAATGTGCGTGCAGCTATAATACTCACTTAGCACTGCATATATTATTCTGGATCTCTCTCACAGTCTGTTCCTTTTTTTTTTTTTTTTTTTTTTAAATCACCATCAATGCAGCAAACATCTGCAGGCACCCAAACAGCACCGTTGACCTCACAGCACCCACTAGAAAGATCACAGACTGTCTGTCCTTCTCCAGCCCTACCTGATCTGTGGGAGGTTTCCTCATCAGTGCAACTGCTGTCTATACCTGATAACTGTACATTTCCCCGAAAATATGATGTTCAGCTGTCTCATTCTCCTGAGTTCTGTGTTAATAAACCTGCACATGACTGCAAACTTCTCCCCAGTGTTGAGGAGAGGTACAGTGCGCTGCCCAAACCAAGTGAAAACCCTGCTGAATGGCCAAAAGGAAAACGATAGTAAGTGAGGAAGGGGGTATAATATGCCTTTTGAAATGCAGACAAATTATTTTTTAAGTATGAATCCCTTCTATAAGGACTTTCCATTATCAATAATAAAATTAAAGAAGTGTCTGCTTAACTAGAGAAAACACAAGCGGTAAGACAAACCATGAATACATTCCTTCCTTAGTATCCATTACTATGAACTCACAAAGACTCTCTATTCAATGAGCATTTGCTTGCTAGAAGTGATTAATATTTCAGATGTTCTTTCAAAATAAACATGGGGAACCTAATACAGTATTTATGCTGCAGAAGAATTTCCTAAGTGACTCCTCCTACAATAACCAGAAAGAAGCACTAAAACACAAGTGTGGAAAATGACAGATAGTAAATGAAAGGTAGAGTATAATAGTATATATCACTTTTAATGTTTATATCTGTCCAATCTGGTTTCAACAGGAAAGCACTGCTTATTTTCACCCTGTGCAGAAGAATTAGAAAATATGCTGGTCCTAAGAAGAACAGTTAGAAAGAGTGCTAGCCCTCCAAGTAAATAAATGTGCATCAACAAAAACTTAAGGGAATGAGAAAAAAACTAATTCTATGTATTACTGGAAAAAAAAAAAAAAAAATTACAATGCTATTTGAAGCAAAATACAAAGAAAAAAATTATTCTGTTAAAACTTCAAGTCTCACTGGTCAGATGCCCTCAATCATTCCTGGTCATTAAACCAAATGTTAAAGCTATAAGTCAAGAGATGTAACAATTCCACTTCACATAGCAGTCCCATCAATAAGAGAAGCCAGGTTAAGAAAGTCAACACACCAGAATGTCATATTTCTAAAAACGCCCTTGTAAAGAAAGTCTACAAATTATGTAGCTTTTTTAAAGTTTACTGCAGGTAACAGGGAACTGTAACTTAACTCAAGACGACCAACCTCCCTCCTCCCCTCCAAAACCAAAGAAAAACACCACCAACCCAAACCCAGACGTTTCATGAGATACCTTCAGATGTACCACGCCTTACTTGGTGGATGCAAACAAACTCTTACGGAAAACACTTCAGGACCGAAAAATAAATACTAGAAAACGCAAATAATATCTAAAACCAAAGAAGAAACATTGCATAATCAATTCAACAAATTAGAAGCCATACCACAGACCAACACAAGTCCAATGACTAACACAGGATAGTACGCACACACACAAAACCAGAAAACCCTTTTCCATTTAAGAGCCAAGGGAAAAAAACTCCGCAGAAGGCTTTTTGGGAAGCAGAGGAACAACAGCATGATATTTCATTGCAACCTGCTCTGCCATCAAACCAGAAACACTGGCAAAATGAACTCAAAGAGAAAACTCTTAAGACCTACCATGAACCCCCATTGTAGACAGATGACTGGTATAACATATTCAGCTACCACCCCCCCAAAAAAGATTTTTCACACTTTGACAGGTGTCATACCAATTACATGTTACAAAAATAAACTACTCACAGTCCTTATTTTGTACACTACTACCAACCAATCCACACAACACAAAGAACACACAAAGTTTTAACTACACCTGTGCGCTGTTACAAAAGCAGCAGTAATTAAAATGAATAGTTAGAAGTATATCCATGATTTAATGACAAATGCTAAATTTTAATTAATTTATTTATTTGATGTAAGAAAAAAAAACACAACACTTGCTGGTGTTGTACAATGGCAATTACTGTTAGCACACAGGGAGCTGGTTTGAACTACTTACTCACACATGAAAAGACAGACAGCCTTGAGGTTGGTCGTACTTGCAAGTCAAACAGGTTATCTGCTCCTTGCCCAACTTTAACTTCTAAATTAGCTTTGTCTTACAAAACTCTAACTCTTTTAAGTAAGTTCCTGTAATGAGTAACAGTAATGACAAAACTGATAAGAAACTGTAAAGTTTTCAAATAAAATTACACTATGTTCAGCGTTTATGAAATCCACTATTGTCAAAGAACTTCTGAAAATTTAATGTACTGAAACAATACGAAACTACCTTGTATTACATTTAACTGGAAAAAACATAATAGTTCAACATAGTTTAAGAACACATTTTTTCTCATTTTTCTTAGCTTCATGTTACACACACCATCCATCCATCTTCTAACATGTCAGTTTGCAACACAATTAATAACTTCTATTGAAAATACTCTAAAGACTAAACAAAAGATGCAATACCGATGTGCTACCAGTTACTTTTTTTTTTTTTTAAATGAGTGTAGCAAGTCTGTATTTTGCTCTAAAAACCAAAGCATTTCCATTTGAAACATCAATCTTTTGTTATCATGAAAGATAGTCATCTTAAAAATCTGGAAGAAACCTGTTACCACGTGAAACTGAAGGCTGGTGTAAGTTTACAGATTTTCAGTTTCACTTGAAGTGTTCTAAAGTTCAAAGAAAAAAAGAAATCAAAACTACAGTAACATATGCATAAAATTTCCACTTCTATTAATTTGATTTGCATTATAACATTGACTTCTCACATTAAATTTCAGATACCATAAAATCTGTATACTAAAACCCCCACCAAGATTCAACTGTTATCTTTGAAAGTAAGAAACTAGGAATAGAGGAAATTAAAAGTGAATCTTCAATACAATGGAAACCAAACTTTTGGTCTGCAGACTTGTGCAGAAAGATTCAAACATGTATACAACATACTGGAGAGAAAGAAAGAAAGAAAGAAAGAAAAAAAAAAAAGAACATGTTAACATGTTCTGTGCTTTTAAAATTAGCCAGTCTCCTGAATAGCTGGAAAGCACCTCTTCCCAGAGGTTTAACCCTTCGGCTTCCTCAGCTACATGACAAGAAAATGCTGCTTAAAACGGGAGGAGATAAATATTAAAGCAATCATCGGTTACCTTTAAAACTCTTTGCTTCCTCCTCTGAGGCCTTTTGTTTTCAGTTAGAACCTAAAAAAACATCAAATTGCAGAATAAGTTGTGGTCACAAAGGCAGACACCTCCGATTTTTTATTATCAAACTGCAATATTGCTCAAATACCCAGAATGCTTTACACGCGGCACTTCAGCGGGCGGCCGGCGGCTCTACGCGGCCCCTCCGCCGCCACTCCGCCACACAGAGAGGGCCGAGGGGAGAGGCCCCGCCGCCCCCAGGAGCCGGCCCCGCTGCCGCCCCGCATTCCTCACAGCGGCGCCCCCCGGGCCGCCATCTTGCTTCCTGCCGCAGCGGCGCCCTCCCTCCTCCAGGCGGCGTCGCGGGCGCGAGCCTCGTGCGGCTTGCGGGCGGCCGCGCGCGCCGCGCCCCGCCCCCCGCCTGCCCCGCACGCGCGCACGCCTGCCGGCGCGAGGAGCCGCGGGCCGGGCCTCCAGCCAATGGGGGGCGGCTGAGACCCGCAGCGCGCGGTGCGTCCTCTCCACCCCCCCCCCCGTCCCCGGCCTCCTCCCGCGCTCTCGCCGGCCCCGCGCAAACAAAGGGGCTCCTGTGCGGGCGCCGCGGCGGCGGCCGCCGGCAAGAAACGGCACGGACTCGCTGCGCAGGGCGGACGCGGAGCCGGCGCCGCGCCGCCGCGCACAGGCGCGTGCACGGCCCGGCGCGCGCCGGCTCCGCCGGGGCCGCGGCGCGCGGGGTCAGGCGAGGCCGCGGCCCCCCGCGCACGTGCAGAGGCGCACGTGTGCGTGCGCGCGCCCGCACGTGTGCACAGGCAGCGAAGCGTTGGACGGGGCCGGGCGATCCGTGCAACAAACGGGGTCGCCCCGGGCACAGAGGCGGAGAGACACCGGGGGTGTGCTGGTGAAGCTCCCCAGGATGCCCCGGCTCACCCGGGAACAAATGGAAACGAGGAAGCGTCACCTCCCTTGCTGTCACGGGCGGCCTGCAGCACCTGCCCCAAGCCAAGGGAACCGCTGTGCAGCAGGCACCAGCCCCCTCCGAAAACGCTGCCTGGGACCAGGAGCCCCGCACGCCCCGGGCTCCACAACCAGCCAGCTCTCACAGACCTGAGCACCATCACCTGCTGCTGGCAGCCTGCACAAGATAACGGCTCTGTCTGCACCCATCCCTGCTGCTCCCAGCAAAGCATCTGCTGCAAACATCACCCTGTGAACAGGCCACCGTATAAACATCAAATGCAATCATCTTCCCACATCTCCACCTGCTTAAAATGTTCATTCGGACAAAAGGAGGATGGAGGGGTCACAGCGCTACCACAGTTCGCATACTGAGCCCTCGCGCATGGCAGACATTGAGTAACAAATCACAAATCTCACAAATCTAACACCCCACTATCACTGAACCATTTACTGGAACAATTTGCAGCTGACACCTAAACTAGAAAGTTGGCCATGAAAAAACTTACAAGCATCTTTTCAGCAGCTACAGACTAAAATTAAAAATTCTTTTCTTTATCTGCTGCTAAATTATAAGTGTTAATTCCTGACCCGTTATTGGTGCAAATCACTCGAGTGGTGGCAATGCCCGGATGTGGACACAACTCACTCTGCAGCAAACGCAAGGCAAAGCTGCTGCTCATTTTTGTCGTCTGATGCTGCCTTCCAATTTAAGCTCCTAACTTGCTGCACCAGAGAACCATCTTAAACAGGATTTAGGATCAGGTAAAACAAAACTACTGATCTGTAATGTCTTCCCTAAATACCACAAGTCTACAAAGGTCTTTAAGCATAATAAAAACAAGAGAGGTACATACGCTCTGTGATCTGATTCTTCTTTGCAGTTTTGGCTACTAAAGATGCTTTACAGTCCAGAAAACTATTAAAAATAATATTTATTTTGTTTGCTTGGAAACCTAGGGCCCAGTGTTCCGATTCAGCCCCCAAGTTGTTGCGTGCACTGGACAGCACTTCAGCAGGAGTTTCAGGTTTCCTTGTTAGTCAGGCAGTTTACCCTCCCATTAGGATGGGTCCTCATACGCAAGAAAGGAAAAAAAACACCTCTTCAAATAAAAATTTCTCTGTAAAAGCTGTAACAACTGGCACAGAAAATAACCAGCAGCGAATAGGCAACTTTTTAAACACATACTCTGAAAGTAACTAGACCCTAAACTAACCAGTTTACCTGTAATTTAGGCTGCATTATAGTCTACATCCAGGATTACAGGGAATGATAAAGGAGTGCGAGTTGTAATTATTTTACACACCCACGGAGCACACGTGTGTAAAATGAGAGTAAACTGCCCTACCCCAACTCCCTGCACATGGCTCTGCTCATCCTGGGCACCCAGTACCAAACCCCTCCAGCCCACATGCTATCCCCTTACAAAACTCGCAAGAAGCATATTCAGGAGGAGTGTTTTATGTGCACTTATTTTAAAATAGAACTGGCTTAAATAATTCTGGAGTCTATTGTAAAATAAATACCACAAAGTCTAAATTTCTTGATTATAACTAGGTCTGGCCAGAAAACAAGAATTCTATTTTGCTTTTTTTTTTTTTTTTGAGATTTCAACATTTGGTTGTGTTCCAAAAGCAGACCAAGTCTTTCAAAAGTTCAAGAAGAGACAGATGGGATATGGGAGACCAAAGTTCAAGGCCCTGGTCTGCATCAAAGTGTCCCAACCACCGAGCTGTTCTGATAACTCTCTCTCCCCCTTTTCATGTTTTTAAGCCGAAATTTCATTTGGAATCTTGAGAAACTTCCCTCCAAAAATAACTGGATCGAGACAGATAGTAGCTGCAAAAGCTTTGTTAAATCAGCATTTTCCATTCAAGGAACTGCTTACTGGAAGGTTCCCAACAAACTCCAATTGCGGCATCCTTTTTAAATATGTCTGGGTTTTCGGCAGCATGTTAAAAACCCACAAGCAAGCAGGCCTTGATTGTTATTTAATATTTCCATGTTACTCAGATTACAGCTATTAAATAAGACGTCTTGAGACACCTCGTCTGATGCAGTGCACTTACTTTCAGTGACTTGATTTTTTCCCATTTGTTGACTCCAGCTCCCACTGAACCATTATCAGTACCTCACCTAACACGAGCTAAAGCCTGGCCCAGGCAGGACACTACAACAGGTACCCTGGCAAGCCCTTCCTATCTACAGGCTGGTTTTAAAGCCTCGGAAATCCCCACCCCACTCTGCAACGCATCCAGGCAGACTCAACACACGAGGACCATACGGTGGCAGCAAAGCAGACCGCTTCTTCAAATTAAATATGCTTTTCGGTAGAAAACAGAAAAGGCTGTGAAATAGTCTTCAGTAACAGATATATTATGTCAGACAACAACAGACAAGACAAGAATGTGGAAGCATCACACTCGTATCTATGCAAACTCAAACCCTCCAAGGCTGCTCTTTCAAATATTTCAGTATGCAAAAAAATTTTTCCCCCCATATATTTCAGGATTTTTCTTTGCCAACTCCAAACCAAACAGCCACGGTGTGAATCACTCAGGAAGACGGCATTGCATATAGCAATACTGCTACACGCAGGTGCTGGGAACTCAAGCCCACAACGCTTTATCCAGACTTTCAAGATATCACGTTCCTGCAAAACCCATTACCTTCAGCAACGTGAAGTATCACTGAAGGTTTATGTGGACATTATTTTTAAGTGATATTTTTCAAGTCCAAAGTAGTTTTCAAATCTTTATCTGGATTGTGTGTGAACGAATGAAAGTAACAGTAACAGAGCTACTACCAGCTCCAAACATGCAACTGACACTCTCTGAGGGTTGAATGCTTGTGCACACATGGGTATATCTGTTGGAATATACACTTGGGTCTGTACTCGCAGCTTCTGCCAGGCAGTCCTTGCTGTAATTGTAAATCCACATATATTCTTAAGGAAAACCAACACATCTCTTTTAAATAGCACACATGGACTGCAAACGCCTGCACCGGCTATCCTACAACTATTTAACGTACATAGCCCTCGCTGACTTCATTGTCACTTTTGCATTGTTTACTTAGAATGAGAAGAGATAATTCCCATTAAAGCAAATCACCGATGTTTAAGCTGTGGTCATGCAGAGCATGTCTATCCCCTTACACCTTCCTCCCAGTGAATCACCTCCAAAAAACACATTCCACCAACATGAGAGAGATGCATGGCTTGCAAAGAAAAAAAAAAGCCCTAGGACAACCTCAATTCTTACATTCACTTTCTATACCATGGACAGAGACCTACAGTTTTGGTTTTTCCCCAACTGCCCTCTATTTGAAACACATTACTGTCAGAGAAGTCCCAGCTGTTGCAGTCCCAGTCCTACCAGTTTGGGAAAACACAATCGGATTCCCTTCTGAGTGCGACAATCTTACCGAAAGAACAGCTGCTGAACAAACCAAGTGTTTCTCATCCCCCAACATCTGCCCCTGTACCTCAACATCTTTTAAGATCTCTCCTCACATATCTACCTTGTAGAAATACTTTCATCTCTTGTTTTCTGATGGCAGAGTTTTGAAAGGTTACAAATGAGGCAAGGCTTCCTTTTAGAAATATCTGAAAAGGCATCAAGTTTCATTCAAATACAATTTTATAAGAAAATACCTTACATGTTCTTAAATGTCAGGAATACTTCATTTCCTCCAAGCAGTACTCTAAACATTATATGAAATTTAACAAGAAATGGAGGCCTCTGGTGCAGTTCTACATCCATTGTACAAAATGGGACCAGTTCAATAAAATAAAAGCAAAGAAAAAAAGTCACCAAAGAAAATAATAAAAACAAGTAATCTCTCATAAAGAAAGAAAAAGGAGCACCCAAAGAGGACAAAGGTGAAGGGGCAAAGCTAATCTGCAAAGAGAAGGTCAGCCTGAGCAACGAGAACAGAAGTATGTTTAGCCTGGAGAACAAAGGTTGACAGAAAAGCTGGAGTGCTTCCTTTCACCAACCCTGCCAAACCCTGTTTTAAAACACGGCTTTTAGATCACTTCCTACCCCAACTCCACTGATTCTCTCACATGAGCTTCTTCAATCCCACTGACTAAATATACAAAAGGACATAATGTCACTACTCTTTTGCTCTATGAAGTCAGGATCGGTCTCTATCAGCCCTACTGTTTTAATACATACCTTAACTCATATTATAGCTGTCCCTCCCCTCACTTGTTTCTGAATGAACTCTGAGCCAGGCTGTTTAAACCTACTTCCCTAATCATTATAACTTCAAATATACTTCCCCCACAAAAGGGAATATATCACATCCCCTCACTGCTACAGGACTTTTCTTTCTGCTTGCCTGCCTTAAGAAGAGCACAGACTTCTCTGCAAACCCTGGTAAGCACAGGGCAGAGCAGTGACAACAGGAGGTCTCCCGAGATCTCCACAGCAGACAGGTATTTCTACCTGCTGTAAGAACACACCATTTTAATGAAACTGCTCTGGAGAAGCATTTTGCAGGTGCATTCTCCCCAGCATGAGCTGCTCCACTCAGAATACACACAGGTGCAGAGACCTGAACCTCAGTTTCCCACATCCCAAGGCAAATGTCCCAGCGACTTAACTACCGAGACAACATCTCTCCCTCTCCATGGCTCAGGTGCTGTAGGATCATACAAAGCAGATTTCCAGCAGGACACAGCAGCGCAGAGGCTAACTCTGCAGCTCGGAGGGCAGGAAATTCAGTTGGGATGTGGGAAATCTACGTTCAACTCCCTACTTACCTGATTTAAAGCCTGATCTTGAAACTGAAATCTCTCAGAAGGTCAGTGCTGTTATCACAGGGGCATACAGACTGTCTTTTCCCCTCCTCTTTGTTCCAAAAGTAATGACCTGGGTTATAAAAGCCTGATGGATCAGAAAAATGAATAAGAAACACAGAAAAAGAAAGTAAAGTATGTATGGGGCATGTGGTAAAAGACAAAAGGGGACAGGCAGCAGAAGTGAAATGAGAGAAACAGAAGAACAGACAATTAGAAAGGCAGATAGATGAGAAAGGGGAAAATGCAGCTACAGTCTGGTCTGGAAGCTCTTAAATTTATTTCCACCAAATCTGTCATCACAAGCAAATTATTTTAACCGAATTGAGGAGCAAATAGCCTGCCTGCCTTTGCTTTTTAAGTATTTTGAAATACAGACACTCACCCTAATAATTCAGTCTCCTAAGACTGCCCTCCTTCTCCTCCCTCCCCACATTTTGTACTTCAATCTTTCTCATCTCTTCATGCCCTCAATTAACTCATTGTTTTGGCCAATATACCAATATCTAGAACACAGAGTTAAAGCCATTACTTACCTCTGATTTTATGCATTTACACAGCAGGAACAAGAATAACTCCAGCTCACTTTACTCTACACCTCTACAGATGACAAGGGTAAGTTACTACACAACCTGTTAGCTCCAACAGTAACCCTGCCCTCCATAAAGCTGTACAGTGACCAGCATTTCCCTTGGCAGAATTTCAACATGTACCTCAAGCCTCAAAAGAGTGACTTAATTTGCAACTTCTTTGGCTTACCTCAAAAGGCAGCATGATTGGTGGTGGTGGCTTTTTCAGTTCTTCACATTTTCTCTTTTTACATATCCGGTGACTCGTTTTGCGTTTCCTGCAACAGCTGCATTCTTCACAATTTGTTTTCCGCAGACAGGGCTCACAGACTCCACAGCGCCTTCGCTTCTTTTTCTCTAGCATCGGGAGCAGAGATGAATATGGAACAGGGTAATCACCAGCTGGAGTTTTAAGAGAGGATGGCCCTGAGGCCTCAACTGTTTCAGTGCTGCCGCTCACGTTGTCCTGAACCAAATTCAAGCTCACTCCAACACTTCCCAGCTGTGATGAATAATCATTGTGCTGCAGTCTTGAGTCAGCTGGCAAATCCGCATCTATGGCTTTTTCTGAGGCAAAAGCAGAGATTTCCGTGCTCAAAGGCAACTCCGAAACAAAAGCTTCAGAGAACTGTCCAGAGCTTTCACCAGAGACTTTATCAACTGTGTTTTTTTCCAAATCTGTAGATAAAGTGGGGACATAACCTGAACTCAAAATTATTGTCTCTGCATTGATACATTTAACAAGCTGTTCAATGTCCTCTACTTCAATATTGTTTAAAGAGGTATTGGAAGCTGGTTCACATACTGTAAATATGGTTTTCGAGTCAGATTCTGAATTCTCTCTTGTACAACTCAAATCCAAACTTGAGTCAAATTCTTTGCAAATGGGTACAAAATCCACAACCAGTTTCATGTGGGATTCTGCAAGTGAGCTTGCACCTTCAGAATGCAAAAGTGAATTTGATTCAGTGACAGCTACAGAGCTGGAATTTGAAGCAATGTCTTTATTCTCAGACTCTGAACCCCAGCCTGCCTTCAAGCAGGACTCTGCAAATAAGCTTGCATCTTCTAATAAATGTTCTTGTGAGTTAAACTCAGAGGTAACTATAGGTGCAGAATTCGAGTCTTGTTCTTCACTAGGTAGCACCAGGTCCAACTCTCCTTCGATGTGGGATTTGGCAAGGGGGACCAACTCTTCTGACAGTACTGCTGAGCTGAGGTCTGAGGTATCGACAGAAATTGAGTCGGTTTCTTTATTGTTAGGCACCAGATCAAAGGGGGTCTCAGCACACACCTTAGAGTTTGATTCAGAGGTGATTACAGCACCAGAAGATGGAAGCACAAGGACAGCATCTTCAACAAATGGTTCAGCCAAACTAACCGTATCGAGCTCACTGGGTGTCTGCTCGCAGGGCAGGTCTTCGTGCTCACATTTCACCTCTGACACTTCCGTATCGTCATCAGTTACCTGACTGCTTGGAACGGAGTCATTTGTTTCGGGTATTTCTACCTCTTTGTCTTGACTGGCACATGTGGCAGCAGACTCTTCTCCTACACTACATGGACCATCTTCTACAGGCAGAGGAGCCAACTCACTTTGTGCTGAATCTTGTTTCAAACCTCCTTCGCCTGCTTCAACATTTTTTTCTTCTACTACTGCCAGGGCTTCTTGTTCATGTTTTTCCTTCGTTTCTAGCTTTTTTTGTGCTGCAGCTTTCCTGGGCTTTGCAATTGCTGGAGTTTGGGACAATCTACGGGAGAACGATCTGTTACGGAGAGACATTGTGAAGCCATTGATGTTGAAACAATCCTGGCTATGAAAGAGGATACTGTCAGCTTTCTCCAAAGTCACCCACGATGCTCCAGACAAGGTTCTGGTTACACTGCTCCTGAGAAGTCTCCCTGAAGAGCTCATGATTGGTTTCTTTTCTTGCTGCTTTTTCTTAACATCTTTTTCTTGCACCGGCTTTTTGCCTTTTCCAGAACTAACAGCTTTTGTGGAAGTCTTTGTGGCTTTCTTTCTCACTTGGCTAGTTTTCTTTTTGCCCTGGTTAGTTTTCCTTTTGCCTAACTCTTCCTTCTTGACTGATCTGGAAGGCCTCGCGTGGTGAGCCATGTCTGCAGAATAGTAGAAATGTTAAGAGGAGTGATGGAAAAAAATCATGAGCTCTTGAGAGAACTTTTCAATAGAAACCTGCACACTCCCATTGCTGCCCTCTGTGGTGATACACCATTAGCTCTGAAACAGAAAAAAATAATATAGCATTAATATAATTCTCATTAATGAAGGGTACATATATATTAACCTGACCATTTTTTAATATTTAAAAACCATACTATTAGAATTATAAATACTGGATGTTATGTTCAATTAACACAAAACCTTTGAAAAATATTAGTATATTCCAAAATTGAAAGCTTGACTGAATGTCTATAACATAAATGAAGAATGAAACTGACCTCAAATGACCAGGCAACATCACATATTTACTCTTTTATGTCAATTCTAAGAAGTTTGAATTTTCTCAGTCTTATTAAGAGATCATTAACTACTCCTTCTCTTGAGTAAGAGTGGCTAATGTTTACATCCATACATTCACCGCTGAACATAAAGCTGTGACTATAACGACATTCAGGAGAGATACAACAGAGCTGAGTTTCTCTGTTGTGTGTGTGCACTCATACACCATCACCGAGGTATCTCTCCACCACAGTGCAACCCCAGGTAAAACAGGAGAAGCAACAAGCTCCATGAAGATGTCTGAGTTGTAGTGCCATTCACGAGCAAACGGAACCAGGGAAGAATTGCCTTCCCTGGGTTTATCTCCCAGGATAATGCTCCCACATGCTGTATTACAGCACAAGCCTTGGTTCTGTCCTGTCCAGCTAAATCAGATGTATTGCACGTGCAGTTGCCTCAGCTTTGGCATTACAACCCTCAACAAAATACCACACAATTGTCCTAAACTTTTGTCCCCAAATACGACAGTACAAAGTACATAGTTTTTAACTACATGCTGCTTTTAAGTACCCATGGAAGGCTTTATAAGCTTTATTTAGCTGCTTGAGTAGATCAGATGGGTAGGCAAGGGCATCCTACAAGAGGCTCTGCAATCTCTGGCAGGAAGGTGACTTCCCTTCATCATTGTTCCTTTGAATTCCTTAAGCCCAAATCAAGTCACCTACAGGCCACTTGCACCTCAGTGATGGGAAGAGGTAAAGAAAAGTAAGAACAAGCAGCATGGTGATGATGTCTAAAATCCTGAGCCCTAAAGGGAGGTTCTCCAGGAGCATCCCAGACCCCAAAAAAAAATACCTACAGCAAGACAGATGTAAAAACCTTGCAACCACCCCTACCAGACAGCACCAGACTGTGCCAAGACAATTTCAGCCTGCAGTGGGGATGGCCTGGCAGGGCCAACAGCCAGGACCAGCAGCTCCTGTGCTCCCCAAACCCGTACGCTGGCAGCAACCTTGTTTCTGTCTCAGCCTTGAGCACAGGACCTCCACCACAGCCAACAGTAACTCCCCAGACTCTTTTCTAATAGCTTACTTAAATTACTTTGAAGCCTAGCTCTTGTTCATTCAGCAATAATAAGCTGACTGATACAGTGTACTGCAACATACAAACCAAGTGTCTTACCTAAATAAGTGATTATTCTGTATTGTATCTTCATGTTACATATCAGATGAACATTATTATTGAGAGCAGTTTTTCCACACACTCAAATACCATTTTAAAGCCAGCACTACTGTACGAGACAAGCCTAAACACACTTCTAAGGTCAGATCATAAAATAATGCCCACCACACAATAAACAAGCTACCAGCATTCCTACTTCATCACAGCAAAACATCCAACCTGGAGCCACTAAACAGACAAGCACAGTTGTTTATAATTGCAGGTAATGCTCCAAAGGCCACAGCAGAGCCCCAAACAGCTCCCACAGAAGCACTCTACAGAAGTTGGGTCATACACTGAAATGTCAGAGCCTACAGCCAGCAAACAACAAGAAGAGCTGGGCAACATGCGAATGTGTGAATCAGGAAGGGAACTGAGGAGATAAAAGGTTTTTTTACTCTTTATCAGCCCTGAAACAGAAGCAGAATGGCAAGAGAAAACAGGAGATCTGGAATGGAAACAGAGACTGGGTTTCTGAAGATACTGTGTATAACGCTCTGTTCATATTGCTTCTCTACATAAGCAGCTGCCACTGCTGTTGTAGAAGCTTGGGAAGCATGATCAAAAGTATCAATTAAAAGCTGCATTCAAAACTATCTCGTAATTTTTTTAAATTATCAATATAATTACATGATAATGTCTTTACCTGCATTTGGAAATTGCAACATGGTTGCTTCAGGACTGAAGAAGCAAGACCATTCTGTTTGGGTTTGTTTTTTTATTTCTTTTTAATACAGAGAAATATACCTGTCTCACAAGAATGCAGAAAAGTGTCAAAGCCAAAAGTGTTGGCTCTTTTTAGGGCCAAAATTAGAGGCTATGAACACCCAGCAGTTGAAGACTTCCCTTTCTCTTAGTAAACAAAGAATGCTGACATTCACAGGAAATTGACTGGCATTTAAATGTTGCATTAAAGAAAATGGCAAAGCCTGCCGGTATTTGACTTGCTCAGGTATGACAATACAGAGACACAAGGAGAACAGCAACAGATTTATCCATTTTGTTTTGCTTTCATCACTGGAGTGAACCTGGGTTTTTCATAACAGATCTGGGCAACAGACTCCTAAATTTTTTTTTTTTTTTTTTTTTTTTTAAAGTAATAGTGGACCTTAATTTGATTTTTCTGGGACCCTGAGCACCTGACCACTGAGGTGACTATAAGCTCCTGGGAGAAATGACTGTCAGGAAGAGATCTTTGCCTCCCCTACAGAAAGCCCATAGTCTTGATGAATACTAGTCCACCAGAATCATCTTAACTACTAGAAAAAAAAAACAACAGCTAACATTATTTAAATAAAGTGCCTAAAAAACCTAAATTACATTGTTTTTGCTTTGTTTACTCTTCCACCTTTAGGACCAAAATATTAGGTAGCTACAAGCTTAGTATTGAAGTTTTGTTTTCTGTAACACCAGTAAATACTTGACCTTCCCTTTTCCATTTAAAGCACTGACTGCTGACACCTGCAGCAGTTGCAAATTACTATTCCTCATTTCTTAAGGACAAGTAATGGCTGTATCACATTGGTCACATTTCAAAGCAAAAAAATAATTATATATTCAAAATAGCAAGACCAAACACAATTCCCGTGGGGCAACATAATAACTTGTCCGTTTTCTATCATCCAGGAGAGAAACAAACTTTCTTCTGAATGCCAAATCAGGTGGGATCCACCACCCCCTCCTTGAGAAGAGGGAACAGGCATCTCTATGAAGTAAAAGAGTTAATACCTACAGGAGCATTTGCAGGGATCTGCCCTGGGTAATAACATCGCATCCCAAAGCTGTCTGTTACTTGAGCTGACTTATCTCTTCTAATTCATGTGCAAAGCTGAAAGCTGGTTTTAAGGCCAGCTGCTTGAATTTTGCTCATTCAAAGTAATAAATCTGGAGCAATCCCATTTACTGCTATAATCCTCAACAAATACTGCTAAAAAGCTAATCAAGGGCTAAATCTTCGAGTCTCATCAGAGCCAAAATTCCAAACAATTAAAGTGAGAATTTTGCCTGCAAAGTAATAGGAGAATTTAACCCCATAATGCTGGAACGCCTCCACGGAAAAAAAAAAAAAAAATTAAAAACCCAACAAAAAACACATATACCATAAACACACAACAACACCACCAAAATACAACCCCCCAAAACCCCTGTTTAATTTATCTTCCCTTTGCACAAGAGGATGATAAATAAAACAAGTTTTCCCCTTCAGAGGTAGTGTCCATCAAAATTCTGTTCCATAACTTGATTCTTGTTGGAAGATGGGGGGAGGGAAAAGATTAAAAGACGTGTTCTCATAAAATGGTGGCAGCTTTTTTACGGTACCATGAAAGAGAACAAGTGATCACTGAACAAACGCAGCTGCATTTTGGGGAAAAAAGTGACACAGCTGCATTTTGGGGAAAAAAGTGACACAGCCAGGACTAGTTAAACCTGGTTTCACTACAGTCAGATGTACTAACTAAATAAATTTTGCTTCAGTGTTCAGGTATCTGTGGGACTACAGTGGGTCCGTGGATTCCCTGACAGAGGGCACAGGAACAGAAATTAGCGTTGAAGGTATTAAGGCCTACTCATGAGAAAGATGGGAAAAACAGAGTATCCAGAGATGTTAAGGATGTACCCTGAGAGAGAAGGGAGTAAAAGAGTAACATTGATGATAGCAAAAATAGCCAATGAGATGTTACTGCTGTAACTTGTAACAAATAGTGAAGAGACACATGAATTGGTAAAACCGTATAAAAATGCACTTGTGGCGATAAATGGCATCTACTACTTTCATCCTGGAAGAACTTGGTCTATGTCGTTTGTCCGTCTCAATCACGACAGGTATCTTTCAAAAAGTCACTTGAGATTGGCCCAGTGGCGAAACAAGAAACTTTCATAACATGCACTTAATAAGACAAAGGTCCCAAGCAATGAGGGCCACAACGGGACTTAGAAGTTGCCCACACAAGCTCAGATCTACAACTTTGAATTGAAAAGCACCTCATACTCCGGCAGCAAATACTCTAGAGGGAGACGCAAGACACACCAGAGAAGACACATATTAGAAAATCTGACCTCTGCAAAAGCTTTTTCACGGTGTTTTCAGGATGATGTCATACCACCTGCATATTCTTCCCAGCAGCACCAATGTCAATCTGCTGTTCAGTCTTGCCTAATTCCCTGCATCTACTGATCGGTCTGTACAACACTTTGTACATGAAAAGACGGGAAATGCATTAGGAAGAGGGAAATAGTTTTGACTTCTTTAATCCTTCAGTACCCATTTGGTTTTGCTTACAAAATAAAAATGAAACTTCTCATCTGCCTTCACAGTACCATGAGTTATTTCACACATGGTCCTGTAAAGAGGCCTCTCCCCCTTGCCCGGGCAGCTGGGGAGATTTCCTAAACGCCCTCCCCAGAGAGACACCCAAGGTCCCCCCTTGCTCAGCACCCCACAGCCCCTAGACCTCCCACAGCCCTGTTCCAAGTGATGTTTCTACAATCCCACATGCCATTCAAGAACAGTGTTTCCCATATTACTACTACTGGATGAATGATGGCAGAGCAGTGGATGCGGTCTACCTTGACTTCAGTAAAGCCTTTGACACAGTCTCTCACAGCATCCTCACAGCTAAGCTGAGGAGGTGTGGTCTAGACAATAGAGTAGTGAGGTGGGTTGCAAACTGTCTAAGGAGAGAAGCCAGAGAGTGGTGGTCAATGGTGCGGAGTCCAGTTGGAGGCCAGTATCTAGTGGAATGCCTCAGGGGTCAGTACTGGGGCCCATATTATTCAATATATTCATTAACAATTTGGACAAGGGAATTGAGTGTACTATCATCAGGTTTGCTGATGACACTAAGCTGGGAGGAGTGGCTGACACGCCAGAAGGCTGTGCTGCCATCCAGCGGGACCTGGACAGGCTGGAGAGTTGGGCGGGGAATAACCTGATGAAATTTAACAAGGGAAAGTGTAGAGTCCTGCATCTGGGCAGGAACAACCCCAGGTCCCAGTATAGGTTGGGAAATTACATATTAGAGAGCAGTGCAGGGGAAAGGGACCTGGGGGTCCTGGTGGACAACAGGATGACCATGAGCCAGCACTGTGCCCTTGTGGCCAGGACGGCCAACGGCATCCTCAGGTGTATTACAAGGGGGGTGGTCAGTAGATGGAGAGAGGTCCTCCTTCCCCTCTACTCCGCTCTGGTGAGACCCCATCTGGAATATTGTGTCCAGTTCTGGGCCCCTCAGTTCAAGAAGGACAGGGAACTGCTGGAGAGGGTCCAGCATAGGGCAACAAATATGATTAAGGGAGTGGAGCACCTCCCTTATGAAGAAAGGCTGAGGGAGCTGGGTCTCTTTAGTTTGGAGGAGACTGAGGGGTGACCTTATTAATGTTTATAAATATATAAGGGTGAGTGCCATGAGAATGGAGCCAGGCTCTTCTCAGTGGCAAATAATGATAGGACAAGGAGTAATGGGATCAACCTGGAACACAAGAGGTTCCACTTAAATTTGAGAAAAAACTTCTTCTCAGTGAGGGTGGCAGAGCCTGGCCCAGGCTGCCCAGGGAGGTTGTAGAGTCTCCTTCCCTGGAGACATTCAAAGCCCGCCTGGACATGTTCCTGTGCGACCTCACCTAGGCGTTCCTGCTCTAGCAGAGGAATTGGACTGGATGATCTTTTGAGGTCCCTTCCAATCCCAAACATACTGTGATAAGTTTTCTGCTTTATTTTACAGGCTTATGCTTCTTTTAAGGCAATCGGGCACTATTTTATTCACATGTATTAAAAACTTATCAGCAGCATAACTGCAAATCTGGGACGTGCACTGCAGAACAGCAGCCCAGTTTCTCACCAAGGCGTATGCTCAAAGCACAACCCTTTTCCCACTGACATCAATAATACAAGATGATGTTGAGCAGATCAACCATCAAGGCCTTCATCCTAAATGCTTGTCCTTGCTGGGCTCAGAAGGGTCAGTAAGTGTAGATAAGGTGGGACTGCCACCCCGTCCCACCTGCCTCCCCTGCACAGGAGCTAAAGGCTGCTGTGAAATACACATTCTCCACAAATTCAGCCAGAGAGTTCCATGTTTAGCATTGTGCAATGTCATGACTTCATGTACCTTGGAGCCTACACAGCGAGTGAAACATTAAAAAATACCACAAAAAAAGCCTTCCTGGTTTAGGGAAAGTCCTATTAGAACAATAAAAAAAAAAGTGTAGCAAGGAACCTCACATGTTTAAACCACAAAATCAGATTAAGCCTCAGACAAACAACTGGCACCAGAAACCTATTGTGAAGACTCACACCATATGTGCAAGTATCCTCCTGCAGCCCATGCAGGAGCATGGGCTTCTTTAATCTCTGCTCTGCACAACTCAACGCTGACTTAACAAGAGAACGCTTAAAAGTAAAGATACCACGTAATTTCTAAGGGTTCACCAAATGAAAGCCCATTCCACCAGAACACTCCAGGTACTTTTGAATACAAAAAAAAAAGGCAAGCAAAACAAAACCCTAATCATCTGCCCCTCAAATTCTGCATTTATGCTGTTTCAAATACTGCATTTCTTTTTGATAATATCTGACTCCATTCTTCAGGGGGTTTGCCTTTTCTTAACAACAACAACCAGAAAAAAAAGCATGCTAACTGAATCACCTTATCTCAAACTCAATTAAAAGGGGGAGGCAGAGGGAAGAACCTTCAGGCAAAGATTAAACCCGGAAAATTTTAGCCTGAAAGGTGTTTCGAAATTTAAGTAACTGAAAACAGAAAGCAGGATGGAAATGCTTAGACCAGCTTTAACAACTACGGGTAGCACACTGACCATAATAAAAAACTATCAGTGGGGATTTTTAATTATTACACAGTGAAGACTTAGGTCTGATAGAAACCATAAATATCAGAAAGTTCCGTGGTACATCTCACCTTGAATTCTTCCCCGATTACCTACTTTGTGCAACCCAGCCTGTTCTTGTCTCCTCCAAGCACAACCAACCTCTCTTGTCCAGAAAGACTGAGCCTCATCCCCATCCCAAGAGCAACCACCACCCACCCTTGCGCTGCCGGAGAAAATGCTTCTGAAAAACATAAACCAGCTTTCGCCTCCTTTACAGCCAGGGTCACCCAGGTTACCTGCCCAATTTTGCCCAGACCAAGAATAAACACTACATTTTCTGGATTCAATTGCTACTACTAATTCATGTTGACTGACATTAATTAAAACAAGGTGATTACTGCACAGAATAGCCTTCTGCCTCTCCACAAGAGAGCCTTAAAAGCAGTACTGAGCACAGCTGTAAAGAGCTATTCTTTAGAAGATTTTTTAATTATTGTTATCTTCACATGTTTCCCCATTGGCTTTTAAATTTAGAGAGATACCTTTGCCCTAAAAGTCTGCTTGGTCACATTTAAACATCTAATACTGCAAGTGCATCTTTGCCTTTTTTTGCCATTACTGCATTAACACTTCTAGAAAGATAACTCCTTGGCCAAATCCAGGCTGGTGCAGCCACCCTGGCCAGCTTGTTTACAGAGGCCACCTCACTGCCCCACTCGGGGGATTGCACTGACATGGGTGGGCTCATGCCCTGCTCTAAGATGCCAACTCACACGCTCCCCTCTCCTCCTTAAAGGAGTAGCATCTCACCACGCTGAGCTGCTGTTACACAGGCAATGTGGGCCACGACACACTTTAAATATCTTTGGGGTGCAGGATAGGCTGGCTGGGTATAGGACAGGCCAGGCACTGGCACAACTCCTTTGACTACTGTTGCACCTGGTCCCTTTGCAAATCCAGCATGCTGCACTGCTCGTTCCTCGGGCATTAGCAGCCATACCTTTGTCAGGTTAGCTGGTCCTGCCTCTCAGCAGGCCGCCTCGTCCTTTTTCCTTACCCATCCAGCTCGGTGAACCGCATCCTCCTCCCCTGGTTCCATGAGGAGCATGGCAGGGGCCATCACCACCAGCACCAAACCTCCAGTTGCAACAAGGCCGCCACCTCTTCTCCCCCAGCTCCCAGAGCAGCTAGATGGTCTCTCTGCATCCAGGAGCACCTCGGGGGTTGCAGCCCCGCCGGGCTCTGGTTCCTTTAGCGCAGGCAGGGGGAAGGGCAGGGGCAGGCAGGGCCCGCCTAGGGGGGAGGCAGCGGCTCCTCGTGGCCCGGCCCGGCCCCCCCCAGCCCCAAGAGCCCTACCCCGGGCTGCAGACAATGGGCCAGCACCAGCGGGAGCGCTGGGGGCCCGCAGCCCCCGCCCGGACGCTCCCGCGGCAAAGCCGAGGAGCCGCCCCCGGGGACGCTCCCCGCGGCCCCGCACACCAGCGGCACCTCCGGAGGGTGATGCTGCTGCACGGCCCTCGCTCGGCTGTTCTCATGGGTGGGTGGCTGCGGGGGTTTTCCGGCTGGCCGGGGGCCCCGGCTGCCGGGTAGGGTCCCTTTAATTGTTCGCTGCCCTCCGCGGAGGCTGCAGGCAGTTTCTCGCCTGGCGAGTTTTTCCAGGGAGGCTCTGGCTGCTGCAGCGCAAACACGCTCCAGCACCGCCAGGGAGATCGGACTTTTTCGCTCTTTCGGCCAACAAACTGCGTTTTGCATTTGAATAAACCCCAGCCTGCCCGCCTGCCTGCCTTCCTCCTCGTCCCGAAATGGCCCGACCCGCGGGGCGCCGAGCCCAGCCGCTGGGCTGCTCCTGCCTCCCCTCCACCCTGGCTCAACTTTGCAACGGGGAAGTGTGGGGGGGAAACAGGGGAGGAAAGGAGTGGGGTCCGAAGCAGAGGTCTCCCCCGCCCGCAGCAGCCCCGGGACCCGTCCCACACACGTACCAGGGCTGCGGCGCGGCCAGCCCGCAGCTCACAGGAAGAGGCGACGCTGGCATGGCTTGGCGCTCCGCGCTCGGAGCCGGGCGAGGCGCGGTTCACGGCCCGGGCCCCCGCGGGCGGGCGGCTCCCATGGTGCGACGAGCCCAGGCGCGGGAGAGGCAGCCCCGGGCCGCGAAACGTGCTCTCGGCGGCGGCGGCGCGCCTGGCCCTGCCGGACCCTCCGAGAGGGAGCGGGGAGGGGGCGGCTCGGCGGGGCGCTCGCCGCACCGAGCCCTCCCGGCAGGCGGCAAAACGCGCCCTGGATCCCCGCGGCTGGAGCGGGATTCGTCGCCCCCCGCGGCCTCGCCTCACCGCACCTGGGCCCCCGCGGCGGCACCACCGGGACGGGTCCGGCACGGCCCCGGGGAAGGTGAGGGTGGCGGCGGGCGGGGCCGCCCCGGTTGGCCCCCGAAAGCCGCAGCCGGCATGCCAGGCTGGTAACACCGGGGATCGTTTAACAACAACGAAATAAATAAAATTACAATAAAAAGCAAATTATTCAGTTACTTGTGGGGGCTGCGGTTTGACGCTGCGTGCCTCCTGACCAGCCACGGAGGTGACACCCTCTGAAATCATCCCTTCTTTTTTTTTAGGCTGGAAGAGGGAAATCCTGCTCAGTGGTGATGGGCAAAGGGTCAAGCCCCCTTCCCCTTACACGTGCCACCCTAAACACCAGCGTTCCCCCGGGCCCAGACATCCCACGAGTGGAGCCAACTGGGAGATGCTGGTTGAGAGGAAGAGCTGCTGAGCTGCACCCCCCCCCCCGCAGGGAGGAAAAATAATAATAATAATGAGCCTTGCTGTCCCCATCCCCCACACCTCATCCATCAAGAACCCCTGATATTTGCTGTGCCTTCCCAGGGGCCAGAGGGTGAGCAAAACGCTATAATAAAAGGAAGAGTCAGTCCAGCCTTCTTACACAACTCATTATCACTGCAGCCTTTTGTCAGAGCAGAAAGCAGGCCACCAAACCCAGCATCTCTTCAGACTGTTTTCCATGTCAGAAATTGGATCTATGAAACAACATGCCCACAGCAGCACCTTTTTTTTTTTTAAAAAAACATTATTAAGTCTCTAGTTGTTGTAGTATAAAGCACTTCAGATGTGAACCAGCCCATTCAAATGTGAGACTGCAGAGGCTTTTCTGCTGCATCCAAGAGAGCAGCACTGTCCACATCCATTGCTATGAAGATGCTTTAAATGCCAATGTTTTGCTGTTTTAATTGACATATGAGAAAGGAGAAGCAGAAGCATGGAACCGCACAGTTCATTGTTACTGCCAGTGGGTAGGTAGCCCATCACCAGTTTGTGCCTCCATCCTCTTCCTCTTCTCCCTTTTGTTTTCTTGCAGTGAAAAAGGAATTCAGTCTGGCAATCTTAGCCAAGGTCACAGACACATTTCAAATGCAGCAAGGTGAAACCAACAACACACACATGAATTTTGAACATTGGCCTGACCAGCTCTCAGTGGCAGCTAATTTTAGCCATGCACATGAGTTCTCTTTGGTAACCATAACACCTCCTCCTTGATCTGACAGTTCCCTGAAAAGACTGCTGCTACAAGATATTAAGACTTCTGTCATCCCCAAAACCTGCCCTGCTAAAAGAAGAGGTAACACAAGCCATTTTTACAAGGCAAAATTACAGATGATTTGAGAAGTAAAAGAACTATTGGTCTCACAAGTGCTACACACAGCAAAATTAATTAAAAGGAACTCAAACTCAATTCATAAAGCTCCATATAAGCTGAGTATGTTTCTTGGAAGATGTTAATATTAAGAAGCTGGAAGTTGTGGGCTTTAATAAAATGCAGAGCAAGAAACGAGTAACTTGGAGGAAAGCAACAAGCAAGGAGGCCTAAAGCTTGGTTAGAATAAGCAGGTTAACAGGAGCACCCCAACACCAACACATACAACCACAGCTCCATTAGACATATAATAAAGACTAGGAAACAAGGAAGAATTAACAATTGCTCATTTTCACAGCCACAGACATGTTTTCTCATTGCCTTTTTCAACACTAATAAATATCCTAGGAAGCAAGTAGCCCTTAGTGACAACCTTTCCTGGCAACTCTAAGATACTCAGCCTACCAAAATAAGCTAAATATAAATGGTTGGAGAAAGATCTCACAGTAATGACTGGCTGGGTGACAAATAGTGGATGAAATCCTTTAACTAAAATGCAGTGAAACATATGAGGGGAAAACATAGCCTCTAAATTAGCTACTGCTATTCAAAACAGAGATCTTGATGCTGTAAGAGATACCTCTGTAAAGCTGTTCTGTATTGCTCATGTGGAGTGTTAGGAATCATCACAAAATGAGCAAAAACAAGGACTGGAAACATCAGTGCACCATCCTTATTTAGTCCAGATCTATCATTTGCCTACATCTTGAATACAAAATGCAGTTACAGTCTCCTTAAAAGACACAAGTAGAACTTAAAAAGCCACAGAGAAAAGTCATAAAGATGACCAAAAGTAGAAGGAACAGCTAAAATACTTTCACTATTGAAAGAAGGCAATCCAGGTGAAATACCAACCAGGATACTATAAAATCAAGAGCAGCATGGAAAGGGTTATCAGACAGTGATCATTCACTGTGAAAAATAGAGTATATGAAGTCAATTTATCCAATATTGATTAGAGGATAAGACAGCTATGTTTTTATGCTATGTGTTGCAAGCCATGGAACTCTGCTACAGCATATTGTAGATGAAAAAACTTCACAGGCTGCATTTTTTTAAGCAAAATGAATGGGGGAAAGTTCAATAAAAAACTACTTACCACAAAAGTATTAGTTTAACCATATATTACCTAAAGCTGGAAGAGTGTGCTAAGAAAACAGCTCTGTATGCTACTCAAGCCTTCTTCCCTGCATATGTTCTACTGTCAGGGGTAAAGCTTTAAACTGGCGGACCTTTGATCCAACATAGTGCTACCATCCCTTTGTTTTTAATGTAGAATAACACATGAATTGATACATAGCTGCAGAATGAATAAAGCTAGACAACATAGTACCAAAGAACACAGCGCATAAGCCCATAAATTGTTCCACATTGCATGCAGCTCTGGCAAAATTTGAGTCTGTGGTGAGTATCAGAAAGCTGTGCATGGCAGCTGCTCCCAGAGACAACAACAGCCAGCAGGACAGCCCCACTACAGCCACACAAGGCAAAGAGGACAGACCTGTATCCAGATTCAGCCAGGAGTGCAGCTTCCAGGTGAGAACACACGTCCAAGATTGAACTGAGAAGTCCATCTGTAAGTCAGAAACAGGTCTGGTAACCCAATATATGAGCACAGATAGACATAATACAAGCAGACACTAAGCAGGACCCATGGCAACTAAGCAGAATCTATAAAACATACTAATACTTCTAAAATATAACTTAGCCAGGGCTGACCTTAAATAGAGCTCCTGGGCCCATGGGTAGAGGAGGCAGGTGGAGGCTCCAGGTGCAGCTGGTCAGGTCCATTAAGGTCTATTAGTACCTTCAGGGCCCTGACCCTGGAAAAAGAACTATCTAGGTGTAATACGTTGGCCCTAAATCAGTCCCGCAGTGTTACCTGGATCAGACCTCCACAGTAGGCACAACATCAGTCCAGGCTATAGAATGTTAGACTTGTCACTGATGCTGAGTTAAGCTCTCCACAAACTAAAAAGCTCTAGGAATTACACTGCAAAGACACCTGTGCTGCTTTGTAAGGGAAAGATTGGACCCACCCTGGCCTATCTTGGCTAGCTCTGCCTCCCCCGTAGAGAAAATGTGATGCTGAGACATTGGAACTGGCTTCCTGTGTGATTACAAAGCATCTACCTTGCAAAGTCTTCCTCACATTTATTAGCTTGGACTCCAGCGTGACAAAGCGAGCAGTCTGCTTCCAGAGCAGACATGACCTAGGGAGCTATACGCTACACTGCTGTGGTGCTGTGCCTGCAAACCCAGCAGAATGCAAGCCAACCACTGCTAGTGCCTTTGTATTTGTAATACAGATGATCAGATAAATCACCCGCAGTGTTGTTAGTTGGCAGCATCTAAAGAGAAAAGTTTTGAACAACAGGAGTTTAATGCAGAAACTCCTGAATTCTAATTGTGGTTTTGAGAATGTCTTCCTCATTTAGTCTTTCTTGGCCCTGTTTCTGTAGATAGTATCTACCTGGCTGATTGGCACTGAAAATAAGTTAACATTTGTAAGCATGCTGAACACAGATTATTTAAGCATCAATACCATTTTACATGAAGTAAGGCCAGAAGGGACTATGATTTCATCTTTTGACACCTGTGACATAGGCCCATTGCATTTATTCTAAATGTTTCCTATCAGATGCTTCTGACCCAATATACAGCAGTTTGCCCTCAGTTTCTGTTTTTATTGGAAATCTCGGCTCTTGCTTCACAGCATGATTGTACAAGCATGAATGCAGAATGATTGTGTTGTGCCTGGATGGTAAACACTACATCTCGGAAGACTTGGCTAATTTTGCATGCACCAACTTGACATTTTCTGATGCTTCAAGTCTACTGCACTTTTGCAGTAAGCCATATGATACCAGATGCCATGAAGTGCACACCTCTTCCCTGCACCTGAAAGAAAGGAAGAGGCCTGCTTAGCTAGAGAAATGCGGCACCACTGCATTTGCAAACTCATTAGCCAAATATTTGTCCCTTAAAGCCCACACTGGCATGCTACAGGTAGGGACTATCAGGGTTTTGATAGTGCCAATGGGTGTTAATAGCCATGACCAGCCTCAGCTGGGGCCTCTGCCCACACACCCAGCCCATGGGCTGACAGCTCTATTTGAGCTCAGACCCGGCCAGGTACTTGTTCTTCAGCTGAGCTTATGTGTGCTTGTTTTGAGTCCTGGCTCTGGTCTTGTTTATAGTCTGGACTTGTTTGTAGCCTAGACTTGCCTGCTAGATGAACGTGAAGCTTGTCTCTAGTCTTGTTTTGGGCCTTACCTTCTCATGTTTGTGGCTTGTTTCTCTGGAATGACCTTAGTGCTGCTCTGTGCGCTTGGTGTGACTGTCAATGGAGACTGTTCCTGCCACTCAGCTCTGCTCATCTTGCTGCAGGACTGTTGGTAAGGATTCTACCCGTGCTATAGTCACCCTCGCTTCCTAACTCATATCCCCTCAGGAAGTAAAACTGTCTTGCCTGTTTGCTGACAAAGAGAGCTCAAGATGGCAAGGGGCTGAGATTTGCTCAGGTATTTCTAATCTGCAAGCTATAATGTCTGTTGCAGAAGAGCAAAACCAAATCCTCACATTCCTGAGTCTTGTGGGAAAAGTTCTGTACTTTTGGTGGTTTTGGATATAGTTTGGGGCAAATGAACAGGCAACTAGACAAATGTCCCTTCAGATCACTAGCTAGTAAAAACCAGAAGCAAGTGGAAAAAAATCTTTTGGATTCCTATAGCCCATAGGATAATTTCTATAGTTGTCCCAAAACTGAGCTTGATGTAGACCAGTATTTTAAGAGAACCGAAAATCTTTTCAGCAACAACTGCCATGAGAATAGCTTACCTAACTTTAGCCTTGATAGTTTATTTAAATTGATAAATATTTGAAACACCTTTATGAAAAGTAACACCTTCAAAGAAAAAAATCAGAAACTATTTAAGCTATTGACAAAACTGCCTACCTCCTTGAATTTTTTGTCAAGATAGAAGCTCTGCTCTTGAGTATCTTGACTTTGTCTTCTCCTGTTCATCATCAACCTGTCAGGGAAAGATGACAGAGCATCAGGCATGAGTGTAATGTGAATGACGTTAAAAATGCTGATGACTTTTAGGAATAGATCATAAAAGAGAACCCATCAGAGAAACTCTGTAAAGGGCATAAACACTTCAAAGTAAAAAGATGAAGTGACAGTAGCGAGAATGTTAAGATTTGAAGGTGCAAATAGTTAACCACTATAGAAGGCAGTAAAAAGGCATTTTACACCAGTAAGTATTAGGAAAAAAAATACCAATGCATATAAAGCTCATTGCTGAATTCCTTTGTGTGTTAGTGTATCTATGAGATGTTCTGCTTGATTTTGCAATGCAAGTTTTTTTGCTTTCCTAAACAGCACATGCTTCCCTCAATTACAAGGGTTGACAAAATACCTTGCTGAAATATGTTGCTTGTATCCAAAAGAAGTAGCAGCCTATTTATGCAGTTATCTGATTTTTCTAGCTGCTGGTGAAACTCTAGATGACTTTCAGCTGTTACTATATTTGCAGCACTTTTCTGTCTGAAGTCTGTAAATAAGTTCCTACAGTTGGAGCTGTTAAATAGAGTGACTGCTGCCATGGTGGGAGGAGGAAGGTGTTTGTTGTTTTTTTTTTTTTTTCTGAGCAGAATCCCAGAAGAATACAAATTACAATTACAATAACTCACAGAACAATTGCTCTGCCATTAGAGACTTAAACATTAGCCTGACTTCAACAAAGATTACGAATTTCCCAGGTATATTAAAAAAAGGTAAAAAGGCTCTAGAGCTTTCTGCTGTAAAGGACTTACTCTGTGTTTTTGGGAAGAAATCTGTCCACCTTTGCTACGCATTTTTTTATTATTGGAAAAAAATGTGTATTTTAACAGCCATTTCCCAAATATACAAATGACATAATAATAAAACAGAGCAAAATAATTTTTTCCCAATGCCGAAGCAAACTTAATTATAAGGAATGTAACCTATTAAAGGAAAAAAATTAGTAATTTCTCTTGAAAGCAGTTTGACATCAGCAGGAAGAAAAAAGGTTCCAGCAGACTTGTTTGGAACTGGGTTTATTTTATTTGTGCAAGCCTTGAGATCTGTTTGACTGTTTCCTTCATATTAAAAGACAGACTTCTTAAAAGAGGTTTTGGTATATGAAATCCTTGAAATTTGGGTCAGGGTGTACAGGGCAAAAAGTGTATGAGAAATAGATGAGTGACTGCAGAAAACAGAGAAAATCTGACAGCCTGAACTTTCTCACCATTGTCTGGCATACCATGTGCTCACCTGCCTTACACTGGGCACCAGCACTGAGTGTGTTTTGTTGGAGTCTTTTTCAGAGTTGAGGACAAAAGCTTAAATACCTCCTGGAAAGGCCTATTACACTGTGTTCAACAGAGACATAGCAGAAAACCTAAAAAAATGGCAAGAAATGTTGGCAGCTGCAGAGATGATACTGGGTTTGGCATTCCTGATTCTAAAAAAGTAGTGGTGTTTTTGGTTACTTTTTTTGGTGATATCTACTTCTCTTTCTGATGCATTTTGAAACTTGAACCTGAGTAAAAATGCCGAAGAATTTTGCTATATATGAAACAATACCGGATATTTTTTACTAGATAAGAAAAAATACTGGATATTTTTTTTGCTAGATATGAAACTATAATTTAGACAAAAGGCATATTGATGTTCTAGAATGGATTAAGTAGCTATTGAAATGCTTAGGAAAAAAAAATCGATGTACTTTATTATATAGACTAATTAAAGGTATTTAGGTTTTGATTAGATGCACATACAGGTCTAAAACTATCTCTTTGTTGGAACAGGGCACTGCTGACCTTCCTGATTCCAAAAAAACTGGTTATGGTGTGGTTTGTTTTTTTTTTTTTTTGTAACATCTACTTCTCTTTCTGATGCATTTTGAAACTTGAATGAGTAAAAACGCTGAATAATTTTGCTAGATATGAAACAATACTGGGTTTTTTTGCTAGATAATGAAACTAATTTAGACAAAAAGAAATATTGATGTTCTAGGATGGATTAAGTAGCTATTGAAATGCTTAGGAAAAAAAATCGATGTACTTTATTGTATAGCCTAATTGAAGGTATTTAGGTTTTGTTTAGATGCACATACAGGTCTAGCAATATGTATTTGTTGGAACAGGGCACCGCTGACCGCCTCAAACCGCAGCCGTACCACCCCCGCGGGTACTGAC
Source organism: Patagioenas fasciata (assembly GCF_037038585.1). NCBI lineage: Eukaryota > Metazoa > Chordata > Aves > Columbiformes > Columbidae > Patagioenas > Patagioenas fasciata. The sequence continues at coordinate 8,911,699 of NC_092527.1, forward strand.
GATGTGAAACCCCCTTGGCCACCTCACAACAGCCGCTGCGGGTGCCCCGGGGCCTCCTCGGGCGGAGGGGCGGGGGCTGCTTCGTACCGGCCGCGGGTGACGCGATCGGCAGGCGCCGCGGCGCGGCCCGGCGGGCCCGGCCATGGCTCGGCGCGGCGGGCCCGCAGTGACGGCGGGGGCCGCCCCGAGCTCCGCCCCTGCGCCGCGGCGGGGACCGTGCGCTGCCCGCTCGCCGCCCGAGGGAGCCCAGCCCTGCCCCATGGCTTCCCCGGCGGCGGCTGGGCCCGGCACCACGCTGCCCCCGGGCGCGGCGCGCCGCGACTTCTACTGGCTGCGCTCCTTCATCGCTGGAGGTGGGTGCCCCGGGCGGGCCCTGCCCGGTCTCTGCGGGCCCTGCCGGGGGAGAGCGGGCTGCCGGGGCCCGGGGAGGGCGCGGCGGGCAGGCAGAGGTCCCTTCCATGTCTGTCCCTGGCAAAGCGGCTGTTCGGGGGTGTCGGCACCCGGGGAAGTGGAGGCTCTTTTCCTTTTCTTCGCCTTTATTCCCCCGATGAGCCAGTGCCGGTGATTCAGGACACGGGTGAGCCGCACGTGTGGCAGAACCGGCCAACAGCCCCGAGTAGTCGCCGACTGCATGTTCACAGAGCCCGGAGCCTCGTTGGGGTTCTGGGGTATCCGTGTCTCCGCACTGCCGCGAAGATTGAGGTGGTGCGGAGGGGGGGCAGCCGAGTAAACACAGCCCCAAGGTACGAACCTCTTTGAGAACAATCCTGTTTGTTCTTCCCAGAGGGTGTTGTCCCAGCTGCCCGCTGTGCCAGCGGGTAGGAAGATGTTTTATTTAGTTTTCGCTCTGTTGGATCTCGCCCTGAAGTCGCACAGGGTACACGGCAGACATGTAGCCAGCTCCTTTGGGCTCTTCTCCGCGGAAGGGATGGAGGAAGCGAGATGCAAAACTCTAGAGGAACTTTATCTGAGAGCTTCTGCTGCGACTATAGCAGCCAAGACGGCAGCCTGGGTTTGCATAATCAGGAAAAGTAGCTTATACGTTTCATTAAGGCTTTAAGTGTTTTGTAACGTACTTCTAATTCAGGGTGTTTACCTGTCATTGGGGCTTCTTCCAGTTCTGAGTTTCTCCTTCTCTGTTCCATTTAAAAATGCGTTAGAAAAATCCTGTGTGTATCTGCTGACATAAAAAACTTTTGCATCCTGTCACTTCTCTTTTTCTGCTCTTGGAAAGGTGTTGCAGGATGTTGTGCCAAAACAACTACTGCACCACTGGATCGAGTAAAGATATTGCTGCAGGCTCATAACCATCATTACAAACATCTAGGTAAGATGGCTACTGCCTGTATAATTTTTTGGTTTAAAATGCAATGTGTGTGGTTGGGGTATGTTGATTTATTCAGTGATGTGGCTGATAAAGGAAGGTGCTAATCAGACAGAAGGTTCTATCTGTCTGGTCAGTCTCTGTGCCATGTTTTGTTAGTGTTTATAAACAAAACAGCAGTCTGGGTTGATGTGTTGGAAATGGAGGTGTCAGAATAATCATCAATAAGATGTCTAAGAGCTCGGCTTGATCTTCCTCTTGATGAAGCCAGCAGGAGGCTGGTGATGATGGGTTCAGAGCTGGGATCATTTCTGTAAAAACTGTCACCGCTGGTACCCGCTGTGATCTGCCCGGTGATCGTCGTTCCCAGGGCGGTGGGAATTGGTGCCTTCCAGAACTTGGTGGCCTTTCCAGGGGGTGGTGATCCCAAGACAGGGCCAAATTCTGCAGGACTGGAGTGCAGCAGTGTGGTCCATGTTAATTGAAGCCAGGGGTGGATTTGAGCTTGGTGTAAGGTGCAGGTGATGTGTATTCAGCACATGTGTTCCATCCTGGTGAGAGAGGAAACTCAGGGTTGTCCCTGTGTTTCGCTGTGCAGCTGTAACAGTGCCCTCTTGTGCATAGTATTTGAGGCATTTTGTCACATGTTCTTGAAATATGTCATAACTTATGTTCAAAAACTTAGGTGTGCTGCAGTTGTCACAAAAAACAAAATTGATTTGGTTAAATTTACATGTAATGAAACTTTAGAATTTTTTTGCTTAGAAACTAAAGATAACTTTTTCTTAAAGGCTGAAAAAAAAAAATCTCAAAGCAAAGCTCAAGGGCTATATATTCACTTAACTGCACCCAAAAGGGAGACACAAGTAATGTGGCATTTTGGTAACATAGTCACATAAGTATGCACTCAAATCTGCAGTTAAGAATTGAAGGCTGAAATAATTGGTTTGACTGCTATTTGAAATCCTTCTTTTGTTTGCTTTGTCCTGTGCCATAATTGGCAAGTAAAATTTTACATTCTTCCCTATATAGCGTATTAGATACGATTCTGACTTGAATGCATGTCCGTGTTACATGTAGGCAAAAAAAGAAACCTATGTGGGCAGGATGGGTGTGAGTGCAGAGACCCAATGGATTAGTTCATCAAAGTCCTCACTGAATGTTTTTACTGCCCTTGCTCTGTGGAGTTTGTGCTGTGTGGATCTCAGAGCATGTGTTTTAAGAAATAAGAACAGTAACTCATCACTGCAGGGTAGAGAAAAATTCTAATGACGTAAGTGTTTTCAGAGGCATGATGTCTTAAAAATAGATTTAATATTCTTAGAACACCAGAAACTAATTCATTCTTGTTTCATTTAAACTTCAAATGAAAGTTTGTCAACTAGTTTTTTCTGCTTGAAAGTAAGACAAATGTGTAAGCCTTTTGCATGTTCAGCTCTTACCTTATTAAGTAGTTGCATGTGAGTAAAACCAGTTTAATGGTTACAGTTTATTCCTTTGCAAAAAAAAAAAAATTAAAAGTTAATTTGGTAGCAATTGTGCATAACTAATATGTTTATAATAGAATTGTAGGTTTTGCCCAAACTTTGTGTGATCTTGCATTATTTCCCACTTACTAAAAGAGAACAGGGTTGCTTCTTGTTGCAACAGCTCTGGAACAAGAAGTGTGAGATGTTTAAGTTGTAAGTAATGAGCATCTCAAACTACTGTTTACTTCATTTCCTCAGTGATGTCATTTAATCTGTAAGTCAGCACGTAGCGATGTTAGATTTCTTTTCCTATGGCTTTAGCTTTTTAAGTTTTTATTTATTTCGAATTGACTGAATTGCAAGTCAACCAGTTTCCTTCCCTCTGTTGCTGATGTCAGCTGTTGTGGGTGCATGGGATTCCCTGCAGTGGGGCTGCTTGTGGGCCAAGCGAGTTGTGAGGCCCTAATGCGTGAATTCAGGAGGAGGTTTGCTGAGTCTGGGAGGTGAGCAAGCTGATAAAACTTAACCTTAAACCTTCTCCTCCTGCTAATGTTTGGGCATTGAAAGTGGATTTGCCACTCTCCCTGGTTACGTGAGCAACATGTTCTGTGCATATTTTCTTATTTACAGTAATATTTGCTTGATTTTTTTTCCCACCTTGCAGTGTAATTGTTAAATACCTCTTTTTGTATTGCTGGCAGGAGTGTTTTCTACATTGTGTGCTGTCCCCAAAAAGGAAGGTTACCTTGGGCTGTATAAAGGAAATGGGGCAATGATGATTAGAATCTTTCCATATGGCGCAATTCAGTTTATGGCATTTGACCGATATAAAAAGGTAGTTGAGTTTCTTTTATTATTTTTTTCTGCCTACAATGAATACACATTCTTTAAGTGATCTAAACTAACACTTAAACTTTTGCATCATAATAATTAGCTGCATGTCTTTTCTAAGGTTGCTCACTTTCATCCGAGTCTACCCATTAAGAATGTCAGGGCAACAGTGAAAATCTTTGCAGTGTCGCTTAAGGAAAAACAATCCAACTGATTTTTGTATCTTTGTATTTTTGAGAATGATACCTTTTTTTAAATGAAAGAAACAGGTAATCTAAAATCTGTTGCTATTTTTATTGCTATTAGGTAGCCCTTTGTGAATGATGTAGGAGCAAATGTGAAATGGAACATCTTTATTGTGTTGGGATTCTTAGTTCTTGATGGATAGAATAACTTAAATTTGGAAGTTTGGATATGACTGTTACACTTGACCTGACAAACAACTGTAGGGTTCTAGATAAAAATGACCTGGAAAACAAAATGCTCGTTTCAGGGTCCTGCAAGATCTGTGGATTCCTTTCTGCTGTTGTGCATTTACTCTTTCATAATAAATACATGATAAATCCCTGCAACATCTTTTGGAGGTCAGGTGTTAGTGTGAATGTGTTTTTAAATGTCGTGTGTATGTGGTGAAAAATACCATTTTACTGTTTGCAATGAGGAATTCTGTTTGAAAGATCAGATTTTGTACCCAATGAAGTAAATCGCAGGATCTTTATGGAAGATGGTGAGATTGAAATTGTGATTCCCTTTCCTAAAGAGCAAATTTCAGAAGGCTGATACAAAGAAGTAAATGTAGTGAGCTTCATGTTATTTTTTGTCATGTAATCATAGTCTCAGTTATTTGATAAAAACCTGGAAACTAATTTCTAACTTCCATCCTGATGTAATGTAGTTTATGAACTTTTTGGTCCCAAATGCGTGTTCCTTTTTTTTTTTTTTTTAAATGCAGTTGAGGAAAGCCACAAAAATATCTTTACAGGAGTATGTTTCACATACTGTGTATGGAAAAAAAATTACTTGTCTCAAATGTGTCACTTTTCAACTTTGCTCAGTGTCCTTTGCTCTCTGTCATGCAACAAGGATAGTATTCAGTTTGCCTGCTGTGACACACATGAAAAATAACTAAATAAACAACCTAGTTTCTGAAGTAAATAGTACAAATACTTTCAACTATTTGTTCTGTCTTGTTAGTAGAATTTTACCACTTTGATGTTTTTAGTAACAAATTGGTAACAGCAGCAATATTCAGAAAATTCTTTTAACAGTAATGCTCTGATTTGAATTTGTAGTGTTGTAAATTTATTTGAAACAGCTAGGGAGTTTGCATTAATGTTCTAATAAACTGTGTGATGCATTTCCCTGTATTTTCTGATATATGACTATTGTAAATGTTCTGTATTTTGCAGGTAATAAAGAAGCAACTTGGGATTTCAGGGCATGTGCATCGATTAATGGCTGGATCCATGGCAGGTATAGTTTTGCTCTTGATTTTCAGGCATCCCTTTTGCTGAAAAGTTAGTATTTGTTCAGAAGATGATTTGATGTATTTTCAGGTCAGACTGTTGCAAATTTGTAATAAGCAAAAATACTAGTAAAAGGTTAATGTAATGGATAGTTGCCTAATTGAAAACTGTCTGAGGGTATTCTTTAAAATATATTTCTTCAAGCATCGAATTCTGTGCTATGTTGTAAAGCACTTTTTTAATAGTGTTTATTATGGATTTTAAAAAATGAAAAATCCAGTGTCATCAAGTTATGAAGTACAAAGATTCAGGTTTTAGTAGAATTGGCTCATCAGCCTGTCTGTCATGGCTACTAAGTGGAGATTAAGCCCACAGAAACAGAGAAATTACAGCTCCTTAAATAGGTGGACTTTTTGGATTTGCCAGAAATGTCTATGCTTTTCAACATCCAATGCAGGATTGTCGTGAAGATCAAACTTTAGATCATATGTGTGAATGTTAAAAACCATAATTTATCAGTTAGTGCAACAGCAGTAGAAAACTTCATTTGTAAACTGCTGGTGTCCAGTATGATTCTACATTTGTTTTCCTCTTGCCAGTCATTCAGCCAAAAGTAGCTAAGAAAAAACAGGTGAAGGTAAGTAATACTGAGGTGGTTCTTCATGTGCTTTTACTTTGTAAACCAGGCATAATACTGTCTAGTGACAGTCCATAAATAGTTGTGACATGAGTATTAATTAATATTTTGCTTCTTTTGGAATAAAAACACTGGTGTTTGTTAATACTACCTTCAGTTAAACTAGGAGGACCTCATGAAAGGAAAAGCAGAATGAAATGAAACAATTCAAAGATCCTAAACACTAGCAAAATCCATTTGGCAAGATATGTTCCAGAATTTGGCTGGCTTTCTATCTGAAAGAAGTGGAAAAAATACATAGTGTTTTTTTTTTCTTTCTCCCGGCTTTAGCTGTACTAAAGAACACTTGCCCCCACTAAAAGCTTGTTATTAGCTTTTTCAGGAGCCTGGTCAGAGAGCTGGAGCCTGACTTCTGAGGCACCGTGAAAACACTGAATAATCAGCTTAACTCTGTCTGGGTTGGACATGCTGGAATTCTTTGCGCAGAGCAATTAATAGCATCTGGCATAATTTTAAGCACCTTATTGGTTAAATCTGTTTTGTGTAGTTAGAGTAACAGAAATGGATATACAGTACTATCTGGAAACCATGATTAAATGCTTTGTATGGTGCATTTCAGTACAATATACTCAATAGTGTGGTATTGAGAACCCCAAAACTGAGTAAACTTAGGTGTGCAGTGAAATTAATGTAGCTGTCAGGTATAGTGATAGTATTGCGAGTGTCTTACTATTTGTTTACTAGGTGGCATTAACTGCTTTTTGGGATATTCATTAGATACCATAAGAGAGGAGGGTTTATATTGAGGATGCCAAGGAGATACAGAAGAGAAAGGAGGCACTAAGAAGAGCATAGAGTTTGAAAGCTGATACAGAGGTTCTCTAGACTTGCAAACAAAATAAGAAAAGGCTTCTAAAAGCAATTGGTAATATTTCTTGCTTTAACTCTTGTGGCGTAGTCTCTTGCTGGCCTCAATAGGGATATTCTGTTTATTCCAAGTTTAAATGACTAAAGGATGTGGTGTGCTGCGTGTACCCTGCTGTTGGTGAAGAGGGGTCTTCACAGTTTCTTGTAACCCAGTTGAAAATGGATAACCCTTGTTTCCCTCTCCTTTTTGTCCCTTCTACACCATCTAGCTGCACAACTATCTGCTTTCACTTCTGTGTATGCTACTGATTCTTCAGTCTAGCTTACGCCAGTTTCCAACTTCACTAGCAGTCAACAGACCTGAAAGAGCTTCAAAGTGGTGGGAAATACTTGAGTATCTTCTGTAACTGATAAACAGGATCAAAAGCCATATCCACAGGGAAAAGCAAGGCAGTGAGGATGGGGGTAGTGAAGTGAGAGAAAAGAAAAACCTATTGAAATGCATGTATTTAAGGAGGCCAAGTTAAAGTGACTGTGGAAACTTTAACTCTGAATTTCCTGAGTCTTGTGTGATTCAAATTTCAGCTCTAACACCTCATTAACAGATAAATGGTGTATAACTTCTTTTAAGGAAAGACAGAGCTGGGGAGAAGATAGAGAAATCATAGAGGTTAGTGTGGTTTAGGAAACAGAATTATCAAATAAGTCCTGTATCACAGGATGATTTTGCAAATTTTTTTCATTTTTAAATTGAAAAATCTAAATTAAACCACAGAATTATGTATTTCCTTCCCTGCACTTGGTTACTTAACATCTAGACTTTTTTTGCTTTTTTTAAATCTAGAATTAACACAAGTTCTGTTAAACTAATACAGAAAGTATGGTTCTGTTTTTACCTTTTTACGTTCAGTAAAAGCAATTGGAAAATAGTACTGATCTAGGAGGATACTGTCTCAATTGTAGATAGTATGGAATTAACAGTTACCTATTTGAGTCAGCATATTAAAAGAATCTGCACTGTTTATTTCTTCATAAGCAATTCAGAAAGAAACAGTTATATATCGGAGGTCTAGAAATATTAGGACTTGTAAATTAGGCAGTTCTTTAAGCTGTCTGATAAGTATTCTTTGTCATCAGCTATTTATCTGCATAGTTCTGGAAGCTTTGATTTGTTCAGAAGATGCCTCCTTGATAAATTAATCTTTATACTAGTTAAGGAGCATGTCTTCTGCAGTTCAAGACACTGATTTGTGCTTATCACTTTTTGAACTGCATACCTCTGCAACACAGTTGTTGATAAAGTACGAAGACCATGGTACAGAAATAATAAAGAGCTTGTGTATCAGGTATGTTTGCAGTACTTGATCTTTGTAAATGTTTTTCACTTTTTTTTCTTGGTCCAGATTTTTTTTTTATTTTCAAGGAAAGAAAATTACGAAGAGTGGAGGAATAGTTGGGAAATTGAGAGGCAGAGATAAATCCCTTACATCTAATCTCATTGTTAACTCCCAAAGCCTGGGAGGCAAATCAAAGACAGTCTAATTCCTGTTGTGCTTCATTGACACCAAGTTTCAGTAAAGGTTTGTGTAACCCACGGTCTTGTCCCCAAGAGTGGTCAGAGGTGCTTGAGGACAATATGGCGAGTGAAGAATGGTCTCTCCCTGACCTGCTTGACTTCTGAGTGAACATTTGCAATGGAAAAGTCTGCTGTTTTTGAGGAAGTCGTTCCTTAAAGGAATGAGAAGCTACATTTCCCTAATATTATTATTATTTCAGAGATGCTTCCAATTCTGTCCTGTTTAGCCAATCATGGGAGACATTTTTGGCTCAAATTTCATTATTTGAGATATACTTTGCTTCCTCGAGACAAAGGAATCAGCCTTAAGATGCTGTGGTCTGACTTCTGATAACTCATAATATTTAGGGAGTAGAGATAAGTAATTTTGTAGACTTCACCACTATGACTTTGGGTCCCAAAGTTGGCCACTGTTCCTCACAGAAAGGATAGTGTCTCTTCTGTGCCCTAAAGGAAATCTTGATCCCTTGTATGTATGTTTTTCTTATATGAATAGCAAACAAACAAAAAACCCAAGAAAAACAAACCCTATTTAAATCCTTCCTGCATATGGTTTCTTTCAGTTCCATCTGATATTTTTTCAATAGTACTATTTTTGGACTGTGTACATCAGTGCATTCACTAAGCTCTTGGTTGGCCTGTTTGCTAGCCTTTGTTCAGAGAATATTCCTGGATATGTATCAGTGCATGACTGGAAAGAGAAGAGGGATAAAGTTGTCAGTTTTCTGAAGTGGGATGACTTTCCTGTGAACTCTTAAGCTCTCGAAAAGCTTTTTTTTCCTATATTTTTTTTTAGGTTTGTTGTGTTTTTTTTAACTGCTTGAGTTCATCCATTTTACAATATTTCTAGACATCTCAGGCAATCAATTAGGAAAAGGCTGTAGTGTGAGCGATTGCATTTAATAATGTAGGTCAGTGGAAACAGTCCTGAAGTTGCTTTGGTGTTTTGTAGCTTCCAACTTTTGAACCCTATGGGTGAGAAAACATCAGGAATCACCAGTGGATGTCTGCTTTTTGTTCAGAGGAGTCATCCAAAATCTCTGGAAGAGATGTTTCTGTCTTGTAAAGTAAATTACTGGTAGGATACTCCAGAAGGCCACAAGCTTTACTCTCAATTGAGAGTTGACCAGTGTCAGCTTTTTGGATAGCTGACTTAGAGTGTGCTTTTCTTTTCCTCCCCGTTTAATCCTGGTATCTTCTGTTAGATCATTCAGCTTACTAAAGTTGCCTTTTTTTTTTTTCTCTAGACATAAAAGTTATGAAGAATTTGTTTGCTGGAGTTGTGTTTGGGTTTTGTTGTTGTGGTGTTTGTTTCTGTGGTTTTTTTTTCCTTCCCTTCCCTGTTGTGGTTTTCTCTTGACCTTGTGGAAAGGAGGGGAAAGATAGACCTACAAAAAGAGACATCACTGAGACTATTAAAACTTCAGAGGAAGTGGTGGCAATTTCCTGCCAGCACAGAAAGTGTGCTTAACTTGTGTAGGAACAATTTGTAAGGGTGATGTTTAGCTAAATGAGAGCAGCTGCTAGAAAACAATATCAATTATGAAGCTTTTTGCTTTCTTTTTCTCCTTTTTCCAGTTTTTAGTGAAGGTGGTATACCACCAGTAAATGACCTCTGTTTTTAGTAGACAGTTTTAACTATTCCCTCCAAATTGTTTGTCAGCAATTGAGTTCTTTGCCTCAAATACTAGCAGTAGGAAAGAATTTGTTATTGAGGTAACTGTTAGAGGAGTTATCCTCTGTACTCTGTATCCTCTTTCTGAAGTTACAAGTTGGTCAGCATCTAATCAGTTTTGAAGTAGTTCAGAACTGGATGAATCCAAAAACTTGATTTTTTTGGCATCTTGAGTCTGGAAATGGCTTTTTTGGTCAGAGTTGTAGAACAGAGCATTGGTGTAACATGAACTATTAAAATGCAGTAATGCAACACAGTTAAGTACTCTTCATCAGTACAATCCTGACTTTATTTTAAATGTCATTATAGTGTATTTAGTGTTTTCAGAGGCAGCAGATAGAATTTGGTGTGATTACTGGATATGGGTACATGTATCTGACACAACGTTTTTGAAATCAAACATTACATTTGGTGGTTTGATTTATTTTTTTTTTAAGATGTGGCAGGATTAGGTTTCGTGATTGCAATCCAGTAATGCCTGATTTCCTGAGCCATAGATTTAAATAAGATTGCTCATGTGAATACAGTTAGGCCCATAAATCTTTGAAACCTCAAGGTCTAGATTGTGCAGCTTCAGTGAACACCAAGTATAAACATAAATCCTTTGTGTGTTGCTGAAGTTAACATCTCTCTTTGCTGATTATAAGTGACTTTATGTGTTTATTTAACAAAATAATTTATGTATGCTATTCACTGCCACAGAAGGAAATTCTTATTTTCAGAATAATCCTAGAAAAAGATAAGGTGCAGGTGAGTTTTGTTTGCTTGTTTTGTTTTTGTTTTTAATAAAGGTATTACAGCAGTGATTTGTACTTACCCTCTTGATATGGTTAGAGTTCGTCTGGCATTCCAAGTAAAAGGGGAACACAAGTACATGGGAATTATCCATGCATTCAAGATGATTTACACAAAGGTATTTTTTCTTTTCATCTTCAGTCCTGTCAAAGCAAAATGCTCTTTAAAGAATGTTGCACTGCATTGAAAATAGTGGCTTGGTGGAAGATAACATGACTTCTTTGCGTACACGTTCAGTTTTTAATGTAAAAAATTATCTGGATGCTTCCTTCTACTTTGGCTGCTAAGATGTAGCAAAGACTCATGTAAGTGGGAGGTCAAAAACAGCAGAGAGATGTTGCTTTTCAACAAATAGTAATGATACAAAAAAAAAATTTGGGGAGGAGGGGTATGTGTAATGCAGAAATGTCTCCTAGATTCTGATGTTGGATGTATATTTTTTGCTTTCATTTTTGCTGCTTTACCTCCTGTGGAGCCAGGCAGTTCCACCCTCAGTTCTTCAGGCACAAGAAATGGAATTTGATGTTAAGCTCCTTGGTGCTAGATGCTGCTAGTCAGATTGCTGTCATGTGAATCTGTGTGAACAGGCGGACAACTTAAGATATTTGTTGTATTTCTTTCTACAAATGTACTTGTATTTTTCTTCCAAAGGAAGGCGGTTTTAGTGGGTTCTACAGAGGGCTGATGCCAACTGTTGTAGGAATGGCGCCATATGCGGGTAAGTGCAAAACAGAACATGGCAGTCCTTCAGCAGTTGTGTGCTAATAAATTTACATAATGTATTTGCACACCTTGTTAATTAGCTTCTGTTAAAATCAAGGAGTTCGGTTTTTACTGAATGGAGAGAGGAGGCCATTAAAAGGATTTGCAGCTCTTCAGTCTTAATCTAGAGTTGATCCACGTATATTAAAGCATCTTCAGCGGGCAAAACCTAGCTTTTCTGAAACTTGGAGTCTCTTCTGCTTCCCAGTTTTCCCACAAGGAAGCACGTGGGATATTTCTCTCCAACAGGTAGATCCCTGAGAGAGCAGAGGGCTCTGGAGATGGACACTTAGTGCCTCTGGATTGGCTCCATCTCCTGGTGACTTCTGTGTAAATACTTGCATGAGCTAAAGCAGCGGGTAGCGTGGGATGGAGGAACAGCAGAACTGCCCTGCCAAACTACACTCATATTTAGAAGATGAGATGTTCTTTGGTTAAAAAGATCTTAGGATTTACTCTTAACAGCAAGCCAGTAATTTAAATCCCACAGTCTAGCTTACTGAAAGCATTCTTTGAATGTTAATTATAAACACTGATTCATTTGGACAGAAGTTACTGTAGAAGTTAAAAATATTTGTCTATTTCTGCTGAAGAAAAGCTTCTAAAAGAATGGGTGATAGTTTAATATTGTAATTGCAGCTTTTTGTTTATGATGATGCAGGACAAATAGTTTGCTTTTTAATGAAAATACATAAAATTAAATTTCCTTTTAGGTTTTTCATTTTTTACCTTTGGTACCTTTAAGAGCATTGGACTTGCTCAAGCGCCTAACTTGCTTGGACGGCCTTCATTAGATAACCCTGATGTCTTAGTTTTGAAAACACATGTAAATCTGCTGTGTGGTGGCATAGCTGGAGCAATAGCTCAGACGATATCGTAAGTTTGGGTATTGTTTTTGTTTTCTATATAGCTGTACATTCTAAAGAAAACTTCTATCTGAGAATATGATTTTTATATAAGTCTAGTTATTAGTAAGGTTTTTGAATCAGACACTGGAATTCAGTTATTTCTTATTGCTTCATTTACTAAATATCCATTTAATCTTCAGGGTCTTTAAGGATACATGCATTGAGTCAGTTAAACAAATTCAGACATCTGCTAAAATCAGTTGGAATCTTGTTTGGTAAACTGGGGAATTTTGACCATGAACATAATTTGCAGAATTTTATTCCAATTTATTTTCAAAACAATGTAACCTGCAAAGCCACAGAATTAATAATAATAATAATAATAATAATAGGCAAGTCTTAGATAATTTGGCATTAATTTTATTACTTTTCCTGCTTTCTCCATTCTCATGCTGTCCTTGTCATATTTTATTTTGTCTATAAAATAATTCAGTGGACCTATATGGCATCAATTTTTCACTAAATCACTGCATTACAATTGTCATTTTCTATTAATCCTTAAACTCTTAATTTTATTTTTGATTCAGATATCTTCTCCCTCCAGCATTTTACAGCCTGTTTTATACTCTCATCTGATCTTCGTGTATCTTTCTTACTCGTGCCAAGTGGAATGTATTAAGAGATATGATTTGCTGGTTTTAGTTGTATAGGGGAAGTCTCCCTTTTTGGAGAACTTCAGCTGTGTTGAGAACTTGCTGAAAAGGGAGCTTGGAGGATGCACATGGACTACTTTGTATTCTTTTTTTAAACAATATTCGTGTAGTCATCACACATCTGGTTGAACTGCTGTTCTAATATCTCCTCTGTAGATATCCCCTTGATGTAACTCGAAGGCGAATGCAGTTAGGAGCGGTTCTTCCAGACGCTGAAAAGTGCCTGTAAGTATTTTCTTTTCATCCATAGTAACTGAGTTCTTACATGTCTGAGCAAAGTTAAATTCTTAGTTCTAATCCAAACAGAACAACAAAAAACCCCCAAACTACTGTTGTTGATCTCTTCATTCTTTCAGTGAATAAGTTTTCACAAAGACAAAAGCTGCCATTGTCAATCTGGGATTAAAAAAAAAAAACCCTGAAATAACCATGGCACTTTTTTTGGTAATACTGTGTTACTAATGTAACTTTTTTTCTATATATTTTACCTCATGATGTCATTCCTCAGTATCCGCAGGATTCCTAAGAGAGAGATGGCGTGCTTCTGCTGAAAGGAAGTGTTTCAAAGGGTTTTAATGGTGCAGAATCTGTTCCATAAGATGATTTTGCATAATACTGTTTTATATGGTCTTTCTTGCATTTACAGTAATGCCTCACACCCCACATATAGTTGGGGTTCCTTCAGTAGAAGTGGAAGTACCATAATATCCTTAAAATTATCATTAAATCAGCTCTCATCTTGAAAAATGTCCATACGGAAGAGATTCTGAAAGAGCAGTGTATTTAATAGGTTGGAAATATTGAGTACCTCACAGATTTTTTACATTGCTTTGCATTTGAAGTCCATTTGTTCAGTTTCAATGTAAGTATATATATACTGCAAATTCTGCTTTTAGTAAGGTCAAGTATTATATACTTAACATGAATTCTAGCCTTTCTTATTTGAGAGAAGATACTCTGTCTTGGTCACGGTGGAGGAAGCTACATACATGCAAGATGTAGAATTTGGAGCAAACCAGAAATTTCATATGCAGACCTTTAGAAGGGTGGGTAGTAGGATCCGAGTGCTCAAAGAAAGAGAATGGTATACAAGCCTAAATACTGATTTTTAATGCAAGAAGCGTCTGCTACATTGGGCAAACTATGTTTCTGTTACTCTGTGTTACATTTGTAAGAAGAATTGATGCTTCTCAGCTCCTTCCTGCCAGATATGCAACAGAATACACATAGTCATTCTGGTGCAAAATGTCTTAAATATGTCTTTTAGGGCAGGTGTTTTCAGACTGAAGCTTCTTTAGATGGGATTGCACTGTCCTCTTCCCAGTTACCAGACCTTGTGCCCAAACTTCTTGCAGAAGCTCAGACTGTCTTCTGAGTCCTCAAAAGACTATAATGCTTTGCTATATGAAGTTCTGTGAGTTTTTCTTCGTAGATCTCGTAAGAACTGTGTAAAACAAGTGCCTTGCATGTAAAAAAAAAATTTGACTATTGAATATGTGTATCCAATAATGATTTGAGTTCTTATTTTTCCAGTACAATGGTGCAGACACTGAAATACGTATATCGACAACACGGAATACGAAGAGGATTATACCGTGGTTTATCTCTAAATTACATTCGTTGTATTCCTTCCCAGGCTGTGGCTTTTACCACATATGAACTTATGAAACAATTCTTGCACCTCAACTAATTTTTTTTTTAGAAAACTTTCCTGTAAATCTACACTATCAGTTCTCAAATTACATTGGTGATTAAATTACTTGAAGTTTCAAAAAAAAGTTATCTGTTACTGTGGAACTGCTGTTGTCTGACATTTTTATTTGCCAAAATGCAGTTTATTTCCTGGGGTCAAACCAGGAGACAGATCAAAATAAACATTAGTTAGCTATAAACATTTTTTGCACTCAATCTTCTAGGCTTCATTAGGTTAATGTTAAGAATTACACAGATTTAAAATTACACCCATGTTTTACACGGGTTTCAAGCTGTTAGTTGTTGAGCTTTATCACCATTCCAAGAGCTACACACATGGTTATATTGCTTTTTCAGCTAGTAGTTAGACATCTGTTCTTTAAAAATTAAATTGAATAAACTGATTTGAACAAAATGCAATGATCTGCATATTCAAGTATTTGCCAGCTCTGTAGAAGCTGAACTCAGCAGACCCCAACTTAAGCGCATTTTTTTCTGGTTTTGTACAAGTTTTCTGTATGCAAGAACAATGCATATATCTTCAGATGGGTACATATGAAAGTCTGTTCAACCATTTCAATTAAAAATGGCAAGACATATTGAACATTATTAGAAATATTGCAATTTGGAAAGCAGTTTCTTGGCATGCATTCTATTCTAAAACATGCTGTAACTACACAAGTAAAACCAGGAGAAACTTTTACAGTAAGAAGTGCTAGAAGAGATCTCAGTAAGGCAGTTGGTGTAGGCCCAATCTTAAATGGCATTTCTGTACCTTTTCTGTGGAGCTGAATGTTCTCGATCTAGTTTATTGAAGGCTTAGTATTTTATGTACTTCCCAGTACTAGCTCATGTAAACAGGTTTGTCCCTACTGTAAAACGTGGTGACAAGACTGCACGCTGCTGCATTTACTTATTTGGGCATATGGACCATACTCCATTTCTTGTGCAAGAAAAGCAAATGAAGATTGTATTAGAGTCTGTGGATGTGTATCTGTACTGTTTCTAAAGTATGGTATGCAATATATTACATGTTTTCTTCCTCCTCCAGTTCCTTTTGTGGAGGGGATTATCTTTCAGACTTGTTTATACATGATTTGCGTTGGTACTCTTGATTTTACTCACTTGATTCAGGACACTGTAAAGCATTTACTTAAGTGATGTAAGTTATTTATTTATTGTAAATATTTTAGCCATGTCTTTTAAGAATTGGTAATGGTTAAGTGGTGGATGGTAAGACCGATTTGCTTAACTTTCACAAATTTGATAAACTGGATTTTGAGTTATATATTCAAATACCAATTTTGTGGCTTGAATTTTTTTTTTTCCTCCCAGTTTCTTAAAAGTATGTATTTCTTTGCTATTTAACAGTGTAGCTATGGACAGAGAATGACATGCATTTGAATTTATTTTATTAAAAATTTTGAACTAATGTCTTTGTGTGATTTGTATGTGTTGCAGTCAGAAAGAATGCATGTTTCTGGAGTTATCTGTATGTTTGCCCTTGTAGGTAAATCTGCATAACATGGTAATTCTTAATTAAGAGACAACAAATAACTTTTTTGTTTGTTTTTAGTTTGACTTAAAGGGAAAACTAACCAATATCACAGTGAATATTTAAAAGTTTTTGTAGGAGAGCTAAATTCACTGTATTTTCAAAAAAAAAAAAAAGAGTGATGAGAGATGTGCCGTTTTTCTTTCCTGTATTGCTTTACTGTGTGAGCAAATAAGTGCCAATCCTTTGCCATGTTAATACTGTTAAGGATGTTCAAATTCAGTTTTACATCTGAATTTTAGTAAAAATGATATATTTGAGGAACTCAAGTAGCTTTGAGCATGTCATGAATAGTTAAGCAGTTCTTACGCAGAATAAAGCAGAACCCAGCATGTTCACTCTTGAGAGGAAAAGAACAGTAAAAAGTGTCCCCTAAATAATTGAGTTGAATGTGAATAATAGACCTACTGGATGAAGCTGTGCTGTATTTTCAGGATTAGTTTTTCAAAATATAAGTGTATGAATAATTTAAATATTCTTTTAGTAGATATTTCAAACTCTTTCTGGAAATGTTATTCTGGTATTTCTTATTCAGTTAGAACATAGAATTTATTTATAGTATCTGACTAAGACAATGGAAACATGGGACTTAATTGTCCGTAATCTTTCTTTCTCCAGTAACAGCCATATGAAAACTGGATTTATTTTCATTTTGAACTCCTGAGTGGTTTATTCCCTTGTTTGTGGTTTTTTTTTTTTGTTTGTTTGCCTCCAATATTTTCAGAGTACTGAACAAGCATCATTTAATTTTAGCTCATAAAAGCACAAGATTAGGCTCCAGTCAAACTCATTTCTATGCCTTAATCACATACTTTATGATTTTTTTTTTCTGTTTACTCTTTCAGCAAATGGAATATGCCTGAATATCTGGTTTTGTCTTTATTTCCTAAAATTCCAAGTAATAATAATCCCATAACTGCTACTTCTATCTGGTGAAGAAATTATTTTGTGAAGAACTGGTTATGTAGCCTTGGATAATATTGTGAAACTCTGTTAACGCTCTGTTTTCAGTACTGTTTGACATAAAAGTAGGAAAGTAACCCTCGCCGTTTCAGAGCTCCTTCAGGTGAGACAGTCTCATACAGGCTTATCCATGACATGTCTTGAAAATCTCAGTCTCTGGGGGTTTGTTTCCAGTGATTAAACATTGTATCTTTAAAATAAACCTCATGCTTCACATTCTTACAATTGAAAAATTTGCCTGCTGTGACTAAGGCATTTATGTGTGACCAGTTTGCAGTCCATTACACAGAAAAGTTTCATGTATTTGAACCTTTTTTTAACATGGATTAATTGCAATGTCTCTATTTAATAATATTCTGCAGATACTTCTTTTTTTCTTATTTAAATGAGATGAGACCTCAAAGTGGACAAATTCTATTGACACTCTTCAAATTTCTTGCCTCCTTGTCTGAAAAAGGAGCATGCCAGGCACTTTTATATTTTCTTTCATGTTTGCAACTCAAAGCAACTGTATTTGTTCAATTCAAACAGGTATAAAAGCTCCCTGTGTTTGGTCCTTAAGTGTGTTTTATTTTGTGCAATTAGAGTCTGTTTCAGTGATGTGAGACTGTCCCCTGAGCATCCTTGGAGTGGATCCCAGGATGCTTCAGTCTGGTCTGAGGTTTATTCTATTCCCATTCTCCTTCCCACTCCTATTAATAGGTTCTGACCTATTCTTCTACCTTGCAGCTAATTTGTACTGTTTTATGCTGCTGTTTAACTGCATCTCTGGGTGCTGTTTGACATTTTGGCTTATCCAGGGTACATGGACTAGATACTGCGCTGCTTCCACTTGATGCGATGAAAGGTTAAGCCACCAAAAGAAACAAATGGGTTGTATTTGTGTCACTTTGTTGAACCAGCTCACGCTGTGGCTGTGTGCTTGCTAGATCTGATTCAGGATAAATTTAATCTCAGACTTAGCTTTAGGAATAAATTTGCCACCTGGGGTGGCAGCAGGTATATATTGCTGAGTCTGTTGGTGATGAAGACACCCCTCATACATTTTCCTGATTAAATCTGTGGCCTAAAAAAAACATGAGGGCCTACACAGCATGTGAACTATTTTTAAGTACAGATAGGCAATTCCCCTGTCACAGGACTGGAAGGAACACATTCTGTTATGTTGTGATAACAAAATTTGATAATAAATTCCTGAATTTATACAGTTCAGACTTGAGGGAGAATGGAGATGTATCTTAAAATTTTAAGAACATTTTTCTTGACCACTGATTCCAAAAAGAATTAGCTGTAGCCTGAACACTTTTACTACCATGTGTGGTACTGAAGTAAGGTTTGGTATTCTTCTGGATTTCACAGGCTCTCTAGAGATTTCCCAGATTGCTTGGATTTTAGGTAACTTAAAACATATTTAAAGCATATTTTGTACTTTGATAACTGTATTCTTTTTAGATATTTCTTAGTGTATGGGAGATGTACAGATGAAGATATTACAGAACACAAGGTTATCAAGTGTAGAAAGTAAAACTATTTACATAATCTCTTTGAAAACCACACACAGTTATGTAACTGTGCGTTTGTTAGTATCAACATGTGACTATTACAAGTAAGCTTAGAGGTTCTGCAATGGAAAGTGACATTGATGTAGTTTACTCCATGTATTTCAGGATTATCCCAAAGGAAAATAAATTGGCTAATTTAATTATATTCTCACCTTTCAAAATTCAAGCTTTGATCCTCTGGTGGGATGTCCAACTCTTCTCTTTGCAGGTCCGAGCCTCAGTGTTTCCCAATGTCTGGCTACGTTAAAGAGATCCAAGGCCAAACTGTTAATACATCATTTTCATATTTAAGCTACCACATGGTCATACTGATGTACCAAGAATAGATTTAATACCTGTGTCTTTCAATCTTTGCTGGAAGTGATGGTCTCAGATCCAGAAGTTTGTTAAATTAGTGGTTTTGTGGTTTAAAAAAAAAAAAAAAGGCAAAGAAAGGAAATCTGTGCCTCTGAAACTTGGGTGTCACCCAAGTGAACAGCACCAAATGCAACAAGTTCTTATCAGAGAAGAAGTTGGACCCTCAGGCTGGGATTGACCCAGTGAGGAGTGGAAGGCTCATCTGATAGTACCTCACGGTGCCGAGGAGGGCGGTGGCTTTGGGGCACTGAGGGTACTTCACGGTGCCGAGGAGGGCTGTGGCTTTAGGGCATTGATCGTCCTTCACGGTGCCGAAGAGTGCGGTGGCTTCAGGGCACTGAGGCTGTGGGGATGACGGACGGGCCCGCGCGGCAGCTTCCCGCCCACTCCGCGCGCGGGTCCCGCCCCCTGGCAGCGGCGGGAGGGGCCGCATGCCGCTTCGCGCCTCCAGCCCCCTTCTGCCCGCGCGCGGGAAGCGCGCGCCCCGCCCTGCCCCGGCAAAGAGCCGCCCTCCCATTGGCTGCGCTAGCTCCCGCCCCGCCAGTGGCCGAGCTGGGAGGGGTGTAGGGGCGGGGCTTCGGGAGTGCGGCTGGACTGTGCATGCGCCCGGATGGCCCGGGGTGTCTTGTGAGGCGCGGTGCTGGGGGGGCCCCCATTTACCTGTCCGTGCGCACTGGGGCCGGGCTGCGGAACAGACGCGGGTCGAGCCGTGCGCTTGCTCATGGCGGAAAGGTAGCGGCTGAGCAGGGGGGGAAGAGCCAAGTGGGTGGAGACGGCCGCGAGCGCGGGGGGTTTGAAATCCGGGCTGTCTGGCGCGTCCGCTGCCCCACCTCTTGGCCCCTCCGGAGCTGTGAGGGGCGGCTCGAGCCTCGGCGGGGCTGGGAGAGACGGGAAGCGCGCGGGACTGGCTGCAGTAACCAGAGGAACCTTCACCTTAGCCTGGAGTTACCTCTCTCTGAGTCGTTTGGGTGAATGTGGGGATTCCTACACGTGTTGGAGTGTTCGGGGAGATACAGGCTTTCTCACAAATACGGGGTTTGCAACGCAGTTACAATTAACTTGTAAATGAGTGTGGTTATATGGACACCAAAGGGAAGCACTGGTTGCAGTAAATAGCAACTTAATATTTATGTTTCCTTCCTTATGTACCATATGTCCAAATAATTGGTTTTCATCCTTGTCATCCGAAGAGACAATATGGAAAAGATACCAGAGAGATTTCCTACACTCTACCTGTATAGAAACTAAAACCCTACAATAAATGTATATAAAAATAGAAGAGGGTGGAAGTTGGGTTTACACTTGAAGCTTTCCCTCTTCTTGCATATGGGTTGGCTGTTTCATTTTCAAATAGTGTGATGTACTTTGCATTAATGAATTGGTACTTCAGTTTTCAGAAAAAAGTGACTGACTCCCCCGACACAATACTTAGGAATGGGTTGAACAACAGATACCGTGTGTTGGAAGTCAGCGTAATACAGAGAAATGGAAGTGACCCCGAGAAACACTTGACAATAACAGCATCTCAGTCGCTGGAAGATACGGAACTGTGTATTCTTAGGAATGGCTGGTAATCCATACAGAAATGTAGATGTCTGAAAAGAGGGTGAAGTAATGGATTACTAAGCCAATTTTCTTTGCGTTGGCTTTGAGATGTGCTTTTCTGCCTTAAAAGTGACACGAAATCTGGAAACAACCTTTGCCTAATGTAATGTGATTAGTGTAATGGGTATTCATCATGGATATTGCTACCTTAAAGTTTTAACTGTCTGTAACTGTTGGTAGACAAGACAATAAGCTCTCAGCAGGCTAGTTTAAGTGTTACCTTGCAACAATTAGAAATGTTTTTCTAAATGGTGTGCCCTCATTGTACATATAAATGTACACAGCTGTGTCCGTAAAACTTGAGGTTTTATACAGTCTGTTGAAATCACCTTAGCTTGAGCACTGCTACAAAAGCTTTTTTGTGTAAGAATAGGATGCTAATTGACTTGTTTGTGTGTTACATGGTGTTTTATGGAAGAAAAGATTAGCTTAGACTTTTCCAACACATGGGCATGCCTATGCAATGTGGCACTGCTTTTCATTTTCTATGCAAACCTGAAGGATAGGAGAAAAGTATGATTCAATTTCTCAAAGGAAAAAAATCTAGAATATCTTTAACCTTGACATTTCTAGATTCATACACATATTTTTAGATTTTGCTGAGCTTCTGAAGCAAGTAGAATTGTTAAATAAAATAGTTGTTCAAATGCATTACATTACAGGGAATCTGTTCCGGTTGTTCCAGGAGACATCATTCATTTAGAAGGGGAGTGTAGCTCCAGTACCTGGGTCATAAATGAGCATTCTGGGTACCTGGTTCTTTACCCAGATCTGCTGCTTTCTGGCACTACAATATCAAATAGTATTCGATGTATGAGAAGAGCAGTGCTGAGTGAAAGGTTTAGGGTAAGTGTTAATTCCAGAGCATCATGCATACTAATGGATTACTGTTCCATTGAGACTGGTGGTTTGGTTGAATGTTAAAACTGGCTGAGATGCTGTATCACAAAATGTCATTTTTTGCTATTGGCGGGGTATAAATCCAAATGGATAAGAGAAAGGAGTGGTATACAGCCACTGAGAGCCTGTGACTGAAACAAGACACTTAAGTACAGAATGAGATGGTGTCAGGCCTTCATTAAACAGTAACAGGAATAAACTAATCATGTGGGAGTCCTGAGTCCAGGATAACACCACCCTCCAGTTGTGGTTGGAACCCACAAGTGCCAGTTCTGTAAAAGGTATCAGTAAGTACTTTAAAAAAAGCATACTGATCAAATTTCCAGTTGTTTGGTGGCTCATGCAGAGCTCATAGCTTACTACTGCTTTCAATTCTCATGAGTCTACAAAGCCCGGTCCTGGTGACGCTTAGATGGGTTTCTGAGCCATTCTGGTGATACTTGGAATAATTTTGTGTGAGTTGGTAACACACAGGAAACTGCTTCATGCAAAAAAGAATATCTGTAAGATTGTGAAGGTGAGTATTTGCATTAGGAAATAGTGCTATTAATCCTGCCCACAGGTAAAACTTGCTGAAAATTCATTTTAATCTGTACTTTTGTTTCTCACCTGTCAGTCACATAGGGCTCTCGTGTGCTAACTTTATTAGGGTTGGGATAAAAATGAGAGAGGAGAGACGCATTTCTTTTCGGCTGCTTTCACAGTCAGCTTTGACTAGATATTTTTTAGTGAAGGTAAAAGCTCTAACGAATGTGTAGTTAAATAAGTACAGTCCATCGTGCAGAAAATAAACCCCAGAAATTTTATAGGACAGGTGTCCTGAAGTGGTTATAAATATTCTTGAGTGTTGTGTGTGTGTTTATTTATAATATCTGTTGCAGGGCTCAGAGTGTGGTTCACGCCAAACACTCATTGGTACAATTCTTCATGAAATTTTCCAACAATCAGTAACAAATAACTTGGCACAAGAAAAAGTTAAAGAACTAGCAAATAAAATTGTGTATGGACAAAAGTACCTCAAAGACATGTAAGTAACATTGCAAGTGTTTTTTATCTTTGGAAGACAGGGTAGCAACATTTCTACCAGCAGATAAATTTCTATGTTAAAAAATGTAGCACTAGTGTCGGGAGAATATTCTGCCAAATGACCTTGTTTAATGAGACTTGGGTATCTTTTAGTAATATATTTTCTTGTTTCATAATGTAATTTGATTTGCCTGCCCTGCTGATGTACTTCTATAGCTGTGGGTTTTTTTCTTCCAGACCAAGCAGGTTGGAGTATTTGTACCTGTAGCATTAGATTTCCAGGCATTTCCCCAAGCTGAGTTATATGTGAGATGAACATAAATCATTTTGATCCTTGGGAGATGAATTAGAAACTTCTGACTGACTAAGCACTGAGAAGTCTGATATTATTATATTTTTTTTATCAGGTTACTTAATAACTCAGTTGTTAGAGGACCTTTAACTTATTTTATCTGCAAAGCTGATAGAAATGCTGGCATAGTTAGTCTTCATATTTCCATCAGAAAATGGCAAGTTTTAAGATTCTACTGCAGACTTGAATAAAATAAAATTCAAGTCACATTAAAAACCCCTATTATATCTAGAATATTATAAAATGTATATTGGGCAATGTCAGTATCTGTTAGCTCCAGACCAGTTGGAAGTTAAAATTGTAACAAGATTTATTACTCTAATTTAGTTTTGAAGGTGGATATTTTAAATTTTGGCTGTTAAGACTACTTATGTGTCACTGGGCCTCTGTGTTTGAAACTGTTGATTTGTGGTTCCTCTTTGCATATGTAGGCTACTGTTTGTTGGGATTGAAAATTAAATTATGCACAAGTCTGCTGGCTGTGGCCTTTGGCACTTGTATAAACCTCCCTGTATATTTAGACAAAAAGCAAATGGCCTTTAAAAAAAAAAAAAATGCATAAAGCATAGGAACAGTCTTTTTTAAATGCATGCGTCTGCTACTCCTTTTTTGCAGTCTGTTAGTTTTGTTTCATCGCATCTACCATGCTGCTGCTTTCCTTGTGCTAGACCTGTCATTTCAAAAGTTGCATCAGAAAAGAACATAGTGGGTTCTATCTCTTCTAAAGGATGTTCACTTACAGTTTTATGAAGTAATAGAGTTGAACCTTAATGAATCTGTCCCTATCTAAAATGTATAGATGCTTATTCAAACTTGAGAGCTATTTCCATTATCTTTTTATTGCTTCAGGCAAAATTTTGTTTGTAATGGCAACAAATCTAGTATTTCTGTCTCCTTAATGTACATGGCTTTATTTTTTAGGTATCACCTAAATCTGAAACAAACAGAAATAATGCAGGAAGTGGAAGAATATTTGCCATCATTTTTTAAATGGGTGGAAGACTTCATGCACAATCCAGCTAACCAAAATAAAATGCTACTAAAACTGTAAGAAACCTGAATTAGAAGTAAAAACCATTCTAAGTTGTATATCTTGTTTGGTTCACTTTTAATTTTCAGAACAGCGCTTTTTATGCAAATCTGTTCAGTGATAAGGAGCTGATTTGTGGCCCTACTGTCAAAATAGCTGAATTTAGCTGCCATTGTGAATGCTGGGGAAGATGTTAAGACTGAGGGTGAACTGACATAGAAATCTTATTGGTCTTAAAATCCTTGTAAACAGCATGGTTCCAAGTAGAAATTTTAGCAATTAGAAAAGCAAGCATGTTTGATCTACTGACTAAGCTAGAAGTTACTGTAAATATGTGCAAGACTACAAATCAGTATGTGAAACTATTTATTAATCAAATACAATTCTTCACTAAGATAACAGTTTATCAGAGAAATGGTGAAATTCAACTGCTGCTGAGCTCTTGTTTGTGGCTTCTTGCTGTTAATGGTCAAAGCCATAGGGTGTTAAAGTTTCAGTGAAATGGCAGGTCTGAGTAAAATGCTACTTTCCAGTATATATCATTACACTTTTTCAAGAAACAAAATGTTTTCAAGTGTAGTTATTCAGAAAATAACAAACTATTAAAACACATTTTAATATTAAGAATTAAGGGAAATTGTACCTTCTGACTTAATTTTCTTCCTAGGTCAAGTGAAGAGAAAACACAAGATTTCACTTCGAAGATAGAGATTGAAGACATCTTGGACATTGAAGAGAACATCTGGTCTCCCAGGTTTGGGTTGAAGGGGAAGATTGATGTTACAGCCAGGGTGAAAATTCATCGCCAGTCTGGAGTACAGTCTCGGATAATGCCCTTAGAGATCAAGTCTGGCAAGGAATCAAACTCCATAGAGCACAGAAGTCAGGTACAAAACCCAAATGTCTAATTTCACCATCAGTGCCTGTGTATACTTTTTTTTATGGTGACCTATTTTATAATCTAGAGTTGCAGATGGTTGATCCTGGCAGGCCAAAAGCTGCTGATATAAAATGGAAGTGAACTGAGGTGTGAAAAGTATATATGTTTACCACCTTCAAACACATAGTTTTTGTCCTGGAATATCTGTTCTTTTATCTCTTTTTAGTACATTCAAATGTTGGGTTGAGGCAGACTGCTTCAGGAATTAGTGTCGTGCCTCTTTTTTAAATAGCTGACCTGATTTAGAGGTACTATTTTTTTATAAGCTTTTGTTAAAGAAGATACCTTTTAATTGAAATCCTTGATTAGGTGCTTACAACTTCTGGCTTCTAGATTACTTGTGGTAGTAATGGCTGCTTAACCATATAAGTGATAGAAAAACTAAGTACAGCTTATAACATATTTTGGTTTTAATATGTTGTAATAAGTTTATATATAATGTTTGCAGGTTATTTTGTATACATTGTTGAATTTAGAACGGAGAGTAGATCCTGAAGCTGGATTTCTTCTTTATCTTAAAACTGGTACTATGTATCCTGTTTCTGCAGCTCGCATGGACCGAAGAGGTAAAGTTCTTTCCTTTCCCCGGAAATCATAATTATCTTAATTAAAATGAAACATTTTGGTAATAGTTATAAGATTTACTCCCATGAACATCTCTGTATTTAGGGAGGTATCAGTTGTTACAATGTTATGAACTCCAATAAGTTTATGTTAAAAACTTAATTGTTTTATTAATACTCCACTAGGACTTTGCTATATGAATACTCACTTCTTAGCTGACTTAAAAATTGATGGCTAGTCACTTTTGAGTTGAAATCATTACAAACAAACCCAAAGCCATCAGCTTGGTATGTTCTTTTCTTGACAGAACTAATGAAGTTAAGAAACCATGTGGCCTTCTATTTAACACACAGTACATCTAAGTCTGCCGTGGGAAGACAGCAGTCACACCTTGCTGCTTTGCCTCCTGTCAGTGATGACAGTCAAGCCTGTAAATATTGCTCCCAAATACACAATTGCTTTCTATACAGCAGGTAAAAGAAAAAAAAAAAGTTTGGCTATTTTTTTTTTTTAAATAATCATAGCTTTTGATACCGTGATTTCATTTTTGTGGTTGACAGTTTATTTCCTTATTGAATACTCTTGCACCCCAAAAGAATGTTCTATAGGCTCCACTGCAACTTTTATAATGTGAGTACCTGATTTTGCAGATGTTTATTGTGTTTGCTCAGATACCTTTTCTGCTAGACAAAATTTCAGATAAGTCTGAATAAATTATTTCATGATGGTAACAGATTTCTGTTACATCGAAGTTAATAACAATTATGATTTTTAAAAGCTGTATTCTCACAACTCTTTGAAATGGGCAGTCTTTTGATGCTGAATTATATTTGGACAACAACTCTTTCACTTTGATTCTATACCAGATTGCTTCCCTGTAGGGTATCACACAAGTAATGATACATTACATTGATATTACTCTGCTGAAGTGTTATTGCGTCTCTTGTTAAACAGAAGTCATGAGAAAATGCTTGATAAATTTTCACGTAACAGTTTTAAAAACAATGCAATAACTTTATAAGTTTTAGTCTTTTATTTATGCTACCAGAACCAAAGCTATATACTGAAGAGATCAAATGAGATATGTTACAACAGGAGAGCTTTTGAGGTGATCGTGTGTAAACAGAATGCCTGATGGTTTTTAAAATTGTAATGGTAAAAGTGTATGTTGAGGGAAGTAGCTTTGTGGACACACATGATATGTTTTTATAAACCAGGTTTTGTGAAATATAATTTCTAATATTCAGTTGTTACAGCAACAGGATTATTATTAATACTATCTGGGTAGCTATTAACTTCTAGATTAACGTTCTTTTTTTCTTTGTTTGCATTTTGTATACATGATTAGGTATAATGTCTCTTGGTATTTAGTTCTGAGGTAAATTGACCAGAAGTCTGCTTGTGTATTAACTACTAAATCCCTTTCACTTATCTAAATCTCTACATACAGGGTATTTAAAAAAGATGGACCCAATTTGAAATCACTGTATCTCTGAAATTGGGTCCATCTTTTTGAAACACTCTGTAGTATTCATATCGTGCCAAGAAGGAAAAAAAGATCAATTATCTGTTAACATATACAGTACTATCATTGAAATGTCTTTAATTGGTCTTTGACTCACTTATTGTCCTTAATAATACAAAATCCTAGACATGATGTAGAGTTACTAACGTGAGCTTTTTCATATGAACAAAGGATACAGATTCAACTTTATTACAGTATGATAGATTAATCTATCTGCTATGTTACAGTATATATTTAGATTGGCATTATGTGCCTATAGACCTGCAAGGAGAAAAGCATACAAGTTGACTCTTCCCTGTGTTTGGTTCTGCTCCTAGAGCTGTGGAACAAAAGATGGACAACGTGTCTCTTCCTCCCGCTATGGTACCTGTTATTGAAAGAGAGACCCAGCACCTGAAGCCCTCCCACTTAGAGTATTTCAGCCTCTGGTATCTAATGCTA
Organism: Patagioenas fasciata; assembly: GCF_037038585.1. Taxonomy (NCBI): domain Eukaryota; kingdom Metazoa; phylum Chordata; class Aves; order Columbiformes; family Columbidae; genus Patagioenas; species Patagioenas fasciata. The sequence goes on from NC_092527.1 coordinate 8,939,174, forward strand.
ACCTTGGAGCTGCAAAGTGGAGACAGCAGAAAGGGATATAAAAATATATGGATGATGTCTTCTTTGGAAAGGTAAGATGTAATTTCTAACCTGATGCAAATGATGCTTCCTTCAGTAACGGGAAGTGAGGCATTGTCAACCTGTGTTCTCAACACAAGGAAAACCACATGTAATACTTGTAGAAATAGTCAAATATGCTACTTAGATAGGTAAGATTTTTGTGAGATGTGACCTAATGGAGACATTAGCCTACTAGATTTATTAGTTTTGTATTTGCAATATGATATTTGTTTTTTTATTGTTGTTAATTCACACATAGGAAGCGGCAAACTGCAGTCTCATTCTTCAGAACCAAAAGTGGTTTAATTCTGTTTGGGTTGTGTCCGTGGGCTGAGGTGGCGTGCTGCCTGTGAGCCCAGCTCGCTCTGCTGGTTCCTTGAGGGTTTACTTGACAAACAATGGTGCGTTTTGGACCATACTTCCAGGTGTGGTGATAAACGTGGATAAAAGCAAACTAAAGGTGCTTGTTGGCTGAAGTACCATGTAATTACACATCATCTAGTCCAGCAGGTGTGGCAAAAGGTTATAGGCTCATTTCAAAGCATCCATAGAAGTCAAACGTAGCTGGGTTGTTTTAAGGGAGATAAGCAACTTCATAAGCAAATATGGAACATCTTAGTGAAGTGAATCTATATATTTCAATGTTTATTTTTTAACACGAAATTATAGATAACTTTAACCTAAATATCAGAGTCTGTTCTTGAAACAATTGCAAGGGTTCTCTATGTATTTTTACTATCCTTCTTTGGTCATAGTGGCTATTGTGAAGTGACTGTTTAATCTTACTGGTTCTCATGTGTGGTGGGGTTTTTTCTTAGGGCTTTTTTTGTGTGTGTGTGTGGTTTTTTGTTTGTTTGGACATTTTTTTGTTGTTGTTTTTCTGTGTTGGTTGAGGGTGGTGTGTGGTGGTTTTTTGTTTTGTTTTTTTTTTTTTTTTTGTACTTGTGGGTATTTTTTTTAATATTTCTCTTATTGAGAGGATCTTGATATTAAAATATGTTTTGTTTCCCAATATCTTCAGAGAGAAGGCTGGAGATTGTGTTGGAAACATGATCAGAGTTGATGAAGTGCAGGAAATTTACGAGGGACAGTATCTACATTTTTTCCAACGTAAAAATGGTGCCATACCTGGAACAAATCTATTGGTTGGTGATCGAGTGGTTGTGAGTGGAGAGGAAGATGGTTTACTTGGTTTGGCTACTGGCTATGTTAGAGGAGTCAGTGCGACAAAAGTCTCCTGTTTGTTGGGCAGGTAATAGAACAACAAAAGGAAAAATATCTGTTTGAAGACACTTACGATACTGGCTTCAGGAAGGGAGCTTCTAGGTGTCCAAAAAGCTCTAATTTTTTCTGATTCTACTTGCTGGGCTTAGGGAAGTACCCTTCAGAAATTCTCTTATCTTGATTGAAAATGCCAGTACTTGGTCAGTGTATGTGCCTGTATATTTAACTAGGTTGTCCAAATAAAAAGCGTGCTTGCAAACTCAATTTACTTCTGCCTCCAACATGATACTATATGGATACAGTGATTATTGTGTTAATAGTAACTTCCATTATTCAGAGTATATTGCCTTTAAATTTGGCTCTGATCATGTTATATTTAGACCAGTTAATAGTGTGTTTCTTCTAGCTATTGGTTCACTCTTGGACATCTGGGAGGTATCACTTAGCACTTAATAATAACTCTTTAATCATCAACATGCTGCCTGTAAACAGAATTCTTTTGTTCATGTTACTGTCATCCTTCAGGAATTTGTCAAAGATCCCAAAAACCACCACATTTAGGTTGGATCATGAAGAAGGAGACTTTGGTATAGGAGTCCCTTTTGAAAACCTTTCTAAATTGATGAGAGATTCTCCAGTCAGGTACGAGAAATCAGATTAATTTCACACTTTAAGTATTTTTAGACAAAGTTTCTCAACTGGTAACTCTTTTTTTTTTTTTTCTGTTTTAATCTGCAGTGAAAGGCTCCGCAACTTGGTAATCGACTTCCACAAACCACGTTTTATTCAGCATCTGAGCTCTGTCCTTCCTCCAGAAGCAAAGGAAACTGTTGCTAATATTTTAAAGGGTACGAACTAGTTTTCCCCAAAATCCTCTATTTAGTAGCACGTCTGTATAGTCAATGCATTTCTCACACTAAGTAGAAGGGTATTTTCCTACTTTAGGGTCCGGTGGTAGTTTCTGGCTTAAAAATTAAAACCAAGTTCTTATGTCGCAGGTCTTCCTGTGGTTAAATTAGTCATAAACTATAATAATCAAGACATGACTGGATGTTTGATTAGAATTTTATTTTACTTTTGTTAATTGCTTGCAGTTTTTGATTTGTGATTCCCTCTCTGACCTTTACAAAAGGGAGGAGCAGGAAAGGCTCTTGGGACAGAGGAAGCAGGCATGGAGGGGATGGGAGGAGTTAGGCTTTGGTGTGAACATACACTCATATAATTGCTCCTGCTGACTCCTTGGCTATTCTGTTGTGCGTGATGCTTTGACTATTTTTTTTTTCTTATTTTTTAAAAACAAGATTTGTTTAGGAACGTGGCAGTGTCTCATATTTGAAAATATTTCATTGTTCTCTGACAGAGATGTCTGTGAAAACAGATATTTAACTGAATTCTCTCACAGCAAATAGAACTTTTAACATAAACTCAGTCTGAAGACTTGTTTTTTGCTTGAGCTTTGCCTAGTCCAAACAGCTGGAACAAACTGCTTATTTGCGTCAAAGTGGGTAAAACATCTCTGATGTAACATTTCTTCTGAACAAGATGATGCTATATGTGCAAATTGTTTCCCTTTCCTGTGAGCCATATGTTTGAATGTGAAAGTGGGTATGAGAAAATAGAAATGTCCCTGCTTGATATCATACGGAGGTTGTCATTTAGGATATTAGAAAAAAGTCACAAAAGGTCTAAGTGTAAAAATGTCCTCAGCGACTGATTTTTAGGACTGTAGTGCAGACCTTGTACTACGTCTTACTTATTATGTTTAATATCATTGTTTCATTAGAACCTACAGACTTAACTTTACTCAATTCTTTTAAGGGCTTTAGTGAGGAGGGGAGCTATAGTTTTGTTTTTTTAACTTCAATTATTACAATGATCATGAAGTGTAGACATTTCACTCTGATTTTTCTTCTTAAAGGTCTGAATAAGCCTCAGAAACAGGCAATGAAACAAGTGCTGCTTTCAGAAGACTACACACTTATTGTGGGTATGCCTGGAACAGGAAAAACTACTACAATATGTGCTCTAGTAAGATCATGTACCTTGATGTTTACATTTTTTGTGAAATTTAGAAGATGACAGTAAACAAATTGTCTATAAAGCACACCATCTAAAATTAATTGTCATGACTTAGCGTACTCATATCTGCATAATTTCAAAGAAGAAAACACATTTCTTTTTACTTTAAAACTCACATTTGGTAGGACTACAATTTATTTTGTGGAATAGGATTCTTTTTTGCATGTGTAGGAAAATACATGGGAGGGAGGAGATTGAGGTATATTTACTCACTTTAGCCTTAAAATTCTTTGACCCCCCAAATGTCAGCAAGTCCCCAAATCCTGAGTTACAGCTCAAGAAGGGGACTCCCTGGGGAAGCCAGTAGCTTGTCCACTGTAAACTGCATAAACCCCGGTGCTGAAGCTCGGTGCAGCTGGCTAACTGTCTCCTCTGGCTGGTGGTTCCCCTTCCCCAGGAATGGCCTGTCGGAACACACTGGATTTGGGCTGTGGGCTGAGTTTTTCTGGAAACAGCAGTGTCATCTCGCTTCCAGTTGTCATCAGCTCACGGGGAACGAGGAGACTGGAGAGCAGCAGCTGCTGCTGTTGGCAGATTGGCTCGTTCTGCCGAATCTCTTGTGGCTGAATTGTCACGGAGAACAGTGTTTGTGGAGTGGGCCGCGTGGCGTACTTGTATGTGAAATAACAACTTTTTCTTTGCCACTCATTAGGTGAGAATTCTTTCTGCTTGTGGCTTCAGTGTTCTTCTGACCAGTTTTACGCACACTGCTGTAGACAATGTCCTGCTCAAGCTAGCCAAATTCAAAGTTGGTTTCTTGCGGTTGGGGCGAGCTCAGAAAGTTCATCCGGATATACGGAAGTTTACAGAAGAAGAAATTTGCAGGTCCAAATCAATTAAATCTGTAATGGATTTGGAAGAGGTCTATAACAGTCAGGTGAGAAAAGCGTTTTCACTAGCCTTGCAAAATAGTAAGGATAATTACATTAGCATTCTGATGGTTCAGATGCTGCGGAGAAGGATCTTGTCCCAGGGGTATGGTACTGGTGTGAGAAATCTGAGCTGAAAGAGATACTCAGTTTCTGCATTGCTTGGATTTATTTATAACCAATAATGACCAATATGAAGAGTCTGTAATTTGAAAATCATTTTTTATGTCTCCATGAAGTATATGATAATTACAAGTGATAATTCCCAAACACTCCAGTGCTTTTATCTGAGATATTGTGTTGGATTTTTCACATATATATCCTCTCCTTGTCAAATTTATCCATTAAGGGGGTGGTAATTAACTGCTGCAACCTCCTCTATCTTTATTCACATATTGTTACTGCTTGTCCCTTTTGCCTTCCCACATGCTGGTTGTACCATTTGTGCTGAGGATGGGGGAGACTGCTGTGCTGTGCAGCTGATCTGGTCAAACACTAATTTTTGATTGAAAGATCAGTGCTGCCTTTGTGAACATTAATGCGAAGGACTGTAACAAGAGCTGGGTAAACTGAATCAGTGGCAGCTTTAATTTAAATTCATTAAAAGAACGAAGCGTCATGGTAGTTGGAGTAAATACCAACATTGCAAAAGCCACCATTTTTTTGTTGATGGGCATTGCAGGGAAATTATTGAAGTTATAAGGGAAGTGACCTGTGTTTCAAGTTGCAGCAGAAGCACAGAGGTGGGAAGAACTGTGCTGCTGTTGTTTTATCTTTTTGGAATTAAAAGAAACCAAAACAGAACATGTAATTTTCTAAGGTAGTCATTTCAGCACACTCCATGAATTGTACATGTATGGAACCTGCTACCACTCTGAACACATGGCAGGAGTGAGTTATTTAATAGTCTGTTATAAAGCTGTTTTTTGTTTGTCATTTGCAATTGATGCAAGAATATGCAAGGCCAATATGTATGCAAGGTGTGCTGGTCTGATTTCAAGGTTTAATAACTTGATTTACTTTGTCTTGCATTTTAGTTTGGTTTAATGGGACATATTATTTTTCCTCTTAATTTAGAAAGTGTAGTCATAACACATATAAGATGTACCTTATCCTTAAAGTGTGTCTTAATTTTCAGCCAGTGGTAGCAACGTCTTGCATGGGAGTAAATCACCCCATCTTTGTTCAGAAGCAATTTGATTTCTGTATAGTTGATGAAGCTTCCCAAATAAGCCAGCTCATCTGTCTGGGCCCACTGTTCTGCTCGAAAAGGTTTGTGCTGGTAGGGGATCATCAGCAGCTGCCTCCACTTGTACTGAATGCAGAGGCAAGGTAAGATAAAACGCTGCTGGGCAGTTATTAGGAACATGGATTCTTGGAAGGCTCTTGCAATATTTTACTAGACACATTTTTTGTTTGTTTTGTAACAGAGATCTTGGCATGAGTGAAAGCTTATTTAAAAGGCTGGAACAAAACCAAAATGCTGTTGTGCAATTAACTGTGCAATACCGAATGAATAGGTAAACTTTTATTTATTACATGGAGGTTTTTAGTGTGGAATTGAAACCACGAGTTTTGATGCCTTGTCTTGTTTTTTACACCTGCAGTAAAATTATGTCACTGAGTAACATGTTAGTGTATGAAGGCAAACTGGAATGTGGCTCAGAGAAGGTATCAAATGCCACTGTGAACTTGCCCAACCTAAAAAAATTGATACTGGAGCTTGCAGATGCTTCAAAAACATGGTTGAAAGAAGTACTTGATCCAGACACACCTGTGTGTTTTCTGAACACGGAGAAGGTAAAGTTCATCATCCTTTTGAAATTGTATTTCTGGTGTGAGTTCTCTATACAGTCAATAGATAAAACTTCATACAGCTTAAGTAGGGTTAAATGTGTAACTTCAAAAATGGTTTTCTATGTGCCTGTAGAATGTGCAACATGCAAAAATTTGCTAGTATGGCTGATCAATTGGGGTGGTACAGCGAAACATTGTATCTAAGCAGCTGAAAAGTTTAATTCAGATAATATTTCAAAAACAGTGAATGTACTTTAAACTTTTTTTCTCATATGCAGAATGTAGCTCAAAATATGTAGCCATATTGGGTGCCATTGCAACCATGGAATGGCTTCATTTCTAGCACCTGAGGGTCAGGGGTGGTTAAGCTGTGTGCCAGTGGCCTGAATAATTGTAATTCTCCATTGAGTTTTGCAGACCTTCTATACATGGAAGTGTGAGGGAGGAGTAAGTTGGTTCAGGCATGTCCTTTCATAGAGACTGGAATTTTGGCCAGAAAAATTAAACTCTAGAGTGGATAAGAATTATGGAAGGAAACTGACTTCTAGGTAAAATGAGGGAGACTTTAAATGCATGTGGAAAAAGATTAATACATGCATACATATTTGTGATCTCTAGTACTTGCTGTCACTGTAGTTAGTGACTGGATTATGAATATTTACATCTTTGTAACAGGTTTCATGTTGATTCCTATTCATACTGGTTTTTCCCAATAATTGTATTAACTGATGGTCTTTTATGCTGGCCTTGGAAAGAGCTCCCCAGTCTTTCTGTGCTCTCCTAAAGATTCATTTTGTAATAACAATTCTGGTGGAATGTCTTCAATGATCCCACAGTGTTTACTTTAGTGACCTGGAGAAATTAATAAAAATGCCTAAACTAAACAGGGGGACCTTTTCCAGGGTTGCCTCAGTAGCGGCTGTGCCTTTCACAGAAAAGCAGACAATTAGTCCCGGAAAGGAGGCTTGTTCCACTCAGAAACTGGCTGATACACTGTTCATTTATTAACCAGTCCAAAATTAGTAATGTAAGAGGTAGAGTTTCTGTTCTATTTTTTTTTTTCTTCCCTAGAAAGCCCATCTTCAGTATAAGGCAACTGTTCTGTTTGTAGAACCGGTAGCAAAGTTTCACTTTCCAAAATAACTCTTGCTTTTGTTGAGACATTAGGCTATAATGTCATCTCTCTTTTTGGATTTCCCATCAAAACTCTGTGTAGTGTGGTAGTCATAGAGGGGAAGAAAAAGCAAACAAACAAGCAAAAAAACCAACCAAAAAAACCCACAAAAAACCAACCAACTCTTCTGGAAAAGGCAATGAAATCTTCTAATACAAAGGAAAATATTTTCTGCTTCTATAATCTATGCAATATACTGAAAACACACTGTGGTGTAAAAGAAGCTTGGAGAGCATGTTGTAGAACAACAGGATTCTTGCTGAAGTATGTAGGACCTTACTTAAGCAATGCAATATGGACTACATTTTGCATGTGGCTGGAATCCTAAAATAAACTTGTGGGTGCAGTAGCTTACTATTTATAAATATATATATATATGCTGCCTTGAGAAGACCGCTTTGTGGAGTTGCAGCTGTGTTGCATATGAGTTTGTCAATCTGTATTAGATAATTTTTTTGTTCATTTGTAGTGCTGTTGTGTGCCAGACACTGAACACAGATTACACTTAATGAGCTGCCCGGTCAGCTGGATTCCTGGATTTGTGAAGCTTTTGATGCACATTGTGCACCATCAGATTCTATACATGTGCGGTGGGACTGCTCTAGCAAGCAGATGCCACTTACCTGGGATACTCTTAAAACATATTAATTATGTATTGCTTTACCCATATGTTAAACCTTATAGCAATCTCCAAATTCGGATGCTATTGGAGTGGTTGTTTGGAGAAGTAAAACTAGTAAGAAGTTTCTGAGAGTGTTGCTTTAAGTTACACTGTACCACCTCCTATTTTAAGTGGCAATGCTGTCATCAAAACTTAAAAGGAAAACTGTACCAAGTGGCATCTAAGACAGCAAAGCTGATGTATGTCACTAGTAACAGAGGCAAATGGTAGAATGGGTAACGTAGTAAATAGCAGTAAATGAATAATGTAGTAAATGGAATTGAGAGCCAGAAAACAAAAGCAGATTTAGTGTATGCTTAGTTTTAGACTCTTTTTAAATAAATAAGCTTGTCACTTGACCCCAGATGTTTGTAGCTGCATGCCAGTTTACTAGAAGGATAACATCAGGGCCACATTCATGGTTGATGACACTACTTAAACTTTAGAGAAGGCAGCAGCTAAGCAAAGGGGATCAATTATAAAACTGTGATACCAGAATGAGTTTACATTCTCAGCTTGTTCCTGCCTTTCTGGTCTCATTCATACATGATGGAGGGAAAGGGAGTTAATAGTTAAGAAATGCTAAATTCAGTGATTTTTTTTTTTTTTTTTTTTTTTTTTTTTTTTTAGATTTTGAGGTTAAATTTAATATACTACCATTTTGGATAGTTCTTCCCGTAGTTTTAAATGTAGGCTTTCAAACATTTAAAAAAATCCTTTCTGCCATGGAAACAAGGAAAATTCACTGTAAACATCATTATATAGAAAACTTTAGACTATATTTTACATGAAACTTTTGTCCTATTCTTTCACCTGGTCAGGCTGGGAAATGTCCATCTTTTTCATATGATATATGAATATATTGTGTGCACCGTGAAGTCAAATGATGAAGTTTGGCAGTTGCTGAAGGTGACTTTATAGTAATAGAAACTCATTTCAGCAGATTGTTTCAACTTGTTTTGCAATTGCAGTATTCTGAAGTTACAGCATAGGCTCTTACACACTAAAATTTAGCATTTAGCCTTATTTTTTCTATTAAAACTGTTACTGTAAAAACACATATGATATGGTGAGTCAGATATCAGAATATAGTATGCCATTGTAGACAGCAAGAGTAATTATTTTCCATTGTTGTTTTTAAAGGTGCCAGCACCAGAACGTGCAGAAAAAGGTGGTGTAAGTAATGTGACAGAAGCTAAACTAGTGCTCTTCCTCACATCCTTATTTATTAAGGTATCTTTTACATTGTTTGGAGGGACAGCTTTATAATTAATCATGTTTACATTGCTGTGGTAATGCCGACTATATGTGTTGGGTTATTCTTTGAGGGATGACCTTAACGATAAATAGAAGATTGGCTGTGTCACTATAACCAGCTTGACGTTTGTATTTCATTTTCTGCCCCTTGCCTGGTTGGATTTTGGATGCAAAAAAACCTGGATGCAAATTCTTTTAAGAGATGAGGACCTTCTTGTGAGGGAGGGGAGAGGATTTGCCTTTCCTCTTTATTTCATCCAGGTAGCTTCAGGAGTAGTAGAGACTGGGAGTGCTGAATGTTCACCTCACAGTTTGAGGAAGAAAGAAAAATGAGGATTTCAAGGATATCTGTCTTTGTACTAGGTTAAGATAAAGCTTTTGAGCTTGCAGTAACTAATATTTTCTATTTTCATTAGTTAATACTAGTTATACTGGGTATTATACTGAATATGCCATACCTGTTATATTACTAACTGGTATATTATACCAGTTTCATTGATGATTTAAGTGTAAATACAATATCTTGCAGCACTGTTTCAATGCAACAACAACAACAAACAAACAGCAAAAAAGAAAAACCTCCTTGAGAGTCTTCTGACAGTAATGAGTATCCCAAGCTAACTGCAGTGACAATTTTCTTCTGTTTCTCTATCATTCAGGCTGGCTGTAAGCCTTCAGACATTGGCATTATATCACCATACAGACACCAATTAAAAACAATCACTGATTTGATGGCAAAATTGAAGGACAGCAGAGTGGAAGTCAACACAGTAGACAAATACCAAGGAAGAGACAAAAGTATCATAATTGTATCTTTTGTTAGAAACAGCAATGATGAAAATGTAAGTTGGTCATTTTATCTTCAGCTAACTTTCAGTCTATTTTGGATGTGTTTTGAAAATCAGTGTTTTATCTACTATGTACATGAAATTCTGAAATTTATAAAGGAAAAATAAAAGCAAATTATGTTTATTAAACAGCTTGGCGCCCTCCTGAAGGACTGGCGACGTCTTAATGTGGCTATCACCAGAGCGAAGCACAAACTCATCATGGTGGGCTGCGTTCCATCCCTGTGCCGCTACCCTCCTTTGGAGAAGCTCCTCGGCCATTTGCAGTCGGAGGCAATGATATCCTTTTAATTCCATGCTCTTTTGTGAAAGGGGAAAGGTAAGATTGACTTGCTGAGATTTTTGAGAGAAGATATTTGTTTGGGTTACAGTTTTAACATCGATTGGCAACACAGTACAAAATGTGCTAATTAAATATACCAGAAAAGATACTTGACATCAGGCAAATAGATTAATTTAGAACTTTTACTGTCTTCAAAAGTAGAAAAAGTCCATGCTGATTTGCAAGTCAATTCTGACATAATTTATTTTAATTTTGAGGCCTGAATTTTTAATGTTTAATGCTTTTGAATTTTTTTTTTTACCTCCTAATTTCTTGGCAAGTTATGCCAGTGTGATTGTTTTCCTCAGAGTTACCATGCATTTAAACACATCTGGTGAGAGAACGATTCATGAATAATGTTGTTAGAATGGAAAATGGTGTCACTTTCAGATTACTTCTGAAATTTTGTCTTTCTCTCTGGCATTGTATTGAGTCTTCTGTAGCTATGGCTGTTTCCAACTCGTATTTAAAAAGGAAAGACCTTGTTAGCTGCTTTCTTTGCAAACACCAGTGCATATTGAAACAGTTGTTTTGTTTTTGTGAAAGTAGTATGTTATCAAAATGCTTCCTTAACTTGCTACATCTTCAATCTTCCAGCAGGAGCTCACGAAAGTATCCACAAGTGTAACATTTTGTGACTGTGAAGATATGGAGAGTTTTACAGGCATTTGTGTATTTTCTTCTGGTGCTGCTGACTGTAAATAATGGGTTAGTGGGGTATGAATGCTGTGTGCTGGTTAATCTGAGTGCAGCCAAAACAAAAATCCCATTTGATTATTTGAAATGCTTCCTGTTGCTAAAATAGCACCACACATCTGTCTTTAAGCTGATTAAGTTGGTCTTTTTAATACCCATGTACTTGTAACAAACCGGAAATATGAACTGTTCTGTTCCATCAGATACTGGGATAGCTACTTCAATATTCACTTTTATCCTGATAAGCAGATATCTGCATAGTGAATGGAAAAACCCTTGATATGAAGGGGAGGACTAAACCGACACTGCATTGAGTCATAGTTTTCTGGGCTCAGTTTGGTTTTAAAGATGCTCAAATGTAGTTTACATACAGTAATTCCATTTGTTAGAATTCCTACTTCAGATGCTGTGGTTTTGTGCTGTTTGGAAAACAAACAAACAAACAAAACCTGAAAACTTCCTTCTTCAGAACCTCACATTGTTCTTTAAAGTGTACTTTTAAAAATACTGAAGTCTTTTATATTTATATACATAATGTAATGAATCTCTTATATGAAGAGCCCTTTATGACTTCCCTAATCCCTGGATTTTGCGTATGACTGGGACAAATTAAGTATTGATTCACTTAGTTCCCTTTTATGAACTCATATATTTAGTAGATAAATCCGAAGTGAAATCCTGCCCAGTTGAAGATCATAGGAAAACTCTGGTTTCCTTTACTCCAAAAAAACCAACCAAACAAAAAAATTTCCCAAGAACAAAACTAGAGATGCAGTTCAATGACTAAGAAGTTTACATGCTCAGGTTCTGCTTTTTGTAAAGATGATAGCAAAGGTACAATACAAAATATCTTTTACTTGACAGATCTAGTTTAGTTTCTTTGTACTACCTCATATTCTAGGCTATTTCTGAGAAGTTTACCTCCAAGATCGCTAGTAGAAACAACAATTTTTTGATTACTACTTGTTTTCTCTTGGAATAATTTCAAGTACTGTGCATATAGTTGCAGACAAACTTATACATGTTAAATGTGGGCATTTTCACTCCTTTTTTTTAAAACTGCTCCCTAACTTCTGTAATGTTTGAAATAATAAAAATTTGATGTTGGTTTTGTTCTAGTTGTTTAATACTTTAGCTTTGTACTGTTCAAAATATTTGTATTATATAAAGCAATACAAGTACTTCACAGGATACTATCTTTTTCAGTTGAAAATACACGCTTGTTCATCAGCTATGTATGTACTCTAGGTCTTTCAAAAGATCAAAATAATTAGAGAGTTACTGCTAAAATATGCTCTTAGTACAGTAGTTCTTTCAGAATAACATATGCTTGTATAGAAAAGTTTTCTCTACAAAAGTAATGAGATTTATCTGTTTACTTACACCAAACTATGCTTATCTAGGAAATGATCTGTATGCTATGGAAAGAAAAAAAAGGACATATTGACATCCATCCACAAAGTTGCATGAGAAACAGGCCGAAGAACAATCCCGTATTTCCTTATCCACTTCTAAAATGCACATTTTCCTCTTGTCACATGGTAAAAATTGGTTTGAGCAGAGATCTACAGATGAAACTGCTCCCTTCTGCCAGGCCAAGGCCATGACATCCCTTTTATCCCTTTTTCTCTGCACTCTTTTCTGTCGTCTTTTTGTCCCACAGCTGGTTTGCCTCTCCTGAGAAGGGGACAGGGAAGAGCATGATTTAGAATAATTATGAAGCAACGTGGCTCATAGTGTGTAGATGCAGTACACATAAACTGAGATTCTCTCCATGACAAAAATGGTAAGTTAAACTCTTCAGTTGTCTGGGCTGGAGGTGTTGTGGTTTTTTTTTCTGAGATACATGTTTCAGGAATGAGATACATATTTCAGAACTCTTAAATTAAAACTAAAGACTTGTTGATATCTCCGTGTTGTTTAAACTACCAACTTTTATTCCCAGCACACTACTTTTTAAGGTACTGAGCTCAAGCGTTTATTCTGTCATGTTTCCCAGGTTAGAGAATTATTATTTTGAATAAGTGTTGGGGGTTGAAGCTTTTAGTAATAAGAAACAGAAGGCGACGTTTCAAGTTTATGCAGCTTTACTGTGCTTATATCGAAGGTCTGGAGAGCTGTTACCCATCTCTTTTTGAAAACCCAGCTCTGAAAACACAGCATGGGCTGTGTGAGCAGTACGGCGGTACCGGCGCTGTCGGGGGTTATCGCGATAGGCCGGGAACCGCAGGGCGGGACCGGGGCGGGTCCTCCCGCCCGCCGGGGGCGCCGTTGGGCGCGGTTGGAGGGGCGGCCCCGGGCAGCGGTGGGGCGGGAGGAGCCGCAGGGAGCGGCCGTGGTGGCGGCTTCTCTCCAGCCATGGGTGAGCGGGGCTGGGTGGGCCGGGGACGAGGGGGAGACGGGGCGTGAGGCGGCGACTGCGGCGGGAGCGGGGCTGGGGCAGCCGCGGGGGGCGGCGGCGGCGCCGGGAGCGGCCTCGGCCCGCGATCTGTCCTCAGCGGCGGGTGTCTCTGCCGCCGGGTGACCCACGGAGACCTTGTGCCGCCCGTAGCCGTAGCGACGACGCGCTTGTCTTTTTTTTCGGGTGGCTGCTCATCCGGACTGGGAGAGGAATGTTGTGTCTCAGGCCGAGCCTCACCGGGCAGGGTCTGGTGAGGCCGGCGACATCAGTGCCACCTGCATAGCATCCCCGCCGGGTGAGAAGAGCCCTTCGTAGCTCGTTTTTCATCACCCATGCACAATCTACCCCATACAATCCTAGCAATTACAGGAAAACACACCATCTGAAATTGTAAATTTTATTTTATTTTAAAGCTAGCGAAGAAAAATTGTGATGTGGAGGTAGACCACACTTTAAAACAGACCTAAAATGTCTTTCTGCCCCAGAAAAGCTGGGAAGAGGGCTGGCAATTACAAGGACAGTAGATGTGGAAATCTGTGTGGAGGATCAGCCCCAAAAGTCGAAATGAGGTCACCTGAAAAAGGGATTTGTAAGATGCCTTTGGGGAAATAGACTTGAATACTTAGCGAGGGAGAGCTGCCCACCCGAGGTCTGAATCCAGTGGGGCTTTTTCTACAATAACGTTCACATTTAGTACTGTCAATAGCAAACCTATTAAAGAACCAGGAGGTCTGGTACGAGCTTTACCAACAGAAAGCTCTTGGTGTTGCCAGGCTCCGTCTGCTCGGGGCGGGCTGGTGCTGCTCTTGGCTGGGTTGGATCCGTTCACGGAGTCCGGAGATAAACCAGTGAGCCATGACTGCTCACCGAGTGCGTTTTAGCCAGAGCACTGTTGCTCACTGTTTGCTGTGGCTTCTAACATCTTTTAGTGACTTCTGTTGAAGTACTGGTGAATTGAGAGGTTATAGAAGTAGTTTTCAAGGTTATCTCGGGTGCATGATCTCAGTCATTGTTTTTCACTTGATAACTGAGATAGGCTATATTGTATAGGAATAATGTAATCTGATGTTTGATAGACAGGAATACAGAAAATTAGAAAGTAATTTTCTAAGTGTCTGATCTCTAATACCTACATACCTAGAGCTGCGATATGCAAGAAATGAGACAAGTAATTTAATTGCTGTTTGAGGAACTGAGAAATTAGCCATCTGTTATAATGATGAATTTTTTCATTTGTTTTTGGTTTTATTGTGTACAGTTCTTTATGTTTTCTGATGTGCAAAGACATAAGGTCATATACCAATATGCAGATTTGCAGAGGAAGAGGTTCACGTTTTTCCCTCAGACAGAAATCTGTGTAGATATTTTAACATCTGTGCCTCAGTGTCTTGAAAAAGACGATCTGTTTTTATTAGATTTAATTGCAAATAAGGGAAAACAGTTAATCATCAACTTTTTTGCTTCTTTCCCAGTTATTTTGATAATGGTGAATAAACAGATGGTTGCTTTGTCTGTGTTAGAGGGTGGCCTGAATGTTTGAATTGCTTTATTATAAGTGAAAATAAACTAAGGATCTCATGAATTTAAGAACCTGATTTCAGTAGCAGGACCTCTAAGAAGAGGAGCCTTGTCCATTTTGTCAGAATAAGATGATTTTTAAAAGCTATGGGATTTTTACTGAATAGGTTTAATCCCTAAATGCATTTTTGTAGTGTACGTTTTGTAAAGTTTACCAAAAGCATTTTTAAGGTACAGCAAAACCTTTAGTTCTTAAGCTTTCTTGTGCAGAAAATTTTTTGTAGCTATATGCGAAACTAAAATTTCAGTAAGTAATATGTAGTATTTTCCTGAAACTGCACAGGAGAGCATGTGTTTATGTCACTGTGCAATTAAGACTACAGTGGAAAGCGGGTGTATGTGAGAATTATGATGTCTGTTTCTGTAGGCAGACTGTACTACACCAAACACATTCTTCCATGAACAGGAACATGGCTTTACTACCATGGTGTTTGTTAGAGGGGATGCTTTTCTACAACATGGTGGTTTATAGCACTTATTCAATTACTCCTTTGAGTTTATCTAGATTAAGGTACGTTTCTCTTTGAACAAAGTGGCCATGAAGCATTTTGTTATTTTGCATCTCTTCTAAAACTTGAAAAATAACCTTTTTTTTTTCTTTATTGTCTTAGCTGTAAAGGACCCTACAGCTGTGGAAAGAGCAAATTTACTGAACATGGCTAAACTGAGTATCAAAGGTCTCATTGAATCAGCTTTGAGCTTTGGCCGCACTCTGGATTCTGACTACCCGCCTTTGCAGCAGTTCTTCGTTGTCATGGAGCACTGCCTGAAGCACGGCCTCAAAGGTGTGCTGACTGCTCTACCTGCATGGTTTTTTTCCTTTCTTTCTTAAATGAGATAAAATCAAAGTGCGTTATGTTGCTTTAACAAGTGAAGAAAATGTGTATGTTGTCACCTTTTATATTTAATTGTGTCATCATTAATACTTGACAAGGTATTTTTCCACATTTACTGATTTCTTTCATGTACCATTTGCTGTAAGTGATCCAGGGATTACCACAAGTGCATATATGTATCTTATATGTTTAGCTAGTCGTGCTTTCTATTTTATTTTGTTCCAGCACAGCAATTTTATGTTCAGAGTGAAGTAATTCAGAAGATGACTTTGGATACTGGTGAACTGACCAGTGTCACAGCTACCTGTTGTCTGGGTTCAGGAGTTGAACCTTGCATCACAGCAGCTATTTTGAAGGGAGCTACTGCAGTAATTTAAATTAATTATTTCCCAGTATTTTAAATCAATTCAGCTACTTAATTTTTCTCTTCATAGTGAGAAAATCCTTTCTAAGTTACAATAAAACCATCTGGGGTCCTCTGGAACTCGTGGAGAAATTATATCCAGAAGCTGAGGAAATAGCAGCAAGTGTCAGAGATCTGCCTGGCCTTAAGTAAGTAGTATTGGTAAAATACAGCAAGAAAAGTAAAGGATCTCGTTAAGAATCTGCAGATGTCTCATGACTTCACTGGGCATTAATCAAGCCTTTGAACAGCTAGCACATGATATGGGGGGGAGCACAGGTGAATCTTGCTAGCTTTTCATGCTCTGCATAAAATGCTAAAAAAAGTAGTATTTTTATGTTATTTTCTGATGTTTCTGGTGGAAGAGTTTTCTGAATGGTGGACAAAAATGGTGCAATAAGGAGCGGGTTGTGTGTCAAACAGTCTGCATTCTAGAACTGCAGCAACTGTGAGTCTGGTCAGCAAGGCTACATAGAAACAAAAGGTTATGTGCTGAAGAGGAAAGTATGAGGCATCTTTTCAGGTTTGTTTGTGTAGGGTCTTTCTCATGTGTAAAATTACGCTGGGGACTACAATCTCCTCCCATTCCTCTGCACTCTGCTTTTGTATTTAGCTTTAGAATTGGCTGTACATTAAATTCCAAAAGGACTGGGTTACATTGTGATTGGTATGTGGCAGCAAAAGGGTTAGAATCTATAGCTGTAGACTGTATCTAAAGCACATAGGCATAGAAATTGTTACTTACTCTTGTATCAGGCCAGATTAAATAATAACCTTTGCCAAATGTGTTACACTCTTCCTATCTTGATATAGCATGCAAATGTTTTTTGTTGCTGTTTTTTCATTTCTGTACTTACCACTTCTAAGGGTGCAAGCATTAGAAGAGGAAGGTCTAAAAGTCCAGGTGTAATTTTTTGGATATTTATGTTTGCCAGTTACATACATTTTCATATTTTTTGAATTGTCTCTAGGATACCACTGAATTTGTAAACAAGTATGAGTTAAAGCTAGAATTCAGTTGTGTAGACCCAGAGAAGACTGGGAAAGCAAGCTTGTGTGATGGGTTAGAATGGACATTTGGTTACTTTTCTCACATTTCCTCTGACGACTTTATAAGCAAGTTGCAGAGGGGAGTCTGAATTTTTGCAGTCGTTTTACTTCAGCTAGAAACAGGAGTTTCAAGATTACCTTTACAGGCACTGTCAGGTTAAGAAGAAGGTACTTATAGGACCACTCTTAAAATTTTTTTCCATGCTGCCAGCCACATACAGTGTGAGAACAAAGCACATTGAAATACAAGTGTGTAGAAAGTAACATGTTTTCACTGAGTAAAACAATTTTACGGTCAGGCTCTTGTGCTTTCTCCTGTTCTCTCCATCTTCTGCTCCCAAGCCCAGCTGAGTTGATGAAAATTTTTCTGATATTATCCCAAAGCTTGGAGCCCGAAGCCCAGACCTTATGGCTTCCCAGACTGCTTTGCTCAACTGATAGTTTAAAATACCCTTTCAGAAATACTAATTGCTCTGCCAATAGACTGATAAGATGTTTAATACAGTGAATTAATGGATATATTGTTGTTTTGGGACTGTTGGTCTTCATGCCCTTTTTTTCAGAACACCACTGGGCCGTGCCCGGGCCTGGTTACGGTTAGCATTAATGCAGAAGAAAATGGCTGACTATCTCCGCTGTTTAATCATTCAAAGAGATCTTCTCAGGTAAACAATTAACTAGATTTTGCTTATAATTTAGTTTAGAGATTTAGTCTCCTGGGGAAAAAAAAAAAAAAAGTATTATTTTCTGTTTGCTACTTTTGGATGTATCCTTAGCATAGCAAGGTGTAGCTTCTGGCCTGTGGGCTGATTTCTTCCAGTTCTAAAACTGCATTGCTCTCTTCTGGTGTAACTTCTCCTTTCTGATCAGTTAGTTGAAGCACAAAGGGAAAAAAACCCCAAACTTGTCATCCTGATTTCAGTTCTGTAATCTCTATATATTTTTAAGACTCTTCTTGTCTACCTAGATAGTGCTGTCACGTCAGGATGACATTGGTGTTAAACAGCTATGGACTTTTCTATTGAAGGCACAGTTTGTTTCAGAGAGTCTAAAACTTTATTTAAAGAATGCGAGGAGAAGTTGCTAAATTATGATATTCTGTTGTTTAGTGGAGTGTATTTATTTTCAAAAACTTTTTAGCATTTCAGCCCTTTCTTTTTCTCTTCTTTTACACATTTAATCTCTTCCTTGGCTTCTTTAATTTCAAGCATGTGTTCATTGAAGTCCAGACCTTGTTTCATACCAGGTAAATTTTCTTACCATTCTTCTTTTGCATCCTGTAGTGTTTCTTAAGAACATAAGAATTGTCTGACTCAACATGGCCAGACATCCATCTGGTCCAGTATTCTATTCAAAAGTGGCTAATAGCAAGTGAAAAACCTTTTAAAAAAATAAAGGGGGCAAAATAAGCTTTGCCCCCCAGATTTCCCAACCCTTCAGCAGCTTGTGGCTCAGATTTCTGGAGCCAAAGGTAGTGTCTTTGTCTGTAATGGCCTCTGAGACAAACCATGCACTTTCAATTTTTGAATATTTATGAGGTTCATCTTTAAGGATGTTGAAGTAAGGCTAAAATCATAGAAAATCAGATTTAGATGTCACTTATTGATTTATTGCATATAAATATACTGAATATACCAATAAGATGCAATTTTCTTCTTTAACAGTGAATTTTACGAGTATCACGCCTTAATGATGGAGGAAGAAGGAGCAGTTATTGTTGGGCTATTAGTTGGGTTAAATGTGATAGATGCTAACCTGTGTGTGAAGGGAGAAGACCTAGATTCACAAGTAAGTCAATCCAGGTAAAGTAATGTATGTGCAATCCGTAAGATTTTTATGTACAGTGAATTTTGTTACTATGGAGTTGTGACTTGTTAGAAATTATCTTAGAGACTGTTCAGAGTGTGATTTAGCTGCTGGATTGGTGGAGGCTGTTGCATTAACCTCAGTATTGCTTGGGTTGCACCTTTAGATGGTGATAATTGGCAGAGTGCAAGGGTAAAAATTTATGCTTTGTCCTCAAGTGGATGCCATTTTATTAGTAGAAATGCAGAATTCTTTCCATCTGAGTTGCACAACTCATCCTTTACCTTTGTGGGAGAAGCATAGTTCCATGATCAGTCTATCCCGTTTGGTTCATTCCTTGTTTTTCTGGAATGTAACAGGAATGTTTCAAGGACCCAAAACAAAAACTTGCTTCACACGGTGTAATAAATGACTGTATAAGAGGGTGACTGCTTTCAGTCTGCAAAACAAAGCTTAGTATTCTTTCTCCTTTGCAGAGTGCTTTGACTTTGAACTCTGATCCTTTCCAAGAAAATCTTGACGGGTTCTTACTAAAGGCAGATGCACAAGTATTTATAAATAAATGTGGACTGTGTTCAGTCCTGATTTTTTTTTGTCCAGCTTCTTTGTGGAGAAAAATCATAATAGTTAAGTGATTATTTACTGTATTTCAGCACATATTTGATGAAAAAGCTGTTTCTGTGGCAAAGAATGTGAATCATAGTGTTAACGTGTCTTTGATCATTCTAGTTACTATCTAATGTTTTAGGCACTGATGCTGCATACCAGAAGACTTAATATTGAAAGGCCTATAGTTATAGAAAATTTATCAACGTGCTTTTCTTAGTATTGAGAATTACGTGTGTAATAATTGACAAAATCTATTGCTAGCTACACCTTTGTTATCTAAGTCACTTGGTGACTTTGCTGTATGAGGGGATGTAAACTTGATTTGAGAAAGTATTTAGGTAATAATAAGTAATCGCAGTTTCAGACTGTGAATTTTAAATCATTATAACCAGGCTCAAACACATCTTCATTAATCACAATAGGAACCATTACAATCAACGCAGTTTTGCCGGTGAGAAAGAAGTTTGTTTATTCCTGTAGTGTCAAAATCCATACTTCGGGATTCAGCAAACTCTTGGAAAACATTTTTTTGCATCCTGCTGGTTGTGGAAGTGTTTTCCCTGCAGAACGCTGTCGAGATGCTTGAAGAAGTGGCAGGTGGCTGGTGAGAGGTCAGCTGAATACGGAGGCAAAGCTTTGTAGCCTGATTCATTCCACTCCTGAAGCGTTGGTTGTGCCACGTGCAGTCAGGCGTTGTCGTGGAGAAAAACTGGGCCCTTTCTGGTGACTGATGCCGGCTGCAGGCGCTGCAGGTTTTGGTGCATCTCATTGATTTGCTGAGCATCCTTCTCAGGTGGAATTGGGGTTCAGAAAGCTGGAGTGGATCAAAAGTGGCAGCAGACCATCAAACAGTGACCATGACCTTTTTTATTGGCTTTGGAGGTTCTTCTTGGTCC
Source organism: Patagioenas fasciata (assembly GCF_037038585.1). NCBI lineage: Eukaryota > Metazoa > Chordata > Aves > Columbiformes > Columbidae > Patagioenas > Patagioenas fasciata. Next base: position 8,959,740 of record NC_092527.1, read on the forward strand.
AACCACTGAGCTGGTCATCGCCAGTTATCGTATAAAATGCACTTTTTGTCATACATCACAATCTAATTGAGAAATGATTTGTTGTTATCGCATTAGAATAAGAGAAGACAATACTTCAAAGCGATGATTTTTTTATTTTTGATCAGCCCGTGAGGCACCCGCTTATGGAGCTTTTTCACCTTTCCAATTTGCTTCCAATGCCAAATGACCACAGAACAGTCAACGTTGAGTCATTTGGCAACTTCTGGTGTAGTTGCGTGAGGATCAGCTTCGATGGTTGCTCTCTCTTGGTCACTGTCACCTTCTGATGGTGGCCACTGCGCTCCTCATCTTCAAGGCTCTCGTCTCCTCTGTGAAACTTCAGGAACCACCATTGCACTGCATGTTTATTAGCAGTTCCTGGGCCAAATGCATTGTTGATGTTGCGAGTTGTCTCCGCTGCTTTACAACTAATTTTTAACTTCAATAAGAAAATCGCTCAAGTTTGCTTTTTGTCTAACATAATTTCCATAGTCTAAAATAAATATAAACAGCAAGTAATAAGTCACTAGCAAAAAACATAAAGCAAGAAAAGCGCATTAAAATTATGTATAACATAACCACATTTATTTAAGAACGTTCCCAATAAATTTCAACAATGCAAAAACTGCAGTTCCTTTTGCATCAATCTAATAAGATTTTGAGAGTAATTCTGTTTATGAAGGGTAGTGTAAATAAGCCTTCTTCTTAGATAAGACAGAAGCAGCAAGTTGTGTTGAGCAGAAAGAGAAACTTGTGAAGGATGATGGAAGTCACATCCAGGAGCAAAGTTTTGGTATGTTAGAAGAATGCTGTTCAACGGTGAAATGTGTGTGCGTACAGGGAGAATTAAAACAGAGTAACTTGTGCAGAGATAACATTTTACCTTTTATAGAGATGGTATTTTACTTTAACAAGCAAAATATGTTTTTCAAAAAGCTTTGTAGAAAATACATTTTCGAAAAAGATGTGGAAGGAACAGTTAGAAGACTGTCATAGGAAGGAAGGAAGTGGTAGATCAGATAAATTGAAATACTTTTGTGAAAAGGCTGCTAGAGACCTAAAAGGAAGGGTTTTGGTAAAGCAAACGTGGTTAAATACTTTTGTTAGAGGTTCATGAATAAAGTTGGAAACAGAACTCATGGTGATGTTGTTTATAGTACATATGATTAAATGACAATTGAATAGAAAATACATTCGTTAGCTTCAGATTTAGAAAGGTTTAAAAAAATGAGTACAATTGAGTTGGCACACCTGGGAATCAGCAAGTGTGGAGAAGTAGTATTATTTGGCAAGATATATTGAAAAACTAAACACAGGGGAAAACATGATTTTGGGAGATGTACTGTGGTAGGAAATAATGTGAAACACTACGGACTAATTATCACAAGTCTACTCAATCAGTGGTAGGTTTGAGTAGGTTTGAGTATCTGATGATTCCCCAAATGAAATTCTTCCTCTAAGTTCTCGGCTAAACTCAGTCAGAGATAACAAGTCATCTTTTCTTTGAGATTTCATATGTAGCACATTGTTAATTTTGTTCAAAGGTAACATAATTTGTAACAAATATGTGAGACTACACTTAACAAAAAAAAAAATCTTGTTTAAAATATTATGGGTCAGTTTTTTGGCCTTCTGGCTGAAACTGGACCCATCTTAAGCTGATTTAACTGAGGTTTTAGTACTTATGTAGATACAAGACCGTTATTTGTATGATATTAAACTCTGTGCATTTGCTTTTCCCTAGGTTGGGGTGATCGATTTCTCTATGTATTTAAAGAGTGATGATGAAATTGGGGGTAAGGAAAGGTACATCCTCACCAAATTCCTCAGATTTTGCATGTTAACAAATAATTTCTTGACTGGCGCCATGTTCTGTGTAGAAATAAGTCACGTTCCCTAAATATGAAATCTTGTCTCACCATCTGGATGAAAATGGCTACGTTGTTGTGTGTGACTGAAAGAATGTTTTCAGTCCAGAGCAAGCCTCAGCAGCATCACCTGTGTCCTTTGTCTGGTAGACAATCTTGGAGGACCACAAGGCAGCGGTGAAAAAGAACCTGTCAATCTTTAAGCCCTCAGCTGGGGATTTAGTCACTATTTCGCAGAACTAGAGTTACAGCAGAGTAAAAAAAACCATCCTTTTGCTTTAGAGACTGTTTTTTTGTCTCTCACTGATGTCACAACATGTAAGTTAATGACTTTGTGATTGTGAGATGAAGTTGCTTCCTTTCTTTCTAAGAAGCACAACTACGATGGACATTTGCATATGATAGATACATATATTTTCAGTATGTAGTTCACTATGTCATTTTGTTAAAGCTTATTTTGTTATGTGCTTGCTTTAGAGACGAACAGATTGCTGCCATTTTGGACCAAAAGAATTATGTTGAAGAACTGAACAGGCAACTCAAGTAAGTATTCCTTTGAAGTGCACATGTTGGGCCAAACTTACAGACATAATAAAACATCTGTAATTCCTTTTGTACCACAGTTTTGTGAGACACCTTCAGAGAAAGGAGTGCAAATTCTTCATGTTTAGGCTGCAGGTGTAGTGAAGCTGGAAAGGATACGCTCTTCCGGAGAGACTCAGGAAGTCTTGGTTTTGTGCTTTTGTTTTTGACAGTTAGAACCTTTGTTCTTCAAAGCAACAAAAAACAGCTGGCCAAAACTAATCAGGGTCCTCACGATTCAGAACTTGACAGGAATGAAAAGCTTGATCTGGATTTTAACTGCGTTGTATTTAACAGTTTTCAGAAAGTGATACGGAGTGAACTGAGTGAAACCACATGTTTTTGTTCATTGGCCTTTCATAATATTTTAGTTTGTAGCTTTAATGTCTAAGACCAAAACTGTATAAATTGGTTTCTTGCAGAAAACTACTTACATGATGTAGGTTTTGGTTCCTTTAGAAACAGTTTTCAGAAAAGCAGCCTTTCCCCCTTTGCTGAATAGAGCAAACCTGCTTTACCACTGTGTCTGTTACTGTACAAACAGAGGAACTCTGAGGAGTATCCTACAGAATTGAATAGTGCGAGGAGCTACAAAAGAAAAAACAAAAACCAAACTGAACAAAACACACAAAAAAACCCAAACCAAAACCTAATAACAAACCCACAAAGCACTTCCATAGAATCTGTAACATATCTTAGCATCTTGATCCATTTTTGAAATGTAATCATATGTTTTCATTTGTAATGCTGGTAATCTTGATCGCTAGTTACTGTATGGCCACTGTTGGGGTAAAGATATTCTGTAAAAATTGTGTCAGTCACTGAGCAGAAACCTTCAATGGGACAGAATAACTTGAGTGCGTCAAATACGAGCAAAATGAAAGTAAGTTATGGAGGAGAAAGGAACATGTGTCATTATTCAAGTGAGACCCTATGTATTGAATATGTTCTTGTACGCTAGTTTAAGCACGGAATTACTTGCAAACCAGTGATTCAACAACTCTCTTATTTCAGGTCAGCTGTTCCTCTACACACATCCTAAAATGCATTAATCTCCTCTACTTTGCCATTCTTAATGAACTGGTAGCTTCTGAGGACACCACAATAGAAATATGTGGAAAAGTAAATGGTGTTACAAAATAGGGTTGTGGTTTGTTGCTGTTGGTCGGTTATTTTTTTCCTGTGTGTGTAGTGCAGCCTAAAAAATGTGCTTGCAGCAGGAATAGGCAATCAGGTAACAGAGGTGACCTGGATGTAGTTTGATATGATTAAAAAAAACAGTAATAAAAGGGAATAAAATTCTGGTGAGGCTTATAAATGAAGTCAAGAAGCATCAAGAAAGAGGTAGCTTGCGGATCTCAAAAAACAGGGAGAAGCAAATAATTTCATAAAAGAAATGGGGTTTGGAGGAAGAGAACCTAGAGAATGATTTCATTATATGGGGGGAAAAAAGACCAAGAATCTTGTAAATTGTCTTTTAAGAAAAGTCATTAAATGTTTGGATACAATATAGTTGTGAGAATAAAGAGGAGAATATCTGTAGAGTCACACCTGACCAGGAGTTTAAGTGACAGGCATGACGCTGAGAGTTGGAAACAAGTATATAAATGTTAACAAAGGAGACTAATTATCTTATATTTAGGAAAACCTCAAATAACAGGAGCAGACCTTTTAGCCCTCAACGATTAATCGTTGTACCTCGCATTACAGCTTTTGAGTTTGGTTGAATGAGTTTTAATGTCATTTTGAATTATGTTTTTTCTTTTTCTCTTTCAGTAGCACAGTTAGCAGTCTACATGCAAGAGTTGATTCACTGGAAAAATCCAACACTAAACTGATTGAAGAGGTATTTTCTTTTAGTAATGTGTAATTTACTCAATAATTTACTCAAATTATTTTAATCTACATAAGTTCTGTGTAATATATTCAGCTACCTTTATTTTGGCTTGAAGAAAAGGTACAGTAGCTGCAGGGATTTGAAGTCAGCTTGCCTAGGTAGCCTGCAGCATCGGTAAATTAATTCTGTAGAACATGGCAATTTCCCACTTTGGACAAAAACAGAAGAGAAGCCTTTCCTAAAGCCGATCTGATTTTGTGCAGATGACTAGTCCGTAATGGATCACACCGGTTGCTACAAAGGGACAGAAAATAGTTCACCAGGCAACTTCTCTTACCATCCTCAGCCATAGCCAAAGGGTTGTTTCTTGCTTATTTACCATATGCTTATATACAGCCTCTATACTTGTCTTTCTCTGGATTTGTATTTATATCCTATATTTCCAGTTATCTTTGATGCTTGACTAGATTCTGATATTTTTTTAGCTTTACAAGAGAGAGCATGATTTTTTTTTTTTAATCCAAGCTGCTTGAGAAATAGTTAATGAAGTGGAAAATTGAAATAAATGTCGAAATTCAAGTGCTGAAGGGATAGCTAGCTTGCTCTCGGTGTTAATGTATCCAGATAGAGGGAAAACATTTTGTTCTGAGTGTTAATCCTCAGAGTATCCTGATTCCTTTGAAAGCTTTGAGGTCAACTGTCTACCTATTTTGATCAGCTGGCTGATAATTTTGACATTAAGGTATATACTGTAGGGCCCAGTTATAACGTTTCCTCTTTTATAAATATGTTTTCTTTTCATCTGGGAGAGATTTTCTTGTGTAAATCGCTCCACATGATATATTAAGATGTCCAAAAAAGAACAGAACTGGATATATTTGAATCCAAGCAGGAAGAAAAAGTTTAGGATGAGAAAAGGGAATTGAGGGTCTTTAAGTCATTATGAAGCAATGAAAAGAAAGCACATTCTATTCTTTACTAGACATGGAATAATAAAGTATCTGTTGTGTCATGAAATTGACTCATTACTAAAACCGGGAGCTTTATGTTTTCTTTAAAAACAATTAAACCTCTGTTTTGTAGATTGTGAGAATAGAGCAGAGATTGTCTTGGTCTTGCATTCATCAGAGCTGTTTTTTCTTTATTTCCATTCACAAAAGTGGTCACACTGCTTTTTTTTTTTTTTTCTTCTTTTCAGTTAGCAATAGCCAAAAACAATATCATTAAACTTCAGGAAGAAAATCATCAGTTAAGGAGTGAGAATACTCTTATTTTAATGAAAACACAGCATCATCTAGAGGTATGTTAGTTTTGCCACATTTAACGTAGTAACGTCACATTGGTTCATTGTCGTACAAATGTTCTTATGTCGCAGCTTAAGCAGTAGCTGGGTCAAATCTAAAACAAGTTTTATTAGGGAAAGGACCTATTAAACCTGGGGAGCTCTATAATCACATAATTATAGCTCACTGGATTGTTTTATAAACATATGCACATTTTTTAGCATTTTTCCTTGTATTCTTTCTATTTTTCTTCCCTTTCTCCATTTTCTTTAGACTGTAAGCTATATCTAAGAGCACTTAAGGTGATATTATCTGAAAAACTTGTCAAAAAATGTGTGTTTTAGCTGGCAAAGTGTCTATTCTGATCTGTCTCATTATATGGAATGTCATTTGGAGCAATCATAGATACAATTGCTGAACTTTTTTTTAAGCTGTGATTTGTAGCTCCTTACATAACTTCCTGTACATATTTTACAGGAACTGTATTTTACAGTACTGAAATATTTGTGTAGTAGAGTGACTTACTGAGGGAGGACTGTACTGCAGTACAGATGTTTATTTTGCTAGATTTACTCAAATCTCATTCTAAAACTGATGACCACATAGCAGAAACAGCTCTTTCCATGTTTCTACTCTGCTTGGAGAATGCATTTTTAAGCAGCTTTTTCTTCCCCCCTACCCCAAGTGTTAAATTTATGCTATTAATTGCTAAATTTGCGCTGAAGAAAGATAGATTCTCTATGTCTTTATAGGCAACTAAAGTGGATGTTGAAGCGGAACTTCAGACATACAAACATTCCAGGCAGGGCTTAGATGAAATGTATAATGAAGCCCGTAGGCAGCTTCGAGAAGAATCACAACTTCGACAAGTAAGTGTGCTTCTCTAGGATTATATAGCACTTCTAGAAAAGATAATGCTTGAGAAGAATCTATATATAAATATTTCTAGTTTTGCTTTTTCTGAGTTTATATGCTGCCTTTAATCAACTTTAATTGCGTTTTTTCTGTCTGTAATGAAAAGGGGTTTTCTTATGGAGCAATCAATACAGATTAACAGATAACAATGTTGCTAAAGCATGGTAAAGAAAATACGTTTTCTTTGGGTAGTTTTTAGGTAGGTTTTAAGCAATACTGTGTGCTTTGTATGCGTGCTAAATCTTGGGAAAACAGAGATCCTTTAGTTCTATTTTTGTAGTTAGTAATTAGGCAACTCTGTGCAACATTGGCAGATTAATTTCTTATAATGTGAGTTGTCTTCTCCCAAGCTTAAAAAAAACCCCATCAGTCTCTAAGTACATGAGAACGTAATGTGTATGCAGTGGATAATTTACAAAGTTATAGAGGAGCAGAATTTCTCAAGTGGTGAAATAGGTGGTGCAGCAGCTCTGTTAGAATTAGCATTGGTCTTTCTCAAAACAGAGAGAAAATGTTGCATTATTATTTAAATATTCCGGTTTGCATTGTGTTTGTGTTTTGTAGGATATGGAGAACGAGCTAGTGGTTCAAGTTAGTATGAAGCACGAGATAGAACTCGCCATGAAGTTGTTGGAGAAGGACATCCACGAGAAGCAGGATGCCCTCATAGGCCTTCGACAGCAGCTTGATGAAGTTAAAACAATTAACATGGAAATGTACCAAAAACTGCAGGTAAGGGAACAATCAGCTGTTAAACCAACTTGGCCTGAAGTGAGAGAGGTGCATTACCATTTTGTTTAGTGAAATACTGTTGTTTCCTTAATTTTAGGTTTCTTTCCACTTCTTAGGTCAGCTTGTCGTTTTGGAACATCACTGATGCAAGCATGATTTCACACAAAGAAGTTCTTAAGGCAGTTGTGTAACTTTAGTGGGTTTATAGAAGGAAAAAGAGCATAAGAGTAAGATCATGGCCTAATAACATGCTATGTGGAATAGAGAGGGTGATACCGTGTCTAGTGATAATGACACTTGTTGGCCTGAGTTGCACAAAACAACCCTGAGAATATAAGTACGTAGTAAGGAGTTAAAGTGGAGATCTGAACTTTCAAAGTAAGGAAAGGCATTTGGAAAACCAGGTTGCATTAAATGGAAAAAGCTAATTACAGGGTGGGTTGGTTTTGTTTGTGTTGGTTTTTTTTTTTAATCTGTTAGCAAATTAAGAAAATCTGTTAGCACCACACAATTCTTCTTTGGGAGATTATGGATCACAGGAGACCCAACATGCAGTTAACAAATTACCAAACACCAGGGAAGTTTAGCAGTGAATTATTTATGCAGAACATAAATTTGATTTATGGAATAAATTACTAAAAACAGCACAAGAAACCAGTCCAATCTGTGGCAGAATGAGGGGAAAAAATAGGATGCAGTGGAGAGATAATTAAGATGGTGGACAAAGAATGCTGCTTTTCCACATGCAGATGTGAGGAAACTGGACCAGAGGGAGAGGAATATAAATAGAGCTGGAAAGAAAAATTATAAGAGAAGGTTCTTCATTAGGTCAGGATCTGTAGGGTTTTGTTTTTCTTGCAAAGCTGTACTTCTGGGGACTGTGGGTAGCACCAGTTTCACTTCATGACATTCAGACTTGCTTCCTGGGCAGAGTAAACTGGTTAAATCGTGCCCAGTCTCTGCCATTCAGGGACCAGTCAATAGTGTTGAGCTCTGTAGCAAGGATAATGTTCTGCCTTTTATTTCGATCTTCAGGCTGCGGTTGTAACAGCTCTGCAAGCAATCAAAACTGTGAAATGTGTTGGTAAAATTCTTAAAAGATTTCTAGGTGCGTATGGTAGGACTTGGAGATCCTTAGCGATTTACAGGACTAAGCAGCTTAGTACTTTATTGTTAAGGTTCTAACAGGCTACTTAAAAAGATGATCAGTGAATTGAAGTTGACTTGCAAAATGATTGACTAGGAAAGGAAACCAAAATGTGAAATACATGCTTATTAAATAAAATCTCCACCTGCAAATTACAAAACTATGAGTTTGCTAGGCACAAAATTTTAAGTACCGTCAAGTATATTTTTTTAGATGAGAATGGTTAAAAAGAAGCAAAACCTGAAGCCATTTCAACATTTTCCACTTCAGATATTGAAGGAAAAAAAACCCATGAGGTAACAGTGTAATATATACCTACTTCAGTTTAACCTTTTTTATTGCACAGGTTTCTGAAGATGCTATGAAAGAAAAGAATGAAATAATTGGTCGATTAGAGGATAAGACCAATCAAATCAATGCAACTATGAAACAACTAGAGCAAAGGTACAGGCCCATCTTTGCTTTTCCTCATTCATGTCTCCATTCCCTTATATTTTACCATGTTCCTACACAGTTGCCACTGAAATGTAGCTTTCAACTAGAAAATTTAAAAAGAACCTTCCTGAAACTTTAACTAGTGCTTTGCTGTTTGGTTGGTTGTTATTTTTTTTTTTTTTTTTAACAAATACACTTATTTTATATACAAACTTAATCTTTCAGTTTTCTTCCTCCACCATCTTTCTCACAGTCCTCAGTTTTTGTGCTGATATCAAAAGTTGTTCTTTCAGCTGTTTCAAAATTCTGATTCATTATTGCCTCTTCTGTTGGTTTTTTTTTTTCCCACCTGAATGAAATGCAATAGAAACCAAAGCATTAATCTTGCTTATACTTAAGCATGTGCTTCATATAAACATTTAATGCCTTCATGGATCACTGCTGTGTTTGCCTGGTGCTTTGGAAGTACCATTATTTTAAATGACTTAATGAGTTTTCACACTAAACGGTTGAAAAGTAAAAGACTAAAATTTTGGTATATAAATTTACATTATGGTTAGACCGCATGTATTACATGGTATTAAAATGTGATTCATATGTTTTAATTTAGTGATCTATATGCAACATTGATCTTTTAAATTGTAAAATATAACATATCCATAATCCCTGTCATGTTGGTGTTTGACATGTCTTTTTTCGTTTAAATCTGATTATGAAAAACATGGTTATGTATTAAAAAAATTAGACATGAGTATTCTTTTATTGACATCCTTTTTTTCCCTCTTTTTTCTTTTTCTTTTTATCCTTTATCCCAATTTTTGTTTTTACTATTTTGCTGCCTTCATCTGTCTTTGATTTTTGTCCACTGCATTCATGAAGTGACAAAGATCTGTTAACTCAAACTAGGACTATTGCAATGTCATTCTTCAAATGTACCAGCAATGAAGCTCAGCACCAGTATAAGCTTGTCAAAGATATATCATTCTGAAAGCTCCTCCAGATCTGTTGTGTTTAAATAATTACTGATAAAATACAACTTCAGAATTTTAAAATTACAACTTCAAGTATAAAGTGGTATTAGAAATCCTGCACTGTAACTGATCATAGCTGGGTTCTGTTTTGTTTTCTGAAAGAACGTCACCTCTGATCTCACTTTACTGCTCTTAAAACAAAGAAAAAAGAGAAAAAAAAATTAAACTATTGCACTATTATTAAGCAAATGTAAGCTAGTTTTCTCATGCTATGTAATCACTTCTTAATTGTCAAACCAAGTTCATTTTAAAAGGTTAGCTATCTTTACTTTGGCTGTACATTTTTTTGACATCTGTTTCTAATTAGTGATTTTTTTCTATTGTTGATGGCCCTAATAGGTTTTAAAGGTAGCCCTTCTGACTAATATTTCCCTTTCCCCCTGCTTATTTCTTTCACCTTTAGGCTGTATTTATCCCAAAAGCATGTTCCTTGTTGGCTTTTTAGTTGTAACTAGCACTGTTAACGATATATTTAAAAAGAGGGTAGTGTCAGCATGTATGCTCAGTATGAACAGTGGAAGAATTAGAGGGTTTGGGGATAAACCAGCTAAAGCACAATTCCATTTTACTGATGTGACGCGGGGTAAAATATTTTCCCGGAGTTAAAAGGCATTTGGATGGGTCTCCGGGCAGGACAGGCAGTGCGTTGTAGAAGATCCTGCAGCGGGGACTCCTGCCTGGAACCGTTCACTGCAGTGTGCACAGCGGATCTGTCGTCACAAACTGGATTTACGTTTAGGGCCTGGATCCTGAGCTGGTCTGACTTGTTCGCCTGCCAGGGGTCTCGCCTTGACCGTGTCTGTGCTGTAATCCCAACCTGTGGCTTTGCCCAACTCCTTCTACCTCCCTCTGCCCATCGTCAGGAGATTGTTCCACCTCCTGTTTCTGCTTGAGCTGCCGCTTGCCTGCACCGCAGAAATTGGAGTTTTAGCCCTTGACACGCTTCCCAGTGTTTGCTCTGAAGTGCAGAGGGGGAGTTGACTGGGAAAAGAATCTGAGGGTCTTTGGGCAGAAGGGAATGTGTTTGCAAAGGGCAGGATGCAATCATGCAGAAAGGGTTTCTAGTCCATCATTCTATATTACTTTATTATTCCTTGGTCTGGAATCAGAAAGAGCCTTTAACATGTGCTGGCTACTAGAAAACAAAAGTATCTCCCATCCTCAAAGAAAAGCCAAACCAGGAGCACTGACTACAACAAGAGACAGGCCATAGCAGAGACGGGTGACCAGCTCAGGGTCATCTCTGCCAACAAGTGTCTGCTTAGTGTCATCTGAATCCCAGATCTTGCTGCAAACTGGGTCCTGCTCAGCACTGGTGGGAGTTGGAGCAGTGCGGTGGCCTTGGCGCTGGAGCTTGGCTTGGCCAGCAGGGTTCTTGGCCAGCAAACTCCCTTTCTACCTTGGCTGTACAAACTGCACTGCAGTTTGATTTGTGATTTAGGAAGGGTTTTAACTTGCTTTTGGTGTTACTGCCTTGTGTAGCTTCATTCAGCTGCTCCTGCCCTGTGAACTGACCCTGCTTTTTCCCAGTATTCTCCTTTCCATACGTGTTTTGGCCCTTTGTGCAGCAGCATCACAAATGTCACTGGGAACATTCTTGAAACAACTGGTGTAGCTGAACGAGATAGTGCACACTTTATAAGACAGTTTAATTCCAGTCTTTTTTCACTTGTTTACTGGCAGCTTTTGGAAACTCGTGCTGCTGCAACTTCATCAGGGGAAGCACAAGTGTAGACATATTGCTGACTTCATTTATTTTTTGGAAGGGAGAAACCAAGCACAGAGGGTATCACAGGTTTCTCCCACCACTCACCTGAGAGGCCCTTCAAACAGTTTTGTTAAACACGGTGCAACAGGTGGAACCTTCACAGGCCCTTTTACTCTCCTGCCTTTTCACCCAGACAGGTGTAGCCGCGATACTGCATGAGTTCTATTTTAATACCTCTACTTTTCTTACATTACATCCATCTTAGTTTGAGCTGAAGAGGTGACCAAGCAGAGGGGAACCACAGTGAGCTAATGGATTCCAAGGGGAATCAGAAACAAGCAGAAACAAACCCCTGGAATTCAGAAAGGAAAGCTTAAGTGAAAAACCTACCCCTCATTTCTTGATTAATCAGTTTTATTTATTTTATCTATAGTATGGAGCTATTTTAACCAGTGCAAGAATGCATTATTTTTACTACAGATTATTTAAATTTATTTAATAATACGATGTAGTTGAGGTAGTTCTATAAATATAGTGGGACCTGTCAGGGTGTGTCGTGTTGTATTAGGCTAGTGTAGTTTTTTTGCTGTCTGATTGCAGTGCTTTGTACTCAGCCTTATGCCTGAATTGTCTTGAGCTGCTTTTGCACAACACATGCTCTGCCTTGTCTTAATAGGTGATTAGTACAAGCCAAGTACTTTTATGGGATTTATTTGGGAGGTAAAAAAAGCTTCCAAAAATAACACATGACCATATGCTAAAGGCGAAAAAAACCATGAAGATATATGCTTCACTTCTAAAATATGTATCATCGTGCTCTGGCATCTGTTATTCATGAGCATAAAATAAACCAATGATTACTTACAGTGATTACCCTCTTACTGTATGAAAACCAGGAGCTAGTTCTCTAGGCATTGTATGGATTTCTCGTTTGAGTTTGTGAGTTTCCCCCGGACTTTGTTTTTATTTAGAAGTGTTTCTATTTCCCCATTTTTCTTTTGTTTGTCTTCTTCACCCTCTACGCCCTAGTTCTAGCTTCAGTTTTACCCAAAGTTGATTTGAATTACACCAGATTGCAGCAAGCAGAGAAGGCTCAAATGGAAGCTGAGGCCGAGGATGAGAAACTTAAACAGGAATACGTGAATAAATCTGAAAGTCTGCAGAAAGAATTCTCCCAGAAGGAGAAACAGCTGTAAGTATGTCTTTCCTATTTGGAAAAATATACACCAGTAAACATTCTACATGGCAATATGTCCCATGGCTTAAAACAGGCTTGTTGTTGATGAATGGCTTTGAACAGAATGTAAATACGAAAGACCTTCATGTTAGGTACTGGCAAGGTGGAAGAAAATATGCCGTTCCAAGGAATGTATGTAGTACAAGTACATAGTAGTATAAACTTCAACAGAAATGGCATAAGAATAGTTTAATTGATCAGGCTTATGAGTAAGGTAGGAGTGGTTTAACATACCACTGTGCAGGAAAGAAAAAAATAAAAATCCACTGGAATCATAAATATGAAAAAGTAATACAAAAGCCAACCCGCTAATCTTTTTCCTGTTAAATCCTTTGGTACTGATTTGAAGAAATATGTGATGTAAAAAGCTCCCTGGAAGGGCAGGTGTTCTCCTTGTTTGGAAAGATAACAAGTAAATTATTTAAGACAGTGTGAATCTGTGGCACAATAAGGATTTGGGCTTAAAAATTAGTGATTTCCAATCCAGTGATTAGCCCACCCTGCCTCTCTTACATCTCTGAACGTTAATAAACTTGTTTAAATCCCATGACAAATGTTCGCTTCACTGCCACAGTCATCTTTACAGATTTTGGCAAAAGAACAGTTCAGACCCCAGCTTTAGAATTCTGCAATTCTGAAACCTTCTGATCTTTTCCAGGCCAAATGCTGAGGTAGTGTCCCAAAATGTAAGTCTTTCCTTTAAAAATGGTTGTGGTTTTAAAACAGGGTAAGTAAATGTGGATACGGGTTTTCCACCAAAAAACCTTGCATGACTACTCTCAGATTTTTTCCTCTTTTATTGTGTTGGCACAATTTAGATGTAGAAGGTTGAGCAGTGTGCTTGCATCCTTTGGTTCTCCCCGACATCCTAAACACCAACTCTCCCATGAAACTGATAGTGAAATTCCAGCTAAAGTGCATCTTCCATCGGAGTAGCCCTAATTCTCTTAATTGTACATTAGTTAAACGAATAGAATTTAGATCCCTCTGTACGTTAAACCTCAGCTATGTAGGAAGCTCAATAAAAATAGTAATTTAGAGTCCTTCCTCCTTTATTTGCAGTTCGTTTCAAAATGCCGTAAGCCTTAGTTGAAAATAGAAGATTCGCATCTGAGGAGATAATATTAAATAACTTCTATGAGCACCAGAGATCATTGTCTGCGTCCCCAGTCGCAGTGTGGATGGTTGGTTGATTTCAGAAACAAGCTATGGAAAGTTAAGGAGACCCTGGTCTTATGCGTGTTTTTAAAAGACTTCAAAGTTTTATGGTTAATCTAAACTTGCTCATTTATTAGAAGGATCAGCTCTTCAAAATCATGCCATATTCTTGGTCCTTTAAATACACTTGTTTTTAAAAGCATTTTCTAAGTGACAGTGTTTTGTTTTATTTATTACACCGATGTCTAAAATATTACGGTAATGACACCTTATTTCTGTTTTTGAAAACGTGTAGGTTGATCATTTGTTTATTATGATAATAGTGTATTGCACCCAGAAATAAACTCTTTTTTTGTTTGTTTGTTTTTTAAAAAATGATATTACTTTTTGTTTGTTTGTTTTGCATATTGTAGGCTTCAACTGGAAACAGATTTGAAGATAGAAAAAGAGTGGCGGCAAACCTTAGAGGAAGATCTTCAAAAGGAAAAGGAAACTGTATCTCATCTGAGGCTGGAGACCCAAGAAATAATTAACCTTAAAAAAGTAAGTTGTGTAGTAAAACTTAACTAGTAATTTAGAAATAGATTGCGAAGTTAATTGTGGGTTTAGACATGGTATTTTTAAGTATTCCTGCAGGTAGATAAGGAAGATTAGATTGATGTATTCTCAGAAATAGACTAAGAAAAAGGTTTTTTTTTACTTCCCATTTAGTCCTCAGATCAGAACCCAGTGCTTTGAGTAAGGAAAACTGAAATCCTTGATTTCCATTCTCAGTTGCATTGAAGACTCTGTTGTCTCATTGTAGGCCAGAAAGTCCTTCAGCTTCTCCCTGCCTGGCTGTACGTGGCTGGCTACTGAGACTGGGGTCTGCAGTCAGTCCTTTTCATTTGCCTCCTGGAGAGGACTGCAGAAGCAAAAATGCTTCGTCTCTTGGGGACTAAGAGAGTTTAATCCTGAGTTGTTGTGGGTCATGTTGGATTTGGGAATCTTAATAGGGAGTGGGATAGATCATTCATTCATTGGGCTTTCTCAGTGAGATCAGCTTTGCATAGTAGCAGTTTTCTAGGCAGTGGGCAAAGATGATTTTGAGAATAATTGGGGTTTTTCTTGATTTGTTTTTTGTTTTGTTTTAAGGAGTTCCTTAAACTTCAGGAAAAGAACAAACAACTGAAAAGGATATGTCAAGACCAAGAAGCTGCTCTCCAAGAACTGGCATCCAAGCTGAGCGAGTAATTTCATTATTTATGATGATGATTATTTTTGTAATGTAAACTTGAATTAAGAAAAATAACAGGATGGTGGTCATGTGAATTGGACTGTGCATGATAATAATACCTAGCCCGTTATCACAAAGAAATATGTCTAGTTAGGTCAGGTCTGTTTATTTTTGGCTGGTGGGGTACTAATTTCTCTTATCCAAATCACTCCACTTACATGTACAGCCATTCTGAGCTCTCTGGGGAGAGCTTCTCATGTAGCGCTTAGTACTGCAGGGCCTGGTATTGACTGATTGCATCTCCTGAATTCTGCTGTAATATAAAATACTCAACTAAAAGCACAGAGTACTTTGCTTATAATTTTTCAAGTACCTACAACTTTTGAAGTTCTTAGATGGAAAATGACAATATAGGTGTTTGAAAATGTGTTATCTTATTCTTTAGATCAAAGCTGAAGATAGAAGATATAAAAGAAGCGAACAAAGCATTACAGGTTGGTAGTATTTGGAGGAAAGAGAAACTTCTTTTTTTACCGTTCCCTTTGAAATACTTTAGAAGCATGAAACAATTTCTCTCCAACAGTGGCTAGTCAGAAGAGACTCACTGTCTGACTTCCCCCAATGGGAGAGAACCAGAGACTCCCATTAACCTCGCAGAAAAAAGATCCTCAGTTGCTTTTGATTTTTCTTGTTTGATGTACAACTGTGGATTTTGACACTTCTCGTGCAATGGTGCACCCTTCCATATTTTACATAGTTTATCTGGGACAGAATATGTAGCCAGCTGCGCTTACATTATTTACTACCTCTCAGCGATCAATAAATATTTGGTTGTCTTAGGAATTAAGTAAACCTGGAGCACCAAGGCTGATAAAATATGATCTGTAATGTCAGAGTGTCTTTGTGACTCTATACTGGTCTCAGGACATGAAGCAA
This sequence comes from Patagioenas fasciata, assembly GCF_037038585.1. NCBI lineage: Eukaryota > Metazoa > Chordata > Aves > Columbiformes > Columbidae > Patagioenas > Patagioenas fasciata. The sequence goes on from NC_092527.1 coordinate 8,975,846, forward strand.
TTGAGGCAGTAAATGTACTGTTAATTATTTGTCTTGTCCAGTGAAACTCAAATCTTAACTTCATCAGACACATATATTTATAATAATTTTTTTTTTCTCCAGGGCCAGGTTTGGCTGAAGGACAAAGAGGCCACACATTGCAGGTTATGTGAAAAGGAATTTTCTCTTTCCAAAAGGAAGGTAAAACTTCCATGAAATTTCTTCCAACTTGTTTACATGTATTATGAGAAAAACATTAATTATCTTAGAGGAGTGGTATGAAATGTCAGCGCTCAGATGGATCCATAGTTATTTTTGAGATGTCTTTCTAGTTCTTTGATATGGACAGTGCAGCTGGACCCTAATTTCAAAAGAAACACCGCTTTTTGGTGAAGTGCCACAAAGGAACATACCTAAAATTATTCAACCTACTTTGTGGAATCATCATCTCCAATGCTTGTCAGCTCTGGCACTATTAAAATTTGACACATAGAAGTATTTTTACGGCATTTTTTATACAGTAGACTAAGAAATAATGAGTTTATTGTCATTTTAAAGTAAAATGTGATGTTAATTTCCATGCTTTATTAATGTGTGCAGGAATTTTTATTTTACCATTTTGTTAAATTTCAATTAGCTACCTGACAGAATCACAGAATCCCAGAATGTCAGGGGTTGGAAGGGCCCTGGAAAGCTCATCCAGTGCAATCCCCCCATGGAGCAGGAACACCCAGCTGAGGTTCCACAGGAAGGTGTCCAGGCGGGTTTGAATGTCTGCAGAGAAGGAGACTCCACAACCTCCCTGGGCAGCCTGGGCCAGGCTCTGCCACCCTCACTGAGAAGAAGTTTCTTCTCATATTTAAGTGGAACCTCTTGTGTTCCAGTTTGAACCCATTACCCCTTGTCCTACCATTGGTTGTCACCAAGAAGAGCCTGGCTCCATCCTCGTGACACTATATATTTGTAAACATTAATGAGGTCACCCCTCAGTCTACTCCAAACTAAAGAGACCCAGCTCCCTCAACCTTTCCTTACACAGGAGATGCTCCACTCCCTTAATCATCTCTGTTGCCCTGCACTGGGCTCTCTCCAGAAGTTCCCTGTCCTTCTGGAACTGAGGGGCCCAGAACTGGACACAATATTCCAGATGGGGTCTCACCAGGGCAGAATAGAGGGGAAGGAGAACCTCTCTCGACCTACTAACCACCCCCTTCTAATCGACCCCAGGATGCCATTGGCCCTCTTGACCACAAGGGCCCAGTGCTGGCTCATGGTCATCCTGTTGTCCACCAGGACCCCCAGGTCCCTTTCCCTACACTGCTCTCTAATAGGTCATTCCCCGACTTATACTGGAACCTGGGGTTATTCCTACCCAGATTCAAGACTCTGCACTTTCCCTTGTTCTATTTCATTAAATTTTTCCCCACCCAACTCTCCAGCCTGTTCAGGTCTCTGGATGGCAGCACAGCTTCCAGTGTCAGCCACTCCTCCCAGCTTGGTCTCATCAGCAAACTTGCTGACAGTCACTCTATTTCCTCATCCAAATCATTGATGAATATATTGAATAATACAGGCCCCAGTACTGACCCCGAGGCACTCCACTAGATCCAGGCCTCCAACTGGACTCTGCCCCATTGACCACGACTCTCTGGCTTCTTTCCTTCAGCCAGTTCGCAGTCCACCTCACCTCATCTGCTGTCTTGAATATCATTGCTTGTATTACATTCTTCTAGAGCAGAGTGTGTTCTTAATCCAGGGATTGAACAAAATCTGAAAAGCATAAATATATATATATTTTTTTTAATTATATCTATATGTATGTGGTCCTAGACAGACCGTGGTCTGTCTAGGATTGCATCATAGATTAGGATTTAAATGAATTATCTTTTGAAATCTCATTCCGTGCTCAGACAAAAGAAGTAGAAGGAATCACATTTCTGACTGCTCCACGTATATTTTTTATTAGGATCCAATTAGCAAATATATTTCCATTATAATTTTTTTTCCTTTTTCCCTCCAATCTTCTTTCTATTTTTTAGCATCATTGTAGAAACTGTGGAGAGATCTTCTGTAATGCGTGTTCTGACAATGAACTGCCTCTGCCTTCCTCACCAAAGCCTGTTCGGGTCTGCGATTCCTGCCATGCAATACTTATACAGAGGTGCTCTTCTAACGTGCCATAAGATTCCTTTACAAGATAGTTATTACCTTTTGGTATTTAGCTAATCCTGTAAACACAAAAACACAAAAAACCACCAAACAACTAAAGAATGTACAGCAGTATTTCTAGAATTCCAGGTAAGCAGTTTAGAGTTGCATTTTCAAGGTGCCATTATTTGTCTGCATCCTCTTGAAAGAAATAGAGAAAATGGGACCCAAATGCGGAAAATGAACGTTAAAACCAGCGGTGACAGTGTCAGTCTAGCAATCGGCTCGGAGGCTCCTTTGGAGGAAGCAGGGCAGTTTATAGAGGAGACTCGATGTTAATATGTATTTGATGAGTATCTTAGTTGTAACAATGATCTGGAAAAGGATGATACACTTCCCTGCTTTTACAGGCTGGTCTGCAACAAGTCCAACCTAATTCTGCTGCAGAATGTGCCTGTGCGGTGCTGTTGTGAAGGTCAACTAGTTTTAAATTGTATTTTAAAGTAACACAATGGATGCAGTGGTCCAGTAAGTTACTGCCAAATACCATATTTGTTTACTTCCCCTCAATTATCAAGACAAGATACATCTGAGAACATTGCAGTGAGAACTCTGTAGTCACAGGTGTACAGGGAGATTTTGTCAGACAAACTGCCTCTCAGCACTGGGTGAAGAAAAGGGCATTTTGCTGAATTATTTATTAAAATTAACTATTAATTTGACATATCTGTGTTTCTGTTTAAAGAGAAGTGTCCATCACGAAATTTTTGCCTTAGATTGTCTGTAACCTCAAACAAATATCTTTGCATTATCTTCAGGTGAATGTTGCTTTCATGCTTGTGCACATAGTCCCTGCAGAGCCCAAGAAGCAGGGTGAGTCTGCCACCGAGACAGACCAGGGTTAAATATTGGGAATCAATTAAATATTTCCATATTGGACAGGAAGGTTCTTCCTTATTTTGTCATCATCTTTCTCAGACTTTCAGAGTTTGTTCCTAAACTTCATCTTTTTCCAGAGCACTTCTGAGCAAGTTTGGCTCTGACCACCCTTCACGCTGATGGGAACTTGAGCTGGCACATAAATCCTTGTTCTTCCCATCAGCAAATACAAATACATTGATAAATTGTCCTCACTGCTGTGTCACTGCGCTGGAACCGATGTAGCCCCTTCACTTGAGCCACTCGCGCTGTGCTCAGCAGAATTGTCAGCCCAGTAGTTCCTTCAGCCACAGGCTCGGAGTATTCTTACTACCAGGAGAAGGGAGGCTTTGAAACACGTCATTTAACAGTTCTTGCACTTGGTCTAGCTTAGCTTTGTCTTTCTAGGATAGGCATTCAGTTAATATTCTAACAGCTAATGCAGCTGTTCTTTTTAACACCTCAATGTAGTTGCTTACAGAGCTTTTGTAAAGAAAAATGTTTTTAAAATTACCTAATGTAACTTTTTGTAAAATACAGAACAAATACTTGTAAATCTGTAAATAGCTTTTGGAAAAAATAAATTTAATTGATCTGGAACTTAATTATGGGAGTAATGTCACATTATTTTAAATATTTTGAGAATTTTGAGATTACTTGGACAAGTTCTTTAGAAAGTCTTTACATATTTTGGGGAGCAGGGAGGTACCCCCCTAAGGACACGCCAACCCAAGCGCTGCTGGTGCACCTCCTGGGTACACGTTCAGGTGGGCCCTGTGTGGGGCAGGCCCAGAGCCCCCAGGGTTTGATCTGGTCTATAGATGATGCTAAGCTGGACTGCTTTAATGAGTGGCTTTTCAAAAATTACACAGGTGAAGTTAATTTTAAAATAGGCAGTGTTTAGAAATAATAAGCATATAGTGCATTTCCATGACACAGCGATGCAATGGATAAGTATCTATTACTGAACTGCAGTCTTCTCTGCACCGCCCCATTTGCATGGGCCAATTTTTTACATTATTTCGTACCTTTGTTTATATTCTTCTTAGGAAATGGCTTCTGACTTAATACTGGGGGCATTAGCAAGTAGAGAAAAACGTGCTCCGCCTCCTTCCCCCCTGCCCAGGGCTGGTCCTTGCAAAGGTGGCGGTTCACTGTGGTTCACTTACTGAATTTTTGTATTTCGGCAAGCAGGGGGGACACACAGCCCCTCTGCACACCGCCATTTGCTTCCAGCATTCTCGGCCGGCAAATATGCACGTCAACTCCTTGCACTCTTCACAGCAAAGACTAAAGTGTAACTTTGTGTACCGTGATTGAATCTACAACTTCCTCACTGAATGGGTGATTTTTTTTCATAGGTTTCTCCTCATAAATAATTCCTCTTCAGTTTAAACACCACTTAAGTGACTTGCAAGGTTCAGTGCTGGATGCTGCTCATCACTGTGCAGGGACAGTACAAGCTGATGGGCATCGCTGTCCTGTACATGGAATTTCACTCTGCAGTGCACTTTTTGCAGGTTGCTTGGTCACACAAAGTAGCTGGAAGCAGAACTCCCAGCCTGCTCTGAAAAGGTGGGTGTTACACAGGTGTTTGTGTTCCTTCCTGAACACAACATCCGCCCGAGTGCGCAGGCGGTACAGAGCTTATAGTATTTTACAGCTGCCTGCTATGCTGATAGAAAAAAACATCCTTCTGTTAAATGTACATGTCCTCTACCTCACTGTAAGGTTTTTTTCCTGCAACTGGATTAACTCTTGTTCTGACCTTTGTCATCACAGTTGTACAAAACACATAAGCTTTCTCAGCAACAGACTTCAGAGCCCACTGGTTTTTCAGAGCACCAGGTTAAAACTAAGCTCTGTATATCACCTGTATTACAACCTCCTCATCTTCCCTCCCCTTCCTAGCCTGGAACACTCAGCACTGGGAAAGCTTCTCCTGCCAGCTACCCTTTCAGCTCTTACTTCCAGTCACTGTGACACAAGAACACGCTCTCTAGTGAAATAAACTCCATTCGCCTCTCCCACAAGAAGACATTTATTACATATATAACACAGTACTAGCAAAACAGGTGACAGACTTTCAATACCCAAGATCACATTTGACATTTTAAGGGAGGCATTGAGGACAAAGCAGTTAATTTAGGAAGTCACACTGGCTCAGAAGAATAAATACCTTTCATTACACATCAGGTAACGTTAAGTGTCTTCAAACAATAGTTTGTTACTTATCTTACATGTCACAAATGCACAATAAGTTTTATCGACATGTTTGGGTTGTATTATTTAACAAGTATTTGGCTTAGATTTTAGAAATACTTTGCTTGTAATGAGCTCATCCATACCGTGACTTGTCAAGTTTTGAACAAATGACAGATGAATCAGCTCTGTACAAGCAAAGGCTGAATCATGTTTAAATATAAGTTTCATGAAAGAAAATCTTTCTTCCAAATTCCCCACTCTTCCCAAGAGTAGTGTTTGTGAAAACAACACTATGTTGCTAGCTTCAAATGAACTAGTACTTCACCTATTTCATGTTCGCCAAAAGCTGTGCTAGAGTTTTAGCTTGCTTTGCAAGTTACATGTGCGAAATGCAGGATCAAGAGCTCTAGAGCAAAGCGTGGAAATAAACGTTTTGGCTTGGTGGAGGCACAAACCTTAGGCACTGCTCCTTGAGGCAGTTGTGCATTTGAAGATGATGGACTCTGGCAGCACAAGGCAGAAAGCTGCAACCACGACTTTCAGCCTCCATGACTGTACGCCACGTTGGAAATTGTTACATACAACTTAGCAAAAGGGTTTGGGAAATATTTGTTACCCAATAAACTACTCTATTCATCTACCTTTTTTCCCTTAAACAAGTGAATTTTTCAAACTCTTTCACTACACCAAGATTACATAGAACTGAATCAGTGTTCATAGGAGTTACAGTACAACCACCTTTATTGAACCATAGTACAACATCTTAAACCGACTGTAGTCTTGAATATGTAATACATCCTTAGGAGTAACTAGTATAAAAAGTATCAACATCAGTGGTTTGAATATAAAAATTTATTTAAAGTCAGAGTATGCAACAAATAAAACCTACAGAAAACAGATTTTCCCATCACAATCTGTTGCTTACCAAATAATATTGTGAAAACACATTCCTTCAGTCATTATAAAGTTCTTAAAATACAAAAGAAATTAAATTTTGTAAGAAAGTCTAGTAGACCAGAGACTGTTTCTTCCAGATGTTTTGCAGAAGCAAGGCTATATCCTTCAATACATCCCACGCCATCCTCCTCCACCCATACTGCCTTGCCCATAGTATCCTCCACTATTTCCACTGCCACGACCTGCAAACAATTGACACAAGGTCACGCATACATACCTTGAAAAAAGAAAAAATGTGATGGGTAATATGGAACAATTGAAGATGACTTAACTTATACTAAAATAACACTATTCTTGTAAACAAGCATTTGGTGCAGTAGCAAAATGCAGAAAACCCCAAGTGATTTACAGTTTCAATTAAACCACCTCCCCCTCCTCCCAGCACAAAGCCCACCGCCCTTTCCCTATCATTTGTCCAAGACAGACATCAGCAATACTTCCACAAAAAGAGTATAAAACAGAATGTTTACTTACTGTATCCGCCCAAGCCATCGGGAGTTCCATATCCGCCGCTGTAATTGCTGCCCATTCCCATTCTACCAACCGAGCCATAACCTTGATCTGAAAAGCAGAAAGTGCATTGTTACAAGATGGGAACTCGCCAGACATGGCAAAGCGTCAGCTCAGTCTGGGGCTGATGCATACCCATTCCATCTCTGCCATAGCCTCCCATGCCAGAACCACCTCCAGCAGTTGAATTCAGGAATAGCTCAATATATCGATGTTCTGTAGGAAACAAAAAAAAGCTTTTGTATTTTGTTTCAGAAACCAGAAACAAAGAGCTACAAAGCCAAAACCCCCACCTTACAACTAACAGAAGCCCACAAAAAGTGAGTTCGAAATGCGATAAACAGCAAAAAGTCTTAATCTGATTTGTGTATTTACTGCACAACAACTTAAGTTAAATGCAGTCTAAACCCTTACATGCAGGTTACCCTTATATACCCTGCTAAAGCCTGGCCAATGAAAGCTGCGAGGCAACACTATACTCACGCATGTGATTTTTATCCTTAGACATGGCAGCTACTGCATCCTCATGTGTTACAAATTCCACATCTGCCTCTCCTGTGGCTCTTCCATCTGCTCCAATATCAATGTGAACTCTTATAGGGTTCAATGGTGAGAAAAACTAATAAAAACAACAACAAAGTCACATTAATGCAGAATTCAAGCAGGTACTTTTTTTTCATCCCTGTAGTTAGCAGAGCACCACATTAATTTCATCTCATCCTACCACATAAATGTAATGACTAATTTCGAAAGTATTACTTCGTAATAATGGACCTTCAACACTACATCAATCTACACTTAAAATCTGTTATTATTATTACAGAACTTGAAGAGCTCCAGCTCCAGAGCTTACAGAGCTTTCTTTAAAAGCAAAGGTACAAACAAAAATTCCTGCCAACACATTTCACTGTAAATAACAAGTTCTTATATGATGCCATCCTGGAAAAGGAAAAAAATTACTTTGGTTTTGAAGAAGCAGAGACAAATACATTTCTCAAAGCAGGGACATTTTAATGGAATTCAAAAAAAGATGACTGTCTTCCTAGCTACAGAACTTCAAGATCCAGTGGTATTTCTGACCAACAGCCTTCTTCCCAAGCAGCTTGTGCAAACAAACCCCTGATATACTATTCACATACTACTCATCAATTTGCAATAACACTCCGAATCAAAGCCTGTAGTCTGGCCCTTGTTCTCAGTCTTTAGACTTAAGAAAACAAACTGATGAGAGGCTGTGTTTAATCCAGGCCTTATATCCCAGAAACACTTTTTCTCCTACAAACTCATCTATAATGACACAAGAATGTAGTGTCAAAATCTTGTAGATGTGCATTTATCTGCCACCCTGATCTCTTACGAGTAACGGATACCATCCCCTCTAACTGAACACAACTCCCTACAGTCTTCCCACCGTGTCCTTCCTCAATTAAGTCTCAGATCAACATACAAATATACAAACCACAACAAAGCTTCACATCTGCTATTGTTGTTCTTCAGGTAAACTTCAGAAAGCCGTAAATGAGGATACTGATTGCAACAACCATTCTCTCTCCAATGCAACTTTTATGGAAATGAAAATGCAGAGAGTATGGAGATTAATGTTAAATACAGTTTGGCTGACTTCTTCAGTAGTCTTACCTCAGACATTACCTTTATAAAACCTCGTTTACTACTAAACTTTGTCAAACTCACATAAAGGGCTGTGACTTGAGTTTGCAGATATACCAGAGCTAACAATCACTTGAGAACTTTAACAGAGTTTGGAATAGGAGAGATAAGAACAAGCCAACTCTTGGCACTAGAAAGCCCCTTTTCCCACTGTACTTACATTAGCAATATCATTTTCTGTTGCTCGAAAGGGCAGTCCTCTCATGTGAACAAAATGACCGCCACCATGGAAACCCGACCCTGTATCTCCAGCTCCACCATAGCCATGTCCTCCCATGCCTGTTAAAAAACCCAAAACAAAACCATGCACCTCTTAGTCCACTGTGAACAGCCAGAAAAGTCATTACTACCTTTCTTCTGAAAGCATGGACTTTATACTGAATGTACAATGTTCATACTTCCCATGTACCAACCCAAACATTTAACCAGAAGATAACTTAAGCAATGCATCTACCTTTTCCCAAGATTCCCTAATTCTCGCCCCACCCCCTTTTAAACAATCTTCATCCTTTACAAATAACCTAGTGAAGATAACTATTATTTCTGTCTTGGAAATACTGTGTCTTACAAGTCAAATAATAAGAAAATATTTTTAAACAAACTATGAAAAAAAAAAAAATTGTTACCTCTGCCATCCCTCATTCTGTCATCATAGCCATCATTTCCATAGCCATAGTTGTTATAGCCACCGTAATCATCAAAGCCACCATATCCTGTGCCAATAGAGAGAAAGGACAGAATGATTATATTACCACTCAAAATTGACAGAGCAATGCACAAAAGTCAATTTTTCAGTCTGTGGCACCCAGAAGTTTCTCAACAGCCTCTACAGACTGTTAGACCTGGATTTCTGAATAGAATGCAAATGCAAATTTCCTTTTATGTAATAAAAAGACTAAAACATGCAAGTGAGAAATCAAATTCTGCTGAATATACAGTTTCCTTATTATTTCCATTAATCTTAAATAAGCCACATTTTTTGACACATTACAAGTAAAAAAAATTTTGAGAGAAGTGTGTCAAACCTAACAGGTACTGCAGCTACTGCCATTTCTGTATTTCTTGACTAAAATGTCAGAAACATGACACTGACAACAGAACCTCCATTCATTAGATAAACATACCACCGTCATATCCACCACCTCCTCGACGCATTCTGTCATACATACTTCCACGCCCAGCTCCATAATAACCCCCTCTTCCTCCTAATGGTCTATCATATGGTCCAGGTCGTTGTTGTCCCATCATTCTTCTTGGCATGTCAGAGAATCCTCTGATTTCGCTCTTACTACTTTTGAAGATTTCAATATATCTAATAAAAGAGGATTTTCAAGGTACCAATAAGAATACATGCATAAGCTGTCTGAATATTATAAAAGGCCACACTACGTTTTCTAGATCTAAATGAACAATCCAATAGAAGTGACTAGACATACCATAGAACTTAAGTTTCTCCTCAAAACTGTAAGAATCTTAAGTGTATTAAAAAAAAAATCCGAAACACTTTACAGTGGTAAAAATTACTATGTGATAATTCTGGCTGTACAAATTAAGCATTTGTCTTTCAAGTATGAGAAACATACTGTTGAAAAACAACATCTAGCTATAGTAGCATTTATCACAAATTACCCTACACAAGAACGATCAAAACAATTTTCTGAGTTTAGCAAACTACCCAGAGCAATACTGTCTCCCCCACCCCCCAAATCTACTGCATTTCCCAAGTTAACTTAGGATCCATTAGAAAAATTCTTAAAAACACCCAGTTCCATATAATGGTCCCCAACCCCCCCAAAAGCATTACTGACCCACAACCCCCAAAAATAAAGATTTAACACCAGCCCAAACTCTCCATCCCCACCTGTGCCCTATTCTTTCCTTGTGTTTCCCCAGAGCATTTTCTGCTATCTCCTTTGAAGCAAACTGCACGAAGGCCTCCCCTGTGCTTCTCCCCTGGTAGTCCAGCGTCAATGTTATCCCATTTGGCACGATTTCCAACCCTTTAACCCAAGGACAAATAACCCCATCAAGGGGAACAGTGTTAAAGGCTGAAACATTCCCATCTGTAGCAAATACTTAAAGCATATCTAAACAAGAACAACAAAAAAAGAAAACCACCTTGTTTCCCCCATCTCCCAACAATACAAGCCAATGATCTTTCATTAAACATTTATGGATTTAGCCATATTTCTTTTCTGTTTATAAACTATGCAACAATACACCCCTCTATGTTACATGAAAAAAAGAGAGCTACCCATCAAGCAATTTATCTGATCCAAATGCTAACATTCAGGTTATCCCAATATGTGTAATATGTTTAGCACCTCGACAGAATTAGACACATACTGTGTTTTACTACATCTACGGTTATTCGTACTTCATTTAAAGGGTATAATTCTTACTTAAGCTAATTTAATACAATCCTTCCCACCCACCCCACTAACAACTATTACAAATTAAAATATGCAAAACATCATGTAAAAGATACAAAAGTAGTCACTATACTTCGACTCTACTAGAGGTACCTTGGAAAAACTGAACAATCTCTTCTTTGCTGCAGCCAAATGGCAGGCCTCGAAGTCGTACCACTGTTCCATCATTGGTTGTATCATTTGGCCCGTTATGTTTTCCAGTCCAGTCCATCTTTTATTCAAATCAAACCCTACAAAACCAAAAAAAAAACCCAACAACAAAAGGCAAAAACGTTGAGATCCCATCTATGCATAAGTCACTCCCCTCAAAGGCAATTTGGTAGTTTTTCTTCAGGTAACTGGTACTGTGGATAACGAGCTTTATTTCTGTTATGTATTTAAAGCAGTACTTCTTGCATCTGCAGCACACGCACCCCAAGCCACCGAAGTGACAGGGACACGGCAGGCAGAGCAGGCAGCACGTGGGCAGGCATGGCATAGAAAGCTCGTTATTTACTTAGAATACAATTAACATCCGTCCTCTAAGTTTTGTGGGTTGTTTAGTGTTTGGGGTTTTTTGTTTCTTTTTTTTAAGCATGACAGTTGAAGAAGAGTTAGGAACCACGCAACAGTTCCTGCGTGTAAACACAAGCCCTTTCTTTGTCTGCAAACAAAGCGCCAGGCTCATTTTTTTTTTTGTTTGGTTTTATTCTTTCCCCCCACCTTCGGGAGACACCGCCGCTGCGTTACCTTGAATGCCAAACAATGCCCCGGGACACGCCGGGACGCCCGGGGTGCAGCGGCCGGGCCCGCACCGGCACCGCGGCGGGGACGGGGCCGCCAGGCCCGCGCTGCGGGGGCGGCTCGCGCCGGCGCTCCGGCTCCCGCGCGTTGGCAGGTGCGCGCGCACCGCCCTCAGCCGGGGGGGGGCAGGGGTGTGAATGGAGGGGGCTGCGCCGGGAGCGCCCCACAAAAGGCCGCGCGGTCGCCGAGCCGCAACAACAAGTGAACGGTTACCGCCACCTCTATCAGGCGCGGCGTGACCCTCCTCCCAAGCCACGACGCCGGCGACATCGCGGCCCTGACCCGCTGCCCGCTCCCCGGCGCCATTTACCGCGCCTCCCCAGGGCCGCCCACTCCCGCGTCCCCGCTGCCGCCCGGCTCCCCACCGCGCCCCGCTGCCACCTCTCCGCCTCGGAGGAGCCGCCCGGCCTCCACTCGCGCAACTTCAGCCCCCCCCCGCAGCGCCCGGCCGCCACACACCGCTCTCCTGTGGCCGCCGCCGCCCTCAGCTCCACCACTCAAAATGGCGGCCGCGCACGGGAACGAGGCTCCGCGGAGCAGCGCCGCGCTGCCCCCTCCCCCCACCCTCCTCCAGCAGCGCCATTGCCCTCGGCTCCCGCAGGCGGGCGCCGGCCCCAGCACCGGCTTCAGGGCCGCAGCTCCCGCTGTGACGGTCAGCCTGCCCGTAGGCGACTCGGCCGAGGCTCCCTCAGCCCACTCTTCCCTCTCCACTCACCAGAAGACCCTCACACACCCCTCGACGCGTCCCAGCAGGAGCTTCTGCCGGAGAAGAAGCTCCTTCTCGCCTGCAACCCGCCGGCGGGCTCACAACCTACGCAACCGAGACGGGCAAGTCGGCGTCCCGGCCGCGCAAATCTCGCGATAGCCACGCCGCGCTCCTCAGCCTGGGCGGGGCAGCCACCGGCACATGCGCGCGCCTGCCGGGGGCCGCGGTAGCCGCACATGCGCAGAACGGCCGTTCCCGCCTGTTCCTCTCACGGCCGCCGGCCTGAGGGGCGCCGGTGCGCACGCGCTGTAGGGCCGGCGGTCGCGCGGGCGCCGTGTTTGGCGCCAAGCGGCCTCTGGGCTAGGGGCGCGTGCGCGCGGCGGTCGCCTCTAACGGCTGTCGGGCCATCCTCTCACGCACGCGGCGCGGCGGGTGTGGGTCCCCTGCAGTGTGTGTGTTGGTCAGAGTGTTCGGCTCCCCCGGCTCGGAGGGGGCGGTTGTCCGCTGTGGCACACACGATGACTGCCCGCGTTCTCCTCGGCTTTGCAGCTGTGGGAAACCTGCGGCAGGCTGGGCCCAGGGCCCTCGCACAGCCCCTGCCTTCGTGAATGTCCCGCTTTGGGACAGGCTGCGCCGGACGCTGTGGTGGAGGGGCCCGTTAGAGCGTTCTGGAGTTCGTAGCAAGCGATGCAAGAGCGAGGTTAAAATCTGTGTTAAGAGGATTGAAAGCAGTGTTGAACGCTGGGGGAGTAGAAGGAGGCTTGAGTCCGTGCTCGGAAGTGACGGGATGGGGGGCGGGCGCTGGCTTCTGCCGTTAGGGAAATATTAATTAAGAGTTCTGAGTCCGTTTTGGGGTAAAACTGGCTAGAAAATACCTTGGAAAAAAAACCTGAAGGCTAAATAGGCGCAAACGACAATGCAAATCCCCACTTTTACAGTTGACGCATTTACAGACCGGCCATTTTCTGGTAATCCTGCGGCAGTTTGTCTACTTGAAAGTGTAAGTTTAAAAAAAAAACTATTTTATGAGGGTCTGCAGTGGCGTTTACCATTCTGTACTTGACCTCAGCACGCAGCAATGCGTCAGACTTTGCTCCTTTACTCAGGAGTTTTGCTAGCAAGTGTAGTTGCTGTTGCTCCAGAATGCAGAGAAATTAGCACTCCTTTCTCCATCAGAACGATTTCATACAAGATGTGGGCTTTTTTTGGTTGTTTGTTTATTATTATTTTAATTTTTTTTTGTTTGTTTTTGTTTTTTTTTAAGGAATATATCTCTTTTTTCTGAGTTAAGTAAAAAAGAAATGGCATACTTTCTTAGTGGATTTAGAATGAAATCTCGGAAAGGAAATGCAGTAACATACAATCGGTACTCAGTAGTTTTTGAATGAAGTTTTTGGGGTTTGTGTTGATTTTTTCCCTCTCCCTTTTTAAATTTTTTTTTCTTCCTCTCTTTATTTTTTTTCTCTTTCTATGGGAAGAAAGAGGGGGATTATAGACCCTCTGAGCCTTTCACGGGTAGTGTGTTAATTTCAGCTTTAGCCAAGTTTAAACAGTTTGTATTACTTCAAAATTGCATGGTAGTTGCAGTGCAATTGTCAGTAGTCATCGATGTGTTCTGAACAGTTGGTACTGATTGGTAAACTGCTGACAATTTCTACCACAATACTATTAAACTGCATTAGACATTTGTAGGCCTTATATTATTTGTATAGTAGCACTGGATGAAAATTGTGTGAAAATATATGTAGAACAGTTAAATCTGGTAGCTTTTACTGACAGTATGAATCCTTCTAAGTGTTCCTAAGCCTATCTAGAACTTAGACAATGCAGCCTACTTAACCAGATCAGCTAAAGCTATGGCTGAGAACATCTCACTTCAGAGGTAGTTTTGGCCCCCTAAATACTCCTTCTCAGAATGAACTTGCTTTAAAATTATGTACTTCCTATTGCATTTTTACATTAATTTTACTTTATTACGTTAATATATTGTGAGGACAACTTATTTGCATGTTGCCTTTGGAGTGTTGAAGTTTAAAGGTTTTTCTGCAGTACCTGGGGCTAGGGGCTTTAGTTTCAAAGTTAAAACTGAGATTCAGTTAAAGCTGAAATTACGCTTCTAAGCTTCAAGAAAGCATGGTGAAGCTAACAGCAATATTTCTGTTCTCTGTTCCCTTCAGAGTCTCAGCAGATGCCTTACAAAACCTGTTGGGAATAATGCAAGAATGGCAAAACAAGTCTTATCTGTCTTTCAGAAGTGCCACAGGATGGCAGTATTTCAATAAAGTTTTTTTTATAACACTTTGGTTGGCCTTTGTTCTCGTTTAGTGTCTTAGTATCTAATTGACAGTACTATTTTCCTGAGGAGAAAGGGTTGTTACTGTAAAAAAAATATGTGTTTTCGTTGTATAGAATAAACTCTGCAAATACAGGTCTAGGATACACATCAGCAATTGTTTTATATCTGTAGTAGGGGGTCATTGACTGAAAAGGACTAAAGTTATCAAGGGAAGTAAGTAAAGTTAGCAGGGCAAATTTTTATCTATCAGGAATTGAAACTGGCCAGGTCCACTCAGTACTTTGTTTCCTTCGTGTTTCAATATTTTAAAGACCAGGTTCTCAAACCTGGCCAGTCAGCATAATTGTGTGGAAAAAGCAACAGAACAAGGATGAAATAGGATTTTATATAGTCACTACAGCTCGTGTATCATGGAATCAATGTGCACTGGCTTAATTCTGCAGGCAGTTACAGAAAGATGTAGTAAGGTCCAGTATTTTGTTTTGTTTTGGTTTTGTTTATGTCCTCTTAGCTTCTACTGACTTAGCATATCATTCCCTTTGTTCAAAGAGCAGCATTGAGGATACCACTGTTAGTGCTGATCAGCCGTCATGAGCATTGCTACAGACCTCTTGCTGGCATGGATTTTTCAGAGTTAGAAGAGAGAGTTGTAGTTATTTTTAGATTATGTTAATAATGACTTCTCAGTGCGACTTTAATAATAACTTAAAAAAAAAAAATTGTGTTCATGAAGAGACTGAATTTTGTTTTTTTGGCGATTTTATTTTCCAAGAATTTGTAAACAGGACAGATGCTAGAAATGCCCATGTATCACAATGATTGAACTAGTTATCCCATTTTATTCTTAAAGTTTTTTTTACTCTTGGAATTTTGAACGAAACATTAATCTATGTTATATTATAATGGAAAATGAAATTACTGTATTTGACAGAAGATTTGATTCTGTCACTTTTGGCCTGCTTTTAACTGAATTTGTTGTTTCATCATTAGGACTTGAATGAAGATGTGCACCAAAAAATTGCAACAGAAATGAACCTTTCAGAAACTGCTTTCATCAGAAAACTGCATCCTGGAGATGACTTTACCAAAAGTGAGTGATTCTGTTTACCCACAAAAATCTCTTACAAGGGAACAGGAAGACACTGGGTGCATTTATAAGGAATGGTGATAATTTGAATGACAGCCAAAGCAAAATCTTGGAGTTGTAATGTATCTTACTTAATAAGCCTTTTGTGCATGCATTCTTTAAAGTAGTTGTACTCCATATCAAATTAATTTTACAATACACAAACATACATTATTAATAAATTAGATAATTTCCTTTAGTGTCTTTTACTAAATAAAAAAGTTGTACATAGAAAATCTCCTAAAATGCGATGCAAAGATCTTCAATTAATACTTCCATTACTACTAATAATCTCCTGAGATAATTTCTTATTATACAAGCAGAATAATAGAGATGGAACATGGGTATTCCATATGCACAAGACTGCGAATAGAGTAGAATCTGGTTTGGCCAGAAATCATCACTGGTGTAACTGCAAGCTATTATTTGAGTTTGTCACAAAATCTTGTAAACTGTCTGTGGAGCAAATACTGGAAAATGCAGATTTCCAACAAAACTGAGAAATCTGAAGTTGCCTAAATCAAGTGCATTAGGCTGCTTCTTTGGTTCCAGTGGAACTGGTATTCTTCGGTAGGGCATGTAATATGATGGGAGAGGAAACGGAGAGGCGCTAGACAAGACAGAAAATATCAGACAAAAACGTACTCTGGTCAGAATTGGTTTGTGGCTTAGTTTTCAGCTGAATCAGCTTGCTGAATCTGCTCGCTTTGCAGTTGTGTGGTGGCATGAGCCAAGGGGCTGGAATCCCACTAACCTGGAGTTACATTCCTGGTTAAGGTATTGTGATGGCATGCCCTCGCTTTGATATGACATAATGACAGAGAGAGAGAAACAGCTTTGGGATTATTGGCTGTCTGAAAGAGGCCCTAGAGCAGAATGCAGAGAAACTGTTCTGTATCATTTGATTGCTTGTTCAGGGACTGTTTTGTACAGTCTCTGTAATTAAAGAGGGTTTTCCTAAAGTATTAACCATCATCGCTTATTCCTATTGTTAATGAATTGGAATTTGTTTAAGAGTTAGACTAATTGCTTGAATCAAGAAGTGATAATAGTTTTCATTTTTCGTGTTAGCACCTTGCCAATATGCTTAACACATTTATTTCCAAGTCATCCATATCGAACAGTATATAAAATGCCATCATCTTTCTTGTTAAAGTGCTTTTGATATTAAAGGGACTAGAGTTTGTGACATCAGACCCACACAGCTGCCAAAGAGGTGCACAATTTTTTGAAGGAATTTAGTCACTGAGCTATACCTGAGAATGTATGTATTGAGGGGGCGTGGGAGTGAGAGACCAGGAACATCAGAATGGCATTTATGAGACTATCATCTGCTTCTGGAACATTAATTGGTCTAATAATGGTTCCTGGACAAAGAGTATGTTTTTGCAGAAATATGAGTTTGTGATGAGTGCATTTCATTTAATTTTTAAAAATCTACTTTATTTTAGGGATACATTGGTTTATGAGAGTACAAAAGATCTTCTCAGTCTGAGTACAGCTGTATGTCTCAAGCATCCAGGCAGGTGTTCTGGGTTGCAGAGCTTGTCTGTCTCCAGTTGGTCGTGGCTGCCTCCATTTCCTTCTGCTTCCAGCCACAGTTTCCACTTGGAGAGTGAATTAGCACCACAGGGCAGGCTCACAGCTGGGTTCTGTGTCTGCCCCATCTCAGAGTGCTTCTCTGCCACATCCATTAGTTTCATCCACTTGGTTTTGTTGGGATTCTATTTGTTTTCATTAGATAGGGGACTCTGACTTTGATGCACTATTTTTTCACAGAGACAATGACAAGACTTGTTTGGGCTTTTTTTTTTTAAAATATCATTTCTTTCTTTTGTACCTTTTAGTTATGCTTGTATGGTAATTATTCACTTGAAATATATTTTTGTAAGCATTATCTTAAATGTCCTGGTGCAAGGACTCTGCAAAAGCTACAGTAAACCAAATATAGCACATTTGGGTTCTGTTTTTTTTGAACAACAGATAGAAATATGATTTCTAGTTAAATGAAGGGTCAGTATTTATTATAGGCTTTTACCAGACTTGGCTGGTGGTTTAAATAAAATAATTCATAACAGACCTAGCTGTGATACAGATTCCAACAGAACTATCTTTGACCCCTAGAGGGTAACCCAGCCTGCAGGTGTCTGAAGATCATGACTGTGACTTTGTAGGACTTTGTGTTCTAAATTCTCTACTATTTAACAGATTACCACAAAATCACCACTAGCAAGTATACCTATGATTAATAAATATATACCTTGAGCTATTAGAACTTATTATTAGTAATCAGTAGTACAGGAGAAATTAGTAATAGCAGCCAGAAGTATATATGTATTTTACAGGTTACTAGAAACTTATTGCTAGTCAATAATCAAACTTATCAATAATATAACAGCAGATATACTTATGATAGAATACTTAAATGTAAAGGTATGGTACCAAACACATTAAATAGAGCCCAGAAGTGGGAGGACAAACCAAGCCTAGAGGGGGACCAGTAATAACAGAGTCTCACTTCAGAGGTGATCTGTGTCATGGAATTTGGAGTCAGCCATGTGTCCCCAGTAAGTGTCCATGATCTCATAGCAAGTTCATGCAGACCTGTTTAGGACAGGGAAAAATATATGCAGCACAGAAAGTCCTTAGAGAGAGAAGCTCGATTTTGGGTAAAAATTAATTTTTATATCCAGGAGACATAAGAGAACACAGGACACCACCACTTCAAGAAACCAACAGATGGTCTTAATTTCTATTTGTCACCTGAGACAGCCAATAGATGATGATGTTTTCTGTTCTCTCAGACCAATTTTTGTCTTTCCAGACTGTTCTGTTCTTTCAGTTAGAACAGGCAGTGGGAGTTGCCGATTCTTACTTTCTCAGGATGTTTTCCCCTTTGTCCAGACTATTTTTCACCTTTTCAGGTGATAAGTTGCTGTTGCAGTTTGTTTCTTTTGTGCTTACCATTGGTATGTCTGCATATCTCCCACTTCTAGCTAGCCAGCACCACTTCAAAGGTGCCAGCTGCACTTCTCAGGGATGCTTCTGGTTCACAGGCCTAGTTCCCAGGGCCAGCAGGCATCTTTACTCTGCAGCAGCTTTACTCTTGTAACAAAGTAGCTTTCCTCTTGTTAGTAATAGGCTGCTGGTTTTGACCTGACTTAAAAGCAATAGCTATTCCAAAAATTACTACAAAATAGGTTCCTAAAAGTGTGTTTAAGACCAAGGCTCATTATAACATGCATTTTGATTAACTGGTTGTCACTCTGTATACTTTTGAGATAAATTGAAGAAATTGACTTATTTCACTTAATAACACTAAATAATCTTTATTTTTAAGGTTCTTGCTTTGGACTCAGGTGGTTCACCCCAGCCAATGAAGTTCCTCTCTGTGGTCATGCTACACTTGCAGCAGCTGCTGTGTTGTTTCACATACGAAGTATATTTACAAGCTATTCATTACTATATCTTTGTAGAAGATTTGCTTCTAATTAAGTGACTTCTTTATTTCAACAACAAAGGCAACTAAATATGCAGAACGTTTAGTGAACACATATGGACATACCTTAGGTATTGTCTTCTACACTGTTCTGTAATTATAAGGTTTTAGCCTGGTGCTTATGGTTGGATTCTGATGCCCTACTATTATTCTTATTTAACAGAAATGCTAAATATGCAAATGTCATCTGGGAGAGGTAGAGTAGAATTTGATGAATAAGAAATATTGCTCTTTCTGTTTAAAAGAAATTCCCATGCATTGCAGGAATGTGCAGGAAAGATTCACTGGCAATTGCTATGTTTATTAGCCTCAGCAGATTATTTAATTGGGAAATTTGTCTTAGAATACAGGTTTACTGTAGTTACTATATTTTAGCTGCATAACCAACTTTTCCTGAATATTCTGAGCTACTCTAAGAGCTATGATAGATTGGATTCAAATTTTTATGTTTGATAATGTTGCGATTTTCTATCTCTAGAAAACACAAATGCAGTTCTCACATTTGTGACACTGAGTGGGGAATTAAAAGCCAGGCGAATGGAAGATCATATTGTCCTGGACTTACCACTTTACTTAACCTACCCACAGGTCAGTCTAAATTTTAGTTAATAAAGGCTTTCAGTAAAAAGTGTGTGTTTATGTTTGTATGTGCATGTAAGTATACCTGTCTGTCTAGAGTTGGATTAGATATATACATACATATGTTGTTATTTACAGTGTGGTGTTTTTTTTGTTTCAGCTACTTCAGGAAGTGGAAGACTTAATAAAGGTAAAAAAGCCCCTATATGTGGTTTTAGAAGCACATCTATAATAGCTATACTTACATATATTAAAATGGCTGAAAAGTGGCAGCATGGCATTGCTGATGTACTCGTGAATGTGAAACACAGAACTTTGAAGGTCTGAGTCATGCAGCTCAGGAAATGGAATTCTCAAAATGCTGCAGTTGAACTTTTTTCTCCCACTACCATGGACTGGAATGTCAGTATTTATTTCAGCTGCATTTTCAGCCTATTGAATGTATATGAGGGCAATCTAGTGTCCTTGCCCCTTTCTAAGTCCCTGCATTTCTTTCCAAATTGACATATACAGAGCTCTTAGAGCCTACCCTATCTGTTCATGCACTTAGTGCATTTACTTTTCTTGCTTACCTGTACTTGAGGGCTGCATGAAAGACCTTGTATAAACCCCGTTCTAACTAATGAAAATGTTAAGGAAATAATATTTTGTATTCAAATTACAATATTTTTGTCTCCTTTAACTTTCCCACTAGGCAGCCATTGGTGACATGGTTGTTCAAGATCTTCGTTATTCTCCTGACACAAAGAAACTCTTAGTCCGCCTCAGTGATGCTTATGAAAGGTGACTTTTTTTTTTTTTTTGTAATAATCAAGTGTGCAGAAATGGAGTCTCATTGTTTAACATCTACTCCTTACATGTTAGACTCTTTTATCTGGTTTTAAAAAGGTGGATATTAAAACCTCAAATTTAATCTCCCATGTTAAATACTTATTTTATCTTCCTATGTGAGCTTATTGAACCTGCAAAGTTGGCTAAGATCAATCGGAAGTCTATTTCCAGGAAAAGGAGGTGTAGGAAGCAGTTTTGATGGTGGTGTATTTTCCCCATCTGAGTAAAAAAATGATCCAGTAACCTAGGAGGAAATTAGAAGTCTTGCTTCTCAAGCAAAGAAGTAATAGTTGCATAGCTACAGAGACCTACTTGGTGAGGCAGGGCACATTGGCAGAATGCCATGGATTCTTACTTCCATTTGACTGTAATCTGTTTACATATACTTAACGCCATCATAAGTAGCTTTATAGAAGAATTTCCAATTCAAATAATTTCAAAGCATTTGTTCATCTCGGAGAGCTGAATTTCATTGTTAAGTCATGTATGATTTTGATATATATTGCCAAAACACTATTATTTTCACTTGAAGTTTGACCTTACTAATGTTTAAAGATTGGACTAATGGGGAGATAAAATAGCAAGTACTCAACTGAGAATATTTCTTACTGTTTCAGACTTAAGTTTGTAGGGAGGTATGTACAACTTCACAGACTTGTGACTGTGGTAGAGTGCTTAGAATCCTGTTGAAGATCTGAATGGTGTTAGTTGTTTGCTTGCTCTGAAAGGAGGTGGAGTGCTTACTCTTTGCATTCTGTAGTGATGAAGTATTTATTTCAATTATTAAATTGTTGAAACCAAAGTTAGTTGTTTGCTTGCTCTGAAAGGAGGTGGAGTGCTTACTCTTTGCATTCTGTAGTGATGAAGTATTTATTTCAATTATTAAATTGTTGAAACCAAAGTGTGCATTTTCATAGCTAATGTTGCAGAATGCTCTGTTTTCAAAAATAAATAGGAAATGCATGGCTTGAACTGTTTTCTCTGCTCACTCGATGTGTGTTATATTCAGGGTACTCCTCTGTCAAATGACATTGGGAGGACAATGCTAGGAATCTGGTCTCCTCTAACATTTTGCCATGTCGGTTTTGGGATTGTAGAGAAGACGATTATTTAGTTTTGTTTCTTTTCAGTACTTAATGTAAGACAAAAATATGGATTATTAAAATTCTATAATTATATCCAAGGTCAGTGTTGGAAGAACTGCAAGTGAATGCACAACGCTTCTTGTCAGCTGAAAAGACAGGAAAGGTGAAAGGACTCATACTCACTCTTAAGGGAAATTCCAGTGGAAAACATAAAGGCCATGATTTTTATTCCAGATACTTTGCACCTTGGTATGGAATTCCGGAAGACCCTGTTACAGGTATGTGTTTGTGTGATACGCGATTCTTACTCTTGTTTCAGTTCAATTAAAAGGTTCTTATTAAGCTTCATTAATCTGGTTTTGTACTTTGGAGTCTCTCTTCTGAATTACTGTTTTATATGGACAGCAGGAGTGTGCTCATTAAACCGAAAACATTAATGACCGATGCCAACTCATTCTTGCTGTCATCAGGCCAGATATTCCTGTGGTTTTTCTGGATCTTTTCCCTGAAGTATTCCAGTTAGAGAAAAGCGAGAGACTAGTTTGTTATTGAATGAATATTGCAGTAAAAGTTCATATCCACTTCTGTTGGTGTTTGTTCTCCTTTTTTTTTTTTGGTATGTATGTCAGCTGAGATCACCTCTAGTTTTCTGACACTTATTGTGGATATTCTTAGGCCTATGAATTATATGAGCTCAGCTAATTGTATATTTAGGGGCAGGAAGGCTAGTTCTCTGCTTGTTCCTTTGATGTTCCACTCAGAAGGTGTGATGATGATTGCTGATATGATTTGCTTAGCTACCAGTTAATCACACGTAAATTATCAGTCAGCTGAGAACTTGGTAAAAAATGCTCATTAAGTGTTTTGCTGAATACAGAGAAAACTTTCTTTGTTGGAATAATTCTAGTTATTCACCACTCCTAACAGTAAGAAAGGTTTATGAAGAAATATAACCCATGTATTTCAGGTTTGTGCTTTTTTTAAGCTTTCAGTCCTGCTTTCCTGATAAAGCCGAGGATGGAGTGTGGTAGACGTATCTAATCCCAGAGCTTATTCTTTAGGATTTTGGGGGAGACTAGTGTTGATATGTAGGAAAAGTTAGAAGTTTCCTGAATCTCCAAGATACTTCTAGGCTGGTTATAGCTCACAGTTGTTTGTCTTCCATCTTTAAGTGTCCTTTATTTTATAGAAATCTTTTGATGGTATTGCTGAAATATACTTTTAGCAGTGCTATGGCTTTATATTGTATTTCTTTTCTAATGATTTCTTAGTAATGCTACATGTCCTGGTGGCCTTTAGCCCTGATAATTATAGTTACTTCACAGGAAGGTTTCCAGAAGACTGTCTTTGATTGTAGCTGCTAATGTAGACTGAAGCAACATTTCTAGCTCTGAATTTGAGAAATCATCTTTTTAAGCCACTGCTGGTCATGAAACAAGAATCAATGTTTCAGTTTTCAGAAGCCGTGTTGAGAACTTAAATTTACCTCCTTAAGTTATGTCCTGATACTTACCAGCATTCAACACTGAAAAAAAAAACCCAGAGATTTTGTTGTGGAAACTGTTAGCAGAGGAAATGCTTTTGTTTTACACAGTGACTTCTATCCACCTGTTTCTATGCTTAAGAAATATCTAAAAGCCTGTTCAGATTTTTGATGGGTAGCTGTTTGTATTTCATTGAATTAACATAATGTTCAGATGAATAATATTTTGAATTTAATATTTTGAGATTCTGTTACTAGGAAACTTCAGTTTTAGTGAACAAACGAGTACTTTGGCTCAAGTATTTTAATTGGTACTATATGTTATTTTTACATGTTGTAGCTAATGGTGAAGCCCTTGCCTAGGCAAAATTTCAGTTGAAGCCAGAGGATGAGGAAGTAATACTGCATTTTAAATGAAATGTTAAAGCCTTAAGAGGCTGCACAGCAGACAGAACTTAGGTTTTCTTGCCCTAGACACAAACGTGGCACGTGATTTGTATAGAACATTTACACTTTGAATGTGCTTGCTCTATAAAGTAGTGATTTTAATATAATTCTATACTTTGTTTTCCAATTTCTTTTAAGGATCTGCCCATGCTGTTTTAAGTAGCTACTGGTCAGAGCAGCTGGGGAAGAAAGAAATGCTCGGTAAGAGAACCTGGTTTCTTGCAAAGCTGCCTGTTATGTAAAAGCTACTCACTGAAACAGTAAAGGTTACATTATTACTCCAATCCAAACTGTATCACTAACTCCCTATCCATTTGCTTAATATGAGTAGAATACTATGTCATATTTTGTGTGTGAAGTAATCTGTAAGAAATTGCTTTCTTTTCTATCCACCAACATGACACATCATACCTGCAGGGAATGTGAAGTCTCGGTTTCTGAATCATAACTGTCTGCAGTGAGTTTTTTATCTCAGCTTTTGGATTTTAGTTCTCATGACCTTTCATCATAAGTGAGGCTTGGTAAACTTCAGATGAAGGTGGTTTTGTGTTTTGACTGAATTTTACTTTTTGGTCTTTGAGGCTTGCACTTTAAGTATCAGGAAAATATATTGGTATTTTCATTCATGATGTGTACTTTTCAGTAGAATTTGGACAGTGTTTTCCTTTCCCCTCATGTATATTAAAATGAGATTGAAAAAAGTCTGATGTTTTTTGCCTGATTTTGGAGTTTTCTTTAGAATTACTCCAGATTAATCCTTTCAGTGACTTCTTTAGGAAAACTAGGGTTTAGAATAGCTAGTGCTATCACAGCTGGATAAGAAGAGATGTATTTTTAACATTCGAATTCCACTTACAGAATGTGCTTTATAAAAGAGATTTTTTTCTGCTTTGTGATACATCTGTGTATTTATGTATGAAGATCAGTTTTCCTTAGGATGATGATTTTTTTCATGGTAGCAATGAAGGATATAAGAAAAAATAATCACTTAATGTTACAAGAACAGAAAAATGTGACTGATGTTAAATAATAGAGACAAGATACGTGGACATTGTCAAATTCTGCTTGTTTGTGATTTTATTTGTAATTTTACTTTAAAATGATTAAGCCCTAAAGGAATATGAGATTACTGGATCTCTGAAGTCAAAGAACAGATTTATTGTTATTCTTTCAATCAATGCTTATTAGATCACATACTTATTGTTAAGCAAGAAACTGAAGAACTTGTTGGAAGAAAATGAAAAAATGTTAATACATGGCCACAGTAGATAAAGGGGCATTGGATGTCTCTTTGATTCTCATGTTTCTAGTGCTTTGCCAGAGAATGGAAGAACAACAGAATACGTACAAAATGCCCTAGTCCCTATCTGGTTCCCAAAGAGGGAGTAGGAGATTACAATTCTTTTGTGAACTTGACAACAATTTAATATTTGGTAACATTTAATTTAGAACAGAGATTGGGTCCTTGATCTAATAAGGTTCCTTGTCCATAAAAGTAAACACTTTTCCGAACAACTGCCTTGAATATAAGCCTTCTTATATTGGGTAAAATGAATCTCAAAATGGATTTTATTGAGAATGATAAACTCTTTAAAGGATCTGTTTGCTCTTCATTGCTCAGTATGGTAATCCACAATGACTGAGACCTTCTCCACTGTGAATTTAAGGAAAGGTTAAACATTCTGTTCAAAAAAATCTCATATTTGCATTTATGTCACACAAACATATTTTCTGAAGAGAAGAAACAGTCTTTGGTAATTCATCCTTATGGACTGGCTGTTTCTCCCAAGATTGTGACATTTTCCAATGTTAATGTGGAGTTTAAAACTCTTCCATGCCATCTATAGACACTGCGTCTTTAAGTAATCAGACAGGAATTCTCTCTCTATTTTTACGTGATACTTTCTATCTGTTCTGCATTTTCCTGTATTTTGTATGTACTATGGCATTTCCTCTTTTAGAGAAACTATCTCAAGCAGCAAAGGCAATTGATACTGTAATCAGCTTTTCTAATGTGTTTAGCACAAAAAAAAGTCCTATCTTCTGACAAGATAGTTTTCTGTTGATGTTGTTGTTTTTTAATATTTCGTGTGTATATGTCCTCAAACTTCTTTTGTGGTAGGAATTGTACAAAACAGATATAAGGAGAACAAGTTCATTTGACATCCGATCAACATGTGGTCTCTACCCGTGTTTATGAGAAATAACTTTTCCTTACATACACGTGACTGAGGGCTATCAGGTACTACTGAAGCAAATTCTGTTACTGAGGTTACTTGGAAAAGACGTCTGTCAGTCAAGAAGATTCCGTATCACCAAAGATTAATGAATAAGAGTATCTTATGACCTTTTAGAAACTATTGTGGTGGCTTCTGTAATATCCGATACCTTTTATTGCCAGAATAAAGGAGTATTTTTTCTATAAAATGAAAGATCTGTTAGTTACAAAACAGAACAGATCTGAAATAATATAAAAAATGAGGAACATTAAATCTATTGTCAGATCTCTCTGGGTATTGTGACCTCTAGGAGGTCAGCTGCATCTCTGCTGAAGTATCAGAGGTAATTTCCAGTGTTTGGGTTCTCTTCCTACTTTTATTAGACCAAATTGATGAACAACCACCATCCTCCTTAACTACAAAGAGCATTTTCCAGTCTTTTAACAAGGTGAAATACTTCATGATCTTTCTTGAAACTATGTGCATATCATTGAATTTAAGCTGAGTGTTAAATCAGAATTCAGTATCAGTCCTTGCCTTTTTTCATTTGAAAAGAGTCTGGAATATTTTAAAAAATATAATCTCTCATATCAGATATATAGACTTTCATAATTGCTAATGAATGCAGTACTTAGTAACGCTGTATCCAGCCCTTCACGTAATTCTTGTATTCATAGGATAACATTTATAAAAATGCATAAGGAATTTGATATAACTGAACATTATAGAGGGCTTTCCAGTTTCTGATCAAACAGTTGTGCAGCTTAAATTGGCGTACTTAACAAGTCTACAGGCTCAACATGCTAAGTGAGCATTATCATCCCACCTCTATGTGACTGAATAGTTTAGGCAAAAGTTTCATTTTGTAATTATTTACAAGTGGAAGGCTATTTCTACTTAAACTTTGTCCAGCCATATTAAATTATATATTCAGGATTACACAAATAAAGACCTGTTCCTGCCTGCGTAAGAATTTGGTCTCAGTTTGTGACAGCTGAAGCAACATCTATGTTTCTTTGTAGACTTTGTCCAGTGGCTACTAGAGTTTTGTTTACCCATTAGCTAAACACAACCTTTGAACCTAGTATCTACTTCAGATGTTTGATACTGGTAAAGTGGTTCTTCATTTTTATGCATATAATACCTAGTGTTCTTCCTGCTTACCTACAGAACCTGTCTATCGCATGAATGGGAGAACTCAAAACTTCTTTAGATATACCAAGGGAACTTGGTTAGCTACATCACAGCAAACTATCCTTCCCTACTTGTATTAACTAGCATCTTTGTCAGGTTCAATAGACAAGTTCTAGTCTGAGATACACCCTCAGCTGATCTCCATCCATAAAGACAATTCTTCTGGGGTGTCCCTGGTACAGTGCTTGCCCTGGTGTTGCTTGCTTTCTGGAGACAGAGGCCTCATTTCTCTGAGTTTTCATGAATTTTTAAATACTTTATGATCGATACTAGTTCTTTAACTGTGGATTCTTGTTTCCATTTAGCTTTTCAGTGTTCCCGCCGTGGAGGAGAGTTGAAGATTTCACTGCGTAATGATGGAAGAGTTGACATTGCTGGGCAAATTGCTATTGTATTAAAAGGAAACCTGACCTTATGAAGAAATTAACACTTAAAATTTTATCTCCCACACCTTCAAATTATTCTTCTTATACTGTCTATATCTTAGCTCTAGGCAGTGAATCACCACTGTCCTCAGAAGTCTTTGATTACTTATTGTCCAGTTAAAAAAATTACTTGATGAAAATACTTCTAGTCTTCAAGATCCTTGTTATTGTTCTCTTCAATTTCATCTTGCTACTTCATATGTGGACTGACTTCAGAAACTCTCCAAGGACAGCTATCTTGTTTTTCCGCTTTTAAATGATTCTTTCATTTATTTCCAAATTCCATGTTAAAAGCCATTTCTGTTTTCTTGATTGAAGCGTAAAGTTTTCTGATTGATAAAACAATCAGACTTTTTTCATATTCAGTCATTCTCCATGAAATCTGACTACAGTCCTTAAAAAAAGTCACCATATGTTGAAATGATGCTCATAAGTTCATTAATTTACTTGAATTAAAATATGAAAAAATATAAATTATTTAGAAATGTGTTTTATGGTTCCATTTTATGAACAGTATTTTTCAAAGATGAATAGTATTTCAGTGGTTTGTAGTACTGCTACTTAGTCAATATTTTCAATTAAACTTTTAGCAGAAATATTTGAGATTGACATAGCGATGCACATAAAACTGATTAAAATCTGAAATAAATCTTTATTGGTTACAGCAATATCATTTACTTTTCAAAGGCGGAAGATTTGCTCCTAAGTAAAATGTTTATTCTTTAGTTTTCTTCATGAAATGCACTGCTTCAGATTTTGTAATTTTTTCCTTTAGTGTTCTCTGGATTTATTTGGAATATTGAACTGTTTCAGTTAATCTGTCTAAAATTTGCTTTGAAAGCACTTTTGTCCTAAGCTTTACTTCAGTTCTTTTTCTTTGTAATATTTCAGGATGAAGTATTTTGAACTCAAAGGCATTTTCATACTGTGGAAACAGCTGGGTGTCATCCCCTTATAAATTACAAGGGACTTCATTGTGCCAAGTTCTCCTATTTCCAATTATTTTGAATTTTATCGTAACTTATGACTTACTACTTACTTAAGCCTGAATAGCTGGAGGCAAGTAACTGTGTAAGAATTTTAGGATTCATTTGAAATAAGTTTCTAGCTCCTGTTGCTGCACAGAACATACCAGAAATAATATTTAAATGCACTACAAAGCTCGAGAGCTAAATGGCAAGCAAAAGGAATCACCAAATGAAAATGCACGTTCTTCCTTCCATATTCAGTCTTGCTGGAGTTCATGGACCTGCAGTGTGGTTTATAAACATGGACTTACCATCAGATGCAAGACACTGCTGTGGAGGCAGTTTAACAGCAATGTTGCAATGGCACGTTTAGCAGCCACCTTGACCTTGCCTTCTCACAAAGCAAAGCGGTTGCTTTCTGGCTGGTGACCTAGATGCTGTCGAGGAGCAATGCTACAAGCTTAGTTTACTGCATTTGCTATTTCCTGCTGGCTTGTGCAAAGGGTGAATCTGGCACATAATCTGAGGTAGTTCGGGGGAAAAACAACCCTCCTTGAGAATATAAATGAACTAAAGAAGCAATTATTGTTCACCTGTTCACATTTAACAATAGAGGGCACAGGTTTGTTTGTTTTTTCTTTTATTCAAGGGGACTAATTGTGAACAAAGCCTAGTAAATTTTAAATATACTTGCTATCTAAATTTCCTGACCAAACCAATATCTTTGCTGCTCAATGCATTTTTTTTTCCTAATAGTTTACTACTACTTCGTCTCTATTTCTGTTCAGGATAGAAAAATCACCAGAGCTCAGGTGGGAGACGATGCAGTAATGTGTTTGTAATCAACAGATTAGTTAATCAGTCATGATTTATTAATGATGAATTAATTATACCTGATTGTGCAGTTCTGCTGCCTAAATGGAGCTTTAAAGGAGTTATTTTATTAATCATCATTGTGCTAATTGCAGACACTTACAGAAGGATTGCTAATTAAACATGCAACCATATGCAAAACAAGCAAGGCTGCTGAGAGTGGCAAGAAAAAGAGCACTCATTTTCTGAGTAGCAACTTTATTCTAATGAAATATTTTGTAGTTGACCTGGTGATCCTAACTATTCGCTAAGACTTACTTTAATACATTGCACATTTCCAGTCAACAGTAAATGAAAACAGTTGTTGTGATGAATTCTGTGCATCTTTCCTAGTGCAAAAAATAGGTTGTACGAACTTCAAACAAAATTATTTAGAATTTGTGTGGCCTTGTTTCACAGTTGCATGCAAACGATATACCGGTTGGTTTTATTAGCTGTTTATAGGTAATGTAACTTAACTATCTTAACTTCGAGCACGATCCTGAATACTAAGTTACCTTAGCATCATATGAAATGTCTGTTTACACTTGAAATGATAATTCAGACTCAAAATTGCATAAGTTTCACATCAAGAAAAAGAGGAACATAGTGACATTTAAGTGAGTTAGCTTCCAAGAGCCAAAGTCAGCACAGAAATTGCAGAGAAGAAACAGTACTTAAAAGTGGATTTCAGTGAAGAGACTACTATAATTTAAATGAATGTTAGTGCCATTTGATCTTCAACCTATGCAGCACAATTTTTAGATCCTTATAATACTATATATAATCTTTGAGTGCTGTAGAATTTCATACAGACTTCATCATCATGGACTTCCCATGGACTGTCTTTTAATGCAAGTTGCTAGGCCTTTCTCACTAATTAAATAAAACTTTGTTTAAGAGAGAGTTTTCTGGAACCACCTGTATAATATTACAGTCATTATCATAGAAGTTTGGAACTTAATGTTTCTCTAAGAAAATAGTTAACTTGCCTTGTTTTGATAAAATTAAATTGTTGAATCAAAAATTAAGTTAAGGTACTTAGTAGGTGGTTGGAAAAATGCAAAGTCTCTTTGTTTAGTGTTTCTGGTGCAGGGGATTTGCAGAACTGTTTTGTGCTGCTCTCTTAATTAAGACTGTAGCATAGGGACGTGTTGAACCAAGAGCAAATTATGTGAAGGGAAACTACAATTCCAAAAACTTCTGTGCACTTGAGAGTTATTTATTATGAGTGTCCATCAGAAGGTCATTAAGGTACAGGCCACTGTAGGTTTTGATTAAATCCCTGGCTAGACCCAACAGCCAAAACATGAACATGTAAATGCACATTTGCTCATTTTACTTCCTTGGTGTACACATAACCACGAGCAAGGAAGCAAATTAGGAAAAAAAAAATATTGAGCATCAGAAACCATGTAAGTTTGTTTGTTATGGAAATGAATGTACAGCTAAAAGGGTTGAAAAGAAAATGGGCAGCCACTTTTTTAATCAGTAAGCCATTTAACAGATTTGCTTGAAGGATTCATGAGAATACATTTCTTTTGTGTTATCTAGATGAGGATAGACAGAAAACAGATACTGAAAGTTGTTACCGAAATTGGAAATTTTTTCACAAGGTGGGAATAAAAGATCTCACAAATGCGTACACAGCAAGAGGTCAGAGAAAGGAGCCATGTGTTCCATCAGGGATAGGAAGGGAAATTAGCAACAGATGAGGCAGTTATTTCTGGGAAAGGAAAGGTTTCTTTGTCTTAGTATTCATCCCAGTGACAGGAAGGAACAGAGGGAACCTTCCCAGAAGTAGAAAAAGGAGACTAAATGAAAATTAAGGGTGATGCCAGATCAGGTAGAAATTAAATTAGTTCAATTAAAAACTGAACAAAATCTGGCAGTTAAGTATTTTGTTGCTGTGGGGTTTTTCGGTTTGGGTTTTTTTGTTTGTTTTTAGGAGTATATCTGTCTTAAACTTAAACTTAACAAGACTTAAACAAAAAGATGGTACAAGGAATTTTTTTCAATTGCTGAGTCACTGTCCTCCTTTTATTTCCTAAAATTTCTACAAACCATAATTCAAAATTTTGAAAAGGATGGAAAAGTGAAATAACAAAACCCATTATATTCCAAGATAGTCAAAAAGTGTGAACATTTTTTACTACAGGTCAATTTTACACTAAGACCTTTAGTTTAGCCTTGATGTCTAAAGCAGATTTTGAAAAAATAAACATTTCTAACTGTTGATTTCCTTAGTGAGAGATTCACTTTGACTTGTGCTTTTGCCTCGCTGATTGCAAAGGAGGACATTCTCTTGTTTTTTAATTTCATGAATCATCTAAGCCTAAGTTTTATGCACTTTTCAGTGTACTGTGACTTTTTTTGGTGATGCACTCACACCAAGAAACCACTTTGCCATATTTTGTTTTGTTCTGTTAAGAACCACATTAAAACACGTTAAGCAAACCCAAGAAAAAAATCTTAAGAACATTTCTAGGATTGTGAAGACAAAGGAGTTTGAAGGAGACAAAGTAGGTTTGTGAGGAGCAGGAAGAGGAGACGGAGGTGTAGTACCTGGATAGAGACTAATACGTGAGTGTAGTTAAAACACTTAAGGGCATGTCCTCAGTTTTTCCCATTAGTTCAAGTTAATGACACAAACTGTCTTCAGTTTGTATGAGTCAGATGGAGAGATGTTAGGCTAGAGAAGAGGTTATGTAGATTATATCAGAGCATGAGGTACAACAAAGCCAGGAACCTGAATGTGACCTTTTGCTGTGCTTTGGATCCAAACCAAAGGGGGCTTACCGTAGTGCCCATCCCACCAAGCTCAGTTCAAGGGGGAAATTCCAGTTGGAATTCTTTAATTTTTCTTTTGTTTCATAAAGCCTTCTTTCTCCATAAATATTTATGCCTGTAAACAGAAATAAGTTATAATCTTAATGACTATGAAAATTTCAGTCACCCATATTCAGAAAGAAATGGCTCCTTCCTGAACAAAATAATTCTGTTTTAAAAACAGCCTTTTGGACTTCAGTATGTTTATGCGTAGCAGCTTTTTGAAGATGTGTCTGACTGACATATTTAACATCACAACCTCTGTTCTTACCTATGTTTTTAAGGAGTATGGTTACTACAATTTTCAGAAAACTTCCAGTAGCTAATACGAATAATAAACAAAATATCCTCTTAATAATAAAGTGCAGACACTTTCTCAATAAAGTTACAATTTCAGCAGAAAAAAAATGTAGATTAAAAGGAAACACCTGCTCCTGTAAATTACTATGCTGCAGGTAGCAACCCAAGAGACTCTGCAGATGGTTCTGTGTTTGCAAACCTGACCTCACCACCTCTTCATCAATCTCTGACTGATTGATTCTCTCCAAAGTGGAACATGCCACATCCCAAGGTACTAGAAGACACGTTTGAATTAGTCCCAGTCAGAATACCAATTAACTGGTGCTATTGTTTCATTTTGGAAGTTCTTAACAAAGGATTCAGCATCTCATCAAGTACTAGCACTGCCTAAAAGGTGGTGCAGTCAGCTGGTTCCAGAAGAGCTCCAAAGGGAATTGTACTTCAGGAGGTGTAGTCTTTGCTAGATTGCCTTGCTGACTGGGAGCGTGGATTAAGTTGTGCCATGCCCTGGGATTCTGAGATGGACGAAAAGAAGGTGGAATCTTGATCCTAAAAATGAATTAATCACTTCAGTTAGCCTTCCCTGACAGCCAAGTAAAGGTAGGAGAGAGATGATAAGTTCCCTATGTTCATTTTCCTGCCTCAGCTGTCTTCAGGCTTCTTACTTCTCTTATTGATACCTGAGACTGATTATGCTGGTCTTTTCTTAACTAAAGCAGATTTTCTGACATACTTCCTCCATTGTGTACAAAGGCCTTGTACAATGTATTGAGACCAATCTAATCAATACTTCATTTTTCTTTGTGGAAGAATACAGTAAAACCCTTTCTAGGAAGCAACATTTCTGAAAAAATATGTGTAAGCTTGTGTTCCCAGTCCAGTCTTACAGGTTCCTATTTTGTTACCCATACACCAAAAAATTCAGTGGAAGACAGTGATATGGTGATACATTTTGGTTTTCGGAGATATCAGTAAATTATTTGGGTTTGTTTCCTCTTCGTTGTTCACTTTCCATTTTATAGCTTCTTTCTAATGCTTGAGATACATTATATGGCCTCCAATCACCTTAAAGAAGATACATGCTTTCCCTAATGAAAAGGATTTAGAGAGGAAGGGGAATTAATCTATATGGAGTTTGCCAGAATTTTTTGTAGTGTCAGACTCTCACTAGATCACTGTCTTGGATTATTAGGTGATTTTGGTAGTCTTTTCTGCATTTCATAGATGCATATGTATTATGTGTAAGACCATCATCTAATCCGATGACCTGAACACATATCACAGACTGCAGTAGTCCATAAAGCAATCTGTGCACTGAAGCCAATACTTTCTGATTTAGGTATATTACAATATAAAAATGTAAGTCTATGAAGAATCTATCATATTCCTTTGTCAAGTGTCTAGGAATTTTCTGTTAAAAATATACACTGCTTTTCCAGTTCCTGTTTTTCAACCTTTCTCCTTCAGCTCTTGGATCTTCCTATGGGCTTGTCTGTTAGGTTAAATAGCCCTTGCTGTAAAGCTTGCATTCTCGACTTTTTCATCCAGTAGAACTTGGGCAGGAAATTTTCCTGGTGTTTGACTCTAAAAGTGTGCTTAGTTCTCGACACTGATAGCACTTTTATTCAATGCATTTTTTTCACTCAGTCTGAATTACAAAAATATAGTTATTACTATGCTCAGACACTTTTTTTAAGCTGTAAGGAAAAACTAAGTAATACATACCTTTTTGCTTCTCAATCGTATATGAAGACAACCAGCTGCAACAGAAATGTGGCTGCCTTACTGCATTTTCTGCATTAGAAATTAAGGTGCATGAGTAATTGATGACATAAACCACAATCTATGCAATTAAATAAGCAAGATTTTGTCACTTATATTGTATACCTAAAAGGAAACCGATTTAACAGAAGTGACTGAATATGGCTGAATATGTTGTTGTAAAAAGCTTTTTGTTTGAAATTTTCACTAAGAAAAATTTCCCATCCAGAAATTTGGATAATTCAAGAGAAAACTCCACTAAAATCTGATAGAATGCTGTCATTCAATGTTCTTGAAATCTCTGAATTAATAAAGAATGAAAAGAAACAACCAGCTGCGAGAAAACAAAAAACCCAAAAACCCAAAACAAAAAAAAAAAAACAACCAAACAAACAAACCCCACCAAAACCAACCCAACAAAAAACCAAAACCAACCAACCAAAACCAACCAACCAAAACCAAAACAAGCTCTTTGGTACCAAGTATTCAGACCTTTTTCTTTATACATTGGATGAAGTGAGTGTTTTACTCTTCTCGTCATGGTTTATCAGTTTTTATTTTCGTTTACTTAATGGGAAACATTGTCCTTTGTGCATTCTAAATCCAGCAATAACTACATGATGTGTGTGTTTGTTTACAACCAGCTTTACTAGTAGCTTTTAGAATATGCCTGTCATATCTAATTCATTATCGTTTGGAAATGTGACACTTGGGAGATTTGAGAATCTGAAGCAGCAAATGTTACCAAGTGCTTAACTAGAACATCTTAATCTTTCAGAATTGCATTTCCTTTAGTGGAAGAACCTCTGTGGTATCCTGCTGTCCATTTGGACAAAAGAGCAGATGTGTCATATGCATATGTGCGTGTGCGCTCATCTATGGCAGGATGCAAACCAATATAGCTACAAAAGTACCTAGTTAATTTGGAAAGCATTAATTACAACATCAACCCTTAGCTTAACAGTGTAAACTTTTACTTAAACTGAATGTGGATTACTGAATTTGCATAACAGTTTGATTATAAAGTAGAAATCTAATGGTAAAGTACTATAAAAAATGAAGTGAGATGTATATAAATTTTTTATATACGTATGTATGTGTATATGTATGTATCCGTCAATTTGTTTTATGGTTTCCTTCTGTTTTACCAATGTGTTCGATCCTGGTCATTTTTCAGCAAGTTTCAAATTTCAGCAAGTCAAGATAACCTTATTGTAAAGGTGTTTTTAAAAAGTAAATAAAGATGTGCTTATGGAGAACATAGAGATTTAACACATGCCCTCCCAGAAAAGGCGAACGCTCTGCTTTCACTAAACAAGCATTACGAACTGAGGTCCTGGATGACCAAAACTTACAGTTGTTTTTAACTTTGTACACTTGATTAGTTCCATTAACTACAGTAGGATTACATAAACATGTGAAGTTAAGCATGTATGTAAAGTTAGTATCTAGAATGTCTGATTAGAGTTCTCATTTTCTTTATTAACAAGATTTTTCTAGGACAGTTCTTCATGTAGCATTCTAAAACATATTCATGGAATATTTACATGAGAACTATTATACATGACTAAAAGAAAAAAACTTAAGTCTGCAGTAGTGTATTTTAAAATACAATATACCCATATGAAAATACAATATTTAAAATGCCACGAGAAAGGATTTTTAATTTACCAAACTGAATACATTAAATCTGAATTCTATGTATCAAAAGCATTCGATCCATTATTTAAATAATTTAGCTGATTAAATATATTTTAATCTGTATTGAAATAAGTTAACTAATTTCTTTATATATATTCTTCTATGTGTATTCTATATATATATCTATTTGAGTAGAAGTGCCTTGAAAAAGGCACTTAGCTAACAATTTTTTACAATGTTACTAAATATGTTATTACATGAGAATTCTTCTGTCTCATTTTTATGAAGCACCATTTGACAGTTTAGATCCTTCATTATTGAAAATACTGTCACTGCTTATTTGTAAATATTTCTCTGGGTGTTCATATTTATTTTCTGTATTCTTTCAGTGCAGAAGTGAAAGTTAAGAATGCTTCCAAATAAATATCTGGACTGCACAACTCTTACCCCAGAAACGCTGTTGTGAAATACTGTGAAAGCTGATAGTAAGTACAATGATACAACAGTTTTGCAAGTATACAAACTGAAGGAAAATCGACAAAAGTCTCATTTGTGTAACAGCTTTGACCCATTAGGGGCTTTTAAATCATGCATCACTGATTTCAGAGTTGCTGTTGTCAAGCTACTTACAGATCCTAGTTAAATCAGGCATTTCATATTTTTGCCCTCATTCGCTTTTGTTTACCAGCAGGAGACAAAATATTTAATTATTTTTGGGGCATTTATAATCTCCTCTGGGCCAGCTCCAGCCACAATGCTGGACGCCACTCCTGAGTTAATTCCAGTCAGGCTGGCCCCTCCAGTAGAGCATATGGGTAACCTATAAGCCTTTAGCAAAAGTTGCAACTGAACTATTAGAGGGGTGGGACCTCCCTGCTGGGAAAATACTGCACAACAAAGCAAAAAGGGGCCAGCGTCACCAGTGGAGGTCAAGCCAACACTTAGACCAAACAGCATCTGGCAAACTGTGCCAAGTAGAAATCAATGAGAAGCAGGACAGTGGGTAGTAATTTTATGCCTGTTTGCACGAGAAAATAACTCCTTCTGAATTGACATTTTATAAAAGGCATCTTTTGGGATCACCCTCTCAATTGTTGCTTCATATGTTTTTATTTTAGTCAATAAACTATATGGCCCAACCTATACATGATTTGGTTTTGGTCAAGCAACATAAATTGTAGCATTATGTTTCAGTAGATGAGGAGTTTTGAGAGTCCTCCTAATTGGTTAGGAACCACATGTATAACTGTAATGAATTTCCAAAGTGCATTACGTTTTTTTTCTTCATGTTACAATGAGTCAAAGAGTTTGAGTAGAAAAAAAAAAAATTCCTAATTTATAGACTCTAGATTCACACCACTGTAAACTGTTGCAACTCAGCCTGCTTGAAATCTTCTGTTGTTTTTAATCTTCCTTTCATTCTCACTTTCTGTTCCTCCTGTATCTCTACTTGTATCTCATCTTGTTGCCCTTGTTTTTTCCCATTGTTTTCCTTTGCTTTTTGTCTTTTCCCTGAAATTCCAAGTGCTGGTGTTTATCTTAAGTATTGTAAGCAGGCTGCCATTGAATTCAGTGGGATGACTTGGGGCTTAAACATACTCAAGTCCTTACAGGTTCATGGCACCAGACACCGTATTTTAACCCTAGTGCTTCTTTCTTGTGCACTTTTCTGCTTCTCAAGACAGGGACCAATCTTTGTGGTTTTAGAGTTTTGTCAATAAGTATTTCTATTTTCAACAACTTCAATACTCATTTTCATACTTAAGCTACTTTGTATTTTCCTGCACATTTATTATTTTTGCACTTTGAGTGAAGCAGGTTACAGATTGCAAAGTCTTGATGGTATAGATGTTATACACAAGTAATAGTGTTTCATAAATAGATTGTCTACCTTGCAGCACCTGCTTACATGTCTCCTCAGTTTTCTGTGGTTGTAGGTGCTGGGAAAATGTCAGCTTCGGTCTGAGGGTCTTCATGCCTCTTGATGGAGAAAAGAATAGACTATAGACAGTGACTTTTCACTGGGAGGAAAAAATGGAAAAAAAGAATATTCCGGCACTTTGGTGGAAGGAATAGAAAGCTGAATGTTCATAGAGTCCTTTACTGGTCCTGTCCAAAGGAAGGTTCCATGTGAGGAAAAAGAGCTCACAGAAATGAAGTGGACTAGCTGTTGGTGCCCAGGGAGAGAAATGTTGCTTTACTCATTGAGTGCATTTTTTTAACAGTTACAAATTATACAGAAAAGTTGTAACACAATAGGTAAAATGCTGGAATGTTTAATTTTTTGGTTCTGCTTTTGGCCAAAATCTGCATGTGCAGGCAGATTGTTTGCTTGTTTGTTCAATTTTAAATAAGATTTTTTCCTGCTGATGTATCTGAGAAACTCAGTGGGAGAACATTCTTAACATTTGTCTCCTTTGATACTATGAAGCACCTTTTATATCTCATTTTCTCTATTCCCCTTTCTCCCCTTAATAGTAAACAGAAAGCTCCACTGGTCTAACAGCTGTCTGTTCCCTAGGCTGTGATAATTAATTGCCAATACAAAAAGTCTCTATTACTGTATGAACAGCTTTAGTTTTCTCCTGTGTATCAGCAAGAAAACCCCCACGTATTAACAGGTTCGTAAGAAAATAAAAAGGAGTTGTCTTTTCACACAATGGTAATTAATGATCTTTAACAGCTAGCTAGGGAGAGCCCTCACACCCCACAACTGTAAGAACCTGCTACAACGTCTGCAACGTATATTCATAGTAAGTGTTGTTGCCCACGGTCTTGTGGAAGCTGGAAACCGCTGCTTTCAACAAAGCCTGAGTGAAATACATAGTTACTGATTAGCAAGTAGGTTGGATACAGGCATAATTCAATTGGAAATGATAGTACTTGCCATTTTACTTAAAAGATTAGACATATTCTTAGGAGGAATTTTGGTAAATGTAATACTTGCGCTGAAGAAAAAGGTATAGATACATCTAGGGAAATAATTTCATGCCGGGACGAAATTCCTAATTGTCTCTCAGCATATTTACCTCTTTAGTTTCTGTGTTTAGGAAATCCTTTGGTTTTCATTCTGAATTCCAAAGAAAAATTCAGTTTAAAAGGCTAACTTGTGAATGATCTTGGTATTTTTTGTCTAATTAAAAAAAAAGAAGAAAGTTTTTTGAATGTAAGTTAGCTAAAATTATGATTGTTTTTTAAACAGTGATTGTTTACAATAGCATTAATGTGTTTCTTAGGCATAACAAATAGGTAATTTAAAAGTTAGTTACTGCAATGTAAGAAAAAAATGTTTTTTCACCACGTCAGTTTGGGGAACTGGCTCACCCTATGTCTGCATTATTGCCTACCTTGCCCATGTTTGGGAGAAGGCAAGCACCTAGGGATGGGAAAGGAGTAAGACAACCTGTTTCAGCAAAAGCCTGAAGTTTCAGTAGATGTCATAACAAATCGCACCCTCTGCTAAGATGAGCTGACATCCTATACCTTTGTTGCTCAAGGTTGACCATATCTTTTCATTAAGGAAGAACACTGAGCTGATTTTCCTATTAAGAAATTTTAGTTCATCCATTCTTTGTAACAAGCTTAGAATTTTTGGTTTGGTTTTGTTTGTAGCACTGGTGTTGCTTCAGTGTCAGGTATCTCGTTAAATTTAGTTACATTTATAAGCTTTTGAAAATCAGCACGTGAATCCTAGTTCACATATGCTCATAAATTGTTGGTCTTTGGCTGTTACCATCTCTGCAGAAACCATTGAGAACAAACATCTCTGGTTTGAGGTTAAAAGGACCATCTCATTATATTTGGGGGGGCAATGGGCACAGGAGGTGAAATATGGGAGTTTGTCTCCCTGTGATCTCAAGGATACCCTTATTTATAGAGGGGATTGTGATGCACAGGATTGAGGAATGAGCAGAATGACAACTGGATGAGAGACAAGTGAAAAAGTTAGGGCGAGTGTAGGGGCCACAACAGAGGCAAGTCAGGACCGAGAGATAGACCCTGGAGTACTGCTTTTCCAGAATCTGGAGTTGAACCCAAGAGACACAAGTTTATATTTCATTCTGCTGTGAGGAAATATGGTCAAATTGGCTGAAGAGATATGTCTCAACCACCTACTTCATCTTTCTAATCCTGAAGTACCTGGTATATATTATTTGTCACTTGTGCTGCTAGTTACCCTGTTAGAAGTTTTTCAGAACAGGTTAGAAAAACATGATCTATGATGATCATAAAAAGAGTAATTCCTGTTTGAAGTCAGGAAGGTAAACTAGATCCCTTCTCTCATCTGTTTTGTGGTGCATAGCATAGACAGTGCTTTTAATAAGTCTCAAGCTACATTGAAAAAGTCTTCTCTGGAAGACTCTTGCCTCGTTGAAATTTGGTATATAGGAAAATAGAAGATGGTTAAGGAAACTGAATTACGTCTTAAATAGATGGATTCTGCTCTTTTTGTGCCAGAATGCCTATGTAATGCCTAACACATAATTTTAATTTTTTTGAAGTGATTGCTGTGGGCATATTTGTAGTGCCCAGTGCTACTGGAGCTGGTGCCAAACAAGTTAATTCATGATTGAAAGATGAACAGAGGATCAGTGTTTTGCCCAGGCTAGTTAGTTCACTTGTAGAGCAAATCTTTCACAGCTGCACTACTTCATCATCTAAGCTTCCTTGCACAGTGCTCACTGAATGGTGAACATTGTGCCAGGTAA
The DNA here is from genome assembly GCF_037038585.1 of Patagioenas fasciata. Taxonomy (NCBI): domain Eukaryota; kingdom Metazoa; phylum Chordata; class Aves; order Columbiformes; family Columbidae; genus Patagioenas; species Patagioenas fasciata. Next base: position 9,016,396 of record NC_092527.1, read on the forward strand.
CTGTGTGTCTCCTATTATGTGGTACCTATAGGTCCCTTTGTGAAAAACTTCAGAGCAGCTTGTGCAGATTGCTGAGCATGCATAGGTGGAATTGACATTGACAGTTAACTTTATTTTTAAGCACACAAGAACCTGTATGATATTAGGTACTCAGAAAATTTGCTAGCTTTGTAATGATATGTCAAAGCTTCCTTTTTGCTGCTTGAGTAGTACAGTGGGTTGCAATATCGTTCTAAGTCAAAACTTCTTCCTTTTCCTGAGCTGTCTTGTGTACTTGTGTGTGCCTACACATATGTGTGTAACAGTAATCCTATCTGTTTGTAATATAGGTGAGAAACATTATAAACTGTTAAATGTTCAAAACATGTTTCTCTAGTACCATGATAAAATGAACCCTTCCTCATTTTTTTTCTTTTTTACGATGTTCTGGACCTCATGTTGTAGAAGCATGCTTTAAAACAAAGTTATGTTGAGCGGGTGTTCTGTGCAAGATCACTGGGGAAAGCTACGCTTTTTGAGCCTCACATGAGCAAAAGTTACTGAAGAAAGATTAATGGAAAAGTATGAATGGCAAGCATAAATGAGTAAATTGAGAAAAAGTGATAGCTGGAGTGTACTAGAGCCTTACGCGTGGTTCAGAGACTTCCTTATTGAACTGTTAGAAAGAAAAGCTCAACGCAAGGAGGAAAATGAAATGTTATAAGCACTCTGTAGGAAAGGGTGTCTGATATGAGGGTGAGAAGCACTAGGTGAAGGGATTGTAAACTCATTTTACTGCTGTAGATTGCTATTCAACTTCCCAGTACGAGCTAGTTTCTAAATTTCCTTTCAGTTCGGGATACAACATTCACTTGTGAATGGTTCTGTTTTCTGATTGTCCTATAGCTATGATAGGGAAAACTGTGTAAATAACCAAGAGAGGGAAATACTTTATTCTGCACACCATGGATTTCCAGCCTGTCTTTTGAGCTGAGTCAAGTATTACTAGAAATTGGGCCCTTAAGGATGGTCATGTTTTGGTAGTTACCCACCTGCTCTTAATTAAGTAGCATACGGCGTGCCAGTCTCTCAAGCTTTACTCAGTGGCAAGAAGTCTTGATGAGGCTTTTACAAAGGATTTACCTGAGATAAAATAGTGTGTTCTGGCTAGAAGAGGTAAGATTCTTGCTTTGAAATATTGCTTGTATATGTTATTTTTAGTACAACTAGAGAAGAGAAAGTAATGAGGAATTAGACTTTAACCTGAAGTGTTATTTTCACTTTCTTTTAAAATCAGTATTTAGCCCCATTCATTCCACAACAAGTAATTAGATTGTGTTTTCCATAATAGCACAGGTGGAAGATACCCAGCTCTTCTTAGTGAGTGCTATGATGATTGCATCTGGGTTATTAACTTGGATATCTAGCAGACAATTTTTGATGTGTTTCTGTATGTAGTCAGAAATCCTAAAAATAATTAATTTCTTTAATGGACTGAAACTATCCGTTATTTTCCTGATATCAGTGGTGACTTAAATATGATAAAATAGTTTGATTTATGGCTGAAATACCATTCTTACCTGTCTCTCTTGGTTTTTATCTGAGAAAAGCATAATGTTTTTTTTTAAAGATACTATTTTATATTTGAAATATGAATCAAGAATAATGCTGCTAGGGTCATGGAGTAGCGTGAAATGTGTATCTGTGTAATTAGAGATTCAAAGATTGAAATCTGAGTAATTGAGTGGATATAGAACTTCTTTCTGGTGATTTTAATGTTCTGTCTGGAAATAATGTTATGACAATTAAAAAAGAGTAAAAAGGAAATTCTTGAGAAATTACTGATGTACAATAAAGCTGAGACTAATATAAGTTGGTATCTAGAACAGGTTATAGCACCACAGCAATATATCACATTGGAATATATTAATGGCTTTTTGAAAACTTGTAAAAGTCTTGAGAATAATTTGAAAAATGGTTTTGAAGAATGAGAGCTCTGCAAAATGGTTAAAAGCAAATGGAGGAGGGAATAGAATTACTTAAGAAATAACTGAGACGAGCTGAAATATAGAGAAATTAAAATCAGGTGAAGCAAACCCAGGAAAATTTCACTAGTACCCTTTCTATTATTGACTGAGCAATAAAGCAGTTTATTTTCTAGCCTGAGATAACATGTTTTGATATGGCTGGTGGGCTATTCAAATGAACTAAATTAATTGGTCTGCATAGGACCTTTATACTTATTTTTCTTATTTCTCTTTAGTACATCTGAAACTTTAAAAAATTGTAAGTGATTTTGATGGCCAAGGAACAATTCTTAGTCTTGCCTGTCGCCTATAAAATCATGTTAGGGGTTTGTTATTAATCCAGATGGATTTGGGCCCTTGTTCTGTGATTTGATAGTAAATCATTTAAGGTAAAGTTACAACTTGTTCAGTAAGAGAGATAAATCACAGCTTCTCTCTTGAGACTGTATCAATGTATTAGTCAAAACATTATAATGCTGGTGAATCAATTAGGAAGAGGAAGATTAACAGCACCATCGTGTACTATGTTACTATGCATCAGTGGAGTAAAATACTAAGTTTTTAAGCACCGGGATTTTTGATGTGTTTGAAGTCTTCATTGTAGTTCATTCTGGCAGGACATATTAAGTTAAAAATAGGAAAACTGCTGACAAATGAAAAAATATGGTATTATACCATATCATATTTTAAATGGCTGCTTTTCGTATTTCTGATATGAAGTTGACAGCATTCTTAACACCAGGAATGATTAATTATCTGAATTGAGTAACAGCTATCTCATGAGAATGCACAACATTTATTAACTTACAAAACACCTTAATTTTATTGTGTTTTTCTCCATTAAAAATCCCTTGAGATTTGTTTTAAGAGAGAAAGGATTTAACTAAGAAACTTATCGGGGCATAGAAGGCTGTAGCACTAAAGTATGCTCTAGCAATAGCATGAAGATCATCAGAGGTGTAATTTTTTTATCTGCTGCATGTGCAATACTTTCCATGAAGAGTCTTCAGAAAAAGCAGCATCTCACAGGTTCTGACTGCTGATCCTTCTGTGGAAGACATATGGTTATGTGTTTTTTTCGGAAAGGTTCTGTTCTTCACTGTCTCACACACACCGATAATCAGAAATTATCATTCACACACAGAGAGGAATGTTGAACATTTATAATGAGAAGTGATGCAGTTGTACTTCTTTAAAAATTGAAGATGTGGCATACATTTTGATAATGGAATAATGGAGACTCCCTACCCCAACTATCATCTCTGTTCAAGACCATTAGGATTCAGAATATTAAGAACAGAGCAACTGGGCGTAACAGCCTACGTTCAACATCTGTCATGCTGGAGTCCATTAGTGTTCAATTGCATCCTATTGTTTTTGGATTATTCAACCCCATTTCATTGTCATTGCTTCTGCTACAGATTAATCAGCTGTTTACAGCTACACCAAGTTTTGGAGTCATAATGAAAACAATTGAGCTATAGTTCTAAATAAATATACAGTATTCAGTCTCTAATGAAAAAAGTTACTAATTTATGAATGCTGGTAACAATTTAATTAAGTTTGAAACCAATACAGATAATAAATCATTGTGTGGCAGTTTTTTTTTTTTTTTACCTTTTGTGTACATCATAAAATGATCATATGGTATTTCCTTGTATGTTTATGTAGATAATGGTTTTAATAATACAAATACCGTAAAACAAAGATGTTTGATTATGAGGTGTGGATGTAAGTGCAGTGGCTTCTCTATCATGACAATTGGGAGCAGAAATACTGCCAGCAAGCAGATGTATTTTCTTCACATCTTTTTTTATTCTCTTTACCTATCTAGGGATATTACTAAAAAGACACTTTAAAAATATTCACTTAAAATACACACATATACTCTAATATGGTGAATTCAAAAGGACAGGTCTCAGACTATTTGTATGCTTACATTTTTTTGTGTATGTCTGTGTCACAACCTATCAAAATATTTTACAATCATTATTAGATAAATCCATAGCTACGTTGTAACTGTTTAAATATATTTTAAATTATTTTAATGACATTGGATTTGCTGACATGCAAATACATAATCCAAATTTTTCTCAAGATACTGCGCTCTCTGCAATGTTGTGTCCTTTACACAGTACTAGAATTGTGAGTCCTGAAAGGTTTCTAATAATTTCAGTCTGCTTGTTTTGGTACCATATAGTGCAAAACAATAATATTCTCAGCCATATACCATTACGCTAATTCTCCTCTTTTTCATTAGAACAGGGGTTTTTTTACTACCCTTAATACTATCTAACCAGAATTTTTGTGTTTTAGTGTACAAATACTACAATGCACAGAGATTTTTTTTTTCCTGAGTTGCAACAGATTATCCATTGAAAGGATCTTTTGCTTAACTGCCCAGAGTCTTGTGGGGCCAGCCAGACACTGCTCCAGATGGCAAGTTGTTAGGGCAGGACAGAATGGCTTTAGAAGACTTCTCAACAGATGAAGGCTGTAATGTTCGGATTTTACTGTTTGGTGGTTTTTGTTTTTTTTTTTTTTTTCCTCTGTAGTTCCCAGGGTGGGAAGGTACTGGGATGGAAGCAGAATGCCGCCCGCCCACCTGCTACCACCTGTTTAGCTTTTGCAGTTTCTATAAAGCCTCATCTTCTCTGTAAGACACAATCATTGCTTGCCGGAAGGAGTCAAGACAGGAGCGATTTCAGTTACCAAGTTATGTCTTCAGATTGCAACAGTTCATAATTTCCAAATATTCTACTAAACTGAATCAGAACTTCTTTCATCTGAAATGGTTATTTGGAATTGATGTGGTTTTAATCCATCAAGATCCTTTTTGAATTAAATGGACTATTTTATTCAGTAATATACATTTTGAGAATGGAGATTTCATTACTTTCTACCTCTCTGAATTCAAAGACATTAAAAGAATGAAACCAGAAGACATTAGAAACTCTTTATTCTTTCTTAAGCAGTAAGAGGCAATATTTAGACATTTCCAGAAGAACCAGACGCCTTTTTTTTTTTTTAATGCTAAGAAAAATAACCCTTCATTGATATCTGGAAACAGATTTAAGAGGTACGCAGGCTACTCACATGAATGCTTTACCTACTGCTTTTTAGATACCTAATTTTTAAAAAGTAGTCGGTGTGTGTGTGAAGCTGAAGCTGCATTGAATATGAAAACCTGTAAATCCAGTCATTTGGATTCGGGCGTAGAATCCGACATCCAGTGCAGAAATGGAGCAGGCTGTGTTGTGAAGTGCAGTTCAGAAAGGATGGAGAATGCTGCAAAGAGAAGACTGGCTGCCAATGCCAGGGAGAGAAGACGGATGCAAGGACTGAACACAGCCTTTGATCGTTTGAGAAAGGTGGTTCCACAGTGGGGTCAAGATAAGAAGCTGTCCAAGTATGAGACCCTGCAGATGGCTTTGAGTTATATCATGGCTCTCACTAGAATACTTGCCGAAGCAGAAAGATACAGTACTGAAAGAGAATGGATCGGGCTGCACTGTGAACACTTCCACCCGGAGAGCTACCATCATTACACAGGACAGAAAACGGCCATGGACGCTGATCCTTATGCACAACGAATATTCAGCTATCACCCTGAACACTTTCAAATAGCTAATTAGAACTTTTAGCAAACTAAGAATATGCAGCAGGCCAGATGTGTAATTTAATAATTAGCAAGAGCTAATCTGCTTGAATAAGGTAATATTTGCATTATAATAGCTTATTATTGTTTGCATCTTATAGTAATTGGACTAAATAAATTTACTTTGAGAACTTTAAATCAATATGCATTTCAGAAGATTAAACTTATTTAATGCTGGTGGAAAGCATACTTTTCATTTGAAATCTTTCTGACAGTTGCTTCCTAGTTCATCTAGTTAATTTGATTCTTTTGTTTAATAAGTTTTTGGTGTTGTGCCTTTTTTTTTTTTTAACTGTGATGAATCATGACATGATTTTCTACAGATCATGGGCCAAATTGACCCATGATGTACCTGAATGGAATAACACCAGAAATTAACTTAATTCCATTTACTTTATTTTTGTGTCAGCGTTAAAGTTATTCTCTGTGGTTTGTTTTCACATAAATGGCTACCATGGAAAAAGTTTTATAATGTATTGGAGTTCTAGTCCTCAGAGAACTGGCTTTCTTAAACTTTGTAAGTTTGACGTATGGGTTCCAAGGTTGTGTAGGTTTGCTTTAATTCAATTTATGATGTCTCTTGTATGCTCAAAAAAGAGCTAATTTTTAGTCTTGGAAGGAATGTTTTTCTTTTCAGTGGCTGTAAAAGCGTATGTGATTATATACCATAAACGAGAATGCTTAAGTGGAAATAATTTAAACTTCTAGATTTTTGTACACTTTAAATGTTTGGATTTTATTTTTTAATTTTCTGTTGTCTGGAAACAGTAACAGATTTTGTATATCATCAATAAAGTGTTTTCTATGATACGTCCTCACCAACTACCTGAAATTCCTACTCTAGGAATTACTTACATTTGGCTTTCCCAAATGTTACACTACTTCGCACCATCCTGGCAATTGAATGTGCAGAAGAATCAACTGGCATGTGATGCTTCTTCCCAGTTAGAGAAAGAAGCGTGTTTTACGTATCTCTGAAAATAGCCTTTAAAGAGAAGAGTTTGTTAAAAAATCATAGAGATTCTTGCAAAGCATTTGAGTTCTTTCCAGCCCCGGTGATCCTCTGAATTGCCTTTTGTTTGTTTGCTTCTTTCACCTGTGGAGGATGGAAGGATCTGGGTAGAAAAGGCAGAAGAGGAAAGGAGATTGGGAAGGACAACAATGAGTAGGGGCAGGACAGCTGGAGAAGCAGATGTGTTCCTAGCAGGATGCAGAGTCCGTGAAGGTTTGAGCGCCGGTGTGTGTTTTGACGGCAGCAGACTTTGAAGCTGAGGGTACTTCTGCTGGTGCTGCTGGGGGGAGTTTCCAGAAACAAGCCCTTGCCAGTGTTCAGCGTGAGGGAGAAGGAGAACAGGAGCTGCTGTCCTGGAACAGCTGTTGTGGGTTTCCAGCAGGGAAGGCTGGCAGGTTCCCCGCTGACTGCTGCCATATCTTGTATTTTAGAATTCTTTCAAATGAAAAATGAATAGCTTTGATAGGAGTTATTGTCAACAGTTAAGCAGCTTTCAGTGCAAAACAAAAGCATCAATAGGAACTAAACCCTGTTTTGGGGGAGAGGGACTCTGCTACAGGAACAGTTGCATGCAAAGACCTGACCTCACTGTCTTCTCTCCAAGCCCTTACTGACATTTTGCCCTTGCTCACTGTCCTGCAGACTTGTACCTTGCCTGAGGCAGGAGCTGGGCTGATCCTGGCATGAAAGCTGCTGGGACAGACTTTCAGTCTAGGTTAAATACATACAGAAGAGGCGCTGTATATTCTGAGCAGTTGTCTCCTTTAAACACTGTCATTAGGGAATGTTTTTAATGTGTATTTTAGCCTCTCTAAAGGTGTTAGTTATTAAAGTGTGGTCTTTTTCTTCTTATGAATTACATTAGGTCTTTATTGGCAAACAGAAGGTTGATTCAGCCTTCTGGGAATATGAAGTCAGGTTACCAATTTCTTTGCAGAACTTTATATAGAGAGAATAGACTTAATCGTTGTCCATCATATAGCCAAGTTAATTCTGTTTGAATATTGCTCATAATTAAATGACAAGTTTATGTGTGTAATAACAATCAACACAATCCTTAAATAATTAAAAGTTGTGCAATCTTACACTAATTTATTACCTGGATAGTTTAGGCAGACATTGTCTCACCTGCGTTGCTAGCACAGTAGTGGGTTTTCCATCCTGAAATGGGATAATGATGCAAATAAATCGCACATTTATATGATGTGGAAAACTCTGCTTAGTGAAAGATAGCCTTCTAAACCTTTGGTGGGAAGAGGACTACAGTGTAAAAGTAGAAATGCTAGAGTAGTGTGCAAGAAGAGTACTGATGTGTTTCTGCACTCTTGACATATAATTTCATTTTGTGGGACATAACAGCTGTTTATATGTATTTTATGTAGAAGTACTTAACATCCATTTCTTTTCCAATTTTGTTTCTTCCATTCAGCGTTGTAATTTACTGTCTACTGCATATGATGATAAATATAATTCTAAAAATAATGTATTAATATGCAATGAGTGATTAAATGATAGTAAGATCATATAAAGAGGAGCAAGCCAGCACAAAGCACAAAGTATCTGTGATCATGTTACGAAAAATTATGAAGAGTTGAAACTGAATTCCTAAAAAGCCCTTTAGTGCAGTAGATAGCTTGTGAACACTTCGTAAATCAGGTCATTGCATCAGTCTCTGCTCTTGAACAATATGATAACATTATAATCCCCATTCTCTTAAATCTGCTTGTGCTAGTGGGAGGCAAATGTTTTATTGATCTCTTTATCTATTGCTAATAATTAGTAATGTTACTTGTGTAAACGTGATGATTTTATATAATGCTGTCATAGTTTTGTTTCTTGGAATGTGCAGTGTTGGGCTGGAAGTTGGGATTTCCTATTTCCTATAGCACTGAAGGCAGCAGAGTAAATTCTTTGTATAGACTGCTGTCTGTCTACTGATGATCTGTCAAAGCATTTTGGGAAGTTAACTGGGGTGAGGGGGAGGTTTAATAATTAAAAATTATTTCTGAAGGCAATTTGAAGGTCAGGTATTATGCATGCTGCTTTGGACTTCTCAAACTCAACAACTCTTCAGGAAGTCATTGGTTTCTTTTCATAGCTTTCCTTTACAAATAGTTTAGTGACACTTTGTGAAATATAAACTGGACTGTTTAACTTGGATTTGGCTATTGCACCCAAATATTAGTTCTACACTGGCTGTTTGATGCGTGTCAGGTAATGGCTCTGATCTTTCTTTTGTACCGGATTTTACTGGTATGGGCATTTGAAGTAGATTCTCCTTAAATAATTATTGCTTCCAGTGGGCCTCCAAATGAAGCAAAAGCTTAGGTGCTCAGAGCTTGTTGTGTTCTTAATGACTGAGTTTTGGCTGCTCATGAATTGTTGTCCCGGTGAACAGCAGTGCAAACCTGAAATACTTCTGTTTGTAGTATTAATACATTGTAATTCTAGAACGACATAATTGTGAAAATATTGGTGATGAGAAATGCTTGCTTCATAAAATGCTTGTTGTATGCAACACAGATACATGTTTCACTGTTGAAATTCAACATGAAATTCTAATGATCTGTTGGTGTTACATTAGCCTTTATTCTTCTAAAAGGTTCAGACTGCCGGGTTTCTCTTTGAAGTGGCTATAGATACTCCACTTCTATGATTCTTTGAATCTTGTTACCACGTTTGGACAAGGTGACCAGAGTTATTTTTGCACTCAGAACTGGAGTGACGTTTTAACTGCAGTGACTTTTCAGTGGCTGAAAGCAGAACTAGGGTAGCACGTTCCCAATATGTATGTTAGTAATGAAAAGTCAGTGGTTTCCTCCTGTCTTACGATTGAGGTCATCAGTGGATATGTATTCGCATGTCTTACAGCTTTAATTCATTCCAATTTTTTAGGCCTCTATTTTCCATTTATAAGGCATTAAGGCACAGTCCATCTTGTACTATACACACATACAGAACAAAGCTTAGCTCTTGACTGGAATTCCTAAATGATGTTGTAGTAGGAATTCTGAAAAGTGAAAATGTTGCTAAACTTACAGTCTTGTAAAGTCAGTGACATTACAGCTTCTTCATATGGGGAAGCATGAGTATCATTAGATTTTTTTAATATTTAGCTAAGTTTACTCTATCTTGTTAAGCAGAACTTCCCTGATGGAAGTCCCTACTGTGACGTGTCAGTTTGGGTTTTCCAAAATAAGCTTTTGCCTTAAGGTGGGTACCTGTACACTCAGGTTTCCATCTATTTGGGCTAAGCAGTATGGATGCAGTTTTCTGTATTTTAGGAGTAAAATTTATCTAGATTTTACAAGCATTTACAGAACAGCTTATTTTTGCTCTAAATATGTTCGACTCTTCTGCCTCTACAAAATATCCAGAGAAATAAACAATTGCACAGAGAATAAAGACATGTTTATTTATTGAAGAAGCAGTTCAGTGTTTCCTCTGCAGAGATATCTTGTTAGAAATACTGATTTCACCTGGTACTTGGGCACTTAAAAAAATGGGTTATGTTTTTAAGCTTAATTACATTTTAAGAAAACGTGGCTTTAAAATACTCAAAGCAACCCTGTGTATAATATTTAAATGTATTTTCTACCAAAGAGTACATTTTAATATTGTCTCCTATTTGTTTCTTATTTGTAATTCAGTTTTCATTTGCACAGAAATTAGCATGCAAAATATATCTTACACAAAATTTATTTTAAATGTCTTCATATGTAACTGCAAGGAGTAAGAAGTTCATTTTTGAATGATTTCCTGCAGCCTGGGGTGCATAGTAGGTTGTTTGCTTGCTTGTTTGGTTTTTTTTCCAGAATTTCATAAAGTCTTCAGTAGTTTTCCATTTCTTTACAAGACCATGTTACCTGCTACTAATGGATTGTATGATCCTAAAGGATGGTCACTTTCTGAACAGAATTTCTCACTGATATAAATGGAGAACTCCCCTTAAATTCACAGTACATATGGTCCAAGATTTCTTTGGATATTGCAATAGATGTTTCTTTGTGTCTATGGTGGGCTTGGAAGTATAAAGGCATTAATAAAAGCAGCTCGTGTTGGTCAGAGGAAATAATAAAAAGTGTGGTAGCTGCTTTAGCTCATGAACCTGTAGCTTAGACAAAATGGTCTTAAGAACATTGTCTCTGACCTAGCAGGCACAGAAGCACATAGAAATCAAGCCAGGTAGGAATGGAGAAGCATGGTTACATGGGACAGCAAAATCAGTACCAGGAAATGTAATGGAGTGCATTTTTTTTTTCCCTGTTCTCTTCTGTATCTGAGCTATAAAACCCAGCTTCCTTCAAGTGTTGGATTTTATCTGCTGCTCATTTAAAATTAATTGCAAAGTCTACTAACAGACCCTTAGGCAATATGCTAAATCATTTGAGTTGAAGACTGTATGGAGAAAATGAAAATCAGTGTGGTTTGTGTGTTTGATTTACCCTCATTCAATTTTCACTTGTTCAACTGCTGGATTACACAGCTAAGGGTTGAAAAAATGAGTCCTGTGTAGCAGGTCTCCAGTGTCCTGCTGCACAGAGAAGCTTCTGGGAGTGTTGGCCTGGAGCCCACAAACAGGGATTGCAGGGGAATGTGTGGGCTGAGCGAGCAATGGTGTAGACAGATTCTGCAGGGATATTTGAGACACACTGGAGTTCAACTATGGCAGTCTTTGAGTAAAAGTGTAGGTTTTGGAGACTAATTTGCCAAGATTCTGTGAATTTGGTAAATCTGTTGACCTTTCAAACATGCAAGTTGCCCTATAGACTCCTTGGCTTCTGCTCTGGTACCCCTGAAAAAAATTTGTTCTTTCAAACGCTGATGAAGGGGCTGAGGTTACTAGAAAAAAGAAAGCATAATTTAAAACCAAAGCAAATTGCTAGTAAGAATTGTTTAAATAAGCAACTGTATTTCACAACTACCTCCTAGAAGCATGGCTAGTATATAACTTGACAGTACTTTATGATTTGATTCTAAATAATATCTGATTCCATTAATCAGCTGTCACAACAAACTTCTGAGGAAACCTCTGGTCTTGTTGCACAGTTTCACAATTATTTGAACACGTGAAGGATACACTGTTTTATGCAACTCTGAAGCATTTATTTAAGTTTAAGGGAGACAAAGGGAAATACATTACTGAACAGGCAGGTGTTTGTTTTTTCCTTTCATACGCACTTAAAATAAACCTTTAAACTGACATTAACATTTTTCTTCACAGTGAGAATGACTGGATCAAAAAAATAAAAAATATCCACTTTAATGAAGAAAAAATTATAAAATAGAATTTTAAGGCTCAAAGTTAGCATCCTTGTATTGGAAACAGTAAGGCAATTAACAGTGAATCACTTCTCCAATATTTAACAGTTAAAATATGTAATTAGGTCTTGCTGGTCATTTTGTATGAAGACACTTTCCAGAAACGCTTATAAACCTGGTAGCATTGAGAACATAGTTCTTAAAGGAATCCTTATTCCAGTTCTGTTGCTTTGATGTACCTGTGATTGCTGTAAACAGTTGGGCTTGGCAATTGTTTACACATTAAGATAAAGACTGCAGACTTGGCTTTTCGTATTTGAAGTATGTGCTCTCATCGTCTCCTCACGTGAGCAGACATGAGGCATTCAGAAGGTATGTCCCACCTTCTGCATGGAAGCACGGGAACTCCACACAGCTGCTTTAAGGCAAGGCAATGCAAACTGGCTATGTGATGCTGCTGAGGACTGGCTTTGCACCAAGCTGGCCCAAAATTTTAAAGCAAGGAGAATACTGTCGCTTTCTAGAATTGCAATATAGAAGTTGTCATTTCTGCTGTGTGTCTGTTTGATTGTATATAAAACCAGGACTAGAAGGAAACAGGAAAATAAACCTACAAAATTCTGAATCAGAAAGCGCTGAGGTTACAAAACTGGGCATTTCTGTATCTCACTGATCAGTGTTATGCTCCACATTGTGGTGATTTAATGGACTTTTGGAAGATAATAGCTAACACTGACTTCAGTGGAAGTTCTAACATTGATTTTTGTTGTTGCAGTAGCCCACCGTGAATAAGAGAATGTAACACCACATTAGTGTGAAGTCAAATCGGTTATTGAATTAGACAAAAACAATGAACAGCCAAGCTGTTCAGGAAGGGAGCACAGTTGCGTAGTCTCTAGTGTATCTTGACACAGCCTGATTAGATAGTGCCAACCTTCATAGGATGTGAACTCAAACAGCATCACATATTTTGTGACAACTCAGTGTTGTCTCCATGGCTTACACAAGCCTTTTTCCTTTGGCTTTTCCATCAGTTAACAACACAATTTTTCTTTTTCTAGCAGGTCTTCTTTGTGATAAGCACATCAGTACCACTAATTAACAGCATTTACATTCATTCACATAAGCTTCCTTTATGTAGTCATTTTATGAGCTCAGTATATGCAGAAGAGAAATGTCCTGTAGCAGTTAATGAGCAAAATGTAGTGACTACAAACCATTTGGGATCAGATTCTGGTTTTGTTTGTATCAAAGGCACTGAAAGCAATTGAAATTACTGACTTCCTTATTATGTATGGAGATGTGGTAGGTAAAGTTTTGATCCTTTCGCTAGTAAATACTCTCAAGGAAAGAATGTTCACATTCAGCGGACAGATTATGGTGATCCACTCTCCATAGGCTAGCTCTTAGTGAGACTTCTGGGGCCTTTTCTTGAATGACTGAGGGTTAATCCTTCTTACACAATTTTTTGCCAAGTCTTTCAGCATGTCTTCGTGTCTTCCCACTTCTAAAGAACTGAATGTGCATTTTAAAAAACACTGTACCGCTTCACCCTCCACTTGTCGGTTCCGGTTACAATGATGTAAGTTTGGAGACATTCCACTGAAATAATGGAGAATAGGTTGAAGAGATATAGTTTACAAATTTTCTCTGTGCACTTTGTCTTTTAAACTGTACTGAGTTTTTGGGTATGTTGTCTGATGTAAAATGTTAGAACTGCTATTACTGTCAATAATATTAACAAGTATGATTCCAGCACTGGTAACCAGGTATTTACTAATAGTATGTACCAGCATTCTTTTCTTCTAAACTATGTAAAGGACTCTGGGAAGACGAGGGCTGTAGATGGGAGTAGAATCTGATCTTTTGTGTCTTAATTTCCTCACAACAGCACTGGATTAAATAAGCACATTCCAGTTAACGTTAATTGAATGATTTCCCCAAGAGTAGTTACTAATATGGAAAACTTTATATTTTGTGTTGCCCAACTCTGACTCAGTCTAGGTTTAGTTTTGGAATCCCTTAGCCATTCTAAACAGAAGTGAGGATAAGATGAGCAATACGTTTTCTATCCTGGAAAATAAGACCCACGATATGTCTTAAGTCGGGCACCACGTAACTGAAGTCACTTGAATCAATGTATCACTCTTAACAGCTATTAGTTTTAATTTGTTTGTGAGGGAGGAGGTACAACATAGGCAACAACTGGTATTTCTTGCTTTCCCACTGAAGTACCTGCACCTTCTTTTGTATCTCAGGATAAGAATGTATTTTAGCTTCTTGGTCTGTTCAGTCTGGGGTGAATCACCAGAGATTTCTAATAAAAACATGAAAGTTATAATAATAGTTTTGTTTTATGGTCTACACTCAGGTGGGAAGTGCAACAATACAAGAAATTCACTTCCTCCAAACAGTTAAGCTGTGCTTGTAGGAAACAATGAAATGCTGTCTCTTTCTCAGTCTCTGGCTGTATCCAGTATCCTTTTGCTCTTCAGATAACTCCTCATTGTTTTCTTTGCGTATGTGATTTTTTAAAGTTACATGGAAAAATCCAAATAAGGTCTATAATGAAAGTGTCTGTTAATTGTTCTTTTAATCTCTGTGACTTTGATCAGAATTGTATTGCATTCTCCAGCCATGTTGAAAGCACAGTAAGAACTGCTCAAAAACAATGTCCAAAGAAGAAAGATAGCAATTATTTAAAGATGCAGGAAATCAGCTTAGATATTCACAGATCCTAAATGCTGGGATGTATTAGTACAACTGTATAGATGCTAAATATATTTAAATCAATCAAAAACTGTTGTTACCTAACACCTTCTGTTGCACTTTCGTTAAATTGCCTTTTTTATTAGTACTATTAGTCACAGTAGGTTTTTTAGCTCTTTGTGCCTAACTGTTGCTTAACTTCATAACTCTTGTATATTAACAGAATTTTCTCTGTCTTTGTAATAGATCCTACACTTTTGATTATGTCCTAAATGATGGTGAAAATTTAAATTCCACCAGATAATTCCTTTTCAGTTAGTTAAAAAATGAGCTAGATGGTAGATGCACTTTTAGTCACGTTAGACACTAAGAAAAAGAGACTACTATTTAAAAATGGTGAAGTTACAAGCTTGATATAATCTGTTTTTAAAGGCAGAGAATCACTATCATTGCCAAGAAAAAGATACGAAGCACATCTGGAGAACAGCTTCAGCTATGGGCTCTAGAGAACATGCTTCAGACAACAGGAATTTTGGTTTCCTATGTTAGCATCCAATGCACGTGCCCCGTACCTTACTTTATGAATCCTTACACCATGAGTACACAGTTCATGGAGTACACACACACACACAAATATAAATATATAGGGTATACAGCTATACCTACATGAAATGCTATATTTATCTAGTCTCGAGTTCAAAAATTCTAAGATTATCTGGCACGATAATATATAAAAATGAGTTACATCTTTTTGCTTCAACTTGTGCTTTGTGATTATCTGGCATGTTTTTTTAGAATTACATTCAAAGTCATGTTGTTTACTCTCATTCAGGATTGTTGTTACTGTAAAATCAGTGTTTTCACTGGCAGTATTCCAGCTAAACATCACCAACCCTTTATATGGCTTGCTACAGTACAGTAGCTTCAATTCAAGCAGTAGAAGTGGTATTGGCATGTAAGTGCTTAAAACTATGTTTCCTATGTAATTCTTAGCAAACTACACAGTACTGAATTTATTGCACAACACTCCATACCACAATTATCCTGCAGTAAAATAATATGCAAAAGTCTGGTATGATATGTTACTTGCAACATTTGCAGCAGTAGTACACTTAATTACAAACAAGTTGCTTGTAAACCTTGGGCATCTTGACTTGTACCTCTTTTTTTTTTTTAATTTCACAGTTCTAGTATCTCTGCAGATGTCACTGGAACAATTGTTAGTTTGTTTTTCAAAGTTCTTCACTCTCCACCACCTTTTGGGGTGAGGATGAAAACAGCATAGGACTTTCAGTAGTTGGGAAGGCAGAAAACATGTCGAGTCCTTGACCGCTGGGGTTTGCATACCAGCTGCCACCAGGCCGAAGCTTTATTGGTTGTGGAATTTGATGGTGCCACTGAGCTGAAGTAACAAAAAGAATAGGCTGTATAAACCTCTAATTAAGTTAGCAATGAAACAACAGAAATCAATGCATGCAACAGAAAAGTTGCTTCCAACATCCGAAGAGAGCACAGTGGTGTTTTTGACTGTTTTAGGGTCTGTTCCTTCAAAAATCACGATTTACGTAGTTTCTAGGTTGAGTGTTTTTATTGAAGTTTACAGATGGAATTCCGTCCCTATTTAATGCAATGGCAATGATTACACCAATTTCAGTAAGTCCAAAATTCAATGATTTAATCTTTGGAGCCTTCTCCAAAGCTCTTGCAATCAAAACCACACCATAACCTCATCTAAATGTTCCTGCTCCAGCAGGGGGATTGGACTAGGTGATCTTTTGAGGTCCCTTCCAATCCCTAACATTCTGTGATAGCATGAACAGAGACGAGTAAACTGGACATGCCTTTAATTTTGTACTACTCCATCCTCTGGGGGACTTTTCTTCCTGGTTTTTTTTGGTAGTATTTAAATTCGAAGAAATAATATAAGGACTTTTTAAAAAAGAAGTGATTATAAAGAAAAATTACTTCTGTCACTCCCTTTGATGTATAAGACTTGCAGAGTCTTTAGAAAATATGGTTGGAATCAGGAAGCATTTCTTACTTCCCATCATTTTCCTGCTTGTACCTTGAATCCTTTATATGAAAATTTAATTTATGTCTTGCAAGAATTAGATACCTAAGGAATTATTTTTCATTTTATGTGACCATTTTTGAATAAGACTTACAAGCCCTCACTTCAACATTACATGACTATGGTCTCTAACACCACAAGGTGGCGGAAAACTGACAGAAATACAGTAGTGACTTGTGGTTGTCCCTGATAATTTTTTTTCCCCCTAAATGAGAAATGCAAGGTTGGAAACATGTAGGGTTGTTTTTTTTTTTTTTTCCTTTGAGGGTGTGGCTATATTTCAATAGTTTGTGGAATATGTTTTCCTTTTTATTATACTACTTAAGTGATCAAAGTACTCTCTTGCTCTACATAAATTGTTACATCTTGCATAGATATAGAGTAACTAAATGATGTGTTATCATTCTTGAATTGGGCTGGGGCCTTCCAAATCCCGAAGATATTAGATGCAAACTAGCCTCCATTAATTAGGCGTAGTTTGCATCATACGTGCTCCCTAGAAGAGGGATCTGCTTTCCTGTGTGCAATTTATTGTTCCATCTCAGGTCAGGGCTGTAGCACAAGCACATGTCAGAGGGAACAGAGTTAAGGTTCAACTTGAATACATGTTATTATATGCTTGTGTGCCTAGGGAACTTCGAAGGTGGAAAACGGGAGTAGAGAATATTTTGTAAAACTCCTCCTCTGTTTTTTCTCTTTACCTGCCATTAAACTGATGCAGGAGAGCTAATTTGGCGATTTAGCTGTATCATGATACCTCCTCCTGGTGGCCGTATTAAGCTGTGGCCATGCTGTGACACTAATTCTAATCCACATCAAACCCAGCAGTTTTACAGACTGGGAGCTAGGTGAGGGCAGGGATGAGCCAAATCAAGTACTTTCTCGTTTATTTGCTAGCTAATACCCACCGTAAATGTCAAGTCTAGCAGTACAAGAGACAATCCCAGCTTCGTTTTTTGCAGACAAGGTGTACCAGCCAGCATCTGCTTTCCTGGCAGGCTGAATCAGGAGGCAGACATAGCCCGTTGTGTCTTGATGCATGCTGGCAAAACAAGTATTTTGGAATTAGTATTTCTCAAGAGGACATCAACTTTCAGATTTTACAATGTGTACATTAAACATGAAATAGATAAGTTGGAACTTCTATTCTCAAAGAGGTAGCAGTCCAGGACATTTATAGTTAATAGACTTGCTTTCAGGATTGCCTCAACCAATAATCACAGTAGCAGAAATCTGTTCTTGCTGCTCTCAGCTGTGCAAAGCCATGGTGTGACAGTGTGAGCTGAACTGTTGCTCTGTATGTGTTAATATTGGAATTGCTTATTGAATTCAAATGCACAGTCATACTGTATTTTTTACTAGTTGAGAAGCTGGAAGAATAACATAACAAAATACTAAGAATATTTGTACAGAGTTGTGATATTTTTCACAGCAGTAACCAGAGTGAGTCAGAAACTTTCTTAGGGGGCCCTTTTCCCCGAGAAAATGCCTGAGTGGCAAAATCTTAAAGATTTGTTTGGCCAGCACTCTAAAAAACACCTGCTTCATTATTCTCTCCTCTTCCTTTCCTCTTCTGTGATCCAAGACTTTGTGGCTGCAACTTCCAGGAAAAGCTATGGCAGAGAACTGAGGCTCCTCTGCTCTCTCGACTGGGGTTGGTCCTTTTTATCAGCTCATTATAAAGGAAGAGGTGGGAGATGAGCACATCAGAATACTTGAAGTTGCAGGAAGTTCTGGAATTTGAGATTTTGTTTCCTTATGAACTGAAATGAAGCAGTAAAATGCAGAATTTCAAGTCACGAGGACATTTTGTGCTTCTGACAGATCTAATTAAAAAAAAAGGGAACACTCACGTTTTGCTCCCTGCACTACATAATTTGCCTTGTGCTGGGGCGCAGTGATATAGAAGCTGATCATGTCCATATCATGATACAAAAAAGGTCTCTGGGCTTCAGGCAGGAAAATAATAGTGAGGCAAGACAGGGACAAACACAGACAATGGTGCCCATGGACTGGCTGAAGTAGCAGAGGTCATACAAGCCTGATGTAGGACTTGGCATTGTGAGGTGTCAGAGATTTCCTTCAGTCGTTCCTCTGCTGGGCTGAAGAAAACACCTGTTTTCTAAGCTTCTGTGAAACAACTGGGAATGAGGCGTTTCAGGACGGTTGTTCATTTTACATCAACTACAGTGGTTGCATCAGTATAACCATAATTCCTGTAAAAGTACTGGTACCTGGAATAAATCCTTGAGTAATCTGCCTAGAGGCAGAGGAATAAAGACTAGAGGCTCTGGAAGATCAGAGTCAGGTGGGCTTTTTGGAGAGGGCCAGCAGTCTCTGAGTGGGGACAGGGAGACCACTAAAAGATTGTTTTGGGTAAGCTTTCCCTCAAGCTAGGTGTGTGTTCACAGCAGGCGCTGCTACGGAGACAGGTTTCTTTACAGATCGCCCGCAGGCTGTGCGTGTGAAAACGTAATACTTCTTGAGGTTGATATCAGAGAGCCAATGGCTGCATCAAATCATTAATTGGAACTAAGTGAAATAAAATATTATAGTGATGCATTGGTATGCAAGACCTGAACCCAAACATTGTTGTATTCTGTAAGCATGGATCAAAGTCTTGGCCTGTGTTTGTGACCAAACTTTCTTGTAAGCCACTATATGTGATATGCTAAACTCTCTATTGTCCTGTGCTCTGGGGCATTCAAAACCATGTTCTAACTGTTCTGAGTTTGAATTCATCCATAGTTAGAGCCTAACTGAGGAAAAAAATCGTTTAGAGAGAGAAAAAGGTGCTAAAATGCATTAAAAAATACCATACCATATCATAGCATCTTCGATAAAAAGATGCATGTCCTGTATCAGGCCTATGACCTGAAAGGTCTATCACCACTCTCTGGAGCAGTGGCGTTATTATGCTTCATGCCTTTATTCTGAATCGGGGAAATAGCTGTTGTTCATCTCACAGTGAAGCCAGCTTTTTAAAACATTATGTGGGTGAAAGAAGTTGTTTTAAGAACACCACCTGTACTTATCCCCCAGGTTTTCATGGAAGCAGTTGGTCCGGCCACAAGAAACTTCAAGCATGGGGATGATGGTACAGTACCTCATCCTCTCTCTGTTTGTTGGGATCGTCTCATTATCCTTCTTCCAGTAAAATACAGGGGGTGGCATTCCCACAACTCTGCACTCTAATCTGACAGGGTACCCTTCAGGAACTCCACAATTCTGAAGCTTCTCCAAAAACATGGGGGCTTTTTTTACTTCCTTTGCTGGAAAAATAAAAAGAATTAATGAACAACATGTATTTTGTTCTTTTTCACTTTGAACAATATGGAAGAACATGACCAATAAAAATTATTGTGATATCAAAACAGGTGGTGAATTTTTAATGGGATATTAGAAAGGATGTGAAGTGCCATAACATAACCCTTGTAAGGTAAAATAAAGAAAATACTCAGCAGAACTGATGTTCATGAAAAAAATATATGCATATCTAATGGGTCTAAACATGCTACCATTGCAGGAAATTAATGCCAGATCTATGGATTTCACCTCTTGCAAGGCTTTATTAAAGAACAGTATTCAGTTTTGTAGCTTTTTCTATTTAAAAACGTTTTTAAAACAATAAAATTGCGACTGACGTCTAGGAGACCTCAACATATATTATGAATTCAAACCCTAAGCATTTTCTGGGGAGATAATTAAGAGTCTCATTTTGCCAAGACAAGAGAGGTGAAGTGATGAGACAGAATTCTTTGTTAATAATTCTCTCTTCTTAACTCCAGCATTTTGACCAGTTTTTCAATGATTCTTACCTACAACGGTGAGCTCCAGGCTAAATGAATTTTGTCCTGTTTTATTAGTGGCAAGGCAAGTGTAAGTTCCAGCATCATTTTGTGAGAGAGGATCAATAAGCAGAGAGTGAACTCCAGTCTCTCTGACCAGCATCTTGTGGGTGCCATCTGGTAGCACAGGTTTGCCATTCAGAAGCCACGTCAGGTCTGGAGTTGGTAACCCACACACCTAACAGACAGTGAAACAGACAGAGACAAATGTCAAACTGACAAAGAGATGTTAGTAAATTCATGGGTAAGCCTTTCTTCAGAGACCATCTGAATGAAGTCAGAATCTGGAACAAAGATTTTAAAAAATTATTATTTATTTCTCAGCTTCTGTTTTTTCTGCTGGTTAGTTATATGTCGGAGTCACACAAATGACTTTGTATTTTGTAAAATTTGATGAAGAATGATATAGTTCTTTTTAACTGTTAAACTTACATGTTTTAAAACACTGTAAGTTAAGTATTTTATAGAAACATTTTTAGACTGTATTGTACTCTAAAGATCTTTCCAATAGATACAAGTACTTACTCATGCCTAAAATATTGCTTTCCAAACAATATTCCACAAACCAGAGAAATAGGGAAGTGGAACTTGCCTGAACGAAACTGCTCTCTTCCAGGTTTGTGCAATGCCAGACACACTTTAAGGCTTCACGAGCTCTGCCAGGATAGCAGAGCTAAGAATAACCAAATTCTTTGGCATGCTCCCTAGTAAACTTTACATTGTACATGAAGTAGTAATGAATCTTGTTCATCTTCAGGGCATTAACTTCTACAGGGTAGAGACATTCTGGAGCATGGAAGAGGTCAATGTGAGCACTACCACTTGTGCTATGTGACAGGGACATGAAGGGGCTACCAAAATACGTTGGAGTAGATGAGTTTCTTAAGGCTGTTCAATAACAGGATGCTCGCTGCATGTACTCTAATCTCTGACAACTCTCTCATGTTGGGATTTGAATCTGTAAATTGGGATGTTTTGGCATCCGTGCATACTGGGTAAGCATAAAATGAACTGGGCTCTGTTCCCTCTTTTCAGGGAGTATTAGTCTTCAGTAATTCAGTCCAAAACAATGGGATTATTTGTTTGAACAGAATGCGGGCTGAATCCTCTTGTTGTCATGGTTTTGTGCTATTCTGGATTATGCTCAAGAATCTGATAATGGACCTGTCATTCCCAGATGAACTTCCAGAGTTCAGACCAGTAAAGGACATGGTGAACCTGTCTAGTAATTTGAACAACCTTGTAAGTGAGCCTTCTATTTCTGGGCTTTTCTGTGTTCTTCGTTTCATACAGCATGTGTTGAAAAGAAATCCCCTGAACCAGCTCAGACACAATGGCAATAAGAAATACTTTTTTTAAGCACTAAAACTTTAACAGAAAATGTTCTTGAATGCAATAAAGAAGTTGAAAACACATAGCAATATTTGTACAGAGGTAGGGAAAGTGAGAACAAGCAGAGGAAACAGTTAATACCTTACAATCCAACCTACAAAGTCGCCCTTCATGTGCTACCATGTCACCTGGAGCCTGTAGAAAGTATGGCCTGAAAAAGCGTTCTTGAACTGCCTCTTTGTCTCCTTCTGGCACCCGGGGTCGTGTTCTGCAACACAAAAATTGCAGGTGTATGTTTGGAAGCCAAACTTGTTTTTCCTAATGCTTAGAAAAAGGAAGAAATTGTGAAAAGGGATGAACAGATAGCTTGAATTAAATAAAAGGGCAGAAAGAAACGGACTGATTTTCATGTAATACTTGCATATTTTCCACTTAGAAAGATTATCAAATTAACTATATTCTGTAGTATTGTTGGATTCTCAAGCTGTCCTTCACTTCTTTTTGCTTTTTTGGCTGAATTTCATCTTGCTAATCTATCCTTTGCGTTTAACTCCACTGCAACTGGTAAATCAAATAATACTTTACAATTAAACACCCTGTATTTGAAGATGACCTTTGAGAATATTGCATTCTTGAAATGACCCGTTGGGAGGGAACTGCTGCTGTTATTTCCCTTTTATGGTGGAGGACTGAAGTACAGAGTGCATTGAAGCACAGTAGGTGGTTATTTTGAATGTGTTCTATAAGAAGCATGAAGAGGGTCTGAAGAAATGTGTCTTTCCTTTTACCTGTGAGGCTGAATTGTTGAGATTCGGCCCCGAATAGGGATACTCTGAACCATCAAGTGACCTGAACAACTGATTCTCCCCTGCAAATCACAATGGAAACAGAAGTAATGGTTAATAACTCATTTAATTTTAAAGTAGAAATTTTTAATGCATACAATGCATTAGGGTTTATTTTGATGAAGTAACTGAGTGGAAATGTTACGTTTTCAAAGCAAATACTATTGCATGCAGTGCAGTGCAGCTGAGGAGGGGGTTTCTTTGCCTAGAGCAGTGTGTTCCTCAGACTCTTGGTGGCCATGGCCGTACATCTAGCAGTGCTACTCTGGAAAGCAGCTTAAGCAGTGTCTGGCCCTGCTTGTTCGTTCCTTCGTCTCCACAGGTGCTGCCTGCTAGTACCTTTGAATAGCATAATTGTTTATGCAGCCACACAGAAACAAAACAACATTTAAACTGAAAAAGTTGCATGATCTACTTGAGTATACTGCTGTATGAACCACTAAGCTAGCACGTAGTGTGAAGGAGAATGGTATTAGGCGGTGAGACTGCAGAGCCACGTCTTTGCTTCTCAGATAAAGAGTAATTGTGTTTGGTAACACTTCCAAACTTGATGTAACTTTTTGTTTTCCCTTGCTCTGTTCTTTCTGCCTGAAATACCGTGTCTGTCTTGTCACCACATCTCAAAAGGTATTTATCAGCAACAGAGCGGGGGTCAGAAGATAGGGCAGGAGTTATTGATGTGAGAAAATATCCTTAATGATTGTGACTGGGATGTGTAAGAATAGGGGAGTAGTTTCATCATTCTTTGTTACATAGTTTCCTCTCCCATCCTCTGAAGCATCTGATTTTTGATACAGTCACCACTTGATGTCAAAATAGGTGGCCCAGTCTGTGTTCCTACTAACATTTATTAGAAAAAGATGAAACAAGCATTTTTGTAGAGGAAAATAGAACACCTTACTTGTGGGTTTGCAGCCATAATTGTATAGTTGCCATCATCATCGTTAGTAGAAGCTTCAATATGTAAAGAACATGTTCCATCTTCTTCTCTGTTCATTTTGAAATGTGGGTTTTTCTTTGAAATCTGCTTGCCATCCTTGAACCAGTATACCTGTAGTGATCAGACACCCCCCAGTGACTTAACACTTGCTTTGTAGTGACGAGAAAAAATGTAGATAAAAACATGGCATAAGTTGACAAAATGCTAGTAAAAATTTTAGAATATTATGAAATTTGCAGATCATTTGCAATGTGAAATAGAATGATTCCGGGTTGAACTTGGTAAGCTGCTTATCTCCTTTACATAGCTGGGCCTGTCAGATTCTCTTTTCTTGGCTATAGACACATTACTGGTTATCTCAGATCTCTTCTTATCTTTCTGAGAAGTTAATTTTTTGTGAGTTTGTGAAGTTCTGTTTCTCTTGGGGTCTGGTGGTTGTGAGGCAGTCCATACAGTACATCAAGGCCTGATTCATGGTTCGGAGCAGATATTGTTATTTTGGAAAGCAGGGAGAGAAATAATTTGTTTTAGAGTTCTCTCCACAGAGCTAAGTTCTCATGAGTGAGACTTTCCAGAGAGATATCTAGAAAATAGCAGGTAGTTGATTTTTATTCCTTTATCACTAACAGTGAAAATGACCTACCTTGGGAACAGGGATTCCAACTATTTTGCAAGTGAATGTAATAGGAGATCCTTCCGTTACCCGAAAATGCTTGAGTCTCTTGTCAAAGATGGGTGCTATGTATTTGCCTGTAGGGATTTCCTCGTGTTGGACTTCATCGTCCGATTCATCCACCGGCGTACGTTCAAGGCGAAATTCTATTTCATTCATCAGCCTCTGCTCAAAGCTGGAAATCCGGTATTCCTGCAGAGTGGGAGAGGCATGCTTCTGAACAAAACAAGTGGTGTGCTGTGGTATTTGCAGTCATTTGTGCTGTTAGACTAACTCTAAACGAGTGAAAATAAAAAAGCCTACTAAACTAGGACATATTGGAACAGTCTGAATTTGGTCCGCAGACACAGATTCTCACTGAATCTTAAGTTTGTGGAATGTGACTAGCAGCTCCTTTCTGAGTTGGCTCTGTTTGCTCTGTGGGCTGGCCAACTGCTGCTGATCAGCAAACAGCCTTACAAAGTTTCATTTAGAAGTTTCATTTCACTAAAGCTATCATTTTTTCCATATAGATGGTGAAAGCTGATTATAGTGTTCTGCGGGAATCTAATCAGTCTTTTACCCTTGATAATGAGAAAGGGCCTGTGTGTTTTTAGGAAGGAAGAATCAAGTAAAAATCGTGGAGGGACTGCTGTGTTCTAAGAAGCAGCCAAAATGTGCTGCAGTTATATTTTGTTTCTAGAGTCCCCCATAAATTAAAGAATTCAAACCTAAATAATCAGTTGCACGCAATGTGCTGAAGAACATGTTTGGAGTCCTGTTTACCTCCCACTTCTCTGAGAGCTTTCAACAGTTTCCTTCATGTTTTTTAGGTAGATGTTGGCAGCAGAGAGCAAAAACACTGGCAAAAAATTTTCCTACTGTGAAAGGATTAACCTGAGTGTCTGAATTTTCTAGTACGACCTGAGGATACTATACGTAATTCTTCTAAGAATGAAGTTGTTTTCAGGGATTTCACATGCTGTGTGGCCTTTGAAAATGCGGAGGCTAATTAAGGATTAATTAAGATAAGAGTAATCTCTTTTCCTCCTTCCCTTTCTGTCAGTTAGTGATTTGTTGCATGAATGAAGGTCAGGGCAACATAGCAAACATGGTACAGAGAGTGTCATTTCTGCCTGTTTAAACATGTTACTGTTTATTTTGTAATGAACCTCTCAAAAATTATCTCATGATTTCTCAAAATTGGTTATATGACTGTGTAATTATAAAGGTAAATACACTGGTTTGCATATGTTTCTCATTTATCATATTTGAGCAGTCTTGAGCACCGTTATTCCCTTTGTAAAGATAAGCCATTTTTCAAGTGTTAGGTATGTTTGGAGGGCAGTAAGGCTGATGAACAGAGCTGGCCAAGTGACTCACAAATTGGTTATCTCAGAAGCACAGACACAAGAAGGCTGTGAAGAATTTTTACTCAGAGAGGTTAACTCAGATTAGAATAAAGTGAGTGGCAATGAAAAGTAGTAAGACTTGTCAGAGTCAGATAGCAATCTGAAAGCAGTAGACTAGAATCCTAAAAATTGGAAGAGGGCTTTTGCAAGATCCAACACCTTCTAGTTTTTCAGTGCAACATCATAAAGGACAAAGGAAAGAAGAAGTGGGGGCCCTGCATCTGCTTTTGCATATAAAACCATTCAATCTGCATAACCTGGAAGTCAGTAGGCCAGTTATTTACTGCCCTGTGAACCTTACCAGCAGTTAACATCATGCTTTTATGGCAATACATAAAGCTGCCACTGGACTACCTCAGTTGTATACAGTCTTCAAATTTATTGAGCTATATGCCGGTTTCATTAGACTCACAAAGCATGAATGTGATGACTTTTTTCAGAATGATGTAACTAATCTCTAGATCAAATTCTTCATTAGTTCAATTTTCTAGTAACTGTGTCCAAAGCAGGTTTTGGACATAAAAATTGCTGATGACAAGAATAAAGCTTCAAATTAAAAAGGCAGTCTTGTACTTTTACACTTTTAATACATCTTCACGTGTATAGTTGAAGATTGGTGAATCATTGCTTGGTCCCCGAAGTGAGTTTTTCATCACATGGTGTTCTCTAGCAGAGGAAAGTAATGAGGCTAGGAAGGCATCACCCTTACCCTTTCAAGGCGTGACGTTAATGTGTAAGGTATTGACTCCAGAACTACAAAGTGAAGTTAAAAGGTAATGAAGTAGTGCAAGCTACAGGAAAGTCCAGCATTGTTTATAGATAGCTGAGTTTAGTCAACAGGTTCTCATACTGATGTTTTTCAGATTCATTGCAGTCCAAAAGAAGTTGTGCTATATAATAAGAAATTAATAGTGTAGGGTTGCTGTAGCAACTGGCCTACAGGTGAAACCAAACAATGCTGATAGAGACGGTTAACATCTTTTATTACCCCTACTCCAAATGTACAGGTTTGTCTTAAGTTGTCTAACCAACTAAGAAAGTAAACTTTAAGTAATTATCTTCAAACTGTAGTTAACCTAATGTTTTAGATCCGAAAAAGTTTTCTGTGAACACAATATATCCTTTTTCCCTGACTGATGTGCTGAAGATACTAACTTCTTACAAACTTTGCTTCCTAAAGAAATATGGGCCGTTCTTCCTTTTCATACACCTGCTTGCAGGAGAAAATATGATAGAGGAAAGAATGCATTTCATGGGGCCACTTTGAAGTTAATCATGTTGAGGTTTTCTCTCACATTTCTTGAGTGTGTGTGACTCTGGCTGTATATGCACACACAGGGAAAGGTATAAAATAAAAGTAGCAGTTTGTCACAACAAAGGCGTATTGCTGCGCTATCAACACTGGGCTGTTATCACTGGCAGGTGCTTCGCTGCCTGTGGAAGCCGCGAGAGTCATTGCATTCCCACGCTAACACAACAGTCTCTGGATAGGAGCTGTGCAGGCTGAATGCGTGTGTTTGGACTCGTCATTTTAAGGAGTTTTATTCCAAAATACATTTTAAATTAGAAAATATTGAAGTTAGAGTTCCCACAGATCGAAAGCGTTGCCTGTGTGTTGTGCTCACACTTCAGGCTTTGTCTTTCTAAATGTATTGTTCAGTGTACATATATAAATTTACACCAATTTACACAAAAACCAACAAGACTAAATTAATATTGCTGTGGAAATTTTAACACAAACCTACACAGATTGAAGGTGTTATACCAAACAAGAATCTCTGAAATAAGTGGAAATACACAGTTGTGTAGAGAATATAATCTAGGAGGTTTTGGCTTCTTTCGCAGATTTTCTTCTAGGATTAGCAAGAACAGAAAATAGTTGTTAATATGGCTTTCTGAAGAGCTGCTTTTACCACATGAGCCATAAAGCTATTTCTGAATGTGATTACCTAAGTGGAGTAGGGCAAAGTGGTTGTGGTTGTGGTTCAGGCAAGCATTTCGAAAAGCAAGGAACAAATCGATGTGATCACTGAGTACAATGTTAAAACTAGGCTGCAGTTCAGCATACTGAGAAGACCAAGGGAAAGAGTGCAAAGATTCAGGCTCTGTTTTGGTCAGAAATATAGGGCTCCTGCTGCTTTTAGGCAGCTTTCCTGGAACACAAAATTTTTACAGAGAGGAATTCATATACTTCTTTAATATAGTAGCCAGATATTTAAAATTGTGCTATCTCCCAGCTAGAAAAGTGTAAAATTCAAGCCTCTCTCTAGAGATGTAAATGTTGTGTACAAATTAGAATATATATAATACATATATATATATATTATAATGGTATATAATTATCTATATCTATATATGGAGTATACTGCAACTCTTGAAACCTGGATATTTCACTCACATGCGTTAGCAAAAGGGGAATAAGTGGTGGTGCTTGCATTAATATTTGCAGGGTATAAGAAGAAGGGTAAAAACTTGGTAAAAATGGCATGAGCCAAGCCAGGAAATGCACTGGTGAATATGTGTCTGAAGCAGTTCTGTACCATTTTTCCTCTAGTCACTAGCAGCACATTATAAGTGAGCTGTGCAGCATTATTACCACAGAGACACGTAGCGTATTCAGGATATGATTTGACAATGTAGCTGAACCAGTTTAGTTGCCAGCTTGTAGTAGCATTCCCTTGCTTACCCCCTGCTCACATCCGCATGCTCCCACACGTCCCTCCTGCCATTGCTGCTGGTCATCTGATCCCACAGTGACCTGTTCTGCAGGAGTGAGCGAGAGGAAAAGTACCTCAAAAGGAAAATAAATTAAGTCAGACAAGTGCTAGTGGGAATTTGGGGTAGGTGAAAAAGTGAAATGCAACTTCTCTTCTGGGAAGCTGCTAGCTTTGCACTGCCTTGGCAATATTGTGTAGGGTGCTGCTGGATGGCCGTCATTTGTCCAGCCTGGCAAACAAAATCTCTCAGTGCAAGTCCTGTTGAAGATACAGATTCACACCATTTTGCCTCTGTGATCGATCTGCTTGGCCTCATCACCATCATTTCTTTCAGCACCTGACAGCAAGGGCCCTTCAGGGCAGGGCTAAAGAGGCCTAAAGAAGCAAAGTGACCCGTTGAGGTAACATAGAAAGTGTATGACAGAGCAAGTGGTTGGATCGTGTTCTCTTAGATGTTGAGTCAAGCAATGTACCTCCTGGGCCATTCTGCTACCTGAGAACGTTTTGGCAAAAACTGGGAATTGCAGTGACTGCAGTAATTCCTGTAAGTTTTTAAACACCTTTGTATGTGCATATGAGTTCTAAAATCCTGGATCTGTTCAAGTTAAAACCCATCTTGCTCTTGACTTTAGCAGGATCCAGATTTTAGCAAAAATACATGCTTACAGTTAGTAGAAGCTTGCAGCATCAAAATTTGTGATGTTAGTATGGAAATTAGAAGTTTATCTAAGAAACCAGCATATATTTCTTCTCAGTGTCTGTTCCCAAGCTGTAAATCTCCTTGGCTTCAAGGTCTAATCCAGGTTACTCCGACTGAAATCTTCTGTTTAGTTTGGATACTCTCTCTTTCAGCAGTGGGAATCAAAAACCAATAGCCAATGTGCATGCTTTTCTTCACTTATCATGGCCCATGGAGAAGTATCACTGAAGATAAATTAAATGAGGTTTGTATCTCCAGCTCCTACAGAGTTATCAGCTGCAGTGAGTGGCTTAGGAGTGTGTGTGGAAGCATGAGGAGCTCATGTTCCCTTTCCTAGGTGATGAGTTCTGCAAGCCAGCATCCTTACCAGGAAAACTTGTCTGTACTTTGTTGTTGGTTAGATCTTGATCTTGAGAAGACAGCTACAAGTGGTTGTTCAACTATTCATTTCCATGAATACTGCAAGTTTATACCTATTAATGTTAAGATCTGAAAATTTGCCTTGGTCAGGTTCTTAAATCTCTTCTGATTGCTAGGACAGAGCAAAGAAGCTTACATGAGGGCTCCTTGGGCTTTAATTCCCATCCTTAGTCCAAAATTGCCTACATTTGATAAGCCTTGGAGTGATTGAATTTAGTGTAATTCTTATGCTTTGGGGAACTGAGTTCTTGGTGACTCTTGTGACCTTTCTGAGGCTGGCTGTTTAGAATGGGAACTGTAAGGAGATGATTTTTTGATCAGTGTTGAGGTGTTAGTGGTGATGTGGCCTGTGTGATGAGTTGGGTCCTGCACATGGCTTTACAGGCTGTGCTTTTTAATGATCTAAAAGCTTTTGGACAGACCTTGCATCTCTTCTGCTCTGAAATCTCTTATAAAACATTCCCTAGTAAAAGTAAAGAATATTAATGTGAGGGCTGTGTGTAATTTTCTTAGCAGCCGTAGCTTTACTCTTTGTCCTAAGAATAAGTCAGCGACCACACTGCTCTCTTGGTCTTACACAAGACACAACCAACCAGCATTACCATGTGATATTCTTCACAGTAAGTGACACGGGTATGTGGGCACATTGTGTAGTTCTTATAACCAGCAAGTATAAACCAGGCCCAGGTACTTAGCTCTCCTTTCCTTTCTTATTGCACAGTTAATTCCTTTATTTTTATGATTGCACAGGATTTTGAGCTTTAATTACCTCATTTTTCTCTTTTATATTGCTTGTATAGCAAAGTTTTGAGGAGATAATATCATTAATTTTCTAAGTTTTGCCTGTAAAGCTGCATTTCCTCTGTTTATAGTTCCATTGGTGAAGCCTGTAAATGTTTTCAAATACCAGGGTAAAAGAATCAGTTTGCATTACACATTTATATTTTTTCCATTTGCCAAAATCCCCCCAAATTCTCCATCTGCATTTTTCTTCCCACATGTCTTTTTGTTTCTACATGATGTATTCTAACTGAACATTGCCAAGACATGTTACTTGTAAAAGAAGATAAAAGGCCCAATGGACTAGATTGGCAGATTTTGGGAAGTGGCATTAGCACTACCTGTGCTCTCCTTTCACCAAATGGAGCAGTAGCCCGGGTGTTCACTGAGGTTATGAGACTTGGATGCTTTTTCTTACAGGACTTCAACATCAGTCTCCAAAGAGAAAGTTCTGCTAAATGCTAATGAAACCCTAGTTGGGCAGAGATGAGTGGACAGGGAAGTTCTTTGTCTGTGTCCTTTATCACTTTGCAGGAATACTGAAAAATCCACTACAGCAAGGACAAGAATCCAGGTTGTCTATCCTAGTTCCTAGGCAGGACACTGATTCTCTTTCTCTCTCTCTCTTTCCGTCTCTCTCAGTCTGTCTCTGTTTCCTTTTCTCCAACACAAACTGGAAAAAAGGATTCCAGCAGCTTCCTCAAACAACTCTAGCCATTAAGCTGAACGTACTGAAATGTAATGCTAAAGGCGACCCTGCTCCACGCTGATGGAAAGTCTTAAGTTTTATTCCTTGAACTGGAGAAGGTAAGAGAAAGGCTCAGGTCTCTGGTTAAGGAAGCTGTTCTGAAAGGTGAAATTTCCAGATTTTCATCCTGCTGATAAAGAACGCTTAATTATTTGTGTGACCTGGGACAGCACCAACAGTACACATACCCACTGGCAAGGAGTTATGCTGTCCTTACGGGAGTTAAAAGTTACGAATTCAGCTGGCTTAACTGAGTTAAGTTTCCCATATCCTGGGATTTGTCCTAACCTGTTCCTGCAATTGTCTGAAGCTAATCCTCATTTAGTGTATCTTCTGCTTAAAAGAACTTCTAATTGTGCTCAAATTTCACTGGGCAATTTAGCATGGTACCATCTGCATAAATTACAGGTATGGTATTTTTTTCTGGTAAAAATGACAGCTTGTTAGTGCATGTACTTGACCAAAGTTGCAGCTAGAATCTTAGCAAAATCATGTTTGTGTTTTTGTCAACACTGCATGATTATGATTGCTGTAGAAGACCAGAGACTAATCTGTTCTGCCTCATGCAACATCAGCAAAATTACCAACTACGTTCTGATTCTGGATTTCTTTATTATCATAAATGATGTACTAGATGAAACAGAAGGAGTACATCTGGATTTTTAGATAACGTACTGGGTGCATAATGCTGATACTTAGGAAAATCTTGACTTGTAAGCTAAACACTTTTCATATGAAAGTCAATGATAGATAATAAATAGCACACCAGGATCTAAATCACTCATGTTCGTTACTGCACTTTCTATAGTACTTTAAGACGTAGACTTGTCATCCACGGCTTTCATTCTGGATGATCCCTACATGCTCTGCAGATACTGTAAATGAGACCAAATGCTGCTATTGAAATATGGGGTTACAATACAATTCTATAAATACAAATATGCTACAGAACACATTTTATGAGAAGGACTTCTTAAATTAGCATGTGGAAAATACAAGGAAGCCCATACTCTGAGATTCTTACTGTATGCTGTACAGTGACCGTTCATTCAGAGGTGAGTTGCATTTGTATTTGTGAGAAAATGAATAAGAAGCCCTTCTCTGCCATTATAATAATCAACTTAATGCATCCTATATAAAGGATGAAAATGTCTCCTTTTTAATTCTGTGTTAACTACAAGAGGGAAAAACAAGACAAAATCTATGAGTGTGAATCCAGCACTCCAGCTTATTATTCTCAGGATGTTGATTGTTCTATAAATGGCAAAGCAATAGGAATTTTGGAAAATACTATACATCCTCTCATCTCTTGAAATATTCACTGCTTTCACTGAGGCGAAAACTCTGACTTTAATTTGCTGGAGTCAGTTTGAGCAGTGTTTTTTCTGGATGTGGAAGAGTAAAATCAGAAGTGATTAAAGGTGAGAACTGAGAGGACGAGGAGGGAACTTTTACTGAGCAATCCTAAAATTGTTTTCTAGTTCATTACTGTTAGTATTCTAATTACCATAAAAATCAGAGAAGTGCCAGCTTTGAATTTTTTTCAGTGTTTGAGGGAATTTGGGATCAAGGCTGTGGTTTGGTCTCTTACAGAACAGCAAATAAGTGTATAAATAACTTCTGCAGTCAGCAGATAACTTTGACTCTAGTAGTGTTCATTGTTTCTATAAAGGGGTTATCATGCAGTTAACTCAAAAGACTGATTAGTATTTCACCGCAGCTCTCTAAATAATTTGTCTTACTAGCATAGCAAGTACAAATTGTGACACTTGTGATTCATCTCCAAAACATACTGCTTGCCAGTTGTTTTACTCAAAGTGCTCTGGCATCGCGATCTGTCAGAAAGGAAGGTCAACAGCCAAATGAAATAAACAGGGATTACACTGCAGTTGTCCACAGAGGGTAATTTACTCAAGAGTCTCCATGGCTTTTTGCTTATCTTTGCATGTTCTCTGTCAGAAGGGCTAACAGACCTTGTGAAAATTTCTGTTGTTGACGACAGATCAGGGTAAACCATTATTTGCTGCGTTAAGCCTGAGCTGGCGGGACAGCTAAGGAGGGCTCCGTGGCCAAGGTGAGAGTAGCAAAATTGCCTACGAACAGAAAGCCATCCAGCAGTGCTTAGTGTGTCCTGCTGTTACTTGAGGATGCTTGAACATCTTTTACAGTTATTTCAACCTCAAAATAGTATTTAATTTTTTAGTTCTTTGATTTTGTAGACACTGCCCACGTCCGTTCAATTGATTGATTCCACTTAAGAATGAACTGAAATGTAGCTCCTTGAACTTTGTAAAAGGCTTGTTATTTTGCTAAACGCTAATAATGCTAGGCCTGAAGTTTGGTGTGTGCCGGTAACAGCTACCAAAAACTTTGTTAAATTCCTAAGAAGTCCCTGTCAATTCATAAAAGTTGGGGATTTGGAAAGATAGATTTAATGCTGAAAATGGAATGCCACATTTTAGTTCAAACAAAGTAAAAACAAGAACCATTTCTTAATCAGTTTGATTACTGTACTCCTTAATTTGTGTTAGAAATACACAGTGTATGAACATGTACGTGTGCAATAAGTTGAGCAACATGTAAAATGAGAAAATGAAATCCAATGTAGAGAAGCTTCCATGAAAAGAAAAGTTTTACATTCTGACTGGTCTCTAATGTAGATGATCAGAAATTGAAAATGCTACTCAGTCACAAAATAAACGCCCTACCACTGCATCCCCTCACACTTCCTATTTAAAGCTCCAGTTTGCTATTCCAAGCCAGTACTTACCACAAAACTTCGCTCTGCAAAGTAGTGTAAGAGCACAACCACACAAACACCTTTTGTTCCACAAGTCATAATACATACCTTGTTAATGAGTGAAATTTATTTTAATAACACCAGATTTTCTTACCTGCTGACTACTTTGTTGATTAACATCGTCTCTGAAATGCAGTCTTCTTTCCAGGTCCTTTACAAGTGCAGCTTTATTCTCCCGAATAACATCATCCGTTACTAACGGCAGAGGCTTCAGATTTTTCTTTGTTAATCCCTGTGCTGGGCTATTAAAAGAAAATTCTGATACTAACATGCAGCAACCAGTATAGATTTTTTTTCTTGTCACCTGTGTGGTATGATGTTACACTTCAGTTTTCTGGCGAAACCTATTATTTATTTATGTAGATGCCAAAGCTCATTATGGGATTTGC
Source organism: Patagioenas fasciata (assembly GCF_037038585.1). Classification (NCBI taxonomy): domain Eukaryota; kingdom Metazoa; phylum Chordata; class Aves; order Columbiformes; family Columbidae; genus Patagioenas; species Patagioenas fasciata. The sequence continues at coordinate 9,050,697 of NC_092527.1, forward strand.
TTTTTTTTGGTACTATCTCATTGCCATGCCAGAAGGAATTAAGGATACACATCTTAAAGAGAATAAGGATTATAATATTATAAAAAGCACCTGAGTTCCATCTATATTTATCCTGGAATAACGATGTCACAATGAACGCTAAAGAAATACGTATAGGTGTTACCACAGGTATACAATTTCTACATTTTACTGCATCAGGCAATAATTTAAAAGTTAATACATTTTCTCATCGATCTTTATCTCACATCTTCATTGATCATTTACTCTTTCCATTAAATTCTTTTATTTCTCTCACCCTTTTATGACACCAAACATCAACAGTTCTTTTTATTTTTATTTTATAGATGTAGTCTGTTTTATTTTAGTAAGGTTTGGAAATAGTTAAATTCTTAACTAAGCCAGTCAGGATCCTGAGGGTGCAGTACTGAAGTACAGCAGCTGCACATCACTGGAGAGTGCGCAACGTTCTAGTCGTTTACCAGGAGCTGGCTTCTTAATAACAGAGGCTCTAGGTAAATAACTAATGATTGCTGTGCATGATACCTTCCTTTTGTTCCGCACACATGGTGATCTCTCACTGCTTTTGTAACCAGAATTATTATAACTGATAGTGCCAAAAAAGGAAGCTGAAACTTTGATATTCACAGGTTAGCACAGATATTGCTCAGGTTCCTTCCTGATCTTTTGTGCCTTCACTTAGACTCTTTCCCATGTAGTCATCTAGATTTGAATCTCAGCACCATAAGTTCTAGTTATGTGGGAATTCATTGTGGGAGTAGGAGTGCAAGAATGATTTGAAGGCAGGATTTTCTGGCACACAAACTGGTGAATGTTAGGACACTTTTTTCTCGTTAAAATTACAGATTGGTTAATGCAATATCAGCAAAATAGTTAGGAGTTTGTGACTTACTGATAGCTATCACTACCTTGGAGTGTACCATTGGTAAAACAGGGAAATATTCCTTATTTTGTGCAGAATTTGGAGTTCTCTGTATAAAAAGTTGTATCAATCTACTGGTAGTAGCCATACTAACATAGGGTTCATGGAGTTCACAAGAGGGATATTAATTTCAAGTCTGCTAGTAAAGAAGGAACCCTTAAGATCACAACCTTTCCAGTATATCATCATCCTTATTTGCTTACATGGTGGTAGGCATTTTGTTACAGAAATCATGCTGGCTGTCAGTTACAATATTAATTCTCCTGAGACTTTCTGGGGGACTTTAAATATAGGAAGTATTGCAACCAGAAAAACACATTTATATAAGTTATTTCTTAGATATACCTGGACTTAGAAATAATTGACATAATGAGGTACCTTTTAAAACTTGATTTGTTGCTCACAGGAGGTAAGAATGTTTTTATAGCTCATATAGGCAAATGGTCTTAGAGTGGCTTATTCTGTAAGCTCATGAAATCTCTTTTCTCCCACTAGTACAGTGTTATGAATCTCTGAGCCCCCAAATTCTTGTATGTATCTGCCTTTAAACTTCCATTTCTTGAATTTCTCTTAGCCTTTTTGTATCTTATTATAGGAGCTACTATCCCTTCCTTTCTTAACTGAATGTAAAGGTTAGATAAAATGACCAGAATATATTAATAACTCGCTTTTCAATTTTATGAGTGACTTGCATTTCAGTAAACTCCCCACAGAACCCTTGGGCAGAAATACATTTTAATTTCCTTTAGGAGTATTTCTTACCCTTGCTTTTACATGCATGGTTGACGGTACTTACATGGCTGGTGTACTTTTGGGCAGCCCCATGGCATTGGTTGCTGGTGCAGTAGGAAGCGAAGGGAGAACGGCACTGAGGAAAGCTGCTGGATTCTGAATCCAGCCAGTTGGGGAGATAGGAACAGGAGTCACACTCTGCGGCTGGAACTGGTTTACACTGGATGTAGAAGGCGTTAGTGGAGGCGCCATGGATTCTTTAGGGCTTGGTAGAGACTGTTCACTTTTGCCTGTAAAACCTCCTGAAGACCTTGATTGGGCAGGTAGAGAATTTCCTGTGTAATTTTCCTTGTTATTTGTTCTTTGAGTTCCTTGAGGGCCGTTGCTGAATGTTGCAACCGAGGAGCTAGAAGAGGAGCTTGTAGGCGGTGAGGTTTGTGATGGCAGGAACTGCTTAGGTCGGGAATAGCTGAATGCTTGTGAAGCAGAGGCTTTGCTCTGTTTGTACACAGTTGAGGTGGACTGTTGATGGAGTGAAGTAGTGGAATTCAGTACAGCTGTGCTGAATAACAGCTCTCTTGTAGATGTCTGGTGGACCTGCTGTTGTTCAAGCAAGACCTGGTTGTGGAGCTGTTTTAACTGGCTCTGATCACTGCATATAAAACAAAGAGGAACAAAATTGGTCATGAGCTGGCTGACTACATTTCTTTATGAGAATTGTGAGAGAAAAATTCCATGTCCTGTGATACGGTAAGAGGTAGGGGAAACTGCTACATGACATATTCTCTGTAAGAAGTGCATAATACTAGTTTGCTACTAAAATTTCCTTCCTTTCCCCTTCTTTGCCAGAGGCACAAAAGCTTTTTGTCTGAAAGTTATTTGACTGAAGATTATTCTTACATTTTAACACATGAAATATAAATCTTACTTGAAGATATTTAAGGGATATCATTGTCAAATTCTGCTCTATGTCACCTTGGTACCTCTCTGCTTGTGTAACTAGGAGCGGGATTTGGTTTACTGGATATTAAATGAGCATTTGTAAGCCAGATTACAGTTATTTACCCTGTCAAAGTGGGTTCTGAAACCAGCATTTTGACTAATAAAGCCTTGTAATAGTCCACCAAAACTGGTACTACCAATGTAGTTTAGGTGGTGTTGACATTCAGTGACAGGCAGAAGTGCATCATTCAGAGAGGCCTTGCATTCCATGCATTTGCTGTTTCCTCAATGCTACCTACTGTGTATGTCTTCATGGCTTTTTTACTTTATAGTTAAGGAAAATTATTTTGCCATGTCAAGTGTTGTTTTTGTTTTGAAGTTATTATGTATATGGAAACCAGGCTAACTTCCAAAACCAAAAAGGACATGGAGGATGTGGAACATGATCATGTAATATGCTGTCAAGTATTAAATAGCTGTTGTTAAAAAGTGAAGAATGTAGAAGTAGAGACCAACCACAACTGGTACTGGCAAACAAAATACATGAAGTCCACAGAAATCCTTTTTATTTAAAAATATTATTGTTTCTATAATGTACTAAATAAAGATCACATTAAAGGTAGATAAAGATAACAATTTCAGGTTTTCAAAAAGTAGAATGTTAGAGAGTTAGAAGTTTTGCAGTCTTGATTTTGTGTCCTTCATATATACATCTGCATAATAATGCACTCCTTTGATGGATTTTTTTTTTTGTGGTGTGGTGTTGAGAGAAGTTTTGCTTCATGCAAGCATTGGGTAACTTAAATACTGCTTCTGCTGCCCCCTTCAGTACACTATGGCTCTGAAAGTAATTAGAGTAAGTTCATTCTGGCTTGTCTCTTGTAATGTTTATGCTATGAAATTACATCCCTGCTTAAGAATACTTTATCAAGTCCTTCCTGAGCCTTTAGTTAAAGCTTCTGCCTATTTAAGAAATGAAATGAAGGATTCTGCGCGCTTTTTGTTAAGTTAGATTTGGGAGGTTTCAAAAACGCTAAGATATTTCATAATAAACTGCAGTGTGAATTCCATGAATTGTCATCTAAGAAAACTACACTACTTCTTAAAATTTCCCCTGGAGCTCACAGTGCACTCATCATGCAGGTGCTTTTTAGTTCAAGTGGTTTCGCACTATCGAACATTTCCAAGTATTTTATCTGTTTTAGGAGGAGATTACATTTGTGAGACACAGAAGCCACAAGGCATGCCCTTTGGGACTACACTTGCTAGCTAGTTGCTAGCCCAAACTATGTATAAGACTGAATATGTCTGGTTCTGGCAAAATTGCATACTCAAAATTGAATAATTGAATGAGATATATTTGAAGAACCTGCTTTTATTTTGCCTGCGTAAATGCAGTGTTGTTCACTTTTTTTTTTTTTCTTCCTTAGCAGAAAACATTGTGAAATTAAATAAAATTTCAAAGGGAAAACATTTTCCTTTTGGATTTGGAAACCCCTTTCCCAAGAGGGATTACAGAAATAATCTCCAGCTCTCTAGAATGTGTTTTCTAAGAGTATGGTTAATTAGACCAGCACCATGTGATACTATCTTTTTGTTCTGTGTTTGAGTGCAATAGTGTCCTGGTCTATGAATACTAAATAATACCAGTGATGCTCCTGGGACTTTTAATCTCTTTTACTTACAGCTTTGGTTTAGCCAGTACTGGTGGGGGTTCCTTGGATGGCGATGTTGGCTCTGGTATTTTCATTTGCTGTCCGTTTATCCTCTCTTGGAAATAGTTGGGTCTGATTTGGTTTGCAGCACCAGGTCCATCCTCTGGTGGTGATTCGCCTCCTTTATCATCTTCAGGCAGCTTGAAGTGCACACGGAGACCTATCTTAGAACTCGATCTGGGTTCATTGTGGTTCACAAGAACGCCTTCAAGTTTAGGTTTGGGGGTTTGATGGGAAGGAGTACGTGGAGGAGGTTGATTTTCAGCAGGAATTGAGTTGTTTGAGCTCATTGTGTGAAGGGTAGCAGCATTACTACTGTCTTCAGATGCTGAAATAGCAAATATAAAACTTGATGATATGTAAATAAACTACAGTGAAATGAAATCACAAAAGTTACAGTTGGAAAAAGTCACTCTGATGTCCTTCCAGCTGTTGGACTGAGTTGTTTGACCTCATTTGTTTAAGAAGAAATTCTCTTAACAAAGGAATATTGTAAACGTGGGGGAGAAAGAGACACAGTTCTAGTTTGGAAGATCCAGCAGTGATCTTCATCCATATGCTCTGTGAATTCCACCAGCATCTTTGACATAGAAACTTTCTTTCCACAGAATTCTCTGACTTTGTAGTTCTGAAGAACACTGCCAGAACTTGAGCTGAATTGGAGTCAACAGTGCATTATGTTTTTCTGTACTCTGCTCACCTAACAGCTTAGTGCCTTGGCCGCACCAATCGTGTAGGCAATATGAAAGAATCTGTTTTAAGGTTTCCTCCTTTGAGCTCTGCACCAAAGGGTTGTTGAAACAGCAAACTAGATAGTCCATAGTGATTCAAAAAATGGCTATTGCCCAAATCTTGAGTTCAGCAGGAGCTGTGTTTTTGGAAGGGCTGTGTGGGGTTCATTCCATAAGGTTCGTTGTTCCTTCACATTTCTAATTGGGGCAGGACATTTTGAAAAGACAGAGTAATCTGTATGTTTGATTAGCAGTTTGGAATTTATTGTGCAACTGCCTGCTCTGGTTGTATTTACTGGCAAGCAAAGACTGAAAAAAATTCTTACCTTTGACAGTTAGGTGAGCGATACTAGAGACTGTGCCATATTTATTGCTTGCAGTACAGGTGAAACTGCCAGAATCTTCTGAAAAAACTTCAGCAATAACGAGAGTACAAATTTCCTCTGCAAAGTATTAAAGCAGTATTATTACTTGAAGTGAACATGCATTGTACAAATACACAAAGCCTTGTCTCCCCTGAGGGACATTTCCTTAAGGTTTTCCACCTTGCACAGTTTGATTTTAGTTTCATCAGTATTATCAGTTTTGGCAGCCTTTGTGTGTAGCAGCTGTTATCAGCATTGTGTGCAGCAACTGCTGCTCTCTGTGCCCCAGCATGCCCAACGAAAGTGAAGAGCAGGTGTCGGCAGTGTTTGCAAAACATTAGAAAATGTTTTCCTAATCAAATGAAGTAGAGACTTTCTCTCTGAAGAACTTCAAATTTAATTTGGAGAAGTGTAGCGTACTCTATACTCACAACTCACTAAAATATACGTATTTTTATCTCTTTGCATATTGAAAGATTAGTTATAATTGTGAACTATTCAAGTGGAGTCACTCTGTAAGGAAATACAAACCACACACATATAATTTTCCAAAAGTACCAGTGCAGATTTGCAGAGAGAGGGGATTGTGCCAATTATGCCTATAGAAAGCTACCGTTTCAGTTATTTGTGAAGAAAACTGATGGGTACCAAACATGTGCTAGCAAAATTATACTAGCAAAAATTAAATTCTGTCTTGAAAAGTCAGTCGGTGGTTCTGAGATTTCTGGCCGACCAATGTCTGACAGATCTGGGCAGCAGTACCAGCTAATAAATACCTGTGGTAATGGGATTTTGAATCTTTCATTTAGCCAGGTAGGTGGGATGGGTGGGGGAGAGTAACATCTAAAGTGTATTGAAATTTAGGCTGATAGTATTTCTTTAACTAGTCAGTGACTGTTGTGCTACCACTTTGCAAGAAACTTTCCTAAAACCCTACAGAGTTAATACTTTATGAGTATTTCTGTACAAGATGATACCACACTTAAACACATTTCATGTCATCACTGAGGACAATCTAGTGGCAACAAAGAGATTATTTCCTAACAACTATAGGAGAATAATAGATTATTATAATACTAGGATTATAGAGCTAGTTTAAGGCATTATAGTATCTAGTTTATAGTACTTGGATTTGCCAACCACTGCGTGCATGGAAATCTAGATTCCTTCTGAATGAGCAGCAGGTGATGAGGCAGCGACAACTGCACCCAAGTGATTACCCTCTGAAAACTGCTTCACATTACTCAGCAGTGATGCCACTGGCCAGTAAAGGAACAGCATTGGTGGGTTCTGGGAGAAGCTCCACTTACTCATTTCTAAGTGTCGTTGCGAGACATTGCAGAGAGATAGAGTCTCTTTCAAGACACTTTTGGGGGTGAAAAACTTTCAATAGGGCAAGGAGAAGAGCTACAGAAGTTTATATTCCATGAGAATTAATACTCCTCTGGTACTTTTCTGTCTTAAGGGGGGGCAGCTTTATATTTTTTACAGTGAAAAGCATAATGGGGAGAGTGATCGTCTCATGGAGAAGGAATCAAAATCTATAAGGCTCCTTTTCTCAAATCATGTAGAGTAGCCTACATTCTGCTCTGACCCTTGAAGTTAGCAAGTCCAACCACTTTTATAGGATTTGCTGATATCAGGGGTGGAACACCTGATGTGATACTCTCATATTACGCTGGTAGGGAGCAAAAGGAATGGCTGACATGGCTAAATATCTGATGCAATGTTCCCTAACTGGTAAACTAGATAAAAATAGCTCAGTCCTACATCATCTGGTGTACTTCTGAATGTCAGTTATACAGGAGACCCTCACACATTAATTTATATTACCTTTAGCTCGTAAGATGGTAACATTTAGGTCCTAAGTTAGAACTGGGTTAAAGTAGAATGGAAACATTTTCTTCAAAAGTGATAGACTTAATTCAAATTATGTATTTATGGAACAGCCTACACTAAAATGCATCTCACTAGTAGCTATAGAACATGGGGAAAAGAAAAAATATGTTAATTAAATTACAGAGTTTAAATAATTAATATTTTGTGAGGTTAAATCACCACATTTGTATAACCAAAAAAGTCTGAGCCTTTTGGTGATCCTCACCTGGTTCAGCCATAGATCGTGGTTCTAAAGGGAAGAAGAGCAGAATTAGTAAATTGAATGTACTTACTTTTACCAATAATATTTTTTTCATAAACACTAAATATGAAGCTTGGTCTTTTCAGTATGATGGAATACTCCTTTTGATCCAGTTTTCTGTTTAAGGGGTGGTGGAGACAGCCAGGCCTTGTATTCAAGGGTACGTGAAATCCACTGACCCATATGAACACTTACGAACACTTCTGAGAACTTATGAATAGGAAATTAATTCTGCAAGAAGTGGTTTTTTTGCAATTTTAGTACTACTTTAGTGTGTCTTGAAGACAATTTCTGAAACTATTGCAGACATGAAGTCAAGTTCTGATAAAAAACTGTTTCATTTAGGTTTCATTTAGTGTGGTATTTAAGGAATTTCTATTGAGTTTGAGCAATTTTAGCATCGTGGTGACAGGTGAAAATTGCAGATGTTTTGACTGCATTTCAAGATTAAATTAGAAGTATATGTTTACAACTTGTCATGTACACACACATGTATGTGTCAGCATGCTGATGTGTACATCAAGTTACTTTTCTGGAGAAATAAGCAATCAACTGCCTGTAAGCACTATTAAAGTAGCACTTCACTAAAAGATGAGGGATTTGCAGGCAATGGAACTCCACATAAATGGTGCAAAAGCAAAATCAAACAGCAGAAGGCTGAATTAGAAAAGGACATTGAAGTGGCAAAGGGATCAAAACAGAAGGCAAAGCAATTAATCAGTTTGCGAAATCTGAGACAAATACTGCCTGTGAGTATGCTGTTCAGTTCATCCACAATTTTGGCTATGGACCCCAGACTTATTACCACACATATGGCTTATATAGATCTTAGCATTATAATAAGAAATTCAAAGTGTGGCTATGTTAGCAATTTTGTTGCTTGGCTATATTTTATCCAACACAATATTTCCACACAAGAAACATACTTTTCTGTAATATCCTAAAATCTGGAGAATCTTCTATCAGTGTTCCTTCTCTATACCATTCAACCTTTGGGGAAGGAGCTCCTTTCACCCGACATTCAAAGACAACAAGCTGCCCCTCAGAAGCTGAAATATCCTGTAACATCTAATAGAGAGAATGAATAGACAGTCAGTAAATGTCTTATTGTTCTGGAAGTAATACTGATTTCAGTAAGATTTCCTAAATCCAGTTAAATCCTTGAGTGGCTTAGGAAATGCATAATTCTTTTTTAATCTTTGATAGAAAATTTGAATTATCTCCCCATACAATTAATTGACCTCTTTAGTTTTCAAATATGTCATAGAACAAATTACCTTTGTAAATACAGGAGCAGCAATTATAGGTCTTCCATCCAGTCCTTGCAAATAGTTAGTAGGGCTTTGAGCCTGTAGATTGCAAAACATCACATGATGATGTCTAGGTGTACAGAAGATATTTTTCCACATACAGGAGAAACATACTTTTGGAATGACAAAAGAGATTTTGGTGCATGAAGTCCAAAGCAAAATATTTAATACAATGAATAGAAATTACTCTGTTTCAGACAACTGTTAGTGGTCTTCCTGATTACTGCCTGAGTAACAAAAATGCTGTTATTGCCTTATTGGCTTATAGAGTTTATCATGGCATGGAAAACATCACTGCGGTGTATTGTAACATCTGTCATTAATGCAAATCTATGTCATCAAAGCAAATCTATGTAGGCCGCTTGGTGCTAGTCTCCTTTTAAAAATTCTTGCTTAACCAAGTATTTATGGATGTTAATATGGAAAAGTTAAGTCAAGATGTGTGTGACTGCTACTGTAATTCTTCTGCTTTGCCAAAACCAAACAGTTCACAGAGGTGGAAGATCAACCTATTGATCCTACTCAGTGAAATTAAAATGAAATCGTTCTCCTCCTGGAAAACTTCCTTATATAACTTGATTAATAGAGTTTTTATTTTAGTTGAATAGAAGCTGTCCCAGAACAGCAGAACTGGTGATTCAGTATCCCAGGAAACACAGCCAGATTTTATAGATGGTGTCTTATAAGCCAACAAGATTAAAAGTGGTAATTTTTTGAGATAACTATGAGCCTTGACTTAGGCAACCTCTGTCAAAAAGGCAAAATGTCACAAAAGCTTAATTCTGTTCTCTTCGTACTCAAAAGTAAATGTGCATTTCAGTATCTGTTTATTGGTTACCACCTAATGCTACACTGTAAACATGGAAAAGCCAGTGTAAAGCAAATTTGTAATTAACTTTTCAGTTTTATTTTTAAGCAAATATTACTATTCTTTCCTATTAGTAAAGAATTCACAGTTATGAATAGTAGTGAAACTATTTAGCTTGTAACAGGATCACTGAAAGAAAATTATTTGAAATGAGTTCTGGAGTGGTTCAACAGCAAAGCAACAACTGGAAGATTTCGGGGTTCTGAGTCACGAAGTGTAGAAGATACATCTTTTTACAAGCTTGCTTTTGGTCCTTGAGATGTGCTGTATTGTCTCCCCTACCTCATTAACTGGTGTTGACACAGGCTGAACCATGGCAGATGGTGTCTTGGAGGTTTCTTGATGCTTGGTTGCAGTTCGAACAGCATTCAAGGAGGTGTCAGCTTGTTTTGGTTTGCTGTGAAATATTAACCAAAAACAAGTTCTCTAATTGGAACATAGAGCTATTGTGTGTCCCTTAATTATGTCTGTCCCAGTTACATGTCAACCTCAGCCTCAGTTCTGGGACTGAATTCCAATTTATCTAAACTGATATGTACTCCTAGGTAAGCTGCATTTTGTAAGAATAAGGCTGCATATCTTGCCACTCTAATCGCTCATACTTAGTTCAGTTACACCAAATGTAATAAATGGCCTGGATTAACCCAATTGTGGCTTCATAGCTGCTGTTACCAGCTCAGAGCAACATGAGAGCATGATACTACTTTCTCACAGGACAGTGCTAGTTTCTCTTACAGTGCTCCCTGAACTTGTATAAAGATTTGGGCCTAAAAGGTAATGAAAATACCGCAGTCTGCTTGGATATAGATTCAGTAATTTACTGCTGAAAAAATAAGAAAATAGAGGTATGCTTTCTGACCAACGTATCATGCAATTTTGGTAGTGTATAGGTTGGCACCTCTTCTAGGTTGTTTCTACATGGATGTAAAAGAGTTGACCCTATTTATTTTTATTGCTAAGTAAAACAATGCAGGCAATGAAGAGAGGGTCTTTATTCAATAGTTTGAGGTATGCACTGGCTACTCTGGGATGTACTACAGGTCCCCAAACGAAAGCCAGTGTTCAAACCAGTGAGAGCCTTACTCAAAATGAACATACAGCTGTTGTAATCACTAATTTATCTTTGGAAATTGTGAAGTAGTTCTTGGCAACTTTTCTCATATTAACTCCCTTTAATTACAGGTGTTCAGATTCATGTCACAACAGCTGGAAGCTAAGTGAAAATAAAGACGCTGATTGTACCCAACCCTGGTCTTTCATAATTCCATCATTTGAGGACATCCCACTACAATGCAGAGCAGCACTTTTTTTTTTTTTCCTAAGAAATACAGAATACAATACATTACTTCACAATCTAATGAGGTAAGCAACTTGGAGATACCATCAAGTGATCAGGATCATGCTCAACACTACATGAACACCTAATGAGATGAGTAAGAAAAATGTTATGCCTGAGACATTTGGAAAAGTCTGAGATAGAGAAAATTGCTAAGAAAAACTCAGCAATTCAACCCAAAACCTTTGAGATCTTGATCTTAAGTTTTATATTAAACCCTTACATTTACCAAAGTCTACAAATTAATCCAAGCTGGAGTGTTTTATGACTTTGAAATAAAAATCACCTAAGACAGGATTTGCTGTCAGTATGAGGTCTTCAGTCAAAGACACTGCAGTGTTTTGTATCTGCATTTTAAAAGAAAATTACTTTTGTAAAGAGTAAATGAGTATAACCCTCCTTAAAAAACCAGGGTGCATAAGTCTATCTGAATAACATTTCCTCTTTATAAAGCACTGGTTGCTTTTGGAGTTGAATTTATGCATACAAACGAGTCCAAAATAAAATTTTAGTTCTCAGCCAGTCTGACTCCTTTTTCATTTATTAGAAAGATTTTTATTCTGAAAGACTGTAGGTTTTAAAAGCATTGTATCAGGTTCTAAATGTACAGGGAAGGGATTTCATATAGGAAAAATAAAATTACTTCCTAGGTTTTAGATTACATCTGACACCTTTTCTTTCTTTTTATAATTAAGTAGTCTTTTATACTAATAATTTCAGTTTTCTCTAGTTCATATGTATTAATTTCCTCATCTTAAATCTAAACAATCCATGTATTGCCATTTTCGGCCAAGAACTTAAAGACATACCATATTTTCATGTGAGAAATTTTACTACACTGTTTTTCCAAGTCAGATGCTTAAATCAGCATTTAAGTTGGATCTAGTCAAATGGCATCTCTTTTAGTAAATAAGTATAATATTTAAGAGAAGAGATTTCTTTTTATGTTTATATTTAATATTAATGTTTCAGTTCTGAATGTTGAAGACGCACAAGCAAATGTGTATTTGTTCCATACTCTTGTAAAGCAAACAAACAAAGAAACGTAATCCAGCCCCAACAATCTAAACACATCCCAAACAAAAGCCTGATGTGTTGGAAGTTGCAAAATATTAATGGAAACCGAAATGTTTATGCTTGTGAGGTTTTTTTAACTGTAAGAAATATGTAAAATGTGATTGATTTTAGACTTACTGATCCATTTCGTCTTTGATGATTTCACCTTCAGAGTCAGAAGAAGAGACTCCTATGAAAAAGAAAATAAAATCGTTTAGCAGAGGGATCTTTGGAGAAGTTTATCTCTGAATGATACAAACCTTTATTTCAATTTCCTCTAGATTCTACAACATTCTAAGGATATATTTTATAAAGCTATGCTGAAACAAAAGATCACATTGCAGTGCAAGTGAACCAACATTGCACGCTGTGTAGGATGCAGAACGGCTGTTGACATCAGGCAGACTTGGGATGAGGTGCAATTAAAATGCAGAAAACAGCATCCAAGAGTGAATGTATACCTGGGGCTTCCTCAGATTCTCTTTAAAATGCCACTAGTATGATTTAGTCTGCAATTCCTGTTGTGAATCAAATAAGAGCTGGTATGTTTGGTTTTTTTTCTCAGACACCTGACAAAAAAGAGAAAAAAAAAAACAGAAAAACCCTGGAATCATAGCTATTAGTCATCGCTGTTATTCCTAAACTAGTGCCTTTTAGCACAGTTTGGAGAAGATATTAGCTCAGTTTACTAACAGCTGTCTTACGAGGCATTTTACACTTGTGATTCAGCCTTCACTGCATTTGGAATTTGCATTTTCTCTGCAGTTCCTGCCATCAGCCTGGCTTCCATCCGGTGGACAGGGAGTGATGGAAATGCAGGCTTTGGCCCCAGGCTCCAGAACCAGTAAACCTCTGCCAAGCACAGACATCTCCCCTTAATGTCAGGGGCAGTGCAGATACTAAAAAAGGATTCGTCCTTTCACTGTCAGATTAGAGACGTGAAAGAAGAATGACAGTAGAGCAAAATTAAACTTGTATTAAGTAGGGTAGGTGCTTTAATTTATGAATGGTTCCACTGTTGTCAGTGATGGTATTCATAGTATATTCTTCTACCTTGAGAAATGGAAAGAAGACTAAAGGAAATTAAAAAAAGGATTCTGTGTGTTTATTTAAATTTTTGATCCTGCTAGCAGAATGATGGATGCAATCTAAAACCTTATCTAAAAAAATGTTAAAAAGAAACAGAATAAATAGACCTCCCTTAAGCCAAGTAGGATATATTAAAAAGTACCAGGAGAAAGAAGAGAGGCCTAAATCTGCAGATATATTCTGTTTTATTCACAGTATCTATTGTACAAGTAAAATGTCAAATTGCTGGCATATTTATTTTGAATACAAGGTCCCAATAATGGGTTTGGATGAAGCTATCCTATATTCAATTAGTAATAATAACTGTAGGGAAGTTTAATAAGAACTAGACACAAGTTTAGGTTCTTACATTTCTGTACAGTAACAACAGACAAAAATATAAGGTGGCATCAGAATCTGAATATTCCTAGACTTCGGTCTTGCAGTGAGGTATATAAAATCTCTGGGAAGCAACACAATAAAATTATATGTAAAGGGCAGTCACTTGTCTGAAGGCTATTTTATAGAGAAATAATAACTGTTAATAATGATGAAAAGTGATGACTCTGCTACGTATTTTCTGTGAAAAATCCGTTACATAATAGTGTCTTAATCCTGTATGACTAGTTTCAACAACCAATTTCCACAAGAGTTCTGACATTACCTTCTATGTAAATCTCTGCAGAAGTGGAGTCTGTTCCATAGATGTTTGAAGCAAAGCACGAGTAACGTCCTGTATCCTCCTCAAAAGCTTCAACAATAACCAGGGAGTGTTGATCACCTGCCTGGATAATTTGAATGTCTGGTGAGTTTTCAAGCTCCTTCCCTTCACAGTACCACCTGCAAGGCAAAAAATATTGTGTATCAGGGCAAACAACTTGACAACTAGAACGACAATGTTCAAAGGCTTTCTGATGATAAAATGAGTGGGTTTAGCCTGTAGGTTCTGACATAGTACTTCAGGCAAGTGTTGAATCAACAGTCACAGGGACAAAATATTTATGATTTTGATAATATTCAATTACAACAAATAACAGAGCTCCTTTCTTTTCAGTATTTAAACATACTAGCCAACTAGTTTATGTGACTCTAGCATATAGTTTTCCTGATATATGGATTTCAATGGCAGTGTAGAAGAGATCTGAATTTGGAATGCTATCATTCCAGCTCTGAATTTCTCTTGAGGTACATTCACATCTGTGTTGTGGCTTGAACTGTAGCAAAACAAAAACAAACAAACAAAAACAAACAAAAATAGAAGTAATCAAATTTCACTCAAACTTGTGATCCCAGTGTCCGTGTTAATTCTCAATGTGAGTGAAATTTACTATAATGTTACTTTTTGTTTTGTCGTATATTTAAGACAATCTGCTTTTTATAAAAGGTGGCATGAGTGTATCACAAGAGAGGAGAAGGGATCTGTTACAAACTAGAGGCACTTCCTCACAGGGCCACAGCCAGTGAGACAGCTGGACCTGTAATTATTTTCTGCATCATATTGCTGTGTTTTAAACTCAGCTACATATCCACAACTGTATTAGGCCCTTTAGAGACTTCACACTCTCATCTAGGGCATTCCTAAGTCACTCAGTGTTCAGAAGGGTTGTTTCAGTACAAAATGCAGGAATCCAAGCAAAAGTAAAAGCAGCACCTGAAAAGACACCTCCATGGAATGTGTTAATGACAGTAACCATCAGCCCAACCTGAGAAATAATAGGAGGGGAGAGCAGCCTTGATTGCTGCTGCTTGTTAGTAGGGAAAAGACAGAGAGAAAAAAACAGTTGGCTTTTCAGAACCAGATTCAAATTTAATAGAACAGTCTAGGTTTTACAGAGAATGTGTAGTACTATGTATAGGGATCCAGACTTAAAGAAGTGGTAGAATACTCAGAAATACCTGCATTTTTAGATAACCAGCTAAATTTGAAAAGCCAAACTAAGATACATTCATCTTCACCATAACTTTTCTTATAAATGTAGATAGATACAAAACTCCACAAAAATATTTGTGTTTTCTATTTACTGCTGCTTTCTTAACATGGGTTGGGTACAAGTAATTAACGCCTCTTGTGCATGCCTAGGTGGGGCTGTCATACTATGAATAGTTGTTTAATACACCTTTATACAGTAACTTGGTAAAAGTACCTGCTAGTTTCTGAGTGCATACAAATGCTTATCAAAGCAATGGCAAATGTGTTGTGTATTTATTACAGCAAATACGATTAGTTGTGGAAAGGATAAGGACAGGTTTTTGAGTAATAAATTATAATATTTCTATTTCCTGGCTCATACGTTAAGGTACTCGACACATTTCCATTTCAGATAATTTAGAAAAACATTAATAAATAAATTTGTTTAACAATTCAATTCTGTTCACCTCGTGGAAGCACACCTTTTTACAACAGTTTGTGCTACAAATTGAGCATGAAGAAAACCCCAAATCAATATCTTTGGGGGAAAAAACCCTAAATGTCAGTCCATACCAGTGGAAAACCAGAATTTAATAGAAATATAATGTAGAATTGAAAAAGGAGCCTCAAAGTGACTATGAGATATGAAGGAGTACAGGTCTGGAACTGAAATGCTGATTACGTAGCTAAGAAATAAACCAAGCACTATTTGTGCAGCACCAGTCCTAGCCGTCCAGCATGGCTTTCTTAAAGTAGCCAGGGGATTCCTTAGTACACTCTGAGCTGCACGTTAATGTCATCTGTAGCTGTACAGTCAACTGACATTAATGTACAGCTTGGAAAGCGTACAGCTCTGCACTGTAGAATGAATCACACTGCTTAACACAATTTCCCCTTTTAGAATGGCAAACCTTTGTAGCTAGAGAGCTAGAACTTAAAAGTCTTGGTTTGAGCCTACATCTGCTTGCTTATCCTCTTTTAAAAGCCACCATTGTAACAAAAATTGAAAATGGATCCAAGAAAATTACATTTATGAATTTAACATTTGCGACTGCAGTGGACAGTTGTGTAGTAAATGTCATCATGTTAAAAGAGGATGCCAGCGGGGTGTAAAATGTCCCAGCTCTCTTCCCTGACATTTCCCAGCTGAAGTACAGCTTTGCTTCACTAAAATACAGCCACATCCTTCTTGCAGAGTTTTGCCCGTGAGAAACTGGCACTGCTTTGTGCAGAGAACTTCAGCCAAAGTTACTCATTTCTCTTCCATTTGAGCCTTAGGCCTCTGATAGACAAGCTTTGCGGATCTGGCAGCAGTACTTTAAAATGTTGAAATCCTGATGCTGACGTTTCTTGCTCTGAAGCAAGGATAGAAGGTTCAAATGTGTTCCCAGGCCCAGCTGCCCCAGTTCTGGTCTAATGAAAACAAGTTTGCACCAGGACACTAGGCATGGGGATCTAGGATAACTGAGTTGTACAAATTCTCCTATATATCACTTTTGGTAAATATTAATGACCATTAGAGAAGGGACTGGGCATTCAGGAGACTACAGCCGGATCTTAAATGGCCACAGTTGTTTGCCTGAACTCAATGTGAGCCACAGCATTAAGGGAGTATTCCCCTGTCCCTCTGAAGTCTGACACAGTTCATTTGCAAGGTTTTCTACCACTTTGGTGGACAAAATGAGAGGCTCCGAGGTACTTTCTGTCAATGGACAGTCTGCCTAGGACAACGCTTCGCTCCAGGATAGCTTTCAGCAGCCATTCATGCTACTTCTCAAACCTCAGGTACTTCACAATACAGTGTAAACAGTGTTCTGAATATTAACCAAACCTGTAGAAAGTGCAGCACCTTTGGAAATTTAAGAGACAGCTGTCATCCTACAAAAGGGAGCAATAACATCAAGACATATCCTAGCATGCCAGGTGAACTAGCACACATAAAAAGATAAATAAGAACTTACTGGGTGTTCTGGCTTAGAGCACAAGTCCACCTCACCCAGCATGCTGTCTTCACAGTGGCCAAAAGCAGACACTTTGGGAAGAGTATGAACACAGAGCGAGTGTACATATATGTATGTATTTATATTCATATATTTCTCTGGAGTATCTAACCATTTCTTTATTTTCTTTACCTTTTTATCTTTTACCTATCATTCTCTTTATATTTTATAGCAGGCCTGAAGCAGAACTTCAAAATAATTTTTAAAAAGTAAAATCACTGGTCTTACAAACTACCTCTCTTAAAAGGATTACACGATCGCAGTACCATTGCCATTGTTTTCTAATAGATTAGGCTGTATGGTTCTTCACTAACATTTAGTTCGCAAATCCTGCTTTTTATTTATGTCATCTTTATTTTGAAAGAATTGGTTTACACTTCCATTCAAAATATATTTCCTTTAAAAATAATGGTCTTTCTAGCTTCTGATTCAGCTGTAGTGTTCATATTCCCTCATCGTCCAGTCCTCTTCAAACAGAAGGAAAAGCTACATCTGTTTTAGACTTTGCCCATCATGACTTGCCCAAATCTGGTATTTTCCCCACTAATAATTAGATACAGTGGGGTTTTTTTGACTGACTCCCCAGAAGTGCATGTAACATTTGCTTTTCTATTCAGTGACATCCCTAAAAACATGCAGATACAGACATCATAGCAGTCCTTGGTATCCAGAACACAAACATCTAGTGCCTGCAATAGAGGAACAACTCTACCATGAGTACACAGAGGTGACATTTAGCAGTCCCAAGGGAGAAATATGGTAATGTGCACTCCAGAGTTGATTGAAAAGATTCTTTGATTAGTGCCAGTTTTTAAGTTCCAGATCAGGAAATTATATAGGATTCCTGTGATATCAAAGGTGTTTGTTTGTTTGTTTGGTTTTTTCTTTTTAATTTTTTTTTAATTCTATATACAGTGTGGTTTATTCTTCTGTTGTTTTCAAGATTTGCAATTGGTGATAATTAACAACAGTCACATTTTCAGGAGGGAAGACCCAAGGTTCATGCATAGTTCTATGACTACAAGCCCAAATTTGGAATATGAATATACAAGTCACCTTTTAGGTGTGTAATTCCTGTAGGCAACTGTGTGATTTGGGAGGTGAGTCATGGCACTTACTCATGCCTTTTTATATACCTGACTCATGCCTCTTCCTTATAATGTAGCCTTGTTTTAGCATGTTGGCTTTAGCAGATATGAAAAACTATTAAAGGGAATACCCTTGTTCTAGAATTTGATTCTACTTGCAGAACATCTTTTCAGAACAATAAAATAACTTAGGTAGTACACTGGTATTATATTTTTGTTTCCACTCAAATGTGGCTCCTCACTCAAAGGACAGATAAAGCAGAACACATTATACAAAATGCTGCGATACAAATACCAGTAAGACAAAAGAACTCCTTGTCTTACTACTGAGCAACTTTTCCAATTAGCCTATTATGTTTGTGTAGATATAAGTCTGTACTGCATGCCTTTGTGAGGCACAGTTCTAATTTCCTATAAGCAAATTTAAAACTACCGTGTAAGCTATTTCCTCCAGTTATTTTAGTGGTATGTGAGTAGTATATTCCTTTAGCAGACTCAGACAGTGAAGCAGGATTGAGTTAATTCTTTTATTTGCACTTATTTTTTCCTTTGACTAACCCAAGATTTGCCATGTAAGTGATTTAAAATTTCAGGAATAAATTTCTGTTTCAAACCTGTGTTTAGTTCTCCTATGCAGTGTCTTCTTTGGTCACTATTTTCACCATAAATTTGAAGTATTTTGAGATTAAGCTGAAAAAATGAAGGTGCTACATGTATGTTATCTCTGCAATGCTTAGAAATTAAAAACAATTATCTCTTGTGAAATTAAGCTTTATGTAAATCTTTGGTATGGCCATATTTACTCTGTGCTTATTAATATTTTAGTTTATTCTTAACATCAAAACGTTGTACATGTTAGCAATGAAATGTCAGTTCCAAAGGGAGTTCTGACATTGAGATTGGCGGCATGGCTGAAGTAGCGATACTCTCTGTCACTGACATTTCATTCCTGCCATGAATTGTAACGATAGCTTCATCAGACAAGGCAGATGCACATTAAGCACAAGCAGTGTGATCTGCTGTGCCAAATTCATCCTAGGTCTTAAGCCATTGACTTGACTGGAGTTGCATGTAAGAGAATTTTAGCTCTCTAGGCTTTGAGCGCTAAAACAGGTAAATTTTTTCATTTGGCAGCCAGGAAGAAATAATACTAATCGATCCTATATGGCTTCAGAGTCTCTAAAAATCTGTGATTAGTTGCAGTTCCTCTCCTTAAACAAAGAAGCACTAAAATGCACTTTTTAAGCTTCGTATGCCTGTGTTAAAGAATGTTTTCATGGAAACCTTATGACATGCAGCCTGTTTTTAGAACATCAAATCCTCATGACACTTCCAGGAGAGCTGTGTATGCCAAACTATGCAATGTGATTCATAAGTAAAATTAACCTAGGAGTGATGTGCCAAACAGTGTGGAAAAATGTAGGCACCTCTGAACTTGAGGGAATAAGGAGCGCTCTGCTCACAAAGGGGAGTGAATGTCACAACTGTCATTACTCTTACAGACACAGAGCTGTAGAAGGAAGCAGGAGAAGGAGGTCATCAAAACCTTTAACACTTTGGAAATATACTACACACTTCTCTTAAATGCTTATTTCTAACCTGCAGTATAGTCAGAGTAAAGTAATCAGTCAGTAATTGCAGTAATGTTCTTTAATTGTGAGCTAATGTTTGAGCTAGCTGGAGACCCGCATACTAGGATAGCAATCTTTATTCATCTGTTCTGTGTCACTGCATTCAGCTGATGATACTGAAAATGGGTAACATTTCATGGAAACTTCTTTCTGTTTAGTGGGCTTAACGAGCTTCCTATAACACTTGTTACATTAAGGCTGAGATATCTTTAGAAGCAGTTGGACAGGTCTATCTGTATTTAGCCAAGCACGATTTAGCTTTCCATATACTGATATTTCACATCAGTTCCCAGTTTCTTCTCTTGCTCCACCGCCCAGGTTTCTGTTCTTCAGTGAGCCCTCGTATAGGCCAGATAGTTAAGTTACCTAGCAAGCCTGTAAATTATACTGCTTTATCATTGCCAATGATGTTTTGACCCTGATCCATCATGAATGCCATTTATACCATTTTTTACATCATCAGTTTTGTTTTGTACTGTCTTGTTTTCAAACATGATATCTGTCCATCATATTTTCCAGTCCTTTCCACTCCTGTGAACAGCTTCTTTCTAAGTCTCCTGCCTCTAACTTCTCTCTTATAATCACCATTACATCACTTTAACCATCTGATTGTTCCTGGTGTTAACTGAGAAACTACATTAAACAGATTGTTGAATTTTGTTCTTGTTTCACAATGCTCTCAGTTCCCACCGTACCACTTCTATATTGTAAGTGTATATATTGTAAGCATCGTAAGTGACATGGGATTCCTTTCTGTGGCTAGGAATTCCATTTTAAGTCCAAGGACACAGGCAAACCTGCATTTCCTGATGTGTGTCCAAAGGATGCTTGTTCTCTGAGCTTGGTCATACAGCTAAATTGAAGGAAGAAGCAATCATGCCTTAAAGCCCATCAGCATTAAACATTGTTTCATCAGTTGCCACACTGGCAGTTTGTCCTTTCCTGGGACTATTGATTTTTGTATCTCTCTTGCTTGTCTGTTAGAATTCTTCTCTCCTTGCCCAGCTCCACAGATACTGAACTAACCACGAAGCTCAGAAGACTGTTATACTCGAAGCAAGACGGTTGCCAGTTCTGAGCCCAGTTCTGGACACAGTTCCACAACTATGGCCAGCAAGATGCTTCCTTCACTATTTTGGAGGCTTTGCACAGCGGATCAAAGACAACCACTATTTTTAGTGAAAAAAATCTGCATTCTTTTGGTCCTCTTGGTTAATGGAACACAGATCGCAAAGTACATCGTATTTTCTGGTTTCCTTATGATGTAACAGTGACTAAATATGCCATGATCACTGGAAGCACATGAATAGTTATCAATCAGACAAGTGAAATTTTTTTGCACACTTTCTTAATGTTACTCCTAAACATTGGTGGCGTTGAAAGAATCTTGGATGAACAGCACAAAAGTTTTGTTAACAAACAGTTATGATCAGGAAACTTCAAGCAGCTAATATTTCTAGCTTTCTCCTTAATACAGCACATACACACGCACACACGCACACACAAATACCAGGGGAGAGATAGTTCAAACTTATCCCCTTGTGATTTATTTGTTAGTTTAAAGCTAAGCCTGATCTTTTTCTTGAGCTTGAGTGCTTGGGACTGATTTTCCCCATGGGACTTCTTTCTGCCGATGTTGAAATAGAAATTTCAATGGAAAAGCTTAAGTTGTGTCGGAATAAAAATAGACCCAAGTTACAAAGATACCCATCATCCAATTCTGTGGAATCAGGCAGTTCCTGCATTGAGTGGCATCCTGGCCATCCCTGGATCCTTCATGGGATGAATCATTGCTCCTGAGTTCTCCAATTTGCCCTTGCAAGGCTTTGGTGACTTTAGTAGTGTCAGCTTCTAATTCATATAGGTTTCAATGCCTCAACTTAGATGGTGCGAACACCTTGTCAGTCTTATGTTTGTGTCAGTGGCATGGGCGTGATGTGCTCTTATAAGGATGGTGTTGTGGCCTTCTGGGGAAATACATAAAATCAACATTGTGCACTGGAGTATATGTCTATGAACACGCAATTCATTATTCACCTTTTCTGAATGCAAAGAAGGCCAGGTCGAGTTTGTGTACAGGTCTATATACATAAGAGAACATTATTTCAGTTGTTTTCTTTGTATTATAATCTATGAATGATGAGAGAAAAGAAAAAAAAAAAGATTTCTCGTGTCCAGGGATCTTACTGACATTTTTTATGTTATATCAAAAAGATTTATCAAGGCAATTGCCTGGAGAAATAAGTCTCGAAGTCTTTATAAGCAAGAGGAGTCTTCAGATAGCGTTGCTTATATCTGGGGGTTGATGATATTTCTTGTCATGGACAAGAGACCCTGCATGGCACCACAAGGCAAGATTTTGTTACTACTGAAGGCATTAGTGGGGCAAAATGGTCTGGTAGTCATGGCTCAGGGATCCTACGAATGGGGTAACTTCTTGTCTTCCTGACAAGGCTGTTCATAACAAGAAGATTCATTTGTAGATCCTTGTTCCTATGTGCTTAATAATGTGTTGTAAAAGCTTCTTCCTTCTGGAAAATTAGCAGCTGGTATGCCAGAAATCCAAGGGAATGGAAAACAATGATTCTTTACCACAAAGATCTTTGGAGCTTCTCTCTTTGGATGTTGAGATAGTTTTCATTTGATGATTGTGCCTATTAGTTCAGTGGGAAAGATAATAAAAGGTGTTGACTGCAGTAGAAGTGATAGTAGTGCTGTACCCAGCATTGCTTAAGTATATAAGGAAGACAGTGAGCTGACAATTGGCAAAAGGGGACCATCTGTGAAGCTCAGAGTTCTTTAATTAGATGCCGAAGATGCAGTTATTTTCAATATTTAGGAAAGCAACACAGATTTCTAAAATGCCTATAAGAGGGTAGGCAACCATCTAGTCTAAGGGTATGTCTTTATGATACTGGAGATATTAGGATGCAAATTTGTATAGTACAGCTCTAAAAGATGGATAGAATTTTCCCTTCTCTTGGAGTTGTACAGTCTCAGCAAAGGAAATATAGTTCTACCACTGTAATTTAGAAGTAAATTTGGCTAATGAGCTCTGCATCAACAAATTTAGATTTAGAAACGCTGATGAAATCTAACAATTTTCAAGATAAGTTTAAAAGTTACAAAAATCTGTTTCTCGTTCCACTGATGTCTTTGACAAATAAAGTGTAGCCTTTTCACATTATTTTCCTCTCCAGTGATCTTTGCAAATGCTACTTATTTAAGTTTCAGTCATTGTCAGAATCTGAATTAGAACTGAGCTGCTCCTAGTTATTTGTGTAATAACTTAAATGAATTGTTTCCTCTCAGTTAATGTGTTTTGGTTTATAGGAACCTATGTTCACGCGCCTCAAATATCTTCAGACGTCAGCCTGAGATCTCATAGCCATTGGTGTTCATGTATGCATGGTTTTGGTTCATAGGAACCCAGATGTTCACTCATCTCAAATATGTTCAGGCATCAGCTTAAGATCTCACAACCACTGGTATTTTTGGCTGGTTTACACAATCGGTCTTGATTTCCATAAAGATAACCAACATTTCTCACTACAGAGTTAGCACTTTTTTTTAAATTATGGAAGTTCAGTACTTAAAAACAGTTCTCTAAAATTCAAATAAAATAATATGTCCCAAAATATGTTGTCTTAAAATATAAGCAACCTTTTGTATAACTTAAAGAAAGCAATTTTTTTTTCCCAATAAATTTTACTAACCCAGATCAAGGGACTTCTGCTGCAGATTACTGAAACATATGCATCAAAATATCTGGAAAGAGTAAGTTACTGTTACAGTAATACAAAATGGCAAGTGCAGAATACGTTTACCTGACTTCAGGTGCTGGGATTCCTACCACAATGCAGTCCAATTGCACTTTGGTTCCTTCAGGAACTTCCCTGCTCTTCAGTTTTTGAGTAAAGCGTGGTGGTTGTCCAATAGGCTCATCAGAATATACAGACGCAGATTCTGACTCTGGTTTTAGCTCTGTGCTCGTTAACTGATTGATAGATTCCAAGTTTGACACCTGTTGATCATCTGTTTGTTCAAATGTTTTCTCTGCTTTGTTTTCCAAGTCTTGGGGTATGGGAATGGAAAGCCTTTCTCTGTTGTCTGATGTGCTACATAGGCTAGAGCTGCCTTTTGGAGCAGGCTTGTTCTTAGAATCAATTTTGCTCCTGTAGTTTTTGCATGTTCGGGGTCTTATCCTTTCAGAGTTGTGAGCTTTGAAAAGTGACGAGAGCTCCTCTATAAAATCTGCCGCCTTGTTTAGGAATTCCTTTTTTGATTCTGATTCGGAAGGGAGGTGTTTCTTTAGATCTTGAGAGCTCCCTTTGGAGCCCTTTGTATTTCTGACATGGTCCTGACAAAAATTGGAGTGCGGGCCATTGTCTGATGTTTTCAGAGCTGCAGACTGGGCCATTTGTTTGTGTTTTCCTGTGTTTTTCAGTTGATCTGGGGGACGTTGTGACTGTGCCTGAAGTTCATCCTGTTTAGTTTCCAGTGGATTCTGATCAATAGCTTGTCTTGCCAGGTTTACACTTTGATCTAGCTCTTCTTGGCTCAAAAAGGCAGAGAGATCTGGAAGGTCATCTTGGACAGCTACTTCATCTGAATCACCAGAAGCATTGCCATAATGGAAATTGTGAGAAGCTGGTTCTGATCTGCTTCTTTCACTCCTCCCTTGATGTTTAGTTTCAGCTAAATAACTTTCTCTCAAAAGTTGAGATATTGAAGTTGAGGATTCTAAACTGTCGTCTTGCATGCTGCCAACAAAAAGGACAAATAGGACCATACCTTATCGATAGCAAAAACTTTGATGGCACACAATTACAGGCTTCTGAAAAGCAGAGCACCACATTTTGGAAATTCATCTGTGTGCTGAAGCTTAACTTGTGAGTCTGGCCTTGTTTTAAAGGCCTGCTTCTGTCCATACTGCCAGATACTATTGCTTTTACCCCTTTATCCATCTTTTATCACTTTCGACTGTTGGTGGCCTTACATAGCTAAAGCAACTGCAATGTGGTAATTTATACTTTGTTCCAGGCAAAACTTCAACTATAGAGCTATTAACTGGGTTTCAGTGTCAAATCTTTGTCATGGTTGATGTGTGTTTCTTAGCTAAGAAACATCATCGTCAGATGCATTAAATGCTGGGTATTTCAAGGACTGAAAGTTGTAAGAGAATAACAATACTTTTAAATTAAGTAAATTTAGCTTGGAAGACACTGAAGTAGAAGTAAATCAACCTTCAAAAGCATTTGAGGGATGAGAGGAGGAAGGAGAAGTGGAGAGGACGAAAATATTCTATAATGACAATTTTTTATGTAAAGTTCTTAAAGATATTGCATTATAGGAAGCAATAATGGTGCTAAATGTTCTATACCTTCTTAAATTAAGCATTATTTCTAATAAGCTATTTCAAGTAATTAGAGAATTACGTCCTTATTTGATACAAACATCATTTGTACTTCAGGCTTTTCAAAACCATTCTCTTAGGTCATCCTGATTCTGAAAATAATGTACCACAGATGAGAAGACAGTTATCAGAAAGCCCATACTTAACCTGCATGCCTGATAAGCAGAGCTTAAGTATCCCTTTTGATAGGTAAGTACTTCTGCATAATATTCTCTCTTTTATTTAACAAAAGCCATTATGAATGCAGAGTGATTCAAGCATCCTATTAACACACTCATCTTAAGGTGGCTTAAATATGAAGATACATAAAGTCTTTTCACAACCTTTCAGAGAGCCAATACCTCACAGATGCTGGAACAAGTCTGTGACTGTTTGCTGGATCTGCCTCTGAGAATATGCAGTGCACAGGATCGCTCTCCTACTACATTTATGGCCTGGCAAGTCTCGTGGTGGTGGTTTCAGATATTGCTACCCAAAGGTGTCTGATCTGTCACACTGCAGGTTCTGTTCCTGTCGTGGCATCAGACGAAGGAACATGCATGCCCTCACCTCAGCCATTTCCATTCATAGCCTTATGAGACAGCTGAAGTTGCCAGAGAAAAGTAGAAAAGCTGTCTCTGCTGTGAAGGGCTTTCTGCTCTGCTGGCGAGACGGTTGTCCCTGGAAAAGGGCTGGTAAGAAATAAATGGGCGGTAATGTCTCATACTGCTGCAGTATTTCGTCCTGGAATGTGCGTGACAGCCCTTCTTCCTTATTTGCAAAAAAGAAAGCTTCAATTTAAACTCTTTACATTCTTCTTCAATGAATGAACATAAAGCCATCATATTCTGATGTGCATTTTGAGACTTTAATCTGTCTGCCTGAGGCACAATTTGTTATACTGAAATTATTTTTCTTGCATAAATATTTGGCATTTTAGATTTATAATTTTGTTTTATTTTGGTAATATGAAACAAGCGAAGTCAGTAAGACAGCAAAGGCACCCAACCAAAATATTGATAAGTTTGTGTCTGTATGAAAAATTAGAAAATAACATATAAATTATATGCTTCCATGTATCCAATCTAGTCCCAGGGTCTAGAGCCAGGGTCTGCAAGGCTACTTGAACACTTGGTGTCCAAGTATGTGCTGTGGCACATAAGGGAACATTGGTTTGGGAAGCCCACATGAGATAATGTTGTAAGCTGTTTCATGTCTGGACAGAGTATGTAATTTAACCTCTTAAGAGAACAAAGAGGTCTCCGTGAGTTCCCGCTCTATGGATACAACTTCTGCTTACTCAGCTTTTACTTCTTAAACAGCTGTGCAACCTTACTGAGGCTGAGCATGTTTAAGGGGTTATATTATCTTGTTTATGTGCTGATAGCATACTATGTGCTGTAAAGGTCACAGCGAAAGCTACAGTTTCAACTCTGGAGAGCTGAAATACATTCTAACATAAGGAGTTTACAGCCTGGGAGACAAACCTCACACATGAATGAACTGCAGACCTAGAATATAGCAGTAACATAGGGCAAGTTTGCTTTAGACCTCCTCCCGTGTGCCGCCTTGTATTAACTTAAAAACAGAAGGGAAGAAGCCGAGCCATAGCCAGCCCTTTTCTCTGCAGCATGCAGCTACCTTAGCCTGCAAAAAGAGAGCTGTGAGGCTTTTAGTGGGAAGTCAGACAAGGCAGAGTCTCTCAGAGTATCTGCAGAGGGATGTCACTCCATGCTAACCTCCCCACATGTGGCTATGGCTCAATTAGAACATCCAGCTGTATGTGTCCTTGTGTAGCTTTAGATGCTACAGCAGAAAGCTGTATTTTACATGATTGTAGAGGTATATTTTACATGGTTGCAAAATTTAGCTTGCTACATTCCTTGGCCGCTCTTTCTGAAACGTTTCAGAATGGCACATCTTCATTTCATCTCAGTGTCTGGGAAGGTCATCAAAGCTGAAAAAAGACGAGGTAGTTCTTTAGAGAACACTGGGCCCTCTACAGAGGAAATGCAAGTAGGGAAATAATACTGTGTAATCCAAACTTGCTGAAGTCAAACGAAGTTAAAGAACTGCAATAATTTTGTTGAGAGGCATGTGAAAATTGTCTGGCTGTGGCTGTTCAGGGTTTCATTTTTCTCTGTTGTAAAGCTATTGCTTGATTTTCTCATGTAAGCGGTGCATCTATTTGAACAGAGGTTGTTAATCACACTACAGCTTTCCTGCAAGTAACCACAGTTAAGCAACAGTTTGTTCAGTATGGTTATTTGAGACTTTGTTCTGGGTCTTCCATATCTTCTATTCATGTTTTAAACAAAACATTGAAACATGAAATAAATAATTTATGCTAATGTGAGAAATAATTTCTGTTAATTCCCTTAATATGAGGAGAAACTCTCAAAGAAGATGTTTTGATTGGCAAAATAGTTTTATAATTGCAAAAAGCTATAATGAAGAAGCCACTGTCTGATAGCAGAAGGAGGAAAATTACATGCAAATTACTGCAACATAACAAAACCAGGGGTGCCTCTACCTGGTGAAAATGTAAGATGGTAGAGGAAACTTATGTAGTGAAATCAAAGCTTCCTTGTACTGATAGTTCATTTTGGCTGGCTGTAATGCGGTTGTATAAAGCATCTTCTATTTGGATGACCAGGCCAAACAGCACAGCCATACATGGAGGAGCAAAACCTGTTTGTTTGTCACAGTCCTGAGTGAACATGTAGGAAGCAAACGGACAAATCACTGGTTCAACCCTGTCTCTGCCCCTCTGAGGGCAGCTGAGCATGTCTGAACAGAAAACAAACAGTTCTCCAGCAAAGGAGCTGGAACAATGTCCTTCCTTCTGCACAGTATCACACAGTATCACAGTTTGCACATCGGAACAGAAGAAGTAGAAGGGAGCAGAGTGCTCCTTCTGGCCTTGGGAAGCAAGATATGGCTAAGAATGAATCTGATACCAAATTCTTAATCCTTAGGGAGCCATCACTTTTCTTTAGAGCTCACCTTGGGTCAGAATATATCTAACTCTTCTCTATTTTCAGCTTGTATAGAAGATAACTTTTTATTCTGTTTTTAGTAAGGAAGAAGTTGGGTACTAGTCAAATGTAGCACTTTGAGGCAGTGCTTGGCTACTGAAGTTTTAAAATGTTTTGAATTATGTGATATTTCTAATTAACTGGAAAATGTTGAGTTTCAGCAAGTGTTGCTGTGAGGTACCAGACAATACAGTTACAATTAATTTTGCCTTGCTTATACAAGGAGAGATGTCCAGGGTTTTGTTTGTTTGTTTGTTTCTACAAAGAGTTATACTCTTCAATGACTACAGAGAGCTGATGATTGAGGGAAGCACTAGGTAGGCTGAGCTATTCAGATGTCACAGTCAGGGGACAACAGCTTTTGTTCAAATGAGACCAAGCATGCAACCTGATAGGGTGTCTGGGCTAGATAGCAATAAGGCTGTATTCAGTACATTATCTAAAATATCTGTTAAACCATCTTTCTAGCAAGCAAAAAGATATATCACTAGAGGAATAACTATGCTATCACAGGGTTTTTGACAATTAATAATAATTTCACCTTTCAATAACCAACATTGGAATCTAAGCTCCAAAATTAAGAGCTGGTCTTGAATTCAGTCTTCCTCTTTGCCTGACTTTCTGAATTGTTTAGGCTGAGACGTGACCTTGGCCTTGATATGCCTTGAGCCTCCCCTTTAATTTTTTCTGATGGGGATTTTGGAACAGAACTGTCTCAGTGGCTGCACAAAATCCACCCCACAGTCTGACAGTGCACAGCGGCACAGAACGCTGGCACTGAGTGGCAGTGCTTGGCGCTCCGCTGCCGGAACGTGGAGCTGGCAAAATGTGTGGAGTAATGGCAGATACCTCTGTTGAGCAGATAACCGTTCAGTAAGCGGTAAGAAGGACAAACTCTAGTAAAAACACAGTAGACAGTAATCTGTGGTGTCAATGAAAGCACCAATAAGTTTGCAGACTGGAAAAAATATGTCTCATAATCAACCAGTATGAAGGAGAGGAATTGTAATGCTTGTTACACATAATAGCCTGAAACTGGTGTTATTTAGGATTGAAAATGAAATGCCTGTGTCCAGCAGTTCTCTGCTCTTGACTGGTTTGTTACCTCCAGCACCAAACAAAGGCATTGACAGCAACATTTTTTGATTTCCTGGGACACTAACAGCAGTGACCTTGGGCACCTATTATCTTGGGAGGCATCAAGGAATGTCATGAACAAAACTGACTGCATGAACTTCTTCAGTCTACTAATTCAGTTTCCATTAGCCAACTAATTGCACAAGCTTTCTGAGTTTCCAAGAGCCTGTATTTATGGCAATTTTATTAGTCAAATGATCCTTAGGATAAAACATTCACAGAGGTAGAATTAGCTGCTATGGTTTGTTTTGGCAGTAACTTGACCTGAAAATCCTTACATGGAAGGCAGCAAAACTGCTGTGCAGGAATCTTGTGCAGTGCGACACTGAACCCTTTAATTTCCTCATGTTTGAGGCTTGTTAGATTCATTGCTGAGCCATCACTGAAAGAATCTGAGTTTTTCCCTAAGAAAAGAGCAGTAGTGGAATCTCCGTAAAACTGAAGGGAATCCCAGATATATACCTGGGTGCAGATCCTCTGTTGTGTTTGGTGAGAGGCAGCTTTGAATGCTCTGTACTGTAATAAAGAGATTATCTGTATCATAATAAAGAGTTTATCTGCAAATAGCAAATTTAATGCAAAAAGCATTTAAACTTTTTTTTTTTTTGGCCTCCAGTTGTAGTTATAAATGAGTAATTTTAGTCAGTACACGTTGTTTTCAGGCTACCATTACTTTAACTGAGACTGCTTGTGTTTGAACCCCCAGTATTGGAAAAGCTAGCAAACTGTTGCTTCTTTCACTGCATAGTGGCACCTTTGTGGCCTTTACACAGCAAAGCTCTGCCCAGCACCTCTGTTTGGAAAACAGAAAGTTTAGCAGATATTAGAGGCTATATCCTTTTCCGATTAATTTAATTGCACATAAATTGCATTTACTCATACACTGTTGAACACAGTTATACAGGTGTTTCAGCTGTATGATTACAGCTCTGAAAAACAAGCTAAGAGATGACACAAGTGGTCTGTCTTGCAGACATTTAACGATCACAATCACATTCTTATGTGTTTGCAGGAATTCTCACTTAGCAGTTGCCATTGTCACGGCTTTCGTTACCGCCTGTTGACAAGCTGTAGCTGCTGCAAGACAGACTTTGAGGCTCCAGACATAGGAAAGGTTGGGCTGGAGCAGAGGACCAAGGTTAGTGGTCCTGTGTGTGTTTGCAGATGTGAGCATAAGATATTTTTAATATTTGTATTTAGAAACCTATGTACCAGAAGGCAGTTTACTTTTCTGTTTCAGACACATTAGTAGCATTGAAGTCCACTGCTTGTAACGAATCAAGAAAGTCAGATAATTAAACTCCCATTTTCAAGTAATGTAATTAGATAATGGAAAATAGGGAGCCTCCAAGCCCAGGACTGTAACAACTTCTGACAGAAACAAAATACCTGTAAGAACAAGTAAGCTACACGTTTAGGAAACATCCTACTTCTTCAGATATACCTTTCATTATAATCCTTTAAATGTTTTGAGTATCTGTTGCATTTTCTTCCATCTGTATTCCATTTTAAAAACTCCAGACCTTAAAACTTTGACTTGATTGCAAGTCTAGAAGAGGCTGGTAGCTTTTTCTTGCTCACTGTTACATAATTTTTTAAATAGTGAGAAGACTGATGATGCTGGTGTTTTAAGTCTCTTCACATACTGCTGCTCTTTGCTTTAATGTAAATGTCTGCACTTGAAGGGATTTTTAAATTTCTGTTAAAATCAATGTATGGCTACTACTGCTTCTGTTCAGAAAAATAAATAGAAAATTCTGCAAATAAAACCTCTTAACAGTCCAGCTCCTGCCCTTGTGGACATTGCAGGATAGATCTGGAGCAAGTTCACTGAAACTGCTCAGGATTTATTTGAAATAGCTGTGAACAGAATGACTAACTCCCACCTCACAGCCTATTTGTAAATGCCACACAGTCACATTTTTTCAGTTGTTTTCAGGTAAAATGCGAAGTTTTTCTTTACTGACTTGAATCTTAAACCTTGAAAAATGTTACCTATGTACAATTTTCTAAAAGGAAGGGGAAAAGAGAAAGGAAGGGAAAAAAGGGAAGGAGAAGGGAAGCAAAAAGGAAAAAACAGGTAAATATCAAACATCCAATATTTAGAATTTTGTGGAACTTTCTTTATTTTTAACAAATCTTTAATGGCTTGGGAGTTGAACAATGCTTCATCTTTTGAATACTTCGGATAGTGGATTGGGGCCTTAACTGTTAAAACTAATAAATTAATTTTAAACTGAAATTGCTATCTGAATTTTCATCAGAAAGGGAATATAGAATTGAGTTATCTATATGCAGTTATATGTAATCTATATTTAGTTTAAAATATTATACCAAAGTAATAAAAAAATTGAATTTACAGAGATATCATTTGATGTGACTATTTTATGAACAGTAGGTTAATAATATCAAAGTACAAGCAAGTAAATTGAAGTTGGAAACATTTAAGAGTCTAGATTTCTGTAGCAGAGGATCTATCTAGACTGCTTTTTGTCGTGATATTGGTCTCCTCTGCATTCTTCATTACCACTGTATTTCGCCCCTGATCTCTCTTCCCTTTCCTGCTGACAGCAAAATTGCAGAGCCCACAAAAGAAAAAAGCTGGAATTCATAATCTCAGGAATGGGACAGGTTAACTCCTCTCCCCAACAAGTCATTCTGCAGGAGATACTCAGGAGAACTGTGTGCACGTGGAGTCGTGCCCTGGCCTGTGACCTCCATGTTACAGTAGCAGCATAAATACTCAACTCTTCTTCAAGGAAAAAACACCGTCAAAGCTCTTTAACGTTTTCTACATTTTCTTCATACTATCATAAAATTAAACAACCCTTTTTATGTTACTCTGATCACAAAACAGTCTTTATTTTTTTCAAAATTAATACTGTCCCTTAGTAGTTCTCAAAATGAGAACTGAGACCTTATCTTACTAGTGTCTCAAATTTTCTTTGCCTCCTCAGTGCATCTCCTTGAACTGCAAGTTAAACAATGTCTTGAAGAAACTCCATATAAAGTGAAATAAATTTAATCCGATTTTTAAATAAGAAGTTTGAAAAGGAAAGCAGGTGATAGATGTCTCTGAGGCCTGCCTGGGATGCTCCCCCATCCTCCTCTGCCACCGACCTGTGAGGGCTGCGCCTCACATGTCAGGGCAAGCTCTCTGTGTAGAACTTCAAGTGCTCATAATGTGGGACAAGTTTCAAGTTTTTATTTGTTCAGGTAATTAATGTATGCAGTCCAGTTTCCTCCAAGGATTGCCTATATGAGTTTTTCTATGAAAGGCCCAAAAAGATACAGCAGAGTCCACAATTTGGTGTTGAACGTACATACAAAAATCCTCAATGGAAAACTAAAACTAATAGGCAACAATATTCATTTATCCTGGTCCAAACACAGGCACACCGCTCTGCAAACCTTTCATGGCTAAAACTGCAAATCCACTTTCAAGGCCTGTGACCCAAATTATTTAAATTAGGTCACTTCTGTTATTCCTGCTAGCAGTATGCGTGAGCAGTGCAGAAATCCATAAATACATGCAGTTGAGAACTACTTTAAAGTTTTAGATTGGGACAAAAGCTACAGCTCAGCTATCAGTGTTAAAAAATGATTTATGTGTTGCATGGGCTTGATCTATACCGACAAATTACAACACTGCATAAGGCACTGTAATGACAATTTGCACAGCTTAAAACACTGAGCAAATGTCTCCATTTTACCTGTGTATGAAAGTGGCATTTATGTCAAGGGAATTGTGCACGTGTATCTGAAGGCTGGACAACAGAGTGCTTGTGTAGCCAGACTGAACAAGCACAAACTGGACAACGAAAAGCCCTGAAAAGCAGGCATATGCAAACCAGATGGTATTTGCACATCCTTTTTGTCTGGTAATTTCAAAACTATGGGCTGTTTTGATTTTAAAATGAGATTCAGTTTTCATACAACTAGTGGTTCCTAGTGATAAAGTGAACTGAAGCCCTAAATGAGACACAAAAAAAAATCTGGCTTGCATTTTTTCCCCAAAAAGTTTTTCAGTTGTGCCTTTCTTTTTTCACGCTCTTACTGTATCTGTTTCTTTTTATCTGCTGTTCTGTCTTTGTTACGCTTTTTCATCAGTCTTCCCTAAGAACATTGCAACATAAACCCCTTTACATTTAAATAATCTTTTCAAACTATGATGTTTACATGATATTTATATTAGGCAGAATTAATTTGCCTATCCCCATAGAATATTACTGTTTATGAAAACAAATACTAAACCAAGTACCTTTTAAACTGAGAAGTAAACAGTTGTTATTTGGTTTGTTTGTTTGTTTTTTTTTTTTCCCAGTGATTTAGATTACGATTTGGATTGCATTGTCCAGTTGCTCTTATGGTATTATGGAAATTTTTAACAAACCATTTTAATGTTGTATTTATGTGCAAATATACCTAGACTGCTAATTCTTAGCAGCTGTAAATAAGAAACATTCCTTCTGTACCGCAGCCAGTCTTGCCGTAAAATCACTGAAGAATGCACAGGAAGAGCAAACCAGCACCGAGCACACAGTTCCCCTTTGTTTTTGATAGTTTGTCATGTACAAAACCTAGCTAATTCCTGAATTGACAATAAATGATTTCTGATAGGGGAATATCATTCTGCTTGGCTACAGGAACTAACACTCTTCCTATTGCTGCTTAATTTTATTAGCTGTTTCTTAAAAAAAATAGAAAAAAGTAAGAAATATCCTGACCTTAGGAACCTTCAGGAGGTGCAGGAGAGGGAGAAGAACAGTGTTGAAGTTAATGGAATTGTTCCATTAACACGTGTGGATTTTGTTTCCACTCTTAAACTCTAGAGCGTCCTCACAAATGTAAACCTCATGACCAAAACAAAACTACTGATAAAGTACTCAGTGTCTTCAGGGTGATTTGTATAATGTTCTATAGACATCAACTTAAGAGATTCTCTGTTCTCTTGTCAATTGTTGACATGTTATTTTGTAAAACTTAAGATGGGCTTCTGATTACTGCTTAATGTTGCAATATATTGGGCCAAACATTTGCTACTGACAGTCAAATGCTTCTCTGAGACAGAGAAAGAGAGCAAGGGAGATAGTGAGAGCTCATGGGGGAGAGCTATGCCCTTCTAGCAGGACTGTTTCTGCAGCTGTTGTGTACATTAATCCAGAGAGCAGATCTCCCAGCACTAAATATAGCCATGGGGTCATTTTACATGACTAAATAAATAAATAAATAAATAGAAAGTATTTAACTATGGGGTCACATTTAAATTAGGTTTGATTTTTGTTTCAGAAGGAAATCCAAATTATGACATCTTGGTTTACAGATGAATGCCAGAATGCAAATATTTCAGAATACGGAGGGAAAAGCGGGAGGAAGAATTTGGTCCCAGCAAGGAACTTTTCAGGTCATTACAATCTTCTGTTGACTCTTTGGAGGAGTCAGACTGGCTCTGCGAGAATTTGAGAGCCCCACCAAAGCTATTCAAGCCCTTTATCATGCTGCAGAGCATTGTTTCTCTTTCACTACAATGCACATGCCTCAGTATAATTCAAGTCAGTCAGTTTAAAAATTATTTGTTCCCTGTATGTCTTATCAGCAGTAATTAGCATTCAAATATACATGCTCATCAACCCCTTCAGCACCTGTGCTGCAAAATCAAAATGCAGACCGATCTAAAGTTGAGGGATTACCTTTTTAAATTCCTCCAGATGTTGCTGCCCAACCCTGGCCGTTAGTAGCGATGACAATTATCCAGAAGTGTGAGATTAAAGTTAAGGAAGCGAGGGAATTCTTCGAGTCCTCGGGAACAGAAACAGCTAGGAGTCCATACAGTGAAGGAAGTTAACCTTCGTTATTCTGAGGATGGCTGTAAGAAGCTGGACAACCTGTCACCACCGGAGCAATAGCATTTGTCAGTTTGCAGGTCCCAAGTTATTTTGAGCAGCGTAAACCATGTGCCCGCGGAGCATTCCACCTCATTGGACAGGGAATCCGCTGCTCTGGCAGCACCTATGGGCACCCCATGCCTGCTCCTCGCGCGTGAAACGGCCCCTATAGATGCTTATGCGGGTTTTGCTGATTCATCCAAGGGGCGCTGTCGTGGCATTGTGTTACTCTTCTCAGCCGGTTTAGACTTCAGCCTCTTAAAATTACCGGTTATTGCTATTGTCTTGATGTTTTGGTCAGAACTCGAAGATTATCATCACAGGGAATCCCATCAGCCGGTAACAGTGTAAGTTTTGCAACTCCAAAGGCAAACTCAACAAATTGTGTGTTTTAATAGTAAAATATTCCTAACTTCTTTGAAGTGTTTGATTTAATAAACATCAATGCAGAAATCCTCAAGGATGGCCTGTAACTACAAATCCTCAAAAAGCTAGAACTTCTAAACTCATTATACACTGTTGGGAGAAAAGTAATTAAAAGAGGCAAGTGAAACTTAGCTGTAAATAAAACTGAGATAGAAACGTAGGTGGAATAGTTTCAATATATTTTAAGTAGTACACAGAGAAACCCTGTTACTAAATAGACTTTCATTTTGTAAAACTGAGCTACTGGTTAAAACTTTGAGTGTCTAAAACCTACCACATCAATTGGAAAATGTAGAGACTAGATTTTCTTTTCTACTCATCCTGTACACCAGCA
The DNA here is from genome assembly GCF_037038585.1 of Patagioenas fasciata. NCBI lineage: Eukaryota > Metazoa > Chordata > Aves > Columbiformes > Columbidae > Patagioenas > Patagioenas fasciata. The sequence goes on from NC_092527.1 coordinate 9,086,743, forward strand.
AGAGCAAATAATCTGCAATTCTAAACAGTTCAGCTTACCAAAAATGGTGCTTGATTGTTGATACTTTATTAAAAGTGCTCATCACAATTCTGGTTTTAAAAGATTACTAAAATGTTATGCATTTATCATGAGGAATTGATATATAGTCCTTTCCACAGCTAATGGTGTAATTAGCTGGCTTTTTGACCTTCTGCAGGTTCTCTCAAAATGTAATTGAGTGAGTGCCTTTGCTAGAAAAGAGGTTCTCCTGTGGGATGTAGCTCTTCAAAAAGATGTTCTATGAGGCATGACAGTGTGAAAAATCAGGAGTAAAGGCAATTATTTTGTGAAAAATTTCCTGATGCACTGGAGGTAGTTTTCTTTTGTTTCTCTCTCTCTTTTTGTAAACTGTCATTTCCAGAATAGCTTGTGAGCATAAGTTTGTGGAGTGGTTTCTTCAGTGATATGGAAATGTTATACAGTGAAGTCAGGCCTTCTTTTGGGGAAAGGTTAGGCATTTTATGGGTTGGGTGATGCTCCATGTAACTTTATCCCTGGAATAGAGATCTAATGTATTCTTTATAGTATCTGTAACAGGAGATGTGAGCCATACAGTGCTGACAGGAACTGCGTGTTGATACTGTACTGAGCGCTACTGTGGCTTGGACATCACAGGAGCTGTAGATCTGTAGGCTACAAAGTCTGAAGCCTGAAAATGAAGTCTGTTGTGTCTGATAAAATAACCGTATGTGGACTTCTGCTGAAGTGCATTAGAAAATGTGCATGGAGTCTTGCTGAGCTGTGAACTGCTGCTTGTGCATGATATGCAAAAATTAAGCAATCCGAAGTGACTATTCAATCTGATCCGAACAAACTGCAAAATCATTGAATAATCTGTGCAACAAATGAGCTAAGGGTCATGCAGAAAGTAGAGCACAGAGAAATGACAGAAGTTATGAGCCTTTACTGTGGCAAACAGACTGACCACTGTAACAGCAGGCGGTACAAGGACAAAACTTCCAGGAACCACAAGAAGTTACACCATACACAGTAAATGTGCCAGGTCTTGCAGAGCTGTTGTCTTGATAGAGCAACATCAGAGAATGTCAGATTCACTAGTTTGCAAATAATAGCATAAAGCCCATGAAAATACTGGTGTTCCTCTGCCTGCTTTTTTTAGAAGATGGTGAATTGAGGCTTTTGATTGCTGAGCATTAAAAAAATACTTCAGGATATCATGACCTTCAGCTTCATGTCCTTTTGTCTTTGCTGGCCAGCAGAAGGCAACATCTGCCCCTCCAGGACAAGGCGTAGTGTCCTAGAATAAATTACGTGAGCACTAATTCTCTCCAGGTCTTGTCTGTCAAAGCCCAAAGTACATTTACAAGCGGAAGGTGTGAGTCCTAAAATGGAACTTTGTACATGGCTGGTTGGCTGTTATTCCACAGTAGGATTATCAGACTGTAACTGTAAATCTTCAGGATTTATCGTAAATGGAAACTTCTTGATTTTATAGATATTAGGATGAAATAAATACAATCCTATCAATGACATGTGCTGAACCATTAATTGAGAAATGAGATGTGTTACAGATTATTTGGTAGAGAACAATTATTAAACATCCGTGTGGACTGCCCAAAATCATATGAGTCTACACTGTCTTTTGGGTTCATCTGAAGGCATCCCTTAATACCCCACATGTTGTCCAGCCTGACAGTAAACCTGTGAATTCAGCTGGGGCTGGAAGAAGCCATCTAGAGTACAGTTTTGGGGAGTTTTAGAGCCTTAGAACATAAAAAAGTAAAGGTACCTGAAGATCTGAAGAACTCATCCTTCTCAGAGAAGAAACAGGGCTTGGCTTACTATCCCAGAGTAACTGAGGCAGATGAGCACTTCTCTGAGACAAAGGTTTGCCATAGTTACAGTGATTTCAAGGTTACAGTTAAGTCCATAGTACATATATGTCACTATCATGTACTGAGCATATAGCATATTTGCTTAATTAGTTTAGAATAAGAAATTCTCCAAGCTACCTCAAGCTCACAATTACACATGTACAAAAGTTTATTTTGGCTTTAGAGGTTAGTGCTGGAAATAGGGCTGACAGCTGCAAGTTGGCAGTAGGCTTTGGGACATATATTACAGGGCATCCTAATTAGTTAGATACTTACCACAGAAGCTAGTGATGAAAACAGCTGGGCAAACCTCAAAATTTTATTCTGAGCAGGAATACTACCTTAGAACAAAAAGCATAAAAGCGAGTGCTGCTGATGTTCCATTAGGTTGGAAGCAGAAAGAGGAGGGAGGCAGGACCAGAGGACTGGGAGCCACCTGAGTGACCACACACATGGAGCCAGACTGAGCCTCCTGCAGTCCAAGAAAGAAAAAAACCTGCACCTTGTGAACGTTAGCAGTGTGACTCTCAGGAAAAGGGACATCAGTTTCACACTGGCAAGATCTTTTAACAGCTGTTTTGTGAAGTGACTCGGATTTTAATTAAGATCAACTAGACCAAGCCACTTTCAGATCGGCTCTGGTCAGCTGACAAACAACAGCTGTCTGTGTGTCTATGGGGACAATCAAAGTAGTGAGAGTTTCTGCTGTTACTCTTTAATGGCAAGTATGTAAAGCAGTAATGTGGCTCAGGTGATGCTTTCTAACTTATTCAACCATTATTACTTGATCTGAATTCTTAGGGAAAATGTAAATTTATCATTGATTTAATAGTGTACTGTGGACACACCAGACAAGAAGCATGTGTAGAATCAGAAAAATATGTTCTAAGTCACAAATAGACCTAAGAAGCACAAGTCACAGAGTGTGCCACAATTCTGTTTCCTTCAGGAGCTGATCAGTCGCTGTCAGCAATCCCTGCCACCATGGAAAGAGTGTTCCCTCCCCTGTATAACCAAAACTGCTGCTGGTCCTCACAGCCCGTCCTGTGTTTCAGATGAGGATCTGTCATCTGAAGGAGTCTGGGTATATTCAGGTATTTTTGCCTACAAGAGTGGATTGTGATACTTCCTCACATGGCAGCGTCTCTGGTAATGAAAGCTCATTCTAATGTGCTCCTGCCTTTGTTCTGTCATTATTCCAGAACATAACAGCACTCAGTGTGTTTATTCTGGAGTGTTAGAAAGTACCATCAGTGTCTATAGGAGAAATAATTTTCTGTTTTACAGCTCATCAATCTCTTCACTTAATTTTTAAACCAATAAAAGGAGTTTGCAGTATGATTAAAGATATGGGCAATGACATGCATGTCTCAGGTTGTGGTTCTGTACTAAAGTGCTGGCTGATGGGCAAATGCAGATTGTTGTTGCCATGTCTGCCTCTGCAAGGGACAGGCAAGAGTGCTGAGGCAGATCCAGAGAGCATTGATATATTCTATACATCACATTGCCAAAAAATAAAAGATGATCCAGCACTGCTTCAACATTGCAAAAACAAAGTACACTGTCCTTCAGCCTGCTGTGGAGACCAGGAACTGATACACAAATGGTAGAAATGACAAATCAGTGTTTGGATTGTCAGCAAACTCATAGCCCACTGTCTCTCCGAGACTGACAAAGGGGTTCACATCCAAAGGGCTCCAACTGATAGCAAGAAAAGCTGGTACCAGGTAGGTCATAATAACTTCTTGCCATGCTCTCGCAAATGGGCTCACAAAAGTGTATGTGGTCCTTGCCATTAAGCTGATGAAGATGCTATACAATGCAGTAGAAGTTTGCTCTTGATTTAGAGGAACACAGTACATGCTTTTGAAAATCAAATACTTGCTGTCTATAAGATTACAGGTTTTGCATGGACTTTATTAAAAGCCAGTCTACAAAAGGAAAGACGTGCAGAAGAAACAGCGATATATTGATAATTACATTTGTGTCTTTGGTTTTCATATATAAGAAAAAGTTTTGAGAAAGGACAGAAACCCCACCTTTTGCATACCAGTTTTATTGGATTTTTTTCTGAGCAATGATTTGGAAACACAGAATATACAATACAACAGCAGACTCTGATATTGCCCATAAATAAGTGCAACAACAATAATTTTGTTCTTGTGACTGCCACTTGTGACCTTCAGTTATATGGAGCAGGAAGATGGTGTTTTTACAGCTCTCTCACACACAGAAAATGTGGAGAGATGGGTAGAACTGGAAAATTAGGAAAAAATCTCACCACATCTGAACAAGATTTTCTACATTGCCCATGATTCTAATCCAATTCTAAAATACTATCAAAGCTATTAATATTGTCTTTGTAATTGGTCCTAGATTTCTGACAGGGTTTTAGATTATAATTTTTTTTTTTTAATTCCCATTGAAAATTCTGGAACCAAAATACTAAATGTTCCATTTCTTTGAAAGCTTCCCAACAGTTCTTTGCAGTCAGGTTCTAGTGAGGTCGAGCTTTTGCAGATCTCTTCGGAGCCCTGTGGAGCCAAGGCTTACTACTCACTTCTGGTTTGCTTCCCACCAACCTCCCGTCTTGCTCATCCCAAGGCTGAACTCACTTGCTTCTCACGTGGAGTATGAAATAGGCAGTGGGTTTGACAAGTTTGCTCTAATGGGCTGAAGGAGAAGCTTCAGAAGAGATGTTCATATTTGACCATTTGCTGGTCGAATATGAATGGTGGCTCATAAAGTACCCACCTTACATTATACTAGCCTTGTTATACTGGCTTATTCCAAACTGCTCCTCACCTGTGCAGCTTTGGACTATAGCAATGATGTCTTGTCTTGAAGCATCAGTGACTAGTTGCTGCTTGAGGTGTTACATTTAAAGGTCCAGTAATCTGAACAGCAGTGGCAAGTCCTATTACTCTTTTATATTATAGGCTTTAATGAATTATCTTAAGAGCATCATTCTTTTGGTAAGAAAAGTGTCAACAGCAATTTCCTGGATGTTTCTGGTAAAGCTACTTCAACAGTGATTTGCAAACCTTGTGTAAGACAATATGAGTTGGATATTTTCTATTCATGTCGTGATGCAGTGCATGTCTTAGCATGACCCTGCCAGGTATTGTGTGATTCTAACTCAGATTCTAATTTTAGAAGTGGAGACATATCAGAAGGATGAAAAAAATGGGAGCTCTTTTCTGTAGAAGGCACAAATAATAATGTTGAAATATTCTTTCAGTGCCTGTTTCTTTTTCACCCAGCCCAAAACAGGCTTTGCCATTAAACAGGGTAGCACTCATGTGAGGATTGCCTGAGTGTTACTACAGAATTTTTCAGTCTTGTTAATTATTTAGATGAAATGTACTGATAATTTTACGGGGCCTGACACTGTTTGCAATTAAATCAGTTCTGGTAGGAGTCAGACTTTTCCAAAAAGTCTGTTATAAGCACAGTGATGAAAGCCATCCATACAGAAACACAATCTCTTGTACTGTCTTCATCAGTTTCATCCAATGTTACATCTATTTGCTTTTCAAAATTAATCAGTAGGTAAAAATATACTGTATATTGCTTTGTTGCAGTAGAAATGGTACAACTGAAAAATGTTATAAAGATTTCCGTAACACAGAGAAAATCACTGGAAAATTAAATAATTGAGGGGTGCCGATTGCAAAAGGGGACTTGTAAAATCCCTTTTTTTGTAAAAAGCTTTTTTTCACTTGTAAAAAGGTCAAATTCTTTGAGGTGGATTCCCTGCCCCAAAAAATGGAGGACACTGTGTCCTTATTTTAAATTCTATTATTTTGTCCTGTGCAGTATTATCCATTGTACAATACTATCTTGTATAATATTAGCCTATCAAAGAACTTGGTCAGCTTGCAGAGCTGCCTATAATACAAAAGAGTTAGCACAAAGTGTCTGTTCAGAACCATTTTACTGTTCACTGGACAGTCAATATTTTATTACATTCTCCTACATTCTTCCTTTCGTAAGGGAAATTCTTTTCTTTTGAAGTAGCAATATCTAAACCACATTCTGCAAGCACCTGGCTTCTTTAGTTTGCTAGCATTAAACTTTTAAAGTGGATAGTTTCCCTTTATGGTTCTAATATAAAGTGCATGAGCTCTACTTGGAAGTGCTCAGGTGGCTGAGTAGGATCTCCATCAGTTCCCACCATCTCTGGGTGCAGGCCTTGGCTCACACCAGCCTTCTTTCTAGGGTCAGCACTACCAGAATTCAGTGATTTGTAGAGCACACAGCAAATGTTGATTTATAGGGACTTGGCAGTTGCCCAAAGAAGCAAAAGTTTGATGCAATCTCTTATATAAGATTGTTTTGAAAAATAATTTTAAAAATCAAATACAGAAAAATTGAGATAATACTAATGAAGGCTCCTATCTATAAAATTCAATGACTTCATGGAGACTATGCCTGGTAATCAACAGAAACACAAGATAAGGAATTGATAGATTAAAATTAATAACCCACAAACTGGGTTTGATTACTGAACAAATTATCAAGGGGATGTGCTGTTCCATTTAGGGCTTTCTTTGGACAAGTGATGCAGGAGGAAGCTTGATTTGACATTGATGCCAAAAAACCAGCTTGGTTGAAAGGTGTGAGATTTACAGTCAGGGTTACTACTCCCAGCATCATCAGAGACTACAGGATCTATTCTGACACTATAGAATTTCACTGTCCTGAGTGCAAGGCGTGTCTAGTCCAAAACAGACCATAAAAGGGGATCTGATAATGCCAGTTCTATGGTCTTCATCTAATCTGGGACACTGTGCTGTGTGAGATTTGCGTCTCTATTATGACCCTGTCCTTCTCTGTCTTCCTTTATTTCCTCTCTGTATTTCTTGTCTTTTATGTCTTTCCTTCTCCTGTTTTTAATAAGAACCTGGCCTAGTAGACGAAACTAATGTTACTATGTTGTTTCAGGTTTCCAACTAGGAGAGCACCAGCTGGTGCTGCCTCAGACTGAAGCTGGTGCAGGTTTGCTAGGTAGTGCTGTAGCTGATATGACGATGGGCTTGTTTTCCTCAGATTATATGTAAGTGAGGGCACTAAACCAAACACTGTGTTTGTTCTTTTGCTGTTCTTTTCTGGGTTTTGCTCTCTCCTTTTTTGTGGCTTATATAATTTGTTCTTCAGATAAAACAGGATTAGACCCTAGCAGCTACAAATCTATCCATTTCAATTGACTTCTTTACCTTTCTTTGGAACATACGTCTCCAGAACATCTTAAAAAGGATGTTTGTAGCCATGATTAATACTACTGAAGAGATCGTCAGAGGGACTGGTACAAAAGAAAAGGAAATACAGGGATATTACTGAAGTCAACGCCATATTATACTTTATATTTTGAGTATTTGAACTTTTAATCTTTTTATTAGTATTGTAATAAAAGTTTTTGTTTTGTTTTGTTTTGTTTTCCACATGGTAGCTATTCCTATGCTTGATATTAAGCAGACCTGATATCTACCCTGTCTGCCTTTGTTAACTGCTTACTGTTGTCCAGAGACAGCAATTCATACATGAATGCTTTTAACTTGGGGTTGAGATTAACATGACAACACATTATGGATTGTATGCTTAAAAGTGTATCAAGAGTCAGTCTAGTGAGGCGTATTTTGTAACCACACGGTCTCTATTTCCAATTACACATTTGTCAGAGATTCATAATGCAGTCCTTATTTTTATCACTTAAATGGTATCGCGATCTTGAACGGAGCAGAATTTCATCCAGGCTACTTATAAAGAAATTCCAAAATCCTTAACGACCTGAGAGAGTTCACTGAGAGTCCATCTGTAAGTGCTTTTAACATAAAAGAACAATAGAAGCCTGGCTGTTATTTGTGGAAACCTGATTAATGTGAGCTGCAAGGTAATGAGTAAAATATATCCAGAGGTTCTTGCCTTGTGTCTGAACTAAGAACATATGTACCATTTATATAAAATACAGGTATCTTCAGTATCCTTTTTCTATTATAATCAGATATAATGGCTTTCCAGTGTATTTCTTTGTTATAGGTGAAAGGCCCTGAGGCATATTCAGTAAGTTAAACACAAAGGGCTGAGCGGCTGGCAGGAGCCTCAGGCAGCTCAGCCTAATGGTAGCGTAGATCAGGACCTTCACGTTTTAGAGTAACCAGAACCAGAATGAATGGCTGGTGGTTTAAGCATCAGAGGCTCTGGTGCCGGTTATAGGCAACTAGAACGGTAGAGAAAATAATCTCTAGCCAGATGTTTAATAGGACAAAATATTCAATAACTTAGTTGCCAAAATTATACTTCATGAGATACTCCCATAATTGGAATGTCTTAAATGATTGTTGCTAGAAGAGAATAAGGAGAGGGCATTCATGGATAGTCTACATTTTTAAAATAATTTCTTGAGACCTCTTGCTTGCCAAACAAACTCAGATGACAGTTTCAGTGGTTTCTCAGCAGTGTGCCAGGCAGTCTGCTCGTCACTGAACTTGTGCTCATCGGATCGCCTCAGCCAGGTCAGCCTGGGAGGACAGCAACACGATGTTCAATGAGGTGACTAGAGGAGCTAACTAAAGACAAGAGCTTGACAAACAGAGGTCAGGAGAGCACAGTTTGGCGACAGTTTGCTAAAATATGGCAGAAGCAAACACCATGGAAAAGACAGACGGTGCATAGTGTGTTGCAGCAGTGCAACAGGATGAACTGAGGAACAGTTAATCTGAAGGGACACAGCTGGGGAAGAGTTTGTATCCACACTTCCATGGAACCTGTCATCTTGACACATGGTGGCAGCAGAAATGCACGGCAGTCTCTGCCAACAAATAAGATGCAGCAATGGCCTGTGGGGTCAGGGGCATGGGGTGTCTGGCTGCAGCAGGAGCAGTGCTAGTGGCTGTTCTATGACCCCTTGTGCACGGCGTTCAGGACCCACACACTCTGTCCAGCTCTCTCATTGTACAGACAAGGGACAAAACCAGCTTCTGCACAAGCTCTATGGCTTTTAAAATTTTCCTCCTCTGCATTAAAACAGTGCTCTTTTGTAGGGAAAACGTAACTAGGATATGATTCTCAAATTCTGAATCTCATTAGGTGACAGATTTAAGAAATAGCTACTGTTTTACTAGCACTTCAGTGTGTCACCTTATTCTGCACAATTGAGATCAGTTTACCAGCCCCTCCTGATGATTCTGGTTTCTCTTTTGCTGCCTCATCTGTCTGGAACGCCTTCCCTCAGGCCACTGAGTCACCTTCCCACTTTAAATGTTGCTTTTTTCATTGTAATTTTAAACTGACTTGCATAACATAATTTGTAAAAATTTCTATGAAGATGCACTGCAAAAATTCTATCTATAGATCCTGATGAAGCTTCAAAAAACCTGTTGGTTTTTTTTTTTTTTTTTGGCTACAACTTTAGTGACAGAATTAATTTTAAAATAAGGGTCTTTTTTGTCAAAACACAAGCAAACTTTCAGAAGGGACAGAGATGAGAATTAAAGTAATTTGATGGTACCAGCTTATTGAAAACTAGCAGTACCAGAATCACTCTGTCTGGCTAAAGAACAAGTGATAGACAGATAATGTGAGCTCGCTTACTGCAGTAAGGATGATGACCCAGAAAATTACCTCAGAACAACAACAGCAGGAGCATTCTGACTAGCTATACAAATCGTTAACTATGCCAAATGTGAACTTGTAATAAGTATATATGACAGAGAAAGAGAGAGAAAGAAAGAGAGGACGATATACCTTTTCCAATAGGAAACTAAATAAGACCTCTAAATAATTTCAAATAAATCACCTAGTAATCAAAAATGTGTATGACTACTTTCTCAGGCCACATTTAAGCCAGTGGTTCTGCTTATGCAGTTGTTAGTCTCCAGAACCATCTAATTTCCAAACAGGCAAAATATAAATTTGTTCAATGGAAGGAGTCAAAAGATAAAACACAGGATTTAAAATATATTCTGATCTGATAAACCACACACATAACAAGCCAAGTTTAGGGCAACTGGTACATTAGTGACATGTAGTAATGCCATATACTATCACATAAGTTCTAAAAAGGAATTTTCTTTTTGCCTAGGGTGCCTTTGAAAATGCTTTTTTAAATGTCTCACTTCTTTCTGCTTAGAAAAGGATGAATATTGGAAGCCTCCAAACTGTGACAATTAGAAAGAAGCTGCAAATAATATGGTGTTTTTCAGTTAATCTGATTAGTAAATGCCTTTGAAATCACAACAAAACCTTTTTGGCATGCTTAACTGGTGGTGTGAGCCTGTGGAAACTTGATATTTGAACTATATTTTAGACATAATGCTCTTAAAGTATATGCTTAGTGTTAAATCAGGATAAAATAGTAAATTGTGAAAATACCTGTTTTATAAAGAAATATTTACTAGTTTGGAAATTGAAAGACAGAATATGAAGACCAAGCCTGTGTTTTCATTAAATAGTTAAAAAGATATACTATCAATTTTCTTACTACTTGTTGAAAAGCTAAGGGATTACTTGTGTAGATCCAGTTGCATATTCTCATTTAGGTGTTTGTATAACTCGATATTGGCCAAGTTTTTGACATTTGAGTGACTAGAGGCAGCCACCTAAACCATTACTCACCATTTTTTGAAAATCAAGATACATATTTTGAAGCTATATACTTCAGAAAGTCTCAGCCATAATGTTTATAACCCATGGGTATCATATATGAAAACTGTTCCTCCTGTATAGTGCAGATCTGGTTTGCTGTGTATTGAGCTGTTGAAGAGGACTGAAGGTGTATGAGTGAAGAGAGAAGTTGAAGTGGGGAGAGGAGCAGGAATTGGGAGCCAGAACTGCTGGTATCATGCTGGGATGGACAGAGTTTGCCTGGAATGCATTTCAGTTTGCTGACTGCACTGCATGAAAGGAGTACAAACATGTACTTTTTCATACTTGACATCCTCAGTTGTGAGGTTTTGAGCCGTGATATAAACCCATCAAGACTCAACTGGTTTAAATTGGTATTAGTTCCATTGAGAAGGAATTTACCTGTCTGAGGTTTTGACCTAGAGGAAAGGGAAGCAGGGAAAATGACAGCTTTGACTTATTGGCCAGAGCGGGCCAAGAGAAAGAACTCAAGGGTAAGAACTTACAGAGTTTTCCCAGCTTTTAATCAAGATAATTAAGTTTAAAATCCAAGAAGTGATGAATAATTTGATTCCCAAGAATGGGGCCTCTAATAACGGTCTCCAACTTGCAGATACAGCTGCTTTCTGTGTGCTCCCATGGGCTCCTTTTGATTGTATTATTGAAACTATTAAGGAGGGGTAACTGTGCTCCAAGCAGTATTGGTCCTTTCCTGGTTTTGGAAGACTTACTAAGGAAACTCTTGATGTACTGTATGGTTCCTAATCCTGAAATACCTGCTCTCTGTTTATGTGATGCAAGAGAAAACCTTTGGCTGTTCTGCACAGATGTGAAAGTCTCTCTGGTCTAGATCCTTAGATGCAGGATTTGATGTAGCCAAATGTTTACGTCAGAAAATACGTGACAATCAGTATAATGAGTTTCCTTTTTTATTCTTTTTATGTTGATCACTATATGTCCAAAGAAATTATAGCAGAGGCAAGTATGGCATTTGAATCTTCAACTTCTCAAATATTTTAAAAACTTGAAGTTTCCTGAAATATAGCTATAAACATACATTTATTTGGTAATTCTTGAGCTTTTAAATCCCACTTCAGCATATGTAAATTTAAATTATATTAGAAAACAAACACAAAAACGCCAACACATTTTAATTCTACTTGTCAAATGGTATTTCTTTAAACTTGCTGTGGTTTTGTTAGAAAACATCAGGAAATTAATATACTAAGAGTTATCTGGTTTTTTGACGTGGGCAAATAGTGAGTTCTGTATATGGTCAAAATTAGCTGTAAAACTAATCATGTAGAAACCTCTAAAGTGAAGATTTTATGATTGTATGTATTGCTGTTAACTATTCTAAACTAAATCTTAGCCAAAAGATAACAATTTCATAAATTTGACTTGTACATGTGTAGAGACTGTAATCCCAAATACTAGATTCTTAAGAGATCCTTGCTGATATAACTCACTGGAAATCATGACTATTTGCAGTGGTTATAAACAAAATGCTTCTAGGTTTGTGTCTATTATAATTGTGCAGGGAAGCCAGTATGCATTATTACCGTTATGAACAGACTGTTTTAATGCTTATGGTTATTATAAACTCAGAAGATAACACAAACAGGTTTATAATGGTGATAAGCTATTTAGAGGCTCAAACTTGAACAAGAGGTCAGGAAAAATTATAAAGATCACATGTCGTTTGCCTCTCTGGAAAAGTGATTTTTAACCCTAATGCTGTTTATTACAAAGCAACCCCTTGGCCACAAGGCCAAGTAAGCATTATTTTCATTTGTTTTATTAAAAGAAATAATTGGTTATACTCAAAGGAATTTCATTTGTAATATTTGCACTGTCTGTTAAAGAGCCAGTTTGCCTGGCTGAGTTTATTACAATCTTAGAAGCATACAATAATTTTTAATGTGTTGTTTCTATTATTAATATATTTGCAAAAGTTTTATCACGTTGGGAAGAATATATTTTTCAAATCTACTGGCTAAAAAATGTTGTGCAAGTGTTTTCTGATGAAAGTGGAGTTTCCAGTTGACTTTCCTGCTGGTAATCTGTCTGGTTTTGGATGTCTCCAGTGGGTCATGGGGTGAGGGGAAGCTGCTGTGTCTCAATCGCATGCTGTGGAAATGCTGTGCCTTTCCCTCAGACAGTCTTGGGAACAATCTCTCTTGAATCTCCAGGGATCCAAGCTCTAGGACTACTCTCAAATCTATGTCTATGTATGTTTAAGAGTAATTTTGCTGGTCTAGAACCCTACCCAGAAGCTGGAAATAGCCCTGTATTCTTCTTTTATGAAAGTAACCTTCAAATGATCATTTCTGACTGGGACCAGTGATGATATTTAGTGATGTCCTAGTGCCTTGTTGATATAATGACAAGAAAGCCTACATCAATCAGAGATAGGTGATGAATCACTGCTACCTCCCTTCCCATCCAAGAAATAAAAGGCCAGCTAAATGCAATGGAGGTTTGGCACAAGTGGCTGCTCTACTGTTTCTGCTCTCAAATGATATATAGTTGCTTTGGCCTCCCCTTTACAAGCTTGAAGTTTCAAGTTGAAGCAGTTTTTTGTATGCTGGTAGACCAAACAAACATCTCAAAAAACGCTGTCCCAAGATTTTATCAGGAGAGAATAAGAGCCACTAAATCATTCATATTAAAAAATCAACAAGATTGTCAGTGTTTTGCACAACTCCATTGTCAGTAAACATAAACAAGAGATTACAAGTTTGTGACAATTTTTCTTTCCTAAATGGGAGCTTAGTAAGGACTAGGAGATCTCTGGCAACATAAAGAGTCAAGAGGTTCTCTACATATTAATTGTACGTAGGTAGCAGCAGTGATTCAAATTTTCACACAGTTCTGAGTATTTGATTGCTCATCTCATACAGCTCACTTTCCTTCTGTCTCCAAACTATATATATTTTTTAATATTTTATTCTAATGCTTAGGTTGAGACTTATGTCATATGAAATTCAGAGTTACAGTCTTCCAAGGACTCCATTCTGACTGCTCACATCTAATTTCTATGGGGCTCTTTAACAACCTCGGCAAGAGAAATCTGATTTTCCGTCTCTCCAAGAGTCTTAATCCACTGTGACTACTTAATCCACTTTTTGAACAGAGGTGTTCTGTACTGTAGTTGATACAAATGGCACAGATTCATTACCACTTTGACGCCACATTTCAGTCCATGCTATACCAAATATCTATCAGTTGCTAACTGCACGAAAATAGATCTCACAGTATCATGCCCCTCTGAGTTTCAGTAATAGATGTGAAATCATGAGTCTTATCCTGAATTAAATCACAGAAGCTGCAGAGAACTGTCTGGTCATCTTTACTAAACAGAAATATCTTTGTTGCAAAATAGTCCCTTATTTTTGAGTGATAACTAATAGCAGAAACAGCTGGATGTAGTTTGAACATACTGGTCACAGTTTATACCTTGGAGTTATTTTCTTCCCAGCTGTTCTTCACAGAGTCCTAGCACAGGAACAGAGCAAACAGCATGTCCTGACAATTGTTTTAGGCATAGGGCCACAGGCTTACACCGAGCTGATGGCAACGTCCTCTGCTTCCTAGAGACGCGTGCCGTGTTGTCCTCTCTCCTAGCAATCAGCCCTAACATCCATTCCATGTCAGGCCTGTGGTGCCTCCTGATATTCAAATGTTTCCTTACAGTTTATTTTTTCTCCTCATCCGCAAGCCTTATTCTGGTCTAGAACCTTTTATTTCGCTGTTTCTGTTCCCACACCCAGACACATCCATGCCCATCTTCCTACTGCCTGCAAGTTTTCTTCTCTCAGATCTTACTCCTTGTAAAGCCAAGGACTTTATCACCCAAGAAGTGGGATCAAGAGAAATGGTTTGGCTCAACAGTGGGGGTCTTTATCATGGTATTTCTGGTTTCCATACCAGCACGATTTTTTTCTTCCATGCCCAGTTCTATTCCAGTAACAACAAACTAAATTCTGTGAATTACATGCCAGCTCCGTGTCATTTTCCCAGATAGTTTTCCCCTCCACTGTCTCCCAAGCCCCTTGAGAGGACAGATCCCTCCACCACACCTCTGTTCACATGAGCACCTTCCTTCCTACATGATCAAGTCACCCCAAGCTTGGGATAAGAAATGACACTAAGCAGTCCAACATGGACATTTGCAAAGAAGACAAGAGTGCTCACCATGAAGTGTTGTGACCAGCCTGTGTGTGAGCCCCCGTTCTGGTCCTCTTCTCTGCCTCTTTGTTTTCTTCAGTGCAGGCTGCTACCTTTCTGCCTGCTCTTTACGAAATAGTAAGATGGCTAATTTTAGGGTGCTTCATCATCCTCCTATGCAAAGACACAGTGTCATGTCAGAATCAGCAGCATGTGGCACCACTTGGAGCTGCTATTTTATAAGCTGAGGTTCAGCGTGTTCTCAAATTGGTCTCTGCAAGGCAGAACTGGCTCAGTTATTTATCTTGTGTTCCTGTAGGGTTGCACCTTAAAAATCAAAGATCAGTTTTAGCCTGACCAAAACCCCAGTTTAATTACATGGGAACTGATGTCTCAGCATCCAACACTTAAGCCAAAAAACTCAAAAGATTACATGCGAATTTCCTGGTGTTGATAGCACCTGGCCTGCTGATCTGTTTATAACAGAACAATTAATGTAATAGTGCAAAATGTCGCTGCAATGGGAAGAGAGCATGCCACATGCAGGAAGGGGCTGTGCTCCCAGCTCTCTGTGTGGGATGCTCAGAAATGTTCAGCATCTTCAGCCCCAACCTGCCGGTGCCTGGGCACTTGTGTGTTCTCTGCCACACTGCTAGGGCATAGGGGAGTCACTCTGAGAGCCAGCCACAATTTGTGTGGGCTTGGGATATCAGATACACACAAGAGTTTGTGAGCACAAGAGCTTCATACCTCATGCAAAGGTCAGCTTGTTTTGTTCATTGTAGTCTTCCTCTCCAGGATTAATCCTTGTCCTCACTGCTTTTCCATTTTCGTTACATCTGTCACCCTTTGAATGGCATTGGTTTAGCTATTCCATCTATATTTCGTAGCCTGGGAGAATGTGGGGAATGGGGTGTTGCACGTTTCTGGTTTTGTTTATCTGATTTGAAGGTAGCTTATTCTTAAGCAGCTCCCTTAACTAGGTGCCTTAAGTTAAGCAGGAACTTGCAATATTGTCAATTTTGTATTTATATAGTGATTTACCTTCACAAACAGGTCAAAAACTGTTCCTTTTTTTTACTGTATCACCTCCAGTTAATAAATAATAGGCCATATTGATGAGCACCTTCACATTTGAGCTAACCAGATCATTACAGTGAGCAGGCTGGGCAGACCCAGAACTAAAGCATGCTCAGCTATAAAGCAGCAGAACATATAAAACATGTACTCGGTGTGTAATGAGTGAGTTATGTCTGTCTGTCTACGTAGGCACTTTCATTAATTCACTAACATCCAAATATCGATACTGTGAAGAATATAAGGATAAAATATAAAACTGAAATGGCATTAAAGGGTCTAAGCGTACCTTGTTTGTAAGGCTATTTGCACTCTAAAGCCTTTTCTTTGTCTTAATCAAGAATATTCTACACAAAGGCTTCACACAAAGGTCATTTCTCACAGCAAAATGCTGACATCTCTGACATCATGTTATCAGCTGTTCTGGACACCCATTTCTATGTTCTGTAGTCTGTGACACATCGGAGTATAAAACAAAGGGGACTGAAATGAGGAATTAATGTTTATGAAGTATGTACTGACTGTTGCCAGGAGAAAATGGAGGCAGAGAGCAGAGTCCATCTCTGTTATTAGCTGTTTTGTGCCATAACACAGGAGCCTTCAAAAACATCTATATTAACCGAAAGATGTTTTCCACTAATAAGAACATGAAGTATATGTTAGTAAACACTATGTATGAGGGTTTTTTAAAATTTTGTATTATTTGAATGGGTGATTAATGGGAATACAATTTAAAAAGCACAGTTGTGCTGACAGCAATCACCAGGCAGTAGACAAGCATTGCTATTTTAAATAATGACAGGGCAACTGAAAATAGTTTCTGGCTTGTTATGACCATCAATAAGAAGACCGTGCAATTGTAATAGGAAACCTAAGGCACTTAGAAGGAATAAATCCCTTCCCTGAAGTTAACCAAATTTATATTTCTTGTTTCCACTGGGTTTTGCATCACTGCAAAGTACTGGGGGGTTTTGCAAGTGCAGGAATGAACATGGGGAATTTAGAGGTGCAAGCATGCTCACCTCTGGTTGTCTTGACCACCGCACAGAACCACATTTTGGGGCATTTAGTGCCAGCGGGTGCAGAACTGGTTGTACTGAGCGGCAGGGAGTCAGGGCAGTGATGTGGCACCAGGGCAGGTATTCCCTTCCCCCTGCCCATGTATCTCCTGTCCCATGCAGGGGCTTTCTTGAGGCATTAAGACAGGCAGGATACGGCTTCTCTGGCACAGAAAAGAAAATTTGCCACGATAGTAGTAAGTGGAATAAAAATATGGCTGGCTTATACTTTATTTGAAGACACATTTGAATTCTTCAACTTACAGTAATCCGATTTTAGGACTAAAATAATTATTTTAAATAAAATAGTTATGTTTATTACAGAAGGAAGTTGACATTTGTGCAAAATTATATATTGTTTTATGCTTTATGTATTATTTAAATCATTAGGCCAGTTATACTACAATACTTTTCTATGTAAACATTGTACTGGGTATATAATGTTCCCTTCAAGTACATGGACATATCCCCACATGCTGGTCAGAGGACACATTGCACAATGAATGACAACATTTAAAATCTACTTCACAGTGTAATTATTCACAGTTACTACTCTGATGGTCTCATAAGTAAAGGGAAAAGGAAATTTAGAAGATAACAAATGTTTTCTTCTATTTGCTATGTGTAACAGCTACTGCTAACCTTCCATTCGTACATACAGAATGGAAACAGGCAAATCACTCACATCTCTCCTTTAAATAACAAACCTGGGTATTTGCTACCCTGAAAACTGCTGCATCATTCATCCTGTGTCAGCAATGCAGCCATCTCATTGTCTCTATGTATGAATTAGTATTTCTGGTTTGGACCTTTACTAATAAACTGACAACCACAAATCCTGACAAGTCCTGTCGAATCTTACCTATTTAGATACACAAAGGAGTGTTCAATGGTTGGACCAAGATATCCCATGTGTTGGTGTTTTTAAATGCTTTCCATTACGGGGCAAAACGCCACCAAACGCAGCACCTTTCCTACCCATGGTTTGCACAATCTCTTGCTGGGAACAATGCCTGGTTCTGGCCTATTTTACATCCTGACCTACATAAAGGTGGATCCCACAACTACTATAGAGAGGCTGCTAAATAAGGAAACCACACTTTGATTCCCAACCCAGTCCACTTAGATGAATCGCTATGCCTTTTCCACCCAGCACGAAGCAAAATCCTAAAGAAGAAAAAAGCTAAAATATGTGTCTAGTTTGTAAACTCCTCTTCAGCTGCTCTGCTAGAGATGTGTGTTTGGTGAAAACAAAGGCTTCTGCAGATCTCTGTACATCATGGATAAGGCCAAGTCTCTCAGCCGCTCTGCAAGGAAGGCGAAAAACACCATCACAGAGATCTTTGCTCAGCAAGCACAGCGGCAGTGATGTAACACAACGGTGCCATGTTCCGAAACTGCTGGATTTTTGTGTGTCCCGGAGCCACCACCTAAGCCAGGGGCACGGTGCAGCTCCACTCTGCCCAGTGCCGCACTGCGGGCGCACCGGAGGACGGCGGCAGCGCTTCTCACTCCACGCTCACTCCTACATTTCACTGTAGGCAGTTTCCCGCCCGGCCTGTTCGCTGCCCAGCAGCGGGAACCCAAGCCACACGATGACTCCAGCCCTCCCTCCCGCCGAGGCAGCGCCCCCCTCCGGCTCGGCCGTTACACCGGCCCCGCCCCGGCGGGCAGGCGGGCGGTGCCGAGCCTCGTGACGCCAGGGCAACGTCACGCCGCGCCGCCGTTGCGTCACCGCCTCCGACCACGCGGCCGGGGAGGGCGGTGGAGCGGGCGCGCTCCGGCCCCGCCTGCTGGGTTCGCGCCTGCGCAGGAGCGGGTCCGGGCCCTGTCAGCGCTCCGCGGTGGGGCAGCTCACGCCCTGGTGGTGGCCGGTGAGTGCCTGCGGCGGGCGGGCCGGGCTGGGGAGCGGGGGGCAGCGGAGAGCCTCGCCGCCGCCGGTGAGTTCCGCCGGGCCGTGGCGCGCCGCTGGACCTCTGCGGACCCGGGCGCCGCCGCCGCCCTTCGGCCCCGTGGGACGGAAGGGAGGGTGGACGGGGCCGCGCTCGGCCTGCGAGGCCGGTGGGACGGGAAGGTGGGAGAGGGGCGGGAAGAGCGGCAGCGCCCGGGGCGCGGGGCGGCGGGTGGGCCGGAGCAGTTGGGGCTGTTACAGGCGACGGCGCTTCGCAGCTGTAGGTCGCGTCGATGGGACCTCGGCGCCCGGCGCCGCCCCTCGGAACGGGCGGAGGCCGCGTTCCCCCACCGGGGCCGCTTCTGCGGACCCCAGCGCGGCGGCGGCGCCCCGGGGAGCGGAACCGGGAAGGCCACGCCGCAGGCTGAGTGCGTGTGGCAGCGGCTCGGCGGAGGCGGGCGGTGTCCGCTCCCGGCCCGGGAAACGGCCCGCGGGTGCGCTTGGAGAGCGACAGTACAGCCTGCGGGAAACGTCCAGACTGCGCCCGCAGCATCGCCACTCGCGCTCGGCCGGCACAGGAGCTGGGGGTGTCCCTCGCCTTCTGTGCTGCGTGTGGGCACTGAGCGGCTTCTGACGTCACACACGGTGATATCCAGCACTGACAACCCGAATTGGCTTTCGTGACTACACGCAGGGATAAAGTACTACTGTGATTTGAGATCAAAGTACAAAACAACTTTGGCTACTGACTCGTAGAAAAACAAAACACCCACCTTCTATGGAAATAAACAGCTCTTTTAATAGAAAGGAGAAGTTTTTCTTTTTGTCCCGCTGGAGATGAATCTTCACTACAGAAATCTCAAAGTGCTATAATCACACATCTTCTCTAACTTCTTGTGTTTCAGGTTGAAGCATTGCAGTCACTGCCACAGATGTGTGAAATTTACTGTTGCGTAGCTATGTCATAACTGAAGATGTCTTCGTTTTGATGTCCCCTTCTGAATGTGGTAGGATATAGCTAGTGATAGCTAGGGAAATATTTGATCATGCATCATCTCCTGAGATAGGTAAACAGAATGCAATATATGTTAAGCTCTTTGGCCATTTTGGGTTTGTTGTTGGGTTTTTTTAATGAATTCACAAAAATAAGCATCTTGTTTACTGCATTTTGATTTCTGCAGAGAAAAATAGTTCATCCTGTTTTGCTGGCAAGAATTCTGTCCTTCCTTGGTTTTATGTAATGCTTAGATGCTAACTGATGGCTTGCTTCCTTGAGCAGTTTTATATTTAGGTGGTTTATGTGTTATGACCCTGCAAAATTTAAGACTGAACATATTTGTAGTGCATTGTATTCCACATTCTGTTATTCACAGTGTCTTCCAAGTAATGGTCACAGATGAAAATTTGTGGTAGTTTTACACTATATTGCATTGTTTTTTAAATTAGTCTGAAAATATGGGGGAACTTACTGGCATGAAAGTGTAGTGTAAGTAATAGTGAAGACACTGGCATAGATTCTTTATCATCTGCAATACTGAAAATGAAAGAGAAGTGTAGCTTTTTGGCCTTTCCAAATAGATACAGAGTCTGTTAGCACATATACCGGTAATGGCAATTCAGACATTAGGGATGGAGGTTTGCATGGAGGAGTTTGTGTAGCGACCCTTTGTTTCTGCAGGGCAACTGTGGAGCTGTAGCCTTTGAGTGCAGTGCAAGACTGGGGACTTGAGTTTCAGCTTAAATTTTAAGTTCTGTTGACTCATAGTTGTTCAGATGTCATGACTGACACATCATCATGTTAGTCTTTGTGTTGCGTAACTGGATTGATCAGAGCTTGACCAGTTTTTTCCAAGCTATGAGTCAAGTGCTGATTTCAGGGATGATCTTGAGGCCACACAACAATGTTTTTGGGAGTAACACAGCTCCTTGTGTAAAGAAACAAGCCTTTACTCTCTCCTTCAGACATGCTTGAGGTCGTTTCCACTGGCTAGAATTGGTTGTGACTACCATTTGTATAGTTCTGGATTAGGGATTAGAGGAGTTTTAGAAGTAATGATATTTTAAATTTTTGAAACAAAATTTTATAAAACCGAGGACGTGTGCATCTTAAAAGTTGTATCTGAAATGGGAAGGAAAGCTTTTTACTGCAGGGTTAGTGTAAACACTGTCCAAGAAAGTAAGTCACGCTCTTAAAAATCATTGAATGTTTCAATATATTGCTATATAGAAAGTGAATTTGTGGATTACATGCTATATAGAAAACAACATAAACAGTAGGGACAATACTGAAAACTGTACTTTTTTTTTTCTTTTAAAAACAGCTACGCAGAAGGGATATTCTAGAAAAGTGAAGTTGGAAGATCTCTGTGATCAAGAGAAGCATAAACATGTTGTGCTGGGGAAATGCATCTTTTGGACAGCTTGGATTGGGTGGAATTGATGAAGAGATTGTTTTAGAACCCAGAAAAAGTGACTTTTTCTTAAATAAAAGGATCAGAGATGTAGGATGTGGACTGAGACACACTGTTTTTGTCCTGGATGATGGAACTGTTTATACATGTGGATGCAATGATCTAGGACAACTAGGGCATGAAAAAGCCAGGAAAAGACCCGGTAAGTTTAGAAGTAATTAATTGTGGAGAGTACATGTGGTTGCACATGTACTTTTTTGCTTCATTATGTTGTATCAAACCCAAGACTGCCAGTGTCTGTGCATGTGCTGAATTGTATGCACAGTAGTTCTTCCAAGAATGGGCATATTTTGGAGTTGCTAAGCACTCCTGAACTTGAATTGCATCTCGTGGCAGTTGGAAACAACCAGCTGTGAAACATGGCTATCCCCTCCTAATTTTGCCTGCCATGCGGCCGGACACTGCCACTGTTTATTTCCAGCATGGAATATCTTTACCTAAGACTGTGGGAGACTCGGTGCCAGTTTTTAATCTCAAGAGCAGGTGATCTGCCTCAATACATGGATTAGCATTGTACTATATGTATGGGTTTGGCTACTGGAAAATGGTAGAAATGAATATTCGTTATACCATAGTTGAGAAACATACCGTGTGTTTTCGTTTTCTAACATGTGATGTAGACCGGGTCTGATTAAAGTGACATTCTTAATTTATTTTTTTTTTTAAGAGCTAAACCCAAAACTTGATAAAGACTTTTCAGCATTTACAGTGATATAGGAAGACGATTTGGAAAAGCCTAAAAGATGCAGTGTAAAACTTCGCGGGGCTTTTTTCTTCCTATCTCTGTGATAGGCATGTTTCTCCTCCCCGCTGGGGCAGTTCTATAGCAGAGGTGGGTAAACATCTTGCAGGGACTGCAGAGGAGTGTGCACATGGGCTCCCTTCAGAGCCGCGGCTCTGAGTCACGTCTGCGTGCTGCCGAGTGACACACAGTGCTGCTGCTGGCAGCGCTTACAGCAGAACGTAAGCAAACTGAAAAGGCTTAGTAAGAGTTTATTCTAATCACCGCTATAGCAATTTTACAAGTCACTTGGCACAATAGTTGGTACAAATATTTCAAATGGAAATAAGGCACTGTGCAGGATTTTAGGAGTTCTCATTAATTCAAAGGTTTGGATTTGGTGCCAAGTAAAGATTTTTAGTGTAGTTGATATGTAACTTTTTAAAACTAATTTGGACTTCTATTGGGCAACACTAAATGGATATTAAAACAGATAAGCTTTAGTCCTGTGCAAACACCTGCTTCATGAACATGAGTAGAAACTCAGCTTGTCAAACTTGTTACTGCTTGGAAAATGATGCTGAATTGTCTTTTAAATCTAAAAGTTACAAGAAAAATACCTTGCTTCTATTTTTTTGTTTTAAACAGCCCTCTGTGAGCTTTCTTATGTAATAAACAAACACCTACTGTATTTTTTTTTTAATGCTGAGACACAGCACTCATGAGGATTGTAATATCCTCCCTGTTTTTTTTTGTCTAGAGGTTACTGACAATACTGTTGAATATTTTAATTTGATGTTGGTGCATTGAGATAACTTTACTTGCGCAGTCTAAGAGGCTCAGTATCTTTACAAATGGGTGAATGCTCTCTTTTGAATCTATTTCTGCTAACTGAAGATAATTTTGTCGCTCAGTGCATGTCTTTGCTGCGTCGTGTCCCCAGTGGGGCTCTTTAGCTGTGCCCACAGAGCTCTGCTTGCCGTGGGGACTGTGTGGATGTTCCTTAATCCACATTAGGCAAAATCAGCCTGGCCGGTTTAGCAGCTGTTGAAGATGGTCTGGGCTGATGTGCGCACTGTTCCCTCAGCTGAAGACACTTACACGACCTCTTCCACTGGCAGAGCTGGGGAGGCCCTACTGGGCTCAGCTGGGGCAGAAACCTCTTTAATCAGACCAGCTGTTTAAAAAAATAAACTTCTGTCTGCTGCCAGCGTTACTGTATTTTGGCAACTGAGTGACCGGCATGTTGCACATAGTCTTAGCTGCTGTTGTGGACCTGACCTTGGCTATGCAAGCCTGTGTTTACAGTGCATGTTACATTGATGATACCCAGGCTTTTTCAGCTATGTGCCATTCTTAGGCAGGAATAGAATTGATGTGTTTGAGAACAGGGCATGAAATGATGTCTGAGCAGGCTCTTATTTAAGGGGACTGTTGAATATTCCAGCCGCAATGACAGGCCCTGATGATATTTCTCCACTTTACTGTTGCCAGAATGAAAATATTAGTCTCCTGATAATAAATGATAAACACAAAAACCTTGAGTTTTTCAATATATATTTAAAGGTATTGACAAAGACTACTAGTGTTTGCTGTGCAGAGGCATGCACTGTATATCTAGAAAAATTACTCTTTAGGATCTGTTTCAACAGTATTTTGCTTTATAAAGAGGACATTGTGTAGCTCATTGCAAAATCAGTAGCTTTAGTCTTTAATTTGCCCTGCCTTGTTTCGTAGGCTTTTTTGTTGATAATGAATAGGTGAATTTAATTTACTGTGGTGGAATGTTTTCCTCTTACATAATGTCTACACGTGTAGTCATTTGACAATAATCTGTTTGACCTTAATTGAGTTTCTGCACTCATTTTCAGATGGCAAGATTAGAAGGAACCATTATGATCGAGCTGCAGTTTTTGTGCGCTCCAGATAGAGTTTTTGTTTGGTTATGTGAGGGTGTCAAATTTAACTTACTTCTCCTAGAATAGCATGCTTATAATTTTAATTAAAGCACACTTTGACAGACTTTTGTGTCATTTCAGTTAGTATCTTAGTAGTGAGTATAAGTGTCTTGAACAACTCTAGCTTTTAAGTAGCTTAAATATTTTTGTTGTTTGTTTTCTTTCTTAGAGCACGTTGGTGCACTGGATGCCCAGAATATTGTAGCTGTATCATGTGGAGAAGCCCACACTCTTGCATTAAATGACAAGGGTCAGGTATATGCTTGGGGTCTGGCGAGTGATGGACAGCTTGGCTTGCCGGGAACAGAGGAGTGCATCAGAGTGCCCAGGTTAAAAACAGTATATAATAAGTTTGGGGCTTTTTGTGTGGTGTATGGGGTTTTTTTGTTTGTTTGCTTTTCATGTGCTTAAATCACTTTGTTTAAACTATTCTGCTGTTATAACTTGAAAGACGCATTAAAAAGTGCATTTTAGCTGTGGGACCTGGATGCTGTAGACAGTTTCCTTTCTCAAAAAGTCAGTTGTACGTGAGAAGTATGTTATGGGTTTGCTTGATTTGGTTTGGGTTTTTTTCCTTTTCAATGGAAGTTCTGTTGGAAAAGTAGGATGGGTGTTTTAGGAACATAAATGGGGATTGATAACTGTCATTTAAGAGAAGTAGAATGGTAAATTTTCCAAGCCAGTTGCGGGTGTATGCTTGCAGAAGGTACGTTTGCTGTCTGATTGTCATACTTCTGCTTGTACTCTGAAGTTTTTTAGTTGTGTTTGAATAATGCACCTAATTGTACAAATTAATGCTGGCCAGACTGACTGGCTTGTTTTGAGAAGCTGTAAGCATTCCAGCTAGCTGAATTTGCACTTTTGCTGTGATGAACAGGTTTACTGAAATCAGTAAACTGGAGCAGTAAGTCTGTAAGTTTGCAGGCTGGAGGTTTTCTCTTCTGATTTTCTTTTTTCGTTAGGAAAAAGACACAAAAATAACAATTCCTTGGAATATTAGTAATTTACAACTTTATTGTGGCTATCTGTGACAAGTATAAATATGAAAGAAATAACTAATGTAAGAGTTAGTTACTCTCTGTCTTATTTAAAACCCCACAGGCCTTTTAGAACTGTTTTTCTCATCTAAAGTTGAAAGCATACTAGATTTAATGCACATTTGCATGTATTTGCAATTTCTTCGTAATGTGTAATACTGAATAGCTCTGTAAACTGAAGTTTTGATTGAAGTTGATGTTGGTAGACATGAAAAATTGAGTGTTCAAATTTTAAGAGAAACTAATGTAGTCTTTACAATCTTCTTCAAATCAATATTAGATATAAAATCTTTTTTCTTTTGAAAACTAGAAAGTAAGAATAATGATCTTCTTGCATCTGGTATTAATTTCCTCCATTCAGCTGTATGACATCTTCCTAGCGTGTGAACCTCCCTAAATCTTTGTTATGGTCTTTTACTGACTTTATTAAAATAAGGCAGAACCTGGCCTTGGAATTGTAGAAAAGAAGCAGTTTTGCGCTTAAGACTTTGCTAAATAGCTTCTAATTAAAATTAGGATACTTAAATTAGTTTCATACATACTTCAGTGAGAAGGATTCACTTTTTATATAGTACTCTTTCATGTGACTTTATATTTCATACTGTGATCTAGTACCTTACTTCTTTCTCTGTTTTCTTGTCCTGATAGAAATATTAAAAGCTTATCAGACATCCAAATTGTTCAAGTTGCTTGTGGTTATTATCACTCGCTAGCACTCTCAAAAGGTAAGCCAAATTCTTCTGAAGTTTTTTGTAATTTCTTGCCAGATAATTCGAAAGGTTTCAACATTTATTTTGTCTTTTTTTCAAATGAATTTCTTTTTTAAAAAACATGCTACAACTTAACACAGATTGGATTTCAGGTTGCTAGGGCAAGTGTAATTTCATAGTGGAAGCTTGAATTTTAAAAAGAAATGTACAAACAAACGTTGTGGTGTTCTGCCTTTTTTTCCCTTTTTTTGTTATCAAGCTTTCATGTGATTTCCTTTTAAAAAATTATTTTTATCCTTTTTTTGGTTCCATTTTCCTTTTTCATCCTGCTAGCATGCTGCGTTGCCATTAGTCTTATTTTAACGTGTAACTTCAAGTTACTGAGGCTTTTAGACCATTACTTCCTTGTCTGCTTTTCTGTTGCAAAGCCTCTGTTTTGTTGGTGCTTCTATGGTTAAAATGTGAGGTCGCATTATAACCCATCTTTCCTCAATTTTTTGCTGGGGATGTGGGAAGACACTTAGCTGGGCTCTGGTTGGTGTAGTTGTTCAGAAATTACTATTAATTTAGTTTGCTGCCTATTTGTTTCTTTGTGACAAAGGAGAGTTGTGGCCAAAACTTCCATTTGGAAGAAGTGGTTGCTGTGTGGAGTTAAAGGAAACTTAGAAACGCGGCCCAAAAACTCCAGAAAGACTGTAAACTTTGACGGTGTTTCTTAACAATGTGTGGTTAAAATATAAACAAAATAGGTTTGACGAGGGAGGTTTTAACTGTATGCTAAATGTTTGTTGTTTTGTTTGTTTGTTTTTCTTTAAATGTGATGGTTTATATTGACTGTATGTGTCTTGATTCTGTACATGACTTTTCAAGGGCTCATACTCAGTGTTTTTGTGCCGTGATGTATTCCCAGGCGTCTTTACTATTGTAACCTGGTGAAATTCCTTTGTTTTCAGTCCAGGCATGCAGATTTATGAATATCCCATTGCCTGGGTCAAGATCAGCAGCAGAATATGGGGAGTATCAGAATTGTGCTGTTAAGTGTTCTATGGGTCAAAGGTGCAAGAATATAGTAGGAGTTTGTAATTTAAAGTTCACTCAGTGTTTTGAATAGTTGCAAGCTTGAAGTACAGCATCGCTATCCTACTGCTAATTCCTGGATTGCAGCTTTGATGTTTCCATTCTTCATGTGCGTTGTAGGGTGGTTGTTGTGGGTGGCTTTTGTTTGTTTGTTTTCTAGTTGTAAGAGAACTTACAGAAATATTTGCGCTATAGCAAGGTAAATCACACATATGGCCTTAGAAATAGACCTACACAGGGAGGATAATGGCATGAAGTTACTTGAACTGGGCATTTTGGGAGTAGGCTTTGTAGTATTTTTAGATCTATATATGAGCTATTGATCAGATGGGTTAGTTCATGTCATTGTACATGATTAATGTAGGATTTCTTTGGTGTTAAGAAGATTGCTTTGCGTAAAAGTGGCGGTTTGGGTGTTGTCTCTTGGTTTTGTTTGTTTGCTTTTTAATCTGGTTGGGTTTGGTTTGATTTTTTTTTGTTGTTGTTTAAATAAATAAATCTAGGAGACAAGTACCCCAGGAGACAGATTTCATTGCTTTTATCTTGATAAAACTGTAATTGGAAAGATGGAGGTAAGGGAGACATAAGAAATATTACTGCTTAAAGGTAGCGTTACTGTTTGAAATGTGTATTGCATCGGCAAAAGCAAAACATCTTTGCGATTAGGTGTTGATTTTTGGGATAGTTGGCAAAACATTGGTTGTTGAGTAGAATGTTTTTCGTTCAGGTGCAGTTTTAACATAATTAGCTCTCTGACTTGTGATCATTCAAAATGTTTTTCTTTATAAGGCATGAAATGACATTATAAGCTTTGTACTTCATTGATAATATTTTAAAATTTGTCACTTAATTGGTATGTGAAAATAAAGTATGTTACCGTACAAAAACTTAAATGAGGCTTGTCATTGGAAATGAGAAATTTTTGCATGTCTGGTTTATAACTTTAACAAGATCTCTGCATAAAAATATATACAGTAGTGGAACTCCCAATGGAACAGTATCTTGCTTAGTAATAGCCAAACTCAACTGCTCTAACACTAATGAAACAGGAATGTTAAAAGCAGTTTTGATGGTTTTGAATGTAAGTATTTTTAGTCCAATTAAATATTGGAGTTGAATGTCTGCAAATTACGTGAGAATGTTTAGCTTTAAAGGCAGTAATTTGTATACATTTTCAAGTTCAAATATTTGCAGAGCAATGGTCTAACTTCTAGCTTTTCTTATAGTGCATAAACTTTATATAATTAAACTACATTGATTGTATTTCATGTTTGTTTTTTTCCTTTAAATAGGGAGTGAAGTGTTTTCCTGGGGACAAAATAAATATGGCCAGCTGGGCTTAGGTTACGAGTTTAAAAAACAAAACTCGCCACATGTGATAAAATCTCTGCTGGGAATCCCTTTTGCACAGATTGCAGCAGGAGGAGCCCACAGTTTTGTACTAACTCTTTCTGGAGCCATTTTTGGATGGGGACGCAACAAATTTGGGCAGTTGGGTCTTAATGATGATAATGGTAAGTAAACATTGCTCCAGTAAAATTTGATGCTGAAAGGTCTTGGTTTGTGAATCTAAAGACAGCAGTGTTCCTAGAAAAGGAGCAGAGAGAACAAACCCGTGTTGAATATTGTTGGAGAGCTCTGATGTCATGTAGGATTGCGTAAGAAAGACTTTGGGCTTTTCTCTCAGCTGTTCTGTAGTGAAAATTGTGGCACTGGTACGATGGACTTCTAGTTTGCTTGACTTGTTGTCTTTTTCCGTTCCAGATTTTTCTGTGACTTCAGCTTTCTGAGTGAGATTGAATTAACATACTGTGCAGTAGTTACAGTCTGAACTGAATTCTAGATAGATGAGACTACTTGACAAAGCCAGTAATTATCTAAACTATTTGGTTGTTCTTAGTAGATGCATTTGAGGAATCTTTATGGTTTGTTACTGCCATGTGGTTATCTGTCTTTAGCAGGCTACTTTTGATAGTCATTTGTGATTTTCAGCTAAGCATTTTCCAGACTTTCCTCTTCTAGGGTGTTGATACTCATTAATATTTTTAAGGAAATAGTTAGATTAGACAAAAAATTGTTTCTTTGTTAGTTGTATTACATTGCATGCACACCATCAGGGCACAGGGCTCTAAGGTGGAACTATATGCTATCAGATGCCTGCAATACAGACTTTAGTATAGAATAATCTATAGCTAGTTTAATCAATTCAAATTTTCTCATTAGTTCATTGTTCTTAACACCATGTAAAGTAAGAAAAACACATTGTAGTTAAAATGCTTTAAATCTGGCCACTTTTGTGTCATAAGAAAATTTCACATTTCAGAAATCAGATTTTCATGGGAAACTTCAATTGCTTCTGCATATTCTTTGGAATATGTATGACCCCAGTTTTTTATATTAAATCACATCTTGGTAAAATCCCATTTTTATGTCTTCATGGGGCCTCTTCCAGGCATCTTGGTGTACCTGACAAACTTTAGGCATTAACATTTTTTAACAGTGCATTTGTGCAACTGGATGACAAAGTTGATTTGTTCTGGCAACGGAGAGAAGTTAGTTGTGCCTCCTAATTATTCAGTGTTCTGTTCTATTATACACTTAGTAGTGTTGAACTATAACCGATCCCAACCTATAGGAACACTTCAAAAACATGAAACACTGAAACAACTGTCATTTGTTTTCTTTTCTCGTGGGCAATGGCAGGTCCAACGTGTTGTTCCATATTCCATGATTTATGTATTGACATATCATCCTATGCTAGTGAAAATGGGAATATTTACACAAAATATTTTGGTGTATTAGTCTCTGTGTTTTTCTCTAATAACAGTTCTTAAAGATCCATAAACTTAGTCACAATGACTGTGTTATGCTAACAGATTTAAAGTGCGTGTTTGATTGGAACCAAACTAGAATAAATGAGCAAAACTATTTTCTTTGGATTTTTGTTTTCGAAATAAAAAATCTACTGCTATATTAAACCTTTCAGACAGGTATGTTCCTACGCTGCTGAAGTCACTGAGAACTCAGAAGGTTGTTCATATATGCTGTGGAGAAGATCACACAGCTGCCCTTACAAAGGTACAATATTTAAAAATATGTTTAGGCTTTGAGTTTTTTTAATGTTTTCAGGAGAAGATGCTATCTGAATAGGAAATAAACAAAATTTCGCATAAATTTTCTTCAAAGTTTATTGGATGAAATTGAGGACATACTGGAGGATTGGTTAAGTATTTGAAAAAAAACATAGCAAATACAAGAAATCTTTCTGCAGAAAATAATTCTGACCAATTAAGATTTGGGCAATCACTAAATATCCATTTCATGTCTGAATCTGTTGAACTGTATTGCTGTAGAAGGCAGTAGAATTTTGAAAGTAACTATTTTTAATGTTTTGTTCCTGAAGACAAAAAAAAACTCCCCTGTGTTCACTTGCTTTTGGAAAATGTGGGGGGTTTAAAATCTCTTTGAATTTTTATGCCGCAACAAGTGAAAAGTTGTTTTGAAGAATATGAGCTGCCTAAATGTGGTCGTACTTTTATTGTTTATACAAGCTTAATTTTCTACAGTAAAAGGAAAAGACTGTTCATAAGCAATTGCTTTTTGTCTTAAAATATTCTCTCACTTTGACTGGAAAAATGCGACAACTTTGCAATCCTGAAATTGATATTGAGGTATTGTGTGAGGTTAGGGAAATATAGAATGTAAAGACGACAGGAGTCTGTAACTTGGATTCTAAATGTTTTTTGCTTTTTGATACATAGGAGTTAACTTCAAACTTACTTTAAAGCTGTTGGACTCAAGATACTGAATTTACTGTAGGTGTTTCTAGGAATTATTTATGTCAGCCCTTTGTATAGCTCCATTTTCCCTTGCACGATAGGCCTTGCAGAAAAAGGGGTCTTCATTTGTAGACAGTACTTTGAGTATGTGCGAACACTGCTTAAGTCCTTCCAAAATTCAGGAAAACCGGCTGCTTTTTGTTATCCTAATTCAGTGAATGAGGCTGTTGGTTTTTCTCAGTACACGCTGCCGTTTTAATGATTTGCAGCAGAGGTCCAGTGTGATGCAGAGTAGAATTGAAAGAAACAGCTTTACAGTTTCAAAACAGTTGGACTTTGAAAGATTCAAAGTTGTTGTTAGGTAAGTGGTATAACTTCTGAAAATGTTTCTAACTTAACATGCTTTCATTAAAGTTTTTGGTTAATTTCTTGATCAAATTAACCAAAAACACTTCTAAAAATTACTTGCTATACAATAATGTTGAAATTTTCTGGTTTCTAAGCTGACTATTTCAGTCATGCTCTGCATCATCCGCCTGAGGGCAGCTTCCTATTTAGTTATTGCTTTAAAATAGAAATTCAGAATGTAAAAGCCAAAGTGTCGTGTTTTTTTAGCAGTGTGAGTTTATATACTGTTGTAGTTCATCAGGAAAACTGGAAAAGAGCAAAAATTAAGATTAGTATCTGTTAATGACAAGTTAGTGGAAGGACTATTGTATAGTAATGTGGAAATTCCAAGAATGTGATTTGACACAAGTAAGGTGATACTTGGTGGCTGTGCCACATCTCCGTAACTGCAGTTCACTTGTGATCCTTCTGTGTCTTGGGGTTTTCTTGTGCATGTATATTTTCTCTCCTTTTCCCACAATTCCAAAATCATCAGACAAAGAGACTTCTTAAACCCTATTTCTGTTCAATTTCTTGTTCTGAGATATACTGTCATTTTAATGCAAATAATTGGTCTGTTTAGGAAGGTGGGGTTTTTACATTTGGAGCTGGAGGCTACGGTCAGTTGGGTCATAACTCTACCAGCCATGAGATAAACCCAAGGAAAGTTTTTGAACTTATGGGAAGTGTTGTGACGCAAATCACTTGTGGCAGGTAAGGTCTATTCTGTGCTAGGACTATGAATCTTATAAATTACTTATTTTGTGTAAAACTCCATTAATATTGTAATACGAAGTGTTGGGCATTTTTTTTCTTGCCCTTTTTGGTCAGGGAGGACAAGATGTTCTCTAACAAAAGATATTTAGAGACTGTACTGGGATTGTAAAAACATTCAGTAGAAGAACTAAAGGAAGTTACACTTGAGAGGCTGTGATTTTCCGAAGTAAAAGTGTGAATAATCACTGTGAAGTGTGAAGGTGATGTTTGTTGCTGTCACTTTATCATTTTCTGTTAAAGAACAAGTGTGTTTGGGGAGATACGCAAGCATCACTGTATATAAGTGTAATTTGTTTTGCGAAATACCTGTAACACTCTATGGTGCTTAAATTCCTAATGGGTTTTTATTGTTTGTATTATAATAGCACTCAAGAAATGGGAAAAATTCCCAGCACACATGAAAATGCTCTTGTCTAAATAATTGCATTCTAAGAAGACAAAATGAGGGAGGCAGCATAATTTTTAAGAGATGGGCACACTTTGTGATTTGGGTTAAAAAAAATAAGTAAATATAAACCTATCTTTCTGGCAGTTTGGTTGACATTGAGTTAGACCCATTGCCTTGTAATAGTCTACGTAAATTCAGTACTGGTCCTTCCCAGGTTCATGATAAGAGAGAGCGCACATAGAGCTGAGGGAATGGGAGGAGAAAGGAGATGCAGCCAATCTGGTAGAAGCCTCAGATTTCTGAACGTCTGGAGAGATGCTCTGAAGCTCAGGCTGTGGCTAAGCAGTGGTTCAGTCAGAACCTGTCATCTCCATTCCATGAACTTTTCCATGAAAATGGAATATTGCCTATTGGAGTATAAACAGACTATTGCCAGTGGCAGCATGTTGCCAGGAGAGAAGCGGGGTCTTTGATACTACGGGACCTTTAGCATACTGGCCTGCACGAAGCAATGCTTAGGTTTTTGTTACTGAATTTTGTTTGCCCTAGGCAGCACACGACTGCGTTTGTTCCTTCATCTGGAAGAATTTATTCTTTTGGACTTGGAGGTAATGGGCAATTAGGTACAGGAACAACCAGTAACAGAAAAAGTCCCTTCACAGTAAAAGGAAACTGGCTTCCTTATAGTACTCAGTGCCCTGTAACCACAGGTAAGCAATATCCGACTTATTTACTTCTTGGATTCCTTTTCCTTTATAGTGTCTTCCAAATCTTGAGAGTTAAACTAAGTATGGGCTATAATCCCTTTCGTCCAAACAGTTCATTTTCACTGTGCTGTGTTCCCTGAAGTCCATTTCTGCTGTAGAAAATACCTCTTTGTGGTATTGGGTTCAGTCCTTTGTTAGCACTGAATCTAAGACTTAGAACTGTTAGCATTTACCTCAGTTAAAGAGAGTCTTTAACTATTGTATTGCCAAGATCTGCTTCAGTGAGGTCATGTGATGAAGGAACCTTTTTCTAGTTAAATGTTGATTGCAGCATCTTAATCATTGCTCAGATTCACATTTTCACAGTTGTCTGGTTTTTATTCCTATTGCAGACAGTGAGGACTGTTATTGTGTAAAGAGAATTTTCTCGGGTGGGGACCAAAGTTTTGCACACTACTTTTATCCACAGGTAACAAATTAAATATCATTTGGTTCCAAAGTCTGTCAAAGTTATGTTTTAGTTTTTCTCAAAGTGCGTGACTACATTGTAGAATTTGTAGATCAGTGCGGAAGTGCAAGACACTAAGTCAATTTAGCAATTGCAGGACTTGGACCCGGGAATTGAGTGTTAGCAGTCAGTGAGCTCTTGAGGCTTTTTTTCCTGAGTGATGGATGCATTCACATATTTTCCTTTCATAAAGGACAAGGTGATTGAATGTTTGAGCCCTTCACCACTGCCTGTTGTCCTCATTTATTCCTGACTGCAGCTTTGCTGTCTTCAGCTCTGTAGCCATTTTAGCATACTGCGATGATGGAGAAACAAATGGAACTTTTTGGTAAAAATGATAGATGGTGACATAGTCTGTTATCTAATAGAATTTTATACTAGTCTTCAAAGTTAAGTTTTAAAAGGACAAGAGTTGATCTGTTTAAATTCTAGTATGGGGGAAAAGTCTAGAAGGAATTTACAGTAAAAATGGCAACATGGGAATATGATGGAAAAGAAATGCTATTAGAGAATGAGTTGGGAGGAAAAACAAGATTAAGCTGTATGATTGGTTTTCTATAGAAACTGTTTCCAATATAGTCCAGTAGATATTAGGCTATAGGAATTAATGAAGCATCAAGAGTTGAGTATCTGGGGTGAAAGCATATTTGGACACAAAGGAAAACAGATTTTAGTGGGACACATGTTTGTTATCAAGAAAAACTGAGTACAGGTGAGGCTTGCAAGCATTTGCTCCCACAGCCTGTTAACATTCTACAGAATCAACAGTTTTTCTGTTTTTTTTTTTCTTAATTCTGATTGAGATATGGCAACTATTGCTGTATTTGAGAGGAGCTTCATTAGCATGTGTAGACTGGAAAAATTACTGATAATATAGATTCTGATAATATACTGATAATATAGACTTCTCTATTTAAACTCCTTTTATAAAAACTCGCTCATTTGCAATTTTCTAATCACTGAAGTAGATTCTAACTAGTTGAGATAAACTGGAGACTGTCTGAGTGCAGTTATTGTGGCTTGTTCTGTACAAAAAGTATTAGCAATAGGTGG
Organism: Patagioenas fasciata; assembly: GCF_037038585.1. Classification (NCBI taxonomy): domain Eukaryota; kingdom Metazoa; phylum Chordata; class Aves; order Columbiformes; family Columbidae; genus Patagioenas; species Patagioenas fasciata. The sequence goes on from NC_092527.1 coordinate 9,121,011, forward strand.
ACTTTGATGCTGCAAAAGTATCTTTTTCAGTACTCCTTAGTTTAGTAATTTGTGTTGAAGTCTTTCCGAGTTCTGTGAGTACTGTACTCCTGGAACTTGTGTGCTGGCAAATTAAGGGTTCTCAGCCTCAATCTGTTTGTTTTCTCAGGTTAGTTTTTGGGCAGCTCACTTCCCTGAGTTGTTTCATTGTGGATTTAAAGGATGCTTCAGCTGGACACAAGGAAAAGGGGAAGAGGGTTTCTCATCCTGATCCTGTAGCGTGGGATCAGCAGTACTGATTTTTGGCAACAGCTACTCATTATGCTGAGTCAGCTTTGTTGTCTCACTGCACCCTCAGGAGAGCGATGTTTCCTTTTACTAGTTTAACCTTATTTTTGGTGCTGTTTGCCATCTCTTTTTGAACCAGTGCTGCTACTCCAAATGGTGGTCTTGATTCTGCTCTTGTTTACTATTATCAGTCTCACTGGAAGTAATTTGGTGTGAGCAGCACATCAAAATGTAGCTCATCTAATGATGCAGTAAATGTTCAGAGAAACATGATTCATTCTCAGATGAGTCTGATGGAAGTGGAGTGGGAGAGCAGCTATCTAAAAAAATTGAATGGCCCTTTTTCTGCAGGCTGACAGCCTGGCAGGGAGCTGACTGCCTTGTGGTGGCTTGTGTAAAGCTTGTTTAGTGCTCATCTTCTAGAAGAATACTCGTATGTTTAGGGGGTTTACCACGAAGTAAGCTGTGGTTTGAATTAACAGACTGATCTAGATGTTGTCAGTGGGTGCTTTCATAGTGAATGCAGAACTGCTAGAATACGGTAAATTTATTTCACAGTAGTAGTCTGGGTAGGCAAATTGTGAGTCAATGAGAAGATAAACCACCGGGTTGATATTTCTGGAAATCAATTTGTGTGCCTGATTCTTCACACTTTCTTTAAAATTTAGAACATGGTGCCACCAGATGATTTTAGGTATCCTGACCTCTTGAAGCAGATCTGGACTGTGAATGAAACGTTTATTCAAAGACTGCTGACTTTCCCACCTGGAAGACTTCCTGTAGAGATAGCTGAGTAAGTGATGTTGAGGAAAGAAGTTGTCTTTTATGATTTTTACATCTCAATTGGGCATTAATGGGGTTTTGCGCATACACAGCAAAGCTATTTTTAATGACTTACTTTATTACGTACAGAGCTTTTGCTGTGCTTTCTTTGCCATGCTTGTCAAGTAGTTTAGATCCTTCAGTCTGTGTCAGCTCTATCACAGTTTAAATGACAATAAAAGAGTAAATTAAGTTTCTAGTTGCACGTTGAAAAGTAACAGTACGTGTAAAGGAATATGAGAACAGCTCAAAGATTATTGCTTCTCTAATAAAGGAGGATGCAAAGAAATAAAAAACAAAATACAAAACTTGCTTTGATTAGAACTGTCTTAAGTCTTGAGTCTTGAATGGTGGTTTTATCTAGTGTTGTTTAGTCATATTAAAGTCAGAGTTCCATCCTTTGTACAGTGTAATTTCTTAGGGTTTAAATATAGGGGGTTTTATTGTGAATGCTAATTTGTTAAAAGAAAACAAAATAAATGTAACTTTTTAATATGAACGATTTCAGTGAAATTGATGGAACATTCTCCTCAGCTGGCTGCCTGAACGGGAGCTTTTTGGCTTTGAGGTAAGTGGTCGGGCTTTCAAACATGTATTCCTGTCAACAGAATGAATGGTGGCCACCTTCCTAGTGTCCCTCGTTCCTACTGTAACATAACACCTTCCCGGTATTTCCTTGTCTTGCTGTTCTCCGCAACTTGCAATCTAAACATCTAGCTCCTTCACTGCCGTGTGGTTTGTCAGCTGGCCCGACGCAGCATTGTCTGCTGCCGGCTTTGGAAGTGCGTGCCATCCGGCTGCTACCGCCTCAGCCAGCAAAACTCATTACTTATCGGCCGCAGGTTGCGTACAATTCAAGGGGAATATATTGCACAGCCTGTTTCAGATCCCAGCATTTTTACACAATTGTCTTGCAGTTAGAGATTATTTTTTTCAGTTGTTTCAAAGGTCATATAAAAAATGGAAATCTGATATTGTGATCTCTCACATTTTAATTTGTTAGTATAGTAATTAGGGCAAGAAGTTCAAGGTGGAAGAAATGCTTAAGTTGTTGAGAATACAGAATTCAGTCTTTTTCTCTGTGCTTTTTTCCATGCTGCAGCAATGATGATCACTACAAAACCAGCACTAAATTCTCAGGGGTTGATATGAATGCTGCTAGACTACTGTTTCACAAACTTATACAGCCTGACCACACTCATATATCACAACAGGTTTGTGCTGCATGTTTTCCTTATGTTGGGGATTCTCTTTCTGCCTTACACATATCCAGAAATACTATCATTATTCTCGCTCTGACCCTTTTAATAGCTCTCTTTACTCAAAAATATGTCAATTGCAAATATGTAAAACTGTGTTGTATTGTGCCAGTTAGGTAACACATCAGCATATTCTATGTTTATATTATTTAATAAACCGCCTTTTTTCCTAAATGTATAACAATCTAATTTAAACTCTTGATGATTGCTTTCTAGATGGGCATTTGTTTGAATTCACAATTGCATTAGAGTAAAATGAATTTTATGATGTGCTGTAGGTGGCAGCTAGTTTGGAAAAGAACCTTATTCCCAAACTGACCAGCTCCTTACCAGATGTTGAAGCTTTGAGGCTGTATCTCACTTTACCAGAATGCCCACTGATGAGTGATGCAAACAATTTCACAACATTAGCTATTCCTTTTGGAACGGCTATTCTGAACCTAGAAAAAGCTCCTCTGAAAGTTCTTGGTAAGAAACTGAATTATTTTCTCTTGAAACTAAGGATCTCCAGATGAAAATGTATAGATATTCCATCAGTGAAGACATGGTCTCAGCAACACCTTCTGCGTATTTACAGTTCTATGGAATTCCCCACTGAGAAGGTTAAGGGTTAACATTGCTTGATGCCTAAAAAAATGCCTGTTCTTTTGCTTCTGGGTGAGCTAACTGTCCATCCATATGAATTAATCTGGTGGCGTAATTTTTGGACTGATGCCATTTGGGAGGAATTGAACTGTAGTTCAGTGCATTTGATATGTGTCTTCACACTTTAAAGTGAAAATTATGTGATCAGACAGCTAACAAGCTCTAAGCAATTTACAGAAGTGTTGCAGAGCAGATGTTAAATTGTCCTTATTTTGACTGGAGCACCTGTTTTGTTTCTTCTGAGAGGTTCAAGTTTTCTCACTGATCCCAAGTTGTGGTCTTGAAATAGACAGCTGAGAATAGCTCTGTTTTTTTAACTCAGCTTCCGCACATCACCTTATTGTGACTCCTCTCACTTGAAATTCAGTTTAAAGAGTTGAGGTTTTAGAATATTTCCTTTTTCATTGGTATCTTTTTGAGAAAATGCTTCCTTCTTCAATTATCTTTGCCTTGCCCATCTCTTACGTTTCTCAGAAGTTTTTGGTAAGAGTAAAGAGCTTATCTGCTCTAAAGAAAAGCAAACTGTTTCTTTGAAATGTAGATATTTTTTGTGTTGCTTCACTTTCTCATTGCTCTCAGGACTGTTTGCTTAAGTCAGGATTTTGGGATTTGAGCCATCTGGTTTTATGTCAAAAGTTACTTCATGATATGGTCATGATAAACATATTGAAGTGTTGGTGTGTAACAATAGAGCATTTGAACAGAGGTTTCATTATTGATACAAAGAGTGTCTTGTCTAAAAGTCTGTACCACTCTTGTGTTAAACTTTTCTTTATTGGTTTGTTTGTGGGTTTTTTTTTTTTTGGGTGTCTTTGGTACCTGACAAGTATGCTTTCTAGCAAAACATTTTTAGTTAAAAGGATAGCATAAGATAGTATTGTAGTGGCAAGTACTAAGTTTGTGTGTTCACCATTTGTTGACAGAAAATTGGTGGTCTGTACTTGAACCTCCGTTGTTCCTCAAGATAGTGGAGCTCTACAAGGATGTTGTAGTCCACCTCTTGAAGCTGTGCAAGATGGGTGTTCAGGCTTCTGAAAGAAGAATACTCACCAGTTTTCTACACACAGCTTTCAGAGTTCTGGAAATATTGCACAGAGTACGTTTACATCCGTTTTAACCAGTCACTTCATCTGTTTGCTTTTGCCAGCATCTGTGTGCTGCGTAGTTGTTAAAATAGGTTACTAAAGAGTTTCAAATGCTTAGACTTGGATCTGCAGAGGTGTCTGTAGTTGTTGCATCTGGACCTATGAACCACTGGAATTCATGCTGATGGAATTGCCTGTTTTCTTGGGAACACAAACTGACCAAATCAGTTGTATCTGTGAGGGTATGTTTGAAAGAATTGCCTCTTAAGCTTGAAATGATAGCAAATAAGGTCACAAATGGAAGATAAGAGCAAGCTGTATTTTGAACAAGAAAGATCTGCACAGTTTTACCAAGACATTTATTTTTCCAATTTGTTTATTCCGTTTGTTAGTATTGTAACTTAATACATTAAAACTAAGGAACTTCCAACAAAAATGCCCTAAAAGATTTGTGTACATCACGGTGTATTATCTAGTGCCTGCTGAGGTTTTCCTTCCCACCTTGTTTTTTTTTCCCTCGAGTTTACTCTGGTCCTGTGGAATTTTGTGCTTATGTGCCAGAAGAGCATTTTAGGCACTCCTTAAGGTGCTGGTTAAGTACTGGGCACATTGGACCTCTGTGTGCTAAGCGTGAAACCCCTCCTCCCCAAGCTGTCATAAAGAATGGGAAAGATTTCTGCTTCAGAAATTGCAATTTGTATGCTATGGTTTGCCCAGCTTTTCTTTATTCTGTGTAGAGGCATCAAATTAAGGCTGGTAATAAGACTGTTTAGTAACTATCTTGTGTTAGAAGTACAAGATGTCCATTACAGATTCCCATATGGAAGGCTGTTGCTCTATAATAAATTATTATTTTTCTGCCTTGAGAATTTCTGTCACTGCTCACGCTTGCAGTAGCTGTAAATCATAACAGCTGAAGTTGATCTTAAAATCTTAAAGCCAATGGGTAATTGTAGAATTGTAATGTGACTCTCTTAAGTTCCTTTTTTGTTGAAACCAAATTTTTACTTAATATGTAGCTACATTGTAGAAATGCTTAAATTTGTACCTACTCCACAGCCCAGCTATTTGTATTGGTATAGGCTTAGTCATTAGCTGGTAAGGACTAAACTAAGATGAAAAAAAGGGGCAACGTATCTGGGGTATTTCATGGATTTAGAACCTGGTGGTTTGGTGTTTGGGAAAAGCAGGCTTAGATTATCTGCTTATAAAGACAGAACTGGGGATCTTGCTGTTTTGGCAGTTAATGGTGCTTCACAGTCCTTGGGAAAAGAAGTGTGTGTTAGCAAAGTATGGATGCTTCTGGATTCAAATCAAACTGTAGAGACAAGCCTTTATAGAAAGTTTTATTTCCAGATCTCTCTTTTTCTAAGCTTGATGTTTTTAAATAGAAACTGTGCTTCCGGTCACAGGTAGGAGAGATACTATTTGTAGTATAATTAAGAGTTCTTGAACCGTAGTTCTTAAACTTGTGCAAATACAGGAACACATATTTATTGCATTGTATACATTCATATATATATTCATCACTGTTTCTGTGAGATCATATGATGTTTCAAAGTGCCAGCACTGTGTTGTGTGATGCTGTATGCTCAGTTACTTTTTCTTTGTATCTTTGATAGGATTCTGAATAATCCGCATACCCCTGTCTTTAATACTGTATTTTGAATTCTTGTAGACGCTGTTGTTTTTCTAGCATTTTTTAGTAGCTGGGTATCTGTGGCTGATGTATTAAATGCTTGAAAAACATGGAAATTGTCCTTTTGAAAACTTATTCAAAGCACTAACAAAAAAATAAATTGTGCTTCTTTAGGTAAATGAAAAGGGACAAGTTATTCAGTATGACAGATTTTACATTCATGAGATACAAGATTTGATAGATATCAGAAATGACTATGTCAACTGGGTCCAGCAGCAGGTATTTGGAATGGTAAGTTGTGTTGGGTTTTATTTGGGTTTTCTGGTGGGGTTTTTTCACCCCATACTTTGTTTTGGTTTTGTCCCTTTAGAAGCCTGTAGATTCTCTAAATATGGGCACTTTCTTTTCATAAAAATATCTTCACAGATCACTGATGCTGAACAGACTCCTGTTATGTCAGGTACTAGCTAAGGAAGAACTGTTACATCGGTGTGCTTCTTGTAGGGTATCGCTTTTAGGACTGACACTGTTCAACATGTTAATCCGTCGATTAAAAAGTGATTTGGAATGCTGTCACTTGAGACTTGCCATGTCAAAAAAGTTGGGGAAGAGATGGCCTAAGTCAGATCTCCTGTGTAAACGGTTTTGATGACTTTTTCCTGCCTTCATGTCCGCTAGTTCCCCATATTCTTGCTTTTAAAATAAGAAGCCCTACTTGCCTATTGAACCAGTAATAATGAATCAAAACATTTTTTGCTGGTGTAATTTTTGTCATAACTTGAGGCAAAACTGTTTTCTTAGCTCCTTATTAAAATTTGGAGGGGGAAATACAGAAGAAAATAGAATCTCAGAAGTATTTGGAGTATTCTCAGAGAGAAACTTGGGAGGAAATACTTTTATTCTTTCAACAACAGAAAAATGAGTGGGGAAAAAGGTATTCTGGCCATCACTTTCTGCGGGCCATGGATGTCAATGTATTTAACTTCTGAGTTTTATACGCACGGTCAAATTTCATATTTGTTAGTTTTGTCATTACTTTTATTCTTTTTCTGCATTCTGCCTGCTGGGTGGAAACGAACTTGGCTTTCAGCGCAGGATAAGGAGGGTAACATGGCACCACATGGGTAACTTAGTTTCGTAGCACAGTTGAGGTCGCCTGTGGAAGTCTCCACTCAGTCCCTGCCATATGTATTGGCCTGTCTCAAATTCCAAGGGTCAATTGCTTTTTTCATGTCTTATCATAGGCCCAAATGATTCTTGCGACTTTATCATAAAGCAGTGGAGTTCTCTTGTATTTTTAAAGTTTTGCTCATAAAAAGTCTTTTGCATTTAATTTTAACATGCTACAGTCATTTGAGAATGAAAATACATAAGTAAAAGCAAATGTAATGTCTTATTTTATGGAAATAAACATTTAAAATGTTGAATTTTTTGCATCCAAGAAAACATAATACTTTAATGGACCTTTTTAAAGACAGGTGTATAGGGTGTCGGAAGGCATGGCTGTGTTTGGTAGATTAGAATGTTTATGGCTGATATTTACTTCTCAGTGAACATCCTCTTGGGGGGGAAGCTGTAGATAAATATTTTTAGTTCTACATCAGAGATGAATAATTAATGCAGACACTAATGCTGCTTTTTCATCTTAATTATTGCTACCTTTGTGCAAATGCTGTCATAGGATGTCAACCATGGATTAACTGAGGTAAGATTGGTTGCAATCTAAGGAAATCAGAAATATGAATGTCAAAGATTGTCTGGTGTGTTCTGTTGGGAGTAAAGCTTTAAGTTAATATGGCTGTAATCTGAAAAGGCTTTCCTGGGGCAGAACCATGTAATTCTTTGTATTGCAAATTTAGAGCAGCATTTGAAAACAAGGGCTACTTTAATCATATCTACTTGCTGTACTAAAAGTTCTGAAATTAAAATGTACTAAGAGTGTGTTGTGTGTGTTTTGGGGGGGAGGAGGGCATGTTCCGAAATACTAAACAATTGAAAATCTACTTAATTTTCCTAAAATGTTTTGGTGCTTCATTGACAATGAGTAAAGACGTCTTTCTCTTTTCAGTAAAATAGATGGGCACTATTGCAATGGGTTCTTTAACCATGATTATGGTTTTTAAATAAGCAGAGGTATTCTTCTCATTCTAGTTAACAGATGTTCCTGTTACAATTTGCACATACCCATTTGTATTTGATGCCCAGGCAAAGACAACTCTCCTACAAACAGATGCGGTCATACAGATGCAGGTAGGAGTCTTTTAGTTGGTTTTAAACTTATGAGTTGTTTGTTTGTTTTTTGTGTTTTTTTTTCAGTTGGGAGTCTTGGGGGGTTGTTGTTGGTTTTAGTTTTTTGTAGGTTTTATGTTTGGGGTTGGTTTGTTTTGTTTTTTCTTCTCTCCCCTCTATCTCTCCCCCTCCCTCTTTTTTTTTTAAGCTCTGTGTATTGTCTTTTCCGTAAGAATGAGGCGTCTAGTTTTAATCTCAGAGGGTATCCATGATAGAAGCTGGTGGTTTTGGAATCTCATTGAAATTAGATTGGTAGATAAGTTCATGAATCTAAGAAACTTCTTCTGATTAATGAGAACATCAACAGCCCTAAATAGCTGAGAGGATCTTCAGTGGTTTCATGATTCTGTAAGCAGAACTGAAACCAGTGTGATGTGGTGAGCTATACTTTTGTTCAGTGTTTGGATTTATTTTAATATAATATTTAATACATATAATCCATACCTGTTCAGTTGCTGTAAGGATCTAATAAATCATATTCTTAAAAAAATAAAGGACACTACAGCAAAAGTAACAGCAGTAAGAGCACCAGCCCTCCCCCATGTTTATAATGTTTAACATAATAAAAATTATTGTCCTGAGTATGAAACTAAACAGGAGAGGTAAGTCATGCTCAAGCAATGGGCTCATGTAGAAAAGTACTAGCTTGCTTTTGTTATCATAGTTCATAACAAACATTGTTTCTTATGCCTTTGAAAATGTAGATACACAGTCAATACCAGCATTTGGTGAATTCAGGAAAATGTTCACATTGAATATTTCTATTAATGATAATAATAGTATTAAAACACACCAACTTGCAAGAGTTCTTATCCACATTCAGAACATTTGCAACAGTATTTTGGTTTTGAACAATTATAATTCAGAATTTATAATACAATTTAAATAGATGAACACATTGCTTTTCCTTCTTTGAATTAGTTTTTAATGGATGTTTTCATGCCGGATTTGGATCTTACTCTTCTTTCGATTAAGTGCCATGTTTTCTTGCTTCCTTTCGTTATCCGAAGTATTTTGACCAGAATGTCAAAAAGTGTATTCTAAAACTTCCCTGAACATTAGCATTGATGAAGCTAATGGGTAAAGGAAAATTATTGCCCAAGATAAAAGGAATATAAAGAAAATTTGGGAAAATTCAGTAGCTCTCATAATAGCTATTCTCATTCATATCTTCTGCATTTCTCAAGACAAGACTTATGGACCTTTAATGCTCCCAGGAACCTTGTGGTACCTGCTGACACTTTGTGTTGTTGTTTTTTCCAGATGGCTGTTGATCAGGCTCACAGGCAGAATTTGTCTTCTCTCTTTCTGCCAGTATTTGAATCTGTCAACCCATGCCTGATATTAATGGTACGGAGAGACAATATTGTAGGAGATGCTGTGGAAGTCCTAAGGAAAACAAAGAATGTAGACTACAAGAAGCCACTCAAGGTATTGTCAGTACATATTGCTCAAAGTGTCTTTCACTGATGTGCCTGTAACTGAGAATAGTTCTGGACAAATCTTGTTTCACAATCCGTTTTTAGTTCCGTGCTAATCAGATGGTGTGTTTCAGGTTATTTTTGTAGGGGAAGAAGCTGTTGATGCTGGAGGTGTTCGCAAAGAATTTTTTTTGCTCATCATGAGAGAGTTGCTAGATCCCAAATATGGAATGTTCAGGTATTACGAAGGATCCAGGCTGATCTGGTTCTCTGATAAGGTAGGGTGCTATCTACAGTAATTAATTTTCTTTTAACTTACAGTATTTGTATTAATAATATATGAACATAGTGCTTTGTAGTATTTTTATTTCAAGAGGAGAAGCTGAAAGAAGCATTCTCAAAAAATGTTTATTTTTGTCATCGTTAGATCAAAAGTTTGCCTTTCTCTAGTTCCCCATTCCTCACTTAGTCCTGAGCACTTGTCCCCAACCCAGACAAGTTTAGTGGGAAGAAGTGCCAGCCAAAGTAAACTTGATTCCAAAAGCAGAATCAGTAAATCAAGGTGGTAGAGAAAAATCCTTGAAGTGACATGTTGGATGGGTCTTTCTGCGTTCAGTCACATTCATGGGTCTGTTCTGTAGGTAGTCATCTGGTCATACTTCCTCAGAAGTTTTGATCGTGGCCTTTTTAGTCCTCTTTCAGGATGTAACCACCGACTAGGGTGGATATATCACAAATACCTGAATGTTAACATTTCTGCAGTTGTGTTTTTGGCCTTGGTTATTAACTCCAAAGGAGTCAATAGTGAGCTCCTCCCTCCTCCTCCCAAAAATGCTTTTTAAAAAATTGACCTGTATTTAAGCACTGAATAGGGCGATAGTAAGTTACTGACAAAAACAGAATCTTAATGCTCTACTTTCAGCAGTTATGCATCACATATAACACAAAATGTGATGTATCTCAGGGTTTTTTTTAAGTAGAAAGAGTTCTGTTGGATTTCAATCTATCATCTGGTTAAAATCCTGTTTACCTCGATACTTACAGATACTTATATAATTAAAGAAAATAGAAATGAAATTCCCTCAGATTATACTGCACTGTACACTTTTTTCTGGACTCTAACATTAAAACAACTTCTCTATTTTAAACCATTTTGTCTGTTTTCTGTTCTTAGACCTTTGAAGACAGTGACTTGTTTCATTTGATTGGTGTTGTCTGTGGGCTAGCAATCTATAATTTTACTATTGTAGACCTTCATTTCCCTTTGGCTTTGTACAAAAAGCTATTGAATAAGAAACCATCCCTGGATGACTTAAAAGAGTTGATGCCAGACGTTGGCAGGTAAGCAAGAAAGAAAAATGAATGTTGCTAGGAATTAATTTTTAATTCAACATTTTCCTTTAAAGATTTTAGAAGAAAATAATATTAGAAATTCAAAACCTTTGAGTTTCAGCCATTAATTTTATAAGCCTAAGTATGAACATGGTTTTAGTTCTGAACAGCTTATTTAGTCCATCAAGGAAATGTTTTTGCTTATTTTGGGAACAAATCCATGCTAAGTGTCTGCCATTGGATAGGGACTTGAATGCACTAACAGGTAGGAGGTTCAAACGAGTCGAAGTGGATGTTTGATTGTCTCAGTGTTGTAAATGCGAAAGTTTTTGTGAGTTTAAGGAAAAATTAAACAAGTTAATGAAAGAGCCCATCAATGGTTAGTAAGTCCTCACTACCTCTGTTTCGGGAATCCCTCAGCTGAAGAATCAAGATATGAATCTTTTCCCACCTGAGGATAACCAGAAGGAAATAATGTTACGAGTAATAGTAAAACGATTGTTTGAGATTTCCCAGTGCTGCACAAGGTACAAGACAGTGAGCTAATACAGGAAATAACAGTAGAAAGATTGGGTTTTTTAAACTTATCAAAGTATAAAGAACACTTCAAGAGAATACATTCATCTTTCTTACTTTGTAACTTACTTTGCAGGGGAATGCAACAGTTACTGGACTATCCAGAGGATGACATAGAAGAAGCATTTTGTCTTAATTTTACTGTAAGTTATAACTGCCTCTGGAGTGTTTGTGCAAAAACATCAGCTGCTAATTCCCATGAATTTTAGTATCTGTGTCTGCATTCATGTTGCTGTGAGTTAAGTGGTGGGAAGAACTCCACACAGGAAATAAGATCTATACTTTTGTTGTTTGTTTTAAATAGATCACTGTGGAAAATTTTGGTACAACAGAAATTAAAGAGCTTGTTCCTAATGGTGCTGGCATTCCTGTAGTCAAACAAAATAGGTGAGTTCTCTGGGTTACAGGGTAGTTCAGTGTTGCTGTCTGCCTTGGGAATGGAACTGGGCTGCTATAAATACCTTTTGCCAAACTGTTACGCTAACATTGTAGCAAAACTACTTTGGTTGTTTTTCCAAGCTGTTCTCATGTGTATTGTGAAAATAGGTATAGTATTTGAGGATTTACCAGCTGTGGAGAGGATATCTAATTATACTCAGAATGTATAATACTTTTTTTTTTCTTTTCCACGGTGAACTTAGAAGAATTTTGAAGCTCTTTAGGGCCCATTTTTGACTATCTGGTCTTCATTTTATAAGATTAAAAATGGTTGTGGTTCTGTAGAAAGTCTCATATAATTGGGATTTAGTGAGTAAGGATGAAAACTTCAACCTAGATGCCATTATGTGGCAACTATTCGTATAAAATCTTAGAGAAGTCTTCCTTTTGTAGAGTGGATAAATTGATCTCATGTCACGTAGTGTTATTGTCAGGAAAGTGTGTGAGGCTGGATGATGTTTCCTTGGCCAAGGGTTCTGTTACTTCTGTCTATAAAAGAAGCCTCTCCCACCCTTTGTTTCCTTTCTGCTCCTGGAGGATAGGCAGAGTGGATCTGGTGATGCTTTTGTCCCTTTTTGCAGAATACTGCCATTTTCCTATCTCTCTCTGCCTATTCCTCTCAAGCATTCCTGTTGGAATAACTATAAAAACTCTATCACATCAAGGAATTTTAGTTCTTCCCGCCAGTGCTGCTGAAGAAAGTGTTTCCAACAAGACATGAGAAGTCCTTACAACAAAGCACAGATATCAGGCCGTCTCTTTCACAGCGTCCCAGCTCCTTTGCACCTATATTTATACTGCATAAGACTCAAATGTCCATTTGAAGCTGATTTGCATTTTTAGTGCAAACATGGTAATCTTTTTCATTAAAAAAATGCAACAGTGAGTTTGACTAGTTGATTTCAAGGCACTGCATGTAATTCAAGCCTGTGAGCTTGTCACCATTCAGTCCAGTTCAGGACAATGCATACAAATAAGAGAAATGTTCATAGTGGCTGAAGTAAGTAACACTAAATGTTACTGGTTTTCTGTTGCACATTACCAGCTCTTGTCTTGGGGGTGTGGTGGGGAAAGACATTTATGTGCCATTTTCACTGACCTGAAGCAGAGAATGTAATTATATATTAGGATCCTTTTTGCTTGACTTCTTGTGCTCTGTTCTTCACTCTTTGATTGATAGAAGAGTGACAATGTGCTGCTTTTTTTTTTTCTTTCCCCTCTCAGTGTTCTTTTTGTCTTCTTTGGACAGGCAGGATTTTGTGGATGCCTATGTGGATTACATCTTCAACAAATCTGTGGCTTCCCTATTCAGTGCATTCCATGCAGGCTTCCACAAAGTATGTGGAGGTAAAGTTCTTCAGCTCTTCCAGCCCAGCGAGTTGCAGGCAATGGTGATTGGGAACACAAATTATGATTGGAAAGAACTGGAGAAGGTAAGAATCACATTAGCTGTTTGTTTCATGTATTTTTAATTTCACGATGCGAAAGCAGTGTCCTTTTGAGCTCTGTTTAAATTAATGTGACTTCCAGCCTTCATTGCATTTGATTGCATGAATGAGGAGTATTTTTTTTAAATGTCAGTGAATGAAGACACTAAAGTATTATGTGACTTCCTGCTTAAAGTTTTCCTGAATAATTTGTGAAGGAAATCAAACGTAGAAGAGAAAGGAAGAAAAATCCACAAAACAAAAGGGAGCTGTATGCAATGGATTATGTTAGAAGGGGAAAAGTGAACAAAATGCACAGTTAATAAAAGTAGAAAATCGTGATTGCCAAAACGTGCTGTGAGACATGGTCACTACATTCTTTGGATTGAAAATGCTTTGGAGTGCGTGAATCTGTCCTTAAAGTCAGACTGAAGTGCTCAAAAAAGTTGAGCAAGGAAAACAGCAATATATCACTACATTATCCTACTAGTTCTGCATGCGAACAATAACCTTATTTCCTGCTCATTTTAGAATACAGAATACAAAGGAGAATACTGGGCAGACCATTCTACAATTAAAATGTTCTGGGAGGTTTTCCATGAGTTGTCTTTGGAGAAGAAAAAACAGTTTTTGCGTGAGTATTTGAAACTACTTTGCAGAAATTGCTAATTGAACAGGATCCCTATGATTTCAAGATGTTGCTAGAAGAGGGCAGATGTAAGTATTTGTCTGTAATGATGTGATTATTTGGAAGAAAAAAAGTCATAGTAGAAGAAATTGATTATGAAGTAGTCTCTGGTTTTGCTGGGGATGTCCTGAATAATTCTGAGTGGTGGGCGGTTACAAGATCACAGTAGATAAGAGCAGCATTTAAAAACAATCAAAACCAACTAACCAACAACAACAACCACCAAAAAAACCCAACCACACTACAAAAAAAAACCCACCCCAAAACCAGCAACCTAAACTGTACTGGTGTCGTTTATCTGATGACTAGGATTGTTCGTTCTGTGTTTTGACAAGTTTCACATCCTACAGTTTTTTCATTGCACACAGATGGAATTTTAGAGTTATAACTGAGATACCTCAGGTTACTGATACGAGTAGAAATGTACAGGGAAAAAACAAAGTTACGGAAGCTTTCTGTCAATGAGCACTTGTTGAGAATACATCGTAGATTAGTTTCCAATTCAGGTAAGTTTCTTACCGAACAAATGTGTGTATTTACAAGATGCTTGCAAACGCTCAGTAACAGTATAGACAATGGATTTTAAGTAAGAAATTCTACATCAACAACTTCTTACTCTTTGGGGGCTTTTCTGTGGTTTTGTTTGTGTAGTGGGGGGTTGTTTGTTTGGTGTTTTTTTGACTGGTTTCCTATGCTAAAATGAAATCTTTGCCTTCATGTATTACTTGTTATGTTACAGTTACCAGTTTGTACGTCTAAGGTGGAGATTGGTTAAGTCATTATTCCCTGTTTTTCAGACTTCTTAAAACAGCTTCAATGTGGACAGCTAACTACTGCTGGAGTAATTAAAAATGCAAATAACAATTAGAACTGCATGTATGACATATACAATGTTAGTCTCAAAATACTTTCAAGACTCTACTTTTTCTTGACAGTGTTTCTGACAGGCAGTGATCGCATACCAATTCTTGGGATGAAGTGTCTTAAACTAGTGATCCAGCCAACAGGAGGCGGAGAAGATTATCTTCCGGTAGCCCACACTTGCTTTAACCTCCTTGATCTTCCGAAATACACAGATAAAGAAACTCTGAAATCTAAGTTGATCCAGGCTATAGATCACTACGAAGGTTTCAGTTTAGTATAACTTCAGAAATGAGAGCTCTGTGTAATGTGGGATCATTAAACTATCCTTCTGTGTCTTTCTTGTGGTGGTAAATTCAGTGGATTAAATGATGGAATTGATAATATAACTGATTATTTGCGAAAACGTTCAGTGGTACGGATATTCATGGGAGCCAAAAAACATTTACAAAAATGAGGAGCTGTCTTAACACATCCCTTCTTGTACAGAACCATGTGGATTTTGCCACTTAGAATAAAAATGAGAGTATTGTGAATGAGAGTCAAGTTTCACTAACATGAATTAACATTTCACCTTATGCAAACAGTTTGGCGTGTGAGTGCATGAGAGACTTGCTTAAGTTTTTCAAATCACTTAGTAAGAACATTTAACTTTTTCCCGATGAATTCACTTGGTAACTTTTCATTTTGTAAATAATAAATTTTTGTGATAAAACAAATATGTTCCAATAGCAGTATGATTTCTATTGCTTGTAATTGAATATGAGCTCATTTTATGGCTTTTAACAAAAAAGTGACTACTCTGATTTCTGAAGATATATTTTTCTGGTTTGTTTTAAGAACCTTAATAAAAGTGATTGTTGAAGAGACATTCATCTTCACAATGTACAATCCGTGAAGCAGTCACTTAGTGCTGGTACGAAACTGCATACAATGGCATTTTTAATATGTGAATGGACAAGCTGACTTAATACACTTTTATTTTTAAGGACTGATTCTGTAATGAAGTGGACACAATTATAAAAGAGGTTAATTTATCATTTGGAACCTCTGCAGCCATGTGTCAAGAGTACAGCTTCAAAGAAAAAGATGCACCAGACAGTCGTTGCTGTCAAGAGGTTAAACATTTATTTTTAAATGCTGAAAGCATAGTTTATGGTTTCTAGTAGAATTTTCACTTTTTTCCAGTTAAATGCATTTGGAATAACTCTTTAACACACCCCCCTCCCCTTTTCTTAAGATTTTATTTTTAGTATAATTGCCCTGAGACAATTGTGCTTGGCCTGGACACTTTCGGATTTGACTTTCCTTCTCTGGTTAAATTCCAGATTTTGTGGTGTTAATTCATATGTGACTTGCAGCTGTGAAACAAATATTTATTTTTTTTAGATTTTTAAATGCAGTGAAAAAATTCAAGCTATAATAAAAGACTTGAATTAAAACCTTTTGTTGGTTGATGTGTATGGATGCTGGCATGATGCACATTTCTTAAATTGGAGGGCAACTTCTGCATGCATTAAATTGAGGGCACAGCTGGGATACCAAGATCTCACTTTAAAAGTAGGGAAATTCATTCATTGTAATAAATCGTATGACTTGTGGTTTCTGTGCTGGCAGGAGAAGTGAAAATAATACAAAGCAGTCAGTACAGTTAAAATCATTCTTTTTTCCTTAACACTTGTGTTTTTACAGCTTTCTCTGCAGTGTAACCTCTAGTAATTTCTTTGTATGCAGCCTGTATTCTGTCTTTTACAACATTTGTTACCTGGCTGGGAAACTTTCCCTCTTGTGAAAAACAAGAAACGAACAAATACTGAAGCAGCTTAATCTTACTACATGTGGAGGAAAGAAGAAGAGGGGAGGAAAAAAGGTATTATCCTTTCATTCTGTCAGGTAAAACACTCGTTTTAAATTATGGAACACCAAGATTGCAAATGCAAATATTCAAAACTCAAGAAGTGGCGAAAGTAAAGCTGACTTCTTCCTTTTTCCCTTGTGTATTATTATGTGGTTAAGTGCTGTTTCTTTTTGATGGGATTTTTGTTTCATTCAGTGCACACAGTTGATGGTGTTCAGTGAACAGGAGAGGGTTTCTGTGTTCAGTTGCGCAGGTCCAAGTCTAATTTAGTGCATAACATCTCCACCCAGCACTATAGTATGTATTTAATTTCCCTGTGGGACTTTCTCTAATATTCACTGAATTGTATTTTTCATCAATATTGAGCCAAAAGATGAGTGATAGCCTTATTCTGTAGGTGAGGGGCTCTGAGACAGAATCCAAACCATAGTGACTGAACACTTGCTGATCTGTTGGTGACCGGTTCAGGATGTGCTGGAGAACTTAGATGTCCTTTATCCTTGAAGTGCAGTTGTTGACTAAAATTGCTGTGGCAAAAGTTTCTCCAGCATCAGCAAGACGTATTTCTTACTTTCTTGGAACATTTAGTGGCCATCAGGAAGTACTGGGAAGGCAGGGGTGGTGGGTAGTTGGTTAACTGCCAGTTTTAATACTTTATTTCATGTCTCAAGTGTGCAAGTTTTCTAAACATTTTTTGTTGCCTAATGCGAGTGTGATTTGTGTGTGAGGGCTGGTGGTTGAGCAGAGCAGTGGATTCACTGCTGGAAACCCAGCTCAGCTGGACCTGGCCCCGAGGGCTCTGGGAGCTGATCTGCGTGGGGGGCCGTGTGCTTTCAGAGGAGAAAAGGAGTTTTCTGGAGGCCACCGCTGCATGGGGGCCAGCAGGTCACGGCACCAAAGGCACTGCAGACCAGCTTCAGTCAGGCTGGCTTTTTCTTTCTTTTCCCAAGGGGGCAGATGGAAAAAAGCAGTTTACTCTGTAATGCCTTACAGGAGCTGGGATATACCTTGACTTTAGAGAGTATCTTTTTTAAAGCTTTTAAGATCTAACTAGAAATCAATAAGAACCAGAAGAAATCAAATGACAATTTTAATAGACTTTAGAACAGAGTGTACGAGTATAAAACACTGGTTTTGTATTTCAAAAGTTGCAGGAAGATAGCCAGTCATTTTAAACAGTCTTCTACAAAACATATGCCAGTAGATTACATAAAAGACACTATATACAATATAAAAGAGCAGAAAACAATCCTCACTGTAAAAATAATTTAAAACAAAGTATTTCAATTTAAAATATCTCCTATAGCACAAACTAATACATTGTGACATGCAAGTGAAAACTAAACATATTGCGTTCTTTAGTGTAGCCAAATAAGAGCTGTATTAAATTTGGACAATGAGACAATGTGCCAACATATTCTGATGAATACAGGAGGCTGTTCTTAAATATTTATTAACTTGATGTATCGTGTAAGAACAGCTACTATACATGTTCCAAAGTTTAACAAATATTAAAGCAAGGTATATGAATAATCTACATCATAGGGTTCATTCAGGCCAATGTTGAAGTGGTTTATAGAAAAATGCTGTTTCACTGACTACTGCACTGAGCAATTTTACAAAATGGTTCTAAAGGCCTGGAAATGGTCCGCGCTTGAAAATCTGCAACATGTAGTTTTAAGGCAGCCTAGCACTGGACTGCACTATGTCAGCATTGGAGGGGCTGCTTTGCTTTTCGTCTATCTGCAAGGTGGAGCTGGCAGGTGGAAAATCATTTGCCCAGGCCGAGAGCTGAGCTCAGCCTGCGTGTGCCGGGGCGCTGGTTCGGTGGGTCTGTGCCCCTCCGCAGCGGAGCGGAGCCAAGTGGCTCTCAGTGCAGCTCTCCTGTATCCAGAATGATAAAGGAAGAGCTTATTTTTGTGCACGTCGTCACATGCTGGTAGAAATACTGTTCTGAACTGAGCCTAGCTTCCACATTAGAGCCTTGGCAATTTATCAAATGCTATTTTTAATACAAGCTGCACTATATTTGACTTTCATGTACAACGTGACAAACTTTGACCGCAGGGGATCCATTTTGCTTAAAATGCCACTATTATAATTGCTACGGAGCCAACATCAATGTCTCTTCGCGTCCACAGGAAGCGTTAAACCCAGTAACCCATGCGTTTTCACAGCACTCATCAGTCTAAAAACCAGAGGATTTCACACGTGCTCATTGTCTTGTTTCCATTTAACTATCTACTCACATTTAGGTATGTCTCAAACATACAAAGTAACTGTTAAAGCAAAAAATTAGCTGCCACAGTAGGTTTCAGAAAATGCCAGTGTTTAGTGACAGACTCGGCGAGAATGAAAGGTTTAGCAGAAGTGTTAAGAGGTTTTAAATAAACAAAACTGTTACAAAGCGAGAGGTGTGAAAAATACCATTCTTTGGTCTAAATTAGCTGTTCCCTTTATATTAGTTTAACATTCCAATGGCTTTTTCAAAACTGTTTAAAAATAATATAAGCTGAGATTCATTAAGCAAAAATATGTATTATATACATGGATGTCTGCCCAGACAGATGAACTTAAAAGTGAACATAGTGACAATTGTTTAGATATTCCTAGTACCTTAAAAAAAAAGATGAGTTAGTGTTGAGTGCACAGTAATAGAATTTTATTGAAAAAGGTAAAAAACTAAGCATGAAAATCTGTTTTAGTTGTTTATAAACACTACATCCTTATGGTTTTGTTGCTCTAAATTCAGACGTAAACATTCATTCTGACATGCCAAAGCTCCTAATGCTGGTGGGAAGTTCCTGTAACCAGTCAGTGATCACGTTACAACGTGTCGCTTGGATGATCAGTCCCTGCAGCTTCGTTTGTATCAGCTGATTCATCAGCTGCCAATTCCTCTTGTTCAACACCATCTTCCCCAAATCCAGGTTCCTCTTCCCTTTCGGGAGCATCCTCCTCCTCTATGCCATTGTAAAACTCCTCGATCTCACTCTCATCCTCCACATCTAAGCTCTGACTACGACACGAACCACTTTCGCTGCTGCTTCCGCAAGAGCTAGAAGATATGATGTCGTCTTCAGAGTCTGAGTAGACCTCAGCACCATGGAAAATATAGCGGTTTGGTGGTAAAAATAGATACTGAGTACCTGAAACAGAAGTGTGAAAGTCAATTAAAGGGTGAAAGAAATTATTCGGAAAAGACCTTGAAGACTTCTGGTGAGAAGGTACCTGTATTTTTAATATTGAAACTTCACCAACAAATCAGGTTACAGTGGAAACCCGTTTATTTCAGTGTACCATCAGGAGCAGCACATAACAAATGCTTCCCTGGAAAGCTCCGCATTCCTTCTTTCCCCTCCCTTGAACTGTAACGTTCAACAGCCACTGTCATTGGCACAGCTGTTCACAGCTGGATTGCCAGGATTTGTAACAGAACTGGCACCCGCTGCACAGAGTCCTTGACGCAGCTTAAAAACTGACGTGGCTTTATAGAAAGTTGCAATTTAACACCTGGTTCTTCATCCACACTGATTTTGTAGTGTGGTAACTCATTCCATTGAGAGACAATGCACGGGAGGCTCCCCAGAAAGTCTTAAAGTTTCCTGCAAAACGTGCCTGGCCCCAGCTGCGAGATTTGCTTTCCAAGGCCGGTTCTCCAGGGCGCCCGTACCCAATGCTGACTGTGTGCAACCAGCCTCTCAACACCTGAGCATCACACTCAGGGTTCTGAAAATGCATTTGAAAATGGTAGAAACCGATTTATTTTTGATACTTGCCTTCAACCTCCTAAACGTTGATCTTTTAATGGGGTATGTAGTCACTGGTTATAAAACCTATTATGAATTACAAAAAAATTTCCTGTTGCACAAAAGAAATAAATGATACAATGATGAGTTCTGTAGACATTTGTCTGAACAAAAATAATCACCAAAACCCACTGATTCCCTCAAGGGTAACTTATTTATTGCTTTAAACTAAGTCTAGAGTAAACATCTGGGCCAAAAGATGTAAAATACTGAAATGAGTTAGCACTTACCATCCAGCCTTTTGCTAATCTGTTCTTTTGCAGGTCTGTTTACCCAGCACTTCTTCAATAGTTCATTTTTTTCTTTATTTTCTCCACTGTTAGATCCATTTTCCTTCATCGTTTCAGAGTTCATTAATTCACTAGTGGGATTGTCAGGGTTTTCTGGCGATGTCTGTGTGTCCTGAAGCTTTTCCTCTGTGCAGGTCCCTTTAGTTTCCGAGGCAGGATCGCAGTTTTCTGCCTTACATTCCGCTGGTGGTTCTGCAGACACCACCAAAGTGTCTGGTGGGGTCGTTCCTTCTGGTGAACTAGAGTCTTCTGAAATATTGAGAGGGGTGGGCGGGAGCTCGGCCGAGTGCATTTCCAGCTCCTTGTGCGTTCGGGGAGGCTTTTCTGTTATTTCGGAAAGTTTTACTGAGTTGTAGCAAAGTTTTGTATATTCGCTACCTAGCCGTTGACATAATTCGTTAATAATAACATCACAGTCTCCAAGAAGCTCCACGTCAAAGTGTAGATGAGGCAAAGGTTCCCTATTAATTAAGATCTGAGGCACTTCATGGGGGATGGAACCTATGTATAGAAAAGAGAACTTACAGGTAGTCACTTCACTTCCACTTTCAGCAGAATCCTACTTAGAAAGTTTGATTCCTCAGACTTTTCCTGTTTTCACTTGGCACAAGATCAAAACAGGTCAGGAACAAGACAAGCAAATCTCAAGTGTAACAACAGCACTTTGACGTACTATGCAGGCCATAGCCTATCTAGATTTTTCACCCATTTTTTACAGTAAAGTGTTCCTCTATGCCACCACTGAGAAACACAGCCACAGAAATATTAACTACAGCAATGTTTGCTCAAGTGTTAGATTATTAAAACTGGTACTATAATTTTTGGAAGGAATTGTGTTGACTTCGTGCATTCATGTTATGTCCTTAAACGCATGTGAAGAAGATCTGCTGGCAAATGACATCCCTTAATTACATCCCAACATTTCCAGGTACAGCCTGTGCTGTACAGGGCTGCTCAATCCTTTGCTGATATTTAGGCTTCCAGAACCCGCAATTTGTTAATGTAGCATTGATTCCTCAGATAACCAACTCAGCAAATGCAGCTCCAGGACACAGGCAGAGCAATGGTTTGTGCAGTGGATCCCCAGTTCCCATCAGCCCAGACATGAGGTTCTGTTGTGATGACCGAGGCCGTGGCTGTAGTGCCGTTCCCAGGTCACAGCAGCTACTAAATGCATCTGCTCAAGCTCTACACGGGAGGAGAATTTCTTTAGTACCAGTAAGTCTTGCCCTCAGTAGGCAAAGAAACCACCAGTCATGGTATTTTCTCAGCCTTCCTGAAAGGCATTTACCTATAATTTATAGTAGCAGAGATATTTTTCCGCATCATTTTTGAAAGGTAAAGGTCCAAATGGTCACACACTGTAGCATTTAGTATTAGGTACTGACTTGAAAATAAACTCCAATTCGAGACACCTGATGTACTTGATCTGATTTTCTGACCCTACATTTATACTTTTAAAGATTATTCCTTTCTGAATCTTTCCAGTAACTCTGAAAGCATATTCCATGCAGGGAGAGAAATTAATTGAATCTCAGAACAAAGTCATTCAAGTTTTAGGAGAGTGGTTTTTCAGCTTATCACTACCTTGAGCTCTGCCTGGAGTGTACAGAAAGCACTTGGAATTTGTTACTTTCTCTATATGGCATTTCAGCTTTCCATAGGCAATCAGTTTTCATCTTTGAAACACAGATGTTTAATCTATTTTTTTCACTGAATTAAGCCAAAAGCATTTCTTGGAGCTCTTAACTGAGAATTTCACTTTTGATCCAAATTTTTGGAAGACAGTATTACCAGAGACAGTAACTTACTTGGAATCAATGCTACTGGTCTTACTTTCAGTGAAGACCCAATGACAATAAGGAGATCAACTTCATTTTTGTCGTACTTCATGGCGCGATGGAACTGCTCAGGCAAGTTCTCTCCAAAGAACACGATGTCCGGCTTCATGATAGCGAGGGGCTCATCAGGTGGACATCTGGGACATCTAGGGACAACCTGCAGTACAACAGCTGCTGCTACTACAATTCAAGGCTGCACCCTTGAAAAACCTCAGATTTTAGCAAAACTGACACTTAAATGCATAACAACTCCCTCTTGTACACAGAATATAGCAGAAAAAAGAATACAGAACTTAGGAAGTTTAAATCAAAGAACTAGTTTATGGATGCCTGCAGTAGGACAAAGGACAATACCTTCCATATGAGAAAACAGCACAAGGACGAGGCCTTCCTCTAGTGTCACAGGGCCCGTTCCCAAAATGAGTCTTTGAACAAAGAATCTAATCTGTCTTTTAAGAAAACCTTGTGGGAGGAATGCGTAAGCAGCAATATGGCACACAAACCAGAAGTACGGAGGAAACTTTCACCATGTAACCAGCGTAACAAACCCCATACGATAGGGAAACCACCTAAAGAAGTCCCCAAAAAGGAGCAGATGGGTAGAATGTATAACTGGCCTTTCAAATAGCAGAGCACAGCAGGGACTAGAAACTGGACTGTCTACTGGGACTCAGGTACCAAAACCATCTCTGTGAAAGGGAACTTGGTAGAGAGCAAAGCTGTTGAAACAGACAGTATTTTGTTTCAGAAATACAGAAAAGGTTTCTTTTTGTCTCTAAGAGACCCAACTCTATACAGGCAACAAACTGCGGAGTGCTGGTTTGGGCAAGGCAGGCTACAGAATAAAAATGATGATGGCAAACAGATTTTTTTTTCAGGCATAAAGGAGGAAGGACATGTTTTCTTTCAATAGTGCTATTTCTTGTTGTGTGAAATTGTATTTGGCAATAACTATATTTATTTTGCATTATGAAAATAAGTCAGTATTACAGCTGGGGCCTGCCCTGGAAAGATACCTGGCAACAGTACTGTTATATTAGCACTGAGAGACCAAGTGTGAAAAACTCCTTCAGTCCCATCTCAGGAAAAAGAACCCCTTATTTCTCGTTAGTCAGTATTGCTATAGGCTGCTTCTCCCCACGCCTCCATTACTGAGCACCAGCAATGGACAGGCCATCAGGGGAGAAGTGTGGTTGGGCACAGAAAGGTACAATGATTCAAGTGTTGACAGGAAAACGAGTCCTGACCACTAACGATCAAACCAGAAAATTACAGAATGCCTAGGAATGGTTGTTCACAAGGAAGACAACCTAAACTCCAACCAGATGGCTTGGACAGCAAAGGAGCAGCAAACATCTGTAAGATAAAAAGTTCTCAAAGATAATATTCTCAATAGGAAAGTAAACCAGATTTCATATTCAATATTTCAGTGTTACAAAGCTTCAGGATTACGAGATTCACCTTTCTTAAAGTTTAACTCAAACATCTCTTCTGAAAGGCTTTCACTGAGCTCCACTTCAAATGTAATACCTGAAAATATTTACTTCTGTGTTTCTCATCTAAAGTTGCAACTGTGGCCTCCAAACATTTATGAAAACACATGCACCTGCAGAAAAAGGCTCCTGAGCCTTCCATCTCTATGAACAAGCTCTTTTTGATCAGAGAATCAGTTAGCAACTTCTCCATGCATCATCACCCTTTAAACACAGCTTTAATGTAGGTAAATGCTCAAAGAGCAACCAATGGTATAAACAGCTAATAACACGTTCTCAGTGTGACTGCGAGTTCAAATTAACATAAACCAGGTATAGATCCAACTTTCTACTTATCCTTTAACCTCTCCTTTTCTCCGAGGTTCCACTAAAAATGGACTCTTACAGCTTTGTTCTGCTTTTTCTCATTACCTTGTTTTTTCCAGTATAGTATTTGTGTAAACTTTTAAATACTAGAGGAAATGCTAAAATACAAATAGGCACTTTTATGAAATACATGCAAAGACATGTAGCCTTTTAAAAGCTGATCTTTTAAGCAATTCAAGGATGGCATTTTGTGGGAGTGGGTTTTTTTTTTCTGAGTTACTTATTAGAAAGCTGCAGTGAATTAAAGTTTTTACCTGATTAAAAATGTCTCCTCGAACAACTTCACAATCAACTTTGTATTTACAGATCAGGCAGGAAGCTGTTGCAAAGGAACCTGAGGGGAAAAACCCATATGGCAGAAATAAGGATTTTGAGTCATTCAGATTTGGTCTTTTTGCCCAAGCTGTTTTGACACAAAGGTTGTCATGTTGCAGTGCTGTAAAAATTGGTCATTAAAAAGTGATGTAAAATTAAGAGAAGGTACTTACAGTACTAAAAATAGTTCTTCTAGAGGGAAAATAGCAGAGAGTAGGATATACTACATGCATGTCAACAACAATTGTTTTGCGTCCTCTCATGCCCCCAACCTGTGCAAGCAGACACGAGGAGAGACTAGAACCCTCCCTTTCCCTCTTTACACAGGTAATTAGCACCAACAGCTCTGCACACAGCAGCAGCAGGACACAAAGAAACTGTAGGGCAAAATAACTAAGAAAATGCACTAGTAAAAAATTTGCTATAGGCAACTAAACCACAGTACTGTTCCTTTCAGTTACAGCAGCATTGTTCAAATGGAAACACTGCTCTGAACCGGGCACCCAGCTTAGCCAGCGTCTGTTTGGCAAGACTCTGTGAAGTTGGTTGCTCCATCCAGCCAGTTGGCAACTCTGACTGGGCTGTTTTGAGGCAGCGGAAGGAGCTGCCCGGTGATTTGGTAGAGCATTTGTGTCTCTGTTGGTCTGACGGGAAAGCTTATCAGGTGCTAACACACACATGGAAATACACAGTGCAAAGTCATTGTGGTAAATTAGAGCGGCCTGCTGGTGTGCACATGTCCAGTGAGACAGGCCTACAAGGCCTTTTATCTGTGGAAGGAATAATGCTGGAAGTTGACAGAATGCTGAATAATGCGAAAAATGGACAGATTTTCTCCTAACTATGAAACAAGGCTTAAAAAACAAAAATTAAAAATTGGGGGATCTTTTTGACCCTGCACTGGAATATGCCACTTGTACAGTGGAAGTCTGGAGCTCTCTAATTTCTCATGGTGATACGAAAGCAGGAAGAAAGCCCTGTGACTGAGTCATGTCCAGGGGAGTACAAAAGTCCCTCTTCAAAGGGAGACTTCGAAAGGTTCCATTAAGATGTTGCAAGCTTTGCAGAAGCTGGGAACAGCTGAAAACCTCTGGTACCAAAACTTTACCTGGAGTATTATTTTAAGCCACCCAAACCAAAGATATTTTCTGCTCATAACCTACACTGGGTACTGTATCTGGGTAAGAAAATAAAAGCACAGAAGAACTTGGAGCAGATCATTTCTGAACACTTGGCAGCTCAGGTCTGCTAATCACTGCTTCTGCATCGCTTGCTCAGCACTGCAACCTGCAGAACCTGAGGGATTCCAAAGACTACAAGAAGTATGACAGTGATTGTTTACTCATTATAATTTGTTTGTTGTAATAATTTAAGGCCTTTATACAGCATGTTAGGGACATCTCTGTCGGGTTAGCAGAACTAACTCTGTCTGAGGCATCTGTTGCCACCTACTTGCCACTCTATTATGTGAGGGTTTTTCACCATCAAAAGGATTTGATCAAGAAGTTCCACTGCCCCACACACGAATCACATGTAGCCAGCACGGGTCTGCCTCCCATCGCTCAGCTACAGCAACGGCAAGGAACATGATCCCATTCCAGGCATGCTGGTTGAACATAAAAGCCACGTAACATTCGCAATATGCATGCTAGATACAGTGGGCTTCATAGTAGCAACTTTACTGTAGGTCTGCAGTGTGAAATGGGTTCAAAAGTACATACATGAACTTGTCAAATCATTACAAGGTTCCTTGTCATTTGGGACACCCATGATTAACTTGCCATTGCCACAGCTGGACAAAAAAGACAGAATAAATATAGCAGGATGTACTGTCACATAACAGAGTTTCAGTTTCTCTTTTGCCACCACCATTAGTCAACTAGCATTTGTTAAAAGAGCAGCATAACTGCGTCAGATAAAGCTTGATGTGCTCAAAGCAACCTTTGCTAATTTCCAAAGGCCTCAAAATCTCAAAGTCCATAGGATGTTTTTAAAGAATATTTTTAATTTGCAATAAACATATATAGGCCATACACTGAAGATGGCCTGAAATCCAATTACTGTAGTGTGCAAATGAAAAAATGGGAAGCTTGAACATGGCAGTGATGTGCTAAAACATAGCCATGTAAGAAATTAATGATAAATACCTTCATACAGAACGACAACCAAAAGATAATGTGTGGCACACCCACTACAAATGGAAACTAGCACTAGATTTGGGTTATTTGACAGGCAGGATTCCATTGTGTGCTCTTTGGTCATCATGACAGAGTACCATGTTTGCCCTGTTTGATTAAAGAAAATTGACAAACCTGGCACTGAGCTAAGCTTTGTACACAAGGAACCAAGTGGGTTTGGTCCCTGGAAGGGGTGGAATTAGACAGACAGGTCTCACAAACATACCAACGCTGCTTTGAAATAATTTATTTGCCAGAAGTCTACTAAATGATCCAAAGGTGCACTTTAAGAACTGATTTTCTGCATCCTTTCCTTAAAAATGGATCCTTGGCCTTTTAGCTTGACATTTGCAAGTCCTTGGAAACTAATTAAGAGATTCCACTTAATTTGGTATCTTAATTACAGAATGTGTATGATAGTGAAGGTTTAACAAGATGATGTTCAGTTCAAATGAACTGGTGATTAATCCACAGTATTTTATATGAGGTACAGTCACTGAAGTGTCAGGACATTTTAAGATTTCAATGGACTATATTCTGAATAAAGAATAAGATAATAGCTAAACGCTGTTGACAAACAGTGAGAGGGAACTATGAAAAGACTGATTTTCCACAGTGTGTGTTCTCATACATGATTATAAAGAAGCTCCAAATAAATGTTAAAAGGTCTAAGCTTGTGCAAACAGGCTGTGGATCTTCACTGATACACACAGACCGCTGTTTATCAAGTGTAATTTCTGAAAGAAATGTTCACTTCTGATTTAAATATTTAAGCTACCTAACAATAATTTTACAAAGAGGCTGAATTCTCAAGCTGCAAAGTACACAATCTGTAAGCAGTGGACAGGCACATGTGCATCTTGGCCAAGCTCACACTTGTCTGGTCCCCAGTCTTCTCACAGACTTGGGGTCACAAGTTTCCATTGTTCTCCTGTTAAATTAAGAACTGTGGTAGAAGGTGCCAAGAAGCATTTGAAAAGAACTCTTAACTCTGCTGAAGCTACAAGGGAAAGACCAAATTAAGTGAAGTTTGATGCATTTCATGAAATAATGCAATACATGAGAGTGCTGGCAACAAACGAGCAATCAGGTCTCACTGGATGTGTCCAAACAGAATGTTTCTCATCCTCTTTCTTACGTTATTCTATTGTATTGCTAATAATTTTAGCTAACATACTAAATAATCAACATTTTAAAAGCAGAATAAGTTTCCAAGAGATGCTAATTCAAGAAAAAAATAAATTCCAATAGCAATTACTGTGTCACATGCACCAGTAAAAATCATTCCTGCACATCAAATGAGAAAAGAGCAACTAAAATCACTAACCATGACACTGTATTATCCTTTGGATTCCTGCAACCTGTTCCAATGTGTCTATGTTCTGAGTATAGTTGCGAAGTAGTTTTCCTTCTTTGTCCATCAAAGCTATGAACTTGTGACAGAGAGATGGCTGGAACTGTCCTGGATAAATTTCCTAGGGAATTCAGAACACGAGAAAGTGTAAACGTCTTTATTCTGAATGTAGCAACTCACACAGAGCTAAATATTATCAATAATGGTTATGCCAGTGGTTAATGTCCCTCCCTTCACATGTTGCCATTTCTCTCAGATCCAACACCCCCTTCCACAGCTGAGCTTCTGATCACGTCAGCATGAATTGCTCCATGTGGAAGTTGGTGGATTGTTTTTCACAGAGCATAAAATCCAGGTTTAGGTCTTTTTTTGGTTTTGAGGATTATGAAATAGGAAAGCTTTTTTTTCAAGTGTCAAGTAACCTCAACATTTGTTATTAGAAACATACATGGTTTAACTGCAGTCAGACAAAAATCTCATGAGGAATTTGGATTCCATTAGATTAAGGGAGAGGAGATAGGTATATCTAAAAAAAAAATGTAGGCACTTCTGTAGGATGGTTTGATGTTTGCTCACAGTGAACAAAGAGCCTGCCAAAAGGAAAAATTAAACGTGGGCACCCAGCTGAAAGCTTCACATGAGGAGCCTGTCTAGAGCTGACCACCCGGCAGGTACCTCTGGTTGCTGTGCAACGGGGAGGACAGCAGCAGCAGCAGCTCTTGGTTCTGGGGAGCATTTATTTAGGGGAGGAACTTGACTTCAGACCCTGGGCTCTCCAGGCACTCTCACCACTAAAGAGCAACTGAGCTGGAATCTCACCTGGGAAATCGAGGCCTTTGTATAGAAAAAGCACAAGACTCACTGCTCAGAAGAAAGTTGGCAAGAAGGAGGCTGCTGCCCACTTTTACCAGCTGATGCTTAAAATCTGAACCCAAAGTTCTAGCAGCACAAGAGTGAACGGTTAAACAAACCTTTGTGACAGCTCTGCCTTCAGCTACCATCCAGTCTAACTATTGACAAACAAAAAGGACTTTTTGCAAGCATTTTTTCCCCCCGAATATTCAAGTTACTCATAATTCTGAAGCTACGGGGGTCTGTGGAGTTAAACTACCGCAATGATCTGTGACTGCACAGAGTGCTGTTACCTAGGTCATGACTAAGCTATGATGTGATGATCATCAGATATTCATGTGCTCCCTACGGCTTTTATATTTTAGTCTGAAGAAGCAAGACGTGTCCTGCCACGGAGCCCTGCAGATTTCTTTGCCCAGTCTTTGCTCCTAGAATTAAAGGAACTTGAGATTTCACGGAATTAGAAATCAATATTGCAGCTGAGATGACAGACAGAAAAGGAAAAGGAAATTATTTTAGTAAAAAATTAGCCAAATTGGATTTGGACTATTCTGGTAAAACCTGTGTATGAAGAAGCTTCAAGTAAGTTGGGTTTTTTGTTTGCTGTGTGGTTTCTTGTTTTATTATTAAAAAACCAAGGAACTGTGTATACTAATGAGCATCAAAATATGTCATATCTGAACAGGTTTTCAGAGAAAGCCAGGCAGCTGAAGAACACTTCGAATTTTCTTTTCCAATCTTTGTAAAATAATAGAGCAGTTGTATAGATCGTGAGCAAAGGTAAGAACGAGTGAGCACCACTAGCAGTGACTGATTTTTCAGAAGTCCTTACTGGTCCTGTAGTAATTCTTATTTTGGTTTTGATGTTTTTTTCCATCCTGAGGAAATTCCAGACTAAATGCAATTACTTTTTTCGTTTCTACATATGTCTAGAGCTTCTATAACTCCTTCTTGTCTCTGAGATGTACTCTCTGCTTTTTAAACTGTTTAATATCACTAACAACTTTCCACAAACTGCTGTGTTCCCCCTGTTAAGCAGTCCCTGCAAAGGGGCTTTAATTCTATAAATTCTCTAAGATGTACAGATCCTTGTCACAGCTATACCAAAACCAGAAACAAGAACAAACTTATTAGTGTATGAAACTGCTCTAGTCCTCTTTGCTGTAAATCCAGTGATAAAATGTGAACGTGTTGTATGACGCTGCAGAGCGTATCACAGGATATCCAGTTCAAATGTGGCTTTCCACGTTACTCATGTGCTGGCCAAAAGTTTCTCATATTCTTTCATTTTTCAGGTAAAGTAACAGCAGCTAAGATTATTGGGGTTTGATCAAATAACTACTTATCCTCCCTGAAACTGGAGATACTGTCTAGAATGGTTATACTTATAACAGGAACATTAAAAATAAGCTTTAAAAGGGGAGAGAGAACGTTGCAAAATATTTCTAATACCGCTAATCTGTGGTTGCATGCAATGATGGAAGTAACACTGCGGATATAGAATTGATACAGTGCAAAGACCTGCCCAAGGAGAGAGTTATCATGCCACTGAATGAGACCTCTCGTTAAAGGAAATTCAATATATTAACATATTTTTCTATCTTGTTTATAAAAAAAGATAAAGATAGCATTTTGTTAACATAGTTTTATATCTGATTTATGCATTTTACCATTGTTATCTTACTTTACTGACCAAGATAAGAACTGTTGGAAAAAACATACCTTTGCAAACTTAAAAAATGGCCTGGGGTCCTTTCTGAAGTATTCTATATCAAACATTGCTTGAGGATCTGGCAGGTCTGGGAAGTCTACAGCAAGGCGTGCATAGATGCCGTCTCTGGATCTAAAGTCAGGTATTCCGCAAGACACAGACACCTGAAATATATTTTTGCAATCAGAAATAAGGAAAACTACATATTGGGCTATTAAAGACTTGCTATAATACAAGCTATTTGGGAAACCACCAGTAATTAAGAACAAAACCAGTCTGGGTTCTCTGTATTTATTTTTCCTTTTCTTTTTTTTTTTTTGGACCAAGATAACAAATCCCAAATCACAAGCAGAAGGAACAGTCTGACAGCTGGGGAGAAAAACCTTTAGTACAATCCATACAGGCAGTTATAAAACACCAGAACTTACTTTCACTACTGAAGTTTTCTAAGAAGTGAACAAGAATTTAAGGTAGTGCTACATTAAATTTGATTAGTAAATGTTCATTGGCCTCCCAACTTTCCAACTTAGGTTTGGACAAGGCGGTTGACTTTTATTTCTTTTTTATGTCCTAACACAGTAGCAGAATAGATTCTTACTTTGGATGAATAAACTCCCTTTGATAAACAAGCACTGTTTATCAAAGCATCGTAGTAGCCAATAAAGACTAAAATTTATTGTCTCAGACAATAAATGGGAAGAGGAGGAGGAACAGGGATATGATAGCGATTACAGGAAGAGCAAGACTGGGTGAGAGAAGCAGTAGTGCTTTTGTGACAAACTGATTTGAATCACTTATCTTTTCTGAATGGTGTCACACCCTCTGTGTACCAACAGCAGAAGCAAAAAATGATCGACTTTCATATCAAGATCTAGTAAACAGCTATAAGGCTGCAAATGTACAACAGTTTAAAAATGTTCTTTAGAAAAACAATGACTAATCAATCCTGTTACTATCATAAAGTAGCACATGTTAAAAGAAAAACTCAGTCTACTGAAATCTAATTAAACTCTCCTTATAATCCTCCCCTGCTGACCATTTTCTTTTTTTTCATTTTGATTCCTAGTCTTCTAGTCCCTCTGGCTCCATCAGGTATTTTAGGAGATCCACTGAGATTAAAAAAACCCCAATCATTAGCTGTTTCAAATGAAAAAATTACTAGGATAGAAAATGTTTTGGAACAGGTAGGTGTGCTCTTGTTCCATAACTATTTTGCATGGAAGCAACTGTTTAAATGTTTCTTAATATTTTATTATAAAGAGAGATCTCGTCACTTCCAACTGAAGCTCCAGTCTGGCAGTGTGCATCTTTCTAGCAGACAGCTGCGCCTCCTCTTCCCATCTAGCACAATTATTTGATTACAAATGCTGTGACGGTCACATCATCCACCTGCTGTAAAGCACCACACAAGTATTTAACCTCACTGTCATTGCACAATACATACCCCAGCTCCAGTCAAGACCATTATTTTTTTGCATTCTTGTAAAAGTTTCACTGCATCATCAATAGTATTAACATCTTTCCGTTTTTTCCTTTTTGGTGGTTCTGAAAGGATGTTTATAACAATTTGCCACAGCGTCATATCATCCAGTTCCGGTGGAGGGATGGTTTCTGGCAGCAGGTCTTTCAGAATTGTCCGTGGGTCTGTACCTAACATGAGATGCTGCTGGACAAAAGTGTAGGGACCTAAGAAAAAAATAAAAAAATAGAAATATTTAAAATTAGGTCAAGTACTTCAGATTATTGCGATCATTGTCCCATTTATTAATGCTTGCGCCTACAATTTTATTAATCCAATTTAATGCTTTGTTCATCAAAACCCCTGAAGTTTTGGTCTAAATTCTGAAGTGATACTATAGCTAGGGTTTTTACTTATTTATCGTTACTTCATGTTAACCCATGAACGATTTAATAGAAAGTTAGTCAACAGAGGAATCCCAGGTCATAGCAAACTTGATGGCTCTCAGAGGTGCACTTGTTTAGCAACAAGATTTTCACAAGGTATCTCCATTTTTGGCTTCATTTGTATTTCTCCACCATTTTGTAACATATTTACAGTAATAAGATGAAGAGACAACAAACATACATATACTTGCTAGTCATATTATGAAACATCACTCTTAAGAGACAAATAGGGCCCACCAGTCCATGGAATTATGTTGTTCTGTTAGTTGTCTAACAGTGACCATTTCAAACATGATCTCCTAAATCAGACTTTCCAGAAACACTCTGGATTAGAGTGGTAGAAGAAAAACAGGTAAATCTTAGAATAAGAAGCTGAACTAAGACAACCCGAAGAGCTACAGTAAGGCTAGTTAGAATTCATGTAAAGAAAACAACTGTGATACATATTCACCCAAAAGGTACCAACAGGGGTCATCTGACAGGGATCAGCAAAGACAACATATGGAACATTGTGTTGTCATAATGCGTTTTCTTGCTGCCGTTCTTGTCAGTAGTGGCAAAATGAACACTGCGGTATTATCTGTGATTCTATAATTATCATGTCTGCGATAATTATAGACAAAAGGCCTCAAGTGCCAAACCCCTGTGCCCTGGCAGCGACCGCAGCAGTTCTGTGTGTCAGGCAAGAACTTTCCTCGTGGCCGTGCTTAACTTATCTACTGCTAATATGCCATATACACACAGACCAATAATTCGCAAACTGGTGTCACACTCAGGACGGTGAGCCCTAGAGACTGGCTAAAGCCATACAAGATCCATCTTCTTGTTCCTTAAAGTATTAATACCACTAAGGAAATAGGCCAGAAATATGCCACAAATCTGTTCGATTTAGTGGGACTGCATGTATGCTTTTAATACAGATCACGGCAGGATAGCTACACAAAAAAGACATTGACAATTTTAATCAAAATACAGCAAGTTTAAAGAGGTTCATTCTTAAACTCCTTAAAAAATATATGGAACACAGTCAACAACTCTATGCTGCTTAAAAGCAGTAATTGCCAATTTTTTTTTTGCAACAGAATGAATCATTTGAAGACTGGGAAGAAAAAAGTAACTGTTCAAAGGCAAAGAGCATCTAAGAACATTATACAGGCTTCTACCTATACGTGGTCTTGGAGTCCAGTCACTAGAACTTGCATGTGAGGCTCTGTCATCTTCATCACTATCACAGGAGTGAAAACCATTGGCTATGATTTCATCACTAAAAAGGAAGTTATCTGCAAGACATCACAACAAGGATGGTTAGACTGGAGTCAAACAGCACAGATATATGTTTAAATATATCATAAAACATACAATTTTTAAAGATAATTGCAATGAATAACAAATAGGCAGTTGTATCACTTAAGAGAAAATTTCTACCTTTTTTGAGTTTCTAGATGTGCTTTCAAGCCTTCAGTAATTTGCTATCTTAATACTGGGCTTTAGTGGGCTGGACGTTGACCTTAGTGAAATTTTCTTTCTAGATAGGGGTGGACATTAAGGGTTTTTTGTATATTAAAAATAATCCAAGTGTTTTAAAAATACACTTGAAAAATCCTTTCTCTTACACAGCTCACTGAGAAATGGGATTAACTGAAAACATGCCACCATGTCACTTATCTTTGACTTGGTTTTAAGAGCACAACATTTTAAAAGAAAAAAAAAAAAACACTTGAGCAGCTCATTAGAACAGACTACTAAACCTTTGTTATTGTGTGTGGGTTTTTTAATTAAAAATAGCCACAGCAACTGTGATGTAATTTGTTGAAAACCTAAGACTATGTACAAAGGAGAACAAATTTCAGTCATGCTCGCTAAAGCAAAGAATTCCTATAACAGTTTTCAATATCTCTTTGAATACACCCCATCACTATTTTAGCTAGGTTACTTAGCTTTACTCTTAAATAAAGACCACCACAAAACACCATCTTTTTTTTTTATTCAGAGATTGCGTTGTCCTGTTCTTTCCCTTGTTTGCACAAATACTTTATTCTGATTAGAATGGAAAGAGCTAGAGGACAGAAATTTGCTTTTTGTGCTTGCTGTCTTGTTCATCTGAGACCACGGGTGCTCTTTTGACATTACTATTTCTTATTAGTAATCTACGTATTTACATGATTTCACTTCCACCTCATTATGCATGAAGTCAGTGAACATACGCAAAAAGCATCACGAAGAAAAAAGTTGATTAGTACATATCAGCAAGTGTGAAGTGCAAGTTTTACAAAAAAAAAAATAATCTCATGTCTACAATGTAAAGAATCAAAGCGTATGTTGTTAAAGACTCAACATATACAGGTAACATTGTCTTGTATTTAAGAAACACTTTTATAGATACAAACAGGCTAAACTAAGTTTAAATTGTAACACTCCCTGTGTATTGGGTTCCTCAAGGGAATACAGGGCTTGCTTGCCAAAACATGCCTGAGGAGCTGAGCAACTTGAGCAAAAAGGCACTTACAAGGGATCATTAGCTTTACTCTTGTGCTGTGCTGATGGAGCTTTTGAATGCCAAGGCTGTTCCAAGCACATCATACAGCTCTGGTGCCTTTGGGACAGATTTTGCACAGGCAGAAATTTTCTGTTGAGTTTTATTACAGAGTTGAAGGTAAAATATCTTTAACTGCACTCCAGGATTCTGCTGGCAGAATCCAGTGTCTTCTAACTTTTAGGAAGACCTTCCAAAGCACGGCCTTAAAGAACCAAACCCCCTCAAGAACTTATGTTTCAGTAATGCAATGCAAGGTACTTTCATACTGAGTCTGCTTCAAATATGATCTGCAAAGATACTTCTAAAGATTACAGGTCAGTTTTTGCTGCAGTCACCAAAATCTGAACCAAGATTGTAACTTGAACATAAAGAATGGGTCAAGACTGCTGCTCCTGTGCTTTCTGTGCAGGTTTCCAAGAAACAGAAATAACTTTCATGGCAGAAAGTGTGGAACGGAAACAGGGCTTATGATTTTCCGTTTTTAGTAACTGTTTCCAGCGACACAGCACAATAAATGTTTTCAGAAACGAGAGCTGAGCCGATCTGCTCCTATGAAGCTCAGCACAAATAGCAGCAGGCTTTGACGAGGGCTGATTAGAGCTAGGATCGATCAGGTTTAGAAAGACGTGCGCAGCCCGCTCGGGCTGGCTGGAGCAGCGCAGCGTGTCGGGCCGGCACCGGCGCCGCCCGGAGCGGAGCTCCCACTGCTCGCAGCGCCCGCTCTCCCGGCACCGGCACCGCCCGGCTCGGGCTGCGGCAGCTGAGTATCGGCCCCCGCCCGCGGCCCGGCCCGCGGGGGAGCCCGGGCGGCCGCGGGAAGGCAGCGGAGGGAATAGGCGTCCCGAGCGCCGCGGCTGCGGCCTCTCCCGCTGCGAGGGGCGGCCCGCGCCGAGGGGGAGGGATGGGATGCGGGTCCTCACCGGGATGCGGGGCCGGCGCCCCGGCCGACCCGTTTGAACACTGCGCCCGCCTGCAGCCAATGGCCGCCTCCGTTGCGTCTTCGCCGGGCGCCGCCTCCGCCCCCTCCCCCCGGCCCCGCTGCCGCGGAGGCGGCTCCGCCCGGGGCAGGCCCCGCAGCCCGGCCCTATTGTCCGCGCCGCTCCAGACCGCCGCTGCCGCCGCCTCTTCGTCCTCCTCCTCCGCCCGGCCGCCGCCATCGGCGGTCACGGCCGCCGCCTCACCCGGCAGTTCCGCCGCCACAGCGGCGACGGGCGGCGGCCCCGCGCCGCGGTCCGGGCACTGGTCGGCCGCCGGGCCCCGCCCGCAGCCGCCGTCTTCCGAGTCCAGGCGCTGGCGCTTCGGAGCGGGCTCGGCGCTCTCGGCCGCACCGCCGGGGCCGCCGTCGCGCTGCCGGAGGAGCGGAGCCTCCTCGTCCGCCATCTTGGAGCAGCAACCGCCGCCCCCCTCCCGGCCGGCGCAGCGCGCAGCAGCGCCACAGCCCCCACCCCCGGGGAGCGATTTAAACCCGGCACGTGACCGCGCCACCGCCCACGCGGGCACCCGCCCCGCGGAGGCCGCAACAACAACAAACCGGGTCACGTGAGGGAGGGCGGGAGGCGGACGGGGTGCTGCCCGGCGTCACGTGATGCTGGTACCGGCTCACCTCCCCCACTCCCCCGTCGCGCACGCCCCTCGCGCCATGGCGGTTTCTGGTCACGTGGCCGCGTGTCCCCACTCGGCCGCGCCCAGGCCGCGCTGAGGGAGCGCAACGGGCCGGGAACCCGCGGTGGGGGCGGGTCCGGCTCATCGCAGGGTGCTTCCGCCCGCGGCGGGAAGGGGGAACCCCGTCCCAGTGGCGCTTGTCCCGCCCCGTCCGAGGCTCACCCGCAGCGCGCTCCGTCGCCGGGACGCTGCCGCCAAATGGCGGCTCCGGCGTGACTTCCTGGGACTCGGTGTTCCTCCCGTCACAGGCCGCTGAACACCCCTCGGGCCTCTGTGTCGTGTTCCTCAGAACGTCAGGCGGTGAGCGCAGGTTCCCCGGGAATGAGCGGTGTGTCCCGGCACAGGCTGCCCTGGGGCTGCGTCTGTGCCCGCTGCGGGGAAACCCGCCGGGAAAACCCGAAGCGTTACCCGGGAGCACGTCTGCCGGTCCCGCAGCGGTACCCGGGATTTCCAGCAGCTCTTCGCTCTCTGTAAACACACAACAGAGCTGAGCATTAGAAGAGAAAATCTTAACAGGATCGCAGCTTCTGCTAGGGAAACGTTTTGCACCTGTGGGTTGAGCTTTTGGTAAGGATGGCTAAATGTGTTATAACACCATGACATTTGAACTCCCGAGTGACAGGAGGACCCTCCCCGTAGTGTAAACACAGAGGTACCACGATGGGCTTTCTTAGATATGGTGTCTGTACCTGGACATCTGGTCTGGATAGAACTTGCCCACTTTCCTAGGACCAACACAGAAGTTTTGATTTAAACTCCGTGGATATAAATGTAAATATTGTTTTGTTACTGCTGAACATCACAAACTATTTACAGAGTAGTTTTAGTGAATTTAATACATCCGAAGCTTAGTGGCAAGACCAAGATTAGACTGGCAGAGTTTCTCCTTTGCGGGCCTTGATAACAGCTTTTAAAAAAAACATTGGGTTAAATTTGTTGAAATGTGTTTTTTGGCTTCAAAAGGGATTATTTTATAGATAACTGACTTTATAGGTGGTATATGTATCTGGGGGGGGGGGGGGGGGTGTTCCTTTTTTTTTTTTCAGGTATTAACAACCCCCCAAAAGATGTACATTCCTATTTCTCAAGAATAAGCTGTGAAGTAACCAGATGTGAATCAGAACATTTTTCTATTATTCTATGCAAACTTGTATGCAAGTTTGTATTCCTTATTGAGCCTGAGACAAGACTCAGATAAAAGCATGTACAAGGTGCTTTTGTCAGCACCTAACGGAGAGGTGTGACTTCAGTATTAGTTTGGTGCTTATTTCTGTGAAGACTGTGTTCTAAGGAAGAAAATGTGTAAGTGTATAGGTGTATGATCTAAAGCTTTACGTGAAGGTAAAGGTATTGCAAAGCTGTCTCTTATATTGCAAGCGTTTTTCCATGTCGGCGATGCTGCAGTGGTTCCCCTGAGTTGGGGAGGCAGTTTGGTTCTGCAGCTCTGAGTGTGCGGGGACAAGGATGGAGCATGAAATGCAGAACTTAGTTGAGTTATATTGTGCCATGAACTTCTTGAAAATGTGTACTCTGTCCTCAGGAAGCAAAACAACTAAAGCCAATTCAGAAGATTTGATGTATTTTATGAGAATAAATTCAAATATAGATTCCCAGATCTTGCTGTTTTGTTTAAAGTGCCATTTATGAGTTCTCCATATACTGAACCGGAATTTAGATTCACTCTTGGCTCCAAGCAAGCAAAACAGTTGATAGTGTGTTAGGAAAGAATAGAAACATTTTGTTCATGGTTGGGTACAGAGAACAAATATGAGATTTCCTCACTTTCAGTACTGTTTGTACACTCTGAGCAACACTACCCAAAACACGTGGACACAGAAGCTGTGCCGTCTCCTGTGCTGTGACTCGCTTTCAAATAAAGTTTATGTCCTAAAGGTAATCTTTATGTATTTTTCTGCATGTTCTCTTGCCTTCCTTTTTTTTGGATGACGCTTTACTCTGTGAGTTGTCCCACTGAAGTCAGTAAGAGCAGTAAAAGACTGAATTATTATTCATTATCAGTATTTTGTGATCTCCACACACAAACCTTAAGGCTGCACTGTGGGACCCTTTGCACCTCATGCACTGGAAATCTCTGGGAGGGGGGGACACCAGTATGGGCGCTGCTGCAGTTTGGATCGAAGCCTTTGTTCATTTGGTCTGGACAGACAAGACTATAGAACAGAACTAAGGCCTCAGCAAGCAAATTCCCTGTGAACAGGCTGCTTGCAAACCTCAGGGGTTTGTTGTCTGAATCCAGCTCCTGGACCTGCAGTTCACCTGGCAGTACAGACACAGCTGCTGAAAGTTGGAAGGGAAAAAGGGTTAAAGAGCCTTCCCTTTCACCTTACACAAATATAAAAGAAATACGTGCACAAGAACGGTATGTTGGGAGTGCTGCTGGGATGAGGGAGAGCTGTTTGTTTTGTGTCTGCCGCCAAAGTACAGTCTATTTAAATATTTACATGATCTCTTGCTAAAAAACTTGTTTTCTTTTCCTATACTTTTGTGGTTTATTATTAAGTTATGAATGGGGGAGAGGGAGGTGTTTGTAATTGCTAATTCATCCAGTTTGTTGAAAAAGTAGATCATTTTATTTACTCAGAGAAGTATGGTAATAGTGTTTTCTAACAGATTTGAATGGTTTTGCTGGTGCCTGTGCTTTGCTGTTTAATATTATTGCTTCTTTTTTAATGTAGTTTACATATTTTATAATCTTAATAGGCTATTTGAAATAGGAAATTTCAGGCAGCACAACCTGGAAGTGAAAGCAGTGGAAGACATGTAGATAATTTCAGAAGATTAAGAATATAGATAATAAAGCACTTGTAAATGCAGGAATTATTTTAGAAATGGTTTGGAATGGCCACCAGGTCCTTCACTGATTAACACACACCTGTTATGGCCTTGGTCACATCCTGTGTATCTGTTCTGCGTAGACTCTCCTACTAGGTCACTGCATCCAAAACTGTGTAACTATTCAAGGCATTTATTTGTAAGTGTTAGTCTAAAGAATCAGCAATATTTAATGACATTGAACATCTTGTATTACAAAGCTCTCACAGGGATGGGAAAAGGAAAACCAGAGCTCCTTAGGCTCCAGAAGAAAGACTTCAGCAAGTGGTTAGTATGACACCTAGGTAGTAAATAAATAGATCAGAGGAGACACTGCAGTTAAACATTTCTGTAGTCTTTGTTGGACTAAGGCCTTGATCATCAATCATAGTTCGAAATTAAAGGTGTTTCACTTTGATGTAAAATGAGTTTTACAAGGAATGTGTTTTGTACACAATACAGACCTTCAAGATGCAATTTGAATGTAGTTTAGCATGAGAAATCTCTCTTTAATGTAATAGTAGGCAGTAAGGATTTTATGTTATCTTTTCCATTTCTTAATTTTGTCAGACATGCAACTGATGTACAAGAGCTGTTTGTTTTTGAAGAATAACATGTATCTATCCTAGGTAGCCTTCAATGAGTGAAGATTCACTCTTTCCTGCTGAATGACTGACAGAACTCTGAGGGGCTTTGGCAAAGTCATTCTCAGGAGTTTGCAGTCCTGTAATCATTATTTTGGAAGTAATCCTTACTCTTTTCTATAATTACCTATATAATCACCTTGTCAAAGACTGTGGCAAAAGTTGCAATGAAAAAAATAAGCAGAAAATGCATTTCAGTATATGTAGGCTCACGTGCAGGAAAGCCTTTTAGTATGTGCCTGATTTTATGTGGGTATACACGTGATGGTGTGATCTAAATCTCAAATATAGCTAGATTGAGAACTCTGTGCAGTCTGGACAAGACCTGGAGTTTAATGCTGAAGTGACTTTGGCAACTACAAATCCCAGGGAGCTTTGCCATTAGCAGGTTTGTGCAGCCGGATTGGCATCCTGCGGGGACCAATGGCAGGCAGAGGATTCAAGAAAATTCATGTGTGTCAGCTGCCAGTATTAAAAAGCACTGGAGAGAGCTCTAGACCGGAGTGGAAACTGCCTGTTTTCCTGGGCTCCTTCTGAACCCTGCGCGAGCTTTGTATTGATATTATTTTCTACACTCTCGGTGCCTCTGCTTGAAAAAGCTCGCTGGGCTAGTCCAGATGGATGCGATTCTGAACTGCAGAGTAGATGACTTGGAAGATTACTACAACTTGCTGGGATGTGATGAACTGTCGACGGTAAGAGCCTTCCTCACCTCCCCTCCGGGTTAATAACATTCTGAACGTGCTTGTCTGCCTGCAGGGGGGATTTGGAGCTGTTTATCTCTGCAGGCAGGACTATTTGAAATTGTGAACCTGCTCTCTTGCCACTTCTGTCTTTTAGTATCTCCCTTCAAAAGCTCACCTTTCTGATCTGCATACTGATGTTATGATTCTGGAATAAGGGTTGTATTAAAAGTGTCTTTTAAAAAAGGATTGTCTTATAGATACCACTGAAATAATGGTTTATTCATTAATTTAGTTCAATATGTGATATGGCTATGAATCAGGAGCCAACTGCATCAATTTGACAATATCCAAATAATATTTGGAATACATTTTCCATTTTAAAAGATTTTTTAAAACTATTTATATGCAACTAATATAAAGAATGTTCATAGCTGTAGGTCACTGATAATGCTATTGAGTTTCTCAGGTTTTATACATATTTTTTAAAAACTCTACTTGTTGGTTGGGAGGAAAAACAAAAGTGGTATTTTTTTTTCATTCACCATATTAATAATTTTTAAATGCTAATTTAAATGACATTCAGACACAGGTTTTACTAATTTGTTTTCCTGGGAGATACTTACTTTAGAATGAGATGTAGCCAAGCAATTGTTGAACTATTTGTAGCTAAAACAAGTGCTTTTCTTCCTAACAGTGTCCATATAACGTTTTTTTGCATAGTCTGAGTTAAGTGGTATGCTAATCTTTTTAAATTTAGTTGCTGTATTAACTGGAATTGTGTTTTGATTTTGGAAAAGGAGTTTTGATTACTCTGCTGTAATGAAGGATGTATTCAGTGTGGATAAAAGCTATATTTTGTTCAGTAAATTTAATTGGGTGTAATTTAATCTATCCTAGTAGTCAAATGCTGGGAAAACACCTCTGTCTTTCCTGTCACTGCAAGCATACTCGTAAGCATCCCCAATGCGTTACAGAAGGCAATTTAAAGCTTTTCCTGAGATAACTCCTAAAAATGTCATCCCAGCAGAGGGCAGTGATAAAGTTTCCATGTAGGCTTGTTTCGCAGATGCTATTTCTCATTTTCTACCACACACTAAATCTTTAAGGGCTTAGCAATTAATAAGTAGTTCAAGTAT
This sequence comes from Patagioenas fasciata, assembly GCF_037038585.1. Taxonomy (NCBI): domain Eukaryota; kingdom Metazoa; phylum Chordata; class Aves; order Columbiformes; family Columbidae; genus Patagioenas; species Patagioenas fasciata. Next base: position 9,163,227 of record NC_092527.1, read on the forward strand.
GTATGATAATGATTTTTCAGATTGCTTCAAAATGAAATTTAAAAGATGCAATAAATGCTAATGGGTCCTGAAAAATAATCTGTCAAATAGTGTTTGTTCAGAGAAGCAGCAGATGCTACTAGATTATTTTTGACATGGGAGTAGGAGCTGAGAGCAGAAGTTGAGTGAATACCATGCTTGCCTTCCCTCAGGGTGGGGCACAACCACTTCCAACATTTAACAGAAATCTGAAGCATTAACAGGTGTTTTGCAATCACATTACGTTGTATGTCCAGCCAAGTACTTGCAGCAGCAAAGGCTGCTTTAGGCATATATGCTGCAGGACTTTCATCTAAGGTGCTGAATATTCTGGTCTTGAGCTGACCTGGTTAAATTTAAGCACATATCATTTTAATTTCTACACATTTTCAACATATTCAAGTAAACACCCATGTTCATTCTTGCCTTCTTGTAGAATTGAGCTCATGGACAGCTAGTTCATCTTCAGACTTAAGAGGAAGAGGGGAGATTTAATCTACATCCTTCTTCCAAGAACAGTGTTTTTCATATATAGGGGGTATTGGATACCTTTATTGGTAAACATATCCCCGAATAGTTTATATATATTTCATATATTTTGCATAAACCTCTTGTAAACTTTTCCTTCTGCTGATTTTTTTTAACTGAAGACTTCCATGCTACTGCTCTGCTACTTCACATATTTTAACTTTAAAATTCCACTTTATGTAACTAAGTTTTAGAGATGGTAGCTAGCTATATGGTAACCAGTTTCAAAAAGTTCTTTGTACAATGTATATATTTTTAAGTGTGTCACTGACTGGAAATATACCACCTTCTATCTGTCTCTCTGGAAGAAATAACTGAGGAACAAGAAGTGTGGAGTTCTTAAAATACCACTGTAGACCACGTTTTTCCCAGCATATGACAACAGAATTTGGCTAGCAACTTGAGTGAACTGTAAGTTTATTCTAAAGAAAAAAGGTTATGAGCCTTAATTTTGAAACAAATAATATAAATTGTATATGGATATGAGGGTTTGAAATATGAGGAATTTAAATGAACAGCCCTTCTATCATGGGAAAGAATGGTAGCTAATTGATATCTTAGGGCAAATTGTTGTGAAAGCTTAAGCTGTACTGGAAAGCTACAAATAAGTTTTGTCTTCTGAAAAATAATAAGAAGTGAGATACTTTGAACATTTTGAAAATTTGAAAATATAAGCTGATGCCAACTCCAGTGGTTGCCTACATTTTGTTAACTGTTAATATTTCTTTGTTTTTCCAGTGTTTGTAATACTTTATGGTACTATAAACTGCCTGAGAACTTGTAATAAACTAATAGGTGCTAATATTATAATATTGATTATAAATTTATTCCATTCCAATCCAACCTTTTGCACAGAAAAGGAACTTGACAGGAAGACAGTGAACGGCTAGTTTTCTAGCTTTGTGGTATCCAAGATGGAAAAGTCGTGTGGTACTGGCTCAGTTTCCTATGAAGAGGATATGGAGAAAGCTGCCCAATGCCACAACTGATATTTGGCAATATAGTAGGTCTTTCCTGCCTGCAATGAGACTTCATTGAAAGTTAGACTTGATTAAACTAAGCAAAGAGCAATTAAGTGATGCATTTTACAAGGGAAGGAGTTTTGCACACATGATCTTTTTACATTTTTCTTAAAGCCAGCTTGCCCGTATTGGATAACTGAGCTTCATAAAACCAAGAACGCATGGAAAATTAAATTAAATAAGCTGCGTCACTGGCAGGTCGTTGTTATTGCCCATTTTGTTTGTACTAAAGCTTGTAGAAATGAATAGGAAAAAATCTTTCAACCTTCTTTGTTGTTCTTCCCACCCCCTCTTGAAAAGCAAATTTGAAGGTCTTTTCTGTGTGTATATATTTATTCATTTTAAATCTCAACATTCTGTTTAGGTTGAACAAATTCTGGCAGAGTTTAAGGTTAGAGCCCTTGAATGTCATCCTGACAAACATCCTGGAAACCCCAAAGCAGGTATATACTCTCCTCTCTTTAAAAACAATCTATTTTTTTTTTTCCTGTGTTAAAGTGACTAAGGTATTAAATTCAGCCTTAGAACTTTATTATGTATTCCTTTCACCTACTATATTTTGTCATGTGAATTGAACACATCGTCTTTAATTAGCAAGCTTTGATATTATTTTCTAACACTTGTATACTCCTAGGTGGTAGAGCAGGAAGACACTTTTTTTTTCCATAGGACACTTTTTTTTTTCCCCATGGTAGAACATCTTTCAATCCAGAATTACTTACGGAGTATATCCCTTTCTAGACCTATGAAGCTGGCCTGTTTCCATGCTCAGTGGCGTTCAAGTGCCATACTTGCGTCAACTAGTTAATTTGCTTCCATGAACAAGCCCATCAGGAACACATGAAATGTACTTTAGTTTCTTTTAATGTAATTTAATGACTGCAAATAAAGAGAAGCCAGCACCACATGAGTAGCCATCTGTTCGCAGAGCAGCAGTTAACATTTCCCTTCATGAGAGTGCGCAGTTCATCATACCTGCGATGGCCAAGCAGCAGCTGAGTTATTTGGAGACAATCTTACCCACTCATAACCACATGATAGCTCTAATCAGTGCTCACTGACCTCTGAATAGTTTATACTCTTATAGTAAAGGTTGTTCTGGTCGTAATTATGGTCCCCACCAAAAATTTGTTGTAGAAGAATTAAAAATGCTTCTCATTTTGATTAATACACAAAACTTTTCCTTTGAATTCATCCTTTTAATTTAACTATAAACTGAACACCATCACGTACCTACTTATGTGAGTTTGAGTTCAGCAGAGATGAGATGAGATTCGCATTCTCCTTCTCAAGCAGGGCTCTCAGCAAGCCTTGGCCTTCCATACAGGTGTGCCGTCCTGGCCTAGTATCAGAGAGTTGACAAGGCAGGGCTTAAAAGGTGAAATAAGTGGTATTTTTTCACTTTGAGATTCCCTGATAAGGAACCGTGTCAGATTTGTTTTTTGAGAGACAATCTACCACCTATTAACAATAACCTGATCACTAATATTTAATATATTCTAAATGATAGCACAAGTACCAATGAAATGCTTGTCATCAACTTTCTCTGCAGAAGATTCTGGCTATTGCAGCAGGGAAATGAGGAGGCTATTCCCAGGCATGGTCCTGTCTGCACCCCCTATGGACCTCCCCAAATTAACTGAAACGAAGTAAAACAGAAAAAGAGGCCAAATGCTGGAGCAGCTTTGTTTGTCAAGAAATACTTTATGCTCCATTTACCTGAGCATGCTGTATTTACTTCAAATGCCTTTTTATAGTACTGGTGAAAGTTCATATTTTTATTCCGTCAGCTTAAAGCTCAATAAAGAGTAATTAAAGTAGACTTTTTATTTGTTGAAAACTAGTGACACTAGAAAAAGGAAATCTAACGGAACTGCCCCCTCAACCTGTTGTCTGTTGTTTGGCTTAGGGTTATCAATTTTGATTAGTGTTTGAGCTTAGTGTATTTCAAAAGAAATCTCTCTAATTTGTAAACTGAGATAAATGAATAATAATAGATCACCGTAACATAGGTGACTCATAGATAAAATCTAAATCTTTATAACCCTTCTACAAACAGTTACACACAGCTGCATCCTTAGTAACCATTTAATGAAAAATTTCCCTGTAGGGAAAAATAAGAGTTCTCATTCATGCAGTCTGGTATTCAAGATGACATATTAGCATATGTAGAAAACATACCTAATAAAATACACAAGTTACTTAATTTGAACTAGATTTAGATTCCTCTTCTTGCTTGATAATTTTAGCTTGTAATTTTTTTCCACGCTCATGGTGTTGTGCTTTGCTGTGACTTTCTTTCTGCAATGGATAAGTGTGTTCCTTCTAAGCATTATGACTTTAGTTTAATTTTCCTTTTTTTTTAAGGTTTTCTATAGGGGATGACTGCTGCCTTTTGCCTGTGGTATTCTAAGTTACTCTGAACTTAAATTTAGGAGATTTTTAAGCCAGTAGACAAATAAAGCTTTTTCATCCTCATTTGAGAAGGATGTCCGTTGTCCACCAAAGGTGCTATGATCCTAAAGCCAGCTACAACTTTGCAAAGCTCTACACAGAGCAACCACGTACCTTTGTCACTCAGCTCTCTGTCTGTCTCCCCTACTCTGTTTGCTCTAAGCCACTGTTCCGAGCTCCCCTTTCACATCTGAATTGATTTCTTTGAAAGCAAACACTGGCTTTAGTATCTTTTCGGTTTGCCTTCTAGTGGAGGATTTCCAGAAGCTGCAGCAAGCTAAGGAGATTCTTACCAATGAAGAGAGTCGAGCGCGTTATGATTACTGGCGACGGAGCAAAATTACCATTCCGTTCCAGCAGTGGGAGGCCCTGAGCAGTTCTGTGAAGACGGTTGGTGGTGTCTAAGTTTGGGCCTTCAGGAGGTGGGGGGTAGGGCTGGCCCAGAGAAAATATTGCAGTAAGTGAGAGGATGAGTCACAACACTTGTGCTGCAGTGGTGGGTTTAGGGGATAGGAATGGTGCAGAGTGATTCCTGTTCTAAGGAAGTTAAAGAAATTCTATGATTCTATTCTATGATTCTGTGGAGAAATTTGGGGAAAATGTGAAGGCTATAGAAGCCATTAACAGAAGGGGTTTAGGGTAGTAATTTTAGAGTGAATTTACCAAGTTGCTGCTTTTTTGTGTATCATAGGAAGTTTAACTTAAGGGCTGTTTTCAAATGTTTCAGAACAATGCATTTGTAGGATCCTTTTATTTATCTTCAAAGCTAGGACCTTTGTATAATATATTCTCCTTCGGGTATGTTGTTTTCATGCTATCTGATTAAATAAAGACCTTATTGAAAAATCCAGAAGGTAGGTTCCTTGCAACCCTAGGCTTCACACAGGTCTTTGGAGGGGCCCTGCGGGGCTATTGGGGTGATTTGTGACAGCAATGGAGGTTGTGAGAGTTGTCTTCCCTCCTGATTTTGCTAGTGAGATAATTTGGTAGCGTCTTCCTAGTAGATCATAATTCCATGACGTTTGATTTTTTTTTTTCCTGCCTTATTAGGGTGACTGATAGTTACAAGTTTACATGGTCAGATTTTAAGGCAGGTGAATAAATGTTTCCCTTGTCAATTCTGCCTGCCTCACTTCTGCTTACGACAGAAGTTTCAGAGCCTTTTCAACTAAAGCATTATGCCTGATCTTGAGTGTTCACTGGAGGTATCCCATCAGGCTTAGATCAGTTCCCAACAGCAGTCATTCCACAGACTTTAATAGTAAAGCTTTGCAAATTGTTTTGTTTTCAAAGGACACCTTGAAGTCAAAGATAGGTTTCAAAATGGACATTTTCTAAGTCACTCAAGCCCTCTTAAAAAAGTGTCAGAAGTCATGACAGAAAAAAATGGACAAAGTACCCTCGTAATTATTTGATGCATTTGTACGTTTTGTTCTTCATCCCCACCTGAAATAAACTATCCTCACAAATGCTGTTTGCAATATGAAACCATGCTTTCCCCCATCCTATTGACCTGCAAACTTCACTCTAGTATGTGCTTTGTCTAACCATTTATTACAAGATGAGAAAGAAAAGAGAAGTTCATTAAAAATCTTTTAAAGTGTAGGAATGAGGTCTTTATTTGCTATTTTTGCATTTCTTTAGTCAATGCACTGGGCTGTCCAAAGTAAGAAGGACCAAATGCTGGAAGCTCCTGACTTGAACAATAGCAACAACATAGCTAATGAGATTTGGACCCAACACACTGAAAACAATGAAGACAGATTGTCAGATGGGAACAGGGAGCAAGAAGATGTTGCAATTTCTGATGTGAAACTGCAGTCTTCAAAGAATCCAGACTCCCCAAGTAAGTGAAACCAGCAGTTACAGAAAATTGCAGTATCCAGGCATTGGCCTGAAACGGAGGCTTTTAGTCATGAGAAATTCTGTTTAACTGGTAGCTTTTTAAATGTGGTTTTGGGTTGGTGTTTTGTTTGGGGTTTTATGTTGTTCATTATTTTATTATTCATTTAATTTTGAAGTTTTCAGACCTTTCTTCCTCCCTATCCCATGTTTGCTCATGTCTTTGTGGGTAAAAACAAAACTGGAGAAGAAGAAAAAAAACCCAATTCTTCTAAAACCAAAATGGAGAGTTCAGTTTTGGTGCTATATCAAGCATTTTTTGAAAAGGGCCATTATTTTCAGTGATTTAAAAAAATAACTTAAAAAATTTTAAAACATTTAGCTATTATATCTATATACATATATATTACATATATATTTTATATATATTATATATTATATGTGTATTACATATATTATAAATATATACACTTTTTTTTTTTATGCAGCATTCAGTGGTTATGCAGAGTTTGCATCTGATGAGTTAATGAGGACTAAAAATTGAGACTTGAAGGCTTCTTTTGAATTTGAACAGGTCTTTTTAAAAATAGTGCATGCACCAGAAAAAAATGTCTATTTAAAAAGCTGTCATCTGGCCAGTTAGTATCTCCTGTCTGAATCAAAGTTTATTTACCACAATGACATCCTCTGTTCTGCTCCATCCTTGAGGAGTTTCATAATCTTAGGCTTATGTTATCAGAGACCTATTATTAAACAAAGTTCTGACATTTCTTCCCAGTTTGATCAAACAGGAAATTAAGTTGAACTGTGAGGGCAGCAAAACCTAATTTAATCCCAAACATTTGTGGAATGCAGAAAATAGAGAAGAAAATTCTTCAAATGCATGTGAGGCATAACTGAAAATTTCATATTTAAAAATTATGCTCTATAACATTATACTATTTACTATTTTTGTTAAATAATCACTGTGCCCTTTGTAAAACAGTAAAATTTCAAGATAAAGAAAACATCATCTTGTTCCTTGTAATGGTGAGCTTTCTTTGCAGGCATCTTCTTTCTCGTAATTTTTTTTAAGTTTTAATTTGATTTGCATAGATTTGAATAGGAAACAAATCAAGCCCATCAAATGCCTACTTAATTTATCCAGTGGGCATATATTTATATTAATAAATGTTAATATTAGAATATATATATTTGTCAGGTCCTGTATGCACTCTAGCGTTCACAGTTGATGTCAGGATGTTGATAATGCTTTTGTTTTGGTCCAGGAAAATTTATTATATTGGATTCTGCTTTTAAACTTCAATATTTTCAGTTCCTGTCTGCTGGTCCGTCAGAATTATGGACTACAACTCCACCTAGCTATTTCAGCCTGAATAAAAGATTTCAGCACCAAGTCTGGTAATAGGTTTCAGCTTCCTGATGTAGGAGGATCACGTTTTATTGTGTATTAACAGCCCATAGATGACGAAAACATAGCGCAGGGTCTGAAAATCTCTTTTACTCCCTTGTGTGTGGAAAGGGCCATTTGCACCTTCCTTCCACAATGCTGCTTCTCCTGTACTTGAAGATTTATCATGTCACTCTCTATCTCTTCTTCTTTAGATTAAGCAAATGCAGTTTGTTCAGTTTTTCTTTATAAGCCCTATTTTCTGCACTGCCGTCATTCTTACTGTTCTCCTTTGGACTCTTCCCAGCTGATACACATCTTGAAGTTTGGTGTTTGCTTGAGTTCTTGTTCAAACAGTGCCAAGAATACAGAGGTTGTCCCTGCTAGTCAAGAGCACTGGAAGTGCACTGCATATTTATTTGGGAGAAGATTAACAGGTATTAGTTCAGACAACTTAGTTTTATACGTGTTTATCATAATGTACTTGCCTTTCTCTTTTTTTCTTAGGATTTTCAGAGGCAAATTACTGGCACTTGCGGTTCCGCTGGTCAGGGGATGCTCCATCAGACCTGCTGAGGAAGTTCAGAAACTATGAGATCTAAAATGCAAAATATGCAAGAGCGTGAGATCATCTGTTCAACAATTCAGTATTTTTTTTGTCAGCAGTTGTAACTTATTTGTATTTTGTATTCATTCGTTATGATGTGAAGGCTGTGTGAATAAATGTCTTAATACTGATTTGTTAACACACATGCTACGAGCATTACAGATGGAGGTCTTTTTGTTTGATAAGCAAACTTCAATAAACAAAGCACTTTTCAGTATTAACATAAAGTGATTTTGTGAAATTATCTAACATCTTATATATTGTTTCTTGTATTCTGAAATATTGTGTAGAGAATAATGTTTTTTCTCGATACTGTGTTGTTACAAAGAACGTACTCTCAATAAAAAAAAAGTCAGTGTTGAACTCCATGTCATCTTATTCAGTGATGATCTTCCAAAAGCTATATGACAATAAACTTTAAACAAAACTGTGTTTATTTCTCAACTATGTACTCTGGTTCACTTCTCCATTGCATTGTACTTAATGTAGTGATTTATCATGTACATGCACAATACTATTACAATTTTAACTTCTAAGATAATTGTAATCTTATGATATAGATGAAATAAGAACCTTCTTATTATTCAGGAAGGTCGCTGATCAAGCATTCTTAAAAATCACTTGTTTTCTATCTTAGTTGCTAAGATAGTACACTTTTTGCACTAGCTCTTTATTTTGGAAGGCAGTTCAAGAACTTCAAGTCTCCATTTAACAACTTTCTTCTTCTTAAGATTTATTGGTGGACAACTGATACTGGTATATGTACCAGCACTGCCCTGTGGCTTAATGGTAATTGCCCTCCCTGCTCTCTGGCCTGGTAGACAGGGTCTTACCAAGGTTTTGTATGGTGAGGAGTGAAGAATCAGGCCAGTCAGACTTAATGTGTGCAAAATCTCACATGAAAGGTTTTTGATATCTTGTGCAACTTTTCCAGTTCTACATTGTGTTTATCTATTTGTATTTGCTTTCTTATTTGTAAACCTGACTAATGTGTCAGGTATTGACACTGTGGTTTTGTGCAGGCAATTCCATTAGCAACAAATAAAAGTGGATGCATACAGAAAGGGCTTGTTTTCATTTTTTAAATTGAAATCCTTTACCCACCACAGAACATCCCTTCTGAATTTGTTACTTGTCCCCTCAGTCGCTAAAAGCTCAAGGGAGTCCAGTTACAAATCCATGGAAAGTCTGATCTGAAAACTACAGTCTTCTCCCAATGTGGAAACAGTATCGCAATGTCTGTCTGTCCCTGGAGTGACGTTTCCCTCTACTGTGCAGGGGTGTGAGGTACTGACTTGACCTACTGTGCATCTCCTATTTGGAGCCTCTTTGATAAAAACCATGACACAAGTACCTGCCAATGGACCCTGCTATCTGTATTTATTAACCTCAGTATTTATTCTGGTGCCAGTTTTTCTCACAGGGGCTAAGATCAGTGTTAATGCTGCTTGTGTTTCTACCAGTTTATAAAAGCTTGAAGTACTGATACAGCTACACTGAGCCTAGATTTGATGGCATCAGTAGCAGTAGCTATTTTTACAGCACATCATCCTGATTATCAAAAGTATTTTTTTTCTTCTCTTTTAATTCTAGATGCTTTTCCCTTGCATATTTTTCAGCTGAAAACATTAAAGAGATGAGATTAACAATTCTCTGCAGTATCTGCTGAATGTAATCAGAGATTTTCTTCTAGAGTGTAAACTGCTTTCCTTTATGTAAAGGTATTTGCCCAAGAAAGACTTCCAATCTCTTTTATACGGAGGGACTGTAAAGGATGTCAAACAGTAGCAAGGGAAGAAACTCTAGTTCACACAAGGGATACAAAGCAATAGGGTTCAATTTTTCTCTCTTTAACAAAAAGATGGAAATACAACCAGCTGGAGTGCTGTAAATGAGATGGCAGCTCAGGTTCTCTTCTCCCAATTTCACTTGCTTGTAAAGGTAAAAGGGGGTAGTTGGATGGACGCTTTAGCACTTAACCAGTGGGTTTCCCTTGAGAAGCGAGTATACAATAGACCTTTGAACAGCAAACTCATTTTTCGTGTCATTAAAACTCATTATTACACCGTTTGCTTTGGCAAGCAAACCATGCTTGTTTTAGATATTTGTTCCAGATGAATAATTGCAGATATTTGGAAGACTCTTAGCCCAGTGATACAATTTTATTTTTTCTATTTATATATATATTTAACTTGAAATGGTCCATTTTTCTGTATGAACCAATTGAGCTGAATGAACTAATTCCCAGCAGAGCCAGCTCAGAGGTACTGTAAAGCAAGAGGAAGCTGTGCAGCCTGTTTTGCTTTTCGGACAACATTGGTGAAATCTGACCTGTAAGAACAGTTAACTGCAATAAGTGGGTAGCATAGTTAGGAAGAAATAAGCACCTGACAAATTACACAGTGTCAGATCATTCAGGGTTTACCACACCAAGCATAAACTGCCTTTTTTTTTTTTTTAAATATATAGTATTTTTAGGTTTTTTGATGGTAGCATGAAAAGATCTAGCAAAAATCCCTCATGACATTATCTACAACAACGTGGTGCCTTGACCTCTGCACTAGTAAGCACATAACATACTTGAATATGCTTAAATTCATGCTTAAATATGAATTGGAGCAGGAGTTGTAAGGTGCATCTCTCAAGCTCTGTGAAGATGCAGTTAAGAGGCAATAGACTCGGGTATCTGTAGTTTCTCAGTGGCCACCAGAGAACTCTATTTGCAAAATGGAAACAGCTGTTGTGGGGTGGGGAACAAGGGCAGCAACCCCAGACAATATATATCAGAATTAGGGTCTGTGAATCTTTTTTGGGGAGGGGCCAGCTACCTATCAGGGATGGTAAGGTCCTATTTTTCTTCTTTAGGGCTTTCTGTGAATTATTCAAGTAGGTAACAAAGGTTCCTGGGTACCTGAGGGGGTCTGATCAGGTGTGTGCTTCAGCTATACTGCAACTAAGTGTTACATCGCTTGAGTGTTTGTTACCTATAGCTCTAAATGACTTGCTTAGCTTGATATGAAAATAAAGAGACCTGTGAAGTGAGCCTATATCCTCTGGAGTCTAGTCAAAAGTATTGGTTAGACTTGGCCATTACTGGACTGCTGAGGGCTGATGAGATTTCAGCTGGAAGTTATGAGATAGCAGATGGAGTTGCAGGTGGATGATGATGATAACAAAACACAGAGACTAGGGCATGTTGTTTAATACTATGTTTCTAGGTCTCTGAAACTGCATCAACTAGTTCTGTAATATCAGAAATTAAGCAACTATTTAGGCAGCTGTTTACAACGAAACTGAATGGGTCTGGGGGGGGGAAATGTGTGTGTGTTCTTGAATTATGCAACATTAATGTATCTTTAATTACTACTGTCATGCCTGTTCTTGTGCAAATGATGAATATACAAGAATGAGAATTTTCTAGTTCTTCACAAACTTTCTTTTTTCTAGTATTTGCCAAGTTGTTTTACATTGCCACTTCAAAAATATTAGCAAAAGTTTAAGTTTTGATGATGAATACAGGTAGATAGTAATATGACTTAAAATTTCAGGCTGAGTAATGCTGAATGACAGGCAAGGTTATTTCCTGAATGCTTATTTTCCTCTTTGGGTGAGTGAAGAGAAAAAAAAAAAGGCAGTTTATATGTTTTGTAATAGAACTAAGTACCCTGATGATTAAAACAGATACTGGGTAGCTTTAATTTCCTGAGCATGAACATTGCTATCTTAACTTTCATATCCTGAAATGAGAGACCAGGCTGCTGGGAAGGTAAGCAGTGAAGCTTTTGTAAAGCTGATGAAATGACACAGCAAAAGATAAAGCAACTCAGTTGTCAGCGTCAGATGGGGTAATATTTATCAGTTTGTTTATGCTGGGTACTTTTATTGCAGCCCTGTGCATATGCTCAGCCTGCTGTTCTAAGAGTTGCCCATCCTCCCACTGATGGTAGGCACCACAATGTTTGTTCTTTCATTGTTCTATATCAGTCTCTTCTCCCTCCTGTGCTAAAAATTAGACACTTTATGTGCTCTGTTTGTCCCAGCTTTGAAAGGCTTGTGGCTGAGTCATTACATTGCTGCACAATATAGACTGGGAACTTCTACCAGTTTTAGGGCTCAGATGGATATCATAACCTGTCACAGGTGGTGAATGCTGGAGAAAATTTCTGTTCTTTTATCTCTCTTCCATCTTCACCTTGGTTTGCTCTTACTCCCTTCTTGTGGGGCAGTAAGGGAGGTGTTACTTCCAGAAAATGAGATTTGCTGCTGTTCAGAAGGTTTCCAGTCGTGATGTGTGATGTGCTTTGGACAAAATTATTTCCTTGCTGCTTTGTCAAAACTGCTTCTCCAAAAATATTGAAGAACTCTTGGCACCCAAGGCAGACAGCTTTTCTGAGGTGATACAGTTTGGGTCTTGTGCATCAGAAACTATGTTTACTTCGTCAGGACTGTCAGAGGTGGTCCTTTCCCAGCAGTTAATTTCCAAGGAGCTCCCAAATGTATGCTGGGTGGAGGACTTGTCAGCTCCTCCTCTTTCTCATAAACAACTGTGAGAATGGTATCTATGGGATGGGGAGTGAGCAGTGAGAGACTGTTCCAGCTGGTGCGGCCTGGGTGCCTTTGGTGCCTCCTGCTACTTGCAGTCCTCACTTTCACAGGATCTGAGTCCTGCCACAGGATTAGGCTGCCTGCTTCAGTGTGGATAGCTGATGATAAAAAGGAGCCCAGACATATTAAGCATCTCTCTGCTTAGCTGGCTGGAGGCACCTTGATCTCTGAAGGTGCTGTGCCGTGGGCCTGAGCCAGCTGTGGGGAGGAAAATCGCACCAAGTGGCAGATATCCAGAGCAGTGCCATGCTGAGCCCAGGTGTGTCTCTGGGCTCTGGACTCTTTCTCACTCCCAGAGCTCAGGTTTAAAAAGGGAAGCAGATCAGAACAGTAGCACTTTTAACTCTTTGCTACAAAATGGAGGCGAAAAGAGAGAGCAGTCAGGAGGACAGCACTGAACCTGGAACGCTGGTGCTGCTAATGGATGTATAGCTTTAGCAGGCTGTTTGGCAGTCCTTACTTACTGTTTTCTGTAATTGCAAAAAAAAGAAGAAAAAAAAAATATAGTACACCCTCCTCCCCCCCCCCCGCAATTAAAACCATATGGTTCTTTGCCTTCAGTGCCTTGATGGGAACATTTTCATAAATCTTGCTGTAGGGTAAGGCTGGGAAATAACTTGGGTGTTCGCTGCTGCTCTTTTATTTTCCAACTGTAAATTTCGGGGAAAACAATTTTCAAGGAGAAAAGGCTCACTGAATGCAAATACTTCCTCAGAGATTTCTGTTGCTTTTCTCACAGACTGGCCTCTTATTTTTCAATACAAAATTTAATGTAACCACAGCTTTTGGTGTGGGCCGTTTGAGATTTCTATTCCCAGCAAGGTCTCAGGGAAAAGGACATCTGAAAGTACCAAACCTCCTAATAAATATTTATTGGTTTGGTGCTCTGACTTCAGATCTATTAAAGCAATGAAACATGTCTTTTGGAAATAAGACACCTAAAGTCTTCAGTAAAAAGATCTGGCAACTTCTTCAGTGATGCAGTGGAAAAGGACTTGCCCTCTGTGTTTAGTATTTTGACACTTTTTTCATACTTTTTATTAATTTGGAATGCTACCCAAAACTGCATTACACAAAATAGTTTCATCTGTTCCAGATTACAGGGGGGTGTGTGTGATTTTTGAGTTGTGAAATTTATGACTGATTAAACAAAATCAAGCCTTATATGTGGAAAGAAATTGTGTTTTTAAAAAATTATGTGAAATGGGCATACTCACTAAAAATGTTGATATTTTGCAGAGTGACTAACATGTTGTACAGCTCTAAGCACAAAATTTTAAGCTGCTGTTAGGGTATAAACAAGCTAAGGTGAAAGTAGCAGATGTACTATGTACTATACCTTAGCAAAGGATCCCTAAGTTGGTATTCTTGGCTTTAAAAACTGCCTCTCTGCACCGTCTGAGAAGTTTTCTGGTTCCAGTATCCCTTGGCATGTGTCCTCACATGTGAGGACTTAAGGGAAATGCGTAATGTTATGGTCACGTATTACACAGTACCATTGTCAGTTATTCACCAGCTTAAGATTCCCTCTTTGGGGAGGGAATGTGCCACAGCAGAATTGAACACCCAAACCTGAAATCCTTGGAAGCCTTGTTAGGAAACACTTTGAAATGTTCATTTTACAGCCAGCTTAAACAATTGTTTGTTTGCCCCCTCTTTCTTTTATTTTGTTCTAATCAGGCACATTTCAATGTCTCTTCTTCCCCCACCTCCATCTTCTGATTAAATTAAGTTGCGCTAACAAAATGATGCTAGAAAGAACAGGTTTACATGTGTGTTTGTGTTGGGTTTTTGCTTTGTCTTTAAGAGAGATAGGAGTAAAAAGTGTGTGTTCCTACCCTAGCCTATTTTGGCCTTACTGGAAATGGCATTTTTCTTATTTCCAGTGTTCTCTTTGCAAATTTTTCAGCTCTTCACTAATCTTGGGGTCACAGATGGGGCAGACTGATACATCTGAGTGGCAAAAGGTCAGTTTAAGCCAGTCAGGAAGAGGGGATGTGTATGTATGTAGCGGAAAGTGCTTATTGTTATGTTTTTCCTGGTTATTAGTTGCATAATGGCTTATGTAGTGCTGCTATTATTATTATTATTATTATTATTTTGTTTGTTTTCCATCTCATTGCCAGATTGTGTGTAAGTAGACCAGCTTACTTCATGAAAGGTTTGATGTAGCAAACACATTCATTATAGAGTAGCTTGCTGCTGACAAGATTTATTTTCTATCAGCTGTGGGATATGGAGGCAGGACAATAGTCCTTTGGGCAAATTAGGACACTGTTTGTCATGCATTGGATTGATCCTCAGCTTTGCACTTTGACAGTGCCTAATCTGTCTAAAGAGGACCTAGAAGGTGAGCTGGGGAAGGAATAGTGACCCCAGTGTGATCTTCTTCCACTCCCACCAAGTGCTGTTTATCACAAGTGTTTGGGATGCAATGCTAGAAACTTGCCCTGGGACCTATTGTTGCTTTGGTACTATTATTTCTTGAAGAAGCAGAGGAGGAGTGTATATGCATGGGCAAATGAGTTGCAATAGGATAAATACTAGATAATCCCTCTTGTCGCTGCAGAGGCACGCTTACTAGTGAGACAATATTATAAGGAATGAAACCTGAACATTGCACAAAGTAGGAAGGAAGAAAACGTAAGCCCACCGGGCCGCAGCGAGCAGGGTTCGAACCTGCGCGGGGAGACCCCATTGGATTTCAAGTCCAACGCCTTAACCACTCGGCCATCGCTGCTGCTGACGAACCAATCATGGGGCTGCAATCCTTAGCGAGCGTCGCAGCGGCGGAAGTTCCCGCCCCCCATAGTGCGAGGGGCCAATGGGCACCGTCCCGTCGCCCCACCCCGCTGCAATGGTGGCCCCGCCGCAGCTCGGGGCTTCGTCACACGGAGCTCCGGCCTGCGCCCACTGCCGGGGTCGGACATTTTTTCCCGTTTTTACTAATTCTGTTCTCTCGACTGTTACAAAAGTTCCCTGTCATATGGCTTTTCTATGTGATTTCATTCACTGTAGGTATTTTTTACCCTAGCAATAGCTAGGTCAGCGGTAGTATAACTGAAATCCAACTTGACTTTATGCTGCAGTGGATAAAAGTAATCGTTATCCTTTTCACCCTTTTTGAAGGGTATGTTTATGCTAGGAATTTTACCCTATTTCCCCTTCTATAGTCGCATCTTCTGTTAACACACTTCTTTTTTTTTTTTTAATATAGCTTGAGTGATGTCGATGATTGCACTTTCCCCCTTCTCCCCCAACCCCCCAGGTTTTTTGTATCAGTTATCGATCAAGAAGCACTCTTAATAATTCGTTAACTTTCCTCAGTATCAAAAATACTGCTGAATAAACAAAGATCTTAAAATAGGCTTGTGAAATCAGTCTTTTACAGCTTTTCTCGGCAACCTGAACTGGGGAATGAAGAGGACAGACAGATTTCAGAAAGCACAAATAACTCTGTTATTTTGTTGTACTTCACTATTTAAATTCTCTTTACCACTTAAGTGAATACAGCTTTCAAAAAGGTTTTGAATCCTTATGTTGAATTGCTCATTAGCAATTTCGGGCTAGGTTAGTGTGTGGTCAGACAGCTATGACTGCTGGGCTCTGCTTTACAGAAACCCTGGTGCGGTTTGCTGTGTTTCAGATAACGAGAAACATCTCTTAAACATGAAATTTATGCACATGTGCTCTATATTGGCCTTTGTATGCTTCTTCCATGTTTTTGCCTTGCAGCATGTGTGTGATGGATGGGACTGAGATTTCCAGTCATCTGGAAGGTTTGAGTGAACTGTTGGATTTCTATAAATTCTGGATGATTACACAAAATCTTCACCTTCTCTATACATTACATTTCCAGGATGAGTGACAGGCAGTAACTTAGACATATGTTCTGGTCATGAATGATGGCCTTTTGCCACTTAAGGCAGTTTAATGACATCAAGATCTGTGCAATAAATGGCACGCTACCACCTGAGTCTCTGCTGTTATTTGCACAGTTATTTTATCCAGAAAACATTAACACAACTGCTCGACATTTTGAATTTTGCCCACTTACTAAGGACAGTTTTTAAGTGGGGAAAAATTCCCCTTGTCTACATGAAATATAAAATAAGCCTTCCCTGCTTTTCCAGATACCTTGTTCTGTTACTAGCATTGAGGAAACATGCAAAAAAATTCCATTGTATTACTGGGAGTTATACATTAAAATATTCTTAGGGTCTAAATCAAAACGGTCATGTTTTTAGCATACAGAAAAAAACATTGCACTTAATTGTACTCAAGTAGTATTCAGTGCTAAGTAGTACTTACTATAGTACAGTGGTTTCTGAGAACTCTGGACAGCTCTTTCTTCTACTTTATTGAAGGAGGGTCTTTTTAAATACTCCTTTTCTTGACTGAAATGTTAAATATAGTTCTGCAGTTAAGAATTTTTGATAGCTTTTTTATTAGGATAATTCTTTCGTAAGATGAGAAAATATAGAAATTGTTACTTCAGAGATTTGGAGCTGCGTAAAGAAAACGTTCAGGAGAAAATGAGGAATTGGTATGGTTGTTACTGTTTTACATGGGTTTGATAGCAAGAAAAATCAATGTGAATGGTATCATTAATGTCTGTACTATGCAAATATTCACATCACACTGTCTGACCTCTGTTCTAATAGCTGCACCAAACAGTAATAGCAATTATTGTGTCTTGAGAATGAAGTTAATTGGCACCAATACTAAATTATGGAGCCACATTCTGGAGTTTCTATTTGATTTCCTTGCCAAGACATGTGTTTTAAATCTACTGAAAATTATGCTGGAAAGACAATTATATTCTGCAGCCATGCAAAATGCAGAAAACCCAAACAAGACACAGCAGAAATAAATTATAGTGTGGTCTCAGTAACAAAGGAACTTATTTACTTGGAAGAAAGAGAGGGGTGGTTATAGACACTGACTGAGTGCAGAGCTCTGACTATACTCAGTCTTTGATTTCAGTGGAAATGCCCCCACTACCTATTAGCAAATCCAGGCTGGTTCTTTAAACCAAACTGATCTGATGCCACAACCAAAGTTACCAGTCCAGGCTCATGAATGGTAAGACTGTCCTTTGGAGCACTGGTTACTTGAGCACAGACTGCTTACAAATGGTCCATCTGGAAACCCTTGGGTGGCTCACAGCCGTATGCGAATAGCCAATGCATTTCTAAGATCACTGAGGGTTTAGATGTGGAGCTGGAGGGAGTGCTGGAGTTGGGTTGATCTCCATCAGGCCCTCCTCGATGGTGAAACCATACAACCTAATCATGCCAGGCTTTAGCCAGGTTGCAATGAACATGGACTTGTGAACAGACAGCTAAAGCATACATGCAGTATCCTGAGCTATTGAAACCTGGAAACAGACTCAGTGTTCCCTCTACCTCAAAACTTGTAATGTCTAAATTTTCTATTTTTAACTTAGGAGCCTTTATTTCCTAGCAGGACTAAGAAGCAACTTATTTTTTCTTTAAATGACATTTTGCCTTTATTTTGTGTTCACATGAATCTAGGACTTGAGTTAAATCTGAAGTTTCAGTGAAACATCAATCATGAGAGTTGGCTGAAGGCTGTAAATGACACACAGTGTTATATTTAACCAACTACATTCTGTTTAATCTGTAAAAACTCTCTTCAGAGAAAATTGTTAACTTGAGCAATGCTAGAGTGCCCTCCAGTGTTCTTTGTGCAAGCTGCAAGTAAAAGAAGATGGGATGTGTTGCCAGTACCACATGCAGAAGAGGCAGGTTTAAGCACTTTCATATAATAGTCTTTGAAGCTGAGCAGCGATCAAAAAGGGATTACGGAAGAATGGTATCATTTGCAGAGTGCTATTTGAATTCTAGCACTTTATGATGAAGCTGTTATGTTCTCAAGACAGAAGAAGATCTTGCTACAACACAAATCACTAAAAATATTCTAAAGAAAGTCTCAACAAAACCAGGATTGCAGTGTTAAGTCCTAGATACCAAGATAGGAAAACTCAACATTATCTAAAAAAGTAATTAAAAGCTCAAGATACAAGCCCGAAGTAAAATTGAAAAAAATTCCTAATAAGGTCTCTTGCCAAGTGCTAGGGAGCCTCTGCACATACAGGTGTTTAATAAAGCACGCTACGTACGGAACATAATCTTATTTTGAAGACCTTGAAGTCAAGATATTTGGTTGCATTTAAGAGGTTAAGGCAACGTAAGGGGAGAGAGGTCAAAAGAAAACTGGTCTCGGGCAGTTTGAGTAGGATTGAGCTTCCCCAGCATTCAGGTGGGCACTTGACCCTGAGATGCCTCAGCCTGCTGCTCACGTCATCTTTCCCAGACACAGAAGGAGATCCTTGGCTCCGTGAGCAAGGACACTCACCTGTTCTGCAGTGGAATGTTTTCCAGTAGCCATTGGGCAGCCCTGGAGATGACTAGGGCTGAGACTAGAAGTGTAACTAAAGCATCTGGTATGCCACAGGCTAAATGAGCAATGTTTACGCATATACATGGTTAATTACCATAAAATGATATTGTGAAGTAATTAGTTTATTATCAGCATTCATGCATATAACATTGCTTTATTAATGCATTGTTCTATAATTTCAGAATTTTTTAACCTAGGGTACCTGTTTTTAAATGGGAATAAAAATTATGGCTGACAGCCTTCCGGAAGGATTATGGTATTCAGAAAGTTTTCATAAACCAAAAATGCAATTATAATATACTTGCTTTGGAAATGTAAACTAAACTAAAACCATCAGTGCTTAGAATTCTTCTTCATAGCAGTTCTAAACATGAAGTTAACACTAAAAAAAGTTTTAGTATATCTCATGGGCTTCTAAGGCAGATTTAACTGGTGAAAAATGGACACAGGATAACAGATAAAATTTCCCAGTGGGTAAGTGTATTTTGCAAAGTAAATTTATCTCCCAAAGAAATCTTAAAACTAGCAAGAGCTGGCCAATGGAATAGATAATGGAGAAAGAAAACCGTGGTTTAGGACCGTTATGTAAAATAATGGTACTAAGATAGGTTTGCCTGTAGTTTTTCACGTCTTTAACCTCTTTAAGGAAAATAAGAATTTACTTCAGAAAACCCTATATGGCTAAAATTTTCCATTCTGTGTGCCTAAGAATGGACTTACGGACCAGTTTCATGTACAGAACCAAAAGTGGCTTCATTTTGGAGCTGCTATATAATCACACTATAGCCTACCCCTATAGCCTATTGTTTCATAAACTCCCCCATGTAGTAGTTTGTTCATGCTGTGCTGTACACCCTTACTCCTAGTCCACTTCAGTCAAATACTTACATATAAAATTCAGTTTTAACACTATTCCTCTGTATTGAAACATTCTATATTTGATTTATCCTAAACTTTTTGAGTTCTTATGGTATCTCCAGTATTACTGAAAAGCCCTTTAGGGATAATTTGCTGTCTCTGTCTATCTTCTGCATAACATATATATTCATGGTGTAAGACTGATGTTAAATGCATATTGGTTTTGGTGTGCTTTTTTATACAGTATACTTACAATCATTTAGGATAATTTGGGGAAGTGATTTATTTAACTGTTCTCCAAGTTTTTGTTACTAGTTCCATTATGACATTTGGAGACTATTAGATATGAATGCTAACTAAAATGAAAAGCTGTCATTCATCACTTATTCTAACCACTACACCAAATTAATTCGCCTGTGAAACAGATGTTGATTTAGTATGATTCTTTTTTTTTGGTGTGCTCTATGAGGATTCTCCCTAATTAAGTAGTCAAGTTTCAAGGAATTTGCATTTCATTATACTATGCTTTCTGGCACAATTTATGTAAAACAGGGCCTAGGTAATTCTTTCATGACATGCCTATGTTTCCTACTTCCTTTCCTAGTTCAGAACCCTGTACTGTGCTCCTCTTCTCTGTTTATTATCAAACACAGTCAGTCCCTTGGCCTGAGTCAGCATTGTGTTTCCTTGTTCTGTGGCTCCTGCCTCTTTCTTGGTGCTCCACTTACCTTCTGTCTGGTTGAAAGCATTCTGACAGAAGCATACTAAAATTCCATAGAAAGCGATTGGTAGCTTGTGAAGTATTTTACCTGTTTTGCCCTATTTGCTTGACTCCACACTTATAGCACCAGGATCTATTGCTAATGACTGAAATGCTATTTCTGGTATGACGAAATGCAAGGAAACTTTCAATCAACTGAAGTGCTTGAGAACTGATACAATCTGATCTACTAACGGTGCATTAACATTAGAATCCTGAATGGAATCCTGTTATCTTAAACGAAAAGGCTATTTAATGGATATTGCAGATGTTTATCCTGGATAATGGAAAAGATAAAAACGCTTTCCTTTATTGAGATTAAAACATTAATTACTGTTTGGGGGATACCAGCACTTTTAGAAACTTTTAGGACCTTTGTTTCTTAAAGTCAGAGCCCCGCTCTGGCTTCTCCTGTTCCAGTCTCCCTTAGATATTATTAGTGAGTACTGATATGGTCTCCAAGGCACAACTCTAGTAAAACCTTCTATGTTCTGAAACAGAGAAGGGTTCTCCTGAAATATATGTTATTTTGCCATTTTTTTTCTTCTGTTATGGATAGCTGTAATTTTTGTGAATACAGAATTTATTTTGGGACTGAACTGCAGTTAGAGGATGGCAAGAACTGGAGGACCCAGATGGCTCAGGTCCCTGGATATGACACATGGAAATTTTCATCATTTTAAATTTATCAATGATGATGAAACATGTGCAACATAATAGCTGCTGGGCAGCTTCCATGGAATTAATTAGTATCACAAGGTATTTTGTATAGACATTATCTAGAAACATTACAAAAAAATTCCTGATAGTTACGTAGAACAAACAGCTCTTCTAGTGCGGGTCGTTTCTGGTCAAGGAGTTAAGGCTGTTGGCAGGGTAGTGTTGAAAAAGTGCTAATGCTTTTGACCAATGTGTTTCTGTAGGCAAACATAGCTGCAGTTTGCCATGCATCTGTTGGGCTCTGCTTACAGTGCTTTCATCAACTGAGTTAAAGCAACATTTTAAAAGAAGGAAATAGAACATCTGTCAGCGCAAGTATAGGAATAAATGTGTACTGTTTGCTAATCCTGCTTATGCAGCTAAACATTAATTTACATATCTAAACATCCACGTGTATCCAAAGAGGCACACAATTTTATGTTCAAGATTTCATCTAACTCTTGAAAATGTGACTGTACAGTCTGCTTTTCCCTTTAGTCTTCTCATACGTAATGGATTCTTTTTAGATAAATGCTATTAGTTGTACTTACATTTTAACAAAATTGTAAGTACAGTGTTACAAGACTATAAAATCATAAAACTGAACATCGTTGTAGGTGTCAATGCAGCCAAATGTTTAATGCATTCTTATTTTTAAGTAAATAATCCTAGTAAATTTATGCATGTGTGCAGCACACTACTGGATTTGGGGCCTTTTTCCTTAATGCATTTTTACCAGATTTATTGGGTTTTCTACAAAAAACATATTCCATGTTTCTACTTGCACCTGTTTTATAAACACATTTACTACATTTTTATGAAAACCAATCCAAGGTAAGTGGATAGGCAAATACCTCTAATGTTTTACAGGCTATTTTTCTCATTGCCTTTACACAGAGGAATTATGATAGTGGGTAAAACCAGTAGGTGCATCTAGTGCAAAATCCTGATTTTGTTAGTACCTTCATGTTACCAGATGCTTTAGAAGAAACTTTAAATGAGATGATAGTGGGCAATTATGAAAAAAACCCTCATCAGAAACCTCCTTTTTGATCAGTGGTTCGCTTAACTCTGAAACACACATTTGTGCTTAAACATAAAATCTATTTGTAGTATTGATAGGTTGCAACTATCCTGGCTAAATGTCCGCTCTAACTTTATTTCCTGTTAAGCCTCAGTGACATATTGTAGCAATAAACCTTTGCAATTCTTTATACATGTTAAGTCAAATACTTGTATATTTTGAATTATAAGCTTTTGAATGTAGGAAAGCTAAAACTCAATAAGAGATACAATAGATGCAACTTGGATTATCCTTTGAAGTCAGTTTACCATGGGTCTTTTAGCTCAGTGTTCTCTTTGTTTCAAACTAAGCTTCTACATATAAATTGTTATACAGTATTAAAAGCTCTACTAATTACACATCTTCTGTTAGCATTTTGCTTGTGCAGAAATCTATGGTATACAATATTAGCACTTAGTTAAAAGTTTGATTTTTTTTATATGTCTATATTGTTGACAATTTCTGTCGCTGGTGGGCTGCACATGGAGAAACACAGTGGTAAGGTGCTTTTGTTGAATTATCTGAGAACCTTGTGATCCTCATGAATGTTGTAATCTCTTTTGATCTTCAGTTATTCTCACTTTTATTGTCTACCTTTCCTACTTAAGAAAAAGATTCATAGTGAAAATTCCAAAATATAGTTTGAAGAAATAAACCTCAAGCAATGAAGTCTTGAAATTTGTTTCTTCTCTTTGTGTGGATGCCAAGAAGACCTAAACATGGGTTGCAGGCACTGCTGTTTCATTTCTGATACTCCTATTGATAAGATTGATTTAGCAATTTATGCTTCCATACAGCTAATTTCATACTGCATGGCTTCTCAGTAATAGTGAGGAGTAGTGCCTTGTAATCAGGCTGGTTTTATGGTGTTCTCTCTTCAAATAATATTATCTATTGTTTGTATAAAATTATAGCTTATGGATTCAGTTACAGTTCTGAGAATTTTAATTAAATAATATACAAACATGAAATATATTAACTTTGCTCAGTACTTCTATTAAAAGCAAATAAATTAGTAAAACAACTGAAACCAGAAATAAATTACTAATTACTGAATTCACTTACAGATAACAGCTGAAGGCAAGTGGACAGCCAGAACACAGGAATGTTCTGTCTGTAAAAGAAAAAAAAATCTTTTATTTCTGAAGTTATTCAAGTGACAGCTAATATCAGAAGTTATCACAGCAGTGTGAAATTCTGTTAAAAGATTTCCATTTTAAAATTTCCTTTGGCCTAGTGCAGACTAAATTATTTGAGCAAGCATGATGACACCTCTCCTGGTAGACACAGGGCTAAGTGTGAGGCCCTGGGTCTGGTCACACGCTCTGTCCATGCTGGGGCGAGATGCAGCCACTCAACGCTGACAACTTTTTGACTTTCCTTCTGTGGGAATTAAATCCAGGTACATGACAGGCATGAAGCCTTGATATTAATAAGCCAGGTTCCTTACCTGGATGATCACAAATCCAGAATGGGATGTGTGGCAGATTGTGTCCACCCAATGCAGATATAGATACCTTGTTTGATTTGAAATTTGATTTATTAAAGTTCCAATGTCCTTTGCAGAAGTGCCAGGTCTGACTAGGTCTGGTTCTCATTCAAAGCTGGGAAATTCTATCCAGAGTCCTATAGCAGAACATACAAATACTGGACCTTGCCTTGTGAACCAAGGGAAATAATCATGACAGTAAGACAGACAAATTTACCACCTGAAAAAATAGCTTATGTCAGTAGAAGTAATACAGGAATGTTGGTATTAAATTATTTAACTTAAAACCCATATAGGCTTAGTGTGTATTTTTATGTTCAATGCTCACAACTACTGCTAGGAAGTTGATCTGGCAGTGAAGTTTGTGAATAGCGGCATCTGTCTGTGGAAATTTCATTTTGCGCTTCCTGGGAGCCAAAGTGGCGTTGTGGTGACAGGTCTCCTCACAACTTCGTTCAGGAAACAGCTTCCTCGGTAGGCACTGTTGCAAACACACTGCGGCGCAATAGCTGCTTGCCGCACGGTTTAGAAGAAGAAACCGTGTGGGTAAAACGGCAGTTTGGCCAGCGGTGGGTGCATTTAAAGAGTGACAGTCTCTCTACCCGTTACCTGTCAGGGCGGGCGCAGGTCGAGGCGTTCCTCCAGCCCTCCCTCTGCCCCTCAGCGGAGCGGGGGAAAGCGGCGGCGGGGGTGCGCACGCGCAGAGCCGTTGGGGCGGGGCCGCTGGCGCGCGCACAGCCGTTAAACGTGGCCCCGGTGTCCCGTGGCGGGAAGCGCTGTCTGCGTCTCCTGTCAGCAGTTGCCACGGGCTGTGTCTGTGACGTTCTGAGACTATTCGGGTGCGAGGCGGGGCTGGAGCAGGGTGAGGAGCAGGAGGCAGCAGCGGGTGGGCTCCCCCTACTCAGAGCCGGGTGGGTTTTCGAGCCCGTCTTAAGTAACGGAGCAAGAGCACCCGTGCCAGCTTTGACTGCAGCCTTGAAGGTACAAGAGCTTTTGAAGCAATTCCTCTGAACAAGCACCATGAATGGGAGAGAGAAGTTGAGGGCAAGAAGGGCTGGGGGTAGCGTTTGCTGTCCTTTTGGCATTATCTTCTTTTTTTTCCCTCTGTTGGGTTAAAGGTATTGACATTTTCTGTGGAGTCTCGTTCTCTGGAGGCATTCAAAACCCACCTGGATGCCTTCCTTTGTAACATCATCTAGGTGTTCCTGCTCTCGCAGGGGAATTGGACTGGATGAGCTTTTGAGATCCTTTCCAATCCCTAATGTTCTGTGATACTGTGCTTAGTGGATGTGCTGCTTGGTTGGCACATCCACTTATGAAGAATCCATTCATGAAGAATAAATGCCCTTGTTATGAGAGAATAAAATGACTCCAGCATAAACACCTTTTGTGATTTGTCAGAGCAATTAACAAACTGCTGGGCTGTAAGAAGCTACTGAATTTTTTAAGTAGTCAATAGAGTGATCACTGAACTTGTGAACTTATTAAGTGTAACAGAATATGAGAGAATCTTAGATCAAAGAAATAACTTACTGTGTCTAAAAATACTTTTAAAAAAAATGTTGACATAAAACAAGGGAATTAAGGAAAAATTCCAACAAGCTTTGTTTCATGATTAATGTAATTTTCACAGTAAAAAGACTGCTGTTTTTGTAGTGAGAACTTGTTTTTCCATCTGGATGCCATCAGATTGGGTTGACTAGTGAAACATTGCACAAAAATGGATTAAAACTGTTCCATGAAGTTAGGGAAAGCTGGGTTGGTTATAGAAGTCAGAGGATTATATTTAGGAAGATGTAAAGTTGTGAGATAAGGAGTACAACTAGTTAATAGAGAGCGAATGTTAAAGAGGCTTGGACAAGATTACAAAAAGTCTGTTAAGGAAGTCTGGGAGACAGCCAAGGTGGGAAAGTATAGTGTATAGTAGTTTACAGTAACCCATACCATGAGCATATTTTTAGGTGTTGTGTGTGGAATATTTTAATGGTACTTAAGAATTGGTGCTGCAGTGGGTACTGCATAACTTCAAAATTTGCAGTGCTTCCTTGTAATAATGACATGTGCCCACCGTGGTAAGTGCTTCACAGGTATCCTGTCAAACCCAAGTTCGAATTGAAAGTCTTAGTAGCAACAAATGAATAGGAGGATTTGTTAAGATAAAAACAACTTGAGAATGATTCAGGTGCCTGGAGCCATTTTAGACCGTTTTGGCCTCATAAAGCATCCCCATATCCAGCCCTGGCATATGTGGTTGAAGTCTATAGGAGACCTGCAGTACCCTAGAGGCTTGTATGGTGGACACGCTACAATATCTAAAATAGCACTAGCAGCTCAGCTTAAGCAGCTGAATATCATTCCTCATTTGATAATGCAAGTGACAGGACAAAGAGCTTTAAATAAACTGGCATTTTCCACACCTCTCCTTAGTGTACGTATTAAAATAAAGAGGATCTCTTCACCACTATAGTAATTTGCTTCATAAATGACACAATGATGTAGTTGCGGACATCTAATGATTAAAAAAAGTGCAATAGGAATCACCTGCATAACTCCACTTATCTATATTGAATCTTACAATATGATGAATTGTATTTTTGTTTGTTCTTAACTAAAAATAACATTCATGGAATAAATAATAGAGGTAAGAAATGCTGAAAAATACTAATTGCACTTAGTAAGATTAGACTTGGGTTGCATCACATAGTTTCAATATAGCACTCTGAAAATTGAATCGTTCTTAGTCCAACAGCTTTCTTCTCTGGCTGTTGTTAAAGCCTTCTAAATTCATGAGTTGAAGGAGAGCAGAGAAGGGATTACCTTTCAAATCTGAACCTTGAAAAATTATGAGAGAAATGAATTATGAACAAAATTTTAACATTGCAATAACATTTCCTATAATAAATAATTATATCATATAGAAAAGTCTGCTTAGTATCTTTGAATAATATTTGATACTTTTGCAAGGGAACAAAATCTTCTGTAAGATGTTCTGTATACATGCTTTTAATAACTTTCAAATATTTTCCTTCTATGTAGCTTTAAGTGCAGAAGACAGTACTGAAATTGGTTGGCCATTGCAGGACTGGGCCCAAATGTGATAGATATTTCTTTTATTCCTTACAACTGTTTCAGTGTTGTCTCTTATGTCTATCCGTGTCTTGGTTTGTTTGTTTTTTTTTTTTTTTCCTTACCTATTGTGAGTTGTCACAGTATGTACTTATTCTTCAGCTTTTTTTTTTCTCCCTCCCTAGTTGGGCCTCTCCAATGCTATTAGCTGGTGTCAGATTTCCTCAGCCTTCTGCCTGCCTGTGCCCTTTTTAACACTAAACCTCCTAAAAATAGCCAAACTGCTGTAGTTGAAGTTGAAATTTTCCAAAATGAAAATTCAGCCTGGCACATGGACCTCTTAAAAATTTTCAGACTTAATGATTTAGGACCATTAAGATCTAAAGCAACAGAATAGAGGGTCTGTAGCAGAATAGATAAAAGTGTTGAGCAAGTTATGCCTTTTTAGAGTTTCCAGAGTTGTTTTTACATGAGCACTATTGCATACTATACTTCAGGGTACTCGAATTTGTCATAATAGCAAAACTGTACTCATGTCCATTTCTTAAATGGCTACCTTAGCGCAAGATCTTATAAATGGGGGATTAACGATCAGGAAATATGTCTTGAGTATTTTTCTGAACGTAAATGAAGAAGGTTATCATGTAGAGTATGGTTTGGATGAACTTTCATGGTGGGTACCTTGCAACTATATTTGACCTGGGTTTTACAACAATGGCCTTTGCATCCTTTTTCCTCTTACCCCTCTCATGTTCAATGTAAACCTTGTTGATTTCTAAGGGGGCTTTGCCATTGATATCAATGCTGTTTGATTTAGGGTATAAAAGCTCAGTGCCAAACTATGTTTGCAAGACTAGCAATGAGCTTGGGGTGTCTTTAAGTGGTATTTTCACTAGCAAGTTTTCAGTGAGATCAGGAACTAACAGTTTAGGAGGAGGTTCCAAATGGGTACTGCCCTCCCCATTTTGACTCTTTTACCCTCCTATTTTGTTTCTTATAGACAGGCAACCACTTGCTGTCTCACTGTCAGTGCCTCTGGAGTCGAGCTGCATCAGAGGAGTTCTTCTCAGAGCTACTTATAGGATCTCTTGTTGGGTTCTTGTTACAAAAGGTAAGACTGAAGAGGAATAAAGGGAATTTTCCACTTAGTGAAAGAATATGAAGCTGTGACTGGAAAAGGAAGGATAAAATGTTGCGTGGATACTGTTATTTGTAAAAGTTTAACTTACTTCCTTGTACTTTCGCATTTAATGCAAGGAGGGTTTGTGTAAATGTGTATTTGTCACCTCAGTGTTGAAAATACTGAATTACTGTACAAGGCACATACAGCTATTTTTAATTTTAAAATATAAAAGGCACTTGTTTATAAGTGAGGGGTACTGTAGGGCTGTTATATTCAATATAACACTTGTAATGTTTCAAGAACTTTATGTACACTAAGACAATTTTTCATAATGTAAAATCCATTTGGTTTCCTCTTATTAAAGACAAGAGTTATGTTCAGAGCTACTGAAGCTCAAAAGACATCCAACAGCAAAGAATTAGGCCTGATGACAGGCATTTAGAAAAAATGCATAATGAATTGTTGCTGTTCTCTCCTATTCCTAATCAGTTGGTTGGTGTTAGGAAGCTAATACACCTTGGAACAAAGTTGTGTGTGTTTTGTGATGTGGTTCTTCTTTTAATGATTACTCTTCAGACGAATTCTTTTGAGTTGGAATGAAAGTGGAGGTCAAAATGGACTGGAATGTCTTTAGTCTTCTGCAGCTGTTTCACCAGAAATGATGTATTGACCAGGGTTTTTCTTCTGAGCCATGTTTTGATTTGAAGCTGGTTTTCTGGGTTGATAGAGGAAATAGGGTGCCATGCAGCATGAGGAACCCTGTTGGAAGAATTAATCTGTATGTCAGAAGTATGTCCATGTATACAAGCATGATGTGGTGGGATTATGGTTTTGTTTAAGTCCTGTTTTTCTATCCCCAGTTTTTTAGATTGTGCTTTGCAGGTGCAGGCTAACTAGCTGCTTGCCAACCCCCAAAATGATGCTGTTTCTGAGTATTGTTTCTCTTTTTTTTGATGCATAGCTCAAAATTAATATGTGTTTAAGAAATATCAATCATGTATGCTACCCTTAATTTTGGGGTTGTTTTGTGCATATCTGTAGACAACAGGGACACTGGGTCACGGAACAAAACAAATAACCTTTATAGGAATTTGAAAATAGCTATGTAAAATGGTACACAATGGTGAAGCCTCCTGGGGTAATGCATAGGTATGAAACAACAAAATCTGTTGGCAAGAGTAGTGGTTCTACAGAGAACGGAAAATTGTGGTGTGGTTTGGCTTGTTTTTTTTACCTCATTGCAACTGAGTAAGAGAGAGACATTTATTAAGCAAAACGGTATAGTATAATGTTGCGATAGATAACCCCAGGCAAATAACAAAAATGGGAAATGAAGGTATTTTGTTTAACCAAAAAAGTCCTTTCAGTAGCACATCATGGAGATAGATATATATATATAATTTTTTTTTTTTTTTTAAATGAGTTGAACAATATCCTATTTTTAGTGGAAGGTCAACTTGAACTTTATTTAAACAGAGTCTCTGGTTCTCAATTGAGATAGGAGCACTTTAAAAGTGATAACAAAAGGGAGGGCTTGGAGCCAGACTTTCTTAACCTATCATTACCAGCACAGGATTGGCATCCATGTAGGATCTGCATGCCACTTAAATAGAGAGGGGTCCTGGTTCTCTGTTCACAGTGCATGCAGTGAAAATAGCACAGAGACTCGTGAAAGGATTTTTTTTTTTAAGAATTTGAAGTGCCCAAAGAGTATTAATGAAAACCTTTTATTTTTGAATGAAATGCTGCCATCTGATGTCACACCACCTTATTTTTTTTGTCTTTTCTTGAAGTAAATGCATTTTTTTCTATCTTAAATATTACAACTGCAGTTTGAGACCAAAAACTGTAGTATCTGCAAAAATGTACCTGGATGAAGTGTTATGAAGATAAGATTGGTAAAGCAGTTCTAAACCAAGCAGGATTGTTTTGATTCTACTGTCATCCATAATCGTGTATATCCACTACAAGTTCATTGATATCAGTGGAATAATTTAGTTTACTGCTAATATAGTGAGGGCATTGTCAGGTTCCTGAGTTTCCATGCTCAACTTCAATGGAGAAGATTTCCCTTGGTGGGGCTGTAGGCTCAGTGCCGTAACACAGTTTTGGATAGCTGTTGGTTGAAAAGCAGGATCTGGTATGGTAGTGTGAAGCCAAATTTTCTGTAACTGCTCAGTCTGTAGGATTCCCACCTCTGCTGGAACATCTCCTAGAATTTGTCAGCATGTTGCAGCTGGCTGGAAGCGCATGCGTTCAACCAAGGCAGTTATTTTGATAGTATGTTTGAAGGAGAAGAATGTATTAAGTAGGAATAAGAAATATTGTATTTGGATAACTTTGGCACAAGCATGGAAGATGAGATTTTATTATTTAGATTTATAGCGTAAATTGTATTTGGAAATGCTTCACTCTTTTTAGCCTGTTTATGGGCCTCAGCTATAAAAAAAAGTGTGAGTAAGGTGCTCTAGTCACTAGTTGGTTGTATCCCAGCATTCCATTCTTGATTCTGCCACTGGCATTCTGTGTGATCTTGTGTAAGTAATTTTTACTCTGTGATTCTGTTACCTTATGAGGTATTGGAAGACAACCGTTGCTTGAAAAAGTGTTTTGATAGAATGTGCTGTTGAAAAAGTTGGCATGACTATTAAGGAAAAGAGAGCATGTTCTGAATGTTAAAACCCTGGGAAAAATCTTTATTTGCTATCTCATTAGACATCAGAAAGTCTGCATGAGACAAGTTCATTGAGGTGTAATGCTTTCCCCATCTCTAATGTTTTGTTCCGTAAACCTAAAACTAAACTAAGGCATTTCCTGCCATTAAGTCAGTCATAACCTGTTCTTTGCCATGTGAATTCTCTGATGTCCAGTAAGGACTAGGCTTATACTGCATTTTTCTCCTTGATGGATTTATTATAAGGGATGATGTGTGACTCTACGCTCAGAACTATGTTGAACAGCTTGGTGGAAATCTTGTGTTCCTGGGAACTTCAGCTGTTTTTCAGGTGTGATTAAGTTGGCCAATGGATTAAAAAAATTGCACTAGGGAGAAAGTAGACATAGAGGGAAGTGAAAGGGAATGTAAAAACCAATTTGTTTTCTTTTTTGTTCTCAGTTTTAAAAATTATCTTCCAGTTACTTCACTGCAAATCTACACCTAAATCCAAAGCCTGTTTGAGTGGCCTTCAGTGAAAAAATGTTATTAATGGGTCTGAATCTTGCCACCTTCTTTAATTCTCCAGCTCTACTTTCCTTTGTAGTGTCTTTGCATTGACAGACATGTTTCTTGTTAGTAGTGATAAAATGTGAGGAGCTTAGAGTGTAAACCTGTCAACTTTGTATGGAAATTTAAGTAATTTGGCAGGTGCATTATAGGTTTTTTCTGGTGTTAAATGGGCCCGATCCTTCCTAGGTGTCAGTGGTGTTGCTTCATTCCCGGATATGGTCTGGCCCACAAAGTACAGCAGGTCTTCAGGCAAAAAAAGTCCATGCTGTTGTGCTGCAAACAGAACCAGTACATTTTAGATTTCTGAGTATCTAATTTCATGTGTCGGATAGAAGATTAAAGAAAAACTCAGAAGCCACAAAAACAGTCGATATAAAACCTAATTTGCACTTGCTGTACTGACTCTGTAGCAAAAAGACTAACAAATTTTCTTCCCAAAGTGGTGCTAGCACCTATTGGTGAAGCTATGTAGTAAATATTGCAATTAAGAACAAATAATATAGCATATTCTGTTAGGTATTGTCAGCAATGTTTCATGTCTTGGAAGTCCTGGGGTGTCCTGTCCATATGTATCTTCTTTAAAAATACTAATCCAGTCTACTTTGGCTTAATATTTTGTCTTCACTGTTTTTTAGAAGGCAATAGGCATCTGCATTTTATGAATTAGATAGAATAATATATTGTATGTCAGTGTAGAGTAACATACAATAGAAAAAATAAAACAACAAATAGAACAAATCTGGTGCCAAGTTACTGGGTGAGAGCCTTATGAATCCCTTTGCTGTCCAGCTCAAAAGTGTGAGACTGAGTCATTGCCTTGAGACTGAATTTGGCATACAATCAGAATGTATGGGAAAACAATAGATGTGCCGAAAATTACAAGAATAAGCACCAGAAGTATCAGTAATGACACATTTCATGTCATCTAATTGTTCAAAAGATTTTTAAATATAGATTTTTTTGATGTATTTGTGCTGTAGTATATAGCTTTAAGGATGCCCATCCCCCTGCCACCCCTCCAGCAGCCACTGTGTCCTGTCAGTCATCCTGAAATACACTGGAGAGCTTGTCAGGCAGTCCCTTGCAGATGCCTCGGAAGCCAAATAGTGAGCCATAGCAGTTGTACTGAAGTTCCTTACACAAGGAAATTACATAGACAGTTGCTTTAGTGCTGAATATGGACCATTTGTATTCTAGGATAGGTGAGTGATGTGCTATTGGCTTTCTAATTATCTATCAGGAAATGGATTCTAAGGTTGTTTTCTAATTTATGCAGGATATCTTTGACTCTGCTTTCTGACACAAATTAGTTTATCTATGTCGTTATACAGTGTACTTCTAAATGGTTTAGAAGCTGCAGGTACTATTTTCACATTGTATTGCAGATGGATACAAACTTTTGACTGTTTTTCCTGTGTCTTTCTTACACCAAAAGACTCAGCAGTTTCCGTTTGGACATATCTGCTGAAAAGACAAAATTCTCATTATCTTAAAGTTTGTAGCACTTGGTAGGAGTGTGCAGGTGGTTGCTTTTCAGGCTGTTCTGAAACACAACTGTATCTTGTGACACATGCTTAACATCCCAAGTGTTGTAAGAGCTGCTGGTCTACGGTGCTGAAATTGCCTACTGTAAAGGTTAATACAACTGAGTGTGAGGTTATAGCAGCCTTTTACCAAAATATCTTGGTCAGGATCCCTGCTGTAATTAGAGGGCATTTTATACTGGAGTAGACATGTGTGTTTAAAAAAAAAATAGAAGATGGACTGTGATTCTCATTCTGTCCTGAGGCAAGCACCAAAATTTGTCATCTTAATGAAGATGATCTGGAAGGATCTGGAGGTTTGCTTTGTAAATGGAAATATCAGAGAAAACCCCAGAATGATATTTGCTGGCTGCCTGTTTTTCTTTCTATCACCTATTACCCTTGCCTTGATTTAAAACAAACAAACCAACCAAGCAAACCCTGTGCAAAAACCAATCAGCTAATATGGTAAATAACAGTAAGGGCATTCTGGTAAGTTAAAAATACGTAGTCAAGAAATCAAAATAATTTAAGGTTTTGTGGTTTTCACTGCATTAGCTTGCAAACTTTTATTTATATTTTGGATGCTTTAAGGGAGTTTCACAAGGCATCAGAATTACTTAAAAGAAAACAAAACAAAACCCAAAACAGAAAGTGAACCCTTAAGTAGGTCATTTATACCTTAGAATATAGTTTTTCCGGAACAATCCTTTCTGTGATCGATTTTCTGTTAATGGTAAGTTAAGGCTAGAAAGCTATGTTGAGTTTAAAAGCCAGTTGAGACAAGGCTCAAGCAAAGAATAAAAATGCTTATGTTAGACAATATGCTAAGGTTAAAACCACACCTCCACCCCTCCCCCCCCCCAACCAAAAAACCACAAACAAAATCACAACACCTCCAAAACAACCTAAAAAGAAAGAAAAGGGAGGTGTTACATGTGCAGTGACCTTTAATAAGAGAAAGTTACTGTACGTGCAACAATGTTTTTATCTGCTGAATTGTAGAAAATATCTGATTGTTGTAGATGACCAGTAGTATAGGAAGTTGTGCTGAGAGAATGGGGAGCAGCTCTTGCTGCAAGCAACGAAGGTTTTATTTCCCCCTTCTATCAAGGAATTGAGGGGAAGCTGCTGCAAAGTTAAATCAGGAGTATCTGTAGAAAAAATAACCTGAAAATCATCTAGTGATTTCTTCCAAGTCTCAGTAGAAGCATGAAATGCTGTCTCCATCCAGTTCTCACCTATCCCCTTGCAACTGATGTATGTCTTGACCAGAAAAAAAATCACAGTTCAGTTGATACCATCTATTTGCAGCTGTTGTGATGGATTTCAAGAAGTACCCATATCCTGGGAAGCTTGTGAAAGTGTCAAAGATAAGGGTTGTCAACCAGCAATATTATATCATGAAGATTTCCTTTTTTAAAATGTGATTAAATGGCAGATTTGTTGAAGTGTTGGCCAAAGATTTAGAGAGCTAGTGAACTGCAGATGGTAAAAAAGTATGCTTCTAAAGAGTGTGAAATGGTGTGGTTTGACACAATCACTGTGAAGCTGAAGGAGAGTGTCTTGTTGAATTAAAAGGCCTTTTGATTCAGGGGTGGACACAGCAGAAACAGTTCAGTTTTTCAGCAGCATGGGTGCTTCTCTGCTCTGTGTTCATAGGCTGCACCAACATGCTGACAGATAGGTACAAACTTCACATGCTATTTGCCAACAGCACGAAGTCAAACAAAGGTGTATGCCCTACTGTGTTATTGTGGGAGATGCAGTTTAAGAAGCTATTAAATAGCAGTGCAGTTGGGAATTGAAGCTGAGAAGAGAGGTATGTGAATGATGTTTTTTTGTGGTTTTCAGAGCAAATTATTGGTACTGTAGGAAAGGATCTCCCTCTAATCTTTAATTCAAGATACTGAGTGGAGGTCTGAATGTTGATGGCAGCATGGCTTCCAGATTACTGATAGTTTCCTTGCTAGTATAGCGAATGTTGCTGGAAATAACTATATAGCTGCAGCTATAAGAAAGCTTGAATTTTAATCTATTTTGCAGACAAAGAACCTTTCTGAATATTCATTGTTCAGTAAAATGAGGCAGTTAATATGTGTTGGCCCTTTGAGACTGCATTTTGTGCTATACCTCTCACTCTTGAGTTTTAGAGACTTAAATACATGGTTATATGTTTAATGTATTTCCAAATAATTATATGGTTGATAAATTGTTTTCACTTTTGGGTTTAGTTTGCATACATAAAGAACTAATGGGCATTAACAGTAAGAATCCCTACAGATAATAGTAAAAAACCAACGTGCTTGTGTGAATACGGAGCAGGGATGTCTTTGGCCTGAGCTGCAAGAATAAGCTCTTGTTGCAGAGCTCAGTTCGCCAAGGATGTTATGTGCACAGTGTGAAGAAACAAGGAGGTGTTTCACATTCACCATGACACAGTTTGTAGTTGTATGAAGTATGAAGCCCTCTGGCTAATTGTGAATTTGTCTCGTAGTGATTCTTCCACTAACCAGAAGGCAGAGCCTGCCTTATTTCTTGCTTTGTTGCAAGATATACAGCATATTATCAAGAATTGGTTACAATATTTGTTGTGTGGTTTGGTGTGTGGGGTTTTTTTTGTTTGTTTGTTTTGTTTTTGTTTTTTTTTTTTTCAGTTTTATGGTTCTGTAAAGATGCTATCTGAAATAGCTGGTGTGTGAAACTGTATAAAGCATTTGTCCTGAAGAATTCGTTTAAACCAACAACAAACCAACAAAAAACAACCAACCAACCCTCCCACCCAAGAAGCAACACCCCCCCAACCTAAAATATTTTTTAAGACTTCACATTTGAGATGTCCTTTTTCAAAACAGTGTTGCTGAGATATTAAGATATGTAGTAGATAATGTAGATATGTAGATAATGGTGATTGCGAAGTTAGAAAGTCAGAAGAACTGCTAAAATGAACGGAGGGGTCATTGAATGAAAATATTACAGACATGAGTGTATGCAACCTCCAGTGTACCTTTGTGATCTTTTCAAAAATCTTATTGGAATAAAAACTGAAAGGAACGAAACCTGAGCTGTGAAACAGCAAAACCAGTTTTAGCAGAAGAGAAGGATAAAGGGACTATGTTAGAATTACCTTAAATCAGGTAGTCAACCCCAACCAAGATAGTTGCCCATTGTTTTTTGCCTGTATGAAGCTCTCCTTCTAAGGTGCCAACAACTGAATATTTCTGTGGAAGTAGTTATTTCCATTTCTTGATAGAGACTTGCCCTCATTGACGGTTTTTCATTGATGGTATCAACCTGTATAATCTGGTTTCACACTCCGGTTATTTCCCAACCTGTGGAGGGATGAGGAGAATGTAGTTAGTTCTACTTATTAGAATGTAAGCATTTAAGAAATATTTTCCTGAATATAGATGATTAAATGATGAAACCATTTTTGTAAATCAATTCCAGTGTTGTTCTCAGTGTGTGTGCAAACAATGTTGTATTTTTACCAGTCAGATTGTGTGCATGGTGTCATTGCACTCAAACTAGAACAAAAACTACCACAACAAGCAAAACAAAATACAAACCCAAACATAAACCAACGAAAACACCCCCCCCCACCTCCCTCCCTCTCTCCTCCTCCAACACACCAAAAAAACCCCAACCAAAACAAACAAAACCCCAAACAAACAGGGTGCAACCCGGTCTTTCTAGGTCATGTTTATATGGGCAACTGTAACTGTGTGTAAGGAGACTCTGAAAATGGTCCATGTAAAACTGAGGAATACAAAATAATGTTTAATGATTGACAATCATGATAGAGAGCTAGGACTGATAAACCACCAAACTAGGCATTAACATTCCCCCTGTTCTTAATGAGTCAGCGGAGGAAGGGTTGGGTTCTGTTGCTTCTCTATAATGGGCTGATCCTCGATGATACAGAATTGTTCTCTTCCAGTTCTCTTTTTTTTTTTTTTTTTTCTTTTCATCGTATAGGGTTTTATACTTTTTCATGTCAGTACTTTTCCTCTTGATTCATTAAGCTGCTCAATACTACCTTCCTGACAAATTTGAGTTTTTACTTTTTGCTTTGTTGTTTTAATCAGAAGTTGAAAAAGATTTGACAGATTCATGAACAGTAAGTCCTTAAATGCATGCTAGATAAGGGTAATGTCCTCTAACATTGATCATAAACGGTTCTGGATGCTGGAGAATTATTGGAAGAATGATACATTGGAAATGGCTGGGCTTGCATGCTCTCTAAATAGCCTGAGCATAGCAAACATACTGAGCTAGATGGACTGTTGATCTGATTCAGCAGGACATTTATTATATTGAATGTGCTTGTAGATATTTTGAGTTTGTTGACTTCAGATGTCTTCCATCTCTTTTGGTTCTCCTTGGTCTGAAATTCTGAAAACATTACTTAAGCAAAATTTGGAAACAAAATATTTTACCTTCTGGGAACATGCCCTAACTACCAGCCTCTATAGCTATGCTGTGTTTTCAGCCTGTTTTGATCTGAGCTCAGCGAGTAAAAAGTATTTTACATTGAGTAGAACAGAACGAGCAGAAGATACTGAATCATCCATGTCAAAGAACTTTGTAACAGCTGCAGTGAGACTTTTTGAATAAGAGGTGTGGTCTGTACAATTGCATAGATACAATTTTGGAGTGAGGGAGGATGCATAACAATTTGAGTTGGCGAAAGGGCTGTAGTCCTTTTCCTTGACTAGGAGCCACCACTGGTTTCTGCAGCATTGAACGATGAGGGGGCTGAGCTCCCTTCAAACAGAGTAATAAGTTAAATGGGTATTTTAAAACTGTGGGAGTATCCTACCTACTGATTCAGTGGACAGAAAGGCAGCTACGGCACTGGTGATTGTGGGAGTCTCAAATTTTATTTCCTTAGTGTTTGTTACAAGTTTCTAAATATGAAATCTGTAAATATGGCCAAATATTTTGCATTGGCATTTCTAGAGTTATCTTTGTATTATTAATTGCTGTAGAAGGAAAAGTGTAATTCTGGGCAGTCTGATCTCAAGTTTTTGTTCTCTTTATCTTTTGACTTGGAATTAAAACCAAAAAGCTGGGTGAACCTGCAGGAACTTCAGGCTGCGACTAGTATAGCTTGTAATAAAAGAATAAACTTGACACTTGTATAACCTTTACTAAGTATGCCAAAACCATAAATTACCTTTAACCTTAATTATTTAATTATCGTTCACATTGTCTTTGCTTGCAAATGAAATGTGGATAACTATTCTGTGATCAACAATTCAGATTCATTTCTACACAACTTGCTATAGAAACTCTAAGGCAACTGTGTTGTATTAAATCAATGATAGGTTCACCAGAAGGTGACAATATATCTCTCTAGCCTGCACAGTTGCAGTACCTTATTACTTTATTATACAGCAGCGATGGTTATAATAAGTCCTGCTTAAAAAGGACAGATATCCATTATTTGTGTGTTTGAAGTCTTTATTGGCTACAAAGGCTTTGAACTATGTTTTATGGGAAGTGAAGTTAGTGGAAAATATAAAATGTCTTTCATTTGGGGGCAATAATCGGTTGCATTCGTACTAAAGGAGAGTTATAACTCTTTGTTGGCACACACACATTTCACTGTGGCCGAAGGCCTGAACCACGTCCCAGTGAACTCAGTGAAAACTCTTAAATTAACATCGGTGGACTTTGGATCAAGCTTCTAATGAATGATTTATTCACTTTAAAGACCTTACTTAGCTTTAATTCCATCTTATTGACTTCAGTAAAGGCTTTCTTGGCTTAATCTGTCTTGACACTTAGGAAATATTTGTTATTACCAGGTGTAAAGTAACTAAATGTTTCACTTTCTCCTGCTATTCATTGCCAGGACTTTTAAGAGCTGATATACATATTTTTGTCGTAAAGTGTTTGTTATGACCACTGTAATTTGGCACATGGAATAAGATACGGGTATTGTGCACATAGCATTAATGTTTTTGTTTTGTCATAAATTCAATTGTATATAATTCTTGCTTTAAAGATTCTTTTTATTGACTGGTAGAGAACTTACATTCAAAGATCTTCTAATGCAATTATTCTTGTGTATTTTTTAAGATATGGTTGATTTAGAAATTTGGGAGGGAAGATAAGGAATTATATGTGCTTTATTACAGCTTATGCAAGCATCTGCATATTTTTTTCACAATTTAGAAATGATAAATCAGAAAACATCTATCTTTTGAAATCCTAAGCCTGTTATGGAGTGAAGTCTGTACTCCAATAGACAGTCTCTGGGCACTCACAGGGCAATGTGACTTGCAGTTGTGGCTAATAATTGCTTATTGCAACTTTTTTCCTTTTGTACCTAGGTGAAACATCAGCAAAAATGCCAGACATTAAACTGAAGATTGATCCTCGGGATCTGCAGATCCAGACTTTTACAGTGGAGAAATTACTGGAACCATTGATAATTCAGGTATTTTGGTATTACAGAAAATAAATTGGATAACCATAGAGGGAAAGGAATAAGTCTGAAGAACTTTTCCTAATGAGACTATTATGAAAGTATTTGTAGTTTCCTCTGGCTCAGAAACTGTCCAGGGGAATCTGTCTTCTTCCAAATTTGGTCATTCCTTTGTCACTTCCATTTTGGCAAATGTCACACAGTATATCATAGCAAATGTTGTGTATTGTAGCTAGTCTCTTGTACAGTATTATCTATTGGATGTTTAAATGTAGAATACACTGAAAATGGATTTCCAACACGTGAACGGTTGCATATTATAAGTAGCAGACAGAGTGGAAAAGAGCAGCCTTGAGCTATGTGGGTGAGTTTCTTTATCTGAACCTTAAATAAAATTGCATTCTGTTGTATTTTAGAAGAGAGAGTCTAAAAACAATGCAGCTGTTGCATATTGTAAAAGCTATTTTAGTACTTCTTCCAAGTGAAGAAAACTTGGACAGAGGGATTTAGAAAAATGCTTTCAGGTTTGTTGTTAAAACAATTTTACTGCATATTCCACTTCTTTTTCAAGTATTCGCTGATTTAATATGAAGTGCTTAGTGTCTATAAGGTTTTCTCATTATCTCTGTATTTGACATGGATTACAAATGTCTCTTTTAATACAATGGAAAGGACCTACTTGAAGAAGATCTGACCTAATTTTGCAAATAATTTATGTAACTAAGAAAATGTTAAAAGACCTCTGTAGCAATATGCTATAGGGTAAAGAACAGAAAGGACATAATCTGTTTTGAAACAAGCTATTTTGAATTGTCTCTTCATTGTACATGGAACAGAGATGTTGGGGTACCTGCATTTAAGTAATCAGTGGCATGTAGCACAGGATGTCAGATTGCCACCACCCTTCAGCATTGCCAAGATGTTGTAGATCAAACTACTTGTCACAGCTGTACACTACTTATTTAGTATTCTTTTGCTGATGCCTGAGGGTGTGTTTACATGGCAGTTGCTGCTCTGGCTGCAATTTGTGTAGGTACAGAAAGGTGCGACCTTCTTCAGAATTAGTACTTCGGTGTTTTTCAGGTTGTGAAGATGGTCAGGTATAATGGCTATGAAGTAGTTTCAGTGGTTGGTTGATTAAGATCTTTCCAAGCTCTTTGATCAATTCCTCTTGCAAGACAATAACTTTCTGTTAAATAGCTTATGTTAACAATCAACAAACAAAAATGTTACTGGTAGAATGGTAGTTGGTAAAGAGAGCAAAGCCAGGCTGAATACTGTACTCTGGCTGTTATTCTCTTTATATACATGTAAGAATTAGGGGTGTACAGCTTATTTTAAAAAAGGTGGGGACGTATCTCCCAATTTTTCTATTATTTCCAATTTTTTTCAGTTTGCAACTTTTCTATTTTTAAAAAGGTAAATAATATCATTTAAATTAAACTGGAACAATTATTACTGTACTCGAACAGATGTTAAAGGAAAAAATATTTTTTTTCTTGTACAGCTCATGGGCTTGATTTGACTTGACTCATCCACTTAGGTACATGGTAAATTTTGTTATTTCAGGAATGTGCTGCTTTTCACACACACTGATGGCTTCTTTCCCTCTTTGTCCTGGGAGCCAGTCCTTTGCAAGCTGTTTTCCTGGGCTTGCCAAGGGGTGATGACCAGATACAGGGGAACAGTCAGGTTATAATTAAAGAGGTGGCCTGTAATGTTTGGAGGGAAGAAGAATACAGAGATGAAAGATGAGGGCAATGAAATGATGAATATGTTTGGTGTGATGGTTCTTCTGTTTATTTTAACTTTCTCAGAAAAGTCCCTGATTCCAGAAGTGCTGTATGTACTCTAAAAGTCAGGAGAAGTGAAGAGGGTGCTGATCATGTTTTATAACTGTTCTAGGAAAATTTGCTTTTAAAATCAGTTAATTGATTGAAATAAGTTTCTCTTTAACAAATAAAGTTGTATTTTCCCCATTTGAAAATTTTGCCTCTCCCTAACTCATTCAGTTTCTTTTATTGATTTTTTTCATTGTCATATTTGAAAATTTTTCTCTTATTTTTGGCTTGATCTTCTTTTCTTCCCTTACTCTTTCCTTCTGGGAGATTCTTCAGAAAGTAACCTTTTATTTTTATCATTACTACATTTCCAGCTGTTATTAACTGAGCTGCTTCTCATTTTGTCTGTGCTTATTTATCTGTTTTTGCCTGGGTGTGATTGACAGTGTATAAAACCTCAGTTAATAGCTCAGTGGTTTGTGGGAAGCTGTCAATGTGGAGTATCATATGTGGATGGATTATAAAATTAGTTTCAGAGTAGTAGGAATAGATAGACTGCATTTTAAAACATTCTCTTGTATACCAGTAGGTCAGACTGTGCTCAGGCAGCTGCAACACTGTGGATTTTTCTTTTTTTAAAGAGATGAAGAAATGTAAATTTTGGCCCGAGTTTTGCAAGATCAAAGAAACCTGACAAAACAAAGATAGACAGTCCCAGAACAAAACAAATAAACCATCTAATTTTTTTAAAGCTCTTCTCAAGCATCTTTATAAAGCTTGAGTCTGTTAAAAATAGAAGTGCTCTGGTTCAAAGAGAATACGATTTTGGCTGTCTTCTCCCCCTCTCAACCTTAATGCTTGCTTTGTTTCATAACAGAAGTGTGGAAGGGAAACTTCCATTTTGAGAGGGAAGAAGACAGGAAAAAAATGCTGAAAATGCAAAAGCAGAGATTAAAACTAATATTTAATGAAGGGTGATTGAGATTCTGGAAAGGCAATAAATGACAACTGATCTATGTTTAGAACGAAAATTGAACCAGACAGATAAAAATGAATAGTATTATGCTCTTGCCTTATTAACTTGGAAGCTACTGCTTTGAATGCTGAGATTTGTGTTCTGATTTATTTATTTATTATATTTAGTAGTCTTGCAATACTCTGGGAGGAAGGAGGCAGTGGAAGTGTCTGACCAGTTATGCTCTGTTAGAGTGTCATGTGTCGACATGGGAGAAAATGAAGGCAAAACCAGCCTATGTGGAAGTAACTTTGGAAATGACTTTGCTAGATTGTGTCATCCCTGCAATTGGCAGTGGTGATCACTTTAAAACTGTGAGAACAGTATGGCATGTTGTTTTGTACAAAACCCTCTCTGACTTGGCAACTTCTCCATCCTTGGAATAAAACGATGCCCCTAAATTAGAGTGTGTGTGGGATTGCTGGGGCAGCAGTCTCTCTGCATTTCCCTCTTTGCACCCCAAGCACTGGTCTGACCCTGGGTGGTAAGTTCAAATAGTGCTGTGCAAGGCTCTGCAGAGATGGAAACTCAGATGGTGGGAGTGGCGTAACTGCATTAGTGTAACTTTGCATCCAGCCTTATCGACTGTACTCTCATGGGCATGAACCACCATGTGCACTCTCTTTTCTCTGTATTGCAAAAAAGTTTATTTAATCCTGTTCAATTGTTTCCTCACCAGAGGCGATTCTCCCCCTCTGTGGCCTTTATTTTATTTCAGGTGCTTTGCCAACATTAGTTTTGAAAGGAAGGGTTTTAGGTAAAGTTTTCTCTACCGATGCATCTAACACATTAAAAATAATAGTTGTCCAAATTGACGTAATTCTACTGAGAGCTGCCTTACATAAATTGGATACTTGCTCAGACAAAGAATCTTTCCTTAATTCTAGGCTTTTATCAGAGATGCACACTGTCATGGAACAATTAGTGTGAAGCAATCAGTATATTGTAAAGGATTTTCATTTGCATAGTTGATGCATTTGTCATGCTTGTACTAGATTTACTCACAATTATTGTAATGGAAAATATCCTTGTTTCATCTCATCCTTGGAGACTGAAGTCTATTTAATCTCTTTGCTGTACTATGTATTGATTACAATTATGCCTAGGTAAAAGTTTTCTTCTGTAGCAAACTATTGTAAGACTTGTTCTTTTTGAATTTATGTACAAGTAAAAGTTTTGAAAGAAAACTTGATGAGAGCTTCATTAATGCAGGAAACGCTTCATAACTGTCTTTGCTCTGCAGTCATTGCAAGTCTTATAGGCTGTAAATTTGCCACTTACTTGGATATTCTAGCTAAAGCTCCATGTATTTTTGTATGCACACATACACTTAGTATATATGTTATGTGTATGTATGCATACATAAGCAAATATTTGTAAGAGCTTTTCCTTGCCAAACCTCTTGTCTTCTATCTCTTTGTATTAATATTTTATACTTCAATACAAGCTAAGACAAGTTTATGGCTGCAAGAGATAGTTATGTTTTACAGAGTATTTAGAAACATACATGTAATTTAGAGTCCTTTGCATCACTGATGAAAAAATAGGGAAGTTGAAAGGCATTTATTCTCACCTGTCATCCACACGGATAAAAGTTTGCTTACAGAGAAAACAAACACTGTTGGTTTTAGATCTGTGTATGATAAGTTTGCTTTATGCATACTGAAAGTGATTAACCAGTGTTTATTTGTGTGGGCAATACTTTGCTGTCCTCAAACATCTGCCTTAGATTCAGAACAGTGAGCAGGGTGTTCTGCTGTTGTCATTAGGTCACTGGGTTCTTGTCTTGTTTTTTCAAGTGTTTAGGGATTGCAGTTACATTGAAGTAAATTTTAAACACAAATTAATGTTTTATGATTGATGCTTGAAAACACTTTTACATTAATATGAAAGGTGAGCCAAATCTTTTGATACTCAAGGTACCAAGGCATTGTTTCCTTAACTACTGCAATATCAAAAGATTGTCTGCGAAGGCTGGCGGGAACTGAATATAGCATTGAAAGAACTGCTGCACGGTTCCTTAGGAATTCAGTATTTCAGTAATCATGACAAAAGTGCCACCCCTTCAGCCTAATAAATAATGGTAATAACAGGGAACAACAAAATGATTCAGCTTTGTAGCTGTGATGGCATATGGGCTTGAAAATCTCACTTCAAAAAACCTTGTGCCTCTAGTGTAACACTGCTCTTCTCAGAAACACAAAGTAACTTCTTGACAGTGATTTCTATTGAATGCTGGGAGATGTGCTCTATGTTGAAATAAGAAAGTGTTAATAACTGGAAAAGGCAACCAGACATGAGCAGGATTAATGGGAGTATGTTTTTATTTTTTCTTACAATAGTATCATTTTGACTATGTATTCTGCCACTACAATACAAGCTGTGTTGACAACGGATCAAAAGGGCACGCTATATTAGTTACTGTGTAGTTCAGTTATTTCTGTGTAGGATCTGCATAAATTTGTTGTGTTCCTCATTGGTATTCTGTGTTAGAGAATTCAGAGTAGTTTTTTGGTATTCCTTAATTAATCTCCATGAGCCAAGAACTACAGATAAAATTTTAACTTGTATTTGAGATCAGAAGCTGCCTCTGATATTTCCCAACAGTGATGCTGAAGATGAAGGGATCTTACAGTTAGGAGTTTTCACTTACACAAATGACTATTTTTTTCATATTTTTCCCATTTGTTTTGTTTCCCTTCTGCCTCCTCCAAAACATATGAATGAACAGTACATAAAATAGTATTGCACATAAAAAGGAGACTACAGTAAAAATCTGAGAAATAGAATACATTGTTTTCTGGGAATATATAGTCAAGACGCTTTAAAAATATCTTTTACTTGATAGATTTTTTTTTGGGGTCAGTTTCTAATTTTTACAGTGTTTTATGCCTTTCTTGTTGAAACTATCAGCCTATGATCTCTTTAACTCG
The DNA here is from genome assembly GCF_037038585.1 of Patagioenas fasciata. Lineage (NCBI taxonomy): Eukaryota > Metazoa > Chordata > Aves > Columbiformes > Columbidae > Patagioenas > Patagioenas fasciata. Next base: position 9,208,091 of record NC_092527.1, read on the forward strand.
GTCTTAAAAATATGATCATTGAAATTGCATCAAGTGCTCTAGAAATAGCATTGAAGGATTTGTTTAAAAAATATATTAATATTCTTATTCCTTGGGCATTTTCTAACAGTGGGCTGATTTATGAGCAATAAATAATTTTATTTACTTTTGTTGAGCCACAGTCGGAAAGATACTCAAGCCCTCTTCAACAATGTGAGCCACAGTTATTTACGTTGCTGTGTCCCTTGTGACACGCCAGAGCAGTTGATGTCAAGTGACTGGTCCTTTTTCCCCCCAGGTTCCACATGAATGATGTAGGGGTCAGGACTTTTTTTCTTTCAAAGATGAGTTTATAAAAATGTTTCCCAGAGGATGTTTGTCAGTTAGTTTTTAAAACATTGATTCATGAAAAGCATGGAAATGTGTGGATTGATGAACAAGATCTAAAGGTGAGCTGGGGCACAGGTAGCACACTTCTTATTATATACCTGGGAATGAAGCTCCATAGAGCAGCTCAAACCACAAACTGTACTGCAGCCGTTAGCTAAGTTTGCCTGCTGGACTGAGAAATTCTTATAGACCTTTTGCTTTGTTAATACAATTTGTTAATAATCTTCGATGATCGGAATGCCATTTAATAAAATGATGAAGTTACATACAGAATGTGTTCAATGAACTCCAAGCCAAGACCTGTATTTAATATTATACCATGCATGTTCTGGAACTGAGAATGGAAGTAGAAGGAGGACTGAAAACATCAGTGAACTTAATGAAAATAAAGTATGTTTTTAAATATCTATATAACGCTTTAAAAATCTTTTAGGAGAGTTTCCTTAGTGTGACAGTTTAAGAAATGCCTTAGAGAATAGTCTCTTAGAAACATGCTGTTGGAATGTGGAGGCTGTGCTCAAATGATGAGGAATGTGGAGTGGGATGCTGTATAAAAATAAGTTCTTTATGGATGCTGAAGTGCGTTGTTAAAAAACACAATTTGGACAAAGCTGCAGTTAACCTACATTCTGGGTAAAATTAAGTATGATTTCAATGTTGAGAGCCCCCAGAGAATTCTGAGGTGTTGAGTTCTGACCCCTGTGATCCTCCTTTGTAAGAAAAGACATTTTTAATGTGTCTGTACTCATTTGGGGTATTTGCTTCTGAGATAACTTGCAGGATTTAAGCTGCAAGTATGGGCAGATTTGGCACTGATTATAAGTCTTGCCTTGGCTGAAGCCTCCTTAGATAGAATTAGTTTGTTGGTTTTTTTTTTTTTTTTTTTTTTTTTAATCATGAGGAAATTTTAAAGTAAGCAGTATCAGGAGTTTGCATCAGGATTAATACGACAGTGAGATTTCTCTTAACTTTGATTTGACCGTACAGAGAGAAGACCACAAAGAAGAGGCATATTAAGTAGTTATCTGTCACATTTGATTCAATAGTTTTGCCGAGTTTCCCTGTCCTTCTCTGAAGCAGGGAGAATCCCATTGGTTATTCTCAACTGTATTATTTTTTTTCCTTTAAATTTGAGAATAATATATATAGACTTATTATAGAACTTACACTACTGTTTTGTTTTCTTGTTTCTTTTAAATGTAGGTTACAACGCTAGTGAACTGTCCACAGAATCCTTCTCATAAGAAAAAAGGCCGCTCCAAAAGAGCTCGTGTCTTGCTAGCTTCTGTGGAAGAGGCCACTTGGAATTTGTTGGACAAAGGGGAAAAAATTGCCAAGGAAGCAATTGTGTTTAAAGAGGAACTTCATGCAGCACTTGCTGATGTTCAGAAAGAGAGTAAGTATATGACAAATAATTTAGGCACCAAAAAGAATTAGTTTAGCTATGTAACACTGTTATCAAAATGAAGCTAGGATATCCATGAGAAATGTTTTGATATGCAGATATCTGAACTTTGAGTTGTCTAACTGTATTTTCTCAGGTACCACTTATAAGGAGGTAAAGTGTGCAAGCTGAGCCCCATTGTGGAAAAACACTTTTGTCAGTAGAAATGGTATGTTTGTTTGTGGTGTGGTTTTTTGGTGGGGTTGTGGTTTTTTTGTTTTGTTTGTGGGCTTTTGTGTTTCTTTTTTTCCCCCCCAGTGAAGATAGGATTTCTCTTTTTAATTTTAGTGGCTGTTAAACACATGTTTAAGTTAATGCATGCTTTAATGCTCTTCTTGAAAAGAACATTTTCCTGAATCTGATATCAAGGCTTTTTAGGTGAAAAAATAAAATTGGAAGTCTTCCCTCTTTTGTTCAGTAGGAAGGACTTAATTTGGGAAGGTGTGATAGTCCCATTTGGAGATATGTTTTGAGTTTCAGTAGTCATATTTTTAAGAGTGAGATAAAGAGATTATTGACTGGTACTTCGAACAAGAAAGGCATAGAATACTATAAAAAATTAGCTGTCCCAAAAACCTATCAAGTAAAAGACATCTTAAAATGTCAGCTATTTAATCACTGTTCCCAGAAGATGGATTCTTTAACCTACTGTAGGAATCATCCCCTCACAATACAGCAGCTCATCTTTGAGTTTTTCCACATTCCATTTCCTCATGACCTGTCTCCCTGTTTCCAGCCATACTCTCCTGAACAGGACTAGGTTTTATGATCTGGGGAGAACACTGTATTAGCCAATTTTCTTTCAGGTTCTTTGTTGTGGTTTTTGTTGTTGTTGTGTTTTTTTTTTTTTTAAATTCTTCCCATAGATAATCAGGGCCAATTGGGTGGATATGAAGACCAGACTCAAATAGTAATAACGTGGATGACAGACATCTGAAATATCTGATTTCCTGTAGAAATCAGCCTTGAAAATTGACACAGGAGAAGGTTTCAGAGGAAAAGGGAACAGAAGAGTGATGCTTTTAATACCTGGTCATTTGAGCATTATGTCCTTTCATCAGTGCTCTGTGAATTTTGTAAACAATTGGTTCTCAGGGGTTGCCTGGAATCAGATGAAAGCCTTCCCAAACAAGTGGGAACAGACAAGCAAAGAATAATGATCTGTACCATGAAGGTGCTGTTAGGACATGTTGTCAAATGAGCTGGTCACCAGGCTTGGTTTGATCAAGGGGCAAGATGGGCTTCAGCTGTCTTTTCACTGCTGAGCAGCATGGTAGATGTTCTTATCCCGTGTGACAACTTGTGTCTGGAGGACTGCATGTTAGCCATCTCACCCTGCTCTTACTGCAGTTGCAACTTAATGAGGATTTTTTTATTTGGTGGTATAGTTTTTTGTGGGGTTTTTTTTTTTCCTTTTTTTTTTTTTTCCTTTTTTTAAATTTTGTCTTCCTCCATGTGCAGCTGGGACAGTTTCTGAGTCTCCACTGTTGTTCATGGTAGTCATTACTAGCTATTGGCTTCCTCTGGATCCACAGATTGCTGCATTTTAGAGTTTGATATATGCATATGGTGTCTGAGATACCTTAAGGTCCTTTGTGATTAAAAACATTATGATGAGCAAAAATTGTTGTTATCTGTCACACTGATCTGCTGAGGCTTTTAAAAAAAAAAAAAAAAATTCATTTTGGAGTACTGTTAAAATGTTAGCCCATCCATTCCAGGTTGGTAGCATGAGACAAAAATAAAATCTATAGTTTTATATTGATTTTTATACACAGGTAATATAAAAATATTTCACATTTTAATGTATTTGTTGATTCACAGCCAAGACCAGAGAAGTTTCTTTTAAAATGTGTGAGTGGTATATAATCTGCTTTATGTATTATTTATTTTTGTAGTTAAGTCCATGTTATCAACTATCGTTACGCAATGAAAAATAGAGTGTTTACAGCCAATCTTCCTCTAAGGATTTGCCAAACTGCACAAAATAATTTTAAGACGTTGGTGAACAGTTGTAAAATAAATAGCAGTTTGTTAATTTTGCAGATATTTTTAGTCCTTTGAAGCCATATATTATTTTTAATTTGTGGTATGCCACATCATAAATAACATTTTTGCCTGTTATTGAAGACACATTCTGCTTCTGTTAAATGTCTTGTGTTATTTACTTCAAGCTCTTTGAAAGGATGTGGGTATGTGGGTCATAAACTGTGCTTGCATGCAGTCAGCGGCCATGCATGTCGTAGCATATAGTGTTTCATTTTCTGTGGGCATATTCATCTGTGGTGACTGGCAGATAGTTTTATTAATATACTATTAAATTATGAGTTTTTGCATGTGGCTTGTATTTATTGTATAGTGGAATTTTGAAACAGTGCTCTAGACAATTTCACTCAGATGTGAAGCAAACCATCAGTCCCAGAGTTGCACACCAACATCTGGAAAGAATAAATACTCTGTTGTCTCTTAGTGAGTGACACAATCTAAAATGCAATAAGTTTGTTGATTTGAAGACTGTAATGCTTATTTATTTGGTATGTCAATCACTAGTGTGAAAATACTGCTTTGTTAGTTTTGGAGCTCATTAATAGGGGTTACTTTTAGAGGAGTGATAGTTTTTCAAGCTGCTGCTGATAATCCTGTTCATAATAATGCTTGGGGGAATAAAGGGTGAAATTAGTAGGATAAAGTGAACAGTGGAAGTAAGATAAATAATTTGTTGTATTTGATTGATCTGATGCATTAGTGACTCATCTAATGTCTTCAGAAATGGGGACATGGGTATGGCTTCACTGACTACGGTTGGTCTTGACAAACACAGTCAGTAGATGAGATTTTTGGTCTCTCAAATTCAGTTGAGTTCTGTTAGTGACATCTGAAAGGAAATGATGCTATAATGGATGGCAGGCAAATTCCCTGGACAAATCTAGTTTCTGCTTCCTTTGATGTGTGTGAAGATTTACTGATGATTTTTAGTCTTGGACTGATGGTTTTATACACAGGTCCTCCGCGTTTTTTCTTTGAGTTTCCTCTCAAGAAGATATTTTTCAATGCCGATCTCTATGCACATCCGGGTTCACCTTCTTCTGGAACTCTGCTATATGAGTCACCAGGCAGGCCTGTGGGTGGTCAGAAATCCACTGAAGAACTGCCATGTTTTCCTGTTCATCTGTTTTGGTGAAGCTTTGTTAAAGGGAACTCATGTTCACAATTTTATTCTAAAATAGCGTAGTAAACCCAAGTATAAGTATCATGAAAAATTCTCACTGCCGGTTCTCATGTATATAGCATTTTGAAAATTTTCCTTCTGACTCATAATGTACTGTGAATTAAGGGTCAGATAATTGACCCCTGTTCAGAGCAATAAGAAGCATTGCTCAGCCATGAATGCTTCTAACACTAAACATCAGCCTATAATTAATGTCTTGATTCTGATATTTAATCAGTTTTAAGACAAAACAGCAATATAGTTTACGTGGAGAAATGTTCTCTTAGGAATTTGCATTTAAGCCTAGTGTTAGTATAGTGATTATTTTGCATTTGCGTCAAGGTGTGATTGCTTACGGTTTCCCAGCAGTTGTATGGGCATAGCTAAAATGTTTGCTATTTATTGCCTTACTTACTAACTATATATGGTCAGAAACACAACAACTGTTGTCTGTGTTGTTTCTATCTATTGCAATGTCAATGTTTCATGCATTTAGCTGTTATCATGCTCAAGTATGTTCCTAGATAAGCCTTTCATCACACATAACAGTGAATTCAAAGCAAGTTACTTGCTGGAGTTATATTTTGAGCCTTCAGCTGCTCTTTAAAAGAAAATTAGAAAAAATAATTTGAAATTTCAGATGTCTGTATTTAATGTCTTTTGATGTTAAACAGGAGAGGGAAGGCTTTGGCATGGGAGAAACTGCCATTCACTGCCTAGAAATGGAGAGTGTGCTGTAAGGATATTTACTAAAGTAAGGAGATAGCGGTCTCTTGTCTTATACTTTTTTTTTTAAAAAATCCTCCCCCAGAATCTTAAAAATGAACTTAGCTTTCTCATCCTATGTTAAGAGGTACATATATATATATATATTCTGCATCTAAAGGACTTCTAATTCTGAGAGACAGAATTTAACTCTCCAAGTGGCTTAAAATAATCTGTGCTGTATACCCTTTTCATCAAAACATGAACAGATCTCTTCTAGAGAAGCTTCTGACACCGCTGTCACTAGATCAGGTGTCCCTGAGTGGGAAAGGGAGAATCAAGACATGGTATAGGGTGCAAAGGGGACATGTGGTGGTTCTTACTACACATTAAGAGGTGTGAAAGTGGAACTTCCTGGTGGGCAGTGGTGAAATAATTGCAATGCAACGGAATACAGTGATATTTGAGTGGGGTAAGAGAATGCATGGCAGGAGAAAAATGTCCTGTAACATCTACAGAAGGCTATTGTGACAATCTGAGTTGTTATGGTGTTGAATATTACGAACGTACAGGAGGTATCAATCTGCCCTGACACTGATGGTGTCATTTCCAGCTGGCTGGCTGAAGCAGAGTCCTTTATTTACTGTACCTTTATTTGCTGGGTATGGGATTTGTGGGAGCAGAACAGGTGATTATACTAGTGCCTAATATTGTTTAAGGTCTTATTTTTAGAAAGGGTAGCTTGTTTTGTGCTCTGATGTGACACTGATTCCCAACCTTCCCTGGTAATGATTCTGCTTATGTGTTAGTGAATGGTTGCAGAACTCCAGGTTGCAAATACTTGTGTAAATCAGAGCTTGTAAGTTTTCTATTATTGGTACAAACAATTTATTTTTCATTATTTTCTCTCAAGTTTTCAACTAGAACGTTTCAAATCCTCTCTTTTTACTGAGTCTGGTGTCTCCTTCCCTTAGTCAATGGGCTCCCTTTGACAAGTACGTTTTTCTGGAACTGTAAATTCACCCAACCTCTAAGGATGCAGTTCACGGGAGTAGGTGACAAGACTTTCTTGGCAACAATATCTCCTTATGGAAGGACACAAGAATGACATAAAATTCACTGCGTTCCTTGTAGATTTTGCACTGGTGTGATTAAAAATAAAAAATGAGCAGAGAAAGCCAGATGTAAAAACAAACAGAGAAGAGGGAAATGTGATGCTTAGGGTTTAGTAGGAGAAGGAAAATCTATTCAAATAAATAAAAGAAGAAAGCATAATTCTGATTATCTTGCCTAAAACAAAAAAGACCATTTAGCTGTTGCCTGAGTGTGATGTTGGGCATTGTCTCTGCAGGTGCTCACCGGCGGCACTCAGTGTGTTACTGCAAGTCTCTGTGCAGACAGATTGCCTGCAGTTGGTTAAGAGCCCAGCAGAAGTGTATACCTTTTGTCAGCTGTTTGCTAACAGTGGATTTGTCAACAGGCTTGCAGTTGATGTGTTCTTAAATGAATTTGCATGTAAGGTTTTTTATATTTTTGGTGCTGAATAAAGTGCATGGATCCTCTTTTAAAAAAATCACCTGTAGCTGAACTGTGTTTTTACCTTTCCCTATGCCTGAGCATAGGTTTTGTTAAGCACATGTGTAAGTAATTGCCATTTGACAGTAGCAGTCGGTAGCTGATCAGCTAATGGTAGTAACAGCATTTACTTTGGGAGTTGTCTATTTGTGTCTGCTGAATAGACTTTTGGAAATATCTGCCTTCTGATGATTACATAGTTATGATATATCCTGACTTTGGTTCTTTGAATTGCTTCTCATTTGAATGTCTAAAATAATTGAAATACTGTGAATACTCCCAGTCTTTCTGTCTTCCATGTTTCATTGTGTGACAAATGTAATTATGGAAGAATCCCCATTTGATGGGAATGACTATAAAATGGGTGAAATTGCATCAAACCGTCATGCCATCTACTGCATTTTAAGAAAGTTCTAACATGTTGTTGTTGAAGCTGTCATTTTCTGCTGCTTGTACTTATAGCTCCTATCTGCCTAGGCTGCATCTCATATATCTCTTTTAGGGTCATGGTTTTACGCTTGTTCATCTGGCCATGCCAGCTTATGCCCAACTAGTTTCTAAGGGGTTTGTCGTATTTCAGAACTCTCACAGAATCACAGAATGTTTGGGGTTGGAAGGGACCTCTAGAGGTCAGGTTCTCCAAGCCTCTTCTTCAGGCAAGTCCTCCAGTCTGCCCAGGACCATGACCAGTCAGCTTTTGAATATCTCTAAGGATGGAGACTCCACAATCTTCTTGGCTTGTGCCACTGCTAAGTTGTTCTCACAGTGGGCAAAATGTTTGCTGATGTTTAGACAGAACCTTCTGGGTGCCAGTTTGTGCCCATTGCCTCTGGGCCTGTCACTGGGCACCACTAAAAAGTGTCTGGCTCCATCTTCTTTGCACCCTGCCTTCAGATATTTATAAATACTGATAAGATCCCTCTGAGCTTTCTCTAGCCTGAACAGGCCCAGCTCTCTCAGCCCTTTGTCATATGAGAAGTGCTCTAGTCCCTTCAGTGTCTTTTTGGCTCAAGTACCCAGAGGATATCAGTGTTGAAATGGCTCTGTTTTCCTGATCAGTTTTACTGTGCACAAAGAAATTCTACTAGCAGGATATATGGAACTTAAAAGATAATAAGTAGTTGGTTAGTGACTAATGTATAGAGCAGATAGCTAAGGCTAATGACTGACTGAGCAACGTGTTATTGTATTTTTTACCCCAGTAATGCTGGCCAGACAGCTGGCAGTCATGGGGAAATGTTGGCCTCTGTTGCTATGGGATTGTGGCTCAGCTTTGCAGAGTTATCATCTTGCAGGTTCCCTGGGTCTTTTTACCTAAGGTTTATAACTTGATGTCAGTATTTTTTCCTCTTAGATTCTTTGACTGCGAATTACTACTGTTTATATAACTTCACTTCTATCTGTGTTTTTACTTATGTGATGTTAGCTACCATACTTTCTTGCACCTTACCAAGGTTTTTCTCAGCTAAGATCACAGTTGTACTGCACCAAACTAGGCATTGGCCCACGGACAGCTGAAACACAGTACTGAGGATTCCACATAGTCTTTCTCTGGTTGGTTGATTCTCCACCTCTCCACCCCCTGCAAATTTTCTTTTCAAAGTACCCAGTTCTATTTTCTTTTCCAATTGCCTTCCCTTTGTTATATCATTTATCAGTTTCTCCAGGCTTAACTGGTTTTCAGCGGAAGTTCTGAACTGCAGCTGATTCTGTGCCTATGAAGTTTTAAGTTTCCCTAAAGGTCACCAAGTTGACTTGCTACTTATCCTTTTATCCTGGGAAGTGTGTGAGGTTGGCTACAAACCTATGCAAATCTGGTTTAAAGTGCTGAGTTAAAATAAGTTAGTAGCTGCTTTGCCTTTGTTTGGATGGCACAAGACACTACAAAAATAGTAGTGAATCTGGTCTGTTTCCTTACCTTGTAACTAATTTTGATTGAGTGAGCACATACAAGTCTATATCTATAGAATTACAGGAAATCCCTTATATTTGGATATATTTCTATGAATGTGCATTAATTACTGATTGTGTGTATTTTGTACAAACCTTGTTAGCTATTGTTTGATTTGAGGACTTCAAAACTTATAAAAACACATAATTGCTTTAGGTAGCAAAGCTCTTAGCATACCTTTAGCTTTGACTTTATTAGCAGATACTCTGAAGCAGACCTGCCGCTAGCTTTCCTTTGTGAGGCCTCTCCAGACTTCTTGCCTTTGACTGAAACTATACAATGCTAAGGATACTGTGAATTTTATTTCAGAAGGCAATATTCTCTCCTTACTTTTGGTGAGAATTTGTAGAACAAAATTAAACAAAAAATTACATGTTCTTGTGTGCTTTCTCTTTCTGTCTTTCTATGTAGAAAATCTCTGTTATACAAATGAAATGTACCTTATTCTTATATCAAGGCTCAGGTAGAAAGAATATTGCATAATAAAGGATTTAACTCTGGAGCAATACCAAACTTTTTGAATGCTTAATGCAGTTGTCAACAGAGGCCTGGCTTCATGAATATGTAGTCTTTTAATAGCGACATTTACTAAGGATGTTTTCTAATTTTATCATAGCTGAAAGAAACTATTTCTTTTTTATTTTTTTTAATTTTTTTTTTATTTTTCTGGTGTGTATGTGATTTTTGATCCATCTTTGGTTTCCAAGCTGATATGGAGAGTTTAATGGGTCAGACGTTTATTTTAGCAGGTTTTGCTTGTGTGACTGGAGTTTTTACAGTGTTATTCTGCATAGAGTGAATTCTCTTGAGGTTGTGCTATTGCTAGCGAAGCTTCTCAGGTGATAATAGACTCTGAAAAGCTTTTAGAAATGAGTTCAATGGCATCTTTTTTCTCAGGGTAAGTCTAGGTGACAGACTGCTGAAAGTAAACTTGGGTGTGTGTTCTTATTGTTAAATTTCACTTACAAAACTCGATGTTGAAGAGCAGTCTGTTGTTGTCTACTGGCAGAGTTCCATTGCATAGATTTCACATCTTTTTATGTCAGAGTCAGACATGTGAGTGTATGAGATTTTTCATTCCATTAATTCATAGTGAGAAGAACAATATCTGATTCCCTGCTGTGACCTGGAATTATTTAATAGGAAGAACAGTAAAGTACATAATATAAAAAGCAGTGATTAGAAAAGTTTAACGTTGCACCCCTGGCCTTCTTGTGTACAGTTGAGAGTAAATGGTGGGATTGCCAAGGGAATTATTTCAGAATTAAATGATTCAGAAGAATAGAAAGGGAACATCACTCAGAATGTGGAACATTCTGCATGATCTGTAACAATTGACCTTTATTTCAGGGTATTAGGGCAACAAAAAGATGCCCAATTTATTGACAATACTTGTGATTTGCCAAATAACTGAATGCATTTTAGCAATTTTTTTCCTGAATATTGCAATATATAACCCAAGGGAATTTATGTGTTCATTTTGCAGGTCAAGCCTTAAAGGTATCAGCAGAGGCATTCACCAGTGATCCCTGCTATCTGCCGAAGAGGCAGGCTGTTGTCCAAGCAGCACGATCTCTGCTTACAGCTGTCACAAGGCTTCTGATTCTGGCGGACATGGTTGATGTGGCATACTTACTGGAACACTTAACTGTGGTGAGTAGAATTGGACTTAACCCATACTCCCTTTAGCCAGAGAAGTGTCTTCTGATGGTACTTTCTGCCTTGAAAATTCTTTTTGTACTTGGAAATTGCAGAGCTTGTGCATGTAGCACCTTGGCAATTGGTAGAAGTTTAGATTCCGGATGAGATATGTAGAACATACCAAAAAATCCATCTTCTAACTTAACATATTTCATCTGGAGAAGCAGATGGTTATCTGTACAATTATATTTTAATTTCCTTTTATTTACTATTTTCTTACTTGAGTTATTGTATAGCTTTTTATGCATGAACCGTTCTTGATATTTGTGGCAGTAGTAGGGAATAATTTATTTGTAGAGAATCTTAAAGGTAGAATTTTATATGGATATTTATGGAGTGAAAGAGCTAAGCAGGTAAGTGTCTGTCTCTGTATTCAAGTCGATTTGTGAGGGAACAGCCAAAAAGGAGAGGGAGGAGATGTCTGAGAGAGGCCTCCAGCAACTCCTCAGCTCCAGCTATGTATTTGTACGCTGCAGACAGACAGTCCTAATATTGGCAAAGATTTTTAAAAATTGTACTATAGAATATATTCTCTAAAAGCCACTTTTTCACTCAAGGGAATAACGTGCTTCAGAAGTACATATAATATTCCTATGTTTAGGGTCTTTTGTTTTTTCCACTTGGCTCTCTTTATACAGAAGTCAACATAAACTTGAGTTCCTTTAATGTCAGCCATGGTGTCCCATGTGAGCAAGCTTCCTTCCTTTTTTGAACAGTGTGATTTTTATTTATTTATTTATTTATTTTTAATATTCCCAGCATCATGTGTGTTAACTGAATTTCTTCTCTGGCCACTTGCTCCATTCAGTCTGGTGTGTGTCTTCCCTGGGAAGAGCAAGGAATTGTTCTAATTTCTTTCTTTTTTTTTTTTTTTTTTTTTTCTTTTTCTCCCCCATAATATCTTCAGTAGTGTGTGACAGACTGATAAAAATTCAAAGTTCTGCTGATTGGTTCATGTTTCAGGACAGAGGTTAATAGTCAGTGCCACCTCTAATAGTGCCTTATGACACAAGAGGACCCACTGACTTAAGGGGGACCATTGTGAAGCAATTTGAGTTTGGTGAGGACAGGGGAATGAAAATTTTGCTCCCAGAGTAGGAACAGTATTTCATAATAAAGCAATTTTGTGTGGGTTTCAATGCTGTGTTTGAAACATCCAATGTTGACAAATGTTGGAGATACATGTAGTCTATAAGAGTATTGTTTTCTGTACATTTTACTTAGACTTTGGACTGTTTTGACTTCTGTGTAATAAAATATTCATACATGAAACAGAATATAATGCTGAAAATACTGAATATTTGTGTCACAAAAATATTGAAATGTGACTTTTGAATTAGAAATAATAGATCAGTCTTTTTGGAAGAATTTGATAAAATTGGCAGGAATTTCACTGCAAATTTCCAAAAGCACACCTTTGTGAATATCAGACTAGCTTTTTTAAAAAATTCACTAATAAAATGGAGATATTGGTCATTTTATGGATTCTGTAGAATCTTCACTAAGCAAAATGTGTATTAGAAGCCAGTATAAGTTCTCAGTGACTGACTGTATTTTGGCATTTCTAGCCTTTTATGGAATTTATGGCCTTAGAGAATGATGGTGCGGTGCAAACAGCAAGCTCATTTTAGAGTTGACTGAGAAGATAAAGTATATCACACTGATAACAAAGGTTTTGCTTCTTTAAACAAATAACATTTTTTGAAACAGGGAAGAGTTTAAATAAATAGCTGTCCGTATCTGAGTGTCCATACTTACTTTAGAGTTCAAAGTCTCTAATAAAAAAACCTGAGTTTTGAAAAATTTTGTCAGATATAGGGCTATCTCATGTATTGCACTCTGATTCAGAGTGGTATTACCAGCCTCATTTATTATGGTTAGTAGTGCTCAATATTATTCAATTAAGTGAATTAACAGGCTAATGGAATTACTTGAATTTATTGATCGGAGGAGAACAGCAAGGAGGTAACAAGTTCTGAGAAATTCATTCGAAGTGCACTGTCAGTCTGTCTTTCTCTAATCTATTTCAGATCACACTGAGCCAACATGTTTTATCTGCCTTTTTTCCCATCTTGTCATGCTTGTAGATTTACTGTTTAAGTCTTCATATTTTTCATGAACACCTCAGACAGCATGATGTTTATTGAATGCTTGCTTAGAGTTATTTAAAACTCTTGCTAGGAAAAAAATATGAGAATGGCTACAGATAAGAAGCAACTTGTGAACCTGGGCCCTGTGGACATAGTGCTGTCTGTTCCTCCCTTCCCTGCAGAGTATTCATCAGCATTAGAACTGTTTTGAGCAGGAGAAAAACAGTATGGTTACATAAAAGAAGAGAAGTAAGTCATCTCAAGCTTGCCTCTGGTTTAGGTTGCCATCTCAGGTTTAGGGGTTTCGCTTGACTCTCATAACTCTGCTTAAACTAGAATTTGACTTGCTCCCCACATTGCTTTCTGACTGGTTTGGTATTGTGCTATTGGTATTATATAATAATTCTAAAACATTATAAAATGGAAGAAGGGCAAAAGAGAATGTAGGCTGCTCGGAGGCTACAGGGCCAGGTTATGAAACTGAAAATAGAATCAGACAATCATTTAGTTTGGAAAACACCTTTTAAGATCATAGATTCCAACAGTTATCCTAACACTGTGAAACCATGTCCCTAAGTGCCACATCTATGCATGTGGCTTGGTGAGCAGCTCTGCTGACTCTCTCAGAACCTGCGGGTGGATCCTATCTGGCCCCATAGACCTGTGCACTTCTCAGTAGTGTCGCAGGTTGTGGACTATTTCCCCTTGGGCTGTAGGGTCTTCATTCTGCTCCTTTTTCTCTTCTTCCAGCTTGTGGGGCTGTGTGCCCCAATAACAACTGATCTTACTTTTAAAGGCTGAGGCAAAGGCGCATTAAGTACCTCAGCCTTTTTCTCATCTTTTGTCACTATGTTCCCCCCCCATATCCATTAAAGGATGGAGATTGTCCTTAGCCCTCCTTTTGTTGCTAATGTATTTATAGAACCATTTTTTATTGTCTTTTATGGCAGTAGCCAGATAAAGTTCTACTTTCTTCTCACCTTCCTTTTGGTGGGCATGGGTCACTCCCATGGCAAGAGGAAGCTCTGAAAAGGAAGAGTGTTAAGAAGATGACAGGAGTCTTTGGGAGAGGATTTGCCTTTTCCTTTGGTTCATACTCATGTTTATTTTCCCATCAACCAGCAGAAATGATTTCTTGCTACCAGTCTGAGGTCAGTTATGGCACATGGGATGGAGCTGTTTGTAATCAGCGTGACAGTGTTTATCATTGGACCCTGCAAATTCTGTGGCAATCTGTTGTGCAATAAATGACAGAGAAAAAACAGCTCCTAAAGAATTACTTTTAAGAGTTGGGCTTCTCAAAGTGAATATCTGTTTGAGTGCAACAGGAACCTGGATCTGCTTCCATTCTTGGTATGGTGGTCTCTTGACTGCTGTTTTCTAACTGCCTAATGAGTCCTGGCTTTACAGCCCCTAGGGCTTCCCTTGAAACAGCATACTCTTAATGACTCTTCCTTAGCAACAGGTTTTTACAATGGACTCCCCAGTGACTGCACTTCTGTTCATATAATATCTAGTTTTGGTCTTAGCATAGGAATCACTGAAAAAAAGAGTATTATTCTTTTCTTGCCAGTCAGAAACATGGCTTTGAAGAGATTCTAATTAGCCAGCTTCAGGTGCTACTGTTTCAGAATTTCTTTGAAGTCAACAAGCCTGGAGGCTCCTGAACCTGTCTTACCAGAGCACAAGAAAAACAAATGGAATATGGTGGCCATATTTCCAAGAGAAAAACACAATTGCTGGATTAAAAACACACCTAAATGAAAAGGTTTGGAAACAAATCTAATCTTTGATTCCTTGTGGTGCAGAGCCTTCCCTTCAGTCTTCTTTCTAGTTCAGTACCTCTCAGCAGATTTGTGTCTGCAATAGATGCTTCAGTGTCTTCATGTGCATTGAAAACTTTGCTGTGACCTCTGATTCTTAGGTGTGGGTCAGCTCCCTCAGGAATTTCTAGTTCTCAGGAATTTCCTAGTTTTGCTTCTGCTGCAGGCACCCTGTCTGCCGTCTTTGACTGTTCCCTGTTCTACCCAGTATCCTGGAAGTGTCTCCATGAGCAAAGCATGCTGGATAGATTTGAGAGAGTATCATTTCCATTGCTTTCAGAGTGTCTGCATGATTTAGAGTACAGCAGAAGCAGATCCTTAGGCTTAGCGGTGTCAGGGCAGATAAATACGCAGTCTTCCTCCCTACTGCTCAGCCATAGCCTTTTGAATAAGGTCATGGGTCACAACAGCAAAGGAAAATCATGCCCATCTACTGCTCTCTAGGAAAGAAGAAAAAAAAGGCAAAAGGAGGGAATAGATTGCCCTCTTGAAACTCCTGCCTGGGACCTGGGAGAGAGTTTTGACATCTATTGAAAACAGTGCATGTAGGGGTGAATAGGCAGAACTAGGAAGGGGAAATATAAACTCTTATAAATATTTTCAAATTATAAATTAAGAAAAAGAGTTAAAGAAAAGATTACTAAAGCTGGGAAAAGCTGTCTTAGACAGCCTTGGTATCTGTTTGTATTTCTGAGATGATGAGGGAGAATATAAGCAGCAACCTGTTCATTACAGAAACCAAGAGAAAATAGTGATGAAACAAACTTATCTGGACTCAGTTGGTCCTAAACTTTATACAAACTGTTTGCATAACCCAGGCATTAAGGGGAGGCAGAGTGAAAGAAGTAAGTCTTATTTTGGATGCATAAGGTGTTCTTTAATTAAGATGGAATTTTTCTGGTTTGCGTTAACACAGAATCCTAGAATAGCCTGAGTTGGAAGGGACCTTGAAGATCACCCAGTTCCAACCTCCCTGCTGTGAGCAGGGATGCCTTTAAGACCCAGTTGGTCAAAGCCCCATCCAGCCTGGCCTTAAACACTTCCAAGAATGGGGCAACCACAGCATTTCTGGGCAGCGTGTGCCAGGGTCTCACCACCCTCAGGGCGAAGAATTTCTTCCTTGTATCTAATTAAAATCTAAGACACCTATTTTAAATTATTTGGACTGTGTAAATGCCTGCATGCTCCAGTCAGTGACGAGGACTCCATTGCCATAGACTCTCTTAGAACCTATCATGAAGACAGAGCATTGCTAGATTGTTTTGTTCTGAGTAGTTATTACTACAGCCACACTTATTTAACACTGAAGTGCAGTGCTTATAGGAGAATGATATGAAAGATATGCTCTGAAGTTTTATTCTATTGAGTGCTGATCTTGGAATGCAGATTCTAGGTTGGTAGAATAACCTTGGAAAATCAGTTTCTCTTGGCATATTATTTATTGGTAGTATAATAATGAAGTCTGATCAACAGTTATTTGTATATCAAACATGCACAGATCATTCTGATCTAGAGAAATTGCTTTGGAGGCAGAAATGAGGAAATGCATATGAAACAAACAGTATCTGCTTTATCATCAAAATGCACATCTTCGGACCTTCTTAAAGTGAGAGCAAAATCACCTGATATTTTGTGAATGGAAAAAGCTGTGTGACCTACTCTCCATAAACCTCTCCAAAGAGACACGTTGCCCATTCCATTACAGCAAAATGTTGGGAGAGCAGCTATTTTCTCACAAGTATGTATATTCACTAATTGACATTTAAGATAGGTTTTGTTTTTTTTTTTTTTTTTTAATTTAAAACAATATCTCCAGGTGACTTGAAGTAGTACATTTAGTACAACTTAGTCTTTTGAAGAAGCAGTACATTATTAAAACAATAAAGTATCTTTTAATTAACAGCTTCCTTTTGTCAGAATGGAAATAAAACTTGCTTCTCAGCCTTAATTCAATTCCTATTAGTCCCTATGAAAATAAAGAGAAATATTTCAGAAATGGAAAAAAAGAATTCAGTTATCTTTTCCTGCCTTGCACAATGGAAGATTATAATATTGATATTATAAAAGACAGTCTTTCACTTCTGCAGCTCTAGACAAACCAGAAAAGAACCATTTCTTATTGTTGAATATCAGGCTGGCTCTTTGCAGCATTAGTCTCAATCTGAACCAAGGACACCTAGTCAAGAATGAGCAGCAGGCCATTTGATTTCATCACCCTTATAACATAGCTAGAATCCCAGAAAATGGCATTAAACATATGTAGTTTGTCAAATAACATCATTCACAAACTGAAGCATCAGCATCTGGTGCCTCCTATACCTCTTTCTGTTTATATGGAGATTGTAAGGTTATTACGAGGAATAAGAATTGGTACTCCATATTTAATGATGTCTCCTCCCACATATTTGAATTGTAAGCAATGAAGTACTTTGCCCCGCATATTTATAATCTCATATTTTTGTGGCCTGGCCTCCTGTTTAGCTGACAAGCCATTTATTTTCACGGCCTCTGTGTAGGCTTCCAGGCTTGTTAAGGACATCCCGTTAAACCTGGAGAGAATTTGATCCACCTCAGACCAAACAAGCTCAAACTTGCTAGTGCACAAGCTGTTTCCTTGGGATTCCATAAAGGATGCTGTGAAGTGCAGCTGCAAAGTGACATTATTGAAATGTAATAGTTAAACTAGGCTTTAAAAATCAGACAGTAACTGCCTTTAATATCATTACTTACTGCGCAAATACTCAGAAGTTTGCTTGCAACAGCTGAACGTGGTAGCAACACTGAATAGTGAACTTAACCTTCTACACAAGGATGCAGAACTAAGCTACAACATGACGAGACTTTTAAATCTGTATTAAATTGGATAGATTTTGAATGAAGATGGAACATAGTACATTTTAACTGAAGTAGTATCAAAGATTTTGTATGGTTTCCTTTTGAAACATTACGTATCCACATTATGCCTCAGCTTCTTCTTGAACTCAGTGCTTCATTTCCATTACATATGACAGAAGAGCAGAGGTTCCACTGTTCCTGAAAATAGGTAGATGGATAGTGGAGGAAAAACAAAAAACAACAATGACAAGCCCACAAACAAACAAAACCCCAACAACAACAGAAGGGTACATCAGGAACTTACAAAGATATCAGAGGGTTCTCAGCTTTTATAAACAGCTTTACTGCAGGAGAAACTTCAGTCAGAGCTCCTGTTTCTTGTTTGACATTACAATGAATAAGCTGTGAGACCAAAAGAAATTTAATCCTGACACTTACAGTTATACTTACTAATTAAATAGAACCATGATCATTATCTTAGAGGAGGTTGTAGGATTTCACCATACTAATCTGGGGCATCACACTTATGAAGAGGCCATATTAATAACACTCTTCTGGCCCATCCACATTTGAGATCTTTCAGAGTTCTGAAGGTATTTGTTGATTCAAGATGCCTAAAATGGGTCTGTGAGAGCTGTTCCACTTAGTTTGAGACCCATCCTGTGTTGGTTTCCAGTCAGATAAGCAGGCAACATTCATTCAGCAACATCTTGACAATGCCTATTCAGGACATAGCGTCTGGTGTGTTATCCACCTTGCATGTTTTAATGCCAGGGTGCTTGGCTCTGGTTTTGCAGTTTTTGATTTTTTTTTTTTAATTGTGAAAGGAATGTTGTAATGTTCATGAATGTAAGGTAATGTTCTTGTGTTTTGAAAAGTTATAAAGTTGTCTATAAAATATCTGTGCTATGAAGTTATCAACAGTAACTTGACAAACAGAAGAAGCTCTTCAGAATTGTTGAAATACTGGTATTCTATACTTGTGGTTCAGCTTTCCTCAAAGGAAAAATCAGATCAGGTAGTTACCCTGTAATGCCACAAAGAGTAATAGTAGTAAAGAAATGCTGCTGCTCAACTTCCAGAAACTATGTGCAAAATACTTCAGAAAAGTGACAGGCAAATAAGAGCTTATGTGGATCTCCTATGATTATTTACATTTGGTTATTGGTGACAGAGAGGAAAAAATATAAGTTCTGGCATGCTAGTATTTCTTTTCATCTATAGACAGTAAAAGTGATGATGAGAGAAGTGTTTGTGCCATTCACCCAAAAATGGTGGTTCACACTGATGGCAGAATGTTACAGAAAGATCCAGATGTGGTTTTAAGTTTAAAACATGTTCTGATAACCTTTGCATGCCTGGACACATTTTTCTGATTTCCTGTTGATGGTAGTGAAAAGAGCATACGTATGTTTTCTTAAAATTGCGTGTTTGTTTTTTAATTCCACTTGAGTTAAGTTTTTTTTGAAGTGCTTTTCCCTTGCATCTAGAGACAGATTTCTTATAAATGTAAGTCCTGGCCGTTGCCCATCTATTTTATTACAGTATATTACCCTTATAGCTACACATTTGGTTGTTATTTACTCATACTCACATGCTGGTTCACATTCCTATTTCCAGAGAGCCAAATGGACTATTAATGTTTGGGTTGCTTCAGGACATACGGAAGTGAATGAGCTTGCTAGTAGAGTTCCTGCCGAAGGAAGATTTGAAGCTATGGGATTAAGTACATCTTTAAGAATTTGATGATGATCCTACAACTGTATTGTATCTGACATGTTGGTGATTAAAAAAAAAAAAAGCTCAAGACAAGACAGTACTTTATGTCCACTCAGTTTGGGAATCATTAGAAACCTTTTCCCTGTATTATTCTACCCCACAACAGGGTGCAGCAGCTTTGTGGTAATTTCTGGAAAAGTGTGTCATGGTTTGGAGCTGAGGGTGTATGATGAACTTGTACAGATAAATTATGAGCAGTTTCTTACTTATCAGGAGAGAGCACTATGGATAGCTTTTGGTCAGCTTAAACTGTACTTGGGTCTTACCTGCAGGTGTTGTAATTGCTTCCACCTGTCAGGGATACCCTTGAGTGGGAGCTGGTGAAAGCAAGCATTGCAAATTCGAGGCTTTCAGAGCAATTCTGGAGCAGAGATAAAATCTGAAAACAACAGATCCTACGAAAGGTGAAAGACAGTGAAGTCAAACAGAAAAGACTAGAGAGTCTTGTGGTTTTGTCTTAGCATTTATGTTCTGTCACCCATGTTGTCACAGAATTCAGTGAGAAAGCTTTCTTTTATTCTTCTGGTATAAACATTTCAAATGCCACTAGAAAGTCTCCAGTTAACCTCTAGTGGTGCAGAATGAGGCATAGTAAGATAAATTACAAGTAGATATAAACACTGCCTAAACTTGCTTCTTGTGTATGAGAGCAATGAGACTGAAATAAAAGCTGCAGTGTGGCAAACAAGAAGTGCTAACTTGTGTGAAGATTCCAGGATGTATCTGTCTGCTGTAAATTGTCATCTGAAAGCCATTGCAGCTGCTTATTGTCCCCATAGAGTAATGACCTAGTGGCTGTTGAACAGCGTATGCAATGGGCTGGCTCTCAGTCAAATGCCCAATGAGTCCCAGTGTGGAGCAGTCTATGGCCATGGTCAGCACTAGCTGTCAGTTCTATTGTCAGCTTTTGAAAGAGGGACTGAAGATGAGCGGACTTGTTTTTTTGTGTGGTTGTTGTGGTTTTTATTTTTTCTTATGGTTCATTTTTCCAATTCAATTACTGTAGCTTTACCAAAGGTATAGAGAAATGTGCACTGTAGTTACTACCCAAGTATTTGGTTTTCCAGAACTGACGGGAAAGCACTCCTTTGTTCTTTCCCTTCATTCCTTGGACATCAGTATCACATGCAAGCTCACAATAGGTATTTCATCTACAGGGCCTGTAATTGTAGCAAGCTAAGTCAGTATTTTGTATGGATTTAGGAAGTATGTAGTTCTTCCTGATTATATCAGTGTAAATAAATGTTTATGGAGTTGCTTCTAGTGGTAGTTACTGTGATAGAAAATATTTCTAAACTACTTACAGCTTTACAGCTGTCACAGGCTTGTGAGGTGAAGAATGTTTACAGATGGGGAAACAAAGTCAAAGGAGAAGGTTCATGGTTTCCTGAAGGCAACAAGGAAGCTGTAGCTCCTGTTCTTCTTTTGCACAGATATTAGCCTTTCTTTTACAGTTTCCTGCAGCTGAGTTGGTATTGTTCATCTCTTTGAAAAGTACCGGTACTATTTTTAATAATAGAGTATGCATGAAAGAAGTTTTAAATTTAAAAGTAAGATCTGTGACAAAGTATAATTAACATTTTCATAACTTTCATACAGTATGTGAGCATGCATTGCCCAAGGTGAGTATCCGGTCTTGCAAATTACTCTGAAGTAAATTAACTTGGAAAGGAGTACCCTGTTATATATAAGATGTACTGTTACACTTGATAGAATTAGGAGTTCATGGCCTGTAAAAAGTTGCATATGCTTTTATTAGTTGAGAAAAAAACTATATGAATATATTCCATTCTGTAACATGGTATAGAAGAAGAGTAACCATTAGAGATTGTGTCGATTGCTAGTGTTTTGTCTTATGCAAGAGTGTATGAAGTTGCAGGGTTTATTTTAGTTAAACAGGGCATATGTACTATACTTTGAATTCTGAGACTGATGTTAAAACTAAATTAGGAATGTCTAGAAGGTGGTATACTCAAGAGGTGACACAACTCCATAACATTAGTATTTAGTAGAATAAAATCCTAATACGCTGAATAATACAGCAATTGTGTAAATGACATGGGTTTTTTTGTTTGCTTGTTTGTTTTTCAATCACAGTTTCAAAGAACATTCGAATCTTTAAGAAATGTATCCAGTAAATCTGATCTACAGAAAACCTACCAGAGGTTTCGAAAAGATCTGGAAAATCTTGATTATTTGGCATACAAACGTCAGCAGGTAAGAACATGGAAGCTTGGTAGGAAGACACAGAATAGTGGGCATACATATGGTGGGCTGTAAAACCGATGTGTTTGATGGAGTTCTTGTTCTGTCAGTAGGGTTTTGTGCTTTGTGTCATGTCATCAGGTAAACCAGTAGGAAGGGTGACAATTCCATTTAATGTGTATGATGTTGGACAGCATAGTTTTTGACTTCTCAACAAAGAGAAAGGTAAAACAAGCAAGACGTAACTGACTCTTAAACTTTGTATTAACACACAACACTTAAAAAAAACCAAACCCTAAAATGCATAAAAGTACTGCTTGGATTTTTTTTACTTGAAAAGTGAACTAAATCCACATAGGTTAATGGAATCAGATTTTGACTGTATATTCAAACCACTAATTTTTTCTTCTTCAGAAATTAATTTACAAGGCTAAATTGCTTGAAACTTTGAAGTGCCTGTGGTCCTTGACTAGTGCTTGCAAGATCAAGGTTATATCAAATTGTTAATATGTACTTAATGTTGGACATACTTTCTGTTACTTATACGTGGCTTCTGTGAAGATGTCAGCTTTCATAATAGGTCCATGTTTTTGTGTTCTTGGTAAAATAAGACTTTGACTCTTTCAGAGCACACTGATGAAATGCTCTAACATGTGAGGATTGTTTTGGTTTTTATTTTTCTGAATTCAGTCGCTTGGTGTCAGTGTTGTCAAACACTTTCTTTGCTTGGCAGCAGATCACTTACAGCTGTTTATATCAGGTAATTGATTAGATAGTTAAAAATTAGGAAAGGGCTCAGAGACAGATGGTATCTGAACAGGTAAATATTTGATTCTTGAGATAGGGAGGTCAGGGAGCAATTGCCTTGGGAGAGTTTTGGTGTGGTGGGAGCTGTTATTCTGGTTGCAGTGGAGCATAATTCGTTGTGCCCTTTGACATAGGGCTGCCAGCAACCAAAAGACAATGTTTTAACTGGCAACTAATGTGTGTTTATGTTGTCTGATCTCATAATTACGTCAAACATAATAAATGTCACATCTGTGAGGGACTGGAGAGTGTTTCCAAGCCAGGGAAGTGGAAATTCTATAATTACTTCTCAGGCTGTCATCACACTTTCATTCTGAGTAGCTTTTTCTAGTCTGAATTCTCACTCTTGACTTGGCAAATTTCCTTGTTATTTCAAATTATGCATGTGTGGTTCTCTAGCAGACTCTGAATATGCTTCAATAACATACTTCACCTTGAACAGGGCATCTTTTCTCCTCTTTTCAGATCTTCACTACCCTTCCCGTCTCAATACTTTGCACTTTGAAACCACTTGGAGAATCTTAACATCCTTGTTTAATACCAAACATGCATCTATCTCCCCATGTTGTTTCTGTTCTATATTTAACTGTGTTGGCAGAAGCTTTTGCATTTGAAGGTACTAAAGGTGCATTAGGTGCAAAATCACTTCCTACTTTTAATCACAGAACAGGAGATAGGCTGTTCTATCTGCTGTTCTGTCTTCTGTTCTGTGACTGAATCTTTCTTAAATGTTATACAATGCCATTAAGAAAATAAACTAGGCAAAGGCTGAAATTATTAAGAAAAAACAAAACCAAAACCAAACAAAACAAAAAACCAACCAAACAAAAAAGAACAAACAAAAAACCCCAAAAAACCACAACACAACAGCCCCCAAACCAAAAACAAATGAGGGAGAGATGTTTTCTATGTCATAGTTAATTTGCATTGTATACTTGATCACCGTAGTTTTATGGTTTTCTTGAGTAATATTTTACATAGTTTTGATACTGAGACTTTTCATCTCAGTAGAACTTACTGGAGAATCTGCAGTGAGGATTTTGAAAAGCTGCTCTATCTATTTATTGTAGAAAATGCTTTGAATTGTGTCCTGCTTTGAAAGGGAAGTGTTCTCTTGGTGAAAAGATTAAGATTTGGTTTGCTTACTGTGCAAAAATCACAGACCTGGTTTGGGACCAAAGCTGTTCTGAGTTTGTGACATTTTAATCTGAGTTAATGGAATGAACACATTTAATTGATAACAATTTATATGCTCTCTTACTAGATTAAAGGAATATTCGTGGGGCCAGTGGCAAAATGTTGAGTCACTACCATCTGTTTGGAGACAAACATTTACTTTACCATGAACTGATTCATATTCATATTGTATACAAATGTTTTATGTAGTCAAAGTAATGAATACTGCTTTTGAGTAAAATATGGTTATCTTGTCGTTGTTTTTTAGACATGAGACATAAAGTGCAATATAGCAAGTTAATTCTTCAATGGTGGAGCTTGCAGGACAGATGAGAAATGAAAACAGTGCTTTTTAAAAGATGTTCGAACTGACCTGTGTTGACTCTGATTTATAAATATAGACCAAACTTCTATGAGTGGTAGAAGTATACAAGAGTCAAACATGTTTGGGATGATGGTTTATATTGAGTTGTTTTTAACTGGAAATTTTCAGAATAGGGTAGAAGCTCTTGAGTTTTCAGATAGCCAGCAGATTGCCAATAGAAATGTCTCCTTAAAATGGGCAGTGAGGACAAGAATTCAGTTCTGGCTCTCTTTATACAAAACCCCCAAAGTCGTTAGCATATGTTGATCAAGCTGCTCAGAGCTTTCAGATAGATTCTAATTTTGCAAATAGGCTGAGCATGCGTATGAGCTGGAATGGAACTGGAATGGCACTGGTCAGGGTGGCTCAACTTTTTGGTGGTTACAGAGGAGGAAGATGGGATGTTGCAAAGCTGAACTGTACGGATGACATCTAGTATTGTAGTCAAGAAACCTGAATGATGCTCTTCATCATTCTTCTGTGTCCCAAACACAATGTGAAGTATTGAATTACATCTATATGCCAGGTCTAGTTACTGTTGCTGTCTGTGATGAACTCCCACTGTATGCAAGTCTGCTGCCAAATCTATTGCTGCATGTCAGAGCTTTCCTTCTTACTGTTGGTTAATGGAACACACATCTCCATCTCTACACGCTTGCCATACTTTTCCAAGAGACATGGCTTATTAGCCAAGTTAGTTGAAAGTATGTTTATTCAGGCCAGATGAAGATGAAACAGAAACAAAACATCTACACTCAAGGGTGGGATGTAGGCTGATTCCTTGCAAGTGTCGCTCAATGATGTAGGTGAAGAAATGCCCAGGATCTGCTCAGGGTCAGATTGTGGTTGCTTGGCTGGCCAAGCTGAGTGCTGGCTACTTCATGTTCCTGTACTGTTCGTTCTTCCCATTCTGACATTTGTGTAACCCTGCACAGAAATCCTTTAGTGTGCTAAACTGACTTAGAATTACTTGCTTTTTGGTGATTTCATTATTTTGTTATTCAGTTGTGCACTTAGCACTCTCCCCCTTCCGGATGGATGTCCCTTCATCCGTTTAACTTGCAGTGACCTGTTCTTTCTGTGTGCTTCTAGGGTTGGGTTGCATCCACTAGAGAAATTTGTTTGGGCAGAGAGTGTAAATTTACAGCCAGTCTGCCATTTTTAAACCTTCCAGGAGATACATGGCTCCAGGAAATGTAATTTTTCTTTCCTGTCTGAGAGATAGTCTGGCAATTCCTTTGCATTGAAACAAGTTTTTAACCTCCTCCATACTGTCTGTCACCTCTGAAATTTGACTAAAAAAGAATAACTCCATGCCACAATGAGCAGTAAAACTATTATCTTGCTCTGTGATGTATTGGAATGTTTCCAGTACGAGTTAAGTAAGCTTTACGTTGTGCATTGTTTTGTATCAACCTAACTATTAACATATCTGCAATATGAATATTTGGAAGGGAAATGAGACAGGACAAAATGGAAAAGCACTTTGGGATAAGAGCTGGTTGGGTGATCGCAACACTCTTCTTAGGTGCTTCCTTTTTTCTCATGTGGGACCTTATTTCTGTTGAAGGGATGTTGTCCATATGTTGCTGAGCTGAAACAGTACTGGTTTAAGGCCATTCACTATAATGATCTTATTGTAGGATCATTTCAGGAGTGTTGGGCTACAATAGCTACAATAAAAATGGAATTATAATCAGATTCAGTGGTATTTAGCACCTGTCAAACCAAAACATTATTGCTGCTGCTGTTCTTAGTGTTAGCAGTGCCAACCGTAACTCAAACACAATTAGTTTTTGCTTAGAAGTATCCATCAATGTGGTAATCTAACATTTGCAACAGAACTTTAGTATGTGGACACACATAAAAGCAGTATTCTGTTGTAAAGATATGCTATTTTAAGGTTTACTTATTTCATTTTGATTGTATGCCCTCAAGTTAATAGTGTGTTAAAGGAGTGGATCTACGTGAAGCCATTTTGGTTATTCCATTTTAAAACCTTTCTGGGATTACTTCCTGATGATCGTTATGTTTAGAAATGTTTTAAGCAGTAATGTTAGAAACTGAAGGAGTTAAGGAGTGCATTAAAGACATTTGTGGGGCACACTTTGCTTATGGGAAATAATGCTTTCAGGAAATGGAGCAGAGCCCTTAACCTGTTCTATTTCAGAGCAGCCCATTGTCATCATTGCCGCAGTTGTCTTCATGAGCACACAGGTCCAATTTACATTTTAACATTCTTCATTTTGGAGTGAACCTTGTTCATACAGTCCAATGGCATTTGTCTGTGTTAAAATGGAATAAGTGGACTTGTATTCTCTACCTTTGATCAGTTTGCTTTTTAAGATGGCATTGTGTTGAGCATTAGATTTGTTCACTATAGTGCTCTACTCCAGAAACTGGAGCCAAATTTTCAGAAGCGATTATCACCTATCAACTGGTAGGTTTATTGTGTGACAAACACTTCAAAAAATATGCTGAAAGTTGAATGGAGTTCAGGTAGAGGTGAACTATTTGTTGTCTAGAAAACAAGCATTATGATAGAAAACTTAAGGAGCTCAGTCATTGTAACTTATCTGAAAAAGGTTATGGCTTGGAAATACCACAAAGAGAGGTACTTAACTAAACCTGTATTCCAGTACACAGAAGTAGGACACAGTCCAGTGCATGGAAGTCAGAAAAGTTCAAACTGGAAAGCAAATGAATGTTTTTGACCAGTAACTGCTGAGATGACTTAGTTAAGAGATGCAGTACATTTTAATCACTGCTGGTAGCCTTTATATCCGTAATCCATGTGCACTGAGATGCAAATTAAAGGGCAGGAATTATTATGGAAATATTTTAAGGCTTGTGCTATTCAATGAATTTGAACGAGAATTCTTTTCTTTTTCTTCCCTCCTCCACCCCCAACTTAAGAATGACAGTACGTTTGGTTGGATATTTTGAAGGGAAAGGCAGATTTATACCTTTTGAATTGCCATCCTCAATTAATAAATGAGCGAGTTTGGTACCAGTCTACCACTGTCTGTTCTTCTGCAGGGTTGGATGTGTTGAGGTCTTTTATAGGAATTTTCAAACAAGCCTAGCGCTTCATTTCAGAGAAATTTTAGGTTCGTATAGGCATTTGATTGCCATAGGCTTTTCTGAAAATGCCTAAATTCCTTTCCTTTTTAGTCATACATTAGAAACTATAAAATGAGAGTATAAGTTGTGTTTCCAGTATTATAGTTTCTTATCTCTGCTTGGCATAAGAACAACTATCTGTCATATTATTGTGTAATTAAAATAATCAATTTACACATTCATTTAAAAAAGCAAACAAAGGAGTCTCACTGGCTGAGTGAAAAATTATGAAAATTCTGTTTTAAGCCACCTGACATTTCTTGGTGGTTCCATGGTTAGAGCTCTGTCATTTAGTCATTGCTTCTGTGTGTCCATGTGGTTTGCTGAATGGATGAAGAGGTTTTCCTTTCCCCTGCCCACCTGAAGTGCAGATATTCCTCTGTTTACAATTTTTAAATTTTGTATTCAGGGTGGTGGGGTGGAAGTATCCCTTGTGAGCTTTGGCACTGCATGCACCGTGGTTTTACAGCTCAGCTCTTCAATTGCATTTCTCTCAATGTAGTGCTGAATCTTACATGATTTTAAGCTGCAAACAGTTCGTATCTCCATGTGTGCAATTTTTCTTTCTGTGCTTAGAAGCCAGACCTCTGAGGAAAAAGTCATGCCTTTTCCATTTGAAGGAAGGAGAAATCAAATGGCAAGGCAAAAAAACGATGCATGGTAGGGAATTTCTTTAAAAAAAAACCCAACTGTTTGGCAGCTTCTGTGTTGTGTGGTGGGTTTTTTTGTTCTTTTGGTTTGTTTTTTTCCTCCCATTTTTTGTTTTGGGTGTTTTGGGGGCCTGGGGGGTGGTTGTGTGTGTGTGGTTCATGCTATGGAGATCTGATGTGCTCGCTGTGGAGCTGCATGAGGAGCAGGAGGAAGGTTTTGCTGGTCTTCTACTTGTAGAAATCAGAACAGCAGAATTAGGTAAAGTAAACTAGAAACCTTAGGGTGAAACTGGGAAGTATAGTTGCATCTGAGTGCCTGATGCTTGTTCTGTGGTTAATGCCAAAGCTGCCTCATGCTGTTTGCTTCAGAATCCAGCCTGATGCTAGTCAGTGTGATGAAGGACTAACAAGAAGTTAATTTTTGGTAAGTAATTAGAAGTGTCACTACAAAGGGGTATTCTGATTTAAAAAAGGTATTGGAATTTCTGCTGAAAGTATTAACTGACAAAGTTAGCCCTAACCAAAGATGTGGGAAAGTAAAAGATAGTTTCTTTCAGATAGCATCTGTTCTACCAACAGGGGTGTCGTTGCTGAACCTTTCTACTGCAGCTTAATTTCTAACCCCAGTGGTTCAGGGTGTGACTGTTGTAACTGCAAGCAACATCAGTGAGCATATTGTGGATGAAGCAATGTGATGCATAAAGCAGAAACTTGTGTAGCAGAGTAGAATTTTTAATTATGGAAAAACGGTCACATGAGAGACTACTGGACAACCACTCCTTTACAAGCCAGCATTTTGACTTATTTCTCTTTGGATTTTATATCAAGAAAATACAGTGCAAATTTTGGATGATGCAGCGATTCAGAGTGGAAACATTCAGTACTTGAAAGAGAAGCAATGTGATTTAGAATTAATTTGATTAAGTCTGTGAATGTTATGCCTTCAGGCTTTCCTAAGGCAAACCTATTGCTAACTTTAAGGTGGTATGGGATTTTCTTGAGCAGAGACGGTAAGATCAGGCTCTCTATCCTAATTATTAGGATTTTTAAAGAAAAAGGTATTCTCTCAGCTGCAGTGACGTTGACTAGATTTAGGTGCATATGTTGAGAATCTAGGATTAGAGAGTGGTTTGCTAAAGTGCCCCTGCACTTACTTGCCCTTATTTCAGTGATAACTTCTCTAGTCTAAATAATTCAAGCTCCTCACACTTGCAAGGAAGGCATAAATAAAGAGCATCTGATATGGAGGAATAACTGTGGGTGGGACAGGTACAGCGCTCTAAGGTAGATGATAAGATTTATCTGAGAGTAAAGGTGAAATAATGAATCTGTATATTAAAATGCACAAAGGAATAATTCTGTGCTGAAGAGCCTAGACTCTTTGAAATGGCAGTCATTAGCTGTGACATTTCTGGTACAGATAGCTACTGGAGCTGGATTTTTTTATTAAAAAGTTACATTTGGGTAAATATACAGTTTTTCCTAAGAGCATGAGTTGGACAGACTGACCGACTTGTATCCAAAAATATAATTTGCTCTAAGTTCAGATTGAAGTTCCTGTTCTGTTTGATTTGTGAGGCTTAAAGCAACATGATCTAGTGAGTCTAGTATTTGTAATTCTGCGTAATCTGTCTCTTGGCTTGACAAAGGTTTTTCAAAGTGCTTCATTTTCTGGTCTACTGCAAAATGAAGAAAAATCTTGAAATCTCTGGGATGATTTTAGAATTATAAGTGGTCACCAGCACTTCTGATGAAAAAATGCAGTAGAAATCAATATGTTGCTGCATTAACATTATGTGTAGTGATCCAAGATATGTTATTACTTTAAATGGATTCTTTTCAAAGATTTGGATTGAAACCAACTAAAGGCAAGGTTCTTGATACACCGGCCTGTTAGCTGTGAAACTGTAACAGCACTGGAGGTAATCGCTTTGGTAGAATTCAGTCAACCACCAAGAGAGGTTCCAGTCTTTGACTTTAAAGACAAATTTTCATACCTACAAATGCTGATATCAGTCACCTTTTACTGTGGACTTTGGAAATGAACACATTTAAACTGTTCTGGCATGCTCTATTATTTTATACAACTCCAAAGAACTGCAGATCACTCCGCTATCTTTTCAGAAAGTCATCTGAGTTTTCTTTCTGCTGCTAATAGACATGGCAGCCTGAGTTCAGCTGGCGGTTCCTGGGCAGTCAGTGTGTCTGCACCCCGGGGTATCTCCTGGGGTTCCTTGGCAGTTTCTGTAGCTGAAGAGACACCACCTTGCCTGGAAAAAGAGGAGAAAACACAGAGTGATGGCTATAGACTCCTGCTTGGTTCAGAATGCAGGGTTAATTCAGGTACTATTTCTGTACAGATCCAAACTTGTGCTGCTGTTGTTGCAGTGAGAGGCATGTTTTTCTCTGGGCACACAGTGCATCAGATGGCTGACGGTGATTTGCCTCTGGACTGATTTGCTGGGCTCCTCTGAGCCCCTTATGCACATCCAGGATACACACAGAAGCTGCGTTTCTGAGTGGATTGTCTTGTCTACTTTATGATCCAAATCTCAACTGTAATGCAAATTTTGTCATCTGTACCCAATCAGCTTCTTATATGCAAATTCTCTTCATAACAGACAATGAGTCATAAATTTTAAGAAAAAACTTTGGGCGAGTTTATAGGGCATGATAAGATAATCCTTGTGTTAGCCAAATTGGTTTTGAGATATACAAAGTTTTTGAGAGTAACTGGAAATGGTGAGAGAGCAGTGGTTTGAGAAACATATCTGAACTGAGTATACTTCAAGTTTATATTATTTATTTTCTGATTAATGAAAACTCCTTTGAATAGAGGATGACTTTTTAATAAACTTCTATATTGAGGAAATAATCAAGGATCATAAACTATCCACTTTGCAGGGGACTTCTTTTATACTGTCTTCTCTGCTTCCAATTAATAGTCTGTTTTGTCCAATGTCTCTGTTACAATCAGTATCAATAGATCTGTGTAAACCAGGTGTTCTATGGAGACTGTTTTGGGAACTACCACATTGGGTTCTCTGCCTTACATTTTATTTTATTGACTTCAGTACTGAGTTTCTGTATTCTGAGTTGACTTTATTTATACTGGTTTAAATGTGAAGTAGTTTCAGGAAGTTAATAGTGTTATAAACTTACACCAGTATAGCTAAGGTCAGAATCTTTTCTAATTGGACAAGAGCAATTTCAGTAAATTAAATGTTTTAAAACTAAATTGCTTGCCTCTCACTTTGAGGCCTGGCTTTGTTCGCTACCAGCACACAATTCTTGTGAATTGTATTCAGAATGAACATTAAGAAGACACAGCAGTATTGCTATTACTGTATAATTCACTTTGAGATAATGGAAGAACTTTTTAAAATTGTCTTTCTTTGGTGGCATGGGTAGACTTATTCCACTGATACTTTCTATGCAGAGATTACCAAGATGGTGTGTGTGTGCCTGTTGTTTGTCTGTTTTTCTTTTGGCGTGTATGTAGTTGTATTTTTTTTTTTCCCTTCCTGAATAGTTTTCTGCCATTTAAGAGAGTCCAAAGAACAGTAGAATCAAGAGGGCTCTATAATAATTCTACGTGTTTTAACGCTCTAAAATAAAAATTATTTGAAATGTTCTAGGAGATACCAAACTTTTTTGTTTTCCCTGTTTATTTTGATTAGTCTTCCTTTTTCATAAATAATGTTTTTCCTGAAATTCTTTGTGGTAATTTCCGTTAATCATACTTGGTCCTATTGCTAGGGAATTTATCAGTAGTAAGCTTTGCATGGACTACTGTAAACTTAACCAATACACAGCTGTTAGCAGCACGTCTTGTCTCCTTTGCAAATCAATATGAATTTCATTAATATATCGTGTGCTTTTGGAACATGTAATAACCTACTAGAGAAAAGAATAGAATATTCTGTGTGTTCAGGAGTGAGTAGGCGTAGAAACCAGGAAAAAATGGACTTGATAGGTGAGTCTGAGTGGCTTTGTTTCCTCTATTGATCTTTTCCTGTTTCCAGATACACAGACAAGACACACACAACTAAATTTATTGAAACCTGCAAGAATTTTGCCATAGAAAGGCGCTTATAACAGTTGGTTAAAAAAAACCTCTACGTGGTCATAAAGAAAGAAATGTAGTACTTTGAATTGCTATGAACTGCTCACAGATATAAGGGGACTGAACAGTAGCATCAGTGAATCCAAGTGACATAGGAAGAGAGAGTACAAAAGAACTGAAAGTACAAAGAAAAGACAAAGTGCAAACTCAGACTTGATCACAATGCTTGTTTGTGGTTCTTTCTCCTTCTAGTTATTCTGACCATTAAATCTGATCTGATCTTTAACATGTTCCAAAAGGACAGACCCAGTTTCAACTGTAACATGCTTTGAAATTGGGTCCATCTCTTTGAAACACCCTATACTTTTTCATGTATATATGTGAAACTACCTGAAAATTAATGGGGTTGCTTGTTGGAGACATTTTGATATATAAACTTTCCTACTTTACAGAACTCCTGTTAGAAAGGAAAACCTTAAGGAGGGAAAAGAAGCAGCACTAATATGTGGAGGGAAGATGGATGAGAGAGAATCAGAGGAATTCTTTCTTTTAAATGCTATATTGGGGCAATTCAGAGTGTGCCTGTGGATATGGAAGTTTGTGTGTATTTTCTTTGGTTGTCAATAAAAGCCATTTGCATTAGAAAAGTCTAAAACATAAGGGAAGTCTAAAGATAAGTGGAAATGTCAGCAAAAACACATGAGCTTTCAATCCTAGTGCTCAGTGGGAGGACATCCTCTTGGAAACTAAGGCTGTGCCTGATGCCCTTGTGCCTCAGAACTGTGGAAGCCCTCTGATCATGGGCTGTGCGACTCTTTAGACCTGCTTCTGCTGTGTATGGGAAGGTTGGGAATATTTTCTTCTTCCTCCTGTTTTCTTAAGTGCCTTTTTCCACTTCTATAAAAGAGTAAATCATACAGGGTTCAGTATCTTGTAGTACTTTTCCCTTTTTGGTGAACCATGGCATTCTACCTGAAGAACAAGATATATTCTGTTGGCTGTTCTTACTGAAGCAATAGAACTTGTAGTTGTGAGTTGAGTGCTGTATAACTTGTTTCAGAAGCATTTCACCTTCCTTGCCTGGTTCTATGTTCAAAAAGCCTTCAGTCAGATTAGGCATAAATTAGGTTTCCTGTCATTCAAAGCACATCTCAGGAAGTTATCATTAACATATCTTAGAATGAAGAGAGAAGTAGCTGAGGACTATTTGAAGGAATCGTAGAATCATAGAGTAATTTAGGTTGAAAAAGACCCTTAAAATTATTGAGCCCAACTATTAACCTAACACTGCAAGTCTACCATTAAACCCTAAGCACCACGTCCAGGAGTGTGTCTTGAGGAGCATGTTCATCTTCGATGGCTCTGATTTTGTCTGATTAAAAAATATTCTATCAAGGGAGATTTACATGTTTTCTATGAAAACCAACATGTGATTTGTTTTAAGCAGCACACTTTGGAAGAAATGTCTTAATGTTCATGTCAAGATATAGCTAAACTATCGCAGGGCAATCTTAAAAATTAAATTAGACTGAAAATAATGGGGTCAGTTAGTTGAAAATGGAAGTTTCTGTGATTGTGGCAATCTGTTGCTTGTGTGGAAATGAAACCTGTTCTTTCCAGTTCTGATAAGTCTTATTTAAAAAAAGCAAGAGAAAGTACTAAAAAAAGTATTAAAGACATTAAGTACGGTTGAAGTATTTGTGATTAAATTAACAGAAGCTGCATGGACTTTTGCAGGAAAGATGAGTGTTTTGACAGGTGTGGTACATTTATCACAACACTTGTCTCTATTATTGAAATAGTATTTTTCTTTTCTGCTTTTGTTTACTTTCTTCATTGTATCTGCTGTTCTAGTGTTTAGGAAACCATGGTGTTGCATGCATTGATGGGATTGTGGTCTTCCTGACTTCCATTCTAGTCTGCATCCCCAGACTGTAGTTTTGCTGTAGTGTTTGTTAGATTCTGAATACTGGAAATGGATTAGGAACTCATCAGACTTCACTTGCAGCAAATAAAAGTGCTAAGCTCTTCTCCATAGACCTGGTCCTATATTTATGCTGGACAATTTTGAACCTTGAGCTCTGCCAGTAGACCACGTCCCTGCACTCAGAAACTTTGTTTCTGAAGACCTGCTCTTGGCTCTCCAACAAGATGGAAAAATTGGCTTACCAAAATCATTTGTTTGCGCTCCTGATAGCACTAGGAGTCATGATTTTCACTTGAAAGGGGGCTATTAGGGTTTTTTGGGGTGCAACAGTGCTAGAGGGAAACGGAAAGGTCTGGCAGGAGAAAACTGTTTGTAGGCTATAGAACATAATACTTACTCATATAAAGCAACAGTGATTTCATATGCTAGAGAGCTGGTTGATAATTTTCTGTTAAATTCTGATTGTCACCAAAAATCAATAGTATTTCTAGTTTTCAAACTTGTTTCTATTTCATGTCTTTTACTCAGTGTAGCAATGGTGGGAGTAAATCCGAAGTGCTATTTTTTGGCTCTTAAAAGTCAAGGAGAGTGAAGCTAAATACATTAACAGAGTTAACTGAAAACTGCCTGAGAGCAGGATATGAGCAGCAACAAAGCACTGAAACAAACAACTTATAGAATTTTATAACTTATAAAATTCTATAAGTTGTTTGTTTCAGTGCTTTGTTATGACTTCATCAGTTACAGAAGACATCTTAAAAATATTTAAAATCTAGCAGGTCAGTTCACAGCTTCAAAGTGATTTCCTGTCACTGTCACGTACTACATGTACTTGCAATGAAAATGGAGCACAAGGATGCCTTAACAAAGAACACTAGTTCTTTGTAGTTTCTAGGTTCATATATCATATGTGAAATTTGTTAAAGTGACTTCTCCTCTCATTTTCACCACTTAAATATAATTTCCAGATTCTGTCTGTGAACAGAATGGAAGTAAGAGCTCAAGAACAGACAGACTGCTGGTGATTTTTTTAATTTTTTTTTTTTTATTTTATTTTTTTTTTCCTATTTACCAGTCTGTTGCTGTGCAAGCTGCTTAGCATTGCCAGTAACATGTCAAAGCAAAGGTGATTTTTGTTGCTATTGAGCTACCCATAACATACAGATCTAGGTGAGGGAGAGGAAAATATACAAAATAAAAAGATACTAACCAGCATGAGTCTTCTGCTGCCACTGTGAGAACCAGCTATTATATGTTACTCTCTCCTCTCAGTAAATCACTGCAGCGAAGGCTGTAAGAAAATGAAATACATTACAGTTCCATCTTATTTCTTGTATGAATGTGGTTGTGCTAAAATGAATGTTCTCACTGCTGAATGAGAAAAACAATCACAAACCTAGATGTCTCTGAAGATAAAATAGAAGTACATTACCCTGTGGAATGTACAGCTGAAAAATCTGCTATATTCTGAGAATTAATATATGAACATATAAACTCCCTAGTGATCTAATAACCCCTAAATAAGCCAACAGTTCTGCCACTAATGAACTGAAAACACATTTTTCTTGTATAGATGTATTATTATTTATAGTGTTAGCCAGGTATTTAATGTTGGAGTCATCTGATAGGAGAAAAATGTTCCATCTGTAAATGAAGAGGTTCTTTTTCTTGTGGAATTGCATTTGAAGGGCATCAGATTGACTAAATTCAAGCTATTAAGACATGGACACTTTATTTCTTAAACTGTGGCATTCAGCTGAATTCAGTACAGCTGAAGATGTATTATGAGGGGAAAAAAGGAGTAGACGGCATTCAGAACTTGCAGAAAGTCAGAAATGAAGGAACAATTAAGCACTTACTAAAACTTGAATTAAGCAAGTTAGATTTATGTCAATGTTAGGCTTTTCATACAGATATCAACTAGTCTAAAGAAAGTAGTGGGCCCTGAGAGCTTCTTAAATTCATAAGAACATTCTATTTATAGTAGTTCTCCTCAAAAAATATTTGACACATCCTGTTCCTTAGACTCAGATCTATCTCGTTCCTACAGATGGCAAAGATCTGGTCCTTTGCAGTTCATGCAGATATGTTGTTTTAAGGCAAGTTGCAGAATACTAGCTGTATTGAAAATTGTGCTACTTAAAACTGGCAGTACATTTGTTCAGTGATCTAAATGTGGTTACATGCATTTCTTTGGGAGGAACTGCATTGTACCTTAATTTTGCATACAGGTGTCATTCATGACTGCATGTTGGTACATATTAGACCGCTGTTTTGCTTTAGTGAACTTGGAGTGTATTTAATAGCTTCTTGTTGTCATCCTCCTCTCTGGAAGGGCTCCAAATACTTTGTAAGACTATATGAGACTTCTGTAAATTAACAGTAAGGAAGTAAAAATATATATTAGTCCTATAAATGTGGGTTGAGGAATGAGTATTATTTCAATTTTGTTTGGTTTTTTTTGACATCATGGAGCATACAGTAACTAACACCCTGAGTAGAGTGACAATCCACATTACAATTAAACAAAAGAAAGGAAAACAGCAGTCTTAAGCTAGAAGACTAGACCAGGTAAAGAAAAAAAAAATCTAGAAGCCTATTGCAGATAAGAACATCATATATTTTGGATGGAGTTTTTACTGTCCCTGTCAAATTCCCCCCAGCTAACTCAGTTTAGGTCAGTGTGTTTACAGCATGAATTACAGACAGAGGCTTGTAATATACAAACTTGAAACCACTTCTTCAGATAAATGTTACAACAGAGTACCAAGATCCAAATGTTTTGCAGCATTTAGGATATAGTAATTTGTTCACAACAATGCACTCTCTAAGTATTTAGGGACATTTGTATAGCCTTTGGTTTGTAACCCTGATATATGTACATGGGTAAAAAGAGTTGATAGCTTCCTAGTAGGGCAAACCAGAGATGTTTATGCTCTGGGGATGCTTCCAGGTCTCTCTCTGGCTCTAGGGTTTACTCTGATTCCAGTTATTCCTACTAGAGTTTACCAACTTCAGCTTCACCCCTTAACAAGTGTCTGCCAGCCATTTGTGCCACCCACTCCACGTGTGCGTTTGATTTTCCTGTGCTGGCACATGCTAGTGCCATTCTGCCGGAAGAGTTGGGAGTTCTTATCCTGGAATGGTTTCAGAGATAGGATCAGTGCATTTGTGGCTTGTTTTTTTTTTAATGAGACAAAGTAATTAGTTTTGTACAGGCCTCTGACGTTTTAGAATGTGTCTGCTGCACAGCAGGTCATTGTGATAGTGTGCATGCTTGTTCTTGCTTCTTCTATGTGAACATTATGGGATCCTTGTTTAGGAGAACAGAGAAAAGTACCTTTGTTTTTCCATGCAACTTGTGTATTGTATTTAGTTATACAGTTTTGGCTTTATCTCTATTTTCCTGTTGAGTTAAAAGGATAAAAAACATTATTGGGTTTACTTGCCCACTGCAAAAGTCTGTGTCCATGTAGTCATAATTTAGAGCTACTTGCAGTGAAACTTAAATTTATTGAATGAAGTGTCCTGGTTGTCCTTGATACAATGTAGAAAGGACTCTTGCATTTTCCTGAATTGACATGGCTATTTAAATGTGAGTGGTTTGTAACTGGGGGCAAACGTTTGGTTTGTGTGGGTCAGTGAGAAGGAGTTCATGCTTGTATGTTTTTAAACTGCATTGTTCATACAGTAAAGATGGCAAAACAAGTATATTTATATGATTAAAGTATCACAAGGGAGTGCAGTGTTTTGTAAATGAAAGATTAACCTTTTACTAGAGTCATCTGCTTGCTTGTAAGAAAGTGATTGTGTCTTCATTTTTATGAGAACTATGAGAAACTTGGAAGTTGTAGTGGTGCTGCTTCTTGAGACTAAATTTGGTTGTCAGATGTTAAACCATTTGTGACTTTTATTTTTCCATATTGACTCCGGAGTTTGTTGAGACTGAAGTATGCCTGTGTCCTGGAACTGAATGACTTAATATTTTCAGAAGTAATTTACATGTTCAGGTGTGGTGTATTTGATTTCCTTATTCTGTGATTTGTGCTTATGTGTTTCTTTTTGTATTTGGCAATCATATGAAATGTGTGTATGAGGGTTTTATGACTGTGGAGAAGATTACAGCTGTCCCTACTGAGAACAACTTAACTCTCTTACTTTTTTATGTTACAGAGTTATGTGCAAGCCCTGTGAGGCTTAAGGGAGCAGTAAGTTTATTGACTGATGGCCTTTGTTACCCTGTCAATTAACCCAGCAGGGTGTCTACTGGCAGCTTAGATTCCAGCAGGAGAGCCAGTGCTCAGAGATTAAAATAGAGGGTTTTTTTAATTTAAAAAATAGATAAATAAATGAATAAAGTTGTCTCACAGAAGTCAGTAATCTTTTTTCAATCATCTTTCAAGGGCTGAGGTAGCAGTCCCTGTTTGAGTAAATTTTCCCCGTTTCTGCTATCTAGACTGTCTCACATGGAAGCATCTTCCTGTTTGCAAAGAAACAATAAATTTCATTCCAGGTAGATCTTCCCACAGCATAGCTAATCTATCTGACAAGAAATAAAGTCACACATTAAATGGAATAATAGTGGGGTAATGGCTCTATAAAGCTGTTATATATACAGAATCAAAGTTTTCCTGGTGACATCTTTAGCAGAAAAAAGTTGAGTTGTGTTTCAGTTGCTCTGTGAAAGCCAGAATTTTGAGAACTGGGGTTAGTTTGTTAGAATAAAAGATTGCAATATGCAGGACAAAGAAAAGGCCAATGATACATAGTTTGTTTCATAAAATGCTCTGAATTCAATGGAGGACAAGTGTGGTGGTGTCTGAATTTGACTGCAGAATCTCTATATCTCTGGAAACACACCACTCCAATTTTTTCTTTTCCTCTAATTTAAGAACATTAAAGAAAATTCATAATTTTCTAAATATAACTACACAAGTTAAGTTCTTTATCTGGGTAGAGTTTATACCAAGAAGGAGAGTTGATTTGCTGATATAAACGATAGCTTTTTCTGGAGATAATATTTTTAGTATGAATATATTGATAAAGCCTTTGTGTTGTATTTGTGTCAAATTACTTTGGGAATTCCTACAAGTATGGAAAAAAATCCAACGAAAAAATATATATTTTTTTTTTAACATAAACTAAAGGGTACATCACGAGAACATTATTTTGATTTTCCACTACAAAATTAGACAAACTATATCAATAATACCAGACTATGACCTACTCTGACAGTTGTCTTTATCTAGAATTTTGTTCACCAGCAGTGACAGAATCTACAACATCCCTGGCTGTCCTTATGTTTCACTGGAGGTTCCTTTTCGTGATGCATGATCTGAATTCTTCTTAATACATTTAATAGCATCTTGTACTTTCTAGTATGGACAGGAGAATGAGACGATTCCTTTTTTGCTTTGCTGCAGTCTCGTGTATGTTATTGTTCCTTCTCTCAGGCTTCTCTGCTGTAAAACAACTAGCCACAATCTTTCAGTCTTTCCTGCCAGGTCATGCTTTTGACACCTTCTTGTTACATCCTTAGGCTCAAATAATTCTACCCCTTTTAATAAAGGATGCTGGTGATAAGTGGAATGGAAGGATTTCTTCTGGTGTTTTTTATTTACACATATGTGACTTTCCTTGTAAGCACTATCAT
Source organism: Patagioenas fasciata (assembly GCF_037038585.1). Classification (NCBI taxonomy): domain Eukaryota; kingdom Metazoa; phylum Chordata; class Aves; order Columbiformes; family Columbidae; genus Patagioenas; species Patagioenas fasciata. Next base: position 9,247,542 of record NC_092527.1, read on the forward strand.
CTTTATGATCCTTCTACAATTTCTTGTGAAGTGTTACCTAATGGGCTGTTTGTAATCCTAGATAGTGCAACTGACTGTTCCTGCCTAGGCGTGATGACTTGTACTCATCCTTACTGAACTGTACCCTGAGGGCATCACACCTATTCACAAACATTGCTTTGAGCTCAAATCCTGCCCTCCAGTGCACTGATGGTTTCTTGTCCTCCCTGCCAAGAAATACCTTTCTGTTTTCTTAGCCAATTATGTTGCATAGTGAGACACCCAAAACAGACCCCTGCAGAAAATCATTTAATGCATTTTTCTGTTGTGGCAGTGAATCATTGGTAACTGCTCTTAAGAAATCTCCATTGATTGCAGAGTAATTGAATCTATTTTTTCCCTATTTATTTATGAGAAAGTTACAGGAGACTGTAAAAATCTAGTCATATTATGAGACATTTGCTGCTAATCCTGTGACTGCAAGAACAGAGGGAGAAAGACATTAGACTGATTTAGCGAGACTTGCTCTGGAGAAACCTGTGGTGGCTATTATTCACCTGTTTATTTCTAGATAATAAAATACTGTACTTCATTATTTACTCTATTTTTTTTTTTCCCATGGGAATTTAAGTGTAACTGACTGGTCTAATCCCTTTTTTCTCTCTTTGAAAAAGGACTAGCCAAGTTTGCTCCCTTTCAGTCTTCCATTGTCATGCAGATTCTGTGTTCTCTCACAGGGCAGCATTGGTACCGAGGAGCATTCAGTAGCTTTGTCATCAATTGACAAAGTAAGTTCTGTGTTGTCATACGATGATATTTGTTCAAGCCAACTGCCGTAATGGAACACATTGCTGTTTGTTTTGTGGGTTTTCATCGTGCCTTTCCAAGAGTGATGAGTGCCATCATTAAACTGAAGTGGCTTTCAGAACTTCACATATTTTCTCCACATTGGTTAAAATAAAATCTAAAAGAGTTTCCCTCGCACCACTTGCTCCACATTCCTTATCAAACACTAATGCATTTCAAGATCTTGCTGAACATTTTCTGTGCTACTATATTCTCTTCCCCACTAGGTAGTTCAAAGCCTATGTTGTAAGTCCTGCACTTTGGATGCTTCTACCAGCTGTACACAGAAAGGTTTCCCTTATATTATATTCTCAGAATGATTTGCTGTATGGATCTTCTTCTCCCCTTCTAGTTCGCTCTTGCAGAACTCCTGTTTGTAACAGCTTGCTTGCAGGTCTTTTTGGGACATGGGGTTGCTGGGCTCTAGTGTCCTCATTCACACACCTCTCATGATTCCTGTATTATATGTCTTGTGTAAAAGCTTATGCAACATTACGATCTGTAAAGTGTTACGCTATAAGGAACTTTGGCAATTTTTTAAAATTAAAACTATTATTAAACGTAACACTTCCATGTTTGTGCATGAGAAGCATGGATTAGGCCTAGGTGCCAACTTTATGTCTTTGGAAATAATAAAGATTTGTCTCGAAATCTGAAATACTTCAGGAATGTTATTTTCAAAGACTGTTCCAAGTTCTTTGTCCCTGTCTTATAGATCTACAGCTCAGTGTGTTTTTATCAGTTGAAATCATCACCTAGTAAAGTGATGCATGATTCTTAGCCATAATAGAAGGAGAAAATATATTCCCTAATTCTCTGGGAAGTAGCATATCTGACTCTTCTACAGAAGAAGCAAGAATTATAGGGGATGTTTCATTTGTTGAACACTATCAAAGGTGATGTACATGCTGTTTTGATTTGATCTTACTTTTTTTCAGGTAAGCCAGTCTGAAGCAGTAGGGAGTGGTGGTGTTAGAATGAGATTTTTCCTTACTGAAAAGTTAAAAAAGAAAGAGAAGAAAGAGATCTGCATATAGACGTCTTGTATACATTTTCAAATTTGCTTTCCCACAGCTTTCTTCTGTGACCTCTTAGTACCAGACCTACTGGAGGACATCACTAAGTGCCTCCATACAAGCATTAAAAACCTCTATGTGTGTAAGGATGTGCCAGTAAAATTCTGTGGTTAGTTGAAGTTTTGTCAGATTTATGTCAGACTAGGTAAGTCCTGTCAGGCATGGACATAGGAATGCAGGAGCCTGACCCCTGTACTAGGCCAGTCTGGTGTGGGATCTTCATGCTTTCACTTGTCTCACCTGGGTGAACCAGTTCAGTCTGAGGACAACTGACAAACCTTTACAAGGTCAGAGGCAGCATGAAACATACAGTCTGAGCCACTATGGTTTTTTGTTTGCTTGTTTATTGTTTTAATGTGAGAAAAACCTGTTGTTCAGATGCAGAAATAATGCAAGTTAGGAGTAAAATAGCAGCTTGGAATGTAGAGCCCTGATTAGGAAAGACTGTCTAATGAATGATGTTATGTTGTGGTGAAAATGACAGTAATAGTAGTTGATAAAGGAGCATCTGAGGGGAATGTTGTGTTATATTGATCCAAGCCTGACAGACATATACTGGTTTCTCACAGAAAAATAAGTGCTCTTATAAAATATTTCTCTACCTTGGTGCTTCATAAAAATCAGGTTAGATGAAATTCAAAGCTTTGCAAAATGGCTGAGCTGTGAATGGAAAATGGTTTGAGAACATAATGCTTGGGAACAAATGGACAAATCCTGCAGGATCATTTCAGAACTGCTTGCTTCAGGAACCCTTAGCACATAAGAGCAACAGTCTCCCAGGAACAGTTGTGTCATCTTGCTGTATTTTTCTAAGGCTGAGCTTTGTTGCAATTGCAGTGCCCATAGTACTTGCCCATACTTCAGTACTTTAGTAGATAGAACATTTACATAGAAAATAGAAAATTTGGTTGATTGCACTGCTTCAACCTGAGAGTTAATGCAGGATGGAGATTTTTTGTTTGTTCGTTTGTTTCTCATGTGGATACCCAAAACTGCCTGGCCAGAGGTGAAGAGGCGGAGTTAGGGATTTCTGTGCCTCCCATGAAACTCAAATTCTGGAACCAGTTAGGATTATGTAGCAGGTGAGCTTCATGGCTCACCCCTGGCTGACAGCCTTGTTTTTGGGGAGAACTTGTAATCCCTATTAGTGAGGTTTCTGTCACTTGAATAGTAGGTACCCATACAACCTTTAGGTTCCAGCTGTTTGAGGATGCTGCTAACCTGCAACAATGCTACACAAGGCTGAACCAAAACCCTGAAGATAGAAGTCAGTGTTACATACACTTAGAAATCACTTGTTATCTTGTTTTGAACCCAAGACATTATGTGACATTATTGAGTTGGGCTCTTAGTCCTTCTTTTTGTATTGCCTGCCAAACACATGCCCCCACCCCTTCCCTGGCACATATTCTGCATAAAGTTGCATTCTAGATTTTGCATTTCCATGATGTTACCCATGTGCAGTTTACCTCTAAAACTCACTCTAGTTATTCAGCACTTTAATTTCTTATCCAGTCACTTTGCATCAATTCTTGTTTAATCTGTCTTCTTCCTCCTTTGAGCCTTTCTGTCATCTGAACCTCATTCCCTGTTTGTTGTGAAGGTATTTACTCATTCATTTAGCTCAAAGAAAGATACCACGTTAGATTCAAACAAACAGCGTTTCTGCCCACCATATGCTGTTTCTCTTCTGTCTGTACACAAAAGATACAGTACTGCTGGGTGTTGTATTTGGTTCGCAGGACGAGGTTTTGGCGGTGGGGGTTTACAGGAGTGACTTCTGTGAGAAGCTTCCCCTATGTCCAATAGAGCCAATGCCACCAGCTCCAAGACGGACCCGCTGGTGGCCAAGGCCAAGCCCATCAGTGATGGTGGTAGTGCCTCTGGGGTAAGGTAGTGAAGAAGGGGGAGAAGTTGCTACCTAACAGCAATTGCAGCAGAAGAGGGGCATGAGAACGTTTGCAAGGAACTATGCTGCAGACACCAAGGTCAGTGAAGAAGGGAAGGAGGTGGTCCAGGAGCAGAGATTCCAGTGCAGCCCATGGATGTCCATGGTGGAAGAGAGATCCACCTGCAGCCTGGGGACGACCCCATATCAAAGCAGGGGGATGCCTGAAGGAGGCTGTGACCCTGTGGAGAGCCCATGCTGGAGCGATCTCCTTGAAGGAGCTGTGGGTCTGTCGAGAGAGGAGCCCATGCTGGAGCAGGTTTGCTGGCAGGACTTTTTGCTGGGCAGGAGCCTGTAGAAAGGACCCCCACTGGAGCAGTCTGTGCCTGAAGGACTGCACCCTGTGGAAGAGATCCACGCTGGAGCAGTCTGTGAAAAGCTGCAGCCTGTGGGAAGGATTCATGTTGGAGCATTTCATGGGGGACTGTCTCCTGTGGGAGGGATCCCGTGCTGGAGCAGGCGAAGAGTGCGAGGAGTCCTTCCCGAGGAGGAAGGAGCAGCAGAGACGACGTGTGATGGACTGACTGCAACCTGCATTCCATATATCCCTGCGTGGCTTGGGCGAAGAGGTAGAGAAATGGGGAGTGAAGCTGAGGCCAGGAAGAAGGGAAAGGCGGGGGGAGGCATTTTAAGATCTGGTTTTAATTTCTTATTACCCTACTCAGACTTTTTATTTGCAATAGAGTAAATTAATTTCCCCAAGTTGAATCTAGTTTGCCTGTGACAGTAATGGGTGAGTGATATCTCCCTGTCCTTATCACAACCCATGCATGGAGGAAGGAGAGCAAAGTGTTGGTCATGACAGAGGTCACTGCCCCAGCCTAGTTTTGACCTTCTTGACCTGAATTCGTCCTCCCTGTCCCTCTAGAGCTCTAGATCCTTGTCCCAGCCCAACCAAAATGGATCTGATTGTCTGTGATATATAGGCCTGTCATTGACTCTTTCCCTCATGAAGGACTTGGGAGAACACGGTTAGACTTTCCCCTTGCATGATGGGGCTTGCCAGGCTCTAGTATTTTTCTTTGTCACCTAGCTTTTGTTCAAATATGAGTCTGTATTGTAAGATATTAATGCTTTAAAAATGCTACAGCTTGTTCCTTTTTGCTATAGACCTAATTATTTGGTTGATCTAGCTTGAAGTCTGCATTCATATTATTTAGGGAAATTATGCTTCTGTAAATGGTCATTATGGAACGAAACTTTCTTTGTAGGTAAGGTTTTGATACTTGTAACAGTGCTTTTATAACTAATGATAATAAATTCTGCTGGTAGTGAAACAGTGAACACTTTCCTCTGTCCAGTTTAAATCAAGGTTTATTTCCTTGAGTAGGAAAGATTTTTTTTTTCTGCATAATTTAACCATGAATCTAACTTTACATTGTAACAACAAGAGATAATATGTAATAAATCTGATTTCAGTCAAGCTTTACATATGCAACAACGATATTAATTTTAGCTGTAACTTAGTTGGTTATCACTGGGAGAAAGATGAGCATCCTCTTTGATTTTTAGAAGAGAAGTACAAACTGTACTGCAGCACAATTTAATGTAGCTGTTTATTTTAGCTAGAACATGAAGGGTTGCCAAAAAAAGGGGCACATTTTATTCTATAAACTTACTAAGTTATGTCATCTGTGCTCAAGAAATTCAGCACTGGATTGACTAAAGTGTAAAAGAGATTAACAGACCATGTGGTCACAAGGTATGGTTAAATATCCTTCAGGGAGAGGAGAACTGGAGGCTAAGATCTAATGATGATTCCCTTTTTCATTTGCGGGACCTGGGAAAGATGTCTCTGAGCAGTTCCTGTAGATGGTATGTCTGAAGTGCAGAGTTACTGTACTAAAGAGGTGTATTTAATTTGCACTTGGAACATGGCCCAGAAATGGAGAACAGGACCTAGAAGAATGGCTGTTATGGATTCAAAAGGTCTGATGAGCAGACCACTGGTTTGTGTTACACAATTTTAATATGGTCTAGTGATGTGCAAATGAGTATAGACTGAACATATGTCTAAATTGTAATTTTTTATATTATCAGGAAAGTACCTCCGATTATACTATAGTACAGTCAATACTAAATCTAGATTGCAATAGTCAGTTTAGGCACAGTCAGTTCAGAAAAGATTTGAGAATAAAGGAGCTATTGCAAGTGCTGGTGGAATAGGAACTAAAAGCATAGAGAAATCAGGTGTTTGGGGCATATTCGTTATTCAGTTGAGTGTATGATTTCTGATCAGAGACTGAAAAACCTTTAAAAAGCTAGGAGGAGGCAGAGCCTTGTTACTATCTTCCAGATCTTTCTGTGTGCTGCTATATTGAGGAAGTGCTAACCATGAAAATGTAGTGTTCAGAAGGAGAAAGCAATTCTTTTTACACAACAGCCATTTCACTGTCAGACTCCATGCACAGTATATTATCTGTACTTCTATTTTAGTGATATTACAGCTGTATGGCATGGCTTAAATTAACTTTTACAATCAGTAGAGATATAAATGAGTGTCATAGTAATGTTTATTGGTTGGTATAACTGATATTCTCCAGTCTCTTCTGTAACTGTGCCATCCTCCTGCTGAACTGCTTGTAGCAGAAACCCCATTGTGCTCCAGCCCAGTACCTACTTGTACTCACAAGTACTAGTTGTGTTCTCTGAAGTGCTCACATTCTTAGTAACAATTGCAGGAGGGGTGAAGTCAAAGTACGAGGCAGAAGCGAATGGTGTCAATAATTTTTATACATATATATTGACTAATAGCTTGCTGTTTTGGTTAGTTATTGGTTCTCTTTCCTGAGTGATACAGATATTATACTAAGTTTCTAGCAAGTACAGACACTAGGTAGAAGTATTATGATCTAGTGCAGGAGTGTCAGACTCATTTTCACCGGGGGCCCTGTCAGCCTCGTGGTTGCCTTCAAAGGGCTGAATGTAATTTTAGGACTGGATAAATGTAACTACTCCTACATTCAATGTGATCTAGTGGAAGATGTCCAGGCTCATTGCAGAGGGGTTGAACTAGATGAACTTTGAAGGTACCTTCCAACCCCAACTATTCTATGATTCTATGATTAATACATTTCTTCACACATTCAGATGAGTAGGTTAATGTTAAGTTAGCCTTTGCTTTAGCATCTAGAGAAAATACTGCAGTATTTCTCTTCTGCTAAATTAGTAGAGGCCAATAAATTGTTTCAGGATCTGAACAAAGTGTGCAGCATTACATTTAACTTCCTTGCTGATTATGAGTTTATAGACAAATAACAGATGTGCCAGAAATGAGCTGCTCACCATATGTCTCTGGGTGAGATTCCTGGCAAAGGTTATGTTTTCACTAATACGAACATCCAGGATTCCTAGAGCAGTTCTTTGTATGTCAAGGATCTGAACCTAAATGGAGGGGCTAAAGTGCATGGAATTAAAATTTGATTGCAGACCAAAACTTTGGAGATGTCGATTATGTTTTATTGCTAAATTGATAGAAAGGAGAGTATAGGTACAAAGACAATATAAGAAATAGTAGCTCTTTGTTTTCTTCTATCTTTTTTTTTTTTTTTAATTTTTCTTTCCCTCATTTTACAAATAGGATCTCATTTTTAAACAGAAGTAAAATTATAGCAAAGTGTCCTGATACACTTGATTCTATCCTTTCTGAACTCAATGGGAAGTGACTGCTAGAGAAGCAGACTGCATTTTGTCACAGGAGCATGGACAGATTCATTACTGTGGTGTGTATAGAATCGAACCTAGGAGGTCAGGGAGAGGAGTTAGTGAGAAAGATAATTGAAAGCATGCTAAAGAGTTCTTGATCCCGGCCTTGGCCACTTTCTTGGCTTATTGGAAATGAAATGGGAAGGTTTTTATGTTGCACTGGAAAATGATTCATTAGACTTTCGAAGAGCTAGCTAAGAAGCTCCTATGAATCTTGAAAAGATTAAAACAAATGAAGATTAATTTAAAGAATTGTGCATATTTCTGCCTGCATACTGCATGAATCTTGCCTAATCTTTTTCCACTGCTGTTGTCTGCAGTAAGGATAGTCCAGAAAGGCAATGTACTCCTTTTCCAAGTATCTTTAATAGTTTAGGGGAGAAATGACAGATGCTTCTGACATAGTTGTGAAATTAAAACAGTTGTCAGGGGAGGGAGGAATCAAGGCAATTCTGAAAATAAAATATTAACAGAAATGATGTAAAATAGATTTGAACACTATTGGAGTCTTCAAAAGAAGATGCAGAAGATAAATATTCTAAGAAAATTCAAAGTAATTTTGGTGCATTCTGTCTATCCTTCATGGCTTTTAGCAGCTCCTTTTTTCCACTGCTTTTAGTAGTCGCAGACAACTCTTCAAGTCTTTGTAAGTAGAGATAAACCTTAAACCACCTTACAGGAGTCTTGAAAGGTGTGTTACTAGGAATGAGGTTTTTGAAAATGTTATTAGAGATAATGCTTTAAAGTATTTATGCAGGGAGCTTGGTACCCTTCCTTCTGGGAGCCAGAACTGAGGATCCGACCACCCGTGCCGCTTACCAGTCTGTGGGTTGCTGGTAAGCATCTGCCATAGGTGCAGGTGTAGCAGTGACCTGCAAGGCTGGTGTTCACACATCTGTTCCTCCTAGTCTGTGTTACTCTTATTTTCGCAGTCTCAAAGTTTATAGATCTTTGCACAGGGCAAACTCCCCAGTGTGGGATGAGAGCTGTCAGTACCATCTGAGTGGTGTGGGAACTAGACAAGAAAAAAATAGTAGTATTTATTTGGTCTCCAGCTATCTATTAAAAAAAAAGGCTAGAAGGAAATATTTTGAAGGAATATTAGTTGGGCACCAACGTACATGACAGCCAGTAAAGGAAAATGTCTTAAGTACTTTTTCTCTTTCCTGCTGTTCATTTACAATCACCATTGTCCATGTTACTTGTGACAAAGGGCTCTTTGTGGTGCTCATTCCTATACCAAATCAGAAGTTTGTGAAGCTATGTGTGAGGCATGCTGTGAGCAACACACACACCAGTATTTCTAATTTTCCAAGTTCTACTATAGTAAATACCCTGAAACGTCAACCAGAGAAGGTGGACTCCGGTGTGTTCATCAGTATTCTCTGAGGCACCTGTGACTGACCTGATCCTATTCCAATGTCAGATATAGGATGCCTGACTAAATATATTTTTAGTCTGATCCATTTCGGTTGTTCTTTTTTTCCCTTATAGATATTGTGTTGTGCATGTGTCCTCTCAAAGTGAAGTGTTCTGCCAAGTTCTTGGTTTTTTTCCAGCCTCCTCTGATACAAACAAAGTTTGAAAAATGTAGAAAATACGTGTACAAACATGACTGCATTCTCTTGAGCAGCTTTGTTGGGAATGGAAATGAAGGATGTTCTATGTAGTCAAGTGAAGAAACAGTACAGCATATCTCACACTGTTTAAAAAAACTAACCAAACCAAATGAAACAAACAAAACGCCCAAACCAACCCAAACAACAACAACATTCCCCACACAACAAACACCCCTCTTCTGGTGGGTTCAGGTTAGCTGTAATGTGAACAAGGCTCCAGGTTATTGCATCACATTTGCTGTTCTGGTAGTTAAGATGGAAAGATAGACTTACGGGGCAAAATTAAAAGTGTGCGACTAGTCAAACAATTTCATTTGATTTAGAGCTTCCTTTGGTATTGTTAATGTGAGTTCAGTAGAGGCAGTACTAGTGCTGGTGGGAATTGTTCTGTAAAATTTTCTGGCATGGACAAGATTTATTTAGCTAGAAAATCAAAGTTAAAAGCTGAAGCATGTCCATTACTTAAATATTAAAATGCGTACTTGTCTTTTAGCAAGATGTGGTTAATTGTAATACTTAATCCTCTTTTTTGGAAGGAAGAAATGCAATATAATGTAACCAGTTAAACCCTATAAAAGTTTTAAATTAGATATTTTACCATGCATATAAATTTTACTATGTTCATACAAACTGTAAGAATGGCTTATGAACTTCAGTATAAAGACTTTACTCTTTATACTCTTGTATAATAATTTTACTGCAATATTATTTTATATGTCACAGTGATTTATTTATGACTACCAGCTCCTCTAGTTTCTCTGTATAATTGTAGAATCACAGAATAATTCAGATTGGAAGAGACCTCATGAGAGTTGTAGTGCAGCCTCCTGCTCAAAGCAGTGTCAGCTTGAGGGTCAGATGAGGCTGCTCAGGGCTTTATCCAGTTACAACTTGGAAATCTCTGAGGATGGAGACTGCAAAACCTGTTGGGATGTCTCCTGGGGAAAAAAGTTTTGCTTACGTCTAATGGGGACCTTTCTTTTTTTTGACTTCTGCCTGTTGTCTCTTATCTCCTACCATTAACTGCTGTGTGGACCTTGACTCTGTTATTGATGGCCTCCTGTAGGTACTAAGGGGCTTCTCTTAGCTACACCCAAAGCCGTGCTTCCCCAGGCTGAGTGAACCACGTTCTCTCAGCTGCTTCTTACAGGGGAGTGTTCCAGCCCCTGGTCATTTGTTGGCCCTCCACTTACATCTCTGCAGCTTACCAGTGTCTTTCCTGGATCAGAGAGCCAAGAACCAGACAGAGTTTTCTAGATGTGATCCAACAAGCCCCAAGTAAAGGAGAATACTGGCTTCCCTTGACCTCCTGGCTATGAGTCTGTTAATGCAGCCCAGGTCGCTTTTGGTCCCTCAATTCCTTAAGAATTTTCCTAGAGAATGGCTTTGGCACTATGCCTGCAAGCTCATATCTTTGTTGGCATTACTAGTGTCCATGAAGTATGCGTTCAAAGGTCCGTGACCTTATATAACTATATTGTGTGTGTAAATAATACAGCAAATCCCTTTTTGGTGGAAGATGCATTCAAGTAGAATATAGTGCATAGACTTTATACATTCTATTCTATAAATAGAGTGGCATATCTGTGTGTGGTTCAGGTGTTGTTAAAGGCAGTATCATAAAGCTGTTTTCTGTATTCCTTTACACATGAGGAAACTTTTGCTTACAACCTTGTGCACTGCTTCCTTTTGTAAGTGCAGCAGCAGACCAAATGACTTAAAATTCAGTAGGTTCATAGAATCAGTGGTCAGTCCAATATATGGTTGTCTTGAGTGCAAGAGACTTTAATCTTAATTAACCATTGTTTTGCAGTTGTCTTAGAAGATGAATTGTTTTCCAATATGTCTAATTCATAGGGTTTTTTGAGTATGGGAGAGTTGTCTCAAAACCAAAAGAAGCAAATCCTTGCTTGGCTGGAAAGGAATGCTGTCTCCTGGCTTATATTTTGTGACTCTGAAGAAGAATTCTAGATAAAGAAATGAGTAATGCTCGCTCCTGATCGCCCTGGCACTGGGAAGCGCTAGCTGGCAACATGATACTGTTTTGGAGCTGGTATCTCCTCTAGCTTTTGTTGCTTCCATAACGCGCTGTGCTATTGTGACAAGTAGTGATAGTGATGGGGAAAGGCAGCCTGCTTGGTGCTGGACTACTGGCCTCGATGTGGTTCCCTCGGCTCTCTGCAAAGAACTTGTTTCCCTGGCAACATCTGCTTCTTTGAGCACCTTTCAGGTGTCCTGAGAACTACTGAGGAGCCATCTATTTTTATGCTCGTTTTTGAAATGTTACTTTTAATACTTTCTCCTCACTGCTGTTTTTATTTTCATGTTAGCTCCTTGGAAGCATTGTGCCTGCATCTCAGCACAGGGGCAGCTTCAGGACTGTTTGCACTTTCTGTGGGTTGTGGTAGGAATTCAAACATTGTCTCACCCCCTTTATCCAGAAGAATTATTGCTAGTAAAATTTTTACCAGGTGTCTTAGTTTGACACCTGTCCTTCTTTGCTGCAAAACTTATCTGTGTAAATGTTTAGTTGCAGGACCTATAGAACTCATAGCTATGTGGTTGTAGACCTATTCATCTTGCGCTCTTTGTGTACCGTATGAAAATAATGGAGTTTTCATAAGATGGAATTTCTGCCACCTCCACTGTCGAATCTTTCCATAGATATGGGGAGAGACTTCGAAAAGTTTGCGAGTTGACGGGTTTTATCTGTACGTTTTAATTCATTATGACACTGACGACAATTTTTATGTGGCACAGAGGAAAAGTTATTTTCAAAATAGAAAATATAAAATCATATTTCATGTCGTGTCCATTCAGTGTCATCCTGTTGTGACAGGAAGAGTCAAATGCAGCTGCAGCAGTAGTAACAGAAGAATGAATGGCAATGTCTCTCTGCTGCAGAGTATCATTTACTATTCATTTTTTTAAATACCATTTTTAAAGAGGAATAAATCAGAAATTTTAGGTATAAATACCTCATGAACAGGACTTATGGACGGCTCTAGTAGTCATCACACGTCTTTCCCATTACTTTTTACTCCATGAGCTGGACAATGTTTTATTAAAATGATATTGTTGAGTACATTTTTTAAATTATATCTTTCTGTGAATATATATAACAGACAGATGGTGTGTCTATGCATATACTATCAATTCTATATGTAAACACAGAGACAGTGCAGAGATGTGTACCTTTTCTGTTTCATATGTATTAGATTTGTTTCTGTAGTATTGATTAATTCTGATCACGTAGAAAGGTCCCTTCCAACCCAAGCTATTAAAAAAAAAAAAGACTACATATAACTGAACAAAATGAAAACTTTTTTTTTCTTTTTAATTCACTTTCATTTCTCTTTTATGTACTCTTAAAAGCAGTCTCTCAAATATTTTATTTAAGAAATTATTTTACTTTAGCCCATTAATCTTTGGCTGTGATTATAATTTAGGTTCTTCAACCAAAACTAATAATTTCCTGAACATCAGCAGTAATTTTCTGTAATGCCTAGAGATATAGACATATATTTTAATATATATTTACTTCAGTTTGGTTTTATACCATTTAACTTCTCTTAACAGGTGAAGCACTGCATGCAAGATGTGTTCCTTTAAATGTTCTGGCACATAAATCAGAATATGAGATAATGACTTGATGTTTGTGTGTGTGTGTTTTTGTTTTAATGTTAGCTTCTGAAACTTGTCCGCTCTTTCCGCCTGTTCGTCTTTTTTAAAGGATTCTTCAAAAATACCAATTTGTGTGCCCAGGAAAACTTTGAGTAAGGTAAACTATATGAAGTACGAAACTTTGCAGCACAAATTATGTCCTTGCATGAAGGTTTAAACCCAGCGATTGTGTTGTAGCTGTAGCAATCCAAAGATAAAAATGGGCCCAGCTTGTAGGAGAGCCAATGCTTTTATTAAACTCATACACAATACTTTTGAACAAAAGCATGCTTACTTTTTTTTCTCCAGATCCATGAATTGTTCTAGTATTGGCCCATAAAGAATCTCATTGTGTATGACTGCTTTTTTCTTTTGCCTTCTGAGAAAAATGTAAAATTATTTTTTTCCCCAGTCCAAAGATGGTATTTTCTGAAACAAACCCACGAATCTCATATTTAAAAAAATATATAGTTTCTTTCTCATCTCCCTACTCTACTCTTATTTAAAATTGAGATTTAAGCATTCATGGGTCAGAGTGAGATTGAGATCTAAGGATTCCAGTCTAGTATTAACTAGCTTCTATGAGCAAAATATAAAAAACTACTTTATACTTTCAGCCAAAGAGCTTATGGAAGCAATTACCTGTCTTTGACAATCCTTGTTGTTATGAAACTGTGGGTTTTGTATTTCCTTCTCACATGCGTGATTCTGTTGATCTAAATAGTCTTAATGATGAGGTGGGGCTGTACGTCTAAGTGTTATGGTTTCATTTGCGTGGTAGTTTGTGTAAATATGGGTATGTTTGCCATGACCTATAGGTTTGCTTTTCAGAGCAGCTGAGGCAACCTGCTAGAGCAAGCCAGGAGGGCTGCCCTTTGTCTTCCTATGTGTTCATTTAGGAAACTTCCCTTGCTGTTACATTTTAGTAATCTCAGTCTGCTGGTAGGAGTCTTATCGGCATGCGTGAGGTCTGGATGTGCATTAGGGAACACGGAGCCTTTTTAATTTCCTGGAGACCCTGGGCTTTGGAAGGTTGTGTGATACATTTGGTGTCTCTGTTGAAAACCAACATGCATCTTCCCTCCACCCTCCAACCTACAAAAGTGTTGTATGATGTTAACTTATTGCCAAGTACTGCATATCTCTAATATTGGATTTAATTACATTGCATAAATGCTAAACAAATATACACTGCTCCTTTTTTTTTTTTTCATATTATATTTGATTTGTTGCACACAATTTTTTACCTTTTTGGCTCTGGGGCTTTTTCCTTGAGATGACAATATTTCTCTGTTGTGAAGGGTTAGAAAATACTTCATTTTCACAGCAAACCATTAAACCAGATGTTAGCTTTATCCCGTGATTGAAGACAGCACGCAGTTACAGAAGCATTTCTGTCTGGAAAAAACCATATTTTTTCATCTGTAATAATTTGGCTAAGATAGCCTTCATTTAAGTGACCTTTTTGTGACCTATATTTTTTTGTAATACTACTAAAACTCAATAGAATTTAGTGTGAATATTTAGCACATTATAAATATATTGTATTCATATTTTAATGGCTTATACATTCTTGGGAATTCTATTATGTGAGTGGTGCTATTGTAAGAAATTCAGGAAGGAATTAAAAGACAGTGCCAGAACAAATCTTATATGACAAGCATTCAGTATTTTCAAGGTATGGTCTCTCTTCATCTGAGAAATGAGTGGTTTCAGTGGCTCCTAATTGTCATTATTAATAAAAAAGAATTAGTAAACAGAAAAACAGAGTTTCAAGGGGATAAATTGGAGCAGTTTTTGTGGTACCACAAAATCTGCCATTCAAAAGAACGGAAAGTCACTCTGCTGGGCTTACAATTTGTCATCGTTTGACTCTACAAAGCGTTTATTAAGGAATTGTAGGGGAAATCAAAATGTGAAGAAGCTGTATATTTTGAAGGTAAAATGTGAACAGATGCCCTGGACAACAGGAGGGCTGCACAAGGCAGTCTGCAGGTGTACAGAGCAGCAGGTGGGTTATACAAGTCAACATTAATCTTCGTTCTGAAAAATTCAGTAATAAAAACTGAAAAAACTACATTAACATCTTTATAATAGAAAAGTCATTAATTACCACTGAGTTACAGTACATTGGGGGAGACTGGTGTAGAAGCAAACTGTGTTTTTTTTATAAAGTGGAATATTTATGGGGATATAAATGATATACACTTATTTATAACAGAAGTAAGACCAACCATTTGGAAATATGGACTGTAATTTATTTTCCTCTATATCTGTGAAAGTCTGCAGGATGTTAATGTTTTGTTCAGTAAAGCATTACTCACATGAGTAATTTTATTGGAGTCCTATATTAGCCACCTTAGCATAATGGAACAGCCAACCTCTAAAACGGTGGCTTTAAAAGATTAAATTATTTTTGTGTATATGGCTAAACTTGTTGGTGCGAAGGTAAACGAAACAAAAGAAAACAGTAAAAATACATTATATATTTGCATTGCAAATGTTTTAACAGCCACTGACTGAAGTCCAATGCTTTACTTAGAAACATTTGTGCAAGAACAAGCCTTGTGATTTTAAAGAGTCAGCTCTAGCTTTTGGGCACAAATATTTCCTTCGGGTACTGCATATTCCATTACTATGTTAATTCACCCTTAGGAGAATAAAAAGTCAATATTCATATGATACTATAATCCAAGCCAGCAGGCCATATGGCTTTGGTTCTGCTGTTTTTTAGCAGATAAAAATCCTGTTGAGTTCTATGAGACTTCTGTGTACAGAGACTTTAAAGCATCAATCTTCATGGCCATAATGCAATAAAGCTGCTTAAATGTGTAAACAGATTCAGAATCATGGAGTGGTGGCATAAACATAAACAAGAATACACTTATATATTGCAAAATTGCTTCCAGGAACCAGTCAGCTCTCTAAAAGTTTACAACTTGTGTTTACCTTGAAAAAATTGGAAAATCATTTTGGTTTTGAAAATGCGTTTCTGTTGAAAAGAGCTTACACAAATTTATTATGATATTGTCAACATTTCATTTCTGAGAGATCTTTAAAAAACTGAAAAATAAAATAGGCAGGGGGATATAGAGAGTTTTGACCAAATGGAATTGCTGTATTTTGACGTTTGTTGTCAGGGTAATATTGATCAACTACAGCAAGTTTGGAAGGTCAGTTCAGCACAGCTCAGTCACTTACTGAACAAGACCACAGTCAACCATTTGAAAAAATACACCTCACTAACTACTTCTTAACATTCAGAGGGGTGTAAGACAGGAAGGAGTTTGTTGAAATGCATTGCCCTTCGTTGTCCATAGTACTTCTGGCAACAAGTAGCAGTGACACATAAGATATCCTTGTGTGTCCTGGCTTGTATGTGCCACACCAAAAATATTGTCCTCCTCTTTGATGAGTGTCAAGTGAAAAAACAAAACAAAACAAAATACTCTGCCTCACCTGCATTCCTGTATACCTGTCACCTTGATATTTGAACACTGCTGCACATGCTTTCCAGGGATGGTACCTCTGAAGTCCTGTCAAAATATCTGTTACATCGTCTTAAAGAACTTCTGTGGGGTTAGTAAGAATTAAGTAGGAAATCGATAATGTCAGTACGCATGCAAGCAGGGAATGATGACTCAGAAAATTATTTGTTAACTAATAATCTTTAAACTGTAATTATTAGGAAACAGAAATATTATGTTATTTTGTATTTGTTCAAACAAAACCCTGGGTTGATAGTTGGTTTAGACTGAGTCAATAGAGGTTATGATAGTCATTAAATTTGTTAGACTTGCTTCTGACAAGTGAAAGGATATAAGGTTGTGATAGAAATTGAGTGATATTGTTGTCGTTTTTTAATTTATTAAAGCAATTTATTGTAGCACTAATTTGTAGTGTGTAGTGCTTGTAGTTTTGTTTAGTTTTGTTTTTTAAAAAGGTCCTAACCTGTGACAAGTGCCTGCTGTTGTTCTTCAACATGTTTGGGGGGATTTATCGCAGGATGGTTTAGCTTTTTTGTTCTGAGCTGTAAAGCTACGTTGGAAAGAAGCTAAATCATAGAGTGTGTTTCTTCTCTGAAAAGTGGTTTAGTAACAATGGCACAGCTATATATTCATATCTGACTTCTGTACTGAATATTCTTACCACAAAAGTAGAAAATTAACCAAAATGATCTCCAGTCTTAAAACTGGCATTGGGTTGGATCACGGTCTCCTAGGTGTTGCTACAGTGATAAAAATGCACCACAGTGCAACAGTTGAGTTTTAATCTGCATGAATTATAAATTCAATCAATACTGAGTGAATAAGTAGAAAAAAAACCCTACAAACTTATATCCCAAAAATCAGATTGGTTTTGATTTGGTGCCTGCAACTAATGCCATTAATATGCTATCCAAGTAGAACAACTTGGACAGAGTTGGAGACAATGTTCATTGGGTTCAAAGTAATTCAGGAAGGCCTAATTCTGGTAATTGACTACAACTCCAGCTCTGTGAAATCAGACCATCTCTAACAGAATGGCTTGCAAGAAGAGGATTCAGGGAAAGGTGTTTTTTAAAAAGATGGGTGTTCCCTTCCAGCCAGGGCATGGTGGCTGCAGCAAAGGCTGTGTTCACCTCTGCAGTGTGGTTTTCTTCTAGTAAAAGAACAACCAGGGCCTCAAGACCCTACATTTAGTGTATGTTATTAACAGAAGTTGCTCTTTCCCTGTTCCTTGCTTTTGAACGTGTTTAACTATAATCCTGTATCCTATTACGCTACTGCCTTCAGCAGCGCTGGAGGTGGGTCTCTTTATTATGTTTTTTGTACTCATTACAACTATGAATGTTATGCAGAGGCACCTTGTGCCTTCTCTCACCAGATAACAAACTGAAGCTTCACTAACTAACCTTCCTACCTTTTAAATTGAAGAGTTTTAAACTTCAATAATAGACCGTGGGATTTCTGTACAGGCTTGAAGGGTTACTGCACTGTGCGTAGACACCAAACCACATTTTTAACTATGACAACCACTGTATCTCCCTTATCTGTCTCAGCAGTCGCATCTTCAGACAATTTTGGCAGATTCTTTTTCTCACTCATCTTAGGTTTATGGGTCTGTAATTTCCTTGTGCCTCCATTGAACCTTCTTTAAGTAGTGTTGATGCTTAGTGTTCATCTCTCATGCATGGTCAGTCTTGAGAGTATTTTACGTATGAATGAAACAGATGGTTCAGAGAAAACCTAATCTCTCCCATCTTCTTAAAAAAAACCCCTAAAAACAATCAACCAACTAAACAAAAGAATCTGCGTGCGGGAAAGCTTTGGATTCCTTTTGAATGTTCAGTAGCTCAGTATGGTTCTGGTTCTTTAGGCAGCTGATGGCAGGAACCGTATTTAAACACCATAGTTTGTCCAGCAAGAGAGAGATATCATAACTGTATTTTGGTTATTTTCTTACTGCAGTAGCAGTGACTTTGGTCAGGTGAATCTCAAGGTTTTTAGTACTGTGCAGTTCAGTTTTATGTCAGATTTATGGTACTTCATTTTTGTAAAATAGTGCCTTAACTTGACTCAGTATAATTCAGTATAAGCTGCAATTCTACAGTCTTTCTTAAAGCCAGTCTATTTTATGAGGCTTTATGGTGAAAAGAGTTTCTTCTTGCACGTGAGATAGAGGGACTTCAGTAAATGGAGCACTTAATAAACCAGAGTACCACCTGTAAATACATAAATAATCTAAGAATAATTGAGATTACTGTGAAAACATATTTACGGTTATTCTTGTTGTTTTAGACATCTATTTGTCCTATATAATATACATTATACAGTGTAATACATAAAATATGAAAGCACTCAGAACATAATTTCTAGATAGCTGCACTGCAAGGCTGAAAAGGAAATTTAATTTCATGCGTACATGCACTCATTTTAACTGTTAGGATAATGGATCTGTTTTTATCCATTTTATTTGCTCGGTAGTTTGTTAACCATCTCTACATTGTCCACTGTTTTGGACACAAGCATCCATATTTTTTCCTTCTGTGAATTTCCATCAAAGCAGTTCAGTGTCTTCATGGACTTTCGATTACCAACATGCATGCAACATATTAGAAACAGAGTTAACTGACTTCTAAGCGATCAGGAACCATCTTTGTGTACATGTTTTGGTGAAGCCAAACCCCTAGGGCCTACCATGTTACTCTGGCTCTGTAGGTGACTGAAAAATCTGTGATAGACTAAACGGGTTTTGCTTCTCGGTTCCTGCTATGATGATATGCACAGAACTGTGATCTTGGCAATATGCAATATACACAGAAACAAGAAAGACGTGTAGACCAAATACAGTCTCTGCCCTGCCAGTTCACTATCCCTCTTCTAAAGACCAATGTTGTAGCACTTTCAGTGCACAAAAACACCAGACAGAAGGGGTGACAGCTACACTTCTTGTGGTAGGATCCTCTTGATTTCAGTGGAGCAAGGATTTCATGCCTGATCACAGCCTGTTGGCAGGCAGCAAGAGTCCTGAACTGGAAACATTACTACTTTGGGCTCTCTTCAGCAATCCTGTTTTGAGTAATTTCCCATGGTTTCACAGGGAATTATGCTTGAGGAGGAAAAGCTGAGCAGAGGCTTCAATGCCGAGTATTGTATTGTACTGCTTGGCTGTGCAGGAAAATGTTTCTGTGAACTTGTAGAGTATGGTATTCAAGGTAAGACTGATAGTAAAGCAATCTCATTGTGGTTGATCTCTTACCATGCTGAAGGAACATGTTCAAATATTTCTAGGGGGGGTCTTATTTGGTATAAAAATAGCTAATATTTTTGTGTTTACAGTATCTGGAAATACTTGGTTGAAAGGCAGTGAACCAATAAATTTCCCACATTGAAAGTTTATTTCCTTTTCTGTCAAAACATAATTTAATCTTCCAAAGTTCAGTTATATAACATTTCGTGAATTTTGTAGGATCTTAAAAGTCTGAAGGACTGCTGTTAACAAGATGGAATTGTATTATTCTCTCATTTACAATTTATCAGTAGCTTATGTAAAAAATAATAACCCATTTTTCTTCCCATCGCTATGCCTCTAAGGCCAAGAATTGTTGAATGTTGTGAATCCAAGAGATGTTTTCAAGATCTGCTGTGAAATAATTACATGGACTACTGCGCTGTTGGCCATTTTTTGCTCCAATTTGCAGCTGAATTTTTGCAGCCTAAAGGATCTAAGAAGGATCTCAATTCTTGCTTGCTTCTTGAACCAGTGTGAGGCGGCCAGCACAACTTCTGTGCGTGTTCAAGTCTGTTAGAAATGCTTTTGCCACAAAGCGGAGAGGCAGCTCTGCTGGAGAGGAGAGGCAGCTGGCTCTTCTCAGAGGCCTAGCCCATGCTGGGCTCCACACGGGACTTCTGGGGTCCAGGACAATGCGGTGCATGTGTGGCC
Source organism: Patagioenas fasciata (assembly GCF_037038585.1). NCBI lineage: Eukaryota > Metazoa > Chordata > Aves > Columbiformes > Columbidae > Patagioenas > Patagioenas fasciata. Next base: position 9,267,803 of record NC_092527.1, read on the forward strand.
CCAGTTTGGACTGAGCAGAGGAGAGACCATGAGGGCCTTTCCTGAGGGGCCAGGAACTATGGGGTCGGGTGGGGCTGGAAACAGTGACCTGAGCCTTGCTGACCCTCAGGTTCTCAGATCTTATATTGGAGCTCTGAGTGGGTTGTGGTTTGGTTTGTTTGTTTGTTTTGTTTTGTTGTTTTGTGGTGGTTTGTTTTGGGGTTTTTGGGGTGTTGTTTTGTTTTTGTTGTTGTTGTTTCATTTTGGGTTGGGTTTTGTTTGTTTGAAGATGCCTCCTTGTTGCTGTTTTGCACAGTGTTTAATCATAGCTTTACCAAAGGGCTGCCACTATCTCATCTTTTTGTATGCTCGCTTGATGGAAAAGGTGCAGAACTCCTCTTATCTGTCAGTAGCAAATATAATCAACCATCTTCAACAAACACAGCAATTTTTTAAAATTTATTTTGACCATTAACGGTTATGATTCTTTTAGTGGAAGCGACTGCCTGCGTGTTTCAGAGAAATGTCATCAAGCTGATCCAGTGTGTATTTGTGGTAATCTCTGTTGGCCAGTGCTGGGGACGGAATCGGGGACTTCCAGCTTCAGGTCTGAGTATATGAATTTTTGTAACTTAACCAAAAATGCAGGATCTGTAGTTCAGAATGCTGCTTGTGAGGATCTCCTTTGGAGGAGCAGGTGTAGTGTAGTGGCATTGCTGGCTTACAAATGCATGTCCTGTCTTCTGCTATGCAGCAAATGTTAATAGTTCATATGAGAGCGATGTGAGCCTTGACTGCTGATAAATTTGGCCTTCACGTATCTGGAGTGGTTCTTCCTGTTCCTAATCAAAGCATGTGTGAACGTGAAACCCTTTGGAGACAGCTTATCAAGGTGTTTTGAAAACTAATTTGAGCCCCAGACACTTCTGAAGTCATCTTTTTCTCATTCCTGCTTTTTTCTTTACTGTTGGCCGATAAAAAAGGATAATGTTGCTTCTCACAGTTCTTTTAACTCGCAGTTATTTAGTCTTTTCAGTAGACATTTACAATGTATGGTTTTATTTTGCTCTCCATTATAGTCCTGACTGAATCTAAATGTTAGCAGAAGTGTATTTTAGAATCTTCCATGCTTCGGGTTGCCCAAAAGCCAGTGAAATCACTAAGTCATGTCAAACATGGCCAGAATATGGGATAGATAGGGGCTCACGTAAGTGTCTGAAACAATTCTTGAAGGTATAATATACACTAAAGCTTCATGTTTGGTAGACTGTATGCAGTGCATTTAATTATGTATAAATTTGCATACGGACAAAGTGGGTTAGCACTTCAGTGCAAATAACACAGCAAATTGATTCTTTAAAATGCATATTGAAATGGAAAATATTTGACCTTTTTTTGATGTGTTCTTCCTTCTACAGCTTATCCCTGAAAATGCCTGAGCAAAAGGGTTTTCAACCATGTTTCTGTTTTTAATATATATAATGTACTTCTGGTTTATTTACTACCAGTAGTGAAATTGAAAATATATATTATGTATAATGAAAATACAAGAAAATGTACATAGATACGTGTGTATACTTACTATTTAGTTGAGAAACTACAACTTCAGTTAGTCTAGGTTTGGAAGATTGTTTCATTTAATTACAGCATTGGAATGGGAAATAGTAACCCTGAAATGGTATAAAAAGGTTTTAAATAAATAGATAAATAAAATTATATGCTATATAGGTTTTCCAGTATACTTTCCCATACAGACTGAACTTTCATGCTATAATATTTGGAATGGAATGGCTGAGAGACTTCCTGGTCTCTGGTGTGTGTTATTAAAAGAAACTGCAAAATAGACAAGGATGTAACTCCTTAGAATTCTCTATGGGGAAAACAAAGTCTATCTACAGGCTATTAATATTAGTTCTGGAAAGAAATCCAATTGGGTTGTTAACCACTAGTATAGTTTGTACCTTATATTTGCACATTAATTCCTTATTCTTATCGGTATTATACAGTTAAAAATGGAATCTCGCATAGCTTTAGATAATTTTTTCTTTATCACACACAGTTTATCTAGAATGAATTAATATGTCTTTGATAAAATTACTTAAACAAAAACTTCATTTTCCAAAATGACGGGCTTTTCAAGGAAAAAAAAATTCCTTTGTTCACTATTCTTGGTGACAACATAAAAATTTGCAGTAACAGTAGAATGTATTTCTCCTTCAAAATTTGCTGGTTCAAAACACCAAGTCTGTGGTTTGAGTTTCAATAGTATTTTTCTTTTGGCATTCTGTTATATATGCTCAGAACTTTCCAAATATTAATCCTTAAGGCTGAAATTTTTCATGGATGACCTTTTCTCAGAGGTGAACTTATTGTTGTATGCAGAAGGAAACATCTCATGTCTTTACTCAGAAAGCCATGGGGAAGACACTGAAATTTAATCTAGTCTGGAAGATTCTTAAAAATTAGCTTTATGTTTAGGATGTCATATGCTCAATATAGAGTGATGATTTATGCTTTGGTGCTTTTAAGATTTAAATTTCTTTCTAAATGGCAGACAACACATGTCTTGAGATTGTGTATTACTCTTTCTGATACCATTCTAGACAATCCCTGCATGTTTAAGGACCCATAACATCCACATTTGGACATAGTTTCAAGATAAGTTCTAAGAATTGTCTGTTCCAGTTTTCCCTCCTGGCTGACTCATGTAATACTAATGTTTTAATCACAGCAGCTTCAGCAGGCAGGCAAATACAGTTTCTCCTTTAAATAAATTTCCCAAAGCCAAAAAAGATGTTATTATTTACCTAGACAGCGTGGAAAATGTGGGGACGGTTGTTAATGTTTGTTCTTTGAAACTACTGGGGTCCTGAATCAGACAAGCTTCTGAGTACCTTTTTAACCACAAATAAACAAGTATTCCAACTGATTCTGAAATCATGTCCTTCAAAGCTTTGCCGTTGTAGACCAATATTTACAATGTGTCTGCAGATCTAAGGAACAGAGGGCAGAAAATGCAGAGGGAACGTCAAACGCATCACGAACACATCAAACCTTTTTTTTTCTTTTCCCCTTTCTGCAGATCTGAAAGGCTGGGAAATGGTGATGAAGTAATGAGAAAAAATAGTAGTAAAAAAAGAGCATTTGGTAGAAACACATTTATGAGACTGACATTTCTAAGAGCAGAATGTGGCTTTTGGGTTATGCTGAAAAAACTTCATGCCCTAAATATTTTTTGCTCTGAAACTGTTCAGTACCTGCCTAAAGACAGTGAGAACTGGCTTTCCACCTAAGCAGTGAGTTCCGGGTGATATGTTGTATGCATTTGAAGACGGGACTTTAGAGGCATATTCTAAAAGCAGGTTGGTTTTTCTTGGTTCTCTTCTGCAGATATTTTTCCTTCTCTCTATCCCAATCTAGAAAAATCTTTTTACTTGCTTTCTAACTTTTCTCTGCAAATACCTTCATCCTGCACTTGATAAACTTGCTGAACAATTCAAGTTGCCCGGGTCTTGATGTGGGATTATGCTTTTTCAGTTATGGTCCTTATGTCGTGCAGTCACAGAATCACAGAATGTCAGGGATTGGAAGGGACCTCAAAAGATCATCCAGTCCAATCCCCCTGCTGGAGCAGGAACACCAGATCAGGGTTTTTTCAAATGCATTAGCCCGGTTTTCTGAATTGCTAGCCACACTTTTTCTGACTGAATGGTTGGTATTCCATGTCCAATGCTTCTTAAAAATGTATCTGATTGACTGAAGACCTCAATACCTAATGGGTTGACCACACTTACAAATAGTAATACCTCTTGAGAGCACTGGCAGCAGAGGCAATAAAGTTTCTACAAAGCCTACTATGTAGATGTATGTTCAGGCAGCAAGTGCTAAAAATTCCAAACCCGTTGTGTTACAGCAAGATGGTTCAGGGGAGGATGGGATTATTTTTAATTTATTTTTTTAGGTAGATTTTAATGGATTTTAAAAAGCAGTAATGAGTGACATCTGCATGGAGATAACTGAGTATTATAAGGAGTTTGTCTATACTGTGGTGCTAATTGTAACACTTTGCTGCACAGGGTTGCAATGAGATGATTTTTCTTCCTCATGGACCTGTTCTGCAACCTTTTCTTACGCTAAACAGTAGTGCTATATATACTGATGTGCTGGTCTAGTTGCAATTATTAAAAAATTATGGCAAGAAATCTGAATGTTCCAGTGTAGATGTAAATTTAAAACAGCCTGCAGGATAGCTTTGATTTTACATGGTTCTTTAATTTCTGGCTTGTTAGTGAAATGAGCAGAAACTTTATTAGCAAAGTTAAGCTGCAACAAAATGCAGTGTGTTTTGACTGATAGTGATGTTTTTGAACTGAATTTATATTTTGGATATAAGAGGTCATTTCCTGCTGTAGAATAAAATCAAAGCACTGTCCAAGACCTCTCTGGTTTAGGTAAAATAACACTATTCAAATTTTAATTTTAGCACAGTGTGGCACTGAAAGATGGTACTCTACAAGTCTATTGCCATATGGGTTTGTGTATTTGGGATTAGTAATGTGGAAAAGCAGTAACAGTAAGTCGAGATACTTTTTTTTTTTTCCCTCTTAGGTCCTACTTTTTCAGTTACCCGAGTATTTCCTCCTGAGGCTGCAGGTTTTGTAGCAATTCTTTTTAATACTTCAACATACACTTTGCTGTTGATTGTTGCTTAATTTTGACCTAATGTTAAAATAACTGTTAATGCTTCTCACATCAAAATCACTTTTTAACTATGATCAGGGAGGGGAAGATTTCACTGAGTAGTTGTGCCATTGTACATTTGCCAAAATGTTAATGCAGCCACTTTAAATCTGCACAGAAGGATCAAACATGAGCTTTTTCTTGTCACTGTTGCTTCTGGCTTATGCTGCCCCAGACCTTTCTGACATTGTGCTTTTCTCACAGGAGTGGTGTGGAGACGAAATGAGTGTTCACACAAAAATTACAGGAATTTTTGAACAATGTTTTTGCAGAAGATTGTGTACTACATCTAGAGTGACTCATGTCTGAAAGTAGGTAACAACAGACCTGGTAGAGCAGTCAAACTGCTGCACATTCAACTTATCACTCCCAATTAAAGAATGAACAATCAAATGAAAATAATGCAACTCTTTTTTGTAAGTACTCACCTAGTACATTGTGTCAGCAAGATCAAACATAAGCATTCTTTCAGGTATTGTAACCCAAAGGTTTTGGAACAGCACGCAAAATGTAAGAAATAATCCAGAGATGCTATCTATAGGTGTGTTTGAAACGTATGCATAAATATTTTCTTTACCTTTTTCAGTTTTGCTTAGGTAAAACTGAATGTGTTTGGTAACCTCTGTAATTCATTTGATTCCTTGCCACTTACCACACGCATTAAACTGTTCTGCTTGTCCATGTATAGTTTCCTCAAATAGTAGCCAGAAAAGAATATATATGAAATTCACTGTGATTTTGCTTAATAGCCCTCCAGGACTGTGATAAACTAGTAATACTGGAACAAATATCAGAGCCACTGCTCATGTGTGACCTTGAGACATCCAGGTCTTGTGCTTCCCTGCAGCAATTTTGGCTTTCTGGGTCTGTGTTTATGGCAGAGATATTTCAGCCAAGCCAGTAACTGTAGGAGGTGTTTGCCTTATCTCTCACTGTTTGAAGAACTGGCATAAGGTTTTGCTCCAGCTCCACTGTGATCTCAGTGGGGTGTACATGCTTTCAGTGAAGCCTTAATTCTATTCTAGTGTCAGCGATCTTGTTTGAAGGCTGGATTTTCTCTAGATAAAATAGATAGAGGAGTTTAGGTAATAACGCTTTAACTTTAGTTTTGTATTCCAAGTATTTTATTTAGGGAAGTAGTTTTGATCGAGAATCAGAACAACGTTACTTTAAAGTAATATTAGATGTAAATATATTTCTAAATCTACATAAATTCTACTCATTGTTTTTGCCACATTTCCCAAGGGATAGGTCATTAGCTAACAATCATAGGATCTTAGAACTGTAGAATGGTTTGGGTTGGAAGGGACCTCCAAACCTCATCCAGTGCCAGCCCTGCCATGAGCAGGGCCATCTTCACCAGCTCAGGTTGCTCAGAGCCCCGTCCAGCCTGGGCTGGGATGGTTCATCCACCACCTCTCTGGGGAACCAGGGCCAGGGTTTCACCACCCTCAGTGTAAAAAATGTCTTCCTCATGTCTAATCTGAATCTTCCCTCTTTCATTTTAAAACCATCAGCCCTTATCCTATCATAACAGGCCCCACTAAAAAGTCCATTGCCATCTTTTTTTAAAAGCCGCCTTTAAGTACTGAAAGGTCTCCCTGGAGCCTGCTTTTCTCCAGGCTCAACAACCACTGCTCTCTCCGCACCTGCTTACAGGAGAGGTGTTCCATGTCTAGCAGTCCTTGGTACAAAGAAGTCATTGCTAGTGGGAAGTATAATCTTTTGTGTATGTTTTAATCTTGCATTTTTGATAAATAGAAGAACTGATAAGTTAAATACTATAACTACCTTGTAATAGTAATAAGAGTATCAGGAAATGCAGCATACCGCAGGTGTTCAAAGTTCCTGTCCACTCGACTGCATATCCTAACACTGGATGTCCAATAGCCGCAAGATACATACCATAAACCCTTGGAAAGCCCGAGGGAAGGAGACCTGACTTCAAGTTCACAAGAGGGTTTCCTGTGATCACTCAGGAGACAGCTGAACCCTGGGGTGATTTGATGATGGTGGCTTCCTTCCTTGAAGATCCAGGGCTTTCGACTAGCTAATATCCTCCTTGCATTCCTGCTCCCCTACTTTGGGATTATTTATGGGATCAGCAACACGGGAGGTGCATTTAAACTGCTTTTAAGTTCAAGGGGTACAGACACCCCACTTACATGTAGAGAGACATATCTTTATTTAAAATAGATGTGACAGCTGAGGTCAGGCAGAAATAAGATCCTGCATATAGAAACACAAATTCTGTTTGGTGTTAACACTGTGGTTTTTTTGTTTGTGAGACATGCTGGCTTGTCAGGCAATACTTGACAACAACTTTGAAAAAGAAATTTGAAACATTCTTTGTAATGAAAATATTTCAGCCCTTCACAGGAGTTTTCTCAAGAATTGCAGTAGTGGCTAGAACCCATTAAAAAAGCTAAACCTCTCTGGAATAACAGAGTGTAGAAGAAATGCAGAAGGGAGCAGGTATCTGTGATGAAAAATTGTAACGACACTTTTTAAAACAACTGCTTTTAAAGCTTTTGGTAGTCATGTGATAATGAACAATGAAGGGAATGGCATGTGGCTTATCCTGGCAAGAATTCAATAATCAGTGAAGACAGAGCTCAGTAGGACGCCAAATTATACAGTTACATTATGATCTTTAACAAAGAAAAAATTTGGGAGATTTGTAAATATTAGGACCTTTGACATTCTCTGAAAAGCCTATTTACTGTTAAATGACTGCAACATTAAGTGTTTGAAAATTATAAAAATAGGGACAGCTATGTAACCATTGGACTAATGTAGAATCTGTTGGTATCAGAGAAGGGTCTGTCTGGTGGACTTTGGATCAAACCGGATTTAGCAGGAAGCTGTCAGCATTCCTGCTAGTACTGGCCTGAATCTTCACGGACAGCATTTCAGAAGCTTGTGGAAAGAAGAGCTGGAACCCATTCTTCCCAAAACATTCTTGAAAAATAAATGAGAGCCATTCGATCAATACATTATGTGCAGTGGGTATAAATCTTTCAGGGCTCCAGATGAAATCCTGTGTGAAAAAAAATCTTAGAGCTGAACCACACAGTGTCTGGTTCTATGGGAAGAGAAGTCTAACTGTTCCTGTGTACCATGGAGTATGGCTGTCTTCCATTTTGTTAGGAGAAATTATTTTGGCTTCCACAGTCTTAAATTTTTTAATGAATAAATTTTATCAGAATGAAAGTGCTTCAGTATTACTACAGTAACACAGAATTCACTGGATTCCTGTTCATCCTAGAGTGTTTGAGAAAAAAAGATTTTAAAAATTACACAGCTCCCTGGTACATGAGAAGTGGTTTTTTTCCCTTCCAGCTCATGACCTATTTAAAACTGAGCAGTGTAATGTGCTTTACATAGCCCTTCTAGTACAACCTCCATTAATCTTATTTTTTTCCAGTTTCAACATTTGCTGCAATAATTTTCATGTGATTGATCACAGCAACCATTAGGGATGTAAGATTACAGGATTTTGGAACAACAAACTAGTGAGGCAATGTTACACCAGGTTGTTTTCAATGACAAACTGAAAATAGAAAGCATGATGAGCAGTGGCATTCTAATTGTTAGCATCTTTGACCCGAAGATTCAAGAGAAGTATAAATGTTGGAAGCAAAGAACAGGCTTAACGTTTTTTGTTCTAACTTGACTATGTAACTTAGCATTTGTAGTGTTAAGGTGTATTTATAGATCTCTTTTTGGGTCACGTACTTTTGCAGTCTCAAAAGTATTTTCAATATAATAGATGATTTTATGAATCTAATGGAAACATGGATTTAAATTCTTCTGAATGCCTTCTCATGTTTTTCCTTGGCTTTGTGAAATACTGAAGCTGTTTTTAATACAATGCTATATATTCTTCCAGTTTTCTTGTTGAATTAGTATGACCATAAAAGATGATACACATTGATAAGATCTTTTTAGTCCTTTTTGTATACATAGCTTATTCAGAAAAAAATGACATAACTGTACTCTTCCTAGATTTTGTTTTATATACATGCATTTTAGTTTCTCAATCTTAAGTGTCTATTTCTTCCAATGGGCCAAGAGCCCTGGCTGTTGCCAGAGCTGCTGCTACAGGCATCCTCCCTCTGTGCTTGGTGTGTGGGTGCTGGGTGCTGTTGGGGAGCGGTAGGTGGCCACGGGGGCTGAGCCGCTGCCCCGCTGCTCTGTGGTGTCTTGGTGTGGGGCTGCGGGCTGGGGAGCTCCCTGCCTCCTTTCAGCACAGCAACAACCTTTCTGCTTCCTAGGCAAGGCTAAACAAGAGAGAAATGGAAGGTGGTTTGTCCCTGTAGCTCCCACCTCTTTTTTAATCCTTGGTGCAGTAGCTAGGGAAAATTATAGGATACCCTCAGCAACCACAGGGAAGTAAAACTCAGTTATCATTAATGTGTGGTTGCTAAGGAACCCTTGATAGCGTCCTGGCTGTCATCACTGGGACTACAGGGATTGCTGGTTGTCCCTACAAGTGAATCTCCCCATCTACTACTCAAAAAGAGAGCTACTTCCTTTTTTTTTTTTTTTTCCTCCCCCCTCAGAGTTGCTGGCGGGTCCATTGGTGTAGAGGAGAGAAGAGGGCTAACAGGGCAATGGGGCAGTTGCCTCATGGAGAGACTGCTGGGGGGATAAGGGCTGGTGTTCAGATCTGGGGGAGAAAGGCTGCCGTGGAGAATTTTTACATGGCTGAGTTAAGGTGTTTGTAGATTGCAGAGTTTGAATCTCTACTCCTTGTTAAACCTTTCAACTACTTATTAGTGTATGTACATATTATAAGCTGACAGTGTTTCTGACATAGTACCTTTTGAACAATGCCCTTACACAATGTATATTACCCGTCACTCATTTGATTTAATAAGTATTTGTTGTCTGTATATTCATTGATAATATTTTCAACACTAACAGTTCTAAAATTTTCCAAAATTGCTTAACTTTACCACTTGTCAAAGAATGTGCACTGATTAGATATGTATTTTTAGTTTCCTTACTGAATGTAAATGTCAGAGTAAGGATAACTTCAGGGGGATTTTCTGAACTGTAATTTCTGTGTGAAAGGCAGGGCTGAGTTATTGAAGAGTTGTGTGTTCATCAAGGCTGGATTTGATCGTTTCATCTATATCACTGTCTTGCTGTATTTTGTAAGTGCTGAAGTGAAGCAAATAAACTTTAACACTTGCAATGCAACATGAGCAATGGCTCACCACGGTCAGCCACTGATCATGTTTCATAAATGAGCACATTATAGATCCGTTGTGCTGGAAGACAGTCTTCAGATGAATAGAGGCTATGTCATGAAAATCTGAGGTTGGAGATTTGACTCCTGAGCTGTGAAAACTGTTCAAAAATCAGTTCAGGAATGTCTGTGTTCAAATGAAAGACAGGTTTTCACATTTAGCATAGGATCACAAGATCAAGAGAGAAAAAAAGTATAACAACTAGTCAGATCTTAGTGCAAAAAAAAAAAACCTGTCAAAATTTTGGTTAATTTACAAATCTAGCTGGAGTTTCCAAGAAATGAAAATGACAAGTGAGTCATTCACCTAAAGATGGAATTGAAACAAAATGTGTTAAATGATATGAGTCTTAGCCCTCTATTCATCTATACGTACTTTTGAGAAAGCAATCATCCTTATGTTCTTATGCTGATTTATTCAAACATATAGTGAAGAAATATATGTTAATTGATTTAACTTTCCTACACTTTGTCTTCTTTCAAAGTGTTGTAAAACATGACATAGGTGTTTTAATACAGCTTTATGGTGGATATGAAATTTGCAGATCAGGAAAATGCTTGAAAAATGTTATTTTTGAGTATTAGGAAGTGTCATGAATTATGACTTGGGATACACAAAAAAATGTTTTAAAATGGAGCTGGTGTAGACTAAATTAAGTTGTTTTGTGAAACAAAGCATGATTTCCAACTGTCCTTGTTCGCTGGGCTGTGATTAGAAAGAGCTGACAAGGTGCATGACTTTTTTGGGAAGGAGGTTATAGGCAGCTCTTTCAGTTCCTCAGCCATGAGCACATACTCCTGGGCTGCTCTGTGGGTGCCCCTCAGAGCACATGGTGGCCTGAAAGGACAGACCTACTGCCACCCCTTGCTTCCCAAGGCAGGTCGTGTCATCACTGCCTTTTGCTGAGCTCATTTTTGGAAGCTCATTGGTTTCAGTAAAGCAGTTCCTGACCCTGCAACACTGCTGTATGACATTGTAAGAGAATAATTGTGAGACATCCCACAATGACTAAATGCAAAAGTGTCATGAGTAAGATCCAAACACACTGTGGGAGGAGATATTTCAGGGTGATTACTGGTTTGGTGTAGTTAAAAAAGACGCAGCGTGGTCTAAACCAATAATAACAGACATTTGTAAACATTATTTGTCACATGCTTGCACAGAGAGAATAACAAGACTTGGAAACCTCCATTGCCCTTAGAACAGATTAATGCCATGTGTGTAATTTGCCTGCCTCACTCACAAAATGAATAAAGTGAGTAAACAGAGAGCTCTTGGATGAGGCAATTGAAGAGGAGGGGAAGGAGGTGATGGCAGAGGCACATCAGAGACACATCATCTTAATCAGTGGGGGACAATAACCACCACTTGACAGGACACCTGCTGAATTCTATGAAACCTTTAATAATTACTTAATAAGTTTCCCTGCTTATGTTTAATCAGCTCTCTCCTCTGCTTTTCAGTCTTACAGCACTAATTACAGCACTCTTGTGATGTATAAAGATCCTCTAGATTTGCGGTCTGCAGAGCTGTGGTGTGCCAGGGCACGCGGCTGATTCGTGGAACTGTTGCAAGCAATGTTTTCCAAGAGATTCTTCAGTTAAAAGTTTGAGATGTGTTGAAGAGTCTGTGAGAAGTGTTTAGGACTGATAGTGCGTTTGGTGCTAAGCTTGAGAATTGTAATAGCTTTCTAAAAGATTACGTGAAAGGTTGGAAGATATATAACTAAATTATTTCCTTTAATAATTGAATGTTGCTATGATTAATCAATTATTTTACACAGATTCTATGAAAAAAATATCTCTCAATAAACACAGCTATATCTGTATGTTTTGTAAAATTTCTGGGGTTTGTATAACAGAGACACAAAATGTATGGAATGGATTTCACACGTCCCAAGGAAATAGAGGTTTAATGACAACTAAGCAGAGGAATGTGGTAGCACACCCACCTGAATGGGTGTTCATTCGCACTGTCAGGGCTGTGTACAACTGGACAGACATGGTAAAGAGTCCCAAAGTGGTCCAGCTCCATCAGCGCAACTTTGCACGAGGCTAAAAAACTTGGATTTCCTTTTACCGTGCTATATTGATCATTGCAAGACAGCCCCAAATATTGATCTTCTATACCTGCAGAGGTTACTCTAAGACAGTGACACAACGTGGCACAGCACTGTGCTGACATAATGACATTTCTGGTGAATTGGGGCAGTTCTCTCCCTGTGTCTCTGTGCTGTGGAGATGTTTCAGCCCTGATCAGGGCTGGTGTGGGGATCTCTGCACCACACTTTGCTGCGCAGGATTAGTGTTCAGCCTTTGAAGTAGCAATATCAGGTGCAGTCTGATGCTCTCCAGAATAATTTCAAACATACTTGATAAATCAATTTGAGATCCTAACATGACTGAACTGAGAATATTTAAAACCTGGGACCAAAATGCAAGCATTACATTCCATGTTATATCATAATTTAGGAACTTGCTCAGACATAGTGAACAAAAATAACATATGTGCAGTAAATGATTTTAATGTCTTCTTTTTAGATTTCTGTACTTCACATGCAGCTTACTCATTAATCTGTAGTTATAATTGCAGTGTGTTTTGTAGCATTTAATTTAGCGGCTGTGCAAGCTGCTGCATTGAGCAAAATTGACATGCACGGGTCTGTTTATCAAAGAGGCCATTAGAGCAGAAGCACAGACCCTGTGAGCTTCTGGCTTCTTCTGACAACATGTCTGACATTTGTGCATAAGTCTGTACAGGACAGTTATTGTGGCCATGACCACAGAAACTGAGATCCAGTTTACTGACCCATAATGAAGACCTCTTTATGCCTTTGTAACTCTCTTATGTTAGTCACACACGTTTCCTTCTGTGCTGGATGTGAAATCGCTCTTTTCTTAGTGTGGTGGAGAGTTGTGGTATTTGTTGTCTGTTTGAAACGGTGTGTTTGTAGAATCAGAAAAGTAGGTCTGAAAGGAATGAGGGAAGTCGTCCAGGATCCATGCATCCCAAACCAGAATTAAATATAAGTGAGCAATTCCAACATTTTTTTCTTTAAAATATCTATCCCTCTCTGTGCTACGTTTCCATGCAGGCTATCCCAGTATACCACTATCCTTAGTGTTAAAATGTTTCCCCTTTTATTTAATTGTTTTCACCCCTGTAATTTAAATCGAGGGTGTATGTGTTTGTTTTTTTTTCCTGCTATCCAGAACAGATGATTCATTTCCTTTTTATCTATTTGAAAGAGATCTATAATGTCTATAACGTTTCTCTGTGCAGCCTCAGTCTCCTCAGTTATTACTCTAAATTAAAGTGGGTTTTTGTAGGACTCTTGTGCATGCTCAGTGCTCTCTTCCCTCTTGTGAAAAGAGCGATTTGGAGGAGAGTTAGGGGCTATGATGCCCACAACTATTCACACCACTTCAGCTCTGGATTTATCATTGTTAAAAGTGATGAAAGGTAACCAGATGTTTTTACAGGCTGCAATCTGTTCATTCACTTTAGTTGGATATTTGCTCTTTTGGGCAGGACTGGAGAGGGATTTACAACAGGGCAGCGTGTTTCCTTGCACTAAGCTTATGAATTGTGATTCTTTATTGTAGAACTGTAATGTAGCATGCAGCTTATTTTTTCCAGTTCAAATACTGACATTCATACATGTAGAAATGTATTTTTTAATTGTTTTTAGGCTAAAGTCTGTGTCTGCAAGTTATCAAGACTATTTCAGTTTTTCTTGCCCTTTGTCATCTTTGTTTTCTTTTTCAGCTTTCTCTCTTTTTCATAACCTTGGTTGAGAATATTTAGTTTTTCCAGATGCAGAAAAAGTTTCTGAAGAGCCTTATTTGGTACATATTTCCATTTAATAGTGGTCCATTGTTATCTATTCCAAGATGTTTTCACTGCCAATGTTTTTGTACAGTCCTTGCACTAGCTTCCTTTAGAGCATGCTTTCTGAACCTCCTTTGAAGAACCTGATTTGTGATGGGGTTAAAAACCATGCTAGAGAAATGGTGTATGTTATTGAATACTTTTTAGTCACATGCCCATGGCCCTGTTACAGAAATAAATGAGATTGCATGAGGTAACTCAAATTGGCTTTAATTCACTTTCCACTTTTCATTTTTGTGCTCACAAATAATTTTTGGGTGTTCTTCTTTTCCCCCAGAATTGCGGTTAAATGTCTAGTCCCTTACTCTTCCCTGCTCTCCTCTTTTTAAGGAATACTTGCTTTTAAGGATATCCTTTTTCCTAGTTCTGTAATTACCTCAACAATACTCCAGTAGGATCTCAATTTAACCACTTATGACTCAGTCTTGATCAGGGTACAATGGACTGAAATTTAATAGGTTTAGGCAATTTGAAAGCTGCCATTCTTTAATGTGTTCTTTTCCAATAGTCACCTGAAATCTAACTACATTCTTCTGATTTTAATTAATGATTGCGAGTGATCTGTCAAGTCAAGTCTGAAGGAAAAAAGCAGTGAACATTTAGTCTTTCACAGTATAATCTCTCTCTAGAGTTTTCCCTCTACTGCCCCAGCGCTTCCTTCATTATTCTCCTACTAATTCAATATTTTCAGAATCTTTTCTTGCTGTGTTTGGTGGGTCCCTGGCTAATTCCAGCTCATTTTCTTTTGTATTGATTTTTTCCTTCATGTGTTTGTGTTATTCTTTTAAATTTGATTGTAGTAATCTAACATAGTTTCTCTTTTGGATAGGTTGCCTTCTTCCTTCCAAGAAGGTAAAGTAGTATTTGAGGATTAACCCATTTCATTTTTTTCTCTCAGTTTCCCACATTTTGACTGTTTGTCATAGGTCACTGTGTGTCTGTCAAAGTTGTCTTTCTTCCAGTCAAGTGGCATCCTGCGTGCATATGATGGTGCAACCTAGATGCAAAAAGCAGCAACAGGCTGTAACCTGTGAGCTTTTTGCTCTGATGTGACAATTACTAGAGCAGAATTAGGTTGCAGAAGAATCAGTACGGAAAGGAAGGCTTGTGATCTTTGGGGATGCAGAGACTAGACCTGTGACTTGCGTTGGTTTGATGGAGAAAGTTGAGAGATGCAGGAATAGATTAAGAACTGAAATACAAGTTATTTGGAAGTGAAAATCAAGGGTATCTGACCTGTAAAACTTGTGCTGAAATGCACTGGCCCTGCAGCATTTCTAGCAAGGCTGGTTAGCAGAGTGAAAATGACTCCAAAAGGCAGAACACTTGGCTCTTTTGCCTAGATGGTGACAGGTGGCATGTGCCAACTGCAGAATTATTTCATTGAGAACTCCAGGTCCTTGTTAGCAGCTGCGGAAGAACACCACAGGTAACAGTGAAAACAAACAGAAATTTGGTGGTTTTTTTGAACGTTGGGTAGTGAGTGTTGCAGGCCTGGTATCTGTTCTCTAGCTCTGCTGCTCACCAAGCAACTTCTGTTTTTCCATGTAATTTCAATCATAGTACAGCAACAGCAGTATGGGAGAGTTGTATGTCTTCATGTAACAAAGTGTGGGAGTCTCCTGGACTTAGTAAGTTATTTATTTGAGCTTAGTAGCCTTATTTCTAATGGCACTCGTCCTCTGTAGACTTGTTCATTCATTCATACATGTTTTTGCTTGGCACTGAAGCTGCTGCAAGAAATGAGGTATTTTTGCTGACTGTCTTGAGCAAACACTTTTGATAGCTAATCTGAGAAAAACGAACTGTTCAGAAATTTTCCAAATTAAAATGAAGTTAAAATGAGTTCCTGGGATGTGTTTTTGCCACATGCTACCCATTGAAGTACTTCTGATTATGGTAAGGGTTTTTTTTTTTCCTTTAATCATTTATTGTGTGTAGTGCATCACAACAAAACTGTGCATAAGGCTTCCTAATGAAGCAGTAGCATAATCTAATTTAGTTGCTCTAGCTTATCCATTTGATCGTTAGTGTGATAGCAAACTGCAAATGCAAAGTATAACATATAACATTGTTCAAAGTAAATCCATGTGATTTAGAGAATTGCAGATGATTTATGGAGAAGTGGTGCTGTACAGCTGTTATTCTAATCACTCTTGCCTCAGCTGAAATTTTCACCAAGGAACTGCAAGCAAAGAGGTTTCAAAAAGTTTTGCAGCATTTAAGAGTGAGTACTGGGTCCTACAGAAGTTAATCTATTTACGCTAGCATATAGAATCATAATCCTGATTACAAAAAGGAGATATCTATATCTGTAAAAACTGGAGATCCTGTGAACTAGTGTAAAAGTGGAAAATATCGTAATTATATGTTACATATTTCTGGATTTTGATATACAAGGCAGGCTGCCTTCACCTCTTGGCTATGTTAATTATAGCACATTGTAAGCATATGGCACTTGGTTTTCTCATAACTACCATCATGAATTGTCTATTCATGAGCAGCTGAATGCTTTCTATTGATTTCAGAGTAAAAATGCCTGCTTTTCTTTCTTGACTGCAAAACAGAAAGATGAACCCTTTACCTGTAGTTTTTCTAATGGGCAGTCTTGCTTTGTGGTTCGTACAAGCGCTGAGTTTGAAGCCTTAGATTCCTTTTTAGAAACGAAATCTTTAATCTTTTCTGAAATAAACAAACCTGGCAAATGCTGATAAATGTCTTCCACCTTAGTGGTTGAATGATTTTTCTTTTAGGATTCATTACTGACTAGGAAGACTTGATTAGAGACTTGGATTTTTTGACATATGGTATTGGAACTGTTTGTTCCAAGGATTTTATACCAATATATGGAACCTTGCATTTGAAGACCAGAGGTTCTAATCTGAAAATTTTTCTGATGATTAGAGATGACATGTAACAGCTGTTTTCCATCTTACTGGAAATCATCTCTGTCCATTTATTAGTCTACCAATGCCCACATCATAATTATTTTAAATTAAGCAGAAAGTATGTCTCTAGTCCCATGAAGGTTGGTGACGGCACTCGTGTTAGGAGTCAGATTTATGTAGTCCTCTGAAGAATCAAAACCTGAGTAAGAGGATGACTTCAGTTGAGAGTAGGTGCTGAGTCTCTCATGAATCAGGTCCCTTTGTTATCTTAAAGGTATTTCTATTAATTTTTCCATGCAGAAAAATAATGAATTTTAATGACTGGAACAGTTCTTCTCAGTGCTAATGGATGGATAGATAGATATAGTGTGTTGGAAAATTCTGTACCTCTCCCCAGAGAAGAACTGCAGAATAAATTATTACTTAACCTAACAATGAAGTTTGGGTCACTTCTTTGCAAAGAAGTTACTCCTCACTTGAAGGTCATGCTGTGACCGGTACTGTTTCCAGCTCAGTGATTAAAAGCTTCGTCATCCTCTGCCGTTTCTCCTGGACTGGTGCCTTGTGTGTAGGAACTGATTCCAAGCTTGACAGGGATGAACAGGCCACTACTTTGGTCTGTGTGTTGATAAGGAGCCTTTTAAAAGAGCAAGATATTAATAGCATTCATTTTTTGGTGGTGTTCTCTTAAGAAGCAAAGTGCTAGGTTATTGAAGCAATTTTTCTTTGCACATCAAAAGTAGCTAAAACTTGTTTTACTGAAATATCCCCTGAAGGGCTGTTGAGCTACTTTCCTTTGCCCTCCCCTCCGCTTTTTGTTTTCTTTTCTGTTTTATCACAGGAAAGAACAGAGCTGTTTTCATTGGGAAGTGAAAGCTTAGGGAATTCTTCTAATTAGAGAAGTTTGTGCAGTTGTTGGAGGTCACAGCTCTTGTTTGTTCTCAAGCATTCTCTGTGTTAACCTCATCCGTGTCCCACTCAGAGTAAGCAGGAGCTCAGTGAGTTTCTTTTCAACACGTGATTTTTCATCACGTAGAGGACAACAGAAAGGGGCAGTTCAGACAGAATCTAAGGCTGCTTTGAGCTGCACCTTTGCAAAGCTTCCAAAAGCTACTAATTAGTCCCTGCAGGTGTCACTTAAGTGCTGAGTAGTAATGGTAACAAGGTTTTGCACACTGCGATACTCTTCGGGTACAAGCTCTTGGGGGAAGGAGGATGAAACATGCCGTCTCTATTGGGACGGTGAAACAGCCTCATTTGGACACACTGATCATTATTTCCAGAGGGAAGTAAGGAGTGTTGCATTTCCTTCAAGCTGACAGCAACCCACAGATCCTAAGCTCTCTTGCACAACCAGTATGACCCAGAGTTTTCACGTGGGGGGGGTATCCTTTTATTCAGGCATTCTGCAAAGTACCACATTCCTGCAGCAATCCTGGCCATGCAGCAGCCAGGGGAGGAGAAGGTGCCCAGATGCTCTAGTTGCAAAGATAATGAGCTTTTGCTCCCCTTATAATATATTGCTGGTTGGCTCTTCAGTTTTCTCACGCTGGTTGCATTTTGTCTAGCATGTATACCCATTTATATCACTATTTTTGCAGTTTACTGGAACTGTAAGTTTAGCCAGGTCAGATAAAGCATGTATTTTGGATCTGCTAGTTACTGTCTAATTAGCGTAAACTCTCGTGATTATAGTCATTGGCATTCTCAGTGCAGAGTTTATGTACCTATCAGCAAACTGTCTCTTTTGAAGGATTGTCTCTAACTGACACACAAACTTCCTTGCAGATGGGCAAGTGCAAGTCCACATGCAGCCCCTCAAAAGGAGAGTTGTCAAATGTACCAAGTTGTCTGCTAACACGTATGGTCCACAGCAATGTGACAGTTTCCTTGCAGTATAGTAGCTTTTGAATGCAATGTACAAATGGTATAGAAACAATTTTGTTATGAGAGGAAAAAATAATGTTCTTAGATAGATATTAACTTATTCTTCATTATCTGAGGAGACTGTAATTATCACAATTGTTTTCCTGTGGGAATTGTTATTATGTTGTTGGATTTTTGGCACCTTCTTAATTTTACTGCAACATTAGCAGGCTGGATTGGCAGCACACTTGAACATATTTCACCGACTTTCACAAATCTGAGTTTTCAGGGCTAGCTGTTTAAAACAGTGCTCAAAAGAATTTAAAATGTTTTGCATTTGGGACTTTTTCTGTGCTGAAGTGATTGATGAGGGTGATTTTTAAATCTACAGGTTGGCATTCTATGACTGCTTAACAAGGACAAATTATTTTTGTCTAAGCTAGAAGAGTGTCTAAAAATCAGGAAAAATAGTTAATAACAGGCATTCCACATCTGCTGTGTGGGTGTTGTAGGTTGAGTAAGTATCCAGAATGTGGGTGTCTGCATTTGTTAAGTATCTTTTTTTGGGTGGGTTTTTTGTTGTTGTTAGTGTACGAGTAGCATTTTAACAGAAGAATATTTTCCATGCTACAATTTCCTAATACAGTTTCCAGTTTGGTCACAATTCTATAGAGTGAATGTGGAATGAAAAACCTTCAAATGATGTTGGAGACTTAAGCAATTTTTACACAGATTCCTTTGGTTTCAGTGGATAGTTCCTAAAGCAAACAAACAGAACACACAAAAAATACCCCCCAAACAAAAGCAACAACAAAACCCCCAAAAACATAAAAAGGCAAACAAACACAACAACAACAACAATAAAAACCCACCGCTAAACCCAACAACAAAAAACCACCAGACCACTAGAAAAACCCAACTCAAAAAGAACTCCCCAAACTGGGAAATCTGTGGCTTCTTAGACTAAGATAGGAATAGGTTTTACTGATTAGCATGAAAAATGCTTGAAGCGAAGGATGATTTAGCTTTGGAAGAATTGGGTTGCCAAGGTGTTGTGGGACTGCAGGTGCAGCAGCACCTTCTTCCCCCTGTCCCGAGGTGTGGGACGAGCACTGGGCACAGCCTCCCTGCTCAGAGCCTGAGCGCCCCGTAGGCTCGCAGTGCTCCACATGGCTTTTGCTCCTCTTTGGGACCATTGTTCTCTTGTTCTCTCTCAGATGACTCCTGTGCCAGGTGCTATTCTTTCAATTTCTGTAACCACTAAAAGGAGTGAGATGTCTCTTTTACTATTATTGACACATTGAGAATGCCACATACATTTAACAAGCTTTCCTACGTTTGCCGCAGTTCCATGTGATTGCAAACATTTCCTGCCTCCTCCTGTTCCATTCCTTTCTCCCCTAGCCTGATTGTGCTTAAGAGAACAAAAAGCACAACATGTGGCTTAAATTATGCATCCTCCTGCTCACCTGTTTATTTTCTCCTTTCCATGTAGGTTCTCATACCTCTTCCTAGCAGCACCTGTTTCCGTTATCTTGTGTCAGGAGCAAAGTGTCCCTCATGTGAAGTTTCTGCTGTGCCTGTGGCACGGGGCTCTGATCCCAGCTCTTACTCTGCAGTCCTACTGCAAATTGTGCCAGCAGAGAGAAGGATTTTGTTTACCTCTTCTCTTAAAGACCTAATATTGCGGAATCAGAATACGGTTCACAGATTTAAAATGTACTGCAGGGGGAAAACCATATGAAACTCACTTTTGAAATATACAAATACATAACTGCATCCCACATTCATGCTGAAATAAGTTTATATTAGAAATGTTGGAGCTTTTTTCCTAAGCAAGAATAACCTCTCCAACATTGTGTAAAAATAGACTATTGTAATAAAATACAAAAGATGTGTTCCCTTTCAGAAGGCAGTTATGCTGCTTAGCTTTGAAGATCAGATCTCTGAGGGATTACACTACTAAAAAATTCTGTTCGCTTTCTAAAAAGTAAATTGATTAGATAGTCATTGTGTGTGATTAATCATTTTAACAGCGAGGTATTATCTTATGAGAAAAGTTTTAGTGTTGCATTAGTATATCACAAGAATAATCTAGAAGGAATAAATGTTTCAGAAAGTTAATTTTCATGTTAAATAAACTTTCCAAGACAAAAGAACTCTACTGCAGTTTTAAAATAAATGTATTTCACAGTCCTGAAATTATAAGATTTTATGTTGATTGTAGTTTGGCTTATGGCTGATAAAGAGAGAATATAATTTATAGCATTCTAGTCTCAGCAACCCAGGAAATTACACCACTCATCCAAAATTATAAATGAAAGGCACTCCGGATACTTGTAAATCTTACAGTTTGTGAGTGTGCTACAATCAAAAAGACTGATACTGTAATGAGATGAAAGTAATTAAATTCAAATTAATTGGTCAATACTTAGCACATCAATGAAAGAAATGCCTAAGTCAATTTCATAAAAGACAGATGCAGAGATATAAAAGACTGTTGTTTATGTGGTAGTATTTTTATTCACACTTTTTTTGCAAAGACTTATGTAGCAGTTTCCCTTTCACTTGAGGGGGTTTGGGATTAAATCTGTTTTTAGTCCAATTGTAACTAACAATGGCAAATTATAGGCTCAGTAGTGCAATGGTATTTGTCTCAGAGGACCGACTGCTAGTGAGAAGTATCCAGTGACACAAAATCCTAATGCTGAAGTATTTAGCACTTGCTGAGGACTCGAAACTCAAAAGTTTGTTAGATCTGCTGTTTCTTCTGCTTGTTGCCTTTAACTTTTCCCCTACATCTTCTATTTAGCATTCCTGCTTTTTAACTTTTCTTCCATATTTTGTTCTTCCTTATCCACGTGTCTTTCCTGAATTTTTCCCCCTCACTTTTGCTTCTTCTAATGTATGTCTGAGCCTATATCCCAATCACAGCCTCTCTCATTCTCAAGGGCATGTGGATAATATGTGATGACTGGAGGAAATAATTCTGACCAGTCGATGTATAAATAAGTCAACTAACTTCTGTTGTGTGATGTGTGGCCGTATGATTGTGGCATCTTTTCTCCTTAGAGCTGGGGGAAGGTGTGCTTCTGTGCACAAGTCTTCTCGTGGCTGGAGCTGGGAGCAGCAAAGGGCCTGTCTCTGCAGGAACCTGAGAGATCAAAACACTGGCCAGTGTTCTGGGGAGAAAAGTATGTGGCAAGCATCAGGTGATCTATAAGAAGTATGCCTTCTGATGATGAATAGGCTTTGGGTTGGATACAGATAGAAAAAAAATAAAAGAGCCTGCAGGCAGCAAACCTGGCAGCTGCAGATAATTGCTTTAATTCTGTAGATTTTGCTTTTCTTTTGTGAGAAGTAGACAAATTATGCACTGAGTGACTAACTGCAAAAATAGTATGTGATTACTTCAATACAATGTCTTAGTAGTAGTACGGAGGAATAACTTACTTGCTTTAGGAGTAGTTTTTAAAACCAGTTTAGATAAAATTGCTTTTTCATGTTGAGTTTGTGACATAGTTAAAAGGTATTTTCAGTGTGACAAAGCAAATAAGGAAGAGATGGAGATAGTCTAGTCTTTCTGCTTTCTGCTCCTTTACCTTGTCTGCCCTTGTGCCCTTACACGATGTGGTTTCTTTGTCAGAGCCATCTCCCAGGATGAGGGATTCTGAGT
Source organism: Patagioenas fasciata (assembly GCF_037038585.1). NCBI lineage: Eukaryota > Metazoa > Chordata > Aves > Columbiformes > Columbidae > Patagioenas > Patagioenas fasciata. The sequence goes on from NC_092527.1 coordinate 9,290,101, forward strand.
TTTCTTCTCTCTGAAAAGTGCCCTAACCATCATGCTGTATTTTGTTCTTGATCTCTATTGTTGCAGCTGCAACTTCACATGGTACCAAGTGAAGCAAATTTGAAGTCAGTTCTTCAAAAAGTGGAAATACTATATTTTCTCAAGAAAATACTGCTTAGACTATATTAACATGAGAAGAATGCTTTCCTTAGCCTTGAAGTTGAAAGTACCTGAACAAAACCACCCCTCCAGATATATGATGCAATCAATTTTAGCCCACACTATTCATTTGTCAAAATTATGAACAGCTGAAAGCAGATTTTTTTTATAATAGAAAAATGTTACACAAGCCAATGCAAAATAAGTTGTTGATCTTTTTTTTTTTTTTTTCACTTTTTGTATCTCACCTGAAATTTGTGGCTTTTTCTTTCTTCATTACATTTCTCCAAGCTTAACTGGAAGTTCTAAATGTTGGGGGAGATAAATCTGCTAAAGTATTTCCTCTTCCCAGTCTGTTGGATTGTGGAATATGGGGTAGTTAGCCTTTCACCATGGCAAGTTTTGCATGTCCCGAATAGTAGGAGTTTTCTGCATCAAAGATGCAGAACCAAGGCCTCAGAGTACTTTGAGGCTGATGATTTACCTGTATATGGTTTTGAATCTTCTGTAACAATAAATCACATATTCTTTACTCTGATGGAAACCATTCAAACAGGACTGGATGATTATATAATTATCTGAGAAGGAAGATTATTGACATTCCATAAAGCTCCAAAATATTCACTTTAGCCCTTGAATAGTGGAAGTTAGTATCATATTTTAGCTGAAAGGGGCCTCCAGAGATCTAGTCTGATATTTTGCTCAAAGCAGGGCTAAGTTAGGTCAGATTGCTCAGGTCCTGTCTGGCTGACTGCTGAATGTCTTTAAGAATGAAAATTTCCTGACTTCTCTAGGTCCCTGTTGCAGTGCATCACCCACTTGCGGTGAACTTTTTTCCTTCCTGTAAGTCTTGATGGCAATTTCATGGAATCATAGAATGATTTGGGTTGGAAAGCACCTTAAAGCTCATCTAGTTCCAAGCCTCTTGCCATGAGCAGGGACATATTCTACTAGACCACAGAATCCGTAGGGTCCTCTTCAGAATTGCCCTAATGAACTTCAAACTGTAACTGCTTTCGTCTGCTGTTTCTTGTGTTAATGAGAATCATTACATTTTGGATGGTGTTTCTACTGAACATGGATGTCTTTGAGGATGTTGCCTATTGTACCCCTTGTATTAAGGCTCAGAATTGTGTTGAATCCACTGAATTGTAACAGCTGGTGCCATATGAAATACCGTGTTTTGTTTGGTAGGGTTACGTGTGTGATACAGGGATAAAGCTGAATTCTGACCACTCTGAAGGGACTCTTGTGACTGAATTTCTGATGGAGCACTCAGTTTAGAAAAATAGATATAATATATTGGAACTTTTCTGATTTTCTGCTACAAAAATAGTAATCAAATATCTTATTTTGGATCAGCTTACCTCAGTTATATTTTTTTAATGGGACTTGAACAGCTTATTTCTTATATACTTGGAGATCAAGAAAACTGAATTTACCAACCTTTTACTGTATAAGAGATGCACTACGGGGTTAACTGTCACTTGCTATGAAACTAAGAAGACATTGTCTCCTACTGAGTCATTTCAACTACAGAAGTAGGAAGCTGACATATAAATCAAAATGCAACTTTAAACTACTGTTAGCCAGCAGTAGTCTTTTAAGGCAACAGACAAATGAGGCAATGCAGTTCCATACTGATCTCTGTCTTGAAGGAACTATTTTTGATGCCTTCAAGAAAACAAAACCATTTTGGTTCCACAGATTTTGAAATTACTCGTGTTAATAAAAAACATTCTGTAATAACATCTTTATAAATACAACTATTACATTGTCTGTCTGGAAAAAAAAAAAAAAAGAAAAACAAAAACACAAACGAGAAGTTCTCATTTTCTGAATCAAAACCGCGGGCTGATAAGTCATGCTTCTTTGTTAGTAAAAAAATCAGATCTTATTCATCCTTTAAAAATACATTAGTTGGTGTTCACAAATAAGCAAGCATGTATAACTGTTGAATGGTCATGTTATTTGGGACCCAAAACTTTCGATTTCCTACATAACATTACTGAAATTCTACAGTTTTTAGATATTAGTTACAGTACATACTATTTTTCACAGCTATTTTGTTATACTACGCTTTTTATAGCATATTGGGCTATACTCTTGGACTGGTTGCACTGTGCTGTGGGGGTGATGCAAAATTCTCTCAAGCATAAAGAACAGGAGTGTGTGTGATGGTGGCTGTCACAACTGTTGGTAACGGTGCATCCTGAGAAAAATTCAACTATTTAAACCTTGACCCCTGAGATTTGCTTCTTGTGGATTTGTATAGCATACATCTGTTGTATAGTATAAATCATCTGATCAGAGTACTATACATTTCTGATTTTCTCTAAGCATAGTCCATGCAAACAAACAAACAAAAACCTCTTTAAAAACCCCTCTTTTGGTGCTTATGCTTTTTGAATTTTATCTAACACCAGTAAGAATCAAATGGCATTCTGCATTGAAGTGCCAGCAGGGAATATGAATAAAAGTTCTAATCTAAATAGAATCTATGTAAGGGTAATTTCTAATTTTTATAGGAATGTTAAAATGAAGAAGTCAAGTTCTGTATTTGCAGCATTTCTTGACAGATAGTGATGCTGTAAATTATACAGCTGTTCTTCCCCAGTATGGATTCTGTAGTACTCACAGCGATTTATAGGTCCAGGGTGCAGCTGCTGAAAGTCATTTATTCTCAGTGCTGTATTAAATCTATCATATACAAATGCATTAACATTCAGCACAGAGCTCAAGGGCTTATGGCTTTTTCTTTCTTACTCTGACTTGCTGTCCTTTAAGTGTTTGCAAGGTATGCAGAAAAGAATATAAAAAATCCTAAATTGGTGTAGAAGGGGGAAAAAAAATAAAAGTATTATCCATGATAAATACTTGAAATCAGCAGTTGACGTTGAACAGCAAAACCAAAAGCTACTATTAATATTTCTGAAATTGGTAATGCTAATAAGCTTGTTTTGATGGATTAGCACTTCAGTTCCATTTGCTTGAGCGCCAGTCTTTACATATGTCAGTTGTACGTGTCTTCATGTTACAGAAACTGAATAGTCCCTGCAATGTTTGAATTGTGTGCATCTTAAGAGAGAGTGTGAGGCAATGTCATTGATTTTCTTAATTCAACTTGGTTTAGTTTTGGATTTTTAAATTAGAAATAAAGAAATCTAGCTTATTTTAAATATTTGGGAAGCATTTATAACAAATGATTACAAATAGTTAAACTGTAACTGGAGTTTGACAGAAGAACTGGAGAAGGGCCATATTATTTGTTGAGTATATAATCTGTGACAAAATAGCAGTTGGAACAGGCTGCCTGATTTGAGTTGTGTACCTGTCTATTGTTGATGATTTCACATCTTTCACATTGAGATATTAAATCTGGGAAGATTTAATATGCTCTGTTCAAGACCAGGAGAAAACTGGTACCTAGGGGAATGTTGAGGTGATTTGTTGGAGAAAGAGATCCTGAACACTTGTGGCAGATGGAATACATTTAGATGTGATTATATGTATAAAAGGAAGGCTGAACCAGGACAAGTGAAATGTGAAAGAGCTGTTTGTTTGGTATCACAGTATGTTTGGGATTGGAAGGGACCTCGAAAGATCATCCAGTCCAATCCCCCTGCTGGAGCAGGAACACCTAGGTGAGGTCACACAGGAACATGTCCAGGCGGGTTTTGAATGTCTGTAGGGAAGGAGACTCCACAGCCTCCCTGGGCAGCCTGGTCCAGTGCTCCGTCACCCTCACTGAGAAGAAGTTTTTTCTCAAATTTAAGTGGAACCTCTTGTGTTCCAGCTTGATCCCATTATCCCTTGTCCTGCCATTGGTTGTCATCAAGAAGAGCCTGGCTCCATCCTCGTGGCACTCACTCTTTATATATTTATAAGCATCAATAAGGTCACCCCTCAGTCTCCTCTTCTCCAAACTAAAGAGACCCAGCTCCCTCAGCCTTTCTTCATGAGGAAGATGCTCCACTCCCTTCATCATCTTTGTTGCCCTACACTGGACCCTCTCCAGCAGTTCCCTGTCCTTCTTGAACTGAGGGGCCCAGAACTGGACACAATATTCCAGATGGGGTCTCACCAGGACGGAGTAGAGGAGAGGGAGGACCTCTCTCAACCTACTAACCACTCCCTCTGTAATACACCCGAGGATGCCATTGGCCTTCCTGGCCACAAGAGCACAGTGCTGGCTCATGGTCATCCTGTTGTCCACCAGGACCCCAGGTCCCTTTCCCCTACACTGCTCTCTAATATGTAATTTCCCAACCTATACTGGAACCTGGGGTTGTTCCTGCCCAGATGCAGGACTCTACACTTTCCCTTGTTAAATTTCATCAGGTTATTCCCTGCCCAACTCTCCAGCCTGTCCAGGTCCCGCTGGATGGCAGCACAGCCTTCTGGCGTGTCAGCCACTCCTCCCAGCTTAGTGTCATCAGCAAACTTGCTGATAGTACACTCAATTCCCTCATCCAAATTGTTAATGAATATATTGAATAATATGGGCCCCAGTACTGACCCTTGAGGCACTCCACTAGATACTGGCCTCCAACTGGACTCCGCACTATTGACCACCACTCTCTGGCTTCTCTCTTTAAGCCCGTTTGCAACCCACCTCACTACTCTATTGTCTAGACCACACCTCCTCAGCTTAACTGGGCGGATGCTGTGGGAGACTGTGTCAAAGGCTTTACTGAAGTCAAGGTAGACCACATCCACCGCTCTGCCATCATCCATCCACCTTGTTACGTTCTCATAAAAGGCTATGAGGTTGGTCAAGCATGACCTACCCTTGGTAAAGCCATGCTGACTGCCCCTAATAACCCTCTTATCCTTGATATGCTTTGAGATGGCACCAAGGATAAGCTGTTCGATTACTTTCCCAGGGACAGAGGTGAGGCTGACCGGTCTATAATTACCCGGGTCCTCCTTCTTGCCCTTTTTGAAGACTGGAGTGACATTTGCTTTCCTCCAATCCTCGGGCACCTCTCCCGTTTCCCAAGACTTGGCAAAGATGATGGAGAGTGGTCCAGCAATGACTTCAGCCAGCTCCCTCAGTATCTGTGAAACTGTGTATCAGTCAAAATGCTAGTGGACCATGCATAACATGGTGTTCCACTACTAGTGTTTTTACTTAAGTCGTTTCTAAGTAGCCTAATACCACTAAGGCAGAGAATGAAATAAGTTTTCAATTTAATAAGTACCCAAAATCCCTTCTAATTTTAAAAATTCAGAAAAGAAGCAAGTAAAAATTAATCGCATATAGTATTATGAGAATTTAATAAAATTGCAGAAATAAGTAATTGTGGATAAAGTCATTCTGCCACATTTTTCAGTGATTCATCTTCCTTTGAAAAAATTCCAGGCCAAAATGTTTTCTGAAAGCTTTAACAGCTGTTTTCTTTGCATTGTACTATGTATGAGTATTGATACTTTATATTTTCCATACCTCTGAAATAACTACAGTATGAAAAATCTTTTATTGAGTCTTGCTCAATGTGTTTTACTTTGTTTTTTGTATGAATGTTTACAGAATAGTTTTAACCTTACCATTTCTCAGAAATGCTATTTTTCAGGTGTCTTTACTCCTATGAAGAAGTTAGGTCCTGCTTTGGGATATCTTCTGAACTTCCTGCTGCTTCTGCAAGCTCCATGTTCTGCATTGTTTGCCTTGTATTACTTTCCTTAGTTAGATGTGTATGTGCAACTTCCTTGTCTACTGAAAACTGTGATAAGTTGCTTTAATATTAAACTTTAAATTATAAATTGTCTTGACTACCAGAAATATGTGTTGATCTCAGAGCTCTTTTCTTTCAAGGATGGATGTTAACCAGCAGATTGTTTAGCTCGAAGTGTAAGATGGAGTTTTTAACATCATGGGTCAAGCCAACACTAACTGATACAAGGCACTTCTCAAATAAACAGTTAACACCTACCACCTCTTTAGCTTTTTGGAAAGAAATTATCTCTCAGTCACTTTAAGAACTAAGCACTGAAAACAAAGCAACTTTAGACAGGGAAAGAAAATGATGCCATGAAAATACTGAAATTCTGAACATTTTAAACTATATTTGACAGCAGCATAAAGATAAGGTGTTCCTTAGGTGGAAGTGTTAACAAAGAATGTGCTGCTTTATTAATTTTTTTCTTTACAAAGAATAAATCACTGCTTTACTCATTAAATTAAGGAAGAGGACTGTAGACCGCTGCTGCCTTACTTTTGGGTGCTTCTACACTGGCCGTCCTGTTTCTCAAGTGCTTGGCATCAACTGAGGTTGGTGTTTCACTGACTCCTTTCCGTCCGTTGTTTCTCCATCCTAATCTTCCTTACGGTTTTCACTCTCACTCTTTTGTGTTGTATCTCCCGTTTTCCTCTCTTTAAATTAATCTCTGTTTCTGCTGTGTTTCTCTCCACATCTTCATTAGTCATCTCCTTCTCTTCAAGATGCGATAAGACCTTCTGGAGGTTCCTAACTTCAGAGCCTTCTGCCTGATGAATGTTTACTGCTCTAGTTCCACGCAAGCTCATTCCTGACAAATGTGGCCATAAATGTAGTAGGAGAAAAACCTTTGTGAGCTAATATATTAAGTGGTGTATGTTTGCAGAAAAAGGATTGCTGCACTTAAAGAAAAATTCTTACGTTATTTCTTACAGGGAAAAATTACTTTGCTAACTTTCAAAATGACCTACTTCATCTAAGAGACTGATAGTTAACAGAGCAGGATATTAGAAGTGTGGGGACCAAATCCTGAAATAATGGATAGAGAAGTGACAGCAAGGTGTTGCTCTGTCATCTGTAACTGGGCTAGAAGTTGCTGAAGCATGAGCAACACAGAATATTCTGCAATAGTTGCAATCTGGTGCAACAAAGTCATCAAAAGAAACTGCATCTTCCCTAGCTGAACAGCAAATTCTGGAAAACATTTGTAAATTGAAAACGCTGGTATATTAAACAGTCATGGGCAATTTTTGATACTTTGTATAAGATAGCTTTGCTCTTCTGCAGTATTATATATCAGTTTGAGTATGGTTGATAGTAAATAGGTGTAGATAGAGAGAGAAGGCTTCACTTCTACTGGCAACCTCAGTCCCGTAAATGTTTCATGCTTGCTCTAAGTTGACTGGAAGTTATGGTTTGATAAAGACAGTGCGGAGCCTTCCTGGAGGCAGAGGGTATCACTCAGGGCTTAGTCCTTCACGCCTTGTATATTCATGTGTAAGGCTCATGCAAAGAAACTCTGCCTACAGTTTATAGCCATACAGAGTGTGTACGTATATAGATATATTTATATACACACACACACACACATATATGGTGTGTGTGTATATTTATGGTGTATACACACTGTAGTGTAGTGTAGCATGAGACACTAAGAACTGCTGCTGACTTCTGAAGTTAGCTTGGAATGCCTGACCATCAAACACAGAACTGTTGCTGCTTTGTAAAGATAAGTTTCTGGTTTTGTCTCCAGACCTCCTTTGTCTATAAGATATATCTTTGTAAATGGTTTACTTCTGTGATGCCTGCAAATGCTGCTGTCAGTGTTTCAGTGTTGTGTGTCTATTAAAGAACAGAAATTAGAAAGGAGAAATTTTTATGTTTCTGGGGTGTAGTAGTATTGGTTTATTTAATCTACCTGTTTGGACTGGAACAACCTCTGGAAACAAATGTATATAAAACAAAACAAACACAACCCAAAATACAAACAGACTGGCTTTGGAATAGATGCTTTCTCTATGAAGGAGCAGATGAAATTTTTGATAAGAATTTCCAGTGAGTTTCCATTTCTATGGCACTTGAAGATGTAATAATTTGCTTTCTGGAGTACTTAAATCCAGCAGTGACTGGTGAAGGTAATGGTGGGATTTTGATTCACTCAATGAGAAATGAACAAAGGAGTGTTTAAGCAAATTCCTTTGATTCAGTGCTGTTCTGAATTTACTGGCGTACCTTTCCAGTGGTGTTTGACTTGCTGTGAATGCTTGTAACATGAACTTTTATGGTCAGTGTAATACAGCTCTTTGATCTAGCAATGTTTTGCTTGTGCCAACAAAAGCATTATTCTAAGTGAGATCTTTTTCCTAGTGTGTGTTTGTGTCTGTCTTCTGTAGAGTTACAAACACTTGTGTAAGGTAGTCATTTTAGACGTATAGTTCAAAGTTTGATGTGGAGGAAAGGAGGAAAGGTTGTGCTGTTCGACTTCTCTGAACTTAGCATTTTGTAGAGTAGGCAGGGTCAACTTTATGATGGAGTTTATGACAGGTGATCCCTGCTGATGGTGAGTGCTTTTCTGTTTAGAACAAGGTATTGTGGGGGTTCAGCGAGGGCTGGCAGCTCTGGGAGGCGGGAGCCTCTCCAGCTAGGGCCCTGAACCCTGCGTCAGTGTGAGCTGGGCATGCCAGATGTTGGAAACCGGCTTCAACCAGGACTCTGGATAATCGGGAAAGTTTGTGGTGATGAGACAGGTCGGAAGCATCTGGGAAGTTGGTCTGTGGGTGAGGGCGGGACCTGGTGAGGGTAAGCAGTGTGAGACAGCCTAGTGACTGCTCAGAAGCACCATTGTGACAGGACAGGGCTGAGCTCAGGTCAGTCTGTGTGCTGAGGCCTGGAAGGGAGGCAGCTGTGGCCGAGCTGGTGCCTGGCACTCCTGCGACATAGCTCAGAGAGGGGGCTGAGTGTCCCTGGCTGAGCTGAACCAGGGCTCCGGGACAAGGAGTGGATGGATCTGGGCCCTGGCGGCGCTCACAGGGCCGTGGCAGGTATAAGCCTTTAAAACTTGTGTGAAAGTAGTATCTTTGAAGAACTGACACAGCTGAAGAGCAATGTGGCAGTGAGTATCAACCCCAGATCTTTTTCACTTTCTTGTCTGGGAGATATTTTCCTTCCACTGAATGACTACACAGTACTTAGGAAGTTTGTAAACTTGGGTCTTGCCCAATAAACAGTGCCTGAGTGCACTGGGAAAAGGTTGAATTTTGTCATTGTCTTTGATTCACCAAATACACGTAATTTGGCAGTCACTTTTGACTGAAAGCTAAACACTAATGTCAAAGTTTAAACTGTGATAAAAAGTAATGCTTTTGTCCCCCAGCCCTATAGTAATAGGAAATGATGAGGATTTGTATATCTGTGTTCTTCTTGGAGACAGAACTCAGTTCAATGGCACTTGTGTCTACAAAGAGTGAGCTAAAGCACTCCAGTGCACTTCATTCGAAGTTGCCTTTGTGAACCTTGTATTGACTGCGGCCAGTGCAAAATACGGCACTGTGGTTTATACCCACAGTGATGCTTGGATCCCAGGAGCTGTGAACAAGAGCTGGCTTCCTGGTGTATTGTGCTGTCAAACCTTAAATATCTTAAGTGTCATAAAGAACAGGTTTTCTTATTGAAGTAGTGCAACAGAAGCTTAACTGTGAAGATAGTTTTCAAGCTTTCCATTCAAAGTGGTCTTGTCCATTGACCATGTCTGGCTGGAACTATGCACAGCTGGATACCTTTGACTATCCATTCTTTTTTCATTCTTATCAGGGCCAACCAGGTATGGGGAAGACATAATAGTACATCCCAGGGGGGCTAAGACAGCAGCCTGGGAAAGTATACTATACTATACTGGGCCTCTTAGATTGGCAGTGACTTGATGCAGGATTATCTTTGATCTAAACTGGTCTTATATGACCTATCTAGAGCTCAGTTGCTGATTTAGTGTGGAAAAAATAAATCCCAGATCAGTGAAAATAGTCCACTAGTCTAAAAAGAAGTTTAAATAAGAGGAAAGTGGTAAACTGTGAAGAAAAAGGAAAATATGGTAATGCTCAGTAATGGAGCTGAATGAACTACAAATGCTCAGATATTAAGGTATGAAGAGAGTAATAGTAAGAACTTGTTTGGGAAATTTCCTCTCCGTAGTTCTGTTTGTCTTCTACCTCTGTGCAAGTGGAAGGTGATCCATCCATACTTACAATAATCTCAAAAAATATGTAACAAAACCCATGGTCATAGTATGTGTTTTCCTGTTCCTTTTGTTCGGGTGCCATGTTTTACAGATATTCCAATCCTCTACACATACTTTTCCCTGTTTGGTTCTTTTGAAGCTTGAGAAACATATCTTGTTGCATTCTGTGTCAAAGTTAATGTAGTGTATTTGGGCAAGGGTCAGTACAGGCAGAGTTTGAGTCCAATGTTGAGTGCAGCCAGATTTGATACACTGAATGCTCAGACCTTTAAAAGTCTACGGTCTTAGTTTGGAACTTATCTGAAAGTGTGCAAGTCATTCAAATTCAGCACAGTGCCTGTCAACATGCTCAGAACTGTGATGGTTTGATAGTTCACGGGAGAATGTTAACACTCGGCTTGTAGTTCTCAAGTGATATGTTCTGTCAAAGGATAACTCAAAAGAAACTGTATGCTGTCTGTCTTGCTTTCTTGTGTTTCTTAGTGGTGTGTTCTCTTTGACAAGTAAAAAAAGGAATCAGATGGTTTCTGTATTTTTCTCTCCACTGGAAAAAGTTTATCGACTATGAGTTAACAATCTGTTTGTAGAGACTAACTTTCTTCTTCAGAGAACTAGTTACATTATTCTGATAATCCACATATGCAAATATTTGATAGAGAAATCACTGAATTGTAGGGTTTTTTGACCTGTTTCGCAGAAGATCAGACTATGATTATTAGACATCTCTTCCTGTTCACATGAAAAAATCTTGAGGAATTAATTCTTCATCAAGGTGGAAAAGAACAGCAGCCTTGCAGCTTTTGAGGCTATCCAAGGCTCACAACTGAACAACAAAAGTAGTGATGAATTTCATGGGTCTAAGGATTAATTTTTTTTAAAAGGTTATTTAATAAAAGTGAGGCTCTTCATAGGTGAATTTACCAATACCATGATTCTGAAACTCTACACAACGTTGTATGAAACCAAACATTCTGTATTTCAAAACCAATAACACATGAATGTTTTGGACTGTTTCTAGATGCCCTGTTATTGACTTGCTGTGACTGGCTTTGTGCTACTGGATTGCCAGTTTGGGATTTCTTATGAACACCTCATTCCTGGTTAGACAGTGCTGTTTTAGAGGGGAAAAGTAATTTGGAAGGACTTTTTGAGTTCATTTGTGTATGATGCAGCAAAATAAGAAGTAGCTAAGAATAGCAGCCAGCTGGACTAAAGTGTTGTATTGACTTGCTGTTGTATGTCCCTGTCTGTAGCTTCCTGCAGCCCAGAAGAAAGGAGGGCATTCTGTTGTCTTTTCATTTATTTGTAGGAAACGTAGATTCACTAATCAGTGCAAGAGTCTGTGTTCAAAAATAAATAACATTTTTTTGCTGGGAGTTCACTGGATAAATTGCAGATGCTTTGCCAAGGTTGGAGGTGCGTTAGTATTTGGATTTGAGCACACTGGGCAATGAAGTCATTCCTGCACAGAGGTGATTCATTGATATATTGGGTCATAGTATTTATTTTTCGTTTTTTGGATGGTGGTTCTTTACTGTGTCCCTGAGATTTCCAAGTTAGCTTGAGGAAGTAAGATGCAGTCCTATGTTTGAAGTATCTCTTGCAGTAAATGGGATTTTAAAAGCATAGAACTGGTTCATTCAATATTGCATGCTCTTTTCTTCAACTATAAACTTATAAACTTTATGCAGTGAGAAGTGGATACTAGGATGCTTTTGTAAATAATGCATATGCAGCCTGATGCAAGGCAAAGTAAAATAATTAGAAAGATTTCAGCTTCCTTTAGAGCAGGCTGAGAGCAGCTTTGTACGCATTTTGCTGTTCATTCTGCGTTGAGCCTCTTACGCTGTTTGAAGCTGGTGCCACAGGCTTTTGTTTTTCTGATATGCTGTTTTCTCTTCCTTTTTAATTTTTCCCCTGAATTTAACTCTCTCACGCAAGCCATTTTGCAGATACCTACCAGTTTTTCTCCAAAGGTAGAAGATGCAAAAAGAGAGTAGGGAGGACGTCTGGAGTAAAATAGGATGGATGCAACAGGAGGTTCCTTACAATCCTGATGCTGACTGTATGATTGCATCCAAGTCCATAACTTGCAGCTGTCCGAATAACAGCTCCTGTGCTTGATTCCTAGAAACAGTTAAACCTGACTTGGTAACTCTGTGAAGCTGTGCTCTCCTTGTTTGGACTGGCAGGAGCCAGGGTTCTAAAAGATCTGTGTGGAGAAGGGAGAAATGTGATGAGTGTGGTAAGCTCCCTGAGTGCTATAAGTGCGTACATAGCAGGAAGGGAGGAGAAACAGGCAGTGGCACTTCAGAGGTGACTTCTCATCAGCACCTTCTTCATTTCCAAACCTTCCATGCGTCCCGTTTCCCAGGAGCACGGGGCTCCATCCCTGACCTGCTCTTCCTTTCTGCAGGGTGTTCCAGATATACGCTGGTGGGACAGGGAAGCAAGCACAGGGAACTTGTTTAAATGCAGCGATCACAGAATTTCTTGCTTAATCCTGTCTGCACGTCTCTCTTTCTCTATTGCTCTATTTCGCTAAGAAAAACATGTCTGGGAGGAAAGACAGCTGATTTCCAGGCCAGTTTTCTCTTAGGAAAACTGCTTAAAACCAAATAAACTGTGGACAGTTCAAGGTGCTGGTAATAAGGCACAATAAAAATTGGAGTTGTTTTACACAGACTTTGTTTGTTTCTCATGAGGTAAAGATGATTCAATTGTAAGTACTGTTGTAGCCCATTTTCACAATTTTTGACAAATTTAACTTGATGTTTCCTTAAACAGAGTAAAGATAGAAAAAAAATTGTTTATACATTACTTGTCAGTTTTGAAGTGCTTTTGGCAATAAACTGCATGTTCTTTTGCTGACAGGATTTGAAATCTAGCAATCAGCGAGATGAAATTGCTGCAGCACGTGCATCCCTGAAGGAGAATTCTTCTCTCCTACATTCAATATGTTCAGCTTGTTTGGAACATTCAGATGTTGCGTCCCTTACAGCCAGCAAGGATTCAATTTGCAATGAAATACAGAATGCTCTCAATGTAATTTCTAATGCTTCCCAAGGAGTTGGAAATAAAATGGCACAACCTACATCTCACACAGCTACTCTTGGAAGTGCCCTTGATGAGCTTGAGGTATGTAAACCTGTGGAACTGCAACATTCTTAGAAAAAAGTTCATTTCACTCTTTTAAAAAAAAAAAATTAGCTATTGGTATCATATCTGATGAACCTAAAGACACTAGAAACTGATACTCTGCTTAGTCATAGTCTAAATAGTATCACTCTAAGTTATTTAATTGGGAGCTATCACTTCCTTCAAAAGAGTCTGGAATTTAGTCGTCATGTACGCTCAATATTTGGCTTCCTTCATACAGCAGGCAAGAATTAGTTCCAACTGTGTCACTGATGGTGGAAACAGACACATCCTTAAGTAAGTGGGAAGAACCTCTGAGTTTAGTTTGCAAATAGCAGTGATTATCATATGATGGTGATCGCTGCTACCTTGACTGCATTTGAACTAATACAATGTGAAATGAAGTCCTTTACTCCAAAGCTTGTCATTGAGATCGTTAGGTGATTCATATAGTTGAAGGATTTAAAAACCTAATTATTTTTTCTGCTTATCATTAAATAAAGAGACATAACCAATACATATTGCCAGATTGTGCATTTCCACTTCCATTGTTTAGCCAAAGGCTTTGAGAAGGTCAGTTTTTTTCTCTACTACTGACCTGATCCTAACCTTTTGTATGGAGTTTTCCCTTTTTCTCATGGCTGCTCTGGTTCTTACCAGTGTTATTTTCCATTGCTCTGCCAAAAGTGATAAAAGGACTCCTGAGATGAGGTTACAGACCACGTTCCTCATCTGGTCTAGACCTAGATCAACAAAAGGAATGAAAGTTTCTAAACACATTTACAAATATGGGTCTTTTTGGTTGTGGTTTCTCAGAGTTACCAGATCTCAACCTCAGAACTCCAGTATTGTTGATACATTGTCAGGAGAATCAATGTTGTGACTCACGGTAATAGATTTTGTCTAAAATTTTCAGTGAAAGCGTAGATAAATACATCGACATCCATATATGACACAAATCTTGTAGTGGCAGTTTATTGATCAAAGCAGACCTCTCAGTCATGCTCAAAGTGGAATTTTTTCCCCGCAAGGAACAGGCTACAATTGCAAGTTACAGGTGATCCTTCTTTGCTTCTCACACCGGGTTTTAAAATTACGGTTTCTAATCTCTTTTCTTCATAAATTAAAGAGAAACATTTAAGAGTAATACTGATTTTTTACAATGGAACTCTGAATGACAAATTATATACTTTAAATGGACTCTATTATTTACATGTTTTACTTACAAACTGTTTAAATGAAATTTGGCAAAAGGATTGCATCTTCTGACTGTAGATGAATTCATCTTGCCTGCAGGTGAGCAGGACCATGTTAATGATTTTTTTAAAAAAATGTAATTAAATTTATTATTGTTATAAGAGTTATGGTAATCACAAAATGGAAAAAAATCTCCTCTGGATTGAATTTGGTTTTACTTGGAAACATAAGCACATACGAGTCTGACTGTTGTAAAAATCCACTTGTTTGTGGAGTTTTCAATATGGTTTTACCTAGGTAACACAAATGGGAATTGAAACTGTGTGACTTAGATAAAGCACAATTTATAAAGCATTTAACTTCTTAAAATGATTTTGTGAATTAGATGGTTTCACTTTTCTTTCTTTACAGGAAGTTCTTTTGGCTAACGACCTGAAATAGCCTTTGCTCTATCTCCCTGTTGCAAATACACTTCCGTGGAATAGATTGATGTAGTAAATAGTCTGTTGGGAACAAATCTCGTTAAACGTTTATAGTGTTTATATCATGGAGCTTACTCAACGATCTATTACAGTATTTAGATGTCTTGCTATGCTAGTCGTCCTTTGCCAGTGCTGGCAGTGTGAAAGCTATTACAGATTTATAAGTAAATTAGAGGAGTTAACTCTTAAATCAGTAGATTCTCAAGAATTCCTCTTAAAGGCTCCATATAACTACCATGTCATTCTTAAATAACCCAAAAATTGCAATTAAGTTTGTAACATTGCATATTAAGATCTGTGTTAAAAATGTGTAGGTGCAGCTTATCTAAGGCTTTTCACTGATCTTTCATCTTCTGAATGTGAAGAGATTTCTCACAAAATGATACAGGTCTTGAATGCCTCACTCTGTTAGCGTGTCCATCTGATACATGGTCCTTTACTGCCCATGGCTACCTGGCAGAGCAATTACTTATGAAATGTCAAAATACTGAAATCAATTCAAAATGTCAGGAAATAGAACCAGGTTTCTGGATACCCATGAGCGCTCCTTTTTATGGATCAGAAGACCAATGAGGGAGAAAACAGTTGTTTAATAATTCTGTTTTCAGTGCTTGCTTGTATTGAAGAACTTGGGTAGCTAACCACTCTTTAGCTCTGTTAAAACAAACATGCAAAATTGCTGATCGCATATCTGGTGTCTTCTGATTGGCTGGAAATTGGATTGTCTTTTCTGCGCAGATGTACTGATCATAAATATTTGATGAAATTGCTTGAAGAATTTGATCTGTGGACAGAATCTTAAATCGTATTTTCCTGGTTATTATTGCCTTTTTTTTTTTTTTTTAAATTCAGAGCTAAACTGTAGTAGATTTTTGCCAGCGCTATTTGTCCATCTTTGCATCAGCTTTCTACAAACTGTCTCCCAAAGGAAAACGTTGCTACTCCTGTTTCATCTGAGATCTGAAGGCAGTCGTTTTACTAGCTAAATGACTAATTGGCTGTAGCCTTCAAATATGTCTTAGTATTCCATAATCAGTGAAGCTGTTTCTTTCTGTAGTAACACAAATATTCTACTTGGCAGATGTGTTTTACATTATGGTGGACATTGTATGAATGGACTAGTGTTGAGGGTACTTAAGGCGTAGGAACGCAATAGCGAAGTTGCTGCTCAAGTGAATAGTGCCTAAGTGGCACAACTCCAGCAGAGGTGAGGTAGCACAGAACACATGAGGGAGACAGAATTTCAAATCTCTAACACAAATAAATCTGTCTCCCATGTCAAATAGGAAGTAGTTAAGAGATAAAAATAAGGTTAATATGTTGCTTTTATGGATATACAAATAACTATGTTTTTCATCTTCAAAATATTTAATCTCTTTCCCTCCTGCTTGCACATAAACTCCTTTTCAGTTTATTTTGTGCTTCTGGATATGTAAACATTGGTTTGAGAAAATGCAGGAACTTGGAAATATGTAGTTAATACTTTAATCCAAGGTAACATCTGCTGATTGCACATAAACACCTGACATAGACCCCTTAACCATTTTAATGGTCTGTCCTGTCAC
Organism: Patagioenas fasciata; assembly: GCF_037038585.1. Lineage (NCBI taxonomy): Eukaryota > Metazoa > Chordata > Aves > Columbiformes > Columbidae > Patagioenas > Patagioenas fasciata. The sequence continues at coordinate 9,306,575 of NC_092527.1, forward strand.
TTGCTGAAACAAGTTCATAAACTTAGTTTTAGACTTTGGTTAGTCTCTCAGAGTAGAAAACAGAAAATTGCACTAGCAGTATCACCGGCCTGATTTTTTGGTGATATTCTGCACTGCTGTGAAAATCCCAAAATTCAACACAGAAAAGGCAGGGACAGACAGAAATTCACTAGTACCATTTCTTTCTAGTCATTGTGGAAATTTGAAGACTAAACTTCTAGTCCTAGTTTTTGGTACAAAGCATAACATAATCCTAGAACTTTAGGCCTCAGAAGGCCTTACAGAGGTCGTTTAGGAAGGTTCATTGTCTACTGATTTTATGTGTGTTAATAGGTAGTAAGTATGGGGCTGAATTGCTGAGGGTGCCTAAGTAGCTAGAATGCTTCTAGATGAGGTGGGGGACTTCAGGGCAGTGGAACTAGTGGAGGCAGAATGTTTAGAAACGTACACTGATCCTGCAAGCTGGGAAATACAACCTTCTGTTTGAATGACACAGTAATGCAGAAAGAGCCTGCACTGGTTTCCTTGGGAAATATTCAAATTATCAAGTCTGATTTTTCTCTATTTCTGCTGGAGAATCTCCCAGCTGTCTCAAAACAATTCTTGTGTATTTCAGAAAAGATGGGATGCTTCAACATATAAAAATGTCTTTCTTTCTCTGAATTATACCTAACATGTAGGATAATGTTAATAATAACCAACAAGAAAATCTCAAGGTCACTGAAGTCCCCTGTCCTAGGTGTTTAAGCTTTTATCTTACTACCTTTATCTCACTACTCTTAGAATTGCCTGAGCTAGACAGTACCTGAAATTGTGATATTAAATCTAAATTGAAAAAATAATTAAAATTCTCCAGCTTAAAAGTAGTCTGATAAGCACTGGTAAGTTCCGGTGTACCTGACCTGAGTTGCACTTGAGGGTATATGGCATAGTTTTCTTGTTTAATATTTCTTCTGAAAGCGTGGAATCACATATAGATGTAACAGGTGAATGGATTTATGTAGAATATAGACTTGGTGATCTGGACCATAGTAGCACTGTTTCAGATGTTCAGTTAAATTAAAAACTGCTAGTTTGAATTTATTTAAATGCTGAAGTTTGTATACACTTACTTTCATATTTCATGAAAACATCACTTCTCATTTTCTTTCTCTTCAGAATATTTGCTTGACACACAGATGTAATTAGTTTTATCATGGCAAAACAGTTATCTGATTTTGTCTGCTTTCTGGCTAGTGAAAAGCAAGAGGCCACATATCTGTGTCCTTTGAAAAAACAGTTGTTGAACAAAAGCTACTATTTTGATCTTTGCCTGTATTCAGCCTGCTAAAGGTAGCAGCAGTGACTTTCTGCCACAGTGTGGGATTGTATTAAACTACAAATCTGCAGAACTAGACTGCTCATGTATCTGATTTAACATTCTTAGCTGTCATCTAGCACTGCTGTTTTTGTTTTAAATCCTGAGGTCCTCCTGGTCTCTAGAAGTCTAAATTTTGGGGATGCTGAACTCTTCTTTCAGACAAAGCTGAGATTCTGCTCTGAGATACTTAGGTAAAATAGGGAATATTACTGAGAAGTAAACTTATACACTGCGGATGTCATAGTTGTACATAGACATTGTTAGCTTAGTATAAAACATCTTAAGAATTTACAAGATAAATATGCAAGACAGACACACTGTATGAGAGGATGAGGAAGACAGATAATCCTCAAGAAGTACAGACAGAAACAGGAAAGAGTTTGAAAGAAGAAATACCTTTTTTTACAAGCACAGCAACAAGACATGAAGAGGAGAAACAATGCTGGCTGAGAACTTGGGAAGGTGCCACACAGTTGACTCTTTTAAGACATACCCTGTGTGTTACCATGAACTTGGCAGTCTGGGCCTCAGTTCTTTGCTTTGAAAATGGGGTTGATAGTTTTTCATTGTAGAGTAGGGCGTTGTGACAATTGATTGACCAAATGGATACTGCAGTGATAAGAATGTGTGCATGTTTATGAAGGCAGGCAAATAGCCTTTCTGTTGTAGAAATGCCAGATACAGGTGTAGGAGAGGTTGAAACTGAGGATGACAATCTTAAATCTCAGACAGCAAAAGTAAGAAACAAGAGGAAGGAGTCAAAGACAAGGCAGTTGTAGTCAGAAGATGTCAACATGGCCTGCAGGTAGATGTGATCCTGTTCTACTTGTGCTGTGAGGTGCTTAAGTGTGAACCAGCTCTGGCAGGAAAGCTCTATTGCCATCTTAGTACTGGGTCTAGGTCAGTAGGATTTGCTAACTTAGATAGAGATTTGTCTGCAAATGACCCGTATGCATAGCCCAAGAACAGAAAACAGAATCTACCACAGTCAAAACTATCTTGGATCTTTCCAAGGGAAAGGGCTAGTTGCAAGTCAAGGAAACATAATGCCACTGTAGTTTGGGCATGTAAAAATTAAAGCAGCAACTTAATTGCGCTGAATTTTCTTACCTCTCCTCCTCATCTTTTCCAGAACTTAATTATCCTGGATCCTCTTGAAGTGAATGAAGAGAAAATAAGGCCATCACTAGAGAAACGTCTGGAAGCTATTATCAGTGGAGCAGCTTTGCTGGCCGATTCTTCCTGCACGCGTGATGTTCATCGAGAACGCATCATTGCTGAATGCAATGCTATACGCCAAGCTCTCCAAGACCTGCTTTCTGAATACATAAACAATGTAAGTAACCAGACTTTTTTCCTTTTTTTAATGCCTGTCTCAGGGCCTATTTTAGTGTATACTAGAATTTAACCTATAAGTAATGTAAATCAGAGTTTAACCTAAATTTCTCAACATGCTATTCAAAAGGTTGAAAGGAACATTTTCCTACATAAATCTAAGCAAAAGCTAGTTATGGATCTCCAGAAATCATAAGAATCATATCATACAGTCTGTGAAAAGTGCTGTATTACAGATACAATGTACGTGTCTTTGTTATTTTATGCTTATTGGAACTGTCACTAGTGCAGAACAGGCGTAATCCTTTATATGTTCACAGAAGTTTCTTTTAATTTCACTTCCTAGTTATCTCTTAAAATTTTAGGACAAGACCTTTAAAATGTGATCTCAGTTCCTGTAGCATGCAACAATTGAAATAATTTGTTAAAAGGTACAAGGCAAGGATTCTTTGATAAATCCAGAAATCTGATTGTTTGGCATGCTTATAGGCCAATTAATCTGTGAATTTTTGAAAAGGAATATAGTTTGTGTTTAAAAAATAACTATTAAAGAATGAATTTGGCACTTACGTCTGGCTGTTAAATGATAAAACAGTAGAGACTGATACTATTAATATGGGTACACAGTGTTAATATCATGCTTTTCCTCTGGAAACATTTTCTGTAGGCATACTGTTCTTATCTAAAGATACTTGATGATTCATCAAGCACACTGAGAGGATAATTGTATGATACAGCTATTTGTTTCTTTTTCTGGAAGCTGAAATTCCCTTCTGTTCTGTAAGTCATAGTAGTTAACCAAGTCCAAAGCTGTTCTAATGAGACTGTTTTCTTCGACTTATCCTGTTGTCATTAGGATAATGAAGCATAGGAACTAAGGTAATATGCGTATATCAGATGTTTTTTTCATTTCATACATATTGTACTTGTTGATATTTTCTTTTTATTTATCAAGGGCCCAAGAGTGGGTGGGATTTACAACTGATTTATTTAATTTTCTGTCAATTCAAGTTGCTCTTTCAGTCCCTATACCAGATAAAGATACTTTTGTATTTTTACTCCAAGTTTAGCTGCAATTTCTGTTGAATGCAACATAATTCTTCAGCCTGCCTGGTGGTGCTCTACACATGATTTAGCTATGTGAGATTTCTTTAGCTCTGATTGGCTTGGAACGTTATTTTCTTGTAGGCTATGTCTATTGCGATATTTGTCCTAGGGTGGATCAGGTTTGCTGTTAAATACCGGCAAATTTAATAAGACTTCAACCGGTAGTAGCCAGACCGTGTGAGATGATGCAGGTGTGTTGTATATGAATCCAAAAGATTGCTGTGAGATTGTTGCAAGAACCCATTAGGGGAATTCTACATCTTGCAGGAATAAAACTGCGTGATTGTAAGTCAAATGGTCTGAAATTCTTGGACTCTTGAAACAAAATTGTGATTATCTTTTCTATTTCAGAAATGGTTATGGTTTTAGGGTTACATAATGCAGACAAAGGGGAAAAGAAGAATACATATCCCAGTCCACTTACTTGAGGAAGTCAGGAAGCAGCTTTTAAAATATGGTAAAAGGAGGAAGTGTAACCTAATGTGCTGCATGACACAGTGTCTGCACAAGGTGGCAAAGCTGAGGAGGGAAGCAGAAAGGAAAAAATACAGAAGATTTAAAAGTATGAAGTGTTACTCTAGGGTTAAACAACAGGAGTCTGCTTATACAATTAATATTGATCTCAATGGAAAAACTCTCATCAAGGATAATTTATGGCTATAACGGGACTGGATTAAATAAGATTTTCAATGAGAAGATGATCATGTGTCAGTTACATTATTTCACAGCTCTAACTCACTGAAGAACAGATGACAGATTCAGCAGACAGTTCTGATTTATCACTGTATTCTGGGCTCTACTATTAATAATTTCATGAAGTTAGGACTTGAGCTATAAAAATTATGCCAGCCATTTGTTAACACAGTGCAGTTTAAGAACCAGGTCGTGATTCCCTTCCTCTCCTTGGGAACGTTGCTGTACTCCCCAAGCAAGCGCATTTTCTATGTAATACTTCACGTGAGTCTGTGCGTATGTTCGCATGGTATATTTGTGCCTAATGCCCAGAGTTTTCCTTGCTCACTCTCCACAAAGGATGTGCTTTTGGTCCTGTCTTCATCCTGGTGGTGGATGGTTTACAAAACAAAGCCTACCCACTGTCATTTCGGTTCTTTTCAGTCACACTCATGAGTTGTACTAGTCAGCTGCTTGGAAGATTTTTTTTTTTCTGGATATGCCTGTCATTTCTTGCTGTTATATTGGTTGCATTACCTTTTTTAAGCTTTCTATCTGAGTGTTGCTAGTGGGAGCTGCATTACTTCAGAGACACCCCACACAGTAAGTGCCACCTTCACAAATGCTTCGCGAGCAGCTGGTTTGCCAGAAAGCTCTGGAAGCTGCGCTGACACTGGGAGCCCCCAGTGCATCTCTAAAGCCCCTGGCTCTGGCTTGCCTGGGAAGTGTTCAGCTTTAACAGGATCCTTGCCAAAGACTTGAGTGCCTAAATTCTGCGTAAGTTCTGCGTCACCCACCTCTTTTGAAACTAACCCTCAGTGCTTACAGAAATTTGAAACAGTATAAGGAATATGGCTTTTGTGGTTCCTAAATTTGGTGTTATGTGTGATGTTTTGTGGTTTTTTTTTTTTTCCTCTCAATTATTCTAAGTCTTTAATAAGTCTTAAGGACATCAAGTGAATTCAAGGGCCTATTAGTGTTTGGTTACATTTTGAGTTTTTACTACAAGCTGAGAGAAACATCTTTTCAGCAGATACTGACTCTTATGTAGTGGCTGTTCATCACACAGGCTATATCACAATGAGGTGATGCAATGGAAAATCAAGCAAAATGTGCTCTACACTAATAAAGACACACTCTATCTCCAAGAAGCTTGAAGTTTTTCTGCTCACAAAGTAATTCAGACATATAGTAAATTGCAAACATATTTATTCTTCTGAAAGGCAGCAATTTTTCTTCCAGTATTTCAGAATTATTTGTGTACTATTGTTATCCTCTCTGAGTTCTACTTATAGACATATATTTTTAAGGGATGTATTTGCATTTCAGGACATCAAATAACAGGAATTACTATTGTGAGTTTGGATAGCTTATCAATGGCAGAATCATCCTATGCTTTGTGGATAATAATGTATTCGTAGGAGCAATCATTTTCTAGTAATAAGCACTTGTATTTTCCTAATGACAAGCTCTTGTCTCTGCTGATGCTTTAAAATGAAAACTTATTGAACACATTGGAGTGCAGCAATACTGGCTCCATGTTTCTTGAGTTCTCTAGCTGCTTTCACTCCCAGTCACAATAGGGATGTGCACTTATCTGGGTGATCGAAAGGGATAATAGAGTTGTGATTGAGTGTAGGTTAAAGTGGCTGCTGTGAGCAGCAATTAGGATGATTGCAGGTACTGCTTTCTCTGCCTTCAGTAAACAGGGATGGGATGTCTCAATGCTGATTCTGTACCCACCTGTGGATTTGAATAGAGATCACTGGCTAGATTGTTTAGACAAGACTGAAAGAAGGTTGTTAAAGAAAGGTCAGATATGCTTATGATATGATAGCTGCTTTCTTGAATTAAAGTTTCCTTACTTTTAAAATGTTGTTTCATCATATCTGAGCTTTATCAGTTTCTCAACTTATTCTGGATATCAATTGGATGTGTGCATGTGTATTTATATATACATATACATACACATACACGCACTGTTATGTATGCTGGGCCAGTACTATTTTTGCCTTGTCTGGTAGGTTGTGATTTCATTCTTTCTTGTTGTGGGTTTCAAAAACTTCTGTTTCTTAACTGAGTTTTTATGTTAAAATTACCTAAGGTTTTGGCTGAGCATGGCAGGGAGCAGAGCCAAGCCAGCCCTTCTCACACCTGCAGGAAGGAGACTAATGATACATTTTACCTTGAGATGGGATCAAGAAGTGGACTGAAATTGACTACATTGTATGTTGCTTTTTCCATGGGAGACATGGAACCTGACACACCAATGTGATGTTCACAGAGTTCGCTTTATTGTCGGACCGGGCTGGCTTTATAGCAAAGCTGCCCTGTCCACGTGCCTTACAACAATGTGATTGGTTGTAACTTGTGCTATACAATAACGTGATAGGCTGCATGTACTGTCCACGCGCTCTGCACGCATGTGTCTGGCGATTGCTCACTCATCCTTACCTTCTAATGGTGCTCCTTTAGTTTCTTTTGGCAGCCTGGCTTCACCTCTCAGCCAGGCTGGCGACAACCCCATCCCCCTGGGGCGGGGGGGGGGCGGGCTCTGCCACTACAATTGTACATATTGTACATGTCTAGGGCACTGATAATCAAGCCCTGACCACCTGTGTAGCCTCAGGGCAGGCCAAGCTGAGGCTGGCTATAAATCTCATCTGCTTTGCAGCAGAGAGCATTGGACCACTCCAGCAATGACACTGCAAAGGAGATGAAGTAGTTGGTGGCAGACGGTGGAGCACGTGTGTTGCATACTTGAATCTCACTGGGAATGCAGCTGCTGGAGCTTTATCTCCTTTGGGTTCCCTGAAGGTTCTCTGAAGCCTGTTGCTTCAACAGACCTTGTGTCCACAGCTTCTGGATATGGGACACGTTTGTATTTGAGGCATGTATAGATCAGAGCACATAAACTGAAATGCTGTGAGGATGAGAGCAGAGGAGATCCCTGGAAGCACGAGGATGCCTGAAACAGGGAGTCCTTTTTCTGGGGAAAAGATGTGTGGTACAGAACCCTCTGTAGATATGGGGAAGGTCCAACTGCAGGAAAGATGATATAGTGGATAGTTGGGACTTGTGCTGTTGTGTCTGTCTAGATTTCAAATTGTAATTGTTAATTTACTGAACACCTGAGCGCTGGAAATTCCAAACCAGAAAATGGGTGGAAAATGAGGAGTCTTTATTTATTGATGGCATGATTTTGGGCCTTACCCTTTCTCTCAACTCATAAATTTGAGTGCTGTGGAGTGCTAATGCCTTGCTTCACTCCTTTCTTGAGTGCTCTTCAACAGCTCAAGGTCTGACCCACCATCTCCATGTAGAGACTGCCTGTGATTAATAATGTTTTGTGTAGCATTTTATCACCACTCTTTTTTAGAGTGGAAGGACATGTAGATACCTCAAACATATAGATGCCTTAAACTTCATGTTACTTGTATTTTACGGTTTCCTGATGAAGACTTTTAACGATTCCCTGGATAGAGGGAAGACAAGACGCTTTGGTTTATCATCACAGTGGTGCAGTGTAGCTTGCATTTAAGCTACTTAATCTTGTTCTAAGCAGTAGATTTTTCATTTCAGTGCTCAGGGGGAACACTTTTAGTAGTCCTGGAAATGGCAAGAAATCTTCCAAAAGAGTTTTTTTCAGATTGAAGGAAACATTTTGTTCAGCTTGAAAAGGGACTGTTTCATATGTTTAATTTAAAGAATTGCCTCGCCGTCTTTGTTAGGTATTTGCATCTCTTGGGACTAGTGTCTCTTAATTATCCTTATGTTATAGCTGCAGAAAAATGGATGACTGATGGCTAATAATATGTATATGAAAAGACTGATACTCCATCAAAAGAAATTAGGGCCCAAATTGGTATCTCTTACCAGAGAAGATTCACATTGCATTAATCAAATAACCAAACCTGTGAAAAAGCTCCAGACACTTTTCATATCTCCCACAGCTCTTCATGGTAGAGCTTATGTTCTCCATTCCCGTAAGGCTTCACCTCACCTGTTCCTGTCAGCGGGGCTCGATGAGAACACAGGCTGCTTCAGAAAACATAGTGTTTGCCACTTGTAAACTTTCATTAATTTGGGGCTAATTTGCATTACATTTTGTAGTTGGGATATTCTGAACATTCTAATATGAATATGTTTTAATAGTATGCTGAAAATATATCTGGAATGTATAGTTTCCTTCGTGAATACATTTTTCATAAATACTTAAACCTTCTCATCTCAGTACCTGCCAGCTACTGTTTGTTCTTCTATAGAAAACTGCTATGGCAACGTGTTTTAAACATTTGTCAGAAGAGATCTTCTTGCTAGATATCAAAAGTATTACAACCAGTCCACAGATCATATATTGATACATGTCTAAATGTGTGTATTTTACCATTTTCACAGTGTTTGTCCTTTGTTGTTGTTGATGGTGAAACTGCTGGAAGGACATTACCAGTTCTGCTGAGGCATGTACATTTTCTTACAGAGCTCCAAAACACTGTTTGATAGCAGCTTCCTGTGAAATTGTCTGTGTGACTACATGATACTGTGAATCTGTAAAATTGATAATTCAACCCATTAATTAAAGAATCTAAGAGCTATAACTGAAGAAATGCATTTTCATATGCAGCTTTGTACCTTTATCTGTTTAGCTAGATGTGTCTCTAGTTTTCTCCATGTAATGAAAAGTATTCCAGACAATCATATATGACACAGCTGAAGATTACGGCAACTGTTTAGAGTTTTGTTAAATATGTTATTTGTTCAATAATATGCTTCGGTGTGACATCTAGGTGGCTGAGAACAGGGAACTGTTTGACTTGTCCATCTTGGTTACTTCCACTTTTTTCGCCAATGTGTATCGTGGCAGACTAGACTAACCAGGGAGTTTGAAGAAATGCCTTGTTAAAGTGTTCAAGAACAGAATAACTATTGGTTATTCATATAAGCGATTGAATCGAATGACTTTCCAAAATCCTTTTTTTGGTACTTCTGTGTAGGAAAATGAACAAATGGAGCTTGTATTCATGTCATTTTGTAACAAGAATGGATTCAAATGTTCTTGCTCTACTGTCCTCTTCATATTCAACTATTTTTAAAAACTGCTGTTCCAGAGAAGTTTGGAAGTTGGGTATAGCAAAATGTAAACTATCAACATTTCAATGTGTGATGTGTGGGTGGAAAGCGTCACTCAGGTTTTTCTGATTCAGGGTTTTTTTTAATGACTTTATCGAGCATTATGTTTTCAGAAAAAAAGATTTATTCCAGTAAAATTGGTGTGCCCATATGGCATGTTATACTGGCATTTATGCAGGAAAACATGTCATTTTCATAATTCGGTTGTTGACATTGGCTGAGTACTTAGTTCAGTTGACTTTGAACACTCTTATGATGGGTTTTCTTACATTTTTAAATGCAGTATGTGTTTTTCTAAATGTTAACTTTTGTCAAACATTTAGTTTTATAGGGAAATCAGATATGAACTGTTCAGGAAGATTTTTGGTGTACTTAAAACACAAAAGTAGTCTAGTGAATTCTCCAAATAGGTTTACAGTTGCAAAATAAGCTGCAGTTAAATTTACCTGATTATAGATTGTCTCACAGAATTTACAATAAACTGGGATCTATGTACGTGAGCTAGAGCAAGATAATGAAATGTTTTCTATTCTTAAGCTGTTTTTCATTTAACGGTTCTGAGCCAAGTTATTTCAGGATTAATCGGATCTTAACTTAAGGCTTGCATTGAAGTAATGTAGCGTGATGAGCAACTCCTGGATCTGTGGAGGATGATTCAGTACAGTAGTCAGTAATTTGTATTTGGTATACCTGACAGGACTGAAAATCTATTGGGTTGCTGGAGACTAATTCTTTTTCATGGAACCTTCAATAAAGTAGCATTTTCTCTTTCCAAGATGAAATAAATCATTGATTGTGGCAATAAAAAAGCATTACAAATAAATATTAAAGTATTCGTTAACTCAACATCTACCTAGCTGTTTAATTTACAAGGTTTGGTGGTTGTTTTACAGTTTATAGGAAGTAGTTGTCACTACGTGCAGTGTTTCTTGACCTGTTTCCCGTTTTCTGGAGGACGTTAAAGGCTGATCATTTTTTCTGAATGTTAGTTTGCTGTTTCTAGGAACACTACTAAAGTTTGCTGTTTCAGAATACATTTATCTTGGTTTTTATCTTCTGTATAGGACAGATAATTTTTGTTGTCCAGCTACATTTCTGAATTGTATTCTGTTTCAGATTAAAAGCTGTTTACTACTTCTTTTTTGTAGCAATTCTTATGAAAAAGATCAGTCATTGATGTTTTGGGGAACTCTTAATAGAATATTGATGTTGCAGACAAATGAAGACCAAATCCAACTTTTAAATGAAAGGATTATATTTTCTAAACAAATCCAAAATGCCTTAAATTCTTCGCTTAAAGAAACCCCATTTAATTGCAAAGTCCATAACCTACACTATCCCAGGTATCTCTGTGCAATCTTTAAACACGTGGCTGGTGTGATAGAGTGCTGGGTGGTGGTTAACTTGATCTTAGCCTTCTCGTGCTGTCTCCCATAATAGAAAGGGCTGGATGATGGGAGATTCATTTCCACTTATTTCTCTGTCTGATGTACTGTTACTCTTTTTCTTAACTAACTAAAACTAAAAAGGAAGAATATCCCTTTGTATCATTGCATTTGTGACCGATGTGTGTGATCAGAAGGCTGAAAAAATGAACAATCAGACCAACCCCCACCATCGTATTAATTTTAAACAAAGCAAAAGGCCTTTCAAGAAGACCAGCTTTTTCCAATAATTGCTTCTCGCAGTTGTTTTTTAAGGCTGTGTTGCCAATTGGCACATTTTCTTTCTGTTTGAGTATGTGAAGAAAATAAATGTCTCAAATCAGACAGCTGCAATGCTTAGTAGAGTACATTAAATAAAGTAAATTATTCTAATTATTCTATTTACTGGAAAATCCTTTCTATCACAGGTTTTTCTAATTATTTTTAACCCTTGTGTCATTATCAGTGTCAAAAATTAAAGAAAATGTATATGGAGATGGAAAGAAAGGCTAAGCCAGCTACTTAACTAGGGGCTATACTCATGAATCATCTAGGATTATCTTTTCTATCAAGTAGTGATGTTTCTCATTTTTTCAAAAACTTAATGTTGCATAGGAGGAATTATCAGTCTTTAAAAGGAGATAACTGGTAAAGGAATCCCTCCCTCCATTCCCGTACTGAATATTGTTGAGCTCTTTGCAGTAGAAATGAAGAATAATAATCAGAGAATCAAATTCCAGCGAAAAGAAGAAATACTAGAATATTATTATGATGATTATAAAATAATATAATATATTATGTGATAATAATAATAATAATTGCATACAACCTGGAAGCAGGTAATAGAAAACAAAACTGGAGCCCAAGGTAAATTTCTTCTCTAGAAACTTGAATTCTTTTTTTTCTTAATACAGCAAAAGAACACTGTCTAATGTGTCTTTTTGCTGACTGTGCACATGCACAAATGGACAATGTATACAGGTAGGGACCATTTTGGTTTGATAACGATATTTCCAGTCTACTGTTTGGAATAATAAGAAAGACAAAGAGTTGAAAACTTTGCAAATTTCCAGTAGGAAGTGTGAACAAAATGAAACTGAAGAGTGAGTAGGTAGAGGAATCCTGAAATTCTATATGACAACTTGTAGCCATTTTTTAAGGAGGCAAGTTCATAATGACATTTTTGATCCTTACTACAATTGGCTAGGAAATTGAGTTTTTATTTTTTGGCTTTCAAGTTATTGATTAAAAAAATGTTTCTGATTTGAAAAAGAGGGGCCTCATAGTCTTCTGCATTCTGCCAGCCACCTCCTGTGTTCAACTGTGCACACAGGAAAGCAGGATTTCAAACTGAAACATGCTGGGATGTCTTAGGTAATGCTGACTGATGTTGCCAAGATTATTATCAATTTTATACCTGTCCAGTCCTGAACAGCTGTGGACCAACTGACCAGATTGCTCGGATGAGAGGGGAAGTTGTTATTCCAGATCCCAGCAGGATCCCAGAGTGCTGTTGCATATGAGTGAGCCTGCAAAGTCTGAATAAGCCTCAGGTGAGGCTTAGGCCATTTGGCTCCTCAGTTATTGTGATCCTCAGAACACCTGCCTCTCTGAGCTGTAGGAACACAATTTTTGTAGAGTAAGACTACTTGGGGAGTGGTGCTTCTAAGTTCTTCATTCCCAAACTTTCAGATTTTGGTTCCAGGGCCATCTTGCAGAGCTGGCAGGGCATATTCCTGCATTTTGTCAGATCTTGCTTTATTTCCATGGAATATTCTGCTTTTGATAAACTGGCAAAATTCAAAGAAGAATTATTCCTGTGGAGAATTTCCAATCAGCTCTATTCCTGATCTCTGATGTGGTGCTTCGATTCTTTGTATAGTATCTTAGTTTTTCAGTTAGTCTGTAGCAGTCAATGCCATTTGAAATGTATGATAGCAGTGTAAGCAAGTAGTAAGCCTTTGACTACTTAGTTTTATCTCTTGTAGCTTTCATCAGTTTTAACTTAATTATTCAAACTGTTAGTTTTAATACAGTCATATAATATTTTAGGTTATTAGGGTCATCTGGTGGTAGTCTCTGCTCAAAGAAGGGCCCGCTACCAAGTTACATCAGGTTGCTCAGGGCCTTGTTCAATCAGGTCAGATTTCTAAAGATGCAGATTCCACTGACTCTCTGGTGCTGATTCCAGTGTTTTATCATCCTCATTGTGAAGGAGTTATTTCCTTCTGTCTAAGTTTCCCTCTATCGCATGCTTTGATCCAAGCGCTCCATTCAGCTGGAAAGGGGTGTTCCATTGCATACTCTGCATATTTGTGCTGTCAGCCACCCACATCTTCCCCTCCCTTGCACTAGCTCTGCTGCTTCAGGGACCCTGTCTGTTGGACAGGTGAGCTGGCCACGCTCATTCTTCGCTTGTTCCTGTTGAATTTTCTTTCAGTTTCATTGAGCTGACTCAAGCTCTGAGAAGGTTACACAAGCTCTGTATCCATCCCCAGGGCAATGGAAATGAGTAACAGAGTGCGGAAGTGGGCTAGTTGGACAGAACTGTTGCTTTTGTGGGCTGTGAGCTGTTAACTCAGTCCACCCTGGAAAATGAGAAGGAACCCCCGCTCTTCCTTCCTTCTCCGTCCGACTCATTATCCTTTCATGGCAAGGTGTGTGTTACACATTCATTCTTCACATGTGTCTTAAGCCTCAGGTTCCACCCGTAGAGGGGTTCTCTTTAGAGAGCTTCCTTCCTAACGCTTATAGTTTTTGCAACTAATTTCTCTTTAGAAAGCTTAGAGGAGTTTTTCTTCCTTGCATTTTACTGAAGAAATGTGAGCCTGTTTCACTTTCTTGGATATACCAGCACCTCTGTGTTAGACTAACAACTTCTCTCAGCAACAGCAGAGTCTTCCTGCCTCCTGTCACCTGTTTTTGTGCCTCACTGATTTCTTTCAGCATGGAATGTGTTTTATGCTAGTCTGTATGTTCCGCATGGATCTGTAGATTCTATTTGGCTCTTGGCTGAGACAAAAAAGAAAGATCTAATTGGCTAAGTTGGGTAAGGCAGGTATTCCAGAAACACACTGTAACTGAATGGCATGTGGGTTGTGTATGAGCTACATGACTGCAGTTTCCAAGGGATGAGGTTACCGAAGGAGGCAGATGATATTCCCCTGAACACATATTGAAAAAAAAATAAAAAAGGAAAGGTAAATTTTATGAGGAGTATTGTTTGCAGTATGGGGAGGAAGGGATCCTACTCTTAACACTAGTGAGGACAGAGGTGAATTAGGTGATGTAATTCAGGCTTCTATATTTTTATAGGCATTGCCAAAGAGATTTTTTTTTTACCATTAATTCAGGTTGGAAGTTTTAATTTTTTAATTCTCTAGTTTATTATTGTAGTGGAGAGTCTGTGTATATCTATGATATAGATGTATAGGCTAGCCTGTAAATTGGGAATCATGCATTGATTGCAAACAGCTGAAATATGATCCTGTCCTTGGTATTCTCTCTGGCTGCTGGTGAGAATGAATCTTCAGTGACAGGAGGCAGTAAATGAGGAGGAGTTTGAAAATAGTGGCATGGGATTGCGGTGAGCTCCAGCTCTGTGCTTAGGATGACCTCATACCAGTGTGCTTGCGGGAGAACTGGGAAACCCTTGCTGCCATCTGTCTGTGGAAGTTGGACCTTCTCCTCAGTTCTGTAAGACCTGGCTGCTGGCTACCTGAGGGTTTTTTGGATGTGTGGTTTCTAGATCAGAATGGCTGTTGGCTCCTTTGTCCAAACAACAATTATGCTATGGCAAAAATAATACAGCAAGGCACAGTCCATCAGGTCTTTCTATAGTATCGAAGATTTTGTTTGCCCTGTTAAAAGGAAGAAGTAACTAGTGAATTATAATAGTGAAGAAGAGGGTGAAAATCTGAGCATTGGAAACATTTTAGTCAAAAATAGTATGAAAAATACACAACACAATGATTGGTTAGTAAAGATTGCAATAAAGATAATGGATTCAAAGTAAGATGAAGGGTAGAAGCTATCTGAAGTGCAAGAGCAGACTTCTGGAAAAGTGGACAATGTTGAAAGATTCTGACTTGCCTGCATCAGGAGCTTTTTAGTGACTGGAAAATAGAGATGTAGTGTAAATAAAAGGACAAGCATTGATTGTGGACACAGCCAAAAAAGCTGAAGCACAGAATGTGATAAAACCAGTAGAGGATGCATAAGGCAAGAAGTTTCTAGTAATGGAGTATTAATAAGAATGAAGAAGTAAAGACCTTTGTAAATGGGGGACAGTAAGTCAAAGTATTTTTTTTACCTGCTTCAGGCTTCGTATAAATAGTTAAGTCCAAGTGCTTATTGTAGCTATTTAGACAAAGTGAAATACATGCCAGAAAGAAGTTAAAGAATATTTAAGAAAGGAGTTTCTGAACCATTTGCATTGATCATAGAAAAACAGTGAGGAATGAGTATTTGCAAGTAATAGAAAAGCAATACTTCAAACTACAGAATTTATAGATCATTCCATGTAACCTGGATAACCAGGAAAAACCTACAGGAAATCCTTAAATGTTCATTTCTTAGAAGTCTTCAGGGTAAGAAGGTGACGATAAACAACAAGAATGAATTTTCAAAATACCCTTTGTCAAATACATCTAATTGTTTAACAGAATAGCTGCCTAGTGGTTAAAAGGGAAGTAGTAAATGGGACGTAACTTTGCATATATTTCACACTGAGAGGAGGATGTTTTCATGAGCAAACTTGAGAAGCATAGTTAACTTAGTATTAAGGGAAAATACAATTCACTGAAAAATAATATTCCTAGTGAAATGTTACTTATACTATTGCAGGTCAAGTTGGCATAGTTTAATAAAGTGTGATTCTGGCCTGAGTCCACGTAAATGACATGTTTTTGTTAATGAGGTGGCTGAGGGAATGAAGTGTAGACTTCTGCAGAGTTTGATTTCTTTTTCATTTGAAGAAATTATCTGAAATCTGCAAGTTGAAATGACAAGTGCAAATGATTACCCTTAGGAAGAAGTCAACTATATGAATAAAAGTGCAGGATTTCTGGCTTAGTGGTAATGTTCATAAGGCATTGGGACCTGTAGAGAATTACAGATGAAATGAACTGTCAATAGGGCTCAGCTCAGTATTTTCTTTTGGGCATCCCAGTTTAAGAATAGCATGGAGTGATACCAACAAAATGAAGCAAGGATTTTAGAACATATATAAGAAGTAGGAAGAAGTTGACTTAACTGAGTTTGTGCAATTTAGGATGGAAAAGATAGAGTAAAGGAACACAGTGTTTTCAAATATGGAAGAGGTTTTCATAAGGTGTATGTTGTTAAGTTGTTCTCCGTATCTGTTAAAAGAAAGAGAAAAGTAATTGGCAATAGGTGACATTTATGCAAAGTCACATTAAAAAAATTGATCATATAGGTGAGTAAACAGTGGAACAGGTTCCCTTAGGAGGCTGCAGAGATTAATTTATGGACACAGTTAAAGACTGGTTAGACAACCATCTGGCTGGGAAGCTCTAGGAACACTTGGACTGTTTCACAGTGGTCAGAAATGGAAAAGGTGGCCATGAGGTCCCTTCTAGCTCCACTGGTTCTTGGCTTACGTTTTTATTAAAGTAATGTTCTCAGTCATGTGCATTTTCTTACTACAAATACTTTTTTTTCCTGGATTAGAATTGTAATGGTGAATGCTTTTCGTATGCGGTGATTAAATCTGGGCTGAAATTTGGTGGGGCTTTTAAACTTCCAGATTATCTACAGATAATAATATGTCCCTTCTGCAGTTTTGCCTTCAGTATCTGGGGCAGGCTGGCCGAAAAAAAAAAAAAAGCTGTTAATGGTTTTGTGCACACTAAGAGTTGATTTTGTCATGAGCATGGAAATAATATATTTACTAGTGATTCAGCTTACCATCGCAGCAGGGTTTTTTTTACCCTGCCAAATTTATAAGTACATTAGAAAGATTTATCTAAATTTAATATTTTAGAATCCACCTAACAATTTTGCATCCTATAATCTGTTCATGAACTAGAACTAGAACTCAGGTACAAGAAATAGAAGATTGAAATGTCACTGTACAAGATTAAAACTTTAGCAACCAAATTGCATTTGTGTAATTTAATATGTGAGCTGTTCTCTCATATTAACAGTTTTTTCTGAAGAAAGTTGATATGCACTGTAAAAAAAACCAAGCAACCAACCAACGAAACAAATCTGTCTAGGATTTGGTTGTATGGAAGTAATCCACAATAATTTTCCAGTATTAATATAAAAGCTAATAAATAATATTTAATATTTAACATTACTCTTTGTACATACTGTTGCTTTTAGTATTTGTTTTGCTAATTATTTAATAATTTAGGAAATGTCAATATCACTCTTCTCAGTGCTTTTATGTAAGAGGGAATATGGCTTTGCTTGCTTTTGCCTCTGGTTGGAGGAGTGATTTACCTCCCATTTCAGGCAGCTGAAACCTTGCTCGCAGGTTAAGTCAGGGAACCAGCCAGCTTGCCGGGCCACACAAACTGGGTGATTGGGTTATTCAGTGTTTGGGCTCTCAGTGTGTTCTGCATACACTTCATCCCATGCTATTCTAAAACCAGAAGAACAAGCGAGCGCGTTGCCCTACCTGTGCTGGCTGCTGCACTTGAGCCTCACCTGAGATTTGGAGGGAGAAAATCTTCCTAAGGTTCTAGAGGAAACTCTCTAAGGTTGCTTCAAACCAGGAAAGATGTTGGACTAGGAATCAAGAAAGGAGTAAGCTACCACTGTGTCAAGATACAGAGGACGGGGAGGTAATTATTTTCATATGATTTGAGTCACTTGGCCATCTGAGCTTTCCTTCCTAGATAGTTATTGTTTTCAACTTTATGAATCTTTCTGTTATAATAAACAGAAAGTTATGGTAAACATAGCATTTGGAGATTGACTGTGCTTCTGCTACAATCGCATGAAGGAAAAGGCTGGTGATTTGTGAAGGTGATGATGCAATTTTGTGTGATTAATTGCAGTGCTACCCTCTTCATGAATTTCTGCCAAATGTCAGGTAAGTTTCTTGTAGAAAAGCTATTTGTGGAAGTCTGTCTGTGAAAACAGCACCCTGAAAACTGGAGCAGTTCACCGGGTTTGGTATGGTGAAGATATGACTGTCAGCTGAAAGGCCCTTTTATAGCAACTGGTTGATGTTTCACTGACTTGGAATATAGGAACAATCCAGAATATATATTTGCTTTTTGTTCGAAAGAAATCATGTAAATGTAACACAGGAGAGAGCTTTGCTATTTTTACTGGAACTTTAGGTACAAAATGATGGACTTGTTCTGGAGTAGATTGTAGTTTGTTCATCTGCTCTAGATGAAGCAACTTTTTTCCCCCCCATTAATTATGTTTGGTGGTTATAAAGGAAGAATGACTTCATTATACGTTGAACTAACTTTTTCACAATAAGCATGAAAATCTAAAAGCATACTACCAAATGCCACTATTTTATGTGATATATTTTACAGTTTAGAACACAAGTTTTTTCCAGAGTTGAAATTAGAGTTGCTGACAGTAAAGAAATAAAAATGATTGATGGACTCTTTACAGTTGACCAGCTGCTAATGAGTTCTCATTCAATATCTTGTTAGCTTGTGCTGAAGTAATACATAAAGCAACCTAGAAAATAGCCTGAAGTTCCTGAAACTACAAAGAAGAAAACTTTAAGTTATTCTGATGCTTTTGATCTATGAACTGTGATATAAACTGGAACTTCTGATGTTCTGGGATGATGTGATTGATAGTATAATTTTCGGTATTTGATTGTTTACCACTTACTGACTGTTGCTGTGTGTAATATTTTGGCTCAGAGGCAGGGAGAAAGGTCACTTATTTTCCTTGTTGGCCCCTGTAGCTCTAGTTCACGTGGAACTTTCTGGAAGGAAGAGAGAATGCGCTTCCTTGGAGAAGAGCTGAGTGTGTGGAGCTGAGAGAAGGTTCTGGAGTTTCCTAGGCTGGGAACTGGTGTCCCTGGGAGGAGATTTCAGAGGAGAAAATATTTCTATGGATCTTAAGCTACTGCACCTCAGAATCCCCACACGGTGAATTCTTAGACTGAAAACAAGAGTGCAGGAAGGGAAGGGTATGTGATGAACAGGGGAGGGACTGACTAACGCTTTGATTTTTAGTTTCTTTTATCCCGCAGGACAGCTTTTTTCCTCTTTCAGTACTATGGTGCAGTAAAGCAGAGCTTTTATTCAGTGTCTTTTTGATTCTCTTGAGGAGAAGGTAGTGGAAGTTCTGGTCAAAAGGGGTACAGTCTCTGAGAAGCTCTAATGGCCACATAAAATGTAAATTCTTAAATCACTATATGGTTGCATTGGTTTTTTTCAGTGTAAAAAGAGAGAAGTTACCCTCTCGTCAAATATTTCAAGTGTAGGAAATGTCTCAGCAGGCTGCAGGTGAGTATTTCATTAGGAGATTAGCTACTATGTTGTGGCTATTGCCTGTGTCCAACTATGCTACATAGGCCACTCATTCTTGTCTCCATTGCTGACTCCTGACTATCACTTGTAGAAATGCAAAAATCCTGCTACTTTAAAGGGTCAAATCCTCTAAAGCCAATGGTAGAACTTCAGCTGACTTGAATGGAGTCAGAATGTCACCTTGTTTCAAGGAGTTAAGCTTGGCTCTGTGGATATAAAAGGACAGCTGTGTGGTATCTGGTAAAAACGGGGTGTTGAGGGGGAGAGAGAGTGTTATTAAATTTTTAAAATGTGTGGTCTGTGGTGAATATTTCATGCTGTGCTTTTTTGTTGTTGCCTATATTGCCAGACACCCATCTTCATCGTACTGTCTTATAAACACTCTTTGAAAAATATACTTAATACTTTTGTTAGAATATAGTCCTGGTTATAGCTCTTTTCTATTGGAATTGTGCTGTTTGATGTTTAGACATTCTCTCTGTGTGGTTTGGCTATTACTTTCTTTTTCTATTGACATTCATGATGCAAGATGGAAGAATTTCTGCAAAGCAGAAGGAAGAAATTGCAGTTTGACCTACTGTTTAAGCAAAGCAAATCAGTGAGAGAAAAATGTTGAAAAATAGTGTGAATTCATGCTGTTTTCCTCACACATTTTTTATCAGCATTTTGTGGCAGCCAAAATTTCTGACCAGGAACTAGACTCTGTGTGTCCCTATTGGCATCAAACTGCATGCAATTATTCAGAGAATGTTGTGTCTCCTTGTAGGAAGTCTTACTACCCACAGGCAAATGTAATCTATCATCTTTTCCTTCAACAATTCCCCTTTTCCCTGTACCCCAAAAGAAATCAGAAAAGATTTATAAGGTTCTGCAGCCCACAAAACCTACTTGATTATCCTTAAATCAGATATAGCTGATTGCAAAGCTTCTATATTTTAAGAATTTGGGGAACAGAGTATTTTGCAGTTTTTGGTGTGCTTTTACTAAAGCTGAAAAAAATGCATTGTTTTAAAACTAATTCTTTTGAGAATTATTGCTGCAAAGTAAAAGCTGGTTTTGTCAGAAGAAAAATACTGGATCTACCTTCGAGATGTCCACAGAGAATGAAGTATTCAAGCTGAAAAGATACCATAAATTCAAATGGTGTTGTCTTGGTGTATGTTTTGTGTGATAATCTGTCCTTCTGATGCAACATAACGTCTTATTCACCTGCTTTTACTGCCGTGGCAGATGAAGACAGCTTCTTGAATTCAGATGTCATTGTATTCACTCCCCTTCCCCAGGGGATTAAATCTGCTTTGGCACCAATCGATATGAATCAGCACCTTCATTTGTACCTTCCCATTTTCATTGCTTCCTGTTTACTTGCTTGTCTTAATCTCTTACCATAATGACCAGTGACATGGTTTTGTCATATTTTGAATACATATTTGAATATTTTGAATATATTTGAATCATTTTGGTCTTCCTTTTATGTCTGCTTCTCTTAATGTTTTCTCTCCTTTCTTTCTCCATTTTACACATCTACCCCTTCTCCTGTACAGATAGAATTTTTTTATTTTTTTCCTAGTTGAATGTATTTCCTAAAGTTTGTGACCTAAGAGAAGATGTTTTTCAGTGAAATGCTGATTCATTTTTGGACAACTGCAATGGAGATACTGGCTTTGCATGAGAAATAACTGTAAGGATCTCAAGAGTTGTTACTGGTAGTTAGCACATCTCACTCTCATTCTTAATTGCTGGTTTGCTTTTTCATCTCTTCAGTCAGACAGGATATTTATAAAGCGACTCATACAATATATATATGTTAAAGACTTGTAACACTTGCTTACTTTTCAAATTATTTTCCAAGGTTCCCTTTATAACTGAGTGTCTTTAAAGCTGTGGTGTTAATGGAAAAATATACCATCAAAGCACAGCAGACCTCTGCTTTCACTAGACAGCATTGTGTGTCTATATGTCCTCATTGCCACATGTAATTGAAATAATTTTCATATGAGCAGTATTTTGGTGTCCTTACTTCTTTTAATGTATTTGTTTTTAAAATAATTCTGTCTTTGATTTACTTTTCCACTTCTTCTAGTTTCATTAAAGTCCTTTTGGGTGAAACAGGTCATTAGCAGTGTTATTTTTAACATAAAAGCACTTGATTGAGGCTCTAATGTAAAGTTATTTATTTGCCTCCCAGAGCAGTTAGAGAATGGAGATGTAAATGTTTGCACCTGTGGATCTTGTCATCTTTTTCTCTGTGGTTGGTTATTCCTTTTAGTTCATGTATTTAGGGCCAGTTTTTTTTATCTCTCCTAGTGATTTACATTTGATACTGTTTTACTGTTTACTGTGATATACAGAAGATACTGAGTGCTAGAGAAAATAGAAAGAAAATGACAAAAAGCCTTTTTTTCATTATCAGGTTGTTTGCCTGTGTGTATCCAGTCCAGGCTCAAATTTAATCCTTCTCATCTCCTATTTTATTTAGTACCTTGTTAGTCTGTACCTTCTTTTAAACCCCAGCCTGAAATATCTTCTATTCTAGCTCCATATAATTTTTGAGAATATATTTTTTTTGTTCCTGCACCATAATTTAGTTGCATCTATGATGTTTATATCCCCTTTCTTTACATGCTCTCTCAGGACTAGCACTGAATTATCTCTGCATTTAAATCACTTCAAGTTTTAGCCAGCAATGGGAGTGTTTTATTTCAGTAACTGGTGTGTTTTTGTGGTATTAGCAATGTTCCTGCATAAATTTCCTCCCCTCCCCTGAGTTTTGAAGAAGGAAATCTAAAGCGCAAAGTTTTACAATAGGCTGTTAATACTTATTTCTGGAAGCACAAAATAATTTATTCTTTTTCTTAGAATAATTTGGTTTTTTAGTAGGATACTTGCATATTACATGAAGAAATATTAGAATATAATTTAGCAGTATAAATTATCTGGAATCAGTTATTTATTTCAGTGGTTTTCTTAATTTCTTTGCTAAAAAAAAAAGAAGATAGAACTTCAAAAATCCTGAGGCAAAATGCATGCAGGTGGGGAAGAAAAGAATGGACAGGTGCCAAAGCTTGACTGGCAGCAATTTACATTTGATTTGTCATTTTACATTTAAACCATGAGACTGATCCTGCAGTGCAGAACAGAGGCAGATCTTTATGCCTGTTTGGGATCCAGGTATCTTCAGTGAGATTCTTTGTAGATTGAAGGGGTTATTCAAGCAATGGAAGAAAGCGTCAGGAAGACATTGCATAGAAATGATTATATTTAAACCAGACAGTTGATAAGATTGTAAATCTTGTCTTTCAAATATTATGAATTGCAACATATTAAAACTGGAAATAGAAATTTAACCAATAATGCTTGTTCCCAATCAGGTTCACTTCATTCCATTCCTATCTAAGTATATATTTTTAAAAAGTGTTTAGTTGTGCTGGTGTTGTTTTTAATGTACTAGCCATCTCCAGAAGCAGTGCGTCTGTCTTTCTGAGAGCTCAAGTTTTGGAAAATATCTCACTTTCCTCTCTTAAAATCTCATGAGGCTTTCAGTCAGTAGTGCCCTGGATGGCATTTTTCACGGTGACCATGGCAGATCCGGGTGCAGAGCTCCAGCGGCTGCAAGCAGCAGGTGGGTTAGGCATAAGGAAAAATATTCTAATACCAAGAATAGTTAAGCATGAATGCAGATTAATATAGATACTGTGTTCCCCAGAGACCGAAGGTTTTTGAAGAAGTTAGAGAAGCATCTATCATAGTAAAGTTGATTTTGCTTTGAGATGGGGAGGACATCATGTTCACACCTTCCAGGTCCACTTTTAAAGTTTGTGTTGTATTATAATCCCTTGACAAATGCGGAGTTATGACAGTTTATACAGACATCTATTAATCATATGTATTCAAGGCTTTAAGGTGCAAAGAGATAAAAACAAAAAGGAAAGCCCAACACCAACCTTGTGTAGTGGTAGAAAAAAAAAAAAAAGGTTTATTTTTATCAGTATGTTATAGCATTGGCATAATTTTGCATTTATATTTGCAAGATCTAGTGGTGAAGTAAAAGACACTCGAGTCAGACAAGCTTTGCTGTGTGCTCGCGGGACAGCAAACCTGTTCAGCTCTGGAGGTGGGCACCTGAAAGGCTTTCACACTGTTCTTTTGCCCTCCAGTAGCTCGGCCCGAATAACCTTTTTATATGTCTGGCATTCTCAGTTGTGAGAGTTAGAACATGGAGGAAGAGGCAGACTGCAGAAGGGTAAGGAGAAGAAACATGAACTGTCTAGATAATACTAAAGCAGAAGGCAAGAAAAAAAAATAATCTTCAAGAATCTTATCTACATATTCAGATATACCATTGATAGCTGTATTTTTTCATTTCCTGAAAAGGAGAATAAGGCTTTTGGATAGTGAAGTCTAGACTACTTGTGTGACTTTATGGGTTCTTTAAAAATAAACTTACCAAGAGTAAGATGTAAAAGGGAGGTGCATCATCATTACTAGAAAAATAAATCAGTTTTGTTGTTTCTTTTGAAAAAATAAATGACAACAAAATGTATTCAATATGAATGGTTCAGCTAATGGCTTTCCACGCCTCATTTATGACACACTCTTGTATAAAACTACTGAAATTATTGAAGTGCACAGTCCTGGAGGGACCAAGAGTTTTCTTTTAGTGAGTATTCTCATCCCTGGTTGATGAGTTTTTGTTCTCTAAGCAGCACAGAATTAGTATGTACGATATTTAAATTTACTTCAAAATATATTTCATTGATGCAATCACTTTATGTTTAGGTTGTAGATTGAACTATTACTGAATTGCATCCACCCGAAAAATCTGTTTCTTGTGAAATACAGAGTGGAAGGTACTCTCTATGAAAGCTGGAATATAACTGAACATTTCTAATTCCTTTATGGTTTACTACAATAACATCCATCCTATTTATGTCAGTTGACCCAAGGCAGTTAATAAGGCAATAATCAAACATTAAAGTTATTCCAAAAAAATTCCACACTAATGCAACATTGAAGTGTCCACTACTATGAAAGTACCAGAACTTTAATGTGACAGGACTGGGTATAATGAATTCCATGTTGCAGGCTCATTTGCTATTGCACAGCAGGTGCTGTGAGCCACTTTTAAGAATGAGTTATTTACATACAAAATTGATGTTGATAAAGTAGAATATAAGCTCTGTGCCGTGTGGGATTTTCACAGTTGTACACACTGCACATCAGCTTACATAAAAATTCTTGGCAAGGTTTGAGTGGCAAAATGTTAATTCCTTAGGTGTTCATTAAAATAACATTAATCATGAACTCTGATGTTCACGTTGATTTATTCTGAAACTTTATAATTAAAATTAATCAGATGCTATAATTAGATAGAGCAGGAAAATGGAATTTGGCCTTGTTACTTTATAATAGAACTATTAATTCACTTAAATGTTAGAGGGTTTTTTTGAGGAATTTAATGAACATCTGCTTTTAAATATGGATCGCACAGTTAAACTAGTATCTAATAAGAGGTTCGTGTGTGTTTTTCTGTGTTGAAAAGTGTTTTGCAATGCTTTGTGAGAAACAAGCTTCTTTTTTGTTTACTGTTGTGATGGACTTAAGAAAGCTGAAAAAAATATACTGCTTTCTGCTGAGCTGAATCTTGATTTTGTAATAAGAATGTCCCCAAGGGAACTCTGATAATTAAATCTACAGGGTTTCAGGTAATGTCTGTGCTTTAGCTGACTGGATGGATGTTATTCAAGCTCCCTGGAACTCATCAGTCTGTCATTATTAATTACATGATAATCATATTTCTGTGTCAAGAATAGAAGTGAAGAGTGTTATTATTACACTATTCTATCATGCATTTCTACTAGAAAGTTACTTTCTGCAGGACTTGTGAATGTTACAGATTTTAGTGGCTTCACAGAAGCTGTGTGTGCACATTCAGAGCGGAACTATTAAGACACCACATTTGGCTCAGTAAGTCCCGAGCTACAGATTGTTGGGGCCTGTTGGGGTGTCCTGGGGAAATGCTACTGTGTACTCACCTTGTTCTTTAGTTCTTCTGTGGGTTTCATCTTTCAGCTGCTGTTCAAGACAGGTTATTGAGTCTAGATGTACCTGTGATCTGACCTAATAAAGCCATTATTATATCAATTTACACATATATGTGCCTTTACTGGTAAGATTTGCCTTTAGGAAGCCCAGGCCCCTCAAACCCATGCAAAATCTTGAGCAAAGATCTTTCCCTCAAAAGAGGAGGATCAAGCTGAGGAATGTAAGTTGAACTCTTCTTTCTCCCCTGTTCAGCTGACTGTTTCTGCTGGACCAGCCGGGAACTGAATGCAGCTGCTGGCATTTGACACTACACATCATCCTGGCATTTGTTCACCTTGGAGTAGCAGCATTGCTAATAAAGCAATTTCCAGAATTTATTACAGTTCCATTGGTACTGGAATCCTGGGTTTATTTTTCTAGTCAGTGGTGTTGCCCTTGCATATTTATTTCCATTTATTTTGCCATTCACATTGTGGTTTTGGCACGATTTCTGCTCTCTTGTCCAGTCTGAGGATTAAAAATAACAGTAAGAGATAAAAAATGACTTGCGAGAGAAGGGGAGAAATGGAGTGACTGTCAGTAAAGCAAGCTAGTGCACAGCTTCTGAGGCTGCTACATGTTTTGTTTGCTGTATGTTGCCGAAAGAAGGCTGATATCTGCAGTGTACCTCTGAAACTGCCTATGTATTTTTTTGTTAGTGGTAGCTCTCAGATCCCTTGATTTAAGACAATGTAAAATGCCTTCTACTGCAAATTTTGATCAATTTTAAATTGTAACAGTCATTTTGGTGTTTATTTTTTCATATACTGTCTTGAGACATGCAGTAATTTGTCAGATGAATCATAAATCCTCTGATACACCTTCTTTTGATAGGACCTCCATTCTGATACTTGTACTCAATTTCCTAACAGGTGTTTCAGCCCTGGAAATTGCTGTACAAGCATGATCCACTGATGGATGGTGTGGATTGGTGCTTGTAGCGAGATTTATTTTTAATATCGTGTGGGGTTTTTTATTGATAGAGGTTATACTCTCTATCAGTTTGTATTTTGCAAGCATAATGAATTTGCCTGGCTTGTTCTTGATGGTGTTAACTGTGAGACTGAAACTGATTCTGTTGGCTTCCTCTGTTTCTGGTTTATGGATCTTATTGCAAAGGGAAATGATAAATGGAAGTGACCCTCTGTAAATAAATATTTGAACCCATAGGCTCAGCCTACTTTCTTGCTAACTTGTAGCTTGGAAGACTGGGGCTTGATTATGTGATACTTTTCTGGTTTGTCCATAACTAGAGCATTTACTCTTTATTTCTGTGCACTCCAAGTCAGTATATAGCTGGCAGTAATCCCTTGGAAAGCAACTATGTACACACTGACACAGGATGGTAAGAGTGAGTCCTTGCTTGGTTTAACCTCAATTTGTTTCATGAAACAGATTTTTTAGGGAAGGCACCTACCTGCCACCTAGTTTTCTTGAAGACATCCATCTCGTTGAGGATGGCAGATTTTTGGGTTGATGTAGTCCGTTGAAAAAATGGTATCCAGTTATATGTATGGCAAGGTATGTGTTGACACTCTGAATTTGGGGTGGGGATGTATTCATATTCCACCGCCACTTTGGGCCCCGGGCTGTTGTGTCTGAGCTCAGAGCCCTGGAGGGGCCGGGGGGGTTCCAGGGAACCTGGCACTCCCAGGGACACCTGCCGTGGGGGGACAGCAGAGCTGGGCGGTGCGGAGGCCCCACTGCCCAGGCCGTGCTCTGCCAGCCCTGCGCTGTTGAGATGTTGGTCTGGCAGGAGAGGTCCAAGACAAACTAGGTTCCTTCAGGTATGCTTCATTATCGAGGAAAAGGAACAAAAGGAGGAATGTTTGCATGTACATGAATATATACCCAGTTGTGCTTGTTTGACCAGATGTTTCAAAAAGATTCTGCGTCTCTTGGCATAAGAAAATATTTTGTCATGTTCCAAATTCATTAGAGTGTCTAACATTAGAAATGTTAATGTCAGACAGTTCTCTACAAAGTAGTGGTACATGGAGCCTTTAAACATTTGTGCATTTTGAGTAACTGCATCAGTGCCAGGATCGCATTCATGCACCATAAATATCTGAGGGTGGTGGGTCAAGGTAAAGAATAGGAAAGGTAGAGTAAGAATAACTGAAATAAAGGTGATATTTCATCCCAACAGCTCAGTTCTTCTACTAGACCCAGAATGCCTAAACATTAAGCCTTAAAACCAACTTTGAAACGAAGCAGTTAACTTCTTCCTGCAGTACAAAAGTCACTCAAGTCCAGAATGACACCTGCATTTTTGTTTCCATTTTATAATTACCAAAATGTGTTTTCAAACTGTGCATAGTAAAATTCCAGCACTGTAGAAGATGGCCAGAAATTCAGGAACCCGTGAAGTAAGGAAATAAGAAACTGAAGTGTAGATGTTTTAAGATGAGTCTTAAAAACAAGTAATGTTTTGAATAGCAAATAATTTATGCAAAATATGTTACAAAATCTAAGATGCTAAATAAATAACCGATACAATGTATTCTGTTTTGACACTTCGTTTCCACTTAAGAGCTAGTGAATGCAGATTCATTTGTTAACAATATTTTGAAGCTACTTTTCATTATATTTGCTTTATATTTTGTACAAACAGTTGAACTGTAATGTTAAATTTGTTTTCTGCTTTGAAGCTACAGGAAAATATGGTGGGATAAACATTCAGAAAAATAGATTTGTGGTTATATAATTTCTCTTTATTATAAAAAGGTTGCTTCACCATATGAAACTTTTTTCTCCTATATTTTGGAAGGCTTGTGTTCCCTTGTATGTTTTACTGAGTCAGCATGATATAATGTGTTTCTAATTTCTGTAATCTTTTATGATTACAACATGAGGGTAGTATTATAAAAGTTATTCTCATACAGTATAGAGAAGTCTCAAAGATTTAAAACCAAAGAATGGGATATACGAATGCTTCAATCCAGATATTAAATGGTAGACAAATAAGCAATTTAGTAATTGTTAGAGAATTAATACTACTTTTTTTTTTTTCTTTTTTATTTAGAGGTTGTTTTTTTTTCTTTTTCTTAGCTCAATGTATCATAATGTTAAAGGACTGTTTTACCATTTGGTCCAAATTACTGTATTTTTCAGCAAAGTAGAAGTTTCTTACTTTTGAGTAACATTTTACATTCTAGAAGTAGTTTAACTAGAAGGACTTGTTTGTGTTGCCACTTCTGTCAGCAGCTTTGACAGAAGTAGGTTTGGGGCCCATTTGTCTTTAAGTAGAAATACAGATGCCTGATTCGGCAGGTTATCCCTTCATGGCCGCTCTTCCAAAGACAGCTGCCTGGGGAAGTCTCCTGCCCACATTGTCTTGCGGAACAGCTCGACTTTACAAAACATCAGCAGTGTTGGCTGACAGTTTCATACGTTACCTTTGTCGTTAAAATATATCTGTTTATCATTACATCTTTTCTGATTTAGAAATCAGGCTGTATTTCGAGGCCACATGTAAGTTTGAGGAGAACTGTTACATTTGTTTAGATTTACATTTACAAGAAAACTTGGCTAGGTATTTCAAGATTTTCTTAGAAGTCTGAATAGTTAAACCCTCCTTTTGATTAATGCATTACTTCTGGAACCAGTAGATAAAATTCTACACATTAAACATGGTAAAAACAGTGCTTATTCTGCAAAGGACAGAATTTTAGATTAAAGTTTTCTGGGCACAAAAGCAGTAACAAAATGATCCCTACAAAACAAAGTAACTTAATAACACAAGAGAGAACTTTTGTTAATTTGAAACTTTAGAAACTGAAACTTGTAAGATGTAATTAAATTATGGTACTGTACATACCAGCTGTTCTTGGTAATTGAAACTTTACAATATGAAAAATACATTACATCTGTACAGTTTATACAGGTAGGTAGGATGAGTTTTGAAAAAGTTTCACTTTAAGGGTCATACTCTGAAGTCAAAAAAATACTGCACAACTTAACTAGTTACAAATTGTAGACTTGAAACAATTAATCTTTGTGATTCATTTTTAATTTGAACAGGGATCCTAGAATCCATAATATTATGTCTTCTCACTTCTCTCCACAATGTTACATAGAATTTGGTTGCAGCCTCTGCTACAGGAAAACAAACAAACAAACAAAAACCAAGAGAAAACCCCAAGAGTTAAGCCAGCTGCTGACTGTGTTCCTTGATTCGTGCTACTGTTGTGATTGTGCTCAGATCCAGATCGGTCTCTAGGTGTGTTTCCACTGTTTCTTCCTGGGTTTTGGAGTCATAGGGCTTGTGAGCAAGCAGTTCATGATGTACTCCACAGTAACTTATCGTGGGCTGATCATAGGCAAGAAATGTTGACACATTCATAGACAATGGGATCTGGGGGAAAAACAAAGATGAAAACCAGCCAGTTACTAAAAGACATAATAAAATTTTACTTGCCTGAATTTGATGTTGAAGAAACAGATTGTCTAAAAACATTGCCTAATGCCAAATATAGTGCTGCGTTTAAAAAAAAATCTCTTCCTTCTCTCTATCCCTCTATCCCCTCCACCCAACACATGGTCTTTACTTCAGGGTGTTTTAAACCTGACCACTAGCACCTTTGATCTCGCGGCCCAGGGCTAGATGTGTGCTTGAATGTATTTGTGAGGATTAAGATGTGATTGAACTCAAATTATCTTCAGAATGTAATTAGCCTCTGCTAAAATTAGTCATTGGGGAGGAGAAAGACAAATTACTCAATTGAACATATATGGAACATTTAAAATGAAATGGCTTTTCAAGTTAAAGAGTGGTTAGTGGATCTTGCTTGAATATATCAGTAGGTGTGATACCTTTGGTCTGCTGGGAAATACCCATGACGCATTTCCTATTACTTATAGCGTAAACATCAGTTTGAATCTAGTGACTTTCAGTAAATACTGGACCATGGTAGGTGACAGCTTCAGCCATTCTTATGCTGTGGTAGCTTGGGAAGCTTCACTACTGCAGGTTTAATTGAAATGCTTTAGGATGAAAAGTTATTAATTTTTTAAAATTATCTTCTTGGGGATTTTGAACACACTTCAGCATAGAATTGTTTACTATACACTGTAGAATCAGAGATGAAATTAATACAGATTTTGAATTGTATGTATTTATACTACTAGATTTATTTATATATATAAGAGAATCAAAGGACGAAAAGGATGACTCTGTTGTAATGGCTGTGAGTCACTCGTTAAAATATTTAAAATTCAAATTTCCAGTCCATTATAAAACTGAAGAGAACAACTTTTACTTGTGACTTTTATTGTTCTCTTGCTGTTATTTTGAAGACTGAAATGTAATAAAACCAAGTATGAAGACATGAAATAATACAAAACTGGTTCTCATTAGCACAACCGGTTGATGCATTTGGATGTCCCACCTGTCCCTCTACACACTCACAACAGCATGTTGGAAGTCCCATTATAAACACTGCTCACATGCCATGCAAATTATGGAAATAGACTGAAAAATAGAAGGAAATGGATGTCCTTCTTTTCCTATATATGAGACATCAATAGCTCATGAAGAGCTAAATAATATTCAGCTTAGGAGATGGACATATGTAGCATATAATCTGATCACACTGTCTGAGTCAAAAGAATGTCAGTTAAACCTGTGACAAAACTGGATCTTCACAGGATAGAATCAGAAAACCAGTGGGATGTCCTGCCTCTGGTATTTTAAAGATCTAAGGTTAAAGACACCATACTGTATCATAGATGTCTGGAGATCTGTATCTCTTCATTTACATACATTCATGAACTCACTCTGCATTTCATGTAACCACCTTGGATATTTGGATAGTGTGGTGGTTTGTTTGTGTTGTATGGTTTCTTGTTTTGTTTTGTTTTGTTTTTTCCTTCCTCATGATGAAACATTGGATGAACACCTCAGGCTTTCTTGAAACAGTGAAAAGCCTTTACCCAGGGAAGATCTCTGTCGTTTTAAATGCATGTAATAAGAAGAAATGCTCAACATTTTTCTCCCTTAGTACACACTTACAGTTTCTTTTTTTAAATTATTGAACATTGAATGGTGTCACTGTGGGCATGGATTATTCTTGGAGGCTGCAAAGCAATGAACATGTCCTGTCTCCTGTAGCTTTGCTCCCGTGACAGAGGAAAGGCTGCAGTGCTGTGCTATGTCCTCATCTTTCCTGTGATCACACCCAGAACCCTGCCTCCAGGTGATCTCCTCTAGTCGCAGTTTGAATACAGCCAACACGGTCCTGTACACAGGACTGATCCCCTCCTTCCCAGGTTGATTGTGCCTTCAGTTCCCATGGTACCACAGGGTAAACCCAGCTCTGGTCCTCTTTGTACCTAACCTAAAGACTGCCATGAATTCTGGAGATGGGAGGTAAGCAAAACTACTTCATCTCCCTTCATGTTCTGTTGTACCAGACCTAAGTGCCTGAGATATATAGAGAATTTCTTGCTGAATGAACTATCTTAGGCATGCGATGTCCCAAAGAGCGTACAAGAAGGAGAAGTCATGGAAAGGCTCTGACTCTACAGGGAGTCATGTAGATGTGCTGGTACTTACTTTTTCTCTGCCCACTCTGTTAATTTAGTTGTGTTTGCAGTGCCCTTTTTTACAGGGGCAAAGGGTGGTGAATGGCTAGAATCACTCATGCCTATCCACAATTCCGTGGAAACCAGACAAGATGTTATGCAGTCTAGCTTCAGATGGGCTGTTGCCCACATTTGGGTTGAAATAGTCAATGAAGAGAAGTTTGGTACTGCATCTATCAAAACAGAAGATATGAGTTGACATGCTTCGCAAAAATTGAAATCTGTCTCTGTATGTTTGTCAGAAGAGCTGAGGCTTGCACACATCTTTGAAAAAGGTTTGTTATAACTTTGTTGGACTGGAAAAAGTGTGTGTGTTATGAACTTAATACCTGGTTGTATTCTCAGTAGCCTTTTTTTCATATATTTTTCATGTAATGTGTGTGAATTTCTGACATTTCGTCATATTCTGGTTTTAGCAACAACAGGATAGAAAGCAAAAGCAAGGAAAGAAACACTTCATTTCAGAACTGTAGTCAGAAACAAGCTGATAGTTTCTTCTGACCTACTCCTTTTTATTATTGCATCTTTTTTCCTTCCTTAAGTGTGTCCCCTTCTATGTCTCTTTCCTAGAATGGTCAAGATGTGACCACCTGCCATATTTCTTTTTAGTGTGAGTATTGGCAGAAGGAGCCTTCTTGGTCACTGCTGTTCATACTGCAGCTCATTTGTGTAACCCTCAGGTGAAGCTGCTGCCACCCACTACTTTGTTGCTGTCTGGGTGTGCTGGGTCACTAAGGGCTCCTCTGGTATAGCCCTGGAACAGAGATGGTAATTAAACAAGGAACATCCCTGTTTGTATTTCCTAATTTGCATTTTTCCTTCTGATAGTGGGGTGTGTCTCAGTAGAAGTTCTATCCTGTTCTTTGTACTTTAAGTATGGTACAATAAGTAGTATGGTACAATAAGTAGTACCATAGCGTTGGTAATGATAGCTCTCATGTCTTTGACACAATTCTGGAGTAAAAACCACTGCATTGTTTATTTACAAGTCATGTGAACTTCAGATTGTTTGGAGTTTGGGTTCAGATAAGCATCCAAAAAGCCTCAGCTTCTATCAGATTTGCAGTTCAGAAGCTTTAAAATGGTAATTACTATTCAAGGAAGCATCTGTTCTGCAAGCTGAATTTCATTGCATAGCATTAAATTTCTGTACAGTGTGTACGGGGTAGAGAGAAGTTCCAGCAACCCCGTATCTTTTTAGTAAGGAAGTCTAAACTACGAGAAATGTTTTACATAGAAAATTTAGCTAAAAGGTTGTATTCACAAAGATGTATAGCAGACCAGGATTTTTTTTTAAATAATTCTGTTCTGTCATGACAAGAATTTAATCAATGTTTGAGATGTTGATGTTTTCACATTTCTGTTTTGATCCTCACTGGCTTTTGAAAAGTTTCCACAGATTAAAAAGGGAGGTTTTCTTGAGAATTTGGTTCTGGCTTCTCTCTAGCAATTACAGAGATCTGTAGGAAATAGGTTATTTTATCCAGACTGCAGAAGTATATTGACTACTAAACAGATGTGAACTGATCGGGGGGGAGCTCGACTTGCTACAGATGAATATCCTGGCAGTCAGTGAAGACAGGAAAGACTCTAGCAAAGGCGTACGGCATTTCTTAAGCTTCTGGTGGTGTGACTGTGTTCTTATCTGATTGCCTGACTGTGGGTTGGCTTTCAGAAGAAACAGAATTGCATTTTTTTCTGAATTTATTGTGTTTAGAATTAGAGGCAATATTTTCAGCCTAAGGATTTTGGTGTTTTGTTAAATTTAATGGACATGGGGTGGGCAAACCTCCTGGGGGGGATTTCAAGAATCCTGGAGATGAAAACTTGGAAAGTAAAGATATAGCCACAGATCTGGGGTGGCTTCAGAATGTAGGCATGGGAAAATATGATAGGACCAAGGTAATTATCCATGGAGACAGCAGAGATAAGGAGCTGAAAAACAGAATATCGTGAACAGAAGGGATGAAAATAAGTATATTGGGTTGAACACTGAAACAGGAGAATGAAATGGGCTGAAGGATGGAAGCAATAGAATAGATGGAGTTGTGATATATCATTCTGAAAATGTACAGAAAATGCATAATATAACATAATAGGAATGTCATTACAACATGTGAATATAATATATCAGCATGTGGTTAACATATGAGAATTAAATCTATTTTATACAGAAGTCAGTGGGATTTTGTTATTGTCTTCAGTAAAAAAGGAACAAGCCCTTGTAATATATACCAGGGAAACATAAAGGTTTTATTGGTAGGAATCAAAATTAAATGCTTTATTCATGACCACTGTAAAGAATCATGTTATTTCGAATGAACTTCAAGACAAACCTGATACTTCAACATCCATTATTTCGTCTTTGTGATGTGTTTGCCATGTTATTTAAATTTATTGGAGGTTAAATTTTGAATAGTACTATTTTTGAATCCTTATGCATGTAAAACAGAAAAAGGCTTAGAAGGAATAAAATACCTTGGTTTTATCAGGTAGAGAATACATTAGAATAAATTATAATTAATGTATTTAAGAAATCTTATCTAAATTGTCTCTTTCATGAATCTTAACAACCTGATTTGGAGTTTGAATTACAAGTGAAGGCAGTTTCTGTCTTCATTTGTGAACACTCTGAATTTCTAGTTGCTTTTCTGTTTCCTATACCTGTGAACCTCACCACTGAGTGTTGTTCCTCCATAGGTGCCCTTTTGTTTGCAGATGCAACATCGCAGGGCATTGTAATGCCTGTCCCAAATTCTACCACAGACCTTTCAGAACATTTGACCCTGTTTTCTGTGTCCTGGTTTTCTCTCAAGAGGAACTGATTTTCCCTGATAGGGCTATATTAACTTGGTTATTTCTTTGTCTTTTGTTGCTGTAAGATGCAGAAAAAATGCTATGTAAGAGTGTAATCCAAATAGTTTCATTCCAGTGCTGCTGGACTACAGCAGTTCTGTGAATTTTTGGACTTGTGTTAGAAATGACTTCTTGTGCTGAATGGAAAAAAAGTTGAATATCCACCCCAGGCACAGTGTAGTACCCTGGCAGATACTCTGCTCCTTAGGGGTTCCTGTTTGCTTCCAGTAACCTAGGTAGGCCTTGCGATATTTGAAGTTCTTTGCAGGGCTCTGGCTTATTGATGAAGTTGCACAAGAATTACCTGGACACTCATTTAAGCTTCTTAACTGGCTTCTTCTTGAAGCTGAGTCCCTGTTCTTCATGGAGTCTGAGGATAGGACTGCAGCAACATGGTTTGTACATTTGCCTACATCTCCTGTCCCTGCACCCCTATGTTTAAACCCTCTCTGTGGTTTAGGCAGGTCTTGCCTGTTGTTAACAAGTCCCTTATTTTCTCTCTTAAGTAACATGTCCAATGGCTTTCTGTGAAAGCCCTTAAGCTGTTTGGTAGGTACAGTTGTGAAAAGAAAGTACCTATTTGGTTATTATCTCATCCCATTTTTTTCATTGTCTGCTGCTTTGAGCATGTGTTTACTTAAAAGTATTGTCCAATGAGATAAGGGAGATAATTAAACTCAAGCTTCTGTTAAAGAAATACATAAATCTGTTATAGCCAATTTGTGGCAGTCATGGACTTACAGTTCAGATCCTCCTGGCTCCTCTACCAAAATGTAACTCAGCCATGGAACTAAGATTACCAGAAGTTACTTCTTGATGGTGGTGGTGGTGGTATTGGCATACCATGTCAGGTGGCCATAGTCAGGCTATGAGTACCTCAGATTTAACTGTGATCCCTTTAAAGTACTGAAAATAGATGACTACAAAAACTGCTAGTCACTTGTAAAGATCTTAGTTTTCTGTTAGTCTGAACTTTTAGGTGGTTGTTCTTAAAAAAACTTGTTTCTGTGTATTTCAACTTTTCAAAGTCCAAATCCTAAAGGCCTGAGAAAGGGCAGTATGTTATTAGATCAGCTGGTCAGAACTTTGCAATGAAATGTCACAAGGCATTGGTATAACATCGCTCGGCTTTCGTGGCGAGAGGGAAGAGTTGTGCAAGTGAAACAATGCAAAGGGAAGGATGTTTTCAAGCTTTTTCTGCTTCTCTCAAAATTCATCTCTACTCCCTTCAGACTGTAATGAAAAGCCTACCAAAAATGTAAGCAGTAACAATAGCTTTCATGGAATAGCAAAATTTTTCTTCATGCGAATACTAGGTTAATGCCTCTTGGTGAGGGAGAGTTGTGTTTCATGTTCAAAGGGCGCAACTGTCCAGATGCTGTACATGATTTGAACAAGAAAATATCTGTTGCTCAAGAACGCTTGCTTTTCTTCTGCTCTGATTTTCCTTCTCTGCAATAAATCTGGGCAATAAAGTACAGCAGTGATATGTTTCATGTGCTCTGCTTGGGTTTGGTAATTTTGCTATTTCAACATGTTAATCTCTGGTTACCTAAATTGGGCTCCCACCTTGTGAGAAATAATGCAACTGAAATCAAACATATATTACTCTGCTTCTGTTTGGTACCCGATCTCTGCCGTGTTAGACTAAATGTGTCATTAACTATGTTCTTATCAGAGAAAGACAACAGTGAGGAAGCAAAGGACAGATGAGAGGTCTGCATCACATCCGTATTTTGAGCTTTTTAAACCATCAATTCAGTTGCACTGAACGTCAGGACCAGTTGTCTCCATGGCAATGCAAGAAACGTTACTTCAAAGCTTCTATTGAAGTAGCTGCTGCTTCTAGACTTTACTTGTTCTAGTGGCTGAATACTCTGTGTTTGTATTGATACCAAAAAAGAAAAAGCTTTAGTAAATGCATTATCAGAATTACAGTCCATCAGTGAAAGTATTCTTATCTGTTTGGTATTTAATGTGAATTTTAAGTAATTTATGATACAGCGTATTCCCTCGAAGAGGAAAGTAGTATTAAAAAGTAAAAATCACCTCTAAAAACAAAGACAAGTGCTTTTGAACCTTTGTGCTGAGTGTTGGACTTGCAAACAGTATAAGCTGATTTTTTTCTGGGGATTGGGAGATGGTACAGAGAGAATTCAACCACTGTTGGGTTCTTCAAGGAACCCAAGTTGCATCACTATATGTTTGCTGTCTTAATTTTACAGTAGAAGGATTTGTTAAAAAAATTCAGTAATTGAATATGCAGTTGAATATACTAGTTGAAACAGCAGCCTTTACCTCTATTTGAAATGCCAGAGTGAACAGCTGCTAACAGCTGCTACAAGAATATCACCCCTTTCTTCTTATGTTTTAAAAAGTAGAAGATGAAGAAGAGGAGGAAGTGGAACTAAAAAGGTTTTATTTTTCATTCCGATTCAGTTCATTTGGGTTCTGACTAAGGAACAGTGAGCTGTGATTTCCTACTTGCTGGACATTTTGCCTTGCATGTTATTAGTTTTCTCAGAATTCAAACAGGTTGACATTCGCTTAACATCCTTCCTTCCTGCAAAGGACGTAACATTTGTGGGATGAGAACAACTTGTGACTTGATAAGCTTTAATTGCTTGCTTGGCTTTGAAAGCAGTATGTATTGCAATTTATTTTAGACATTCATGTTGGCTATTAATGTTAAAAAAATGAACAAGTTATACTATTCCGCCTGACAAGGTAGATATCTGCCCTGCCCTTTTTGACCTTCTGATTTTCGGGGGCGAAGGAGGGGAATCGGTCTGGGATTCTTTTTTTTTTTTTAATCTACTTTTTTATTTAACAGCCTGGAGTTTTTGAATACATTTTTGAATATATTTTAAATATCAGTCCTTCAAGTTCTAATGTAGTCAATTGAATTAGGGAAGTAGATATGAGAGTGTATGATTCTGAGTAAAAATTTGTCCTTTCAGTTGATGCATTGTATGAAATATGCTTCATAATATTTAAAAATGAAGTGTACGTAGCCCTTAAGTATTTCTAAAAATGTGATTACAATTAGATCCCTATCTCTTGAGCACTAACCTATATTTTTCATTTGTATACCAAACTTGGTGTTTATTGAGATGCTCTGAAGGAGTAATTACTGAAATATCATTTTAAAAAGACAACGCTGAACTTTGCGGGACTAAAAGTAAATCAACACAGATAGAGCTTTGATTTTAGATGCTGGATAAATGATGGATTCAATTCAAAGTATTATGTAGCAAGCATTTGTTGAATATATACAAAAATGGCTATTTTTGTCTTAGTAAAGTTTGTTGCAGCTTGGAGAACCTGACTGCATCTTAGTTATATTTCATTGTTTAACATAAATAGATAATCTTATAATATGAAAAATTTGCATGAAGCAAAAGCACATGCAAAAAGACACCTTTGAGAAGTAAACCATGTGTTTGTAGAGGTGCCTCAGAGAGAACATGTTAATAAGCCACACATATGTAGGTAGGGGTGTGTGTGTTGTGTACACACACTTGTAAGTCTTGTGGACAGACCCTGCCACAGCTCCTACCCTTCTCCCCTGAAGGTTTTACAGTACGGACAAGGAATCTAGACTTTATTTGGTATGTTGAAGGAAAGGGAGCTGAATGAAAGGGACCAGTGAGATTAGTTTGATTTCTATTATAAATTTGTTTCATATTTAAGGGAGGTCTATTTCCCTTAAAAAAAACAAAACAACAAAACACACAAAACAAACAAAAAACCTCACAATGAACAAACAAGAACAAAGACAACCCCACAAACTATTGTATCATTAAGTTGAGGAAACAATGTATTGCAGTTAAGTTTAGAAAAACTTGTCCAAGCCAGGCCTAGCTAAACACTCAAATGCCTTGTTTAGTTAAATTCCTGAGGGCCTGGTCATGCAGGATGTCTTGCAGAAACCAAAGGGAAGGCTTTTTGTATAGGAAAGCTCTGTGGAAGGTAAGGTCTGTGTCTGAGATGCTGAGGTATTCCTGTTAATGAGCAAAAATCACTGAAGAGTGGCTGTATCCAATATCGAATCAGTTACGCCACAGACTGCCGTTATTTTTACAGATTTTCATTAAGCGTGATTGTTTTGGTTGATTGTTTTGAACTTTTTAGCCCATCATAGGGCCATAAGTAGGTTTTTTTGAGGACTCTATTTCTCAAAGGTTAGATTCTCTTATATTGGATAGGCTTGTGTAGAGTGTGATTAATATGATCTTATTTTCTTTATCCTTCTGTAATTATTTTAATGTAACAAGCAATGTTAATATCCCCTAAGTGCTATAACAGGCAATCTCATTACTTTTCATCAGGCTTGTTTACAGAGAAATAAACCAGCAGGAAATAAATAACACTGAATAAATGAGAAGTTGAAGTATTACCTACTCTTAGTATTCAGAACCATGAGTCAGACTCTGAAGAAGTCATGAGCCCACTTTAAGGAAAGGAGGGTGTTTTTGTTGAAATAATATTTAATTTCTTGTTTACTTTTTGATGTCTGAGCAGTTGGGCAATATGACACAGCTTTTTTATCTAACTATGATGATTAGGTTCTAACTGTAGTAACAGCTGAAGTTCTTAAAGCTCCACTTGATAATATGGTTGATACAGCTGGCTTCCTTTTTCCACTTTGCCCTTTCTCTCGCTGTTATCTCCCTAATGTTAACCTCTTCTTTCTAACTTGTCTGGTTCTATTGTTTTCCCTCTATTTCTGTCTTTAAGAAGAAGCATCCTTCTAATTCTTAACCCTATTGATCAATTGTATAGCCTTTCCATCTTCCAGTTATATTTTAATTGTCTGCCATTAGTCTGTTATCTCATTCACCTTTGCTTTTCTTTGTACTATACTGATCTCTTTGACTATTTTTTGGTAGGGTGCCGTTTCCTCAAGTGTTACATCCCCAAATAAGCTTTCTTGACTCCAGGAAAGGGGACAGGAATGCCTGGTGGTGCTGAGCCAAACACTGAAACCACCCACAGCAGTTTTACATTTTGAGCATTACCTTTCAAAGAGTTCTGCTGCTGAATGGGCTGTGATTGTGGGTTTCTGAGTGCCCAAAGTCCCATCCTGCCAACTGTTGTGTGCAGTTGTGACTAACCTACTAGAATGAGCTGGTGAGACATCCATGTCATTAACCTAGTGTGTGTATGAATTGGAGTTGTACCGTCCAACAGATGCCAGGGCTAAAAGATTTATAGATCTGAATGGAAAAGAACTTGCTCTCTGAGAGCAAGAAGGCAGCCTTATTTACTAGTTTGACTTTTCTCTCTCAAAATTTTGTGTGTATAAAACAGAGTTGAAGACAAACTTGCTGTGTTCCATTTGAATTCTACATTACTGGGAGCTTGAGATTAAACTGGGGTACCCATCTAAAAAATGCAAAACCCAGCAGCTGAAACCTGATGCTTTCTGTCCTCCTGACATTTCTGGAGAAGAGGTTTTCCAGACACATCTGTAGCTGACAGAATCCTGCCCACAGTGTTCTTGCAACTGAAAAGTCATCACATACTCAGCGCCATGGATGTGCTGGTAGATCCCTTCATGCAGATGCCACCATACTTAGTTTTATTAACTTAGCTTGTGTTGTTCCAGGTGTTCTTCAGCTGGGGGCAGTCTGCACTTAGTTCTGAGGAGTGTGATTGCTGTTGCAGCACTCTCAGATGGCTGTCAGTAATGTTGAGGCATTCGATGGTCAGTGGTATGTTATGACATCAGGAATATTCCTGTGTAATGAAATCTCAAGTCCCAGGATCCTTATGAAGTGGTAAGAAAGGTTTAAAAAAAACACCAATAAATCCCCCCACCTCAACGTCACCGTACCCTTCTCTGATACCTCCTTGTGCTGCTGCATT
Organism: Patagioenas fasciata; assembly: GCF_037038585.1. NCBI lineage: Eukaryota > Metazoa > Chordata > Aves > Columbiformes > Columbidae > Patagioenas > Patagioenas fasciata. The sequence continues at coordinate 9,347,479 of NC_092527.1, forward strand.
ATTTTCTGCGGCAATGCTGCTCAATACCTGAGGCTGACCAAAGCTTACCTGGTTATATATGGGGTGTGTGGATTCATTTAAATGTATATCATGAAAATGGGTTAAGTGTGTCGGGTTTTTTATTTCATTCTCAAATGTGTTGCAGTATAAATTCCTCTTTTAAAATTTAAACCAGTTTCCATGGAGTGGTGTCCTCTTGTGCATAGTGTTCTCTAACAAATTAATAAGTAAAATTAAAAAATCTAACATTCATAGCTTGTATCAGCTTATAATATGAATAATATTATTTCAGCAACTAATCCAGACATACCTGTCAGAGATGGAATACCTATACTAAGACGACTTTAATCCATTTGCTGATTTTTATGGTCCCAAAGTCCCTTGAAGTACCTGACTCAAATCCAAATGTGCTCCACATGCCGAGCTTTGCATGTAGATTTGTAAATTAGTTGGAAGGCGTAGATAGATTCCCTTGTGGCTCAGTCATTTGTTGAAGCTTAAATGGTTTGTATATTGTAGGAAGTGTTGTTTTTTTAAAAATTTATTTTGCTCTCTGTAATGCATGTGTTCTCTTTGAAAACTTAATACATGTCACGTGGAATTTCAGGTATTCTGCTCCTATCCTTCCTTTCTTGTTCCCTCTCCCCACCAAGCTGATAAAAGTCTGGGGTTTGTTTCTGTTGTCATTGCTCTGCAGTTGGCTTCACTGGCTGAAGGAGCCAGAACCAGAAGGTCTCAGCTTGGCTGGAGGCCAGTTGGTGCTGTCAGCGTTAACGGGCAGCTCTGTGTCCTACTGGTGTGCGATGGGGGAACCCAGGTTCGGGGGTAGCTTGGGGGTACAGCCACAAAACAAGAGGGGGGGACTAGGAGTCCTTGTTCTGTGAGGTGGGTTTGTGTTGCTCAAAGATCACAAGTGAGGAGTGGAAAGAATTGGATCATCATTTATCTATTCAAAGAATAAATAAAATAGACAAAATATCAAGTTTTCATATAGTTACAATTGCACTTTAGTTAAAAACTAGCATATTCCTCTTTTTGAAATATTGGAACAAGGGCATTTTCACATATCTTAAAAAACACCTTTTGAATGAGGCCAAAATACTAGTGCAGTTTTGGCAGAGGCTCCTCCGGAATGAAGTTCTCTTGCTTTGTTAGTGGTATGAGAATTGACATGTTCACCCAGAGAGAAGGGACTTCCTGAAGTATATTAGGAGAAAAAACTGAAAACATAGAAGAATTTAAACAAAAGATCAATTTTCTAACTAGAAACTTAAAAATTAATAGAGATTAATGCATCTAAAAAAAAAAAAAAAAGAAAAAGTTTAATGTTCAAATAAAATACTGCTTTAACAGGCCCAGTTCTTGGAATTTACCATGCAATGGCAGTGTTTTGTTTATTTCTACAAAATAATGTAATTTCATAAAACTCATCTGAGTGAATTATTTCTGATTACATTAGTGAATAAGCGCTGTGTACTTATTTAAGTAAATTAAAAAAGATCTTTGTTTAAAATGGAATGAAATTATAACAGAAGGCTGATACCAGATGCAGCTTGAAAAGCAAGAAGAGGGGTTAATATAATTTACATATCTCATGGACGGGGAACATGGGATATATGGTTCTTTCAGTTCTCAGGGAAGGTTCTTAATAAGTTTGTGTGTTCTGAAGAGAACATGAAGAGATAGGCAAACGATGTTTCTCTTCGGAACATGCAAACTGAGATGTTAAATGGTATTTGTAAAAGCCCACAAATGTGGCAGGAGTCCAGCATGAGTTTAAAGGAACACACCAAATAGGTGATAGATAAGCAGCACTTCTACCAGGTCTGGCCTGGAGGAATAGAATGGAGCCTGCATATTTTTGGAACAAGTGAAAATATTGCAGAAAATGTCATTAATGTATTCAATTTATGTAATTCTATATGGAAACTTCCATAGAATTTACAAGAGAAGATGATTGTCTGTTCGGATGGCTTACTTGCTGTTAGGACAAGTGAGAAAAAAGTGTGGAAAACAAAACAAGAAGGAGGCAGCTGTGCTGGTAATGAAGGACATTACCCTCTATATTTGACAAATACGAAGATGACATGTGAGCCATCCATATTAATTGGTGTGTCCCTGCTAAAGATAATAAAATAGTGCAGCTTTTCCAAATGTTGAGACATGTGGATTCTGAAGCCCCGTCTGCACTGGCTCTATGGAGCTCCAGCTGAACTTCCACTTAGATGGAAATTCCAGAAGAGGAGAGATTTTGGATACACAATGAATTAGGATGAAAAATAATTAAGGACTTTTGAAGTTTTTCACAGCACTGAAGCATTTTTATTTTGAATACGAGTATTTTGTTCTAACTGGTTTTGTTGCACGCTGTATTAATAAATAAGGTTGCAGCAATATGAATTGTCAAAATTGATTTTTTTGAAGTTAAAAAATGACAACACTGTATTAAAATCATAATGAGAACATTTTGGTCTAAACCAAATGTTCCGGAAATTTTAGTGAAATATTTTGGATATCTGTTCCTTTTTTTTTTTTTTAAAAAAGATGATATTAAACACATTACATTAATAAGAATTTTCTGAAAGAAAAATCGATCCATCCATGTGTTTTTGATGATTTCTGAGTATCTTGAGACTAATTCCAAGGGTCAGTTCATTTGCTGAGACCAGATCATGCCATTAGCATGATGGTGTTTGCAAAGTACTATCACATCTCATCTGAGACATCAGATTCAGATAAAAAAGGCAATCTAGCAACAATAGATTGAGTTACTAATAGCAGTAATGCAATGCTTAGTGACTGTTACTAATTAAAGGACTGAATTAAGTTGTCATGAAATAATATAATCACTATGTCAGTTCTTCTTTGTCATCTGACTGCTTGAGCAAACCATCGTCTGGTGTATGTTATCCACCAATATGTGCCATGGATCCACTTTTTGTTCCTTAGGCATCTCTGGGTTCTCTCTTTTCGAGTATAGCGATAAAAATAGGTGCGGACTTTGACTCGTCTCGTATGAATGGCTCTGATGCCACCTATTCTATGTAGTATTAGGAGTTTTAAGGCAATAGGTGTTATGAGTAAAGTGGCTTTATGTAATCAGAAATTTCTGTTTATTAGCCGTAAAGAAACAAAAAGGTCCATTAGTATTTGTCACTTTTTTGGAGTGGTGTTCTCTTGCATGGGATTGCTGACAATAGAACAGTAACAGCTTACTTGGATTTGCTTGGCTTTGATTCACAGCTCAGGTAGCGTTTTGTCAGCGAAGGAAGGATTTTCCCCCATTTGGTTAGCCACCGTGGAGTGCTTTTGTGGTTCTACAGTCCCAGGCAATACGAGATCACCTGTGAAAAACTGCTTTTGAGTTAGAGGATGCTGGCATGCACTTGAACCTTTTCCTGTGAAAGTACTGTGTGTTCAAAGTCGTGTTTATGGGTCTGGTTTTATAAGTCATGTGGCAGATTCAAGGCCTTATTGAGAGAAGGATGTACAAGCTTAAATGGCACTTCAGTGGATGCTAATGCTCGTGAACCAGAGACGGCAACCCCAAGTTGTCTTCCTTAGTTTTTTTGACCTGTTAGTTCCTGGGGTGCTGCGGTTCAGGGTTATTTGTGGACTTGAAACCATCCAGATTTGCCCACCAGGGAATCCATCAGCTGTGCTAAGTGATTCCATCCAAAGAATCCAAATAGACCTGGGGGAGGGCCAGTATTGGTGCTTGATGAGCCTATATGTTTTGAGAGGCCACTGTGTGATTCTGCAGAAAATTGTCTTGGCTGGCTACCTCTTGGAAAACCCCCTCTAAATTCTTCTCTGAAAAACCTTTGTGTAAAACTTTCTTTATAAGACTTTGCATGAGAATGACCAGAACATAATTGATTTTTAGTACAACTTTTCAAAATCTGGATTTGCTTGCTTTAATATGCACACCAGATGGACTGAAAATCTGACCAAATTTCACGATCAGATGTCACAGGTAACATCTAATTAAAAACCATTTTAAAAATATTTGGGCAGAATTTCTTAGGGTGATTTTAGAATAAAAGGGAAATACTTTATATAACTTCATACGGCAGAGATGCTTTCTACCTTTTTAAAGAATAGTTTACTATTTATGGTTTTGTTCCTTTTGGTAATGTACTTTGCACTTTCAAAATAGATGAAGAGAGAACAACTCAGCTGAGCTACCCAAAGACACAGATGGCTAGTGCAGAAATCTGCCTGTCTCTCAGCTCTATATTGGAAAATTCCTTGTGAAAGACTTCTTACCTTGAAGCTAGTGAAGTTCACTGCAATGAACTGCCTGTTAAAACAGTACCTTGCATTTTCTGTATCAATGTTTTCAGCATTCCCTGAGGTATCAAAGACATGTCGTATCTGAAGATGGTGTCCTTGGCAGTACAGTGAAATGCACTGGTGAGACTTCTGGATATCTGAAAATCCTGAGCAGAGTTGCTCTAGTCAAGGAAGTGAATCTCTGAGCCTACAGTCCAATGAAAATTCTCTTAAGGGAGTTTCTGCATTACACAGTGTGGTGCAGAGCTGCCAACTCAAATCCCAGGAACAATCTAGTCACATTAGGTTTGTGTATCTCAGTAATGCTTCCACCCCGTCACCTTGTGCTTGTAAACAAGCTCTGTCAGGGTTGGATTTCTTCTTCCCTCCTTTGCTCTGCCTTCTATGTTGCAGACTTACGTACAGTGTCTTTTAGATCTTGTAACAGTGATGGCTTAAAATCAGCCTCTATGAAAATAACTTGTGGTTTGAAAGAAAGAAGGCAAAATGATAAAGAACACTGTATTCAGTGTTACTGTTGTCTGGATGGTACCGAGAGGAAGGATAGAAAAATTCTGTTGCAACCTACTGCAGAGATAAGGCAGAAACTTGGAAAGAGTGCAACAAGGAAAGGAGGAACAATTCATTTTAGACTGGGGTTGCATCTGTAAGATATGCCACTTGGCATTCTAGATATCCGGCTTTTTCAGTGCATACTGTCATTTAGTTTATGGAGTAAATGTGAAAATCTCAGAGCTTTCAAAACACTTATGAATTGACTTTCTGAAAAGTAGTTATGCACTTTGAATAAATGATACACTATATTTTTCTCATTTTGTTTAGGGAGAAAAACTTTAACAAGCAAAAATGAGAAGGGTAACAATTGTTAATTGTCATTCAGAGGAGTTATTGTTTTACTGTGCTGATAATTTGCATTAAATTGTGGATATGTTCGTTTGTTCTTCATGACATGGTCTATTTTAATCCATAAAAGAGATACCTACAACCTAATGGGATTTTCAGTCTCTGAGATTCTTTATGTTCTGTTCTTATTTGATTAGAATCTGGTGCTTTCACACATGATGTTTGACTAAGAGAAAATGAGGAGACACACACACACGAAATATCCTTAAAGCATTCTAGTCTCTATGCTCATGTGCTACTGGTTTATCTCACCTCTCTGCTTCCCTGCAGCAAACACAGTCTCTAGCCTACAGCATCTCTACTGCATTTGAGAAACCAGATTGTTATTCTTGCTGCATTGGCTGTACTACTTTCACTGGTACTGCTCAGCTGCCCCCAAGGTCTGAATGACATTGATCTGATGCTCACAGCCTAGAAATAAAGTTGGTGTGAGCTGTGCAGAAATCTCATGGCTAGTGCAAGGAAATCATTACCTCTTGCTAAATAAATAAGGAAGGTAAGGAGATTGCAACTAAGCCAAAATATGAGAAGCATCATGACACTGCTTGGGCAGGATCTCCACTGAAAAGCAACACAAATGCACGTGTCCTAAGAACATTTTAAAAAGCTGAGCTTGTCCTGTTGTCCGATTGGGAAAAACTAGTGCAGTGAGCGCAGTAGTATTTGAGAGTGTTAATGCTACTTTTTCAGTGTTATGGGAATCTTTGCCATTCTCAAGCTGTGTATATGTTAATTTTCTTATTGAAAACACCCTTTTGGAGAAAAACTCTCCATCAATGAAACAGTTTTCCTGAGAGGTATTATGGTGTGGTGATGGTGCTTGTGTGTGGATTGGGGGGAGAAGCGGGGGAGGAAGGTTTGGTGTTTGTGTGTGTGGTGTTTGGTTTGGTTTGGGGTTTTTTGTTTGATTGGTTTTTTAGTATTATTTATTGATATATCTCTCCAGTGTTGTTCTCCTTGGTCAGGGGTCCTTTCTTAACCTACCTGTTGTGCTGTGATCACAGTGTATTGAGCTCCCTGCAACATCATGGTAACTGTTCAGCCAGATGCTTTTTGATGTCCTTTGCTCCTTTACCTGCGGTAACAGCTTTGCTTTCTCTGTAGTTATACTTGTTAGTGGCTCTCTCACTGGGCGTCCCTGTGTATGTGCACGGCACAGCACCTCACTTGTTTGTAAGAGCTCCATTATATGGACACGGTAACATGAGGATTGGCAGAGCTTTTTATCTGTCATTTTATTTTGCAATCAGGAATATGCCTGATCGGTGCATTGTTCTAACATCTAAAATATATTCAACAAATGTGTTCTGCTGAATTTTGTGGAATCTTCTGCTTTGATGGGTAGAACTGTATGTCCTTTTTTTTTTTTCCCAGTGTTGGAGGATTATTAATACTTCTCAGCTGCCTCTCTAAATGTTTTTCGTCAGTCAGGGCCAACTCTAGCTTGATGGAACAGGTGGTTGCTTAACCAGCAAATTGTTTAACATAAAGACCCAGCCAGGATGTAGCTTCTTATAATTAAAAGACTCATCCTGCTCCTGCCAGCCATCTTTTCCCTTGCTCAGCATTGCACCGTTTCAGACAGAATGTGCAACAGTAAAATACAGAACATGTCCAGCGTTAACCCTGTCTCATCCAAATCACCCAAATGTTGCTCGTATATGTTGAGACATAAAGGTGCCATAAAACTGGGTGGCACCTGCTTTCCATGTCTCAGGAGAAAGGATTTCTTTTTATTTCTACATTTCTTTTGAAGATAGCAAATCTCTTCGTGTCCTTTTAGGGAGAAAAACCCCAACCCAAGCACATGGTTCCACATTTACATTGCAAAATGCTGCCACTCAGGGACTCCGAAGCCAGGGTGTGAGGTGAATGTTTGGACTGAGTGTTACTGAAACAGCCCATGGACAGCGGGGCAGGAGGGGGTTCTGTGTTCTTCTCCTTACCCGGTGTCTTGACTGCCCCACAGCCTGTGCTGGGCAGGGAAGAGAGAACAGGTCAAGTGCACATATAATGTGTTTTGGTTTGTTTTTTTTTTCCTCAGTAGTTTGAGGACATATTCAAAACCTCTAGGATACTTAGTCTTGATGAGTAGTTGTCAAAACAAGCCAGCCAACCCAGTAGCTAATTTTTAGGAGGTTTTTAACTCATAAGCCATTATTAACTGCCTGGATGACAGAGCCAGAATTGCTTTCCAGTCAAACAAATGGACTTCTCCATCACCTCGGCAGACAGATTACTCCATTGCCCATATTGTATACTAGCATGATTGTTAATCGCTTAAACATCATAACTAGGGCATTACAGAGTCTTTAAATCAACTGGACTATATTCTATGTTGAAATCTGTAGTTTTCGCTCTTTTATTTATTTGTGGAAGTATTTGCTATAAATATAAGGTGGATGGTTTTACTAAGATGCATAATTGGCAAAGTGAGATTGTTACCATCTGCAATGCTCATGTTAAAATTTGACAAATGTGATATGATTCCAAGTATTTATGGTGACCTACTTAGAAAAGATACAGTACTACTATTACCATACTATTTATTTAGATATGCCAAATGTAAAAGAAGTCTGATATTGTGACATTATAAAATATTATCCCTCTGTTTTATTGGGTAAAGTGCTTTTCTCGTGTAGCAGCTAATATTGTATGTGAAGAGTCTTTTACCAGATGTCTGAAACAGGGTCCAAAAATGCTTTGTTTGAACAAATCTAATGTTGATTGCCACCAAAGAGGGGATTGGGGCCTCCAGTATAGTTCAGCCTTTGTAGTCTGAACTGAGGGACTGGCAGCTTGGTTACACATAAATCTGCACTTTATTTTTTTTTCTTTTGGCTGAAGCTTACACAGTTGCTTGTGGTGTCTATAGAATACGCAAGGAGTTAAAACTCTAAACTTCAGATTGAAAGGGCTATTTAGACTAGTTTTGTTTAAGCAGCAAGAGAACTCTATACCTATTTATTCCTAATGTTACTAAGTGCTTATTGCAAAATTGTCTTGCTTGAAGCATAGGATAGAGATCTTTAAACTAGTCACTACTGAATAGTCCTTCTCCTTTAATAGTCAGTGTCTTACCAATTTCATAGATGTTTCACATTTTTGTTGCGTCAGCTTCCATCTGATATAGTAGCATATCTCTGTGTTCAAATAAGTGATAAAGTTGGAGATTGATGTTTCATCTTGGTATTGTATCTAATCTGTTACTATCCTTTAAAGCATTAGGGATGCATTGATCAATAAATATTTTCAACTGACTACTGAATTAACAGTGAGAGATATATTCACTCTCTTTGACAAATAAATTATTATTTCTTGAATAATCCCACAAATCCACCATCTGGCCTCTTGTATATACAGGTTGAAATCACTCATTTATTAGAAATCTGCATGAGAGAATTTACCAGATCAAAATTTCACAGGACTGAAAGAGTATGCAGTATCATTCGGTGTCCTTTCAGAAATCTCCTAGTTAGTTGTGACATAAGGGCTTAATATACGGTAGTGGCTTATCATGTATGAAATCTCAATTTTACACACAGCACTGAGCATCTGTTTATTGTAAGTTAATTTTTAAAAGCTGTAGTGCAATTGTAAACTGGGCCTTATTTCTAATATCCCGTGTTAAACTCTCCCACATGTCCACCTTGCATAGTTGCGCTTGTCTATGAGTTGCAAGTTACACCTTTTCAAAATGAATATGTTAAGTAACATTGTAGTTTGGCATGCATAATAGCCTGGCTTTGAAGTGTTTGTTAATTGGTTATGATAATGTCTATTTAGTATGTGAAAGTATTACAAAGAACATCTGCTCCTGTCATAACTGATGCCACTTTTCATCAAGATCAGCACTTGAGGCTGAATAGGGCGTTTATTATCAGAACTGGTCCGATTGTGAAGAATTTGTCGTCTGTGTGCACCTGTGCTCCATTTGGCTGGTATAACAGTACTAATCCTGATTTCAGACCTGTCCAGATGAACAGTCCTTATACTTTTTCAGTTTTTCAAGGAAATCCTTTGTGTTGCTGGATCTAGGTCTCAGTTCTCTTGGGGAGTATCCTGTGTTTCCAGGGGGGGAAGTGAAACAGAAATCCATTGAATGCTGCCCTTGAAGGAATAGTGTGCTGCTATACTATTTCATCGCAGTTCTTAAAACACTCTCCATTTGTGCGTATGTGTATTTTCGTTTTTTACTTCAATGCACAGATAAAATATGACAGAGTTCAGTTGCTTTGGGAACTTTAATTTCCAATTTTCTTATCTTTACTTTTAAAATCAGTGTTTTTCATTAATGCCTATTTCTTCTGCTAACCTTTAAAAAGAGTTTTTCGTTCTCAGCCTGCAGCTATGACTGGATAAAGCAATTTTCACAGTAGCTATAGACAAATGCGTGGTAAGTGAATTAGCAGTTGCCTCTCTTTTCTGTTTGAGTTCTGCATGTTCTTGCGTGAGTTCTCAAATTTCTGTGTATTAAAATTGGAGAGAGATGATTTCAAAGCTGCATGCGTGCCTGTGTGCTCCTGAGCTGCACAGGAGCAGAGCAGAGCTGCCGTATCTCCATTTACCAACTGTGTGCAGTCACTTCACAGCGCACGTTTGGGCTGGGCAGAGCAGCGGACGTGTCTGGCTTGGGAAATCTGCTCAAGCCATGTGCCGTCACACCTCAGTACCGCCGTGTTTGCAGCACTCATGGTACGCAGCGTCACAGTCACAGATTTCTACCTGGTAGCTGTATGAACTACAAACACTACGGAAGAAATCTGAATGTCTGGTTTGCATATTATCTGTGCTTTAATAGTGTGTTTAGAAAGTAGATTTTTAATGTATTTGTAGCATAGGCGTTCTGGTTATTTACACATAATATGGATGTTATCAAATTGAAAAAATGGTGATAAAATGGGTACTTTAAATAGTCTGTTAGTGTTTGTTAATTTAACTATGATGCTAAAGGAGAAACTTGAAAGTGAAAGAGGATGTGTTAGGGAATGTGAACTGGAAGGTGAACTTACTGGTGCTGTGCTGACATGCAGGTGAGGGGATAGGAGGAGCATTCTAACAAGTGAGCTGTACAGTTTCACTCCTGGGTTGGAAGAACATAGCAAACGAAGTCCTGCCAAAGTCTCTTCTAGATATGTTGGTCATAAGGCAGCTCCTTAATGGAGTATTGAATTTGTAGGAGGAGACTATGGGTATGTTGGAGGGCAGAACTAGAACTTGGATTCACTGGCAGATGGGAGAGGCGATTTGAAACACCAGGGTGATGGGTTCTGCCTTCATGTGGGACCCACAGGGTGAGAAACAAGTGGGGGAGTGGCAATTCAGCAAGGAAGTGTCTGTGCATGGCCCAGGGAGTGAGTCTGAGCTATGATGCTGTTGTGGACAAGGCACAGCATATGGGGTAGTCCACTGCCAAGGCACGTGTAACAATTCTTCTACTCTGTCCAGCAGTGATGAGGCATTGGCTGGAGAGGAATGTTGTCCAGCATTGAGCAGTGTGGTTAAAGAAAGATAGAAAATAATCAGAGACTGTCTGAAGGACAGCATCAGGAGAAATCAGAATCTAGAATTGGTGACTTAGGGCGGGGGCATCAAACTCGTTTTCACCAGGGGCCACGTCAGCCTCGTGGTTACCTTCAAAGGGCCAAATGTCATTTTAGGACTGTATAAATGTAGGAGTAGGAACTGATGTGGCCCCCGGTGAAAATGAGTTTGACACCCCTGATTTAGGGGAATGATTTGGAGTCTTTAGTTAAGAGAGGATGAATTAAGATGTGATTAAACCCTTCGGATATATAAAACACTGCTGCAAAGAAGGGAGGATCTGTTCCCCATCATGGTGGTGGGTAAAACAAGCAGCAGATCTTAAACAGGATTAAATTGGATTAAACTTCTCATGTTGGGAATAATTAAGTACTCTAACAGGTTGCCAAAGGAAGTAAGTTAGAAATAGATTAACCAGATTTCTGCCCAGGATCATAGCACCATGGCCATTTGCGACATGGCAAGTGATGGGCAAGGTGATCTCCTCAGGTCCTTCCAGCCTTATTCTAAAATATAAGTTTTCAAAGATGTTTGAATGTGAACAAAAACATTCCCCTTATTGTGCTTCCCAAGCCTGGTTTGATGTAAACATTTTCTCAGTTATCTTCTAGATAGAAGACTACTTGTTGTAGTTGGAATCGGCATTCCCCGTCCCCACCAAAGAAAACAAGTCCCTTTTTAGCCTTGAAAAGTTCCTAGATAAGTAAAAGCTGATGATTGTTTCCAGAATTAGAAGGTATACGTCAAAGAAATATACTGTTGAGTGAGGATAGTCCTTCTTAGGTAGAGAAGTAGAGCCAACAAGTAGGATAAAAGAGAATTTGGAGAGATCTGTGTTTTGTGTGGGATCAGAGATGTTCTTGCCAAAGTCCCATCTGTTCAGCTTTTATTCAGCTCTGTTTTCTTTTCACCTCTCTGTTGTGCTGGCACTCCAAATGGAGGCATAACTGAGTGACTGAAGTTTAGTCCTGAAGTTCTGCTGGTTGTCTCTCCAAATGCTGGTATCACAAGCAGTGACGGAGTTTTCACAGAGAAGTTTCATTGCTGGTAAAGTCACCTGATTGAGAAGTGGTCTGAGCCAGGGAAGTTTAAGAAGTTGTCTGGAACAAATGGGGAGCAAGTAAAGGAGTGATTATGCTATTCTGGACATAGCAGCCTCAGTCCCCAAGATTTCTGTAACTGACTGAGAAACCCTGTGTTCAGGACTTTTTGTGAAGTCTGTCTATGTTAGCGTATGTGTTAATCACACCTGTGATGTTGCTCTTTAAGAGTTAAACTGTGAAACAGGAAAATCACACCTTAATTGACATGATGGGAGAAGATGTGCCTGAAAACTGAAGGACTGAATCCTCTGTCATGAGCATGTAGCTTACAGCATATGGCATAGCTCTGTCATAAGGAACTCCTGGGCAGCCTGGGAACGTGTTTAGAGGCTGAGTGAAGAGTGGTGCCTACAGCAGGCTTAAAACATTGGAAATTCTGCTTTTGCTTCTTATTGCACTGTCCTTGTGGGTAACCCATAGGTCTGAGGAATATTTCTTTGTAGTGATTGTTGGTGACTCATTGGAGATAAAAGAGAATATTTCCTCTTGAGAGAGGCACTCCTAGGAGAAGAGATTATTTCTATTTTATCTTGAACTGGTTTTGCTGAGGTAATATTTTGCTCAAAATGAATGGCTGCAATTTCTGTCCTCTATAGAAGTTCTAATGGAGTTTATCTGTTCCCTATCCGGAAGAAAGAGACCTTAGGAAAAGTGGTAGCAGTAACTGGGAAAGACAGCCCTGTAGTATGGACAGCACAGAGGCTTTCATGTTTGAATTACAAATTATTTAGGCTAGATGGAATATTTTTCCCCTCACCAAGCCACTTAGAATGGTGTATATCATAATTTATTTCTGAGAGAGTGGGATAATGAATTTAATTAGTCTTCCACTTACAGCATCATAAATTGGGACTGATTCGACTGGGTTTCTGCTAATAACACGTTAGATGTAAAAGGGAAACAGGGGGTTAATCTGCTGATGTATTCCATTGGGCTTAATAAATTTACCACACTTGTCAAATTAACTCTTGGGTAATTTGCAAAATTAAAGGTATATATTCTATGCTACTCATTTTTTTTTAGAAGCTAGGCATCTTTTTGTTAATGCTTCTTTCAGAAACCTTAACTCTGGCAGTGCATTCTGGCCCAGTCCTTTTTCTGAGCTGAATCTGCCGCAGTACTGTAGCAGAATGAGTGTTGAAGCACTGGAGAGTTGGCAGAGGCTACTTACCTAAGAACAAATTCCAAAAGGATTGAAAAGTTCTCACTGTCAGATCTATTTGTAAAGAAAATCATTCAGTTACTAGGAGGGTATCTGTAATTGCATGTAAAGTAGTGGGGGGTATCCATAATTGCTGTCTATTCCATATACCTTTTTTCTGAGAGCATAGGTCCATACAATTGCAGAAAATCAGTTTGAAGTTTGGGAGTTGTTAATTGGCCTCAAGATTTGTCTTCGTCTTTCTGCAGCAGTTTTGCCTAAGCTTTTATAGCGCTGAGTTATTGGCAAATATAGTGAAGGTCTGTTGGAAAAGGTTTGTTGGTATTTTGTAATTCAGACAATTATGTAAAGGAGATTCCCAGTTTTGGCCTCCCCAGTGTGGCTAAGGTGTGCGAGAGAATCAATATGTAGGCATAGCCTGTGGGCAGTATGGTTGGCTTGAGCTGCCCCTCCAGCACAAAGATGTATGAAGCTTTCATCTCTATTTTTGTATCAGCAACATTATTAACTGAACTGATAGTAATCTGATAGCAATCCAGGTGGATACTGCGCAGAGGACTTGAAAGCTGCTTTGGGGACTGAGATCAATAGGACAAGAAGCAACAGGCTTCATTTATTTTAATGCCAAAGACAGGAAAACATTGGAGCAGTGTTGGGAAGGTGTGGGCTCTCTATTGTGGGACATCTTCTAGATATCTTGCAGAACGTTCTAGGAAAAGGTGATGGTGTCCTGGGGATGAGAGTGCCCTAGAGGTGACTTCTTGAACAACAGAGCAATATGCTACAGTAAAAAGAGATTTTTACCATCTTGGCCTACAGTGGAAACAAACCGATTTTTGTATTAGAACTACAGATATGTCAGAATGCAAGTCGGTAAGGTGGTTTGGTTTGGTTTTCTTACATAATATCCCACAGGAGCAGCAGTTTCCCACTGTGCTTGAGTTCTGTGTGCTACGATATCCATGTGGCATCGGTATCTACGGAGTTTGCTTTGCAATTCTTTCCTGTGTTGTACTTGGGTATTCACTGCAGGTACTAAATCTGCTTTTAAATCTAGCTAAATGATAGCAGTCTGGGGGTTAGTTGCAAGCAATTTCCTCCCAAGATTGGCTCTCCACACGTCTCTAGCATATAACAATTTAGGATAAGTTATTTTATTTCTAAAGTGGGTGATTCTCCTATGAGATCTCATTGAGAACTAAAGTGATTGTAGGACAAAACTTAAGAGGTACATTTCCAGTTTTTCACGTATGACAATAATAGAATTATTTTAAATGTTGAAATCATCTTTACTGGGGCATAGACCATGGAAAGCTTTGGGAATAAATACTTTGCTAACTCCAGTCTATAACTTTCCTGGTGAAGCTGATGACTTTTGACAAGGGAAATAAGATTCCACAGGAGGTTTTATGAAATGATGAGATGATGCAAATGGAAATGTATTTTCTTGGGAGGAGGAGAGAGAACAACTTCTCTGTAATTGAGTTACAGATAAAATTTAATTTAAAGGGTCCAGCAAGCTTGTTTGAAGTTCAAAGAAGCTTGTGAATAAATTTGGCCTGCCTGGAGTTATTGCATCTTAACACGTATAGCTTGATCAAAAGAAAAGTAGAAACGGGGTAGTTCCAGAAATCCAGACTGATTAAGTCGATCTTTCTTGCCCAGTGATGGAATTGAGAAAAATATCATTTGGTCTTCTCAAAAGTATTATCCTACTGGATCAAAGGATTTCTCTTCCAGCCTTTCTACACTAATCAGACAGTGAAAAAAATGAACTTCTATAGCAAAAAGATTATGTTCTTTGTGATCTGTTCAAGTTAGCAGTTCATGGCAGCTGCTGTCCTCAAACATAAGCTACGGAAGTGCTAAGTCAGTAAAAATATTACTTACTCCTTTAATAGCTTGAATTTACCTTTCTGACAACTTGGAGCATGAAATAGCAAAATGCAGTGTGATCTATGAAAGTATACTTATTTTGTGTTGTGATTTATCATTTTGTTTCTGGGAAATGGAGGGCCTGTTACTTGAAGAAGCTCTAGCTGATTCTGCTAGCAGTGCTCTGCAGCGGGAAGAGGTCAGGAGCAATGCAGAATGTTTGTAGGGTAAGATCTGAGTATCCCAGAATACACAGAATATGGGTTCTTTGGGAGGCATGCATTTCAATTAGCAGGAATAGATGCTTTTTAATTAGCTAGACAGAAAAATCTGGGTAGAGACAAATGCCCTGGTACCATTCTCAGCATCTCTAGCTTCTGGAAGCCTTGATTTAAAGAAGCAGGACTTGAAAGTATCGTTTATGCCCTAAAATGGAAGAGGGTTGGACAGGGAAGCTATAACCTTTCACATAGCAGATACTGTTCTATGATACTGATAGTTTCCCAGTCTTTTAAAATCTAATAAAAGCTAACTTAGGAGAGATAAGTACAAAAGTTTTCTAAGTATGTATTTCCATATATAGCAGCAATACAAACAAGGAAATTATAAAATGTCCTATTTAATGAATTTTGATCTGCTAGACACAAGGCCATTGTGGAGCTCAGCTGACTCTGCAGAGTTGCTAATTTACCAGTGTGAAGCTAACTGAGTATTAGAACCTATCATATTTTATGTATATCATAGTTTTGCTTTCTACTGTGATGGTATTCTTATCATTTCAGTGCCTCATAAATACCCTTTGACAGCATTTAAAATAGGCCAAAGAAAATATATTTAGGTGGGGTAGTTTTAGTGTAATGAGCAATTTCTCCTCCTTTCCCAGCAAGATTTGTGCAATTCTAAAGGTCCGTAAGAGCCACGGAGGCAGCTGACTTCGATGGAATGTTGAAAGCATTGTTGTTCATTTTAAGTGTGTGTCTAATATTCCTACATGCCTAATAACTTAAAATCTGGCCTCTATTTGAGGTGGCACAACTCTGTAATTCTATTAGGCTGTTAAAAATAATATAAACCTGTTCAGTCACTGGCAGCAGGTTTCTTTATTGTGTGGTGATTTGGGATCATGAGAGTTATGGGGGAAGGTGACCTTGATGCAGGTTTAAGTGCAGCACTTCTTGACACAATGCAGTAGAAAACAGCACCGGTGTTAATTATATTGTTAAATGCACTAGGGGTGAATTACTTGAAACAAATTAAACAAGTGACGTTCTTATTTCACAAACTGCATTTAATCTCATGCATGGCTGTGTTTATGACAGAATTATAGCAATACAGTAAATTAAATGTGAATAGAAGGCTTGCCAATATCCTCATAAACAGATGTTTTATGTTAGAACTAAAAGAGAAATAAGATATACCTTAAGTCATTCAGGACAAAAGGTTGAAGTCTCATGTATATGCCAAAAAAGATTAACTATTCAAAACTGCAAATTTGTATTTGCTCTCTTATTTGGTCTGAACCATCCAGAAAGAAACTAGGCTGGTCATTACCTCATGGAGTAAAACTGCACTAAACAGAATTTTGCAAGGGAATTTTGCAAAGAAATAAGCACAGGTATAATCAGCTTCAAGGCTGTTGGTACTTATTTAGTATGTGTCTTGACAGTTTTTGCCTGTTGTAAGAGTTCAGTTTTTCATTGATGTTAATTAGAAAAAACCTGTATGACATATGAACAAGTCGTAAATATATTTTTAAAAAATTACTACATGTTGGTACATTTTGTGTATTATTTACTGAAATTTCAGCACAATCTTTTCTCAACAATTCTAGCTAGCTGTGGGAAGAGTTGAAAAACCTAAATAAGGAGGAAGACATTGTGAGTTAAATTAGTATCCTTGATATGCCCCTATTTTTCAGTGCTTTGGCCAAAACAATTTGGTGTGTTTGACCCACATTTGTCAAATTGTTCTAGGAATTAACTGGAAGGGAAATTCAGGCAGGTCTGCTCCTTAGTAATCCTGGTGCAGAAATGCACTCTTGCAATATTGTGAAACCTCTATGTACCCATTCTCATGTGGGTGGAACTTGGAATTCAGTAGTTTATCTGATGGTTGTGTTCCATTTTGCAGTGACAGTCTTCATTAAAACTACATTTATTCAGAGAAAAGCTAACCTATTAAATATAGCCTCAAGAGAAGGGATTTCTCATTGCCCTTTTTTAATATTCTACTTACTCTGAAATTGGTGTCATTTAGGGATGGCAAAAAGTTGTTGTTTGGTGTGTGTGGTGGGGTTTTTTTTTGCATATGCGGGGTTTTTTGATTGTTTCTTTTAAATTGCGCAACATTTTTTCCAGTTCTTCAATGTGTATTACTTGGAGAATGTGCAGTAGGTATTTGAAAAATCACATGTTTTTCAGCTACTAAGGTAGGATCAAAATGACTATTAAAAAAAATAAAAGAATAGTTGGTCAAAGCTATAGCCACGGATTTCATTGGAACCTCCATAATCTTACCTTCTGCACAGTATTTTTACAATTTTATTTGTTTTTTTTTCAGTGTTAAAACGAAGGTTTCCATGGAGAATGGGGCTTTTCACGTCATAAGCTTTAACACACTGTAGAAAATATTTGCTTTTATTATAAATGTTAGTATTTAGCTTAAGGTTTAAATTGGATATCCCATCCAACACAGCACATAGTCAATAAAACTGTGACTGCTTTTTATACCTGTAGGTTTTGAGCTAAAATCTGATCAGTGGACTAGAACTCATAGAAAAGAAGTCATGTTGTTTGGAGTTTATTGATAAAAATGGGGACATCTGAATACAGGAGGGACAGGCCCGGGAAATCTTAATTTTACTGCAATTTTTATTGCAGCGAAATGGAGAGAATTGGAAACAGTCACGTACTTTGGAAATAGCTCTCTGTGGTTTTCAAGAGGCTTTGGGTGCTGCAGGGTGTCTGTGCAGCCGGCTTGGCCTCTGCTGAGGGACTGGCTTTGATCCAGCTCCTGCTTGGGCTTCCATTCCCATCACCCCACAGGAACCTCTCTTCACCTCTTTGAGCCTCTTGATGCTCTCAAATCTCACCTCTCATCTGTATTTGCAGATGGACACGCATGTGAGGCAGGAGCGTTGTTACAAACAGGTAAAGACAAACATACCTGCCATGCTAGTATATCCATAGCATAATTGTTCCTTATGTTGTAACAATAGTCCCTATGATTCTGAGGTCTTCTTTTTTATGCCTAAATAATTTTTTCCTCTCATCTAATAAAGCCATCGTTTATGTCACTTTTTTTTTTCATAAAACTAGATGCGTAAATTCATTGCTGTAAGTTTGAGTATGTGCACATAAGAGCTCAGAACATTATGGCTTTTGCATTTCTCTATTTTAAAGGAGGAAAGAATCAAGCCTCTAAAGTTTAACACAAAAATAAAACATTAACAAAGTCTGGGAAAAAAATTAGTTACCAAGTGAGCTTTTAGCAGAAAAACAGGATATGACTTCTGAGGAGCAAGTGAGTTTGAAAGATGTCAGCAATATGATTTATCACACATTCCTGGATAATACATCACATCGAAATCCTATTTATCTAGTCTATAGCTCTTGGCAATTAATCTCAAACAGGGACATGAAGCGTGCTGAGAAAGGCGAAACGACAAACCGGAAGGGTGCCCGCACCTGACACGGGATTCTCTGTAACAGCTTTGGAGACTGAAGAATCAACCAGACAGAGAACAGGGGGAGATTTCTCCTCTGCCCACTCGCTGTGTTTGTGTAACCCTGTTTGGCACTTAACCAACATCCTGGCAGTGTTGTGTTTTTCTTAATTTCACAACTGTACCAAATTATACTTTGTATTACTATCACCAGAAGGGTTAGAAAACAATTTGTATGTTGTGTGGACAAGAGGGGGGTAAATCCTGGCTTGAAGAACTTTGTCTTAGTTAATAGCATTATATAAAAAAGTAAATACGGTTGCTACTTTGATTATCTATTTTTTTCCCCTACCCCCACCCCCTTAAAACAGGTACTTGGAAGTTATGGTTTCAGGACATTTGACTGAAAATTTATTTAAGATTAGTAGAAGTAGACTTGAATTGCAATATTTACGTGTAGATCTTAATATCTTATGTCTCAGAGTTCTTGGAGACATTATTTGTATTGTAACGTTTTGGAAACAGTGCTTGGGATCTACAAATGAGCTCAGAATTCAAATGCCAACAAAATAAACACGTTTTTGGGTTGTGTCTATTTGTAATGACGACGGATGCAGAACTTGTTTGTTAGGAAGGTCTCTCACAGCAGTTGCATATGAAATAATGTGCTTGTTACCTTTCTCTTTTTCTCATACCTCATCTCCTTTGAAAGTCACTATTTATCACATTATGGCACTGGTGAGTGCTGCTGAGTCAATGCCTGATTAGTTTCCAGATGGTCCTTTGTGAGTAATTTATTTGGATGCCAAACAATCAAATTAAATTTTCAGAGTATTACGGCTTTACTAGAACTGCAGTGTGGTGCTGTCGTCATGGTGCCATCCTCCAAGGCTCTCATGGCCAGTGGCTGCTCTGAAGTCATGTTCTCACAGCGGCAGTGGCATCATCCTGCCACAGGACAACAGCCCCTCTGGGGTCTCAGTACCTTCTGCACTGCGTGATGTTGTAACAGTACCACCGGTGACTTCCATTAATACCAGCCTGGAACTATTTTGACAAAGAACCCCATAGAGGGATTTTTGTCGAAAACAAAGGGAAAGTTTAATTTGCTGCAGAAGCAATGTTTTGCAAAGAAAACTACCACGTTTGTTTTCATTTCAGTTTGTTGTTCTTAAACTAGTAGTTTTTCTGTGCATCTAAGTTCTCTAACCATGCATATAAATACAGCTTTGATTTTGTTATTAAAAAAGCCTGAAATTGGTGTGACATGAAACAGAAAGCATTCCTTAATTTGCCAAATGAAAATGTCAGAAAGTGTGATTAGGTGATATTTGTGTACCTTCACTGGTGTTAAGACTCAGTCATTTAATTTAGTTGATTCAAATGTCAAATTTTACTTAAAATATGAATGTGGCCTCATTTCAAAGCTTGTCATACTTTGTACTCATCACACCTGCTGTGGAAAAGGAAAAAGGATTGTAAATATGCCTGTTGCTTGTATCAGATGGCCATGCGTGCCCATGACAGCTTGCCAGTTCAGAGCTGTTTCATGGGAAGAGCAGCTTCTGCACATCAGGACAGGCACCTCTGGGGGAAGGTAACCTCCTTTTTCTTTCTGCGCTTTAATCTTCTTCTAGGGTCTTGTCTGCTTTACAGAAGCTTTGTGATATGGTACCAGATTAAATTATTATTATTTTTATCTTTCATTAAGGAGAAACCCCCAAATACAGCTAATTATTGACTTCACTCAGCTTCCACTGTTGCAAGAACAGTCAGGGCCAAAGGGCA
The DNA here is from genome assembly GCF_037038585.1 of Patagioenas fasciata. Taxonomy (NCBI): domain Eukaryota; kingdom Metazoa; phylum Chordata; class Aves; order Columbiformes; family Columbidae; genus Patagioenas; species Patagioenas fasciata. Next base: position 9,367,814 of record NC_092527.1, read on the forward strand.
ACATTTCAGGACAGAATTGCTTTGTTAGAGGAGCCTCTAAAGAAAGCCCTGGCTACAGTGAGATGAGTGAGTGCAACAGGGGCAGACATGTAGAGTGAAACGGCTGGTGAGGAGGACCCTGAATCTGCACTGAGGGTATTTTCTTTCAGATCATGCCTGATCTTGTGGAGGGACCACTCACAAGCAGTTGAAACATTCCTGGAACACATCCTCGGATTTAGTTTCATGCAAAAGGAAGCCAGTTTGTTTGCTTTGAGACCTCTACTCAATGCCAGTCCAAACATGATAAGCTCCTGAAGTGCTTCTCTAAATGCACTGAGACACACGTACGTTCTAATGGGTAAGATGGAAATTCCCCCACCATTTAAACTGTGAATTTTGTCAGAGATACTAAAATTATTTTCCTTCAAGCTGTACGGCAATCCATAGCTATGGTTAAATGGAGACAGGGATGGCAGCCTGTCAGGATAGGCATAGGGTCAGCACAGCTCAAAGCTGGTAGGATCTACGAATAATAGCTATGTTGCTGGTCATGGCTAAGCTTCGTGATCCCTCTGCCTCCTGAACTGTCATTGTTCTTTTCCAATCGGGAGTACCTTAATTGTCTTAAGTACTTACTATGACCTGTCTGAAAGCTACAACACCTTCTGTAAACAAGACTTTAGAACTCTGTGAATTCAGAGAAGTCGTCTGTTCCCCTGCATTCAGGCTTCTGTGTGATCCTGAAGTTCTCTGGAGAAGTGTTAGAGCATTACCGAGTGTGATATTTGGCATCTGCATTGCCTCAGGAATATTTTAACGATTAAGGCTAGTCATTCATCTCCTATAATCCCTGAGAATAAAAAGTACGTTTTATACTGAAACAACACAGTCAAGAAAGCAGCTGGGGCACGTTTCAGCTTTATTAAGGAGCTGGGTAAATGAATAGACTGGTGCCATAAAAATCTGTACTGACTCTTCTCTCTTAATTGAGGATTCACTGTAGAAACCATAACTGTGTCCAAAAGGGAATGTATAACAAATGTATGTCAAAAGGTAGTGTCTCACTGGAGGATTATAACAAGATTCCTAGGCTCTCTAGTTACTTCTCCTCCTTTTATTAATAACCTTCCCCCCCACCATGTTAGAAGGGGGGATATTTTAGGGGCAAGGAAAAGGTCTCTGCATCTACCTTTTGGTTGTCCAATTAAATCTTGTGATGGTCAAAGAACCCTGCTTCCAAAGTCTTAAGACAGGTGTCTTAAAAATAGCTCAGCAAGCCTTTCTCTTATATTTATCAAAACTACATTTGGTACAGCATCTGTCAGAGGTTTGAGATTTCCTGTAATTCAGGGCGTATAACCAGATATGCTGTCTTGTATGAATATGAGTTAGGCAAAACTAGGGAAGGAGGTTAGTCTAAAATGCAATTAATCCAGTTGCAAGGTACTATCAGATGTAACCTAGGGAAAACATACCTCATCTAAGGGCCAAAGGCTTGTGGAATGTCACTGAGCAGAATCTGGCTTTTGATTCCCATACGAAGGGCTCTAGAGCTACCTCCTAGCAACTCAGGAAACTACAGCAATAATTACTGAAGAGGTTACTTTAAAATAGCAAGTGTGTTGGAACGAAATAGGTATTTCTGAGATGTCGTCCTCATCAGTTTCCTGCTATTCCTTCATTCCTGTATGCTCAAACATGTAGAAGTTGTGAACAGAAGACAACCTGCGTTCTTGTCATAAACCCCCAGGCCACTGTGCAATCCCATCAAGGCTGTGTTGATACAGAGCACCAAGAAACAAGTCTCAGGAAGGCTTCTGTACAACACGATGGACGGGGAGAAATGAAGCACAACTCTGGAGCTTCCTTTTATGCTGCTTAAGCTCATCATTAAAACTCAGGTTTCCTCTCTTCCCTTTTCTTTTACTAACTTTGCTCTAGGACCTCATTTTCCTGCCGTAAGAAATTATTTCATTTCTGTTTACAGTGTTGTAGGGTCAATATAAACATGTTTTCACTGCCTTTAAGTTTAACTTAGCCTTCTTTTTCTCTGGGCTTTATTTACCAACATATACCTGATTTTCTCATTTGTCCTTAATTGTTGTATACTAAAAATCTAATTTTCTTTCATTCATCCTAGCGATTGCCATACAAGTTCTTCTTTGCATCAGAGATTCCCTTTGAATCTCTTTCTCGAATAGAACACCTCCCTTTCATTACTGAAAACAACTCGGTTGACATGTTTAGGATCAGCTTGACATTTTCCACAGCCATACTGCATTACTTCTTCAAAAAGGCTGGAATTGATTAATATATTAAAATCTTTTTTCTGCTGTTATTTTTAGTGGATAAACCCCTTGTTTACAGGAACAAAAAAATCTCTTAATTCATGACTTTGTGTTATTTCCTATCAATTTAAATCTTCCTACTACTGCAGTCTTCTCTGACATCTCTCAATGTAAAACTCTAATCCTCATCTAATGATGCCTCCTCATAAATTTGTGTGGCAAGCATAATTTTGCTTTTTTTTATGCTGAGATAATTAGTGAAAAGAATGAGATAGTCTGTTTGTATTCTCTCACTGGCCTCTTACTTTCCCTTCAAGCTCTGATTTTTTGCATCTCTTTTAACTAGCTCCTTATTCTCTGCAGAATTCTCATTGCTAATCTTCATCTCTTCATCAAAACTTCCAGGCAATATATCAGATGTTTCGTCACAGTCCAAATGGGAGCTGTGGCACAGAGAAGTAGCATCTTTGAGGGGAAAGAGTTTCAGAGCCAAAATACAGGACCGGTGAGTAAAAGCCACACGCAGGAACGAGAGTCAAAAAATAAGATGTTAATTCTGGAACCTGGCAAGACAAAGGTGTCATTAGAGTCAGAGGGAGCTGATAACATGGTCAGTTTGATAGACTCAGGTACCATTTTAGATGAAATTATAGATGCATGTGGTCTGTGTTTGGGGTGAGGGGAGTAATACTGCCCCTGGAGAAGTTACTGCAGTGGTTTGATCAGGAGGCTGACACACAGTGAAAGCGCTTTTCACACAAAATTGATTTCTGTTTTCTTTGATTCAGGAGCCAGTCTTGGATCTTTAGACTAGCTGATAGAGTTTGGTTATGACTACTCTTTTTGCAATTCATACTTCGTTACATCCTCTACCCTTAACTGATATCTTGTGTTGTGGGAAATTGGACTGAAACTAAACTGTTTGTTCTGGGGTGACACAATTCATCAGTAAGAATCTGCTTGTTTTCTTGAAAAATGCAACAAATTTGTTATTAGTGACTGATTTACTGATTTTTCTTGGTTTTGATGCTTTATTGTTTAAGCAGGTCTAAATGCTAGAACTATATATGACATGAAAATGTGACTCTTATTCTTTATAATCTATTTAAGTACTTAGAAGTAGTTGGATTGTCAGCCAATTAAGGGAGGCACAGATCATGGTCACATCATAATGTGTATAGGGGCATCCTGACGAAGTTAAGTGTCGAGAGGTAATCTGGGGGAAGAAACCTGTCAGAAGGCTGTTCAAATTTACGAAACTGTATATCTTAGAAAGCTTGTAAAATCCAACTGCACAAGAACCTGTTTTACATCCCAGGGGTGGGACTGTCATTGTTAGAGGCCATGTCTAAGCAATCTAATGTTGGGCATCTGTTCTGAAAATGTTTTGCCTCATTATTTCTTTGATTCCTTTTTTTTTTTTTCTCCCCCCCAAAGCCGTGTGGCTGCTTTAGTTCAAAAGGTTTCTCCACCCGCAGCAAATGTCGCAGCTGTTGGGGGCTCCCAGAGCTTCCAGAGCCACTTTGCAGTTTTAAGAGCTACTCTTGCTTGCAGTTAATAGCACCTAAAAATATACTTCCAGCTGGAAGCCTTCATGCAGTCCGTCTTCTTGCTCTTTTAAAATCACCCCAGTGGGCACCATTGTGCCAATTTGATCAGAATCTAACAACCTAATGGGCAAGGGTTTCTTTCACTAATCTGGAGGTGGTCTCTGCAGAGCAAGAGAGAGTTGCAGGAAAGAACATTTTCAGCAGGCGTCTTCTGAGAAGACGGAGCGAGTGGACGTTTGATGAACGTGAATGCGCAGAATTGTAAGCCAAAGAGTTCTGGTGGGCTTTGTGTTTGAAGTGCTGCTATTATGTCACCTTTCTGAGCAAGTAGTTCTTTTTAAACACAGAAACCTTGCAAGAGCTCTTACCAAGAAACTTTGTATCTGTGTTTGCATGTGTGCAGGATACAGGAGGCAGGATATATTTCAGAAATATGACCAGAATATGGAATTAGCATACTGCTTTGTGGCTTTTGCCATTCGTTTCAGAAGTTGGTATTATAAACTGAAAATGAAATGATAATTTTAAAATGAGGAAGCATCCATAGCTTTCAGGTTTAGTCCAGATGAGCATTTAAATATTTAGATATTAGTGTCTAAATTTGTGATTCTCCCTTGCTTGTCCCATCTTCATGACGTATCTGATGTAACAGGCAAAACATTAGGCCACTGAGCTGTGTTATTGAACCATTAACAGAGCATCAAGAAGCTCTGTCTGGGAGCTCATTGCAGTCCTCAGCCACATTACACCAAGTGGACGTCGACTATCCTTTCTGTTTGTCTTCTGCTCTTCCTACTCTTTACACAGTTGGTAAGAAACTTCCATATAGGAAGTCTGAGCTTATTTTGTAACGTAATTATAAAAAAATGAGTGGAAGAAGCTGCAAATCTGTTTACTTTTATTAACTAGAGGTAGTGCACTTCAGATGTGAATAGGATAGTGAGAATCTTAAGGAAAATTAGAAATGTTATGATTTATCCTATTAGAAGTTCACTTTAAGTGAATTTTCATGGGAACATGAGCAAGCTGTGTAACATTCTGTTGTGTCAAAAATATTTTTCCTGTATACAAATACTTAACCATTGAAACATTAGAGAGAAACGTGACATAAGGCTGAGCTTTTAACACATAGTCATGTCCTAAATGCATCCTAGTGTTGCTGGCTGTAGCCATTCCCTTGTTCCCCTGGTTTCTGTGTCTCCTGCAAATAGCATGGCTTCTAACAGCTGGAGGAGAAGGCAGCATACTATGAGTGCATGGGGGGGATTAGTAAAGTTAATTTTCAAATACTCCAGATGAGTTTCTTGGCCATCAGCTACTTCCATTAGGCAGAAACCTGATGAGTTCCAATTTGTACCTCCACAAAAATGCTGAAATGTGTCTGCTGATGCATTATTAAATCTGTAGAGCCAAATTTTCTGCCAGTGTAGAAACTCCACTGATGACATTTAGAGCATCTGAAGATTTGGCTTGTTATTACCTACTTTGTTAGGATTTAATTTCTCATATTGATACTATAATTTATACAGGAGACTGTGACACTGAGTTACAGCTTTTTATTGTAAGAAAATACTGTAGGATACTATTCAATCTCAGAATTATTTTAAAGTCACTGAAAACTAGTGATTGCTACAGTGAAAGATGCCTGTGTTTGGGTAAAATGATAGAGAAGTGGATAGTAGAATCCACTCAGTAATCTGAAATAGGTTGTGCTCACCGAAGCTTTCAATGTCTTGTAATGCTGTTATCAGACCATGAAGTACCAGTGGTAGCATAAAGTACTAATGGACAACTGCCCTAATTAAGACAGCTTCTTAAAGATATGAAATAGAGCAATGCTAAAAATTGTGACACCGTTGATAAAATTGGTTAATTTGACAATGATACTAATTAAAGTGTACAGGTTAGAAAGTAATGTTTTACCTAGTATTTTCTGTAGGCAGCAAAGACTTGTCTTTCTGAACTTCAGGCTTTCTGCCTCACATTTGGAGCTTGATTACATTGTTCTTAGTCTTGAATACTTCTGTTGCATTTGGTGGAGTTACATGGTACTTGCTTTGCAGCGGTTGAAAAAAGAATAAGGCTAAATGCTGGTAACTGTTTTCGAAAGAAACAAATGGCTTCATAGAAGCTGTGTTTTATTTTATGATCACTGTTAATTTTCAAATTTGCTGCAATGACTTTCTTGCCATTGGTCATAAATTGTTTACTTGGGAGCTGGTTTATAGAACTATCTGGTTGATAACACAATGACACCTTTTTATCTGTCTCTTCTTTTGCTGAATTCTTAAGTCTAACACCTTGTAAAACTGTGATTATCAGCAATGCAGTGGTTGTTTGTACTGTAAACCAGGCACAGATTGAGAGGTAAGACCAGTGGATCCTTCCCTTTAATGGATCGTTCCCTGCTAGTGGCAAAGCAGCTGCAGCTCATGAAAATCCTTCCCCTTCAGGGGCTGTTTGCGAGGGAAAAAAAACACAACTGCCAGGTTGTCCTTCTTTGCCTAAATGGACAGGGAGGATTTAATCAGAATTAGTGCTCCAGTACAGGGGACTTGCCCATCCTTCTGCTGGACAGGAGGACCCTGTATTTAATGAACATAAAGACAGCTAAGAACCCTGGCAACACTCCAGGTTTTGTAATTATATTTCCTCTAATTTTTTTCCATCTTAACTTTTCTTGATCAACAGCAGTCTTAAGAAACATCATGAATAGTAATAAGTTCTTTACTTTTTTATTTATGAAGAGTGAAACATTTAAGATCCACGGGCAAAACAGTCTTGGAAAAGGCATGCCACGACATGAGAGGTTAAGACTCCTGAGTATTCACAGAACTCCATGGAAATGTATGAACAAGACCTTCCTGGCCTTGTTCATTAGGATCAATGCTTCAGTTTCATAAAGATTACCTTTTATATCCACATTTACTGTGCACCAAAGATACGCTTCTACTAGCAATGTGTTTCTAGTACTGCGTCTTTCAAACTCTTGCTTTAAAGGTGGAAATATTGCAAATCAGCTCTTTTTGTGTGTTTAATGATTGCTACAGTACAGTATGCTATGCCCATATAAACCTGAAACTTTAGCTATAAAATCTTGGCTGATCAAAGAAAGATGAAGTTCAGATGACTCTTTATAGTAGTTATATTATCCTGAACAGTTAAGCAATTTTACGTGAACTGACATGTGTCCTTTTTAACACCATTGCCTGGGTTTACAAGGCATGAGTAAACTGGTGGGATTTCTGAGTTGTGTCCATCCAGCGCAGGGGGTGTGAGGTGCAGGAAAGTGGCTTCTGCTACCTGCCTCTGCCAATGGCCTCGTCACCTTTGGGCCTCCCCTTTGCGAAACGCAGTTCCCTCATCTCTCAATTACAGATTTTAACGCTGACCTTTGGACAGCGCTTTTCAATTTACTGATGAACTGAGTGCTGTTAATAGTCATTACCTATTCATACCTATCCACATCTTTATAAAACTGTTTTGGAGATAAGCAGTAACCAGAAATTTGGGGCTGATGTATTATGACCTGAGAAAAAAATGCACTGAGATATCAGACCCAAGGGCTGATGTGTACAGCACATGGGGAAGGGCTGTGGATGAAATGGGAATGTTTTTGGGAAAGCAGCGCTACAAAAATGTGGGACATACTGCACTGGTTGTCCTGCTCCAATAAAATAGAGAGGCAGCCAGCATCAGAACAATTAGAAATACTGCAAGTGGAAGTACAAGTATCTCTAATGTGATGCAGAAAAGCATTGCTTTGAATCAGGCTGTCAATGACCTGGGCTAATGCCTTGAGTATTTGAGTTACGCTGTTTCTTTTGCAACACAGAGAACGCACTGACATGTCGTGACCTTCAGAACTCCAGCATCAGAGATATGTTAGCCTTCATATGAACAATAAAAAAGTCTCTCTTATAGCAAAAAAAGCATTGTCTGTATGGCAAGAAGTCCTGTGAAGACTTTTGAGGGCTTGCATTGGATAGGCTTGTGCAAATAAAAGGTGAATAGGTGCTTTACAGTTCCTTCGACAATGTTTTGCCTTTTTTTCCTGATAGAAATTTAATTTATGCTTGTCTAGGATAGCTTGATAGTTAAGTGGTTCTTCACCTGTTTTTGCAGTCTTTTTATGCTGAATTGTCTGGTGGCTTAAAGCGTATTTGATTTTTATCACCCGTGGAAACAAGGGTAACTGAAGAAAAAGGCTTGCTAGGAATAAGTTTGTACCTCTTTTAATACAATGTTAAATTAGATGAATAGAGAGGTTTTCTTAACCTCAGATCTTTAGAAGTTTTTGAGCCTTTAACTTCTATTGGCATGATTCCACATGTTTTCTACTTTCTTACATTACTTTTCTGATGTCACCCCTGAAATTATCAAGTCAAAATCAATGTTAAATTGAAGAACTGTACCTACTGATGACAGAACTTCACATGTCTTTTGTACACAATGAAAATACATATGGAAGTTGCTTTTCTCTGACCTTAAGCCATTTTTCATTCTTAGAGAACATGTGAAAGGACTTAATTCAAATGAGATTTTCTGCTGCAGTTTTTCCAGAGTGTTCATCCCAACATCAGTCACAATGTGAAGGGCTGAAAAACTGGTCTGGAACACTTTTTAATGAGCTATGCATGACAATACTGATTTTCATTTGAAACTGGAAATGCAAAGTGGCATTAAAAATCAAGTTATGAAATTCATAATATGGACTGAGTTATTGGTGATTTCCCTTACTCTAGTGCTGAGAGAACACCAAGTCAGTAGATGTCTTGTTAAATTTGGCAGAGAAATGAATTTTCAGGGTTGCCTTTTGCTTTTTTTCTTATATGAAGCACTGGCAATTTTTCAAAAGTCATCAACTGGACTGTCTGAAATCACAACGGAAGCTTTGGAAATACGAGATGAGGGATGAATGCATTTTAAAGTTATTTTTATTTTTTGCCTCAATTTTAGAATCTTCACTGTCAATGTATTGTAGTCACAGCCAAGACAGCAAGACTTGAATTATTTCTGTAACATATAATTCACTTTTCTCACCACTGTATGCTGGGAAAATGCACACAGCAAAATCTTAAGAGGTGGGAGACTCAGTCAGACTTCTACAAGGATAACAGATATTGCTGAAACATTTACAATACTTGTGTTTATGGTAAGTGCAGTTTGGATACTACTTAGATATGAAAAGGAAGTATATTGTTTTGGGTTTGGGCATCACTCCTAGGATGTAGACAAGCTGGAGAAACAGAAAAGATAAGACGCTCAGAAGATAATACCTATAAGGAAAGATTGAAAGAGCTGGGCTTGCTTAGTCTAGAAATGAGAAGATCAAAAGCAATGAAGTTTTCCAGTACATAAAATACTGTTGAACTTGTTCAATGCCTTCAGAAGAAGATACATTCCAGCAGTTTAAATATAACTCTTGAAATCAAAGTGCCCGACTTCAGGGCTAAAATGAAGATATGAGGCACATTGCGACCTATGCAGTTGCCGTAGGAAAAAAATTACAGATTCAGTTGTTTTCATTTTAGTATTCTATGTCTGAGATATGCAAGACATTCTTTGAGGATGTGCATGATAAATATTTTTAACTAAAGGTCCTTGGTCTTTGGGTGAACCCTTGATTGTGCCATGTTAGATTCCAAAAGAATGATTGACTTTCCGCAGACAACATGAGTATCAAGATAGCCTGAGTACTCTGAGTTTTCTAAACTTTCTTCAGCGTGTATGCTGCCAGTGCCACATAGAATGTCAGTCAATATTATTTTGTTTACACACGATCAAATCCAAACAACTTGTGCTTATGCTATGGCTGTCATAGAATTAACAGACTGAATTTGCTTCCTGCAAAGACTAATGGCTGCAGACCATCAGAAGATGAAGCTAGAAAGAATGACATTTCAATGGAGATTCATCTTCAAATACCTCAAGTGGTGCTTTAGTTATTTCTCAGATTTTAAATATTTCTATCTTCATCCCCTGCTAAGCAGCAGAGCTCCACTCATTTCAAGAAGACTATCTTAATTTGAACTTGCTGATGATATGGCTGTGAATCATTTGAAAGAGACAGAAATAGTTCTTATCAGAAATTTGCTTTTGATTGAAATTGTCTCCTTCTCTGGAGACATTCAAAACCCACTTGGATGCATTCCTATCCATTCTACTCTAGCTGAACTTCCGTTAGCAGGTGGGTTGGACTAGATGATCTCCAGAGGTCCCTTCCAACCCCAGCCACTCTGTCTCTTTTGTCAGTGCAGTTCCTTATCTGATGGGTTCGGATACCATGAACAGAAGTTGCCTTTTTTTTTTTTTTCTCACGCGGTAATGATGTGTGTGGGGAAAAAGTGATGGAGAGATGTGTTCAGCATCATGTAACAGGGCTGAATTTAGGTCTGGGTCCAGCTTCACTGGTGGTGGTGTTATATATCAGCACAGCTTCTCTCTGACATGATCCAAAATACGTATTTTGCACCGGGAATGCTGAAATACAACCAACACTTGTACCATCATTGGGAAGTTTGCCCTGACTGCTTTCTGTACCAGCTACATGTAGTCTGCAGTAACAATTCCCCTCTTACAAACATCTCCGTAATACGCTTCTGACAATATACGCTACAGTCAATACAGTCCCTCTGAGTAAGGAGCTTTAACAGTTTCAAGTGACTCATACACAGTAATTTAGAGGGTGGCTGCCTCCAATTTCCGTGTGCCATCAATCTTTTTGGTAAGATGATTTCCTGCCTTCAAATATATGGAGGAGGAAAGGATGCACCATGAATTTCTGATAGGGGTGGTACTTAGCCTTCATATAGTATTTTTTGCCTTCAAGGCAGTCTACAAGTATGACTTAATGTTCATCATATCCTTCAAAGTTGTTAAGTGTTAATACTCCCATTTTATCGAGGGGGAAATGAAAGAAGGTAGATAACTTTCCCAAGACTTTGGAAGGAGTCATGGGAGTAATTTTCAATCCTGTGCCTCAACTATGTATCCTTTCTTTTCTTCAGATGCTTCTGTATTTATCTCACTGTTTCCTAGTCAAACACCGCAGTGTCAGAGGGTGTGCTTGACAATTAGAATAAGTAAATAATTGCTATTGGACATATTTTAATAATTTGTAAAATAAGAATTTGAAAGCTTTTGAGGCTCTTTTGGTTTTTTTTTTTTTTTCAGTACTTGTGATACACTTTCCTACCTTTCTTTAGAGTGGTGAGCATCCTTTCAAGACAATTAACAGCCACTGTTTCTGCAAACTTAGCAACTACTACTGCAGTATGTGTGGAAAACAGCACAGCCAGAGCTGCAGTGTTGAGGGATGTTCAGTGGAGATGGAGGCTTTTGCTGCCTTGGAGGGAAGTTACTTCTTTTCCGTTCTGTTGCGTCTAATGAGCTGAATAGTCCACTGCATCTTTCCTTCAGTAGGAATATTCATACACTCTCTTACGTTCTGCTCCCAGTATTTGCATAATTTGTAGGAAATTTATATCTTTAAGAGCTCTGCCCTCTACTAACTTAGGTCAAAATAGGCTAGTTGGCTGGCTAAAGACTAACAAGGAAAGGAGACAAATCAGCATTTGCGCATTATGAGTATGGAAAAACATGATATCCTAAGGAAATCAGGCTTAATAGGCTAAAAGTAGCAGAAACCTTCACACCCCAGAGCCATCTCTGCCCTTCTAAATGTTCTCCTCTTCTCCCCTGCTTTTTGAAAGCATTACGGGAGATATGACAAGTTGAGCTTCAGTTGCTGTTTACTAAAGCTCTTGGGGAAAGTCTAGCAAAATATGCCTTCATAAATAAAACAGAGTTAATTAAGAACTACTTGAAAAGCTAGCAGAGGGGAAAGTTGAGAGAAAATTACCATGTAATGTGTATGTGGTTAGCAGAAGCATAATTCGAGCTGAGATGAGGCAGATACCTTGCTGGGAGCTGGATTTGTCCATTCTTTCTCATGTTGGGTAGTATCTTATTAAACAAATGAGGCCATTAAATTTGATTGAACTACTTGGCAGTAAGAATGGCAGCAGAATAAGGCTTTCCCTAAGTAACTTGCAGCTAAAAATGTGATAAATGTCTGATAAAGTTTACAGGGAAGGGTACTGTGTAATTATAAGAAAAGACAATTTTAATGCATGTGTTTACTTTCAAGTCAAAAGCAATGAGTTCTATAAGAAACAACAAGGGGATAGCGGTTACCTGTAAGATAGTAAGAAAATTCAGTACATTTCCTAAATCAGGTCTTCTGTGTCACAGTTAGAAAAGGAAAGCAAACCTGGTCCTTGAGAACAAGGTATCTTGAAAGTTAGTAACTAGATGTGTGGTCTGTGCCTTAGGCAAGGGTGGCAGCTCTGAATGCTGTCACCATCTGCTGTGGGATTGCCTCCGAAAAGGCAGTTTGGTTTGAATCCGTTTCCTAATGGTCAGAGGAGAGGAACATCGATTTTACAAAGTTATTTGAGAAATGGTCTCATTTGTCTGAATGTGGTGAAGTGAAAAGGGATGCTGTTAAGCCTCTGGATAAATATACCTGCCACAAGAATAAGGTAGTTTTGATGTATTTTAAAATTGCATTATGGAAAAAAAGAACACCTATGGGGGGCTTTAGAGAAGCTTTTCTTTGGGCTTTCAGTGGCTGAAGATGCTAAGACATGTCAAACATAGAGGAGAGGTTCTCAGGAAACTGTCTTTTAATGTACTCTGGCCATGTGTCTGCATGTGTTTGATGCACATGGAACACCCCTGACTGATACTGCCCGTTCTTATTAGCACTAAATTTCGGCATGTAAAATCTGTACTGTTATTTTTTTGTTCTCATCTGCTCACAAACTGGCTAATACTGCCTCGGGGCTGCAAGACAGATTATATAATGACTGTCTCTGTCTATCTCACCTCTTGGGAAAAGACCACAAGCTCACACATTTGGCAACAAAAGCAGCAGGTACTTTGTCTCTTGCAGAAAATCTTTGTACTTGCTATGTTATATAACCGCCTAACTCGTTAGTCCCCTTTGACACACTGGCATGTATTTATTTCATCTAGTTGTGCTAGCAAAATAAGTCATGATGAGTATGGCTTTGCCTTCAAATAAGGATGAGTTACTTTTTCTCAGCTTATATCCTAGCAGGTTTCTAAGTAGAGAGGGGTCACAAACTTTGCAGACGTATTTCTTGGGATGACTGCTCACTGTCCACTATTGGGACTTCCCAAAGTTTGGGATGCTGATAAGGTTTAGGATTTTGATTGTAGAGCATCTCTGACTTGTATTTAGGTTTTTTGCTGCTGCTGTTTTCTGAAATGTTTTATTCATGCGTGGCCTTAGACAAGCCGAACTGCTGTATTGAATTTTGTTGTGGGTAGGCAGCCTGCACAGACACAGCACTGCTCCGTGACAAGGGCACTTTCCAGTGACCGTTTCTCCTGTAGCACTTGGCAGAACCTCAGTAACAGCTGAGCTGGGATTAGCCAAGCCTACCCTGTTCTTCTGGTTTAGGTGCAGGAGAGAGACCTACAGGACTGATGAAGGCCGGTTTTCTACTGAAATGCATTTTCTCCTGTATTACATAAAGCAGAGTTTGGTTATAGCAAGACCTGTGGCTGTTGGCTTTGAAGGGAGAATTATATGTAAGGATCAAAACCAGAAGCTATTCAAACATTGAACAAGACAGTTGTAGCAGCTCCAGCTGCAGTAGGTGGTATAAGGGTGTGCAGAGCTGGAATTTTCTCTTGATATAGAAAAGAAATAAATTCCTGTCTCTGTTTGCCTAGTTGTCTAGGCAGAAGGACAGTTCTTAGGTGTTGCAGAATTTACATACATGCATGACAACAAAACTTGTTCTTCTCAGAGGATTTCTAAGACTTCAGGGCTGTGGAAGAGCAGCATGGAATGTTATGTACCTCCTAGGAACCATCATGCTCCCCTGAATGAAGTGGGCTGTCCTGTCACTGTGTTGCTGAACCATCCATTTAATTCAGACAAATACTTTCTACTCATGTTTAATTTAATGAAATAGACTATTAAAATCTCGTATTTTGAAAAACACATAGATATTTTCTTTCACAGTCTTGGTATTTCTAATCATATTTTGTATTCATATTCTGTGGTTTTTCAGCTCCAAAGTGGTGGCAAGTTTCATGATGTCACCAAGACCCCGAGGTGGCATTTCAAATCAGCTGTGAAGAAAGTTAAACTGATGTAATCTGTTGCCATTACACGATCTACTTGCTAAATTAATTCCCTTGACTGGCAGCAGGTGACGGGGAGGTGTGAATGTAGAAAGGCTTGGCTAAATGGAAAGCCTTAACTTTATTTTTCACTGTAGCGGTCAGGTGTAAAATCTGCCCATTTTGTCTGGAGCCTATGCTGTATACTGGGGAGATGAGATGGGAGGCAAGTCAAATTCCATTTGCTTTAGGGATTTGGTGGGGGGTGTGGAAAGCCAGGTTAGGAGTATTGGAAGTTTTAGTCCCTTCATGCAAAGTTTCAGTCACACCTTAGAACTCCCTGATGTGTTAACCAGCTTTTTACTTTGCGCCTTTTTTTGTTGTTTTTTTCCTGAGAACAGTTTCTAACATACGGACTATCAAACTGGACTCCACAACCAAGCGCCATACGTATCACTTATCCTAAATCTTATCATGTTGTATGTGCCAGAAGCTAAACACCTGTCAGCCATAGGTGTTTACTGATGATAAAAGACCATAGTCATCTCTGAACAACTTTGTGTGCTTAAAACACATGCTACTGTGTTCACTCACTGCTGCCAAATTCCATAATATGTCAGGAGCCTCTTCACTGAGCTGCCTTGAAATATGCTTTGGAATGTTGCCATTTCTATAGGGAAGGATGTGACTTGAAAAATTGAGATTATATGCAATTTCAGGGAGATGCAAGGAAGAACGAACGTATGTTATCCCCTCATCATTTTTCTTCATCTTGCAGGTAGTGCATAGATTTGATTTATACTGAAAGGTGGAATGATCTTGGCCCGTTATAATTGGCTTTAGGTAGATTTTAAATTAGCTTGATGACATCATAGCCGGCTGCTTCTGCTTTTCCTATATTTCTGAAGCATCGTTATTACTCGTTGTGCTGAATATGTGATTTGTAGTTTATTGGCACCATTTCTATATCTAGTGATTTAGGATCTCTCTTTACTGGAATACACAATAATTTACTCTTTGATCCAGGGGAGAGAAACATTTAGGACATCTTGTCTTCATTTGGTCCTAGGATTCCTTCATTCACCTCTTTGCTAACCTATTGGCAATCACCCGTCTTTGCTTATACATCTAGCTGTTTGTGTTTTAGCATGTGAGAATCTGTGGATTTTTTCAAAGCCTGATTTTCTACTGACATTGACAAATTTGTCATCTGTTCCATTGCTGTAGCCTAAGACCGCTTCATATTTTCGATAGCCTAATATAAGAAGTATTAAAGTTGCATAGGAACTCAGATAAATTGTAGTTTTTACTTGTGCCTTGTAAGAAGCTATGTGTTCTTTGCCAACACCTGGGAACTCAGAAGCATGGCTGAAACCAAATGAAAGTTGCTCTTAGCTACAAATGGTGTTTACCTCGGTGCTAACAGCGTGCTTTCCACAGGGCTGTGTCTCCAGGTCAGCCTGTCTGCCCTGGGCAGGGGAGGAGCAGTAAATACTCTTGCTGTGAGAGAGGGATGAAGACAAAACAATGGAGTTCGAAGGAGTATTTTCTGTTACCCACCCTAAATCTTTATTGCAAGTTACTGATTTTTTTTTTTCTTGAGTGGTGGTTGTTGTTGTGGGTTTGTGTGTGTGTGTGTTTCTTTGCTTTTTGTTTGTTTTTATTTCCCATTTGTTATTGATAATATTATTACTCCTTTTGCTACAAATTTTTATCGAGTGGGGGATTGTCTTCTCCTTTCCCTCAATCTCTTCCAAATTGAACCAGTTCAACACATCATAGGTAATCTTGACAATATTTCTTCTAATTTTCTTTTCTCTCCTCTAGATTATTGAATCTTTTTAATTTTTCCTTAAAATGCAAGTGGTACTCTATCAGTTCAGGTCAATTGTAGTGAAATAATTCTGCTAGACTTCCTATTCTCTATATAAAATATCCTGGAGCCAACATTACTTGCTTACGTGATTTGAAGGTAGCTCTTGTGTCCATTCTTTCCTCCCTACTTTTCAATTTTTATGTAAACATTCTTCTTGAGTATTATCTCATCCATCCACATTTCCCAGCAGCACTATTTTTAGCTTTTCTAGAAAATCTTTTTTCTCCTGGAATTTGGTGTGCTAAACTAATTAGAACTGTGGGGCAGAATTTAAAAAAGATGCTCCCATTCATCCACAGTTCTCCTGAAATGTAATTAAATAACAAATGTTGCAGTGCTTTATGCTTTATGTGACCCACTCCCACAGGACTTATGCACCCTGAATTAGTTAGTTTTGATGTCACTAACCCTTACTCTGACCTGTTATTTCTGATGTTCTAGAACTCTTCTGAGTGAATTATTATTGAGAATCATAGAGTTTCAGAAATATTTGTTGTGGGAATTGGCTTTTCAGATAGTTATTTTCTCTGGATAATCAGAATTATTATTCCTTCCTTTCCCCACAGCCCTTTCCTGGCCCATTAAAAATCACAAAGTGAGAGGAGTAATGGTCTCTGACACTGAAACAAGCTAAGGTGCCAGCCAGTTCCCATGGTAAAACACTAGCGACTCTTTCATTCACTTCCATGAATGTTATTTTCAGAGTGAGACCAGTTTTATTCATTAAATAGCAGTAGGATTATTTCTCTAGACTTGCAGCTTGAACTAAATTTGGGTCTGATCCTGTATTTGTTTTTATCCAAGCTTCCCACTGAAGTAAATTACTTTTATTGTTAGTATATTATGGGCTTGGGGATTTTTTCTGTTTGCCAATTTTTTCCGTTTGACAGTTAATTGGTGTGTTATCAATAAATACCTCTTAATGATATGCTGTTTAATACTACTTAAAATTAGTAATATTTTAAGATTAAACAGTCATATGCCTTTTGATATGAACAGAAGACTTGCTTGCATCGTAAATTCAAAGCAGTCTTCAACGACATTTATGAGGTTTATTTTGCTTGTCTTTCTCTCGTGGCAGTATAAGCATTATGTGGGTGTGAACTTTGGACAGCAGAATGTGTCCCTGACTTCCAATAGCAATAGCTACCACTCCTTTCCTTCATCTTTAGAAGGGAAATATTACACTGTGAACTCATTTACTTACTAATTGAGCAAATATGGCAACATACAGTTTTAAAGCATGATAAATGAATCTGTGGCCATGTCTGCTCCTTTGGTTGTTTATTCAGCCCCGGCAGCAGCATCAGTTCAGGCTCCCCGGGTGCACTGGGGCTGCTGAGAGCTCCGCAGGGGAACATCTCATTTCACAACCTGTCCAGGGTTTCTCATCCAGCCTTTTTAGAAGCTCTGGGTTTCTGTGAAGCTGAAGCTTTGTGAGGTCAATTGCAGAGGTGAATGGAATTATTGTTTTGCAGTTTTTTTAAATTTGGCCTCTACACCTGTTTACATGCAAAGCTGTTGTTCAGAAAGCTATTTCCCCACTTTCTTCTTCATTTTCCATTGAAGAAAATATGACTTTGTCCTCAGGGAGCAGGAACAAATGCATTTTTTACTCATTCCAATTATCTCTTTCAACTCAGTGACATTTAAAAAGTTGTGTTTTCTGTAAACATACTACTAGGATATTCCACACTGCATGTTAACCTGGGCAATGAAATGTTGCAGTAAATATCTGTTCACTATGGTTGCATTACATAAAAAAGAAATGATTGTGTCATTTGCCATGAACTGTGAAGAGACACTCTGTGACAAATTGAGTTTCACACTGAAAAGGCAGAACGTTCTTATTTTAATTAACGGTTATGTAATTATGCTACATAGAAATCAGTCAGCTTGTCCATGCTAGCCAGTTTTGAATAGAACTTGTTTGTTCTAAATCACTTCTGTCTATGCTGTCTGGCAGATATTTAAGACTTCACAATGTGCACACAGAACTAGAAAACTCTAAAGTAGTTTACAAAACTTTTCCACTTAATTCTTCCAACCATATTTCAAGGATTCAGTGGTATCAGCCATCATTTCAGACCTACGGAGGTCAATATTTACAGCATTAGTTTTCTTTGAGTCACTAACTTGGCCTTTATTTTAATATGAAACAAAAAGGGGAAGAATAATTCTTGGTGGTTAAGAAACTGTTCTTATAAGAGTATTCTGATTCCACTTTCCAGTAAAGCCGTTATGACAGGGGCTGTGTTTTGTCAACTCTCAAAGAAGCATTTCATTAAATGATTTTTCATAACTTCCTTGTTGTTCTTCATGAAGCCCAAGAACCTGGTTTTGATGAGACTTAACACATGTTCTATAACTACTTTTATTATTTACCGTGCTACACTAAAATCTATTGGAATTAATGAAGTGAAAAAATAATCTTTCATAAAGGTTTTGTGTATAAAGTGGTCTATGCCTACGGTATAAAGTACTTTTCTCTTGCTATCAGATACACTGTCGGAGTACTGAGGAGCCTAAACTAGGTTTGAGTGAACCTGGATGGTATTTCATATTTGAGGCAACAATGCTCCCATAAAATGCTGAAATATTTCAGTTATTTCTTGGGAAATACCAGTAAGGTAATATTTTTCATAGACTTATGACTTAGGAAATTAGTAGGTAATCTGTGAAAAATTGGTCTTAAGTGAGCTCCTAAACCCTTCTCTGTAAGGATGAGCTCTCCGTATTCATCTGCACATCTGCAGCCATTTCACTGTATGTATAGATTGGCAGTGAACATACTAAATTTCGTGATTAAGTACAAACAAGAGTTTTCTAAAAACTGTCCATGTTAAAGTCAAGTCAGATACAAGAGTTTCAAGGATAGATCTGTCAAAGATGGTAGTTGTCCATTGCCATGTGCTCACTCCTGACTTCCGTGGGTCTTGCTTTGACTGCTTCGGTGCTCGTGTTCCCCTTGGATTTCATTAATATTTCTCATGCGCAGTAATAGAAGAAATTTACAATTAGAGCTATCTGCTAAGTGACAGCTTCCATAAAGAACATTTCATGCTAATTTTTGGCAGTAGTGACTTTGTTTCTGGATTTGTCTTTACTTTGTAATTACTTTTGCAGTCTTGGATCCAAGAACCCTTGAAAGAATCTCTCCGTATCCTCTTCACCCTATTCTTCTCTCCTTAGTCCAGATGAACTCAACTGTGATGCAGTTCCTAAAAGGTCCTACAGCTGAACTCTGTGTGTCTGGGGCCAGGTTGTTGCAGTAGGACCTCATAATTGTTGTTTTGATACCTCCGTGCTTTTCCAATTTATAATGAGAGAGACTGGAGGGTTGAATAAAACTTAACAAAAAACCCTGGAAGAAAACTTTGTCAGGTATGGAGCTAAAGATGAGCCAGAAGGCACGATTTTAAGCAGCTAAACAAAGACAAGGGCCTTGGGAATTGCCAAAAGGATGTTCTTGCATCTATTCAGTGTCATTGAAAAACATCGAAAAAGAGCTTTGAAGATCGTTTGTGTGAGCAGGTTCTGAAATAAATAACTTACTTATTTACTGACAAATATAAGTCACAATTCAGCTTATAAATAGATTCGTATTTCATTTTTGAATTATTACTGCTTGATTTGCAGAATGTGAGCTGCTGCCATTTGATCCCTCTTTTAGTTTGTTACACAGATTAATTTTTTTGTCCATTTGTATCTGTGAAGCATGTGGTCTTCTAGCCAAAAACCACAAATACAGCAACTTTTAGTCTCAGAAGTATGAAGTCTGTTCTGAACATTTATATAAAATAATGAGATAAAGACCTGAAAATAGAAATGCGACAGATTTCTAGAACTTGAACAGCTTTCTTGCAAATTGGCTATTTATGGAAAACTCATAGCCAAATGTTCTTCCCTACTCCTTGCTAAACTGTGTCATGTTATTGGAAGTCTAAAATCTGTCTCCCCTACACATTACATACGTTGTAGCTGCTTGTTTGCAGTCTGGTGGGCACACAGCGGCTTTCTGTCTGGTAGCCCAGTGCCGTGAATAAAAAACCTTAGTGATTTGAGCAGAATCGAAATGTTTGTAAAGTAGCGGTGGATCTAAAGAACTGCAGGGAGATGCTATAGAGGCAGGACCGTGGGCATTTTCTGTATTTCTAGATGGAGTTGGGGCCTTCAGCTCTGGTTTCATGTCCTGGTTAATCTAAGTGTGTCCTTGGGGTGCTTGGGCTGAGCTAAAGGAGGGAACAGATCCAGCCTGGAAGTAACTTGTTAAGAATTTAAAAACAGCAGAAAAAAATCACTTTTCTGCTTGAATCAGTGCCCTGTGTGAAACCCTAAATTCTGCTCAGTGTGCCCAGTACTGGGTCTAGTGCCAGCACAAAAGAGGGAGAGAAAATCCCGCCTGTCTTCCCCATCTTCCTTCACACAGTGTAATTAGGTCAGTTTAAACTAACTGTGAAGCTGCAGCCTGGTGTGGACAAGATCAGCAAATTCGTCTGCTAGATAAGAGTTTCTCATTATCTAGTCTGCTAATTTTCCTGAAGGCCTTGCAGACAGTGCACAGACCTTTGATTGTCTTGTGCCAGCAGCAGTCTTGAGCTTGCACAGTGAGAGCCGGCTGAAGGCTCCAGCTCTTTTCCCCGGCCTTGCCTCCCTGCAGCACCCAGAATGCTCTGAGCCTCCTTTTACTCCTCATCAGCACCTTTCTCCTCACTTCCTCACTCCTATCAGCTACGCTGTTGCCCCTTGGGATTTATTCCTTCATCTCGCTGCTCGACAGTTTGCCGCTAGCACTATTACTGCCCTCAGGGAGCTTGGAGGGTAGCTTTGCATTTGCAGTTGCTTTGGGAAGCTGAGGTAATCTAAGAGCAAATAAGCAAACTGCACCAAAATCAGAGAGAAATGTGTTTTATTTTTTGTCATGCTGAAAATGAAATATTACGTCAGCTTGATGAATCTAACCAGACAAATGATTTAAAAAGGAGAGTGAGTAACTAGGTGGTTCAGACACTGATTTGGTGATAAACTTTAAATCCAAGCTCTGACTAATTTGAAAATAACAGATTTAATTAAAAAAAGAACAACCAAAGGTACCCAGTGGTTTCTCTCTCTCTAGTTATCTGTCTCAGGCAGAGCTCAGGGCTTGAGTTGATTTTCCAAAAAATGTTTTAGAACAGTGTTCCAGGCACAGGTTAAATATCTAAATGACCTGTCTTCGGCCTTCCCTAGAACTAAAATGGCATCACAGCCTCGCCAGGGTTTTGTTGGATCTAAATACAAATTGCCTCTGGGGAAGGGAACCATTAGCATTACTCACTGGTTCATGATGGACCTCCCAGGGGTTACCTGAGGGAACCATTTTACAGCCCCAAGTTATTGTAAATTTTTTGGGGGTTCTGTTGTTTCAGCACAGTAGCCTGCTGGCTGAGGAGTGTTCCGCATGAAATACCGTTTGTTGTCCTGTGTTCTCTGGGAAGGGGAAGAGTCTTGAATTTGTTTATAATTAAGATTTCCACCCTCCCCCCCGCCCCCCTTATATTTCCAGTCTTCAGTGTTTCCAGACCTAGATAGTGATGTTCTTAGCTCCTGTGGAGATGAGTTACTCAGACGAGTTTATGGAAACACCATTGATTAATGTTAGCCAATATAAATAAGGGGATCACAATCTGGCCCTTTAGCTTTGTTTTTATTTCTTTATAACAACTTGTAACACATTCAGAGGAGATATTAACCCTGGCTAATTTTAGACCTGGACAAATCCTTCACAACAAATCATTTGCTCTTGGAATGTTGGGGTGTGGATCCTAATGCCATATTAATAAAATTTTCATTTATACTATGTTTTCAATATTGTTAAACAATAATATAATTTTTCTTTCTTGATGTTTGATTCTGAAAATAAAAAATGAGGCATGTTGTCTTATTAGTACTAGATGGATGAGTCATGTGGGAGAACTTGAGGTTGCTGACTGCTGAAGTAGGTGGCAGTTTTTGGCTTGCATACAAACTAAAACGTTTTCAAAGGAGAAGTTTGTGACTCAGGCCAGGAAAGCATAATCACTCAAATGTATGGGAAGTAGACAGAAGAAGGATTGTTAGATTGGTAATAAGGAATAAATTTTTAAAAGATTGTTCTGGAAAATCTGCATGATTTGGGCAGCCTGAGTTCTTACAATGACATGCGGATTGCATCTGCATGCAGATTCATAGAGCATCTTTGTTCAAGGATCACTGCAAGCAGGATTAATTCCTGTTGCACCATTGACAGGGCTAATCTTTAAACTAATGCACCTCCTTGAAATTATGTTAGTGTAATGGTGCAATATAAACCTATGGGAATGTATTTCTGAGCAGAATTCTCTCTCGTATTTTTACTTAAATGTTTGGCTTCCTCAGATACCCTGCATGTGAGGCCTCTTTGTGTAGTTGGCTGATGGGAGCTGTCATGCTGCTTTTCTACTTCGAAGGGAACACTGCATCCTTCCTTTTTGCATTTTTAAGCTGCAAATAATTTTTAAAGCATGAAAAAAGATTAATTAGAAAGAGCCATCCCTATATTTTGTAAATCTCTTGTTTTGACATACGAATTGCTTAATGTGCTACCCTTGCTTGTCTGAACAGTAATGTTGAGTCACGGAAGGCTGTATGTTATTTGAAGGACCATATGCTTCTGATTAATGTGAAATGTAGTGTATTAGAGCTTTTCTGAGGCTGAAGTTTGGAGATACTTCTGTTTAATTTCATTGAAGCTGACAGGAGAATCTAGTCAAACCAAGGATATTTTTTTGCCAGGCACCAGCTGATCTGGCAACTATAACTGCATTAGAGTGTTCACTGAATAACAGCACTGGTGGGCTATGGGCTATGCGCTAATGCAGACACATTAAAAGTCTTCTGAAGATGTTGGCAGAATTTTCATATTGCTAAATTAAATACAAATTAAGATTGAATTGCTAAATCCAAATCTCTTCTGTATTATAAAGCTTTTCCTTTTCTCTTTCTGTTGTAAGAGAAATATTAGCAGACCATATTAAATTAACATTTCTTCTAGAACTCACAATGGTACTATATAAGTAGAGCTGCTCAGAAAGTATCTTGTAGAAGTTAATAGAAAAATACTTAAAAGCTTTGCAGCAGAAGGTTTAATTCTGAGCTGCCTAAGACGCCTGGGTAGGAAATGAATGCCCTCCAGTTCTGTCAGTGTCCTGAGCAGCCTCCCACCAGGGGCTGATTTCTGCCAGCACTGTGTTTAAGGCTGAGGAGTGGGCAGTGTGACTAGGACGAGGGTTGAAAGTCTCCATCTCATCAACATGGAGCCTATGGGCAGCGGGGGAGAAACAGCTTGCCAGGCCATCGGAAGAGATACAGGCTGCAGCGAAGTGTAGGTGCTGAGAGAGAGGACGCAGGTTGACTTTCTCTGACCATGCTGTACAGCTTTTAGATACTTAGGTGGTAGCTTTAAAGCCAGCCTAAATCAGATGGTTTCATTCCACCTAAGACTGTTCAAGGAAATCATGATTAAACTGAAGTTGGTGGCTGTGAAGGGTTGGGTTTGGAAAGAATGAGTGTATCCCTTGTTTTCTTCACTCCTGTTTTTTAGAACAGATTTAAAGATCCTTTTGTTTTTGCTTTTGTTTTTGTTTTTTTCCTTTGAAGCGCCCGTGTGACACACTATACACGACTTTGGTTTAGATTTATAAAACTGCAGTGCTTTAGTGAATCTCTAAGGATTTTGTGCCTGTTCTTAACACAGTGCCCTTCCAAAGGAGAAACTGCTACGAGGTAGAAGCAGAAAACAGCCACCATACCTGCGTTTCAGTGCAACGTTTAACACTGCTGTATTAAACTGCAGAGCTACAGTCATCATTTCTTTTTCCTTTTGATCCCTTTGTGTCTTCAAAAGTGCTTGGATTCTGTTCTTCATTATCCTACTTTCCCTCTTACTCCTCTCCTCAGCTGGCTTAACTTTACTCTTGCTCTCACTTTTACTTTAAAAGCTCATCACTAGGGACAGAAGCTCTCTTTCTCATAAAAAAACTTTAAAAATGTATGTGTGTTAGGTGTCTGCCATATTGTCAGCTATGAAATACTTATTGGAGTGTGATGAATAAGAGCTGGGAGAAATTTGAAGCTAGGGGAACATTGAGGGTGAAAGAAAATGTGTCTGTTTTAAACTAGCAACTTGGGATTTGTGTAATTATGGTATTCAAGCAGCAAAACAACACCACTCCAGGAATTAATTTTACATTGAAATAGCAGAAGTGAGTTGGAGGAAGTTTTTAGTGGAATGACTGGAGCTAAGTTTGTCACTGAGCCATGTCAAAAATGTTAAATTTCAGTATTTACAGAAGTACCCACTGATGCCCAATTCTGTTAACCTTGGACAACCCCAGCTGAGAGATATGGGACTGAGAGTCTAGAAAGCTGGGGTTTAGTCCGTCTGTGTGGCAATTTTGATTTTATATTTTTCAAGTCTATCCAGAATTGATGTAATTTTAAGAGGTTTCTAGATTTCAAATTAAGAACTAGTTGTAAAGCTCTCCAAGCTGTTATTGGAGTCCTACATGAAGATTTAATAGCTTTATGAGGTGTAATTTTTCTTTACAAAAATCTCCTTAACCCTTTGTCAAGCCTCTGTCCATTTGCCTGTTACTTTGGTTCTCTGTTACAGTTCCTACCATTTTGCGTTAGATGGACACCATGTGTGCTGGTCCCCAGTTCCTTGTGTTCAAGGCTCCTTAACAAGTGCATGTGTCACACATGCTCCTGTCTCATCTCCTGATACAGATGTGGTTTCAAAGCGTTAGGTGGCATGCCACACTGATTAGTGTACTTATTTTATCCTTGAATTTCTTTTGGATTTGGGGGTGAATTCTGACTGGTGCTGATGAGTTCTTACAGTTTACTTTCTCAATTTATTCTGCAATGAAATGTCATTTATTTTTCGGTCAGAGTTTCAGCTGTATTGTCCTTTGGGAAGGATTTGTTTATGGAAACCTCCCAAAGATGTTCAGCGCTAAGTGTGCAAAAAGGCTCATGTAGTTGTTCTGCAGTCACTTCATCTTGTGTGGAAAGTCCACCTTGATGATCCCACAGACTTTGACAACCTCCCTGCTCTTACTGTACTGTGGCAACTTGCTCTTTAAACTCTTTTGTGGCATGTCATACTGTGTTTTTTACAACTAACCTGCCATGATTTATATTCCTTTCTGTTGTACTGATATGCATGTGCCTGATCTTTGTTGACGCTGTTGTTTCTTATACCCTCTCATAAACTGCTGTTTAAACACTCCGGCTTTTTGGCTTTTTTTTGAGGTGGGTGGAAATGCTTGCTCTCGCCTTCTATTACACTACACTTCCATAACCTTTGTGTACTTGCTAACATTCACCTTTTGGTAGTTTGCTTTCTTCTAATAAGCTTTTGTTTTTCTTTAGCTCACGTTTTAAAAATCAGGTTGGGATTTTGTTTTTGGTTTTTTTTTGGCTTTTATCTGCTGTAGGGATGTTGTATCTAAATATGTCAGGGTCCCTCTTACAGACAGTCTTCTTGGTAGTAATATTTTCAGTGAGGTCCTCGACATTGCTGGAGACTGTGTCACAAGTTGTTTTTTGTTTAGTGGGTTCCATGTCTAGTTTTTCCATAAAGCAGATTAGATTTGACACTATAGATTAGGTTTGGTACTACAGATTAGGTTTGGCACTATAGCGTGTCTGAAATAACTGAACCCTACCATTATTGTTGTTTTTCCTGTGCTAGCAATTATTCTAATTTTTCTGGACATGACAGGGTTGCCATTGCCAAATGATAGAGATAAGATTGTCCTTAATAATATATTTTTCCTGTATTTGGACACAGACTTTCAATTTTGTAGAGATTTTATGTTAGTTATTGCTGCATTTTACCAAGCTCTGATTTGATTCTAAGCTATTTGTAATTCTAAACGTGATTTCTCTATTGATGCGAGTTATCTTTTCTTTTACCGTTATGCCCAGCTACTGATGTACTGATAGTTGATCTCTTTCCTCCAAGTGCTTTCCATACTTCAAAACATACTCGCAAGTAGGTGTTCCTAGTTTGCCTGTCTCCTTTTTAACCTTCTCAGCATTTGTATAGAAACACAAGTACATTTGGTTTGGTTTTCTTCCATCTCTTTTGGAAAATGCTCTCACTGCTTCACGTTTGACTTTGCCCAATGTCTTTTCTATCCTTGTACCTGTGGACAGCTGGGGGAAAGGAGACATAGAGTCTCGCCACATGCGAATCTTTCTCTGGGGATCCTCTGCTTCCTTTGCAGATGAGTTTTGCAGGTAGAGTGATGAGTGTCCGTGCTTTATTATGGATTTATGGTTCTGGGGGTGGGTGACTCAGATTAATAAAATTTTAGTCAGCTGCTTAAATCCATTTCTGAGTCAGCTTTAGTTAATGCGTTTGTCATGATTGATTTTGAGCACAGTGGCAGATGCTGAGGCTGAAGTCTTGCCCTGATATCTTCAGAAGGCCGTGGGACCTTGTGAGGCATGCTGATTCTTGATAAGATTCGATTTTATTTTTTCATACTATTCCAGATTCACTTTAGAAATACACGGCAAGTGATACAAGGACAAGTAGGAACTGCATTATTTTTAGTGATAAAACAGAATGAGAGGATGTTTGTGTAATTGTGCCCACCAGCTAGTGAAGAATAAGCCCCCAAATGATTAGAGTTAAATGATATTCCACACTGCTTTGCTCTAGAAATTTGACCGAATTATTTCCTAAAATAGTATTTGAAATTATGGGCGATAATATGTCACAGAGACAATCATGCAAGAAAATCTTTGGTCTTATTTTTGCAATAAGATGCATAAAGCTATGTAATGAAGTAGGATTTTGAACCACAGCAAATTTTGGACTCGTGGTAATCGCGTTTGTTCCCTCCTTTCTCTCACCACCAGATGCTGTTTTACAAGCATGTAATATTTTACATGTGAGCAGAGAACAGCTGACTTCTTACAGAAATGAGACAATCTTTAACCTTCTAGGGGGCTGTAAGGACAGCATTAGCACAAATACATCTGATCTTGATCTGGTAATAGCAGACAGATGAACTATCAATATTCTGTATTACATAGAACTTTGTGTAACCTAGTTGCAAATGTTTTTTTAATTTAGATTTTGTTTGCTTAAATTGATTACAAAAAGAAAAAATAAACCCTGCTGTGTTGGCACCTGCAAGATAGATATTCCTTTTTTTTTTTTTTTTTTTTTTTTTTTAACAAAAGTGCATATTATTGACTGTGTAAACTGCAGCATTTCTACTTTTGCACAAGACAGCTAGTTTTCTGAAGCTTCTCTCTCAACAGACATGATATAATGGCTTTGTCTTTTGAAAAGGTATGTCTTTTCTAAATATATATCTACAAATACTTGAAGTACCTTAAGAGTGAACACTATACAGAACTGTGAAGAGAAAATGTGTAAGAGCAATGTTCAAACCAGAGCTGTACTTTTAAAACACTCTTTCAGCCACCTAAAGAGAATTTGCCTGTGGAGTCCTGAATCTTAAAAAAACCTTATTAACGTAGTCATCCAAATGTTATTTTAAGAACATCCACCACCTCTTTTAGTTTGATGGAATGAAGCAGAACTATTCATACCACTAAGATTTTCCTGTGTCTGATTTAGGTGGATGGATGGTAAGAGGCTTCATTGATAATTTAGGGATGGAGTTTGCTCCTGTGCAGCTGGGTTTGGTTGCCTGTCCTCTCCTGTCCCACAGGCCTCTGGAACAAAAGTGAGGTGACTCATCTTTGGATTTGGTAGCCTAGCTATTAGCACAGCAGCTTGGATCTTTTTATGTGGGTTAGCATTCAAAAGAAGAAGTTCTGTTTGGATTATAGTGCCGTGAAGACATCTGAAGATATCACTTAATGGTATTTATTGTTGTTAATAAGCAGTTGCTTCCGGTTTTATATATGCAAGATGTATTAAAATGTTTACTTAGAATGTGTTTATTTATGGTATCTCTGTAGTATAAAGAGGGCAAATTATCTTTTTGGTGAAAAATAGTTCAGGATAAACAGTATTAGTTTTTGTAAGATGGTATTTGAACAGGATAGCCAAAAATGTGACTGATCTCATGTACGTGTTTTATAAACAAATAATTTATGCAATGTTATTTTTCTTCTCTTTTTATTCTAGTATGGAGGCATTCATGCGTGGATTGTTAGAATAACAGACACTACTTGAAGTAAATGTGCCTTTATCTGAATATTGGCCATGCTCGTAAACTTTAATGCTATTTGTATCTAATATTACATACACCTCTGTTTGCCAACCGTAAAATAAATAGATTTTAGTTTTTTGTCATTTACATGCTTTTGCATTGTACGTCAGTAAGAATCTAATCAAATTTAATTCTACACCCATTACTGAGTGGTAGTTTTTAACATAATAAGTCGTGATTTTCGTATTCATCTCACTGATTTCCAAAGGGAAAATGAAAGAACTGAATTCTCCCTACAGAATGATAGCTTTGTAATAAACTTTTCTAGATTTAATCCAGTTCATATGAATGAAGATAACAGCTGTAGCTTTACACTCTGTTGAGCCTTGGTGCTTTGTAGTATGTGTAGCCTAAAGTAAACACATCCTGTTGGAAACTAGCATTAAGCATATATAAATCAGAAAACAAATATATTAAAGATAACGCGATGGAGTTGACCTGATATCACTAAAGAGGAGAGTTCAGAACTACTGCTGGATAGACCTTCTTATGTGTTTCTTGGCAGATGGTACAGTAGATACTCGAAATATGGCACATAGCTGCTTTTTCTTAGTGTCCTGTGAAGTACATGGTGGCAGATTGGGGCTGACTGCTGCTGTCCTAGGTGCTTAAAAGTACCACCAAGCCAGCCTTTGCTAGGCTTCCTCATAAGAGGCTATTTAGGAAACTAGTCTGGAGGTGACGGGGAACCTGCTCTGGTGGGGTGGGGGCTGGCTGGAGTCAGAAACAAAGACAAGGAATGAAGTGTCCTTTTCCACGTGGCTCAGCATTTACGTCAGGGAGCTCTCAGCTATTCATGTGAGATTAATTCAGCACAATCTGAAGTCTTTGTGAAAGGGAAAATGGCAAAATGTGCGGATAATATAAGTTTGTTTAGGTCTGTCAAACCTAGGAAGTGCAACCAGAACATTCCAAAACTCAGCAAAGGTAGATGAATGAGCACTACCATACCCAGCAAAATTAATTGACAAATGTAAAGTAATGCCTGTTGGCAATGCTAGGAATAATTTGAACAATAAACATCTGCTGTTAATATTTAAGCAAAGTTTTAGCAGTCAGAAAAAAGGCTGTGTGATGTCCTTCTGGACACTACGTTCAAAAGGCTTGTTCAGAGGACAGCAATGATGTAAATGGGCATATGTGTGACACACTAGAAAATACACTGAGAATTAGTAAATGCCTCTGTCTAAATATTTTACCTTTTGTCTTGAGTCTATGTTCAGTTCTGATTATTTATTATCAAGGAAGATTAATTGAAACAGAAATGGTTTGGAGCTTGCTGAGCAAAATGCTTGGGAGCGTTTGATGCGAGGGATAGGGAATTTATTTTAAAATGGCCTATTAAAATATTTTTATTCACAGTCCATAATTCATCTGTAGAACTTGCTGCCAGAACGCTGTGATGTTAAGGTTTCAGTAGAATTTCTGTATAAAAATATTTCATTTCTAAATGTATAATGAGAACACTTACAAGTATGTTATTTAAAAGGATGCTACGTGATCTGAATGCCTGAAGAGATAATACATTAAGGGCTAAGACAGGAGTATCTTTTTCTATAACTATTGTAGCTTTTTTTTTTTTTC
The DNA here is from genome assembly GCF_037038585.1 of Patagioenas fasciata. Lineage (NCBI taxonomy): Eukaryota > Metazoa > Chordata > Aves > Columbiformes > Columbidae > Patagioenas > Patagioenas fasciata. The sequence continues at coordinate 9,397,524 of NC_092527.1, forward strand.
TTCTTTTTAAATACGTGCTTCTATCTGTTTAGACACACGTTATTCACAGATAGAAGCCTGGTAGGCAAGTCTAGTATGATATTTCCTAATGTGATTGTGATATCCTTAGCTCAGGAGAAAGCACAAATACTTAAATGCCATGTATTTTTTTTTTTTTTTTTTCAATTTATGAGGTATTGGAATTGTCTGGGCTTCTGCAAATGCATGCCTGAGTTTAAGGTACATCATTGTATTGTGTATCCTCATGATCCAAGCTTTTTAAACAGTCACAAGGGAACTAAAGAAAACCATTTTCCTGTTGATATTTGTTTCAGTTTGATTCTGAGCTTCTCTAGAGCCATAATCTCATCAGTATTCCAACTCCTTTGTAATGCTAATGTGGTCAACGGAAGCTGGATCTGAATTTTCACTTGTAAAACACAACTGACAGCCCCTCCTCACCTGCTGGTGTGTTTTCCAGGGGGATGCTGCTACGGGAGAGGATGTGGGGCAGAGGCTGGGGCAGCACCTTCCTGTGGTGCTCTGGTTCCTTCGGGATAATCCCCTGTCCCTTCTGCACTGGCAAGCCTGGCTCTCTGTGCTCCTGTGGCACTTTAGTATAATATTTCTTAAATTAAAAAAAAATAATAATAAAAATAAAAGGACTGTTTCTTTCAAGTTGTTTGGTTTTTGGACACATCTTTTGTTTCCGCACATAGTATTGCTGGTGAAGCTTAATACTGACATGTGGCTGTTGCCAGGGTAGACCACTGCTTGTCTTTATTTAAGCTGGATTTCATTAGTTTATCATAGATGAATGTGTTTCAATGATACTTGTTGCTACTAATGCAAATGCTAGGATCAAAATGTATTTTGGAAATGATAACCACAACATCAGCATATACTTGCTAAGTCATGTTGGGTAGGACAAATAGTATAAGTCAATATATAGAGGTTAGCAATGAAACTGAATTTTGTCTGGCCTATAAATACAAAGTTATTATTTTTGTCATTGTTAATTAAAAAGTTTATCAATACTAGATTACTAGGTGATAAATACAAAATCTGATTTTGTTGATTTTCTCAGTTTATAGAAAATATTCATCTGAATAGACGTTAATAATCTTGCAATAATCTGTCTGTACATGAGTCTCTAAGCAATCAGATCATGAGCCACTTTAGAAAGAACAGCCGTAATTCACAAAGTGCGTTGAGTCTTTTAAGACTAAAAAACTCAAACTCTGTATTTATTGTGGTGGTCATAATTGCTGGAATAGATATTGTGGGGAGAGTCTGAGTTTGTTTATTGTATTGGAAGATATACAATGCTTTCCAATGCAGTGTTGTTCTGCTGTCAAGCTTTATGTTTCCCTAAAGTTCTGTAGGCCACCATCATCTGGTTGATATTTGTCAGCGTAGGAGGAAAGCCTGCCAAACCATGACAGGTGGACGTGATTTCTGCAGTGAATATAAACTCTGAGTAATTTTATTTTATGGGTTGACAGGCTATAGATCTTAAAGCAACACTTGTGAAAGTGTGCTATTATGGGATTAAGGTTATGCCTTAATTTAAAAAATAAGTTCAGATGGTTCTGTCTGGGGTTGCTTCCTTGCTGCTGCATAATCCTTCGCTCTCCCTTTGTCTGACTCATGTCAGAGCTGGGGACAGTGCGGGGCTGAGCATCAGCTCCCAGCACTGCCAGAGCCTGCAAGGAAACTGGATCAGGTGTCTTTGCTGTGTATATGGCATTATTGATGTCTTGTAAAGTGTTTCAAGGCTCTCTAATGAAAGGTGCTACAATAATTTTGTTGTTAGGACATTTGTTTCTAATTACAACTAATTAATTCTATTATGAAGAAGTTGGGGAGGAATGTTATAATCTTTGATTTATTAATAGATAACTAACTTGATGAGCTGTTTATTTTCAGTTTGAAATTCCTGGAAAGTGGGGGGCTTATATTTAATACTAAATCTCCAAGTGAGAAGAATTTTTACTTGCCAGATTGATCGGTTTGTTTCTACATACACCAAAGAAAGAAACAAAACAAAAGAGATGTAGTCCTGTTTTATTTTGATGCTGTTGAGGGTATAACTTAGAGGAATCCTTAGTTTCTATGTCTTTACCTACTGCCTTCCCAAAACATAAACAAATGCGAAGGAGCGCAGACAGACATCACAACAGATATTGGGCTCACTGAGGGGCTGATTTGGCTTGGAAAAGTGAAAATAATTTGGTGGTTTGTGGCCTCCTTTGGTTGGGGGGGAGCTGGGGGCGGTGGGCTGCAGGCTGACTCCTCCGCAGGGCACGCGGCATCTGTTGCCAGGGAAAGATTTACAGAAGCCATTACTGAAAGCCATCAGGCTGTAAAACTCAGAGACAGAAAACCAACCCTTTTTACGGTGCATGGTGGCCCTAGGTTATTTTTCCTGAGGAGGATTTGGGGCATGACAAAAAAGGTATTATCAGCTGTTTTTTACCTACAGGCCAAGATGACCTGAACCCCCATGATCCTGATTTCTAGGAGACGTGAAGAATCAGTGGTTCCATCTTTCTTTCCGCTGAACAGATTGGCCTGCTTGCCCTCTCCTACAGCTTTTGGGTGTAATAGGAGCTAATGAATATTATTTAATCAATCAACCCTTTGAAAAGTAGAATGCAAAACAGGCTGTTTATGATGAAATCATCCTTTCTCTCTAGTGCTGGCTTCCCTTGCACCTTGTACAGTCATCATGAATTTTCTAAATTTTAAACCAAATTACTGTGTAAGTTCAATTCTGGACCATCTTTTCAAGAGGAATAACATTGCATGTCACATCGGTGTAATGCATGTCTGTGAAGATCGATGTGAAGTGTAGGCCATTTGTGGTTTCTGGGTCCATCCCTCAACAACAGCAGCAACAGGTTTCAGTTTCTCCAGCCTGGTCCCTGTGTCCTACAGAAGTGTAAGGATGCTATGGAAATGGCAGGCTTCAACTGCTATACATTTTGATGAGGAGGGAAGGTGGCATGTTGGGCTGCTTCTCCCTGTTTCCTTCCCCCTCTCGATGGCTGTGCTGAAAAGCTGATGCTGAGAGAGCTGATTTGTTGCAGCCATCACAGGATGCTTAGTGAAGACTTGAAAATCTCTTTCCCTCAGCTATTTGAAATTAGAACTTTGCCACATTTACTCCAAGTAGGCAAAAAATATGTTAAATGCCTTGAAATAAATTCTGCATGAGGGTTGAGGGAGATGACATGGGGTCTCAGGAAAAGACCTTTTTTAGCTTGTGTCACACATTTGCTGCTTTGCTGTATTTTACTTCAGTCTCAACTCTGCAGCTTGAAGACTGCAAGCCTGAAATTAAACTCCTAAAATTATAAAAACTTAAAGCAAAGGTTAGCAGTCACTGGCATCTTTCCCACAGGCTCTGCAAGCTTTGATTGCTGGAACGTTAATAGAATAGGAAAGTGTAAGGCTATCGCTGTTATATATTGTTCCAATTGTCAGTGTTACTACTGTCAAGCAAAACAGCGCTTCCTAAAAAATAATATACGTGAGCCGACAGTTCACCTGTGAAAGGGAATGCTATTGTTGCAGGCCCTGGGAAGTGCACCGTTTTGTCCATTAAACAAACTCTTAAATAGAATGAAACCAGCAGAAGAGGGATATGCAGTGACTCTTCCCTCGTCTGTTGCTCCAGTGGCCTAGAAAATAATGTAAAGGTATTTGCAAAGGTAATTGCACCACCCTGGACACCAGTTCAGTATGGTTTTGCCAATAGAGGGGCCCTTTTGGAGCCTGCACTGTGGAGATCTACTTGAATTTGCCCATTAGAAAGCAAAATATGCCTTAGAGAGTAGCTCCTTTTCAGTCATTTTTCTGTAGGCTCTTTGGACAGCTGGATGTAAAAGCAGATGAGACCTACTATATAATCTGTTTCTGAAGAATGCAGACGTTTGTCAGCTTACTGAAGATTTCCAGTACTCCTTTGACAAAGATACACAGGCCAACCCTGTCAAGGTATTTGACTAGAGGTCCTGACTTAGAGGATTGAATCAGAGGGTTGTATCTAGACTACAGTCACCTTAGCTCTGGGTGAATGACCAACTCGTCCAACTTGGGAAAGAACTGCGTCAAATACAGTCACAACTGAAATGGAATTGAACATGTTTCATTTTCAGGCATCCACGTTTTACCATTATTGACTTAATGGTCCTTGTAATTATCACAATAATTTTTATAGTGTATACATAGAATTGGGGGCGGGGCGCTGTGATTTCAAGTTTTGTCTAGTTTTGAGTGATTGACTTTGGGGCTTGCTTTTATTCCAGGCTGTTTTCCAAACACTTTAATGCCTACACGTCGCATACAGCACAACTGCAGTGTGGTAGCAAATGCTACACAAGAGGTGGATTTCCGCTTTCAATCCTGCTCCATCCTCTGTCTGGCACAGGTTTTCTATCAGGTTTTGCTGTTCTCCCTGTTACCCTCCCCCTTTGAAGCTGTTAATATGTTCTCCTGAATTTGTTCAACAAAACTGTACTTAGAGATTCATGCTGGAAAGAACATGTGATAGCGTTGTTTGCTTTTTCTTTGTGTTGTGGATGCAGAGAAGTGGAAGTATTCAATTGTATAAAACAAGGATTAAATTGAACGAAGGTGCAGGTAGGGGTCACAGGCTACAGATATTCAGAAGGGATCTCTATGAAAATCAGTGTTTTATTTGAAACCTTTAAAAAGGGAAAGGCCCCTTGTTCCAGAATATAGATTGGAAATCTTTGATTAAATCCTGAAACAGCCCTATTAAATAGACACAAAGTGTTCTGTGGTACTGAGAAAAAAGGAATCGGGGGTTATTCAGCTGCAGTTGTAAGAGAGCCTGTTATAACCATGCATTTTAATTAACCAGATCAGCTGAAGAAATGTTGTCTATATACTGCAACATAGCTGTCCACCTTGAAAACTAGCCTGTCGATAAACAGAGGACTTCTATTTGCAAAGGCCTTTTAAAGTACATTTAAAAATGCATTTGGGAGAGATTAATAATTAAGCTAGCGTGGAATTAACCTTAGGCAAATCTGCTTCCTTTTTGCCTGTCATATCCATATAGCACCCCAATAAAGTATTGATAAAAAATACAGTTCTTTGTACCTAATCAGCATGCTGTTATGGCAAGGCCTAGAATTTGAGATAACTTCCGTTTTCTCATGCATAACAATTTTTGAACATTACGTTAATTTTCACTTAAAATTGATAGGATAGGGTCATGCAGAAGGTACAAGTTTTCAAAAGTGGTGTATTTTTTTCTTAGTATTTCAGCATGAATCACTTCACCATATCTCATTTTACTTGTTATTTGATCAATTTGAGGCAATTTAAAACTCTTGTGAAAATGTCTGTAATGTTTCTTTGCTGCAAGTTGGCTTGGTGTTGGAAATGAGGTTGTTTGTAAACAAGGCTTTGCAGGGGCAGAACTTGGTAGACTGGGTAGAAATTAAAGGAAATACTTTTATGTAGCTCTTGTTTTCTGTTTTTATTTCTGTCAAATAGATAATCAAAAGAGAAGAGGAGCCCAGGCTAGAGGACAGAAAAAAAAAGGGAGTGGGAGAGAGAAATCTGAAAAAGAAATCGAAATAACAACACTTTTCTGTGACAAGTAAGCCTGGTCTAGGGGAACCTTGCAATTGGGAAATCCCCATAATAACCTTCCTTAAGATTATAAGCACATACAGAAAATCCTGTGATCTACAATGAGGATGAAAATTAATGAATCTTGATGTTGCTAAGTTGAAATGAAATTTGCAAGTTTGGGAGAACAGGGTTGTGTTCCCCTGACTCTCATGTCTCCCCCCCCATCTTGCTGTAGTAGTTCACCTGTAGTTCTCTAAACCTCTTTCTATTGAATGAACTCAGATAGAAATCTATCCAAATTCATTATAAACATTTCTAACCTTAGGCTTTCTGTGCGGTCTGCCATTAGTATTCGTATTACTTATTTGAAAAATTAAAATGCTGAACAGTTAGCCTGAAATACCATTTTGACAGTGTCTTCTCCCCTACCTACCATATGGGTCTTATCACCCATCCAGTTTAAAGTCAGGCTCCTCTATTTTGATTCTGTGGCAGAATTTTGGTACCTGCCAGGTGAACTTTGCTATCACTTTTGGATGGCCATGCTCTGGATGGCGGAGGGATATGGAATACTTTTTCAAATGAGCTGCTGGGACTGTGCAAAAAAGTTCTCAAATAGTTCTGGCAAAGCTCTGCACAGAAGGTGTCTTGGAGCTGGAAGGTCACAGCTGGCTGGAGTGTCCCACCAGCTGTGTGGGGCCCTTTGGGTCAGGAAAGGAGGTCACCTCTCCTAGCAATGACTGTCAAGCCGCAGTACATATACATGCACATTCACAATCAAACAAGATTATTTTGGTATCTTTTTCTTTTGATATTGGGGCGTTGACATAAATATGAGACACTTTCTTGAGTATATGAACTAGGTGGAAATAATGAGTACTTGTAATAAATGCTCACTACAGAATCTGTATGTAGGAACATTTTCTTTTCATCATCTCAGTAACGAGTTTGAGCCATTAACAGCTTGGAGTGCTGAATAAGGATTTACATTCAATTGAAGTCCCCTGTTCTTAGCTGACAAAATGTATTTTACACACTTGATGGATGTAATTAGCATGATGAGGCTTTAAAAGAAATCGGCTTTGTTAAATTTAGAATTTGCCATGTCAGTTTATACATGAAACCAAAGCATATGTATTAGTAGTTCTGTGGCTTCACAAAACTGTGTTTTATTATTTTTACCGATATGTAGGCATTTTTAATTTAGGATATTGCTACAGTCCAAATACAGCATGCTTTCATAATTGAGAATGCGATCTATTATGTTATGACTTCAATTTATTTTATATTGCTGCAAGATATTTCTTACATGTCAGAGCATACAATTATATGCTATGGCTGCAGACAAACCTTTATCCTTTGGATAGCTAGAAAGTGTGCATAATTGTTTAAGTTATTGCACTTTATAAAGCTTTCATAAAAACAAACCTCTGCTGGACTTCAGTACATGCAAACTAAGGGCAACTATATGCCACACACAGTTGCTTTTTCCCCTACAATGTTATTGCCTTCTGCTCAGCCTGATAGGCCAGAACTTGTCACTTTAAAATAATTCAAGGTTTGTCCTGAAAAAGGTCATACACAAAAATTAATTAAAAAATAAGAGAATGTAGAGGCGCCATAGCTGTGTACTGGCGACTTCCTTGAGCTATAAGACAAATACTAGATGTAAGTTCAGACTCTCAGTGGAAAGAACTTGATTGCTGGCAATTATGTGCAGGCTACCTCACAAAGTTTATTACTTCCCCTGTGGCAAACAGCTTATTTTTGACATACGTACTTTAAATATAGGAAGCCACTTACACAGTTGTCGAAGGCATAAAGAGTCAGTATACAGGGTTTTGATTTAGAATGCTAGGAATTTTCCCCCTGTATTCTTTGTGATTGTGACTTACTAAGAAAAATGAAAAATTATTTTTGTGTTACCAGCATCATTAGGGATGAATAGAAATACGCTGTCGAGCATTGTGTATGTTTGAAGCAAATCTGTTCTTTAGTGAAGGACAAGTTCCTGACTGGCAATTGGAGCTTCTGAGCTCAGAATAGCACTGCTAGTTTTTGCTGCAGGCCCACATTTTGTGTCAGTAGTGTAGCCTGGAAACCATTGTTAAGGATAAATGAAAGGAGGGAAGACTAAATATTTAGTCTCAAAAGTACAGGGACTGTTCATGATAGGTACGATTAGCCTTAGGAAAAGTTCGCACTGAAGGGTTTCCATCCCCGTCTGTTGTGATCTGTTGTTGGAAGGTGGATAGTAAGTATATTACGCTGTCAGTCACAGGTGTAGTGTCACATGAAAGTAATTTTTGAATTGGAAATTGCTATTATATGCAAGGCTCGTGTATTCGGGATAGCACAGTGTGATTCAGGAGAAGGTGGTATGAGGCAATGCAGGATGAAGCCTGTGCTGCTCTGAGGATATGACTCATATTACAGGCGGCTGGAAGCCTAATACTGTGATATGAAGTGCTATATTACAAGTAATAGTGCACTGCTAACAAAACTCTGATGTGATGGAGTATTTGGTGTTATTCTTCATTGATGAGGAAAAGATGATCCCTCTCCTAAATTTTGGCTAAATATTTCTGTATGAGATTACTATGATTGCTATTAGTGAGGAATGTGGGGGATAAACTCATCTGGTTAAAAAACAGACTCCCAAATCTGGAGCTGTTATTTAAACTGAACTATAGGTATTTGTGTTTCTGAGGTCAGTTAATTTTAACTTTGTGCCAGGAATTAGTGGCAGTCAGTCCTTTTCATAGTAGATTAGAAGGCAATTTCCTGGTTCATACCCTTTTTCGAAACGCGTCCCACATGATGTTAATAAGATATGCCAGCATCTGCACACCATTGAGGTACAACTGCTTCCTTTCACTTGCAAGGAAACTTATCAAAGTCTCTGGGAAGGTAATTTTTTAGACTAGTTCCATGAAGCTGGTCAGAGCTTGGTGTAGACCTTACAAAGAGTCTTGTTGAAATTTCAAATTCTGGGGAGAAAGGGAAGGAGAAAATGTTCTGTCACAAAGGTTAACTGCTCAACTGCTGCAAGAAGTGGGTGGGATCTGGATGTTCAGCATTCCCATTTGCAGTTTTTGAAAAAATCTTTCCTATAGTCTGTTTTAAAATAAACAGGATAATCTATAGGAAATTAAAAACTTAGGAGCAGAACACTAATTAAGATGAAACCTAAACTGTTCTTCTGATTGACTCCAGTTTGTGTGTTGTAAATTATGTTCCCTTTTCCATACTCCGATCATTTGGATCTTTTGCACAACTTATGACAAGCCAAATAGAGGCTTCTGTATATTTATATTTTTTTTCCTAAATGCAAATATGAAACAATGTGTATGCTAAAATATACATTTTAAAGTCTGTATTTTGGAATAAGGAATCCATTTATGGTCATTGTATTTTCAGTGGCTCAGAGGTTGTATGACTAATGTATTATTATTGCTATTATCTACACTCTAGCAAAACACATGTTCAGTCTTCACGTTTCCTTCATCTACAGCTACTTTAAATCTTGAGGGCAATGAAGGGAAGAATTACAAAGGCAATTAGGCTGCCCAGCATCTATCGGAGATCATGTTTTGTACCTTTGAACATTTTTGTGCATGTTTTCTCCCCTGAGTTACAGCTGAACCAGGAAGGGGATCGTAATCTCAATTCATTCTTTAATTAGTGAGTTCTGCAGCCTTAAGGAAGTGGAAAATAGAAGTGCCTGATTTAATATCAGAACCACGAGTTCTACAGCAGCAATTATTATTAACACTAGTTAAAGAAATGGTATTCAAACATTCACTTAGTTGTTCCTGACCATAAAGGGCACAGGTAAGACCCAACAACACAACCCATGATTTGTCATGAAGCACAAAATTAATGCCAGGAGAATGTACTCAGCTCAAGTAATGTGCATGTTACAGGTAGCAGTATTGTATCGTTCCTACAGATGTTGAAAGTAATCATACAAGAAACAACAGAATAGTAAGATGAAATGTATTTTGATTATTCCCGTATCAGCTCAGTCCCACAACTTCATAAGGAGGTGTGTTACATTATAAGAAGATATTTTCTCCCTCTCTTTAAGGAAGGAATGAAATAGAAGTTAGAGAAGTTCTTTTTTTGGTATTTAAAGACGCCCAGAACCAGACAGTAGCAACTTTTAAAAAACAGATGCTTAAAATACTTTTAAGAAATCCATAACTATTTATTTAACATTCAGGTTTTGCTTTAGTATGTCATTTTATCTCTTTTAAAACCAGTTGTTTAACTTCTGGAAAAGCTAAGTGACCTTTCCTAATTTTTTACTAGCTCTGTAAGCCACATGTGGTCCTTTTTCTGAGTCTTTTCTGTTTTCCATCTCTCAGTGTAATTGTGCACGTGAACAGAAGTGAACATAAAAATGCAGAGTTTTCATAGAATTAGTACTTCACACTATGGAATATAGGGCAGGTATGATACGTGACAAGTGTAGGAGGTACGGCGGGATTTCAAGTGAGAATAACTAATAAAGGCTGAGTTCATGATGACAGCTTCTGCAGGTGGCTGCCAGGATCAAGGCGTTTAGTTGTTTTTCTTTCAGCACTAAGCAGTTAGGTTCCTGAGAGACCTAGCTGGTTAATTGTTTTGTTGGTTTGAAGAAGAAAAGGATTTGCACACAGAACTGGGCAGGTGATTTTCTCAATGGTGCAGTGAAGCGATAAACCTTGTAATGCATTTATGTCCTTTTCTGAAGTGGAAGTAGATGAGTAATTAGGATGTTTTATTTTCATGCATACTTATGATGTGTTAATAGAGTCTGACTGTGCTGCCACAAAACACTTCGAGAACTTGCAAGGTTGAACTGTAATTGAAGTCCTATGTGATCTCAATGCTACTGCTAATGTTGAAGTAATAGAAACTTAACATTCAGTCAAGAGCGTAAGCTGTGACACATTGTCAATGTGTTAGTCACACAGGAACACAGTATGTGAATGGTTTTAGGGGTTCAGAAGACACGTTTGAGGGCTTTTTTGAGAACTTTTTCAAGATTACATACATCTCCAGTAATTAAGTTTTTCCTTGATAAGTGAGACTGTGAGATAGAGTTTGTGAGAAATGGTGAGGAATGGTAAGTAAAGAATGAAATGTTTTGTTCCAGAGTTTAGTTATTTCAGTAATGAAGAATCTTAAACTTGTGATTTTTCCTATGAATATAAAATATTTCCCGTAATAACTTCAGTAAATTTCACTAAGCTAAGTTAATACATAGGGAGTAACTGCCCTTTTGTCCCTTCTCAGTAAACAATGCTTATTCTTACACTGGAATGTGAATTCTGTGGTCATGACCGTCTAACAATACGAGCAAGACAAGAATTGTAGGGAGGTGTGATTTCTCTGATGGGTCAGTCAAATAAAAGATACTGCTTACTTCTGGCACATTTTTTTTGTTATTGCTTTTTATGATATTTGTGCTCATTCTAAATGAGATTTGCAATTTCTGTAGTAGGTAGAATGTGGCCATCAGGTCACAGCTAGCCATCCCAGAGTGTCTTGGATAAACTCATTTTTATTACTTTCAACCTCCTTTGTGATCTGTTCATAGCTGGTGAACACAGTCACTTTCTACTTCTTTGGCACCCTACTGTGTACCATTCACTGTTATGCCAAGAAATAGTTTGGCCATAATCCTGAGGAGGGTGTCAAATCCTCTTCTGTACCACTGATAAAACCCATTCTGGAAAGCCTGGCGAGGTTACTCGTCATGTACTGATAGGTGATCTCCAAACACACCTACGTACATAAGAAGTTAGAAATATGACTGTATTTTATTCCATGTGGAATGAAATTAGTTCTTGTGTATCTTCGTAGGGGAAATGAAATCTACCTGTTATCAACAGAGCTATAATCCTGATTTCATCAACTTATGTCGTTCGCTGTGTTTGAAAACTACCGCCAGTAACACTGGCCTGGGGTTACTCTGAGGCCTAAAGTAGTTGCTGCAAAACACAGCCAATATGCTGCAGATTCCTATGTCACTGGTGAGTTCTGCATTGTTTGGTTTTATTATTGCTTGTGAATTTGATCTTTCATCATTTGCTTCCTGTCTCATGTGTTTTTGAGATGAAGCTGGTAGTTTAACTTGTTCCCAGGTGGTGAGTGCCCTTCCTTTCATGTCTAATAATATCTTTCTGTTATTGTAAAAACAAACTCAAAAGTTGTGGTTATTTTTGTGTCTTGGTTTTTTTTTTTTTTTTTTTTTTTCTGCTGGTGGTTTTTGAAATCTTTTGTGGTTAGGAAGTTGAATGAGTTGTTTGTAGTCTGCATTTATTTTTATAGTATCTTAAAAATCACCCTGTGGTGTTGTATAAGCTCTAAATCAATGTCCACAAATTTGTTACAGCTCCTGTCCATGCTTATTATATACTTCTTGCCTTTTACTGACAGTACCGACTTACACAGTGGCTAGACCATTCTTGCTAGCACTCATCTACTCTTATTTTCTCCACTTATTCATTACATTCACTTTATGGCTTCTATACACAGAGATGAAATTAAAATACAGTAGAATACTTAGTATGGTGAAAGGATTTGATGCTACTAGAATGTGAGAGAGAAGAATACAAAGCTAAAAGGCGAACACATCTGTATGTGGATTGATGTAAACAATAGATACCTGTGATTAAGCTAACTACCCGCTGGATGTCACTATTGTTCCACAGAAATTCATCTCGGAGAATATTTCTCTAGAGTCGAGTGTCTGACAGCAAAGCCCGTTAGCTTGCAGCAAACAGAAAATGTCTAATTGTGTTTGCAGGAATATTGTATGTTTCTGTTCATTTTGCAATTGAATTTTATATCAAGGTTCACTATTTCTTTGTAATTGGAAAAAAAAGAAAAAAAGAGAGCATTGCCAAACCTTAAGCTGTGATGATTGTGAATACAGATAGTGAGTAATGAAAACCTACCAGCCAAGGAGAGAAGCTTGCATTCATTATACTCAAGCCACTTGTTCTCATTATTATTCTCTTACTCTACAATTGCTGGAGGTAATCTCAACACAGTGAATGAACATTACCAGTCTCCTTGAATTTGTTTAGCACATTAGTTATTTTCTTTTCCCAAAGATCTGCATTCTGTGTGGTTTATTATTCTGAAATACTGCTTGAATATTCCAGGAGCTAGGTCATTTAGTTGGGAGCTCAAGTTTTCCACTGGCTAGGAGGATGTCTGAGGAGACTGGATTATATACCCAGTACTCAACTGGTGTGTCGTCTTGAGCAAATTGCCTCAGATCTGTCAGGTTTATTTGCCATCTTCTGTCTGTCTTCTCAATATCCCTGATAAACATTTAATGTAAGAGATTGTTAGAAGACATTTGTACAGGGACCAGCAGAGGAAGTCTTGACTTATGTTAATAATTTTGGGGTGCTACGATAAAATGAAGCAGTCTTGTTCAGTGATTCCACCTAATATTTGTGTCAACATTTTAAAAATAAATGTAGACTGCAAGAAAGCCAGCAAAACCAATGAAAATGGGCATGGAAGAGTACCACACTTTGTCTGTGGCTTGAAAAGCCTTGGTCATTTAATAGTAGTCCCAGAACACCATATATGACTTCAGAAAATAAATGGTGATTTTTTTATAAAAACAACAACAGCAACAAAACAAACCCCAGGCACCTTCAATATGCATTGTTGCTCTCGTAAACTTGGAATATATAGACAGCCTCAGATCCATTAAGAGACAGCCAGGTCATGAGAGGCATTCAGTCACATCTCCATCCTCAAGCTGGTGCCTAAAATGATTGTATGAAGGCTTAGGGGTTTGTAAGAGCCATCGTAGCTGTCGTTCATCCTCTGAGGATGCCTCAACATCACCCCAGCAAGATCTTAACCGTTTTGTGAGAGACTGGCACCAAAATATCTTAAACCCAAGGCAAAGTGGGGTAAGAACTCTAGACACCTGCTACTTAAACTGGAGAGAAGCAAAGGAGAAATGTCTCCTCTGGAATCTTTGAGGCTTTAGCACTTCATTTGTATGCAGGAAAAGGGCAGCTGGGACTGAAAGCTGCTCAGCTAAGACCTAAGACCATTTCCTACAGGATTATTAGGATTTGTGACTCCGGTGGCCTAGCCACCCAAAACAAGCCACTGCTATAGTGTTTGACAGTGGTGAGACTAAGTTTAGTTTAGCTCATGTAGTCTTTGCACAGATGAAAGCATGGGTTTTGTAATGTGTGTTAACATGCTATGGAACTGGTTTAGAACATTTCCTAAGCCATTGCCACTGGAGTGGGATTTAACAACTCGGCTCACAGGCCTCAGGCTGTGCAAGAAGGTTCAAAAAGTTCCACTTGGCATCTTGTTTTGTGTAATCAGCCAGTGGTTTCATTGCCAATGACGACAGCAGCACTTACACATTCATCTATCTTTGGTGTATCTTTGGAAATTCATGAAAAGTGGATCCATAGTTTTACAGGCAATAAATGAATTAGTTGATCTGAGCACGTCTGTGCTTGAATATAAACATGCTGGATTTTCATTATTATTTTTGTTATCCATCTATGATTAAAGACATACTGACCTTATTTTTTTTTCCACAACCATAATTAAATATTTTTCAAAGGGAAGTAGTGATAATTTTACAGGTATTGCTTTCTGTAGGTAGTTATAGATTGCTTCTTTCTGAGTATTGTTATGGTTGGAACAAGACATTTTAGAAGCATAAAGGAAACATAAAGTCAAACTCATTTATATACAGCTCAATCACAGCCCATTAAGAAGTTTTAGAAGATGTATTGAATATTTTCAGGTATCAAAAATACTAAACTAATAGTATTACATTATTTTCTAATTGTAGTTAACACTCCCAAAACTAAGTAGCAGAATTTTCTCATATTTTTATATATACATGAATATATATGCATATATTTATATATGCTCATACACATGTGTGTATATGTATATATGAACATATGTATATTTTGGGCCAAATCTTTCTTGTTTTGGCTGTGCCTTAGATTATTGACCACTGCAGACATTAAAGCCTGTAGAAGTACCGAGATGGTTCTTAACATGAAGTTTACAGTACACTGTAATCCTTCAGTACAGAGCTAACCAAGACCTGCTGGTGGAAAACCGAATCCCTAATAGCTAAGGTAATTCAATGTGTGTTGACTTTTAAGTAGCAACTTTCAAGGTGCAAATCAGGTTAAAAGTCACAGCCTGCTCAGCGCTGCTAATGCGTCTCAAGCACTTGCATTATTAATTGTGTGGGCTCCTCTTTGTACTCAGTAAAATGGGGTCTCCATGTCAGAGTTCAGTATAGTCTCAGGCTTCTGCTCTCGGTATTTCCGCACTACAGTCCTTGAAAATGAGAATGTTTTCATTATGTGAAAAAAACCACAAACCCCTTCAAGTGTATTGGTTCTTTTTAAGAGATGCTTTCTAGCTTTATGTTCATTGTATCTAGCATATTTCAAGGTGATGGACTGTGATTAGGTTTTTCGCAGTAAAAATTCAGGAGAGCATTCTGCTAAGGTTTTGCTTTTTCTAATCTGCTGCAGTGAAACTGCTTTGTAGAAACATTCCTTGCCAAGTGATTGAAGACATGCAGTTTACTAAGCCAAATCAAGTTGTAAAATAGAGATAATTAAATTACTGACTTGGTTCTATATAGATGCTGCTGTATTATTTCAAGAGTGAACCACCACACCCCCACACATCCCCCCCTTCCTGATAATCAAAAGAGAAGGTATGATTTATTTGGAAATATGGGGGATGTTATATTCTTCTGCAACCAACAAAAATACATGACTTTGGAAGAGGTAGGGCAGGGAGTAGCTGGGTTAGAAATCTGTTTTCTCCACAACCACTAGTGAATGACTACACATTAAACATGAATAGCTCTGAATTCTTGTAATGTCATAAGGGTTTGGCTAAGAGATAAAAGTACTTTGTCGCTGATTTCTTTAAGGATTTTTGGATGCACTCTTCTCAGATCAGTGAATAACCAATTTCCTCTGAAAGCTCTTTGCAGTTGTAGTGTCTCTAAAATATACACTGTTTGGCCTTGTAAGTAATGAAGCTTTATTTACTTATTAGAGGGACAGTGTGCGAAACACATCACAAAACCCTAACAAGCTCAGCCCAGCAAATACAAAGAAATAGAAGAACATGACAGATTTAATGGTTTCCTCAGCTACGTTCATGTCTTTGACAGTCTTGAAAAGAGAATTTCTAATGAGCACTGAAACAAATGTGTGCAGGAAGTGGTCTTGCTTTTGCTGCTGCACATTCGAGTTCCTCTAATTGCATCAATCAGGAATTTCTGCTCCTCATTTAATGAATGCCTTTTGATTACTTTCTGAAAGGCAACTGGATGTAAGGGATAAACACTGGCACCTTTTATATGAAGTCACAGAAACAGGTTTCAATTAATAGTTATCAGCCCTAGAAACACTATATTGTAATGCAGTACATAAATCCCTTTGTACAGTTTTGTTCTTAAATTTTTATTAAGCCTATGTTTCCCTCTGCTTTGCTTCTGAAGTGATACCTTATGTCCTAAGACAGTGCTTTAACTCCCCACTGGCTTTTTATTCTATCTTGTGTTGGGCAGAAATCAGGCATTCTTTCAGAGCTGCTCCTGCCCCATCTCTGTCCTCAGCCAACTCAAAATTCACATGGTGCTATAGTACCTGGGTATTTAGTTTGTTCTTGGTTCAAAGACTGAATTTCAGAGCAAGGTGGGGGCAGGGGGGAACCCGGAGAGAGGGAAGCCGAGTCAGATTTAGATTTTTGTTTTCTTAATTGTTGTAATTTTTTTCTCTAAACAGAGGCACAGTCGCTGCAGGTGCAGTGGATAGCTCATGAAAGAAGTTTTCTATTTAAAAACAAGAGAGACTTTAATGGAATCAGGAGAAGGGGTTTGTACAATAGGTATTGTATTAAACCAGAGCTCAGGCTTCACATTGATTGCGGTATTTAAATTTCAATGAGTTGATTATGTATGAGAGTAAAATGACCAGTATTATGAATGTACAAAAAAGTGACATGGAAGAGCTGTGCCAGAAAAGTGAGAAAAACGTTCCCTTTATAGTCCCTAGAGTTCAATAAAGCACCACTATTTCCCAGCTTTTAAAAGCTCTTTTATCACAATGGTTCATACCTCGCATTCCCTGGAGCCTGATTTGTTATACGTGCAGGGTCCTGTTCCATTCAGCAGCATCTCGCTGGTTTCAGTGTTGGTGGGTTTGTAATCTACATAAAATTCCTGTGTGCTTGGAGTCATTTGCTTCAGTGACTGCCGTTTCTTTTTCCTGTGCCTTCGCATGAGAGAGCGCTGCTGCAGCTGCTTCATACTGGCTGGGTAACGCTTCCATGACACATAGATTACCAGCAGGATCACAAGCACAGACAAGAAAAGGGCCACGCTGCCTGCTATGATTTTATGGAAGGAGATGTGTTCTGTGTCGTGCTCGGCTTGGGAGCTCGATTCGGTGGCTCCAATAGTTGGGGGCAGAGGGGGCTTGCTGTCATGTTTAGGCCTGGTGAGTTTTGGTTTAAACGTTGGCTTTGGGAGAGCTCGTGCTAATTCAAACCTTTCTGTGGTACTTTTGCCACAGATGCTGTAGTTTTTCACTGCATCGATAACGTTCACCCCTTGCAGCTCTTTGGGGCTGGCACAAATGATTGTATTTTCCCTCAGCCCTTTAAAACTTTTAAGCCAGTTTACCAGAGAGCAAATGTTTCTGCTGCATTCCCATATATTCCCAGCAAGGCTGATGTCATTGAGGGATATCCAAGAATCCAAAATTTCTTGACCAATAAATGTGAGCTTGTTTGAATCCAGGTTGAGGCGCTGTAAATTGGGCACACACTGAAAAACACTAGGTCCACTGAAAGCTTCTATTTCATTGCCAGATAAATCAAGTCTTTGTAATGAGCTCCAGGTCCAGGACATAGTTTGTCCTATCACACTGATTTTATTCCACTGTAAATAAAGGTTTTGAAGGCTGACTAGCCTTGGAAAAAGTGCCAAGTTGAGCTTAGAAAATTGATTGTGCTCCAGATGAAGCTCTTTCAGTCTGATCATGCCTGCAAAGACATTCCGTGCTAAACTCCGGATGCGATTATAACCCAGGTCCAACAGTTCAAGGTTCCTGCAGTCTTGAAATATTCGAACAGGGATGGTTCTTAGGGAATTGGACCGCAAATGTAAACTCAGCAGCTTCCTTAAGCCCCTGAACTGTTCAGATCCCAGAGACTGCAGCTGATTGTATGACAGATCCAAATTCCGGAGATTTGTCACGGGTCTGAAGGTATTATTAAGAAAATAGGAGATTCTGTTGGAACTCAAGATCAACTCTTTTAGTCTGCGTATTCCATTGAAAGCATTTTCGTCAATATTGCTGATGTGGTTATGGTCTAAATAGAGCCAGGTGAGTTGATTAAGACCTTTAAATTGATTGTATTTTAGTTTTTGGAGGCTGTTATATCGAAGGGACAAACCTAAACAACCAGCAGATATACTTGAGGGAATCTCCTGCAATTTCTGAGATTCACAATATACCATTTTGCCTTCACACCTACAGCCCTTAGGGCATCCTCGTTCAGCAGAAGAAAGCATTGTCAGTAATACAGTAGGGGCTATTACCAGAGCTACAGCTGATCCGCTCAGTAGCCTAATTACATTGAAACCTGGAAATAAAAACAACTTAGAAAAGTTATCCCCCCACACATCAGTCATTTCTTTCAATCATGCTAAAATCTTTTATTTCAACAATCATTTAAAAATCCTTAGCTCGACTCAACTACTTTTCACATTGTTTTCTTTACTCAGATTTTTTTAAAAGAATGCCTTTATATAAATACTGAAAAACAATTGGGTAAAAGGTGTAATCCCTAAGCAATTTAACTGTAATAACAAATCACATCAAGGTAAGTCTATGGAGTAATTAAAACACAGGCTATGCAGTGGCTATGAACTATACATTAAAAAAATAACATGAAAAACATACCCATCCTTTGTGTTGTTCAAAGGTCGTCCTTAGGTCTTTTGTTTTTTGCTTAGTGTGCCACAAGCATGGCAGCCCCTGTCAGCTGCACTGTAGTGAGTCAGGGCTCGCTGACACCCAGGAAGAAAAATTGGACCCCTTGGGAGATGGACCGATTTAGGAACATTATTCTTTGCCAGCCATGCAGAACATTCCAAGAATAAATCAATCCCAACACAGCATTCGCAGCAAAATGTCAAATTCTTCCTAGGTAATAGGATCTTCATGGATATTACCTTTTTGCATCTTTATAGTTAAGAACCTGGCTTTTAAAATTTCTCTTGATAGGACAGCATGTTAGATTCCTCCAAGCACCGTTTAGCTATCTGAATTCACACATCTGTATTCCATAGCACAGCAGTTCCTTCACTTAGCACCCGATCCGGCCAGGAAGCTGCTTTGTAGCATCGAAGGTAGAAGCAGCCTGTAAATGAACAAGCTCTGCTCACTTCTGCATACTGTCATTCTGAAAGCTCCGTCTGACTGTTGCTTTGGTTTCGGCGAGCGCAGTCTTATGTAAAGCTGCCCCCAGTGGTGAAGAATATTATGGGCATGTGCAGAAATGTCTTCCTTTTATCTTGCAAATGAGTAAGCTCTGCTGGGAAAAGAGTGATTCTTCTGAGTGACTAAGAGAAGCGGAACGGTCAGGTTCGATGTGAACTAGTGAGGTGTGCTGAAATAGCCAAATCCTCTTAGTCTCTTTTGCTGTTTGTAAAAGCTGGTTTGCATCCTTGAACTTAATAGCGCTGTGTGTGCTGCTGAGACTTCTGTCTGAAGGGCTAATGTGACATTGTAGAACATAGATACAAATTTTCAGTCTTAAGGGGTTTTGTTTCTTACTGCATTAGACAAGCGTTCACATGACCTTTTTGCAATAACTCACTATTTTTTAGTGAAGTATCAACCCCCTCAGTGTGTCTCTTATCAAGCGTTCAGGGGGGACACTATATTTTACAACATGAAAAATGTTTTGGAGCTGACATTTTGCCTTTTTGCTTTTTTCTTCTCTGTTAGAAGGCACGGTGCCAGGAGGTTAGGCAAGAGTATTGTGCTCATTTATTTCCCAAGTTGCTGTCACTTCGTGCCACAACACTGACACTTCAAACACAGGCTTCCGTAACCGTTACAATATACAGAATAAGCAGCTTGCTGGAGTACCTTAATCAGGTGAATTGTATTTATTGTAACTTTTGAAATGAGCAGGATTTTCTGTGAAGTTACAATATGCAGAGTTCTTTAGATGTATGACTCTGGGCTGTCCTTATATATCACATGAAGAGCCTTTTTAGCTTTCCTTACTCTTCCTTTCCTTCCTGCGTGCTGTGGAGAAAGGACACATCTTTTTATCGGGGGAGAGCAAAGGGAAGGTGGCATCACAGTAAATGCACCACTCTGGCAGGCTTCCTTCACCAGGAAGTATGTGATCAGAGGTGATGGTGGGTACGTGTAAAATCATGGCTCTTTGTCCTGCAGGAACAGGGTAGAGCCGCTCGTTAGAAGGGGGTACAGATTACAGTCCCTCAGATGCAACCAGACAGCTCTGAGAACTGCTTTTCCTTTCTGAGGCAGAATCCTTACCCCTTAGAATAATGTGCTTTGACTTTTCCCTTATTTTTCACTGCTGTGAGCATAGAAGAACTTAAAATGAGATGAAACCTGAATTTTTCCACATATTAAAATGCCAACATTGCCTAGTACTTAGTCTGTGAATGACTTCAGGCTTAGAATAATCCCACTAGTATTAATGCACCTATCTGTAGTGCCTAAATTAGGAGCCCAGTTGCCTCTGGCTAACAACAGTGAACATCTTTCATGTCAGGAGTCGGAAACACATACCTGCATCAAGGCACATCCTTGAAAATTCTCCCTTCTGGGTCAGTCTTGTAGAGAGGGAAAGGGTTAATTCCTGCATTAATCTCTGTCATTGTCACTGTCTCTCATACTCTACTACAGCTTGTTCCTGGCTCTTAAATCTGATCTGTAGGCTTGAGGAGCCAGCAACAAACTGCAGCCTGTGCTGGGCACTGTGACAGTCTGGGAAGCTGTTGTGCTGGCAGCAGTGTCAGATGCCAGGGCTGCTGTGCCTGCTAGAGGTTTTCCATCGCTGCCTTGGGGTCTCCTTGAATTCGATGGGGCCAGATTGGCAGCTTCAGAAGACAACTGAGACCTTCAGAAAGCCAGTTTGCCTCTTGGAACTGGCACTCTTCCTCTGTTGACAGTAGAGGATGCCTGTGACAAGTAAACTCTGTGTTGAAATGGCTCAGTCAGGTTCCTAAACTTAGATGGCATGAAATTAGGTTTGAACCTTCACCTGGTTCGAACACAGCATGTAAAGCTTCAGATACCATCCAAATTCTTTGTCCTGAAGAGCTGATGCTACTTAGTATCCTGGCTCAGACTGAGCCTTCTCCCCAAACATTGCCTACTCTCTGGCTTTTCCTCTTTTGTCTTCTCCCTCTCCTCCATCTTCGTTGTGGAGTTAACCAGTAACTTCTCTGCCACCATGAATCAGCAAAGCTTTAGCAGCTTTTCCAGGGTTTTGATAATTGCCAATATGCTGGACAAATAAGAGGGAACAGCCACTCTTTTACCATGAGTTATTTTCATTTTTCTGAAAGGGGTGAGACATCAAGAGATGAACAGAGAGAGCATCAAATCTATGTTAATGGACTGCCAAATTCAATTTTCTTTACCGAGATCCTTTTTGAATTACACAAGCAGGAAAAGTGCCAGTGTCTGATAAACAGTTTTTTAAAAATTACATTTCTATATCTTCATACAGCTGGATGAGTTCTTTTCAAATTGTGGAAATAAAGCTGCTCCCAGTATGAAACATTTCATATGAAATTTCAGGCCTGTCTGGCCATATTATAAACTATGAGAAACAGAGAATTCAGTTAAAGCTGCATTTTAGATAAGAAGATACCTTTTGTAAGCGGTTTAACCTTTACCTTGTATCAACTACACCTTATATATCTGTGCAACCCTGTTGCTTTACCATTTAACTCATGTAACCAGGAAAAAAGAACTTGGGGCTAAACTGGTTAGCTACTGTTATGGATCAGCTAGTTTTCAGTAGAACTGCCACAACTCCCGAGTGCCTAAAATGTAAGAATTTGTTGGAGGCTTGGTGGGTCTGTGCGTGTTTGTTCTGCAGCGTAGTTGCTGGAGTCCAGGGCATTTTGGGCTCAGGTTTGTGCCATTGCCGAGCAGTTCTGCCTCCTGTCCTGGGCCAGGGAGGGACAGCTGCAAGGAACACAAGTCTCAATGACTTCACGCTGCCCGAATATTAGTGTTCAGAAACAATGCTATTTCTTCTCTCCTGCCCATCAAGTCAGAATTTCATGCAATTCTACAGAGGCATACTCTTAAGATAAATATTTCATTTGTTTATGTACTCTCAGAGACAGTCTGTTTTGGAATATTAGCCATAGACATATATCGAGATGCCACAGAACCTGGAAAGTTTATTCATTTTGAGTTATATGTCTCTGTGATTTGTTTTTCTGAGGGCGAAGTGGCATGCATCAGAAAATACATTGATAAATGCGTTGCTAAATACGTCTTAACATTCATACAGATGAAAAGTGATGTGTTGGGTGGAGTCTGTGATGAACACGTTGTTTTCTTCATCAGCACAACAAACAAATTAAATTCAAGGTTGTTTGGAAATGATGCACTATCCCAAGGTAGTGATGGCCCAGATTTTTCTCTTGGTACTAAACTTTCAATAGGTTTTCTGCCTGAAAATTGTTCTAGGTGGATTTCACTACTATCTGATTTTGCAGTAATTTGCCTTAATTTAATTTTATGTTTGATTTCAGTTTTGCTTGTGTAGTTAAATTCTAGTATTTTTTATTTTCCCATTCATTCTAGCTGTGGTCTGTGTGCATAGCTGCAACTTCCCTATGGAAAGCTTAACATGAAATGCAGCCAGAGTAGTGAAGGGTGAATGAGAAGATGACATCCACTGTAAGAAGCCTGCACAGAGCTGGTCTGGAACTGAAACATTTTGCAGAGGAAAGGGGAAACAGCAAATCTTGCATTTTTCAGGTTTATGAGAAGGCACCCCTAATGACCAGGTACCTCTGTTTGCTAAAAGTATATTTAAAAAGGGGGGATGACAGAATTGTCAGGCTCCAGTAGAATGGCGATGAGGGGTGCGTAGAAGAGATGTAAACTTCCCAAAGCATAAAGCAGCAGCAGTTACCAGGTGCTAGTGGGGTTCCATGTAAATCAGCAGTCAGAAGCGTTCCCTGGTTCTGTCACTTGCTTCTCATCAGCCTTCCTCAGGACTTTTCATGTTTGCTCTTTAAAAATGCAGTTCATACTTAACGGTGGTGTTATAAAAATATATATATAATTTTTTTAAGTTTCCATTTCTGTTATTCCTATAAGAAATCAATTCAGAAGAGCACTATGATCTTTTCTAGCTACAGTGCATTATATTCTTAATGCACAAACCTCAGAATTTAGGCTTCTGGATACAGCATTTTTCTGTTCACAGCTAGAGCTCCTGGGCCTAGGAGTGCCTTTATGTGTGTAATCGCATGTCCCTTTGGGGAACAGTAGTTAACAAGTGCTGTACTGTGTTCTTTTTGGGTTTATGAAGTGACAAAGTATGTCTTTTCCTTGACTTTATTTCACTATAAAGAAACTAGGAGTCAGCTGGGTTAGCAATAGTAGCTTGTTCTAAATGGTACTGTAGTGTACTATCACTCTATCATTGAGAGTAGATAAGTCTAATAAAATGTGTTTGCAATTTTTGAGCCAGTGATTAAATGAACCTGCTGTTCGATGAGGATCAGATTAGAGCCGGGGGAGTATAAATCGCAGTGTAAATACCAGAGCGTGGGAAGGCAGGAAATTCAAGATGCAGGATTTGCCAAAGACAGATATCAGGAAAGGGAAGGGTGGGAAAGGCAGTTCCAGGAACATGTAGGCAAGGGAAACTGAGGCAACAGAAGATGCTCTGAAGAAGCGTGGAAAGAGGACTGAGAGTAGGGAGGGTGTTAGCCCAGTAGTTTGTCAGTCCTCACCTAAAGGACCATGGTGGTAAGTGACAGGCGAGGGAGACTGATAAATTAAAATATCCCCTTGCTCTCCTGCTAGGAACAATTAGCTCTGCAAGGCCTCCTTTGGTCTCTGTGAGGGTGAGAGGATCCCATTTTACAATTCTGTGATAAGCTGAAGTAACATCTGAAGCTGAATGGGAGTCATGCCCCTTTCTAGGAGTCAGTAACCTCCATAACATCCTATTGCTTGTACAGGACATGAGGGACACATCTGTCAGTTTGCGTATACCCAGAGGATCTCCTCGGTGCTGTGCTTCATAGGGCAGCACAGGCTATTGCTTTCCTTGTGCACAGTTACGCACTGTTGGATACCGAAGCTTTTCCAGCTGTACAGTTTTGTTTAAATGTGTGCATTGTGGATAGGTGATGGGCCTCTCAGCTGTCCCGGGGTAGATAATGCTGCATACAAGCCTACAAACTTTGTTCATGGCATCCAGCGGCTGGATTTTCTGGATGCTGTCATGACTCCTGTATTGAACACTCAGCTGTTCCCTGACTGACTTTTTGTCTTATGGCTTTGCAGCTGTTTGAAGGCAAGCAATCTGTGCTCTGGTCTCATCCTCTGGGGACACGACTACATGAGATGCAAAGCTATTATTTTACTTACTCTCTGAAACTGGTAGTTGCTGCTTCTGTTTCAGAGGATTTAGTGTTGATTCATTCAGGCTTGTCCTCCAACATCTTGGTGATAGGGGAGTATGAGTAGAAGCAGCAGAAAGTGAATTATCATCACGGAAAGAAAATAAATTAATTACATCTTGCACCTAGTGCTAGCTCAAACCTGCAGAGCATGAAAGGTACACACCATAAGAGCCCTGGAGATGTGTAGGTGCAAAACGAAAGGTAATCTTACTGGCCTCTGCTTGTGATTCTGCCTGTAGTCTCTGTGAAAATGCCAAGGAGATTAAGTTAGAACAATCCGAGGCTTGTTGCAGCTCTTCTATGGGCCAGCATGCCATTGCTGGAAGAGTGTCTATTGTCTTATTGCCCAGGCAGCACATATGAGGTTTGTGTAGCCTGAAGCATTCAGAAGCCCTTCTGTGTCACTGTGAAGTGTGCTTTTCTTGTGAAGTATGATTTGTTCTCCTAGGAGTATCTGACTTCTGTCATGCTATAGCAATTTGCACATGCATTGCTGGCGGACTACGGTAGATGGCAAAGGTAAGGAACTGGCTCTGTTTGGTAGTCTGCCTGGAACTAGTATGATGAGCAATTTAACTATGGGTTGGTGGAGCAAATGCATACACATGAATACTTACTCTTCTTTGGAGAATGAATTGGAAGACTGGACACAATCCCCAGTGAAGTTCTCCATTACATGGATGTGTTTCAATAGAAGATTTAAACAAATAAATGTTTTCTAACAGAAAGACACTTTGCTGGGAGGGACAGGGAATAATCCTGGCAGTGTCCAGTTCTGGCAAGAGGATAAGGAGGGAACACTGAGCATTTCCCATGTTATTGAGGAGAACAGGAATGGTAACATTTCACTGAGGACAAATGTGGTGGTATTAGCGTCAGTAATATTTCCATTTTTACAGTGTTTTCCACCAAGTTATTCCATATCTGTTGTAATTTTATTACTTGCTATAGGTGTCATTTATTTTGATGAATTTTTTGAGCTAGAATGACCAAATAGCAAAATTCCATGTGAAGACAACATAGTTGCCAAACATAGGAAAACAACCTTCTTTTTAAAATGCAAAATTATCTCGAATCTTTTGTTAATAAGTTTGCCAACTTCTGTTCACTGTAGGACCTTCTCTGAGGTTGCAACAGTACCATTTTGAAAACTGTTTAAAATCTGCTGAATATTGCCTTTAATTTTCCATATAGAAATTGTGACTGGAAGCTGTCATTTTTCAGCTAATTGAAACAAAAGATATGTATATAGAGCATTTCTTAGGATCAGACCTAGATTAGTAGATAAGACAATTATTCTTGTACTCTTCCTAGTCTTACTGGTTTTCAGTGCAAACAGCCATACGGGTGTAAGCAATTAAAGAGTGCAGAATACCTTGATTTCATTTGACCTGTTGAAATATTGTAAAATAATTTCCACTTTCTGCTTTCACTTGCGTATGCACGAGAATCTCTACGGAGAACAAAGCGTTCTATCTTACCTCTATTAGGAGTCATGCTTGGACTCAGGTGTGGTATTCTGAGATTGTGATTTCAAATCCAAAGAGTGATGTGTTACTATACAGCATTAGTAACATTTTGAAGAGAAAACTAAACATGACAGTTGAACAGATTTGCAACTGAAAGAGGAAAACATGAACAAAATTAAGAAGCGTGTAATTATGTTCATTCACAGTGTGACTAGCATAAAAATGATTTCTTCCAAATGGTTACGGTTGCATGCTTTGTCACTTCCCTCCCCGGATTCAGCATAGTTCTGTTTTCTGGCATTTTCCTGAAAAAAATGTGTGTTCTCATTTTCGTCAAAAGTTTCAGATTTTTGTAGCTTTTAATAATTCAATCAAGTATTTTTCAATTAAGCAAGCTGCAGAAGTTTTTAGATATTCCAGATTTGGTAGCTGATGTTCCTGAGAAAGCTTGGAATCTTAATTATACTGACAGTCTTGGTTTGTTAACCAGCCTATAATTTGCTCCTGCTTAGTCACACAGGTCACTCGTCCGTGTCCAGTAGTGATGAACTAGAACTTTCTGGTTTAAGTAAAAATATACAAAAGATGAATTGTTGCAGGTATGTATGGGCTATTCCATTCTGTATTTGCTGTCCTCCTTCTTCTTTTCCTGTTGGTGTGTCTGGGAAACAGAGCTCTGAAGAAACCATATGTGATTTAAATGACTTATTAGCTCATCTTTTCAGGCCGTGTCTACCCAAGAAAATGGTCTTAAATTAAATGTGATTAAATAAAAAACCATACCAAAACAAAGATACAACCAAACTCCAGCTTATTTAAGTGATTTACGAAAGTGCAGCAGACTCCCATATAATTAATTTCAAAACAGAAATCTTGGTTACTGCAGACTTATTTTGGTTCCTGTGACAGTATACTCTACTGCTTATTAAAACTAAGTGTGTTCTATTCAGTGGACAGGGCAGCAAACAAACAACAAAACCAACTCAAAAAGGCTCAAATGTTATACATGGCATTTGCCTACTGTGTCACAGTGTGAGACAATAAATATCTGTAAAATGCTAATTTCTGATTGACTAAAATGTTGAAGAGTGCTGCAGGCCCAGGGAGGAAGAGAGAAGAATTGAAGTTTTCCCCCTTTCTTCTCTTTCTTGCAACGACAGTGGGATAGGCATGTAGTAGTTTTTGCATTTTGTAAATCCTTCTATCCAGTATTCTGTATCCCCTAAGCAGATAAGAAGCTTAAAACCACCTTTCTCTCTTACAGCTCAGTTACATACAGAAAAGGTTAGACACCAAAAAATGCTGCCAATTGATAACAGAGTCAAGACTCTGGGCAGCCCTTGTAGTGGAGACACAGGAGAGCTCAACCTGAGAGTTAACAGCTCCATTTCCATGTCCCTAAGTGGTAACAGTAGTTAGGAGAAAATAGTAAGGATTTGTAAACATGAACTGGGTTTCAAACCCAAACGTTTTGCCTCCAGACACACAGGGAGCAGGCGCATCTCCATCCACTGGTTCTTACAAGGTACCTCATAGATATATGACAGAAAAATCTTCTGTCTGGGTAACAGGAGAATCATGTGACTTGCTGGTTTGATCTTGCAGCGTATGTTTGTGTCATCATTTATTTGTCATTTGGACAAATTGACTGGATTGAGATCCAGAAGATGAATAGACACATACCAATGTAATTAACACAACAAAGATACTTCCTGTGGGGATTTCTGCTACTGTGCGTTGAGCAGTTTCCCATTTTCCTTTGTAAGACTGTAGCTCCTAGGAAAGGAATGTACTTTTATTCTACCAATGTAAAACTAAAATAGACCCTAGTCTTTAGATAACTGTGTACAAACCTAATACACAGGAGAATCATAAATACAGTGATGTCAAAATGTTGTTTGTTTTGAAATTCATAGGAAATGTAGAAAAGAAGAACTTTTCAGAGGAAGCTAAAGATACCTTTGAATTTTATTTTTTTTATTTAACTTCATCAGTATGTATAATTTCTGACTGTATAGTTTGGTTTATACTATAATTGAAGCCCACAACACAATCTCTGTAGGATTCCTTCTAAGGTGGTGTGCCTTGGTGCTGTTTGCGTGCATAAAGAAGTCACATAGGGGTAGTAAAAGCTGAGACATAGAAGTCTGATGTTCCAATGTAAAGCCAGAAAGAAGCTAATGGGTGTTAGGAAAAAAGAAGGTACCCTATGGCCATGTTATTGAATAAGAGCTGTCACCTATGAAGACCTTCGTGGTGTCTTTAAAATACCTAGTGCTTGCTACTCTGAGACAGAAAGCTGGAAGAGATCCTGTGCTCTTATCTGACATAGCAATTTCAACGTTCTTCTCTGTGTGATTCAAAGTGAAGTAGAAATAGGCTGTTAGAATAGAGTTATCTTTAAATGGATAAAAGTCTTGGAATTGTATTAGAACACCACTGTATAAGAGAATCTCCAAAAGAAAATTACAAATGTCCTTGAATGTGTTTGCTTCTTACATAAATACCATGGTGTTTGGAATTCTCTATCCGATACTTGCTGATCAAAAGATGAACATTTTAAAGAAGTTGGTAGTTCATGTCTTCACGTAAAGACCGGGTTTTTACATTCCACCCTTTTGTACAGAAACAGGAGAACACAGAACTGAGTGTGTTAGGCTCTCTAGCAGTTCAGCTGCAAGACTAAATTTTGTAAAACTCCTTAATTTTGATAAAACTAAGTTTTGTCCAAAGCTGGATTTAAAAAAAGGTTTCCAGTAACGGTTTCTACTCAGGTTGTTTGTGTCTGTGTATGAAGTCCAAATCCACTTGTGCTGGTTATTGTACCTTTAGTGAGGACTGTGTTAGCCTGCTGCTGTCATTAGCCGTTATGTGGTGGCAATTAATATAGTACTGATAAGCTTCCAACTTGGATATTCTATTTAAAAAGGTTGTTGTAAGTTATAATAGATCAGGGACATTGAGAAAGAGAGAATTCCCACTCCTTTTAGCAGTTTTTTTGCAGTCAAATGTCTTAGCAGATGACAGTATTAATTATCACATAATGAATGTGGTTCATTTGCAGAATTTCACAGAGAGAGAGGACTCTCTGTTGGTATATTTTTCTCTCTCTCCTTTTGAATATTTAATGCCATGTCATATTGTGAGCTAATACAAAGAGTTGCATCTAAAAGATATGGGGAGGAGTTGCTAATCCCTTCAAGTCTGGTAAAATTAACCTCTTGAATGTTCAGCATATAATTTAATAGATATGCCAGTGACCTTTCTTCTGATGCTATTCTTTTTCACAGCTACTGGAAGTACTTGATGGCTATTTTATGTCCTTTTATTTCAAAGTGTTCATCTAGTACATTTGTATTCTTTGCTTACATTGCCGCTTACCTGGCATTTTTTACTTTAGGCCACTTGCAGCAAAAATGTATGAAATCCTGTATGTCCCGCTGTGCCTAGAATATATTTCAAAAAGAGTAAATCCTTTACAAGTTTGCAGCCTCTGCCACCCTTTGCTAGGATTTGTCTTTCGCTGTCTGCACAGTTTGCTTGGTACCGTATGCTGCTTCTTGTCAGGGGCTGGCTGGAAGTGTCTCGTGTATCAGTAGCAGCTTATTTTACTTGCCACAGTTCAATGCAGAAGCAGTGAGCAGCAGAAAAGGAATCTTTGTTTCAGTTCCCGTTCTTTCCATTTTTGCCATTCAGGAAAGGTAGCAACCACAGATGAAACTATTTATGAAATCATTAGGGAGTTTCTCATGTTCTCAAGCAAAAAAGAATTTTAAAATTATGGAGAGTTTTACTCATTATCATAGGGAGTAATATACTACTTAAACACTTGCCAGGAGTGCTAGTGAATAGGTACATCAGCAAGTAGGTGTGAATGTGTATGTCAGAACAGCAATATCCATATTTTGGATATGTCTGTCAGAGGTCATTATTAGGAACTTAGTGATGAGTTTCATGATTTAATGAAACAATTATGGGGAGTATGTTTATCTGATTTATCTTCCCTGTGGAATTAATGGCTGTCTCTATTTGTTTCTAATTTGTACTCTATATGATTAAAACAAGGGTCAGCTGTAAATATTTTGTGTAAAATCACTACATATTTTTACTTCTGATATCCAAGATGATTCATCTATCATATTTTATACTATTATTCCATTAATGCATTTCTAATTTCAGCGTTAATAACTCTTATATGTGACTATGTGTTACCCATGCTTGTGTGTGCTGTAGGTGGTGTTTGTAGAAGACTGATAAAATCCAAAATGGAAATATTCTGTTATCTTGGAGTCTTAAGATAATCTATAGGAGTTGTTAATGAGTTTGAAACAAAATTAGCAATTGGGAACTCACTATACAGTGCTGCTCCATCTCCCGAGTTTTGTCATTAGCTTTATTTAATGGAACAGATTTTGGCATTTGTCAGTCAGCTGTACTGGCCTCCCATTGTCTTTGCTTCAAGAAGGATCATTATTTCATGTGAAGAAAATTCAGTGTGAATCTGTCTGTTAAATGGAGAATGCCTTCATAAGGTGAGAGCCATGTAAACACTACAGAGTGAAAATTTGCTTGGCTCTGGTTACCAAACTGGTTAGTCTAAACATACTGGCATGAAAAGTGTTCTTCTCTTATAGGCAGCTGTCCCTCATACTGTTGAATGTCTTCATTTAGGGTTAGGCAGCTCTGCTGTAACATTGTGTCATCAATTTGCATCTTAATTAACTTTGAACTGAAGGAGATAACTTATTTGACATTCTAAAGGGGTGCTTTTGTGTCCAGTTATTCAGGATTAGTATTCCACAGGGAAGGAGGCTGAGATAATCAGATTCTCACCAACTCGTGAAAAGTCCCTCAGGGCCTGATTAAAAGTCTCGTTTGCAAGGGTCATTTCTGCTAAGCAGGATGAGAATATAGGATGTCGTGTTTCACCCATCCCAGCTCCTTCTTAGATCTACAATTAAATAAGTCGTGCGTATTCATCCACATGACACTGAAATGAGGAGTTTCGGTGAGTTGATGTGTGTGTCTGAGTGTATTGGTGCCAGTTTGTAAGGTACCAACCTTTGGGTTCAACACTGCTTGCTGACAGTGGCGTTCTGCTGTGAGGTGAGGTGAGGTGTTTTATTTCTCCCCGCTTCTCCCTTTAATCAATATAGAAATCTAAATTGAATCACTTTCTAATGCACAAAGAAGTAAATAAACATCCATTTGATATTTATGTATAGGAACTTTGCTACAGCAGACAAGGGATGTGTTTTGATTTTCCTGAAGGCTGTTGCAAAATGTTATTGGTCTGGAAAAAGATTACAAGGGAAATATGATAATCCTTTTATCAAGATACTTGTCATTCCCATTTAATCATAGCTGAAGCTGAAACAATAACAAATGCTTCTGCAGACAGTCGGTCAGTCTGTGCTCACAGCATTTCTTCAATTGGCTCAGACACTGTATGGATAAACAGTCTTGTGGGACTTTAAAGTAGAGTTCACTGCTATTCCTGAGCTGTTCAGAAGTGCAAAGCTCTTATGCACACAGCTGGAAAGGAATTCAAGTTGTTACAGAAACATGCATCAGAGTTCAAAAAATTAACATAAAGAGTTTTTCACAATAATTTAACATTCATCAGAATTCAGTGTGCTTTTCTCTGCACTGTATTTCCTGTGACTCAGACCTCTTGTTTCAGTTGAACCAAATAGGGATTGTTACATAAACCAAAGCAAAGTATTATATTTGCTGCTGTATTTAATGGCTTTATCTCAGTCTATGGTATATAATTATTCTTTTAGTTCAATAGTATACTTAATAAGAAATGAAGAAGAGGCTGTTAAGGAAATTTCTATTTTTAATTGATAACTTTTAACCTCTGGAGTTTTATAGGCCAGAGAAAAAAACCCGTGAATTCCAGATTTCTAGGAAGGTTGTTCTTAAGCATTCTTGCAGCCTCTTTGGGATCCATTTCTTGCTCAGAAAATGCAAATGAAAATAAAAATATGCTTGAAGCTCAGCAAGTAATTATAGCAGCTAGATAAAAGGTGTCAGTTTTCTTAATGGATACAAACCTCTTCTGACCTCAAGGAACCCTACTATTATCATTTCATCCATTAAAAACAAACAAATGAATCCACCTGATTTTCTGGTTGGCTGCTGACCGTGCAGGTTTCATCTCCTGAGGTGAAGGTATGTTTTCAACTTGCTTCCCATAAGGCAGTATCTTATTTTGCTGTCCAGATGATCACTTTTGTATGTCAGCCTACCTTACCGTAACTGCCATTACTTCTACAGATCTGTAATATAGCTTTTTAAGTTGGTTTGTTTGTTTGTTTGTTTTTTCTCTCTCTGGATGGGTAATGCATCTTACTATTTTTAAATGATCATAATTTCTCCACATACGTAATTCTCTTTCTCAAAGTGCTGAAATCTCTCCTCTCTGAAGTCTTGAAAATCCTTACAATAAATCAGGGCAACATAATTCATAAGTAACTATAACTCTGTGTTTCCACTCCTTACATTTGTAACCTTATAAAGGTTTGGGTTTTTTCATCCTTCTACTTCAGACTTTCCATGTTTGAAGACAATAGGAACTCATGCAGCAGTTCTTCAGTGCTTTCTCTGGTGGTTTCTGCCATTAGGACTACTTGTGTCCCAGAGCTCTGTACACATACAAACCCCCACAAAGCAACAGCCTTTATCACTTTAACAATATGGTCTAATTTCTGACCAGTTTTGCCTGTCTTTTTTGTGTGACACTGACAGATGCTTGTCTTTTATGTAGGTAAAGGCTTCTGCAGCCATCCCATTGATTCTGTGGGAGCATAAGGACTCCTTGCAATTATTTTCAATAAAATATTTTACAGAGGTTGGGATTTTCTTGGGCTGTCATGCCTTGGCCCAGGATGGATGTGCCCAATACAGGGTTATTTTGAGGATTAAAGTTCCAGATTCTTGCATTAAAGAAGGTGCTCAGAAGCAGAGTGGTAGTGGAGTTGGGGCGAGGAAAATTGCTACTCTTCCTGGGGGGGTGGTATTTCACCATTTATGGACACTGTTTGCAGACATTTCATTGTTTCGGAAGCTATGTGGAGGTAGGTGGGATTAGGGAACGATTAGGGCTCTCCATTGCGGGGTTGATCTGAACAGTACTGACAGAGTGAGGAGAGGGCAAGTGATATTAATTGTGTGGGGAAAATGTTGAATATTTCCCCTGGTTCAGTCCAAAGAAGGCTTAGTTTTATCTGTGCTGGTATTATGTCCTCTGCAGATTAAATCTGAGTGTCTATGGCCAAAGGATTTTTGTGTAATTGCCATAACTTTATTAAAAAAGACAATAGCACTTTAAACTGAGAAGTAGTGTATGTTATTATATGCCTGCTTTCATATCTGGACTCTTCCAGAGCTTCATAATCAGCAAACATGTTTCGAATGGGGAATAATAATAATTTTTAAAAAATGAACAGCTGTGATTTAAGGTACAGAATGGCTAATACTGCTTCCCTTATTTCTTCTCTGCCAGATAAAACTCCCACCACTTCAGTGTTGCCATGCAATAAATTTCATGGTGTGTGGGATTTGTTTTGTGGTGTGTGGTTGGTGGTGGTTTTTTTTTTCCCTGCTCCTGTTACTGGTGATTCATTGAGATCAAGCATTTGTTAAACTGCATTTTTTAAATTTCTGTTCATTACTTTTCTATGGTTGGGGTGCTTGAAGAAGTCCACACACTTTTCTACCAGGCTAATCTAGCTCAGATTTCCTAGGATTAAATTTATTTAAAGAAAAAAAAATTAAAATCTTGCTAAGTTACTTTTCCATTTTTTCTTTTTTCTTTTCCATTTTTTCTTTTTTCCTTCCTGTTTCCTCCCTTCCTGTTTCCTCCCTTCCTGTTTCCTTCCTTCCTATTCCTTCCTTCCTCAGACGAAGGGGTGTATTCACTATTGAGCTTGGATGGATACTGGGGAAAATTACTTCCACTTAGTTCCAAAGCATTTTCATGTCCCTATGCTCTCATCAGGAAAGACCTTTTTTTGATAACTGCTGTCTTGGGTGGAGTTTTTGGAAGTTGCTCTTAGACTCCTGTTCTTCCCCATGCCTTAATTTGCTTAACTGAGGTAAAGAACAGGCACATGGTGGGCTCAAAGAGCACTACTGAAGGAGAGCAGGTAGCGTAAATGGAGTGCTGGATTATAGTCATTGCAGGATTAGGGTAGAAGAAGACAAATCTAGCAACTGTGAGGGCAGGAAGGGTTGAGATGACAACATGGTGTAGCAGGAGAAAGAGAAAGGAGACCACTGGATGTGAAGGAGTTTTGGGAAGCAAGGAAGAACAAGATCTCTGATGATAAAAACCCAAATATAAATACATTATACTCTCTTTTAGTGTAAAGAGGTCATAATTGCTTTAACTGTAATCAGCTTTAATGAAAAAGCCCAGCTCTTGCAAATGAGAAACTGAGGAGGTTTAGGGCCGAAGGGATAGAAGGAACTCTGTCAGACAGGATCTGGGGTAGAAGGGGAAGTTCTTGCAAGGATTAGAATTCTGATGACTCTGGAGTAGGTATCAGGCAGGAGGGGTCTGTGGAGAAGGTATTGAACAGGTTTGGAGACTTCTTAGATATTAGAACAGGAAAGCAAGAGTTTGTAGAAAAGAAAGAGGAAAAAAAAAAAAAAGAGCAGGTATGGGATGAGGGACAGATTGCAGAAAATAGTCTGGTCATCTTTAGCCAAGCCCCTGTTTTCAGGTGGTGACACTGACACAAGGCTGCTCACACACTTCCTTAGAAGCTCAAGGGACGCCCTGATCTTTTTTCTTTTACATATGCTCACATGATCTCTGCTATTTTAATAGGAGAACTTTCCATTTATTAGGCCGTTGCCAGGGGCCAGGTGGTACAAAAGCTTATTCTGCCTGTTGGCCACCCTTGGCATCACCTTTCTCCTTTGGGCCTTCCCGCCTCTACAGGAATAAAGCATTATTTACAAGCTGATTGGGACTAAGAGTAACAGTAACGTGGCTACCTCATTTTTTTAAGGTTAAAAGCGTAATTGGGGGAAGCTGTCATTTGACAGGGAGTAACTTCATGTACCAGAGTCCTTGAATGCATTTAGATTAGGAAACTTTCTGACATACTTGCTGTGATGAACTCGTACTTTGATGCAGTCCAAATCCAGCTGTGTGTTCTGCTGCCAGACATTTAAACAAGTCCAAAAATTTGATAATTTAATATTCTGTACATAATTTCTTCTGAACAATGCTGCTATTATGATTGTCATATAATAACTGAGGTGGATGTGTTTGATAATCTCAGATGCTCAGGGGCTGCTGATTAGGGCTTTTATATAACACAGACTGCAGAACAGGTTCTGATGGCCTTTCCTTGTTGGGAGGTCACGTCATCTTTCAGTTTAATGAAACTATTTGGGTGTACTAAATAAGAGAAAAATCAATTTCTGGGGTATTGATTGGAACAAAATTCAAAAGGTCGAGTATAATGCTTAATCTTGAAGTCTCTGACTTAATACTCTGTTCAACTAGGTAGTAAGTATTAGGCTTGGTGGCTCCTCATGGATCAGGATCATGAAACAGAGAATGAAATGCTGTTTTAGGCAAGAGTAGCTGGCTCTCTGCATTTAGGACCACTGAATGGCGAGTGTTCAGGGATAACATGGTTCTAGATTTATCAATCTTCAACACTTCCTACAAGAATTTTAAATTATAATAGAAATTCTGTGTAGGTCTTTAATGCACAAATAATTGGCCAGGGAAGCGACAGTGAACAGTATACAGAAAAGGTTAATCTGAGCTCTAGGAGTTTATAATCTCACTGAGAAAAAGACATGACAAGCATTTTCAAAAGTCTGGAAGAGTGGAAGACAGCATAGTACTTTTCAGAACTGTGTGTAGACCAACCTCCTATACAGCTTGATGGTGTGATGTCATTGACTCATATTGACCTCATTGGAAAGATGAGAGTAATTGCTCCCATTATTTAATCGATACCATGAAACTATCACAACAGACAAAATGTATTTACAGTAGCCTCACTGCTGTTAGAATCATAGTGTTTCAGTTTCATAGCATTTTGTACACTGATAAATCAGGGTCATCTACCAGCATTACCCGAAGGGTGAACCTTAGCACAGATAGGAAAAGCGTATTAGTCAATATACAGACAATTAGACAAAGAGGAAAACCTGACTGTACTTTAAATTTCAGTCTTAATGTATTTACATCTTTAACAGGAACTCTTGTCCACATTCTGTGATGAAAGATTTTTGAGAGATTTCTTTGCATTCACTAAATATTTAGTAGTAGTGTTATTATTGCTTCTCCTTTATGAGTAATAACCGCGTTTATGGAATTAAATGCACATTTCTCTCTCCATCCTCACTGTTTTACTTAATGATAGTATGTAAGGGTGTTAACCTATTTCTTATATTGAGTATGGAACTGTTAGACTTATGTTAAAAGACAATTTGGGAGACAGAAAGGCATGGTGAATCTTTCTGCATAGAGAAATTAAACATGATGAAAAAAGAGGAGAGTAAACAGAATCCAGCCAGATACCTTCTCTCGATGGAGCATAACATAGTGAGGGTGAAGGTATTGGACACTGCATGGAATGAGTTAAACTTGAGTCCTGAATCTTTAAAATTCTGTTTATCCTGCAGCAATAAAAGGTCCCTCTCTTTAAGGGAAATGAAAATTATTCAATGGGAAAAAAACTTTTATGGCAAAAATTGTTCCCTGAGGAAGAACGGAATTACAGGAACACAGAGCCTTTGCCTGCCAGTGTGGTCTCAGTGGGAATGACACCTTGTAGAAACAGCGCTTGTTCATTTCTGAGTGTGTATTAAAGTGATTTCTTTGGACGCTTGTGGTGATGCAGCTCTCAGACCGCAGCCAAATTGTCTCCAACAGTGGAAGCTATTTAAATTGAAATAATTAGAAAAGTTCTGTTAGAGACAGGTCACTCGCGGAGTTTTGCTGTTGCAGCAAAAGGCAATTCATCCCGCAGGACTACAGAAAGGTATTTACTTTAAAATCAGTTGGCAAACTGGATTTGACTAGGGCCTAATAAACATGGAATTAATAAAAAGTAATGCATATACAGAATAGTCTTAATTTATTGTACTCATTGCATTAGCACTTTTAAATGACATTGAATTTTAGAATGTATAATGTTTGAATGCATACATTCCCTGAGATTGCAAGCAGTGTAACGTTACTGCAGAATATGACGGACTGATAACAATAAAAGAAATCAGCAGTTTTATTGTTTTGTTTAGATTCTAAAAATCAGAGATGAAAAGCAAGATAACCGTGTTCATAGATTTAATTGGTAAAGTCCTCATCTGCATAAATGTGACTCAGTTAATGACAGCCAAATGTTCAGTGCTGATGTGAGGCTGCTTTAGAAAAGGCTCTTTACTGAGAGGTTTATTTGTCTTTGAGGGAAGAGCGTATAAATAGAAATCATATTAACCTCCTGATGGTACAAAAAATATAGGTTTCAATGCCACCAGTGCTAGGAAAATCTTTAAGCTTGGTTGACCTGAATAAAACAGGCAACCATCACCTCTGGCGTGCTTGTGGCTGCTGCCAAGGGGACGTGCTGAAATCAGTGATGAGGTACAATTTTTAATCCACAGTGTGCCTATGGGGCTGGAGAGATACTCTTTCCCTGTAGGTATACTGCATTTTCAGAGTATTTAAAGAGCTAATTAGGGGAAAGAAGTATGCTGAGTGTCATGCTCCCACTGGTTTAAAATCCCAACCTCTCCTACAACTGGAAAATATCAATGTAGGTTTGTGCTGAGCAGACTTCTCTGGGTGTACGCCTTTGTCTTTAGTGAGGCTGTAAATGAAATTAAAGTATTTGTGGTTTTTCTTCTTTGATAGAAATGCGTTTTGGTTTACTGGTTTGTCAAATTACCATTGATTAAATAACTAACCCATATGATTTCCACTGAAAGCCAGAGAAATAGAACTTTGTATTTTATACCTTTCATATAAGCTCAGATGATCTGAGAAATCTGTGTCACTTCAGTGAGCTGCTTTCCTTAAATCCTCTGTGGGCCAGAGGGCATTAATTGTGATCCTGGAGTTAGCCAGCCCACAGCAGCTCTCAACTGCTTATTCCACACACAGGCCCAAATTCAGTTTTTAGTATGAATAGCTGCAGTTCTGTGCACTGTAGAAGAGTTTAATCAGGTTTAGGATGCCACATGTAAAGTCTCTATTCTTCAGTCATTTCCATAGATCTTTTAACTGTATCCAACTTTATCATTGTGTTGTCTGGAAACTTTATTTTAGAGTAGCGATAATTTTTTTGAATGCCCAATTCTCATCATAGGGGCTGGCAATGAAATTATAGGAAAAAAACAGGGTTTACGAGACATCTCAAGCAACTGAACTATATTTTATAGAAATAAACTTGTAACTGCAGTGTATAAAGTATGAAAATATTAGCTTCAGTGTTTAGCATTCGGTTTGATGGGCAAATAAACATACAAATGTTGCAGCTCTGCAGAATTGTCATCCTAGAGTCAAAACTTGAAATGTAAGTTGCAGGAATGTTACTAGTAGTTTGAGTTTTGAGAGGCTGAACTTTAGATTAGGCTGTAGAAGTATAAAATGTTGTTTTTAAGGAGGTTTAGGTTTCTGCATTTCAAAAATAATTATACTTTAGCAATTATTTTAATTTTTTACACAATCAGACATGTTAGACTATGTATGCATGTGATGACTAAAATTAGTTTTATAGAAATGGATACATTTTCAAATGAAGTCAGACCTTTGATATGCTGGTTGTGAGAGGCAGCAACAAAAGCAAAATTATTTATACCTCTAGATGTCCCCAGTGAGAATGTGACACTGTCTCAAAACTGAGAGTGAAGTGTTCTGGAGTGAAAAGACAGCATCTGGGCTCGGGTTTGTGAGCTGGGAACCACAGAGGGATTAGTGCACTAACGTGAGGGATCCATCTGAGGGAGGACACCTGAGAAGTGAGGGCTGGAGGGCAGGAGGGTTGGGAAACAGGGTGAGACATGTAAGGATCACTTAGGGGAACACTTACTTGGCATTTGGAAAGGTGGACACTTGAGGTGACTGCCCGTAGGACAGCTGGGTGTCTGTCCTTCCTCCTCTGTTCTCTGCAGCGTGAGACTGCTGGGATCGTCCTTCCCTTGCTGTTCACAGCCCTCTCAGGACTGTCTTCCACCCTCTCACCATTCCCAGACCTCAGTTTTGATGATCATGTAAGTATCTGTTAAGGCAAATATTAGCTTTGATAAGGACTTTACTTTATCAGGAAATGCATTAAGCAGGCATGTAAAACTGCGTGCATATCTGTTCGTATGCATGTGACCCATGTTTGTGTTTCCAAAAACACTGAGATTCATAGTTAGATATTTGGGCTTTTTACTCATGAAAAAGTTATATTTTTGAAGCGCATGTTTCACACACATTTCATATTTGCACTGACCAGAAGGCAAAGGAAAATGATGTTTTCAGAGTGCATGGCTTCGTACGGTTGTCTGATGACAAAAGCATCAGCACTGGTATATTTTATCTTCATCGCTGTTTAAGACAGTGAGGAATTCTGATGTGTGACAGAGTATGTTTGTTACTCAACTGAGACATACTTCATTTTAAGTGATATCTAGAAACAGGTGCTTTCTGCTGACACTCATATTTTGTATAAATTTGTGTGGTAATGAAGGAGATTTACATGCCATTGTCTTGACTCTCTGCTTCTTATGTTAGGTAGCATCTTGAGTTGAAGGGAAGAGAAAGAGGAGAGAAGCACCTTTGAAATAGCTGCAGTATTATAGGAAACATCAGCTGTGGTGCAGTGCTCCTGGCTGCCACGTGCTGGGGGAAGTAAAGGAGTCAGAATGATGAGACAGACTTCAGGCAATTCACTAGTCCCCATCTCTCAATCACTGGCATTCCATCCCATGGGACCTGGAGGGGTGAAGGCAAAAAATTGGCAGTTCTCTGAGCATGGGAGTTGGCTAAACTCTTTGTCACAAGGGTTATCTGGCTAAAGTAGTTGTTTGTTTTGCCTGTGAATTGTTCATGAACAGGCATTTCTCTTCACTTATATATTATTCATAAATGTTGAAATATTTTATGAACAAATGTTAGCCCACGGGCATAAACTGTTTGCTTGAATTATTTGCAATTTATTGTTCATGGTGTGCAGTTGGTCATGTAGGTCACAGAGTATTATTTCTGCTTTTAGATTTAGTGACTTAAGAGTAATGAATTATGTGTAGCTCACAGTAAGGCACATTTTTATTTGGTGCAGCTGTGGATTTGTACTAAGAGGTGGATGCCATCTCTGGCTCAAAAAGTCCCTTATGCTGCATATTGCCAATAGATGGGAGCACATAATTTAGAAAGTATTGGTGTGTATTTTTTCTGACCTGCATACTATTCCTGGTTAATCACTGTCAGAGACACGATACCGAGCAGTGGGGACCTGTGGTCTGACCTCTTACATATGTTCTTGTGTTTATGAAATCCCAAACACTTGTGTACACCTTTTTTTGATGTAGTTGGGTTTCATAAAGACTAAATTAGTTGGGCCTAATCTTTTGGAGACCATCTGAGAAAGCTTTGCACATGAGCACGAACATCATACATGGGGTCATTTTTAGAGGTTGCTTTTGTATTAGGCAGATTATGCTGCTGAACTACAGCAAAGGTTATTTTTGTCCACATCACCATTGTAAACTAAAGTTAATGCTTCTTATTGGAACTGTTCTGTTCTCTTAAACAGAAATTCACATGAAAACTCAGTGAACTGGAAGTCTGGGAAACAGGGAGTAATAAAGATATTTTGTATTTTTTAATGATTTTTCATACAGTTTGGAGTAGCTGAATGGAACGAATGAAACTTAGTAACAACAGCATACTAAAGATTTGACATCTATTTAATTTGATTTTTTCTATTAATATTTATTCTTTAAGAGCATTTCTTCTTCTTGTTAAAGGCTTCCTCACACCAGTCTATTCCTGCACTCCATTATAAATGCAGTATATGTCCTATACAGAAATGGCAAACTTCTTTGCATGGCATTATATTTTCTGTTGTTGCTTAAAATTGAAAGGGAAAAGGGGGTGAAAGATAGTAAAAATGCAATGTTATTTTAATGGTACATAAACATTGTTTATTCATATGTATTATAAATAACTGGTTACTGCATAAAGTAATTTAAGGTTTTTTAAAATATGTTACTATTATATGCTACATTTTATAGTATGCTCTTGCAGGCAGTGTCATTAACACAACTATAGCTACATTAGTGAGCAACGTAAAGCTGTATTTTACTGGTTATATTATCAGTAAGAAATCTCTCTCAAAATCAATTTTTCCTAATCTGGAAATTTTGTTTGATTTTGAGATTAAATATAGATAGATACTGTACATACTGTTTTGGTTAAAAAGTCTGTATTCCAAAATACTAATAAAAAGTAAAACCTTCTAAAAAGAAGGTTTGCACTGTCAGAGCAGGCAATGACATGAGCTCATTAGTCTCTGCTTAAGTTAAACCGGTCCCATTGGTTTCCAGTTCTGGTTTCACTTGCTGGTGGGAGGTGAGACCAATATGAGGGTTCTCTTAATTGTTTGTGTGCAAGGTTTGACTGCTACACTACTGCTTATTTGGACTTCTTCCCAGTTAAAATCCAAAACTTCTTTAACGTGTTTTCCTGGCTTGGGGCTTTTATAAAGTAATCACTATTTAGCTTGGTTTCTGGAAAATGAGATTTAAGGGATTACATTGCCAGCTGCAGACTTCTCTGTTGATAATTTTTGAACTCTTGGCTGATTTCAACCAAATCTACTCAAATGTTGAAGTCACTGTGATTTTTTTGTTGGTTGGAGAAAAGAGATCCACATTAATGGAGCACAGCGCAGATGTAACTACACATGAGCGGTAGTGGGGCAGTCATGGCCTACTGTACAGTCAGCGGAGCTGGTGGTACATCAGCATGTACCTGACACCAGGTGTACCCAACCCCAGGTTTCCTGTGCTTCCCCCTGCCCTGGAGCCTGGGAATTGCACAGGGAACGTGTGAGGGGGAGCCCACGAATGGGAAAAGCTGTTAGGCCTATAGTACAAATCCACTGGAAATCACGCTTCTTGGATATTCCGCTCTTTTTTCAACAGCCTGTAGAGTCTCATAGGTCCTTCTAAGAAGAGACACGATGATGTGTCCTGAATGTGAGTTTGTTTTACTCTCAATAGGTTTGAATTTCATACTGCATTACGTTGTCTTCTGTGAGCTTATTCATGTCTTACTCATTAATGTATTGAATATACACTATAATAAGAAAAAAATCTCAAAGTAATTTGTGAGAAACGTTAGTGTAATTGTCAATATACTAATGGGTATTAATGGAGGATTAATAGATGAGTTTCGAGGACATTCTAGAAACCTCTCAAAATCCATGTACTCCTCAAGTTATTCAGCATTGCTATTGTTATGATTCATTAGTTTGTCTTGGTAAACAAGAAATCCTTGTACATTAACCGTAGCAATGTCAATATGTTCTTAGCACACCAGTCAGCTATGTTATAATCAAAAAGGTAAGAATATTGATTTGACGGCACACTTACCCTGGAGGAGTGTGCTTCTTTCCTTCTTTCATATGCTATGAATCTTCTCATATTACCTTAAATAGAGTAAGAAACAGACACCATTCCACCCCAGCAACATGACAGTACTGTTGTGAGGCTTGGCCACATTCTTTTCACCACTGGGTAAGTTCTTTCATGCAGGGTACAGGTTTTTGCTTTGGAGGTAGAGTGCTCTCAGGGTACTCTTTGCAGTGTTACCTAGCTTCAGTGACTTTCATGGATATAGGACTTCTAAAACCTGATATCGTACTTAATTCTCACCTCTAGTGGCACTACACAGATGAGTCTGAGCCCCTTTGCCAAATGACAGTGATGCATCTAGAATAACTTCAGAGGGGCAAAGTGTATCAGATGCCCTCAAGAAGCATTTTGAGTGACAGGAAACTTCTGCTTGGTTCTCCCTGCAGTCACCCAACAGGATCAGGATCACACATTTTGGAGCACCCAGTCAGCTTCTTCACAGAGGATATGTGGGGGCTGGAGCTACTGTCATGGTCATTGAACATCTCCCATATGAGGGCTGAAGGCAGGACAGTAAACTTTTCTTGTCTTCATTCACATCTTAAGGCAGTGGACTGGTGCCAAACCAGGTGCAGTGAGACTTTTTGCAGTCTCTGCGATGAAGGGATGTAGGTTCACTTCTGAAGGGGAAAAACCTACATAAAAGACATCCAGTGTGGCTCTCAAAAGATATACAAAGGCTGTGAACAGGGAATTAGTAATCGGAAGAATTCAGGGACAAAGAAAGCTTTGGGAGGAAATGAAAACAGAGAATCATGATTTCATAGCAGATGAAATGAAGGTAGTAGCAGAAGAGAGAGGCCATGCTAAATGTAATCAGGCGTTAATTCCCTGTGGAGGATTACAGAATAGGCAACACTGCTGGGACTGTGTGCCAGTTACATTCATAGCCAAAGTATGCATACAGCTGTTGTTTGGAGATAGCATTTCTCTGTAATGTGCCATGTTGTTTTATTCCTGTGAGTGGTGAAGCGATAGCTGGTTTATTTGAAATCCATCAATGTAAAATGTATTGCAAACAAAGGTTGCACATGCTATCATGTTATACTTCTCCCCATTTTCATAGTCTCTCTGCATAAATATGTACACCCTCCTTCAGACTGTTCAGCTGAGGGGCTGTATATGAATGACTTGTGGAGTACACCAGGCTCTTGCTCTGAATAATAACCGAAATTAACTCAGTTGTGTAGAAAGCCACATTATGTATACCGTTTTAGAATGAACTAGCTCAGATCTTAAGGGAAATGTACTGTTGTATCTTGCTGGATACAAACAGAAAGGTATGTGCTCATGGCCAGTGCAGTTTTCTGAGCGCTGAGCCTTCTGTCTTCAAACATCCTCAGCTCAGCTCTGAGGAAATGGCTTTTTCCCACTTCTATTCCTGCAGCTATTGTTGCAGATGCAATTGGAGGTGTTCTCTGTGAGATTAGTCCGTCACTAGGACAATCAAGACCTCCTTCTGTCTCAAAGACTTCATATCTGTAACAGCCGAAAAGCCAAACTAGGACAGGCAAAGAAAGTTTTTTAAACCAGAAATGTCATCTTTAAAAATCAAAATATAGTATCAGGCTGATGCTGAGGAGTAGGGTAAATGCCATATTTTTTTTTTTCCACATATTTTCTTTCCACATTTTAAACAGTAAGTGAAGTCCAAGCTCTTCAGTGTATTCTGCTGGAAGAAAATAACAAAAGAAGCAATGAAAGGAGGTGAAAATATAGATTTATTTGCCTACACAGCAACACAGTTCCTCTCTTTTGTCCTTTGGATTGGTTAAATCTAGCCATCTACGCCACCTGCTCTACATTAAGCTACACCAATCAGGGTCATGTCTATAGGAAATATATATTGTAGATAACTTAAGTAAAACAACAACAACAACAAAAAAAAGAGAATAAATATTTAGTTCTTTGAATTAAGTTATACCATACCTCCTCCAACTTTTTTTTTTTGAAGTATAACAGTGTAATAGTGTAATATTGTTAAAAGGCACACTTGAAATTGATACTAGATTGGATATTAGGAAA
This sequence comes from Patagioenas fasciata, assembly GCF_037038585.1. Classification (NCBI taxonomy): domain Eukaryota; kingdom Metazoa; phylum Chordata; class Aves; order Columbiformes; family Columbidae; genus Patagioenas; species Patagioenas fasciata. Next base: position 9,442,035 of record NC_092527.1, read on the forward strand.
ACTTTCTTTCCAGAAGGGGTTGTCAGGCATTGGAACAGGCTGCCCAGGGAACTGGTGAAGTCGCCATCCCTGGAGGTGCTTAAAAAACGTGGAGATGTGGTGCTTAGGGACATGAGTTAGAGGTGGACTCGGCAGTGTTAGGTTAACAGTTGGACTTGATCATATTAAAGGTCTTTTTGAACCTAAATGATTCTATTGTATGATTCTATATCTGTATATTGCTAAATTTTCTAGTTTAGACTTGGTCTCGTGCATAACACAGGGTGTGGGTTTTTTTGACTAAATAAATGCTTGTTTCTCTAAACTAATGACAGGCAGAAAGGGACATTTAAAGGAAATGGATTTATGACAGAAAATAAAATTAGAATTGGCTTTGTGAGCAGAATTTAAGAGCTATACAAAGCATCAACTTCTATCCTGTTTACTCATCTTTGGCTTTTTATCAGGTAAACATTCACTGCTTTCACTGAGTTAATATTTGCTTGCAGTTGCCATATTCTTTCTTGGCTTGTGTTACAGATTGTACCTGTAGTTTAATTAAATTATCTCTAAGTTTCATAATATGTTGTATCTGTCAATGAATGTACAGCCACAAGGGAAGGTTTTATCTGTAAATTTGAGAAAGGTTTCTTTGTACAGAAATCTCTCTTGGAAAGCAGTGTTTAAAATACCCGCCAAGTTTCTGCCCTGATTCCTGGAGCACCACCGCCTTCCCACACACACATCTAGGTGCTCGCTGGGCTGATCCTCACACTGTTTTTCCTTATCCCTCTCCTTTCTGGTGTTTTTGCCCTTTATTAAATCTGTTTCCCCAAGATACCACCGTGGTGGCTGAGAGGCTCAGCTGTGTCTTTCTGCAGAACCTGCCAGAACCTTCTGGAACCTTCCAGAGCCGGCTGTGTCCAGCGGGTCCCCTCACAGAGATGCCTCAGGCCTGCTCCAGCGCCTGGGCAAGGCCCCGCTGCATTTCTAAATGACATTTCCAGTATCAATATGTATTTTCATGTGGAATGTATCAAACAAAACATGCTGGTTTGAAGTTCCAGATGCAGTCTTCTGAAAAAACATGACTTGAAATTGTTACTTGTGCTCTGAAAAGGGACTTTGAGGTAAGAAAATGTTGCCTAAGACTATGGAAACATGGGACATTTTATTGTGATATTTCTTCACACAAAAGTCTCCATATCATTGTAGTGCATTTTTTTGGGTAACATTTTTCTAAGACTGCGCTTTTTGTTTGCTAATCATTCGAACAGGAAATCCCAGTTTTCATTTAGTTTTTACTTTAGAAGGACTTCAGAGGTTTTTAAATAAAACAAACTCAAAAGGAAAAAGAAAGTATTCTAAATTGAATGTATATTTCTAAACAAAATGTGTTTTTTCAAAATAGATGCTTTGGTTTCAGAATAGTTCAACAATTTCTTGTGAAAAGATGTTCGTATTCAGTTCTGTTTCCATTTAAACAAGTGGTAGTGTTCCTACTGTTGTCAGTGATCGCAGCATTTTGTCTTCCACTATCAAATCTTTTAAATAATTTTTAATGTATTTTATGTTCTATACATTTTCAGACAGCTTTGCTGGTCTCTAAACAATCTCAGATGTTCTAATTTAGTGCCTATGCAAGTTGTAAAAAGTTTGCTTGACTCAGAGGACATGCTTTGTATCGTTCTTTGCAAAAAGGAAGCACAAAATACTGACACTTTAATTTACAGTGATGCAGTGAAAGAAATTTTTATAATGACATAGTGAAAACCATCTGAAAAGAAAGGAAGTTCTGATTTTTTTGGACATGGAGAGTGGAACTCATGCTGCTTAATTTTCAGTGTCTCCAGTGTAGTGATCTCCAGCTGACCTGGCTGTCTCAGTTCCCCCCATGCTGGGGGCTCCCAGTACTGGAGTCCACAGTGATTCAGCTCACCAATTCAAAATGCCAGATTTAGACTAAGTTTAATGCCATTGTCTGTGTTGATTCCATCTCCACTGGCACAGTAAGAGTTCAAAACAACTCATTTAGGTGTAGATATAAAACTAGATCCCAGAAGTCAGATTATTTGAACTGAGTAAGAAAGAGAATATTTTCTCTTTGTTACATTGCCAAGCACTGAAGAATCAATAGACCCAGATATTAAAAACAGATGACTTCAAATTTAAAGTAGCAAACGTTTGATACAATAAGGTCTTTCAGATATTGACTAACAGTAGCTAGGAAATAGATCAGTCCTTTAATTTATTAATTCATACTGTTAAAGAGCAATGAACTTCCTCGAAATAGAAGAGGTTGGAACAGAATTCAGAAGATAACTAACCTTTAAGATCAGAAGCATAAATTCCTGTACATGTATTTCCTTTTTCCACCCCACCATCTGTCATATGCTATTTTGTCAACATAACATGAACAGTAAATTCTGAGATCTCATAAACTAGCTGGAAAGTAGGTGTGAGTTGAGACTATCTTAAACAAGACAGCTTGTTTTAGGAAGATCAACTTGCAGTTCTGAATGTGATGCAAGATGTCCAACCAGCATTTATTCCACTTTTATTTTACATTCTACGCAGCTTTTAAGCCATTCAAAGGGAATTGATATTTCTAAGATCTATGAGTATACCAGTCAGCTAGGCCCATTTGGATATAAATCCCAAACACTACACAAATCATTTTAATGTAAAAAGAAAACAAATAAATTTAAGTTTTGAGGTGATCAAGGACAAAATTGTGAAAGCTTGTTTCTTTTTTCCTTCATCCAAATTGGAAAGACTATGAACCTAATCAAAATACTTGGTGGAGAAAAATGAATATCAGGTTAGAAACAGAAAAAAAATAAAAGAAATAAATAACCACCATGTAGCACTGTAAGATTTGTGGCCTAAAGGCTGAGAAAATTAAAGATAATTTGGCTGTAATAAAGGTACTGTATCATAGTGAAGTGTAACACAATGGTAATTTTAAGCTCATTTTGTAGGAACAATAAAAAAAGAGCTTAAAAATTATTTTTTAAAAAAACCTATCCCATGTGACATTGCAAGTAAACCGTACAAATATTTCTCATTCTTAATAGTTACTTACTTGAAGCAAATCTACTTGACACACACATCAGTAGGTTCCCAATAGGCATATATCAATACTAAATTAGGCTCTGTATTTCCTGGCAATCTGAGCAGCTACAAGGTGCTTGCATTTCTATTTTATTTCTATAGCTGTTGCTTCTGAAGTAATTGATTCTAGGTGTCTGAGAATCTTCCCCCCCCACGCACTGTTTTTTAAAGGCTGAATGCAGTCAAAAATCTTGTCTAGAGATATTTTTCTGTACTGAGCAAATAATTGTGTTCCTGTAATGGCGAAGAACAGTATTTCATGTGCATGTCTCATAAACAGAATACAGAAGCAAAGTATGAATAGCATCAAGACTGTTCCTTTCACATTATCTGAGGCACTACATTATAGGATTGTCCTGCTGAGTTATCAACAAAGGGTTGGCTGGTCATAAACATTTCACAACTGCAAAGTACGCTTTGCAAACTGGATCATACTAACAGCCTTTTAGTCCAGAGTATTTATCGTGACTAAACGCATTAAAAGTTGGCTCGTTATCTCCGTGATTGTGCTCCTGTGTGGCAAAGCTGCTCTGTGGAAAGCGAAGGCAGAGGCCTGGAGGAGAGATGGCATCCCTGGTGTTGGGCCTGTAAAGCAGCTGTTGATGTTTCTTCTACAGTCATGATGTGACAGCAGGTCATACAGCCTCAGTATTCAGCTTCTTCACTGGAAAATGAAGACGTGACAGTCTTTTGGCTCCATTTTTGTATCCACACGGTCCCTTATGACTTCTGACATGTAGTAAGGCACAGTACACTGGAGTTGAAAACCCCAGTTTTGGTTTCGGCTTAATGGATTTGCCCTTTTTCTTTTCTGCCAAGTGATCTGTAGTGGGAGAGGAGATGTCAGTGTACTGAATATCCCACCTGGCGAAAGGTTTTCAATTAGGGGAGGTATTGACTCGACAATCCAGTTAATGAATTTTCTATATATTTATTTATTCATTTATTACTGCTCAGCTTTTTTTGGATGTTCCCAGCAGGCTGGAGGCTGGTGCCAGGGCAGCCTTCTGGGTACAGGCCCAGGGGGTATTTCCCCATAATGGCTGAGAAACCTCCTCCCCGCCATGTCTGCCATGAGGAGACAGGTTGCAAGGACCTCTTGCAAGACAGTTTGTCCTTTGCTGTGCTTCTCTTTTTGGAGAGACAGATCTCAGTGTACATAAACATTTTCACAACAGAGATTCACCACTGCTCTCTAGAAGTACTAGAGAGCCAGCACCTGAGAATGTAAGTGGTAAAGAAAAGAGCTTCTGGGGTTAAGTTGAATGTCCTTAGAAAATAGGAGGAAAAATTAAACTCTAAAACATCCAGCTGTGTTTGGTCTGCTGAAAAAAGGGTATATCACCTGCAGTCAGAAGGGTGCTGCTCACTTTCATTTACTGATGTCCTTGCTTACTATCTTAAAGCTAAGGACTGTGTGGACATGTAAAATGGATTAATTTCATTCTGAGAGTTATTTCCTAGTGTGAGAGAAGAAGAAATAATGAATGATAGCTTGATCTACTCTGACCTGCCTTTTGAGTGTAGTTTTATAACTAGACAAAGACCTGTTCATCCAAAACACTCTGAACTGTCACTTTAGAGAACTTAAGGAAGGTTTATGCATCCCCAAATCCATGGAACAAAACAAGAACAGTGATTTTCACTACTGCTTGTTCAATGATGACCAAGACAGACAGGGCTGGCACTGCTTATGAGGTTATGTGATGTGCACCACTCCAAAGACATTGAAACAACTTGCACACACTCATTCATCTTGGAAGTGATGAATTTAAGCTTTTGCTGTAATCTTAAATTTGTATCTTAGTTTGTAATGTGCAGCAATACTCCAGCCAACTCAGATTCTTTCTATAGCACTAACTCTGTAACATTTGCAGAATGTGTTTCTGGAATTTATAGGGGTTAGTTCAGGAAAATGTATCTAATTTGTGGATCCTTGCTAGGATGAATAATGAAACAGTTATTTAATTCTTCTGATGTCACACAGAGAAAGATCCAGGTTAAGCAGAATAAATGAGTTTTCATTTTTGTGGTTTGCATGACCTGTAAATTATTTTGTTCTCCAACAGTTGAGTTCATTCCTACCACAGTTATCCTGCTCTTACTTTCCAGTTACCTGATATCTATATGCTGTAAAAAGAGATCTCTACAACTCCGGTGTTTTGTTGTTTGTGTGGTGGTGGTTTCATCCTTTGTTTTTTAATACTGATTATTGACCTAGATAGATTTTGGACTGAGGAGAAACAGGGAGGTCGGGATTCCATTCCTTTTAACCATGTCTTCAGCTGATGGAAGGTACTTTTCCAGTACTCAGCAAGTCAGGCAAAAGTAGAATTTGGACACATCTACTTTTATGAAGATGGGGAAAATGATTATAAGATTAAGACATGACTTCGTAAGAGCAAGAGCAAGGAATTTAAAGGAGAAGTGATTCAGCTTTTGGTAAATGAAGGCTGTCTATTCAGTTTCATATTTATGCCTCTTCAGTTAAGATTCTTAGCTGGATAATGGCAGACTTTTATTTGAAATTGTATTTCATTTTCGTCACAGCAGTAAGTTACAGTAACAGCTGGTGTCAGCGATACTGAGTTTGTGTGGTGAAATCCTGACCTGCACTGCTCTTGTGGCAGGGAACAAAAATTATCACATTGTCTGCGCTGTTGGTTACCCCATATATTAATTTGGTCATGTGACCCTGTGACCCTGTTGAGTTAAAGTTTGGTTGATTGGTTGGTTTTTTAATTTTATTTTCCATCCCTGGCTTTGCTATTGACCTGAAGGTGGCAATGGCCAAGTAACTTCACTGTTCTATGTGTCAATTTTATGATGGGAAAATAAGGTAAGAGTACTTGCTTTCTTTACAAAAACACTTTGAGAAAAGCACAGTGTGAGAGTTAATTATTGTTATTGTATTGTACAGTTCAGTGGTGTTCATTACAATATGAATGGTATGTTACGTTAGACTGATTGTATTGACATAATAATCAAGTATAAATATAACACACATCCCCCAGATCACAGAACACCTCTTGGTTCTAGATCTTTTGCAGGAAGAGTAAAATAAAACAACAAAGTAGCATAGCAGTGGCTGAGCTGAAAGCTCTCTCAGGAGTGTCCCTGTACACATTTTGCAAACTGGGGGCTGGGAGCTTTCTATTCCAGTTTCACTGACAAGTCCAGGGCACTGATCATTAGGTCTGTCAGATGACAAGTGCTTAAAACGGTCTCATTTATGTGCTTAAAAGCATCAGAAGATACAGCTGGAGAAAAGCTACTGTCAAGCTCATGCTGCTGAGCATCTAGTTACTGTGATTATGTTTAAGTTGATTATTTGCTTTGGAGGTTATGAGAGAAGTAGGAGCAAGGCAGGTAATAAGTTTTTAATCTTGTCTGTGTTTGCATAGGCTTTGACTAGAGTGGGTTTTAACAACAATGCTAAAATTGTATGTTCATCTCCCTCCTGAATTGCTGAGATGGCTTGTTGTACAGCTGAGCTTACTCTTTTGATTGTAAACTTCATAGCTAAGGTTGTCTGCCTTTAAATTAGACTAAGTTGCTTTAAATTTTCTGTTTTCATTCCTGTTACAACTGGGGCATTTATGTGTAGCAGGTGGTATTTGTAATTTTTGTTCTCTCCGAACAAGCTTATGTTGCATGGATTTGTATCTCAAAGAGAGGTTTCTCTGAGTGATAACATGCCACTTACATCCTAGAATTGTTTTCACATTTTAAAGAGTGGCCTAGTCCAAATCGTGCAGTTCATAAAATTGCCTCTCAAAGTACCCAGGGTTTTGGCTTTCTGCCTTTTAAAATATCTTTCTTTTAAACTAATGATACAAAATTGTCCTTAACAGAAATACACGTGAAAAAGCATTGACATCTTTAAAACAGGACGAGCCATTGCTTTAGGAAACACAAGGGATTAACACAGAAATTCAGCTATGAACTCACTTTCTGTGGATTTTAGGTGATTTGGGGTGGCCTTTCTGGCAAACTAATGTGTGACTTTTTTTTTTTTTTTAAACATTCTATATTAAGGAAAGCATTTTATGGGGAGATACCATTATATATACACATGTGCTCATCTACATGGATATATAAAGAGGTAAACTCTACTGAAAGGAAAAAGCATGCCAGTAAAGAATGATAATAGCATTCATTCTGTGCCTTATACACACATGCTTAATATGGGCAATCGCGCCCCTTTTCATTGGACTTTTTTAGTTCTTTTCTACTATCTGTCTATTGAAGGCCATGGAAATGAGTCCTGTTGACTTTGTTTCAGGCTCTTAAAGCATATGCTTATTTTAAAGGCCTATTTTGGTTGTGCTTCAGTGAAAAAGATAGGATTATTCATATGATAAAAACTCTCTACTGAATAAAGTTCATAATGAGAGCTATAATGAAAAAGTTCTGGTCTAGCCAAGTTCTTATTTCATATTGTCTGGGTGGATTGATGTTCTAGTTAGATACCCAGACGACGGGTCTTTAAAAAATATGTTAGGTCCTTCAAGGTTAGATGTCATTGTATTCTGAAGTTTTAGTTAGGATGAAAAGCACTTTGATACAGCATCATTCTTTTGGTATAGCTATCTACCTGTTTTAATTGTCATGAAAAAAATGAAGTTAAATCATGGTATATAAAATAATGAACTAAAAGCAGAAGTGGGAGTATTACCTAGTAAATGATTTCACATCAGATGAGAAGAAATAGATTTTGTACATGAAATGTAGCTATCATAACAGATATGGGTCTTGCCCTTGTATTATCAGGCTGTCCTGTGTGCGTAATTTTTTATTATTAACCAAATTTTAATTATCAGAAATCAGCAACAGTGCCCATGTTAAAATCACACACTGATTGATAGTTTCAACAAACAAGCCAAATGATGAATATGAGCAAAAACTGAATTACTCCTTCACCAGCAATTTTCAGTGGCTTCCTTTCATACAGTTATTTAACAAACCATACAAATTTGGCAGATCATTGGTGTAGAAGCACCACAATGTGACTGAGTCCTGGCAACACCTATTAAAAAAAAAAATAAGGGAAGAGAGCACAGCCAATTTCAAGTTCAACATGCACAGTAAGCACAATGCTTCACAACCACTGCAAAAATATAATGCCAGAACTGGACAGCACTTCTGAGTCAGATATAGATATAATATTATCTGTTGTCTGAAATGACATTTGTCATTATAATAACTTATTCCTTTAGTTTAAGCTGAAAAGGTATGCAGAGATGTTGCCATCCAGGCAAGTTTCTATACTGTTCCACCTTCTCTTGAGGAGCCTTACATAAACCCACATTCACTTGTAAAGAGGTTTCGTATGCGAATACAGAGTCTCCCAATTGCAGCAAATTATGTTTAGGCGAAGCACTGGAGCATAATTCAGTCCTGAGGATGTATCACAAGTTCTTCCCTCCCTTATGCTCGTTTTTCCTTGATAGAGTGCAAGAACTGGCTGTTGTGTTACCTGGATTGCAGTCTGCATCTCTTTCGCTGTTCAGCTTTGTTGCTTCCTTCTCTCACAGTTATTTTTTACATATAAAATAAGAAGAAACTTCATAGTTATTCTGGAATGGAACACTGAACTGAGTTCAGAATGTTCCTTTTTAAGAGCTACTTTTTAGTACGTGTAGATTTAACACCTTTGCAGAAGCAGCAAAAGTGAAAACATCTGATATGCTAGTGCTTGATTTGGAACAGAGAACTTTAAGTAATTTAGAGAAAGAAACTAAAAAGATCAGTTACCAGTGAACTCTTTCAAAAATTATGTGGAGACTGTATGAATATACCGGATTAGATGCCCAGAGCAAACACATAGTGCCTATCAGAGAAGACTAGACAGTTTGACTTTTTTCATGTGATGTGGTTTCAAGTCAAATCCCGATTTGGTCTTGCCCTCAGAGACTCCTGTTTTACCAAAATGTTGAGACTAAATCTATTAATGCATTTATTGTTGTATTACATCATCATCTACTGTCATGGGTAAATACAGCTTGAATATTTAAATGTTCTCTCCTACCAGTTAACATAAGAATACTTGTAGTGTAACCTGTGAAACCATTTTATTGTAGAGTTACAAAGAAATACCTAACTATGATGTTGAAGCATAAATATGTCAAAACAAACCCAGTACTTAGGGTACGGTCTTATTCATTATATTATTATAACACATTTGGTGTATTAGTTAAGGAATGTTTTTTAAAAGATGTTGCAAGCTGTAGATGTACAGTTTTCTTGCCTAGTCTTCATTTTTTCCAGATCATATTTTACAATAGACTAAAGATGAGCATTTCATGAAAATCTCACAGCATTAACTACTGTGCAATAAAAGTTGATGAGAATAGTTTTATACCAGTACTCAATTACTGTTCATCATTATTACTTTAATTACACTTACTTGTTCCCAGCACAGACCTGATTGCATTTGATTGTGTCTAAACACAAGAGGAGGATTTCCAGATTTTATAATATATACAGCTATGAATATTAGAAAAACAGGATAATAGCATGATTAATATGACACCTGATCCTGTCTTAATAATACAGTATTGGCTCCTTGTTACATAAAATGCAACCACCCTTTGTCCATCAGACTTGGTAGTTCTCATCACTTACATTTTCCTGCCACGAGAGCACTGGATCTTTGGAAAGAAAGGACCGTGGCCCCACCAACTGAAGCAGGATGATAATTCCACTTGTATATGAGGTGACTCTTTCTGAGGCCAGATGAGCATGCACCTCAGTGATGTGCCCTGTAATAACACATTAATTAGAGTGGCCAGTACTGTCTGCTCTTTGGCAGCTTGCTGTTGTCTTCCAGCTTGTCTGTTGTGTGTTTCCCTGGCACTAAGAGTATATTTCTGTTTCCCACCCAAAGTGAATTTCTGAGAGTCTGGCTCCATCTGTATATTGTCTTTTTTATGTTAAGATATGCCCAGTTAATACTTGCTAGTGAACAGGTATCAGAGACTATACTTGAAATTTATTTCTTATTTTCTGTTGAGTGATAAAGATGAATGCATGCCTCCCTGTTTTGAAACAGACCAACACACATAATTTATTTCTTTTTGATTTCAGAACGGAAATAGTGTTTTAATCTAATAGAAAATAATTTGTAAAAATAGTTATTTTTAAAGGGACAGGAATTTAAGAAATTTTTCAGTGATTTCTCAGTGACAGAATCATAGTCCATGCTTACCACCATAAGATACCTCCCTGTCACTCACAGGCAGGTTGTCGAGGATGCACATTAACTGTATGTCAGGTATGGAGGCCTCTGACTGGTTCCGTGTACTGAGCCTCGTGCTGTCAAAAATACCACAACCCCCCTGGAGCCGGCTCTGTGCTGCTTTCTGGCTTTCCTCTGACACCTACGTGGAGAATTGTTGTGGTCATCTGGATGTGACACTTGGGGCAGTGGAAGACACATGTTCTAAAAATCACATAATGACCTTTTGCCCTGCCCTGCCCCCCCCCCCCCCCCCCCCCTTTTTTGAATTCTAATTTAAATATATTCTGTATAATTGACTTGGTTTTTTTACATTTACTTGGACTCTCAAACATCTTTTTCCCCTGTTTCAACTGAGTGTTGATGGTATCATACAACAGAAATATTAGTAAGAGAAGTATTTTTGTGAATTCTGGATTAGACTTTTTTTTAAACCATTATGCTATGTTATTGATTTCTGCTATTTTCAGAGGACTGTTTTCATTCTGAAATGAGCACCTGTAGAAAAGCATGTGTCTGTAGTGTAACCTGGTCTTTTTGTCTCGGCTTATTTCACTGTGGGGCATAGAGAAAGTGTATAAAGTGAAAACAAATTTAAGAAAAGGGTGAGAGTTATATAAAACAAAATGCTTGCACACATACGCATTCTCTGTCTCTCACTCAGGTTCTCTCTTGGTTACATAGAAAGCTAATGCTACAAGTTACGTGCAGGAGAAGACATGAATTAAATGATCTCTTCTAAGGTCCTACACAGAATCTACCACATCAGACTTCTGAAAATCTATAAATGATGAATGCAAAGGTAGACAAGTAGCAATAGCCAGAGACTAGCAGCTGGAGAGAAGCTGGATATGGAGGAGGCTGGTACAGTATCTTTGGTTATTATGAGAAAAAAGAGGGCTGAAGTCAGTGTGGATATAGAGAGAAGCTGTAAGGAAGATGCCCAAGCAGGACTGTCCTGAAGCAAGTACAATTCAGAACAGGATTTGATACGTGTATAGACGATGAGCGAGGCTTATCGCAAGTTGCCCTGTTCCAAGCAAGGATTGTAGTGATTTTGCCTTCTGCTTTATGGAAAATAATGGTGTTTCTAATTTGTCTCGTTTTGTTTCCTTCACTGTGATTTTGATTTCTTCCTCGCTCTTATCTCTTCTTGCTGTTGCAGCTTGTGTGCTTTAAATTTCCTGCCACAGGAGTATTCTTTATGCTAATTTTCTTCTTCGCTTCCTGTAAAAACTGTTTTTCTAGTCCTGTATCTGTCTTTTGAGGCTATAAAGAGTGTATTATGCATATTTTAAAGTAACTGTATAATATTTATGAACACAGACAGAACTCTGACTTGTATAATACAATTGTGTAAGTTAAGAGCCCATGCAGTGCTCAGTAAGCTCCAGGTAATAATATCTTCAAACTGTCTGTGGTGCTTGTACTAAATTATCCATTAGGAGTGTGTTCTTGTGGACAGTGTTTAGCCAGTTTGATTTCACACTGTGTATTCACTCACGGAAGAAAAATCAGGAAGATTGCTACGGACCGTCCTGATTTTTTCTGATGAATAACATTCTTGCACTAAAGAACATTCAAGTTAATGTTTTTCCATTTCCGTTTCTCCTGAGGCAGCATCTGGATTTTGTTGTGAACTGGGACTCTGCGAGGCACAGCATAAACACAGAAATGTCCTCTCCCTTACAGCATGTGGCTTGGGGTATTCATGTTACCCCAGGTTCCCTGGCTGCATTCCTGCCTTTTGCTCTCCATCTCCCATGGGTTCCACTGCCACACATGACCCAAAGGGACCTTTGCTTAGTGGTCTAAGTACTTAAAAAGTACAGATCTTAAGTTAGCCCATTCAAGTGCATTCATATTGCATAGAGACCCAGGGAAGGGTGTGTTTGCAGTTCTGGATCAGACCAGAGAAATTTAAATGGGGCTTTAACTTTTTAGAAGGAGGTACATGAGCGTTTAAAGCTGGAGTTCGGACCGGCGTGTGACAATGTGACACAAACCTATTCAGAAAGCTGTTTCTGGTCAAATTATTTGCAGTGATTCTGCCAAATATGTGTATACACATTGAGGCATTGTCTTTGTTCAGTGTTTGTTCTGTGTCTGGCTACAAACTTGTTGAAAAAAAGGAGAAATGACTGTAAACAAACACTTTGAACTTCATCTCCCATTTCTCTGATCACTAGGGGTAGCTGTTCTTCGGCGTTCTCTTTATTGGGAAAGTTACCTTAATCTCTCTGGGATCTGGCAAGAAATTACTAGCGAACATGACAGAGGTAACAAGCATCGCTGTACTTAGGGCCATGTCATATGATATATATATTAGAGAATTTGAGTAGCTACTTAATGATAAAGTGTAGTTTTCAAAAGCTTTTGACCTACTCAAGGGTTTTTTTTAAAGGTATAAAGAATAAGAGAGACAGAATTTTAAGAAATTCTTGTAGCAGAATCTGAAAATGTTTAGAGGTTTTACATTGTATATTGTTGAACTGTAAGTAGGGCTTAAATATTTCAAAGGTTAAAGAAGAGTTTGGTTTTTTTTTTTTTTAGGACAGCATTTTGCAGTCTGCAGACAGGAGGTGTATTTTACAACACTTACTCATCTTGATTTGCAAGTAAATCAGGTTGTCATTGAGCCTTAGGTGAATGAGTTTCTGCAATTAGCACAACTGATTAAGAAAGGCATTAATTTTGTTTTGCACCTGTTAAAAAACTGAAGATGTTTTTGAAGTGTGGTGTTAGAACCATGGTGAATGGTCCAGAAACTTGTGGGAGTTAAATTCTTGATAAGGTCACAGATGGTACCTGGCACCCTGTGTATGAAACAGCAGCTTTTAGAGTTTCAGCCTGAGTCTTCTGTGCTGGCTTCCGTCACTTTGCGGTACATGTGCTAATGAAGGGAATTAATTTAAAAGCGCTTTTCAGTTTAGCACCTTTTTATATGCATTTAAATATAAATTACAAAAGTACTACCAGTGTTGTCTGTGCTCTAAATAAGGGCATGTCGTACATAGAAAATTTATGGCATTTGCTGGCTTATTAATCAATGCATTTTGTCTCATTTAAATACAGATTGAAAATTGGATCGGTCTTTTCTTGTAACAATGTAACAGTTTTAACAGTGCGTATCATTATGCAGCAAGGAATATGACCTGTGTTTTATGAAAGGGGCGTTGTAGTCAATGGGAGTCAGAGGATGCTAATTGAACTGCTTCTGTAATAGTAGAAACATATTAGGACCAAAGATTTTGTTTCTTGGACTTCAGTTTCTCATCCAAAAAATTGGAAAAAAATGCTTGATAAAGCCCTACTTTGCGATTCCACATTGCTGCCTAATAAGTCAAGAGTAAACCTATTGAAAATTACAGATACAATATTCAGACCTCCATGTGTTAACCTTCGCAAGATGCCATTCCACCGTCTTGCCTGTTTGTGCTCAACTTTCCCTTTCCTATTACTAAAACTGCTCCCTACGTGGGAAGCTGTTCATTTTCTGCCTCAGTCTCCAGAGGCTGTCGATGCCTTCATTTTACGGCAATGTCTCTTCATATCACACTTGTAGTGGATGAGGAACTAGCTTCTAAGTGATGACCTGTTTTTGAATTCCGATTAGTACTTTATAAATTCAGGAGCAGCAGTGTTGCGTGGAACAAGATCAGAAATTTAAAGTTAGCAAAAACTGGCAGTTCCTGTCATTCGCTGCCCCAGGTTGAATGTTCTGTATGATTGATACTGAATTCCAGTTGCTTGATTTTTGTTTCTTCACTGATTTCCATCATAAATCATTTATGGCTTCTGAGTATACTACTCTTTGGCATTTCAATTATATATGAAAATGAAAGCAAATTGTTGTTTGTGCTTCCTTAGCAGCTTGTTCTTATTTCCTTTTTTAGCTTTAACAACAATGTTACCTACGGTGTGCTCAGGTTTACCAGTTCTTTCAACTAATGTATTGAATTGTTCATATTTTTTTGTCTTATTTTTATTTAGGCTCAGGTTACAGGTAAAAATTAAGTGTATTTATCTTTCAAAATATTGTATGCCATTAGGTAGTTTCATTTTATAGTGGATGAAATTGATTAGAAGTGTAGCACCTATTTGTATGTTGCACATTTCACAACATCATGATTACTAAAAAACTAATGTTAAAACAGTTAATAATGTTAAATTAAAAATGCAACATTTTCAGTAAATACCATAACTCATATGTAGAGTGATAAGTGGTTAAAGATATGTTGCATATCATGGCATCTTTATCTCTTTCTTATATGAGAAATAACCAGATACTATTCCGTATGTTTCATTTAGCCTGTTTGATCTGTCCTACGCACATAGTTTTTGCTCTCACCTGAGTAGTGATGGTTGCTTTCTGCAAAACCATTAACAAAGCTAACATGGTGATAAGCATCATTCTTGGAGATTTTGTAGAATACCCATGTACTTATGTATTCTAAACAAAACCTGCACTTCTTAGTGTTTTTGTAAGTACAACCTCCTTCCCTCTCAAACCTTTTTGAAGCATGGATAAAAATAACCAGAGGCTCCAAGCACACATTGTCTGTATGTTATTAGGGACTATTCAGAGCACGCTGCTGTTGTGCTGTTTACGGTGGATTTAACTGACATGGTTTACAAGCTGTTTTGTCCCAGTCTCTGTAGCCTCTGTCTGGCTGTTTTTCTTCAAATGTCACTAAGAAAGAGAATGTTGTTCTTTAGATGCTTGAAAGTGCCATGGGATTACCACTGTTAAATAACGATGATTTAACAAAATCACTGTTACATTGGATGTCTCTCAGCTTTTGGGTTTGGACTTGGTTGTTGTGGAATACGTGAAGGAATCCTATTTGCCTGTGTAATTTACAACACCAAGTTCCTTATTTCTTAGAGCAGGTTTGGATTGTCTCCTCAGAGTAGCGTGTATCAGGCATCGCGTCTGTGCCCGAGAGCTCTGGATTCTGTTCTGTCTTGATCACCCTGTGGGCGCAGGTGGTTGCCCTGAGAAGGTTAATGGGATTCCCTTGAGGCAGGAGGATTTTGTGGTTGCCACCTGCTCTGCTTTAGGCAAGAAGCGTGCAGGGATCACAGCACGTCGTTTATTGCCATCTTCTGACTTCAGTCAGTGACATGACTCTGTGGCTTTCTTTAACTGCCATCATTTAGTTCCATGGTGGGTGAGGATCCAGGTCTTTCTGAACCTGGATTAGTAGAAAGATAATCTGGAAGCATTTTGCCTCATCTCACCCAAGTTTCTGCACTCAGCATAGCTTAATGAAGCACCAAGATTGAAGTCTTTCAGAAAAAGAGCCTTTGGCTTTGTTACTTTCATGTCTGAGTGTTTTGTGGTGGTGTGTTGTGGTTTTTTGTTTGTTTTTGTGGTGTTGTTTTCATCTCAATGTCCTTGAGTTAAAGTTATGTCCATGTATTTCTGTAGTAGCAGTTATGTGTTAGTTCCCAGTTGAGGTTTCCCCAGTGTAGCAAAAACATCCTGTATATTTAATTTGCTGTTGTTATGAATGAGCATGAAGGCAGTGTATCAGTGTTCTTAAAAAGAAAAAAAAAAAAGAAAAAAAAGGTAGCCTGAATTTGAGTCTTAACCAAGCAAAACTAAGCCCCAGTTCTGCAAACTTGCTTCATTTCCAACTGTCCTTCTCACTCATGCCTTGTGAGTAGGAAGCTGCAACTCTTCCATAATTTATAATTTAATTTCTCTTTCATAATTACAGAATAAATCTTGCCTGGAATATTTACTTTGCCTTTTCTGCTTTGCTTTCCCATTCTTTTTGTATGATTTTGATTTTGTTCTTATTAACATTCTTTGCAGACACATCATCACATCAGATTTGCTCTTTATGTAACATGGTTTACTACAGCATCCATTTTCTCTTCTGGTATCAGCGCAATCTGACATAAAACCTTTTCACATACAATTACTGTTATATTTTCTTGGATGACATTAATGTGGTTTTGTTCAATTATTATTTCAGGGTTTTTTAAATATACTGTAATGTGATTATAGACCTATTTTGTGTACATTGGAACACATACTCTAGTTAAAAATCAACATATGCGCCCTTTAATATTCTTGAAAGACAGACATTTAAATGTGTACCTTCAGTGTGCAAAATTTAAGTAGCTTGATAAAGGAGATATCGACAAACATTTGGTTTTAGGCACTGCTTGTTGTGGCCATTTGGAAGCATAGAAATACGCTGAAGTGTATGTGATATGTCTATTTAAAAATATATTTATTTACATTAAAAAATATACCAAACTGCAGTTATACTTTCAGCACTGAGTTTTTAATATGTTTAATACTTTCATAAATAGTTGATATTGGAACTAATTCTACTTCTTCCCCGCCCCCCCACAAATAGACATATACTTTTCCTTGTCATTTTAGAACAGGGATGTAGGGATATCTTTTCATCAAACAGGAGGGGAGTGGGGGGCATTACAAAAGAAAGCTTATTTTCTGCCATATTGTTCATTGTGCAATAGCAAATATTTCATTGATGAAAGCCTCAAGTAACATAAAGGTATCTAATAAGTATCAGTATTATCTTCATTCTCAGAATCTCATTCACAGTTTTGCTATATACTAAACTATATTCCCATGGCATTTATTAACATTATTTTCCATGGTAACTGTATGTTTCAAATTAATAGAAAATTTGATTTTCTTTGATTTGCAATGCTTGAACAGGTGGCTCTCAAATCTGGGAAGCTGTCAGGTTAGTCACTCCGTTCTGTGCACTTGCCATTTTCAGAGGTACATCAGATCAGTGTGCAGCATTGGCAGTTCTTTCAGTCCAAAAAGAGTGTATAAAGTAAACCAGATACAGTCTGACATATTGTTATCTGTATATCTGCATATATATGTGTGAGTGTGGTGATGTGTTTGAATAATATGTCTATGTGTATCATCAATAATATGTCTGTGTATATCATCGTATGCATAGATGCATAGATACATAGTTAATAGCAATAAATCTTGAAACAGTTGGGAGGTGGTGGCATTATGATTCTTCACACCTATCATGTCCTATCAGCAGGATGCATATTAGCACAATCTTTAAATGCGTGCTTGAATACTGTGTTTTCTCTGCATGAACCGTGTTTCATACCCCACACAGAGTCAATGAACAGTACTTTTCTGATGTTTTTAATTTACTGATGTGTACTATTGGAGGAGCTTTGTGTCCATCTGTTTCCGAGGACTATCTAAGTGGGCAGCAAGCTGTGTCCAGGCCTGCTCAGAAACTGCTGAAAGGAGCCACCCTGCAATAGTCAAAGCATGTTGTGTAGCTGGGCTGGGGCTGTAACTTGAGATGGCTGCTGTGTTGCCGCCTGGAGCTCCATCATCACTTTTGTTAAATGCTAGAGCAGCTTTGAAGAATCAGGAGATGATGTGACTTTTGGCAGGGTGGTGCTAACATCAGTAATTGCATGAGAAACTTCAAAGCTGTCTGCCAAGTAATAAATGGAAATGATAACTGGTTGCACCTATTGTTAGAATATATACAAGGACTTGCAAAGAACAACAAAGACTTCCTTATCAGAAAACTGCTACTTGAAATTTGCCACCTGTGTGGACATTTGACTTCCACCTGTCTTTTCTTATCCTCCTTTAGGTGCCAGTCGTGTTGTTGAGAGTTATTTGAACTAGTGACACTTACTCTGGTGTTCTGCTTCAACTGAGATACTGGTGTAGTTACAAAATGCTGTCACCAGATTGTCAACCATTAATTTCTCCTGTACAGGGCATTGATGTTACCCATTGCTTCATTATGTATGTCTATCTATAAAATTATGACCACTGCTGTTAAAATCAATAGGCCATACCTCTACAGGGTATGTTTCTCTTCACCTCCAAACTTTACCAGTCTGCATAACTCCTACCTTCTATAGCCACAAGTCACCATGCTTCCTGTAGCTTTTCTTCTATCTCCGTTTTAATAGTTCTCCTTGAGCTTTCTGCTCATATTGAGGACTTTTCATTTTCCTTTACTTGATCTTCGCTGCTGCCTGTCAGTTAAAAGCTTACTTGGTACAATTAATGATGCATCAGCACAGGATTTTAACATACACACATTTTTCTTAAACCTTTAATGAATTATTCTTTTGTTCCTAGCATAATTCCTAGTTACCTTTCTGTTGGTTCTGTTCTAGTTAGAGACTTCTATTTCCTTTCCTTATTTTTGCTATACTCTTTCATGAAGCTGATGGCAGTTGTATGCAAGTTTAGGTTAATTTATAGTACATTGATTCTTTGGGTAATTATGGATGGAAATGGTTAAAAAAATGAAACACACAACCTGGAAACCTGAATTTAGAGAAGCATTCTCTACAATATTTAAACTAAAAGTCCTGCAGAAAACAACTTCCAATGAAAAGGATGATCACTTCATTAAAATGTCAAAAACATTGCATGCTGAGTTTGATTTTTTCAGCAGGTATATTTAGGGGTTTTTCCATGTAAAAATAAATGTAGAAGAGAAAACACAAAGAATTTCTGTGTAGAACTGCAGAGGAATATGCCCTGAATAGCAGGCTTTCTTGATCTCGTGCAAGATTCTGCAAATCCCTGCCCTGTAGGAGATTGTAATTTTCAGTTGTCTTCCCTGCATGCCATCACATACAGCCTCCCTTGCTCCATTTGTTAGCTGCTACATTTAACAAATTACCTTTTTTTTCCCCTCTCTTTTGTAGCACAGAAACCCAGGATGTTCAAACTTGTTCTGAGAGTATAATCCAACAGCCACAGTAATGCTCTGGTTTCTCACTGTCCAAATCAATCTGCTAAATAAATGGCTATGCAGTGGCCTCTTTCCTTGCAGTCATCAGTGTAAAAGGATCCTTCAAGTGCTCTTTTATCAATCTCTTTCATGTTCTTTCCCCCATAAGTGCTTACAGCAGAAACTATCTGAAATAGAATAGATTTTCTCTAGTTAACCATGGTGATTTTCTAAAATAACATTAGAGTATTAAAACCGTTTAGTCACGAGCTTCGGGAATAACACCTTGGAGTCATTTCACTGTGTTGCTATAAATAATGGTGTGTTTTATTGAGGAGTGACTGATGGCACTGAATTCACCTGGTACAGTGATTCCATCAACTGTTATTTGCTCTGACAATCCCCCAAACATCTCATGTTGCTGCCTCTTATCTTGTAGCCCTCTGTGTAAGCAAGACATATAGTAAGGAATTCATACAATCTGGATTCATTATATGTACAGGATGCTGATGAGTCTTTAGCTGCAGTATTGTAAAATTGAGAGCTAAATGTTTAAACCACTTGCCTTAGTTCTCTTCCTAAAAGCTGCATTTTCATTCACTGCACGTTCTTAAGTGACTCCCAGCCTCCTAGATTCACATATTACATCACAGTGCGGTTTTAAATTAAATTAATTGCTCTGGATTAGAAAGGGATTAACTAATACATTTAATACATAATTACATGGAATTATAGTTTTTGTCTGTTTGGAGTTTCAGACTTTAACTTTTAAATAAAAGTACAGTTATGAACAAACCCAAATGCGTAACGTGCACGTTAGCTGAAATGACCTAAAATGACTTTGCCTGATTTAGAGCTGAAGTAACTATTTTTGTAAGGTTTCTGTGTGCAGACCAAGTTCTGTCATGGTTCCACCCATGTTTGTCTCAAACAGCTTCCTTCAAATCATTGCACAGAAATATTACAGGGTATGAATTATTTGTGAGTGAAACTAAGTAGGTTTTTTGAATAATTACAAGGGGAATTTCCTTTATTTGTGGACATGTCCATAGCTGCCGTCTCAGATCAAGAGAATTGGGGAAATCAATCTTCATTACCCGTCCGTCGTAATACAAGGGTGTGCTGGGCTTCCGTTAAAAGAAATATTGTAGCATGTCTGTTCCATAAGTGATCATGAATGGAATCATAGAGATTATCTCCGAGTAATAAATGCGTGAAGATAGCAAACTTGATAAAGGAAAAAAAGAAATTACCTTCTTAGTTTTACTGTTCTGCCTTCCTTATCTCTTCACATCACTGTCATATAATGGAAATATAAGGAGAAAGTGTGATGTTATTGGATGGTATGGAGTGGCTATTAGGTCTTGAAAGAGAGGGTTTTTTTCAGAAATGTATATTTAATGACTATATTTTTTAAAATATGTACATGTATGTATATAATGCTGATTTGAATGTTGTTACATTCCTCTAAAGTCTATTGAAATCTGTTTTTGTAGTATATAGTGCATTAAAATGCCATGTCTGAAACAACAGTACGATTCTTTTGCTGTCTTGAAAAATGCAGGATGTGCCTTTGCTTTGCTGCACGAACACCACTTTGGAACTTGCACTAACTCAAGTCTGTCCCTAGGTATGGAAGAATTAGAGTAGCTTAGTGCTGGGCATTTTTAACTTTTCGATTTAGAGTACAGCTAAGATCTTTAAACAATCTGGATGAGAAGAAATGTCTCAGCATTTTATTTTAAATTTTCTTCCCCCTCCATCTCCTTCCTCCCTCTCATAACAGCATATAACCTCCAAGTTCATCATAGCAAAGCCTCGTGCTGCTGGTGTAGGATGAATTTTTTCCAACTAATTTCCTATTTTCCTCATGCAAAACTGTGGGAACACCTTGGTGAATGGTAGATGGATATTCAGTTAAAAATTTCTGTACTAGGAACTTAGAAAAGTGCTTCTTAGTAAAAAGTAGATCAACCTTAAGTACGCTTCTTGTTGTCAGTTCAATAGTATGGATATTGCTCTGTTTCTAGTTATGTTTGTCTTTCTTTCCTGGATCATCAGGGAATGACAGTAACATCTGATTAAAAGAAATGTAGGGTTTTTTGTTACTCCCTGCCAATTCCTCCAGTAGTTGTAAAGTTGAAATACAAACCAAAATAAAGTAACATTGGCATAGAATCATAGAATAGTTTGGGTTGGAAGGGACTTCCAAAGCTGATCCAGTGCCACCCCTGCCAAGAGCAGGGACATCTTCACCAGCTCAGGTTGCTCAGAGCCCCGTCCAGCCTGGCCTGGGATGTCTCCAGGGATGGGGCATCAACACCTCTCTGGGCAACCTGGGCCAGGCTCTCACCACCCTCAATGTAAAAGAATTCTTCCTCATGTCCAGCCTGAATCTCCCCTCCTTTAGTTTAAAACCGTTACCTCTTGTCCTATCATTTATGATTTCTCTATCAAATGTAAAGACTGTCATATTGCATATTTCAAGTATGAAGTACCCACGGGTTTTGATTTTGTATTGGATATAGTAAGTTATTGTATTTGCTTTGCAACAGGCCAGTTGTGATGCATTCACTTCCTGTGACTCTTTTCCCCAAAAAAGTAGTAGAAAAATGTAGGGTTTTCTTAGGATTACCTAGGAATCATGTTGAAATTTTCTAATATTGCCAATGTGAAAAAGAGAAACCTAATGTAATGAGATATTTGCCTTACATATCAGAAAGAAACAATAAAAACTGAAAACAGCATAGGTTTCTCCTTCTCTCCTTTGGCTTGCTCACAGTCACCTTCAATAGAATTAAAAATCCTTATTCTTTTACGAGGAACCAGAGATCCAGCCCTGTCCTTTGAGACACCCTGGCTGCCCTTCCCACCTTCAGTTGCCTGACACCAATGTTTTGTAGAGTGGATTAGAATGTGCATTATTACGCATATTCAGCAACAGAATTCTTTCTGAGAATTTAGGATTAACTACAATCTGAAAAATTCTGCTTTTTTTAATTAAAGACTTATACATTCAATTTATTTTTAAGGTTGTTTTATGCATGTTCATTTAGAATTGAATTTGTTTTGCAGTATTAGGAACTAGATATAACCGAATGCTAAAAGTGAATTTTAATGAGAAACTTTAAATTCAAGATTTTGCCTGCATAATGATTGAGAAAGGGTAATTCACACAGTGAGGAGAGCCCTTGGTACTGCAATTGATATCGATAGAGGTTGAGGTAGCTCATTTCTTATGAGGTACTTCATATATTACAGCATTAGATCCAGAGGGAGCTGGCTGTGATGGCTTGAAGAGGAGAAAAAATGGAAGTATCATATTGAAGCTGTTGAGGAGAAAAAAAAGTATCTATAACAAGAAACAGTTTCATATGAGGGATTTCTTATTTGCTCAGGTGCATATGATTTTCCATGCCCTTGTTGGGTTTCTTTTTTATTTGTTTGGGGTTTGGTTTTGGTTTTTGTGTGTTTATTTCCTTGGCTCTTCCCCCGCCTCTGCCCCTCCATTTTAAATTTAGGTACTTGTTTTTCACAGAAATAGGTTCTCTTGAGTCAGCTGTCTTCAGAAAAGTGCACTGAGCTTGGTCTAATAGAGTAGGGAATCTGTGTTATCAAGCAGATATAGTGATTTTCAACTTAAAATACTCATGGGTTATTCATTCTTGATGTTTTCTATATTAACAAAGAAAGGTAATAAGTATACTTGTAAATGAATTTCCTTTTGCAAGCTTTTGATGTACCATAAAAATATGCTTTGAAATCCTGTATGAAAAGGCCTGGAAGCTTTTGCCTTTTCAAATGAATTTTTGTTCTTTAAAATGTCAGAAATGTCAACTTCTACTTTTACTGTCTTGTCAGAGGATTCCTTGAGTAACTTTTAAAATGTTCCTTTAAGAGTTTTATCAGGTAGTAGTTAATAACTACTGTGAATCCTTAAAGATTTGGGGGAAATAAAATATATACAGATAATGTTTCATGCATCTAAAAAGTCTTGTTGTTCCAGTGAAGTTATTTGCACTCAAAGAGTTGCTCCTATCCACTTCCAGGATGGGGAACAAAGAGGTCTTTTTAAAAGTTTATTTAAAAACATGAGACATACTTGAAAACTAGAACTGTAAACAACTGGCTTCCTTACGTGTTTGAATCTGACACAAACTTGTCCATGGAGATCTACAGCTTTGGGGAAGATCATGGTTCTGGTTTATTTAACTAGATACCTGACCTTCAACAAGGGATCTAGTTTTTAACTTGGAAGTTTTACTTTGAGGAGCAAGTTGAAAATTTGAAGGGTAAAATACTGTTTCCATTAATTCTGCATGTAAGGCGCAAATACTTCTAGGGCTAAGTGATATACAAATTGGTACAAGGAGGTACAAAGAGGTTCTTAACAGCATTCAGGTTTCTTTGATGTGTTGCCTGTTGGTTACAAGTGTTTTTGTTCCTACTGTGATGGGAACTGTAGGATTGGGACTGAACAGTAATGGGACTGAGGGTTTTATTGGTCTAAAATGAGACAAAGAGGCAGTAAGAAAGAAAACTTACTTGAGAGATGTCCCCTTTATATTAGAATGAACTAGAAATCCAGATGTATTGTTTATGGGACCCTGTTGTTGGTCTCGTGGTTTGGCTGCCCCAGACTTGGCACTTGTCACAGGTCTTAGCCAAGCACTCATCTCCTATTTCTTCGCTCTTCACATGACCTTTCAAGATGACAAGTCCTTTACCTTCTCCCAACAAGGAATGTAAGTGGTGGAATTAGTTTTATTGACTTACTGATGGCTGAAGCACTGTGCTAACTCATTTTGGCAGAACCAAACCCACCGTGATCAAGCTGACAAACCTCGTGGCCCTTCTCTAGTAGTTCATATCTTTTCATATAAATGAAGTCTGTAATAGGATTGAGCTGGATCTTCCCTTACAAAGGCTTGTGGTTTTGTTAGGGGTTTTTTTGTTTGTTTTGTTTTGGGGTGGTTTTTTTTGTTTTGTTTTGTTTTTTGTTTTTTCTGTGCGTGTGTTCTCGTTTTTCAGATAGATGCTTGCAGTTTTCTGTGTTGAATTGCACACCAGGATTTGAAAGATCAGGGTTTCTGTGAGCTAGATATAAAGAAAAAAAAAAAAAAAGACCAAAAAAACCTCAGACAACAAACAAAAAACACCACAGCTTATTTTTGTCTTTGCACAAGAAATCCATGTGTGGAATTTTCCGAAGTAATTGCAACGTTGTTTCAACACACATAAGAAATCGTGAAACTGCTTTTCATACTGAATATTACTTTTTTCTGTCACTGTTACAGTTTTGTCTAGAACTCAAATGACTCCATAATTCAAAAGAGCAAACATTTGTAAGCACCAGATACCAAAAAATGTGAAATGTTAAATGCTACATTATAACAACAGGTATAAAATGCCTGGTATCTCTTTAGGGACTGTGGTTTTGTTTTAGGATCTTTTTTAGATTGGATGAGGGTTTAGGTTTTTTTAATTAAAGTATAATGTACAGGACCCAGTAATTGTTGAGTACAGGATTTTTGTCGGTCAACACATAGCCTGAAACAATCAGTCATTTAATTAGAGCTCTCACATTTATTAACTTATCATAACATTGATTGGTGCTTCCCTTCTAGCTTGACAATTTTTTGAATATTTCCATAGGGAACTGATCTCAATAAATGTGCTAGTCTTTTGAAAGATAAAATTCTCCTTGGCTACATTGAACTAAATTAAAAGATTTTGATCACAGAGTCATGGTACAGCTGCTGGAGGTAAGCAGTGAAAATCATACTAGTGGGTTGGATTGTTTTCTCTTGTCCTCCCACGGCTGTACAGTGAGCGTTTGGGAACAGACGCATCCCGGGAAATGGAACATGCTCTGTTTCTGGCCATAGGCTTTTAAGTATGGAAACCTACTTTCAGGAGAGCCTATGAGTACAATATGGATTAAGGTTGTAAAGTTGTTTTTAATCATGTATATAATTGTAAACATTCCAGTGAAGTATCATTGCTTTCTTTTAACTTCTGTTATTTTAAACCAAGGTAAGCCCCGGAATGCAAGATGAACTTGCATTTGAGTGTCCTCTAACATCAGGAATGCCACGAATCTCAATCCTGTTTTGTGCATTTACAGGTTTACAAGTAAGGAAAGGAAGTCAGGATGCCTAACAAGATTAATTACTTACTACTTTGCAGTTTCTGTAGGCAATGTCACACACAAAAGTGTATGATATAATTAGTTGTATTTATGTAGTCTGTTTATAACCTTATAATGCCCAGTACCTGCATATATTTATTCCATTACAGACAACTTGGCTGAGAACAGTTCTTAAAAACTCAGAGTGAGGCTCAAGCTCCAGGTTTTGCATTCACTACTCCAACCTCACTTTTTCTGCGTAAGGGACCCAGGTAGATCCTGACCGCTTCTGCTGTTTGCAGTCTAGTTCAGATGTTGTCTCTTGAGGCACCGCATAATGGCACAGATAGAATCTCCTGACTGTGGTGTTGCTGTACAAATACTTGAAGGAATCCTTTAGGACTACAGTAAAATAGTTTTAAAGTTTATATTCGAGACTCCAGCTCTTCTGGAATATGGGATTCAGAAGACATCTGATCTCATCATGGATGTGATAAACTAATATTCTCTCTTTTACTCCACAACTTTGGAAAGCTTGAGTCTACAGATGTGGTTTTGAACATGAATGACTACTTTTGAAAAAAGACGACTTTATATTTGAAACATTGATACCTATTTCAGGTGGATATATCCAAAATGTCTAGGGTGCTTCATGAAGGCCTATTATAATTTGCTTTTAAAAGTATGTGGTGTTTATTTTTTTAAATATAGAATTAGTATTTTGGGGGACTATTCACAAGACAAAACTTCAACCTACCACACCAGGTCTCTCTCACCACCCTCTGTAGCGAATAGAGGCTCAAGGCCTTTGGAGGTGATGCAAAAGTGGTTGCTTTCTGTGATGACTGTAAGGGGACCTCAAGGAGGGCAGCATAGCCAGAGTTAAGTAAATCCATGTGAATACCTTATCACCAGTACATACCCAAATAAACTGGCTCCATTTCTCTTGGCCAGATCTTGTTTATTTTAGTTCTGCTAATGAGAGCACTTCAGTTCTGTGTTGTAACCGAAGTCTTGATTATAGCTAAAAGGGGTGTGTTATTTGATTCACATAATGAATGTCTAATAGTATTTACAGTTTTAATACCTGTGGCTGATTGTCTTTAATATACCCTTTTTTTATAACACTTTTGTAAATTTAGCCCGTATCTATTAGCTTCAGTACATGAGGAGATTAGGTAATCTCTTAAGTAGTTCTGCCCAAATCTTCTTTAAAATCTACTAAACTGTTTTCAGATGGGAGACACAGTGCAACTATTAGGCAAACATTTGTAGCACTTCAGAAGTATAAACAAAGTGAAATGAAAAACCTTATCAGTATAACTATATTCCTTTGTTTAAGCTATCTGTATCTCTTCAACTCAACGAAGTATGAAGGTTGTAGAATTACTGCTGTTGTTAATACTGTTAACTGTTGGCATGTGCCCACCAAAGACTTCACTGGAGATGTGTTCTCGAGTCCTTCAAGGCTGTGTAGTTAATGCAAACACATTCATTTGCATCTGTATACATTGGAGTGCAGAAGGTTCTGTAATGCCTGTGAAGGTCATGATCCCCTCCTGATATAAATGAACTCCATTAAAAATGGTGGAGACACAGTGATTTGTTTCAACTGAGAATCTGTCCTCAGATATGTGCTGTTTTAAATTAAAATCTGCCTCGGAAGATTTTCTGCACATGTGATTTTTGAGTCATTCAACTAATGTTTGCCAGCCTGTGAAATAGATAGGCCTGTATTATTGGCAATACTCAGCATTTATCTTCAGGCTATGCAGTGTTAAATAAAAATACTTATTTTCACTTAGTGGAGTATTAATAACAACGTGACTTAGCGCTTGTAAAATGTTTCATATGTTGAAAATGCATTGAAATAGGAGCTGGATATTGCTGGTAATATCTTCACAAAGGATCCCTATAGCCATTGTTAACATATATTTTACAGAATAAAACTGTAGCTCAATGCAGAAAAACTGAGAGAAAGGAGCGAGCTCCGATGCATGATTTTTGAAATCCAGAGCCTAGAATAATGTGCATAATTTTCCTACCCCTTTTCTTAATTCAGCCACCCTGTACAAGAATGAACTATTTGAGGACAGACTTGTTTGTTTTTAAGGGCAGCAGTCATGAGAATAATGTTAATTGACAAGCAGATGCAGAGTGTTGGGAATACAGCCATGCTAGCTGTGCCGCTGGAGAGGGGAGCATAGTGTAGGGATGTTCAGATCATGTTTAGTTTCACATTGGTTTAGTATACACTTTTAAAACATTAGATTTGTTATTCTTCAGCTATTAAAAAGTTAAATCATCTAGTGTAGATCTTGAACTGTTATTGTCACATACGTGTCTGAGATGGAAGCCTGCAGAGGAATATAGGTTTAACTTAAAGGAGTAATTCAGCATTCAAAGGTCCTGGTGTGAGGCCAGTGATGTTTAGTAGGACTCCCACAGTAGTCAGGTGTCCCTCTGACTTTAACAGACTGCACTCAATTTTGAAATTTTTCACTCTTTATAAGGATTTATTTAAGTGCAGATGTGGGGTTTTTTGAGTTTTGAATTTCTTTAAGGAGGAATGGGAGTCTGCAGTTCTGAGGTTACCCACATTCTGGACCTGTCCACATTCTACAGTCTGAAGCTGCATTTTACTGTGTTTTTAGTTCTTGGAAAAGCTCGAGGTGAAGAATCACTTCGATTATAGTCAGGTTTGCTTTCTGGGCATTGACTATTGACAATTACATTAAGAATTTGCAAATAAAGTATTTTTTTCTTGTTTGCTGTTCAATATTTTCATGCCACTCACTGAGTGAGGTGATTTCATGTTAGCTGTTTCAGAGATTTAAGTTTGCTTAGAGCCAGTTGTATCATTAGTTGCCACCTTTGAAAAATCCCAATATTTTGCATTGATTCTGTCGTCTTAGAAAAATAAGCTCTAAATATAAAGCTTTTAAAGGATGTGCCAATGTGGAACTGCATCTTTGTTACCTGAAAATGCATAGGCATAAGCTGAGCTGTATCCAAAATGTTTTCACTGGTCCCGTTTACCTCACAGTTTAGAAGGGATCAGTTTTGTTGTCAAGGCTGACAATAGCTTGCAAAACATAGTACAGTAGTCATTATTTACTTCTGTTTCTATGCAAGTATTGGTGTAAGAAATGGTCATGTTACTGTGAAACAGAAAGTTAGTATTTACCTTTAGGGATTCCCTGAAGGTTTCCAGGTGAAGTTCAGACCTCTCTCCAAGACCTGTGTCTTATCATCTGTTCCCTGTGAAGGCTGTAAGCAATTTCAAAACCAGAAAGTAGTAGGAAAATTTCTATGTCAGCCTAAATAAACAAACCTAATCTTTTAAAGCAGTTGTTCCTTTCAGTTAATAGAGAATGTACTAATAATTTCAAGGCATTTATTACGTTACACGTTCAGTTTAATGTAAAAGCTCTTTCTTGATCATCTCTAGTCTTTGCATTAATATTAAGCTTACTGCTCTGTTCACAGATTATTAATTTTGTTTAGCAAGGAAATAACTCTGACTGAAGTATGGTATATTGTATATAACAAGGTTATACACCTACACTCCTAACAAGATATTACTGCTTTTGTTTTCACTAGTATTTATTATGATTTACCAAGCGAGACAGTCATGTTCATAGTATAGGCTTCCTAGTGTACTATAACTGAAGCCCAAGTGCTATGGTCATTATACACAGTTATTTCTTTAATATTTCTGAGAATCGGGTACTTCCCCTGGAAATGTTACGTGTACTGACTTTGTGTAAAGACACTTCCACTGTTTGTGGTTACTTTCCTTTGGACCAGGGCCGTACAAAGGTAGTGAGTAATGAATGATTGCTTTAGAGAAATAAAGCTCATCAGACATTTTGGATTTACATACAATTTTTGTACTAACATGAAAAAAGGTTATTCGAAACAACTAGTAGACACAGAACTACTGTGGTAATATTGTACAGAAAAAATGCTGGGCAGTTCAATAAAAGTGTTAGCACCACTTTTCAAATATCTAATAATGATACAAGTACTTTACTTATAGATACAAATGAAAAGTTAAGTTTTTTTTGGAAAGTGTACAACTGATTCTTTTAAGACCTCTCAAATATCTCAAGAGCTCATTCTTCTATTGATGCTGAGAATGAATATGCTGTTAAATGAAGAGATTGTCCATTTTCATTGACAATGTTTATCGACTTCGCATTGCAACATCTTGGACACTTTGAATTTCACCCATTCTGTTTCACAGGAGAAAAATAATGAATGCTGCTTTAGCACTACCAACCTGTGTTGTGGACATCTGAATTTATAAACTGCTTGTAGAGAGAAAATGTTATTTGTCATGTGAATATGGTGATAATGGATTGGCATCAGTGATAATTATTATATTAATTTTGTTCCATAAATTGTTCCAACCCTGGACTATTAAAAGAGTATTGCAGAAATTCAGAAGTGTTTAATTTCATTCCTATATACTGCTGGTAAAGAATATGTTTTGATTCAGCCTATTATGCTGAACATCACTAATTGGTATTCTGTGGGTATTGCAGTATTCCTGAAACACATTACATTTCAAAAAAATCCTTAATCATGTACAATTTACCAGATGTTCTGATGAACTGAGGACACAAAGAACATGCTTGCAAAGAGATCACAAATAATCATTCTTGTGTTTTCTGTCATGTTTATTACAGACTGACAAGAAAGAGAGAAGTAATGCCTTGAATGTTGCAATAGATAGTATGTGCAAGAAGACAAGAGACCTCCGCAGACAGGTAAATGACCTGGGGAACTCAAAGGGTAGAAAAGAAGACTGGAAGAATCCTTGTCCAATTTGCTATTTTCAGTTTTTGTAGGACTGTGTTTTGAAAATTAAAATTTTCTTCTATATTAAGAAAACACTGAATATAGTTACACTATTCCACAAAATATATACATAGAAATTTTCAAAACTCTGGGAAAAAACCCTGCCAAATCATACTGTGTGAATATATGTATGTACATAGGCAAAACTCTACATGTATACATGTCTAAATATGTATTTGCTGTAGGAATATATCAGTGAAGTACTTTAGACATCGAGATGCATTTATTTTAAATAAGCTTGAATTGTTATTGGTTGTTGAAACAGATACCTTGAGGGGACCACTGCACCACTATGTCTAGTTCTTTACAGTTGTGGAAACCACATGACAGAAAAGGGTCCTGGTCCACCCACCCATTTTGCGTTCCCGTATCCCCAGACATGGAGCAAACTCCACAGTGTCAGGGTACTGCAGCGAGTGAGCGTAGCCATCAGCTGTGTTTGCATCCTTTCTCTGCAAGGAACGTCTTGGAGAAAAAACTGCAAATTATGTCAAAAGGATATAATGTGCCAATGTAGAAAGGAGACCTAAAAAGCTGGTAGTTGTTTCAGCCAGGCTGCCTCAACCAACTATATGAAAATCCGTAGATATGCAGAACATGAGCACACGCTGCTTTCATCCTGTCTCTAGCTGCGGCTATTTGTCATCTCTCTGGTGAAAGAACATCCCTCCCAACTTGGTGTTCAATCTTATAAGCCAGCCTGTGCTTCAAGTTGATGAATAAAATCCTTCCCATCTCCCATAATCAGCCAGGGGAAGCCTTGGAAGATGAATATTATATAAATATAGTGTTTACAACAAACTAGCTATCAGATTTCCGCTCACATTCCATCAAAAATACGTTCAGCTCAGACATCCAGCAACTTGCATCACAAGCTTGGTGTGTCTAGGAAGCTTCCCATTCTGTCCCACAGTCTCTTCCATGGGTCGATTAAACTATAGCTTGTAACAGTTCACTGCCTCTGTCACAGTGTTTAAAATCTGTTAACTAACTACATTTGTGTGTTTCTATAAACCTTTGCAGAATGTTCAGGCTGCATGTAGTCATGCCTGATTTATAGTCAATCTAGAACCTGTGGTTTTCTCTAACCAGGGTAGCTCTATAGCTTCTTGACACTGGAAGGTATTTGTGAGAAATATTTCCTCTACTATCTCTAGTTCTGCGTTCCTATATGTGAAAGGCCTAAGAATTGTTTTAGGAAGAGTGCTCACTGTATGTCTAATTCCTGATCTGGGAAAGATGAAATTTTGAGTTCTGTGCCTGTGGGTATTGAAGCAGAGTCTTATTTGCTTTCACTTATTAACATTCATTATTCTGTCTCCCAGCACTTTTCTTAGAAACATGAAAATTGTTATTTGGTCTACTCTTACAGCTTTTATAATACTTGAAATTTTTTGACCGATATGTGTACCAGAACTGGCATTACATTAGACTCTTATAGCAGATTCGTGTGCACAGTGTTCTCTGCTTGCAGTCAATTACTGGGATTGCCTCTGTGATGAAACCTTATGAAGTTATGTTTTTGAAATCTCTTGGATCTGCCAAGGCTTGAAGGCAAAAGTAGCTATCTCAACACAGCGTATTCTGGAACTTGTAAAAATCTCTGGCTTTTCCAATGAAATGATTTGTATTGACTTCAAGGACTTGGCCAGTACTTGTGGAGATTTTAAAATACCATTTTATTTTGATTTTTACTTGTATTGTGCCAGAGATGTACATGTCACTTCTGTGTGTGCAGTTTTACCCAAATCACTGCCTGCCTGCCTAGTAGAGCTGTGTGAATATTTAGGAAGGGATTGTCTATTCATTCCAGTTTCTAATTCTGAGAATTTGCCATACTTGGTTCTTAACTCCAAGTTGTTTCCCAGTATACCATCAATGGACCGCACATATTTCTCCTATTATAGTTCTGCAGTTTTGATTGGCTTTTTTAAAATAAATGTTATTCCTGATGATATTCTTACATTTCTATGTTGCTTCTTCATCATGGATAGCTTTTTCTGAACACAAAGGAGATTGCCCTCCTGGCATCCCTTCCAAGTAGGAAAGAAAGATCCCTCAGTAATAAAAAATCTTTAGTTTCTCGAGGACTTTTGCAGGTGCAGTCTTGTGAGGCAAACACAGTGTTCCGTATTCATCAGGATACAGCAGACTGTTGCAAAAAGCTGCTGGGATTTCCTTTTCTACTCTCCACTGTTTGTTTTTGACAACCTTATGCCCCATGTTTTATAAACATCATGTTTCTATGTTATTTTATAATGCACTTTGATATCAACCCCAAAACTCTCCATGCTTCCACTTCTGTAACAGTCTGTTCAAAGGGTAAGGATAGGACCTTGCACCTTAAAAATAAAACAATTGTCAGACATCATCCTTCCTCTGCTTTCCCTCTTCCCATGGTGTCTCTTTCTCTTAAAAATATAAAAGAAATTTTAATTATAGCACAAAATCTCCCCTATTATTGCTTGCTAGCACTACTGGTACTGTTTTTTGTCTGCTTCTATGTCTCCTTATCTTTTAACATTTTGCTCAAGAGGTGGCTGGAGTCAGAAGCAAACTTACTGAGTCATGACAACAATGATTGTTATGATTGGGATGAAGAGAAATAGATATTGCTCTAGATACTTCTTTTTGCTTTTTGTCTTCTTCCTTTCCTTGTTCTACATTGTATTTCTTTGTTGTTGGCTACACAAGCTGCCTTTTGAAAATCACAGCTTTGTGTAATTCTTCGCATAGCTGCAACAGCAACATAATTTCAAACTTGTTTGTATTCAGTTTTGTATTCAGCAAAGACACAGCATTACCTTTTTTTTTTTCCCCCAGATGTGTTTCACTTTGTTTAATTGCAGGATAGAGGATTTCTTAGAACAAAATAATAGCGATAATTTATATGTGAAAGGTTAATTAAACCAGGGAAACCAGTAAAAAGCTACAGCAAAGAATTATGTGATGAGAGAGAAAATGAGGCTGCTGGTTTGAAAACTGAATGTCTCAAGCTCAGCACAGATGTAACGAGGGTCATTGCAGTCAGTGATCCTCAAATAATAAATTAGGGCTGCAAAAGTCTTAAAATCTGGGCTATGCAGAACCCAAAAATATTTATCTTGGAGATAATGAATCATCATCCATGGATAGGGTTCTACAGCTTTTTGTTGCTGATTATTGTAAACTGAGATCTTAACGTTTAAACTGTGATTCCTCGAGGTCACGTTCATGCACTTAATTTTAAGCAGGTGAGTATGTCTGTTCTCTTCAGTTAGACTTCTCCAACACAGAAATATTAACAGGTAACTCGACAGGACTGGAGGTTCAAGGTATTTTGTTCCTGGTAGTAAAGCTTTTTGTTATCTCTTTGTTCTTCGTTTTTCCAATTCCAGCCTGAATGAAGTTGGGACTGTGAACATGACAGTAAAAATCCAATTTTGTATTGGAATCCCATAGCCTTTATAAATTACTTTTGAGAACATGCTATGTATCCAGACAGTATATTCTAATATGATAAGCTACAATAAATTAGAAGAAAAAAAATTCAAAACGTAAACTTACCTATATTTTTTGGTAAGATTTGTCTGTGCCATGCGTCTGGTGAGTGAGAGCTGGCTTTAAATGGTGAGGCTATCCAAATCTTCTCTTGATAATCAATAGATATCTCTACTTTTATTTCTACTGGACGTATTCACTACCCTACCTACAAGGACAGCAGCACCAAAAAGGTTGTGGGTTTTTGCATTTTTCTAGCTGTAGGAGGCTTTACTTCTACTGAGTTTTCACATAGGTACATTGGAGCAAACGCTAAGTGAAAACACGTCCTTTGGCAACAAACCTGTCAGCATGTAAGAGCTTAAAAGCCTTTTATGTTCTTTTCTGTTCCAATCAATATCTTTTATATATATTATAAATTTTTTTTTTCAGTAGGAAATTTAGTGAAGTTGATAATTTAGTTGCATTACATGTATTGTTACAATTGTTATATTTCTTGTAGTGTTCTAAGGTAAAAATGAAAAATTGCCATGTGTAGGTTTTCAACATGGAAAATAACCTCTTAAGTGAAATAATGTCCCAAAGATCAGTTATCAGCTTACATGAAACCTAATTTAAGAGAGGTGATTTGCAGCAGAATGTTATGGTGCTTTAATAATTTAAGGAAAAAGTTCAAGAACAATTAATTTAAATAGAGAAAATGGAACTTCAGACTCATTTATAGTTCTTGCTCCATTCATCTATTATCAGCTGGCATAATCAGGCTACCATTTTGCTAATCAAACTGCGTTGTTGGGTTTTTCAACAAGGTAGGAAATAATTGGGTAATTTTACGATTATAAAAACATGTGATGTAGACTATTTTGTGCGTACAAGCAGAGTTAAATTAATATTTTCATTGTAAAATGAAATAGCCTTCTCCCTTAGCATCTGAACTTCCAAGAAGAAATGCCCAGGATAGATTAGGTTGGGTCTAACAGGTTTTTTTCATGTGCAGAATCATTTAAGTAGCCTACTCATCAAAGAACATGAATATTTGTTTGTCTCCCTTGATTTCAGCAGAACTAGTGCATGTTTGAAGTGTTTTATGCATCTGTACTTGCACATACATACACTCACACATACAAACACGCATTTTTGGGTAGTTGTATATTAAAATTGTCCCTAAAACTAAATGATTTTCTATGTAATAGATAAATTGCAGCTGCAGTAGGTTTCAGACACATCATCCTACAAATTATGCAGTGTGTACATGTTTATGTTATAAAATACTGAAGGACAATAATGACAGTAGACTTTAATAAATAGTTCAATCAGCGTATACTAATGTAAGGCTTTCTTTTGCAGCTCCGTAAAGCCATTATAGATCACATCTCAGACTCCTTCTTAGATACCACCGTGCCACTTTTAGTTCTCATTGAAGCTGCTAAAAATGGAAGAGAGAAAGAAATAAAGGAATATGCTGCTATCTTTCGAGAACACACCAGCAGGCTGGTGGAGGTATGTTTGATGAAGTTGCACTGTTTTGAATATATGGTATAAGAGACTTGCCAGTGCACATTTCTTTTGCTGGCAGATTATTATAAAACAATTCAGGCTGGCATTTCAGGAAAGAGTATATAAATGATCTAGGGTAATAGTAAACACACTACATATGATATGCAGAAGGATAGTTGGTTTTGTGGTATCAGCATTTGTATAGTACTTCATTGAATAGAAATCAGGTGGTGGGGAATTCTAATTTGAGTAGTTAGTATAAGCCTTTCCACAAAGAGATTTACTGGGAACGTGATCAGATGTGTCGTTCTAAGGAATATTAGCTCAAAGGGTTCAGAATACTACTACTGAACTGCGTGAGACACCGTACCAGTGTTAGTTGTTTGTCAGCTTCCACACTTGGGAAGTGTCCAGCCCGTGTGATGATGTGCTGGAAATCGGGCTCTGACACACAGTTGAGAGGCGTGAGCCCCCTAGAAGACTGAAACCCTGTTGTCATATACGCTGAATAAGTTCTCACATATGTTGTATACTCGGTATTCATTTCTAAAGCATATACGTCTTTATCACTTATAAATGATACTACTTTGTCACTTACAAATTTGCAAATAGAATTGTGGGGAGATTTTAGTTTGTTGGACAATCAGTGCTGCAAATGTGACTAAATTTTCTTTGACTTGAAGTTATTCAAACCGGAGCTTGAAACATTGCTGGAATACTGCAGTCATGGATTTGGCAGAAATATTATCTCAAGTGCCAGTAAGGAATGTTTTGCTAATTTTTGTGGGGTTTTTTAAGCCTTTAGTGCTTCTGTGTGTAGTAATGCAAAAATGGGAAAAATCAATGAAATCACTCTGTGGCTAAAAATTTACTTAGAAAAACCATTTGGCTCAGAATGAATTCATTAATCTTGGCTGATCTACAGATAATGAAAGACAAATAGATAAACAGCAAAAGTAGGGTATTGCATTTATGTTTCTCTTCATGGTCGTATAGTTACAGAATAAGAGTAGTTATTATTCTCCAGTTTACAAGTGTGTCTCATTTTGACTATGCTGCAAAATCCAATGAAAGCTAAAACACAAACCCAAAGTTTTTCGGATTTTTAGTACTGAAGCTAAACCAGCCTGAAGTGGTTTGATTTTTAGAAAGGACAGGTGATCTCTGAAGATCAGATAGCTTCGCTGAATTTGAAACTGAGTCCAGGTCAGCTGGAATACCCAAATTATTATTTAGGTTAGAAGATGTGAACCTAGCAATCCAGTATTCATTTTTTCTTCATGGGTTTGAATTTGTTTCCCAAATGCAAGCAATAGCTGGCCATCAAGGTAGGCTGCAGATGAAAGGGGCTGATGACTGCACAGATGCACTGCCTAAAAAATCTACAGGGACATGCAGCAGCTGCCTGTGAACATAAGACTGTCCAGAAGGCAGCTATCCTTAGTGATGTAGAAAAGCTATAGCAAAGTTTTGCAATTCCAGCACAGTTACTACCTAGAAATGAGGGGGGAGGGGAAAAGTCAAATGTCCTTTTTCAGCATGGATGCTCCCTTTGTCTTTTTCAAAGTCGAAAAAGCCAGGTAAGTATTCTGAGATTTGATTATGTTGCTCTGTTTTCAATTTAAAACCTTATTTACTTCATTTACTCTTAACCCAAGATAAAGATTTCCCAAAGAAGATTTATCTTGCTTATGTGAAGTGCCAGTCCCTCCTTTGACTCAATTACTAGTTTAGTCTGGATGACTAATTTCTAGATGACTGAAGTGAGGTGAGATGAATTGTACCTTGAGAGATAGGCGTTGGTCTCTTTTGAAATGTGTTATGTTGCCTTTTCTTACACTCCGTATAGCAGTTTTTAATCAGATGTATCCTATTTTTCAGTGCATTTTTTCCATCTGTTTTTGAAAGATCAAGGATATTTGAACAGTAGGTTATGGTACTGTTTTACGTGTAAGTACGCTAGACTGAGTTGGACATTATAGAAACAAAGGTTCAGGTTTTCACACAGGTTTCTCCAGCAGTGAATTTTATACGGAAATTAGAAGTACTACTTGAAATATCAAGAGAGGTTTTCTGTGGTTTTGATTTTAGTCTGAAAATGAAAACTTCTCAAATAGAAACAATAGGTCTTGAGAAAGAACATACTTTTTTTTTTCCCTCTTTGAATATGAAATGCTAATTGAGCTAGAGTAAATTGCCTGCTACACTGACTCACTGCACATATTGTAATTTAAGGAACAAACAGTATCCTCATAGGTCAGTGACCTTTGTAAATCAGCTTGAGGTTTAGTATCTTTTACAAATATCTCTCTTCTGAATTAGCATTTGGAAGTTACAGTCATTCCTTTAAAAAATTATTTAAAACATAACAATATAATGCAGTTCAGAAGTATGTATATAAATTCAGTGAAGTACAAAACATCAGTGAAATGGAAAGAGTGCACACCACACCAGATCTGGGGCGATGATGTTTCCAAAGGCAGTGGTAGTGACTACAGGTAATACCTTCTTCCTTGTTTTAATGTTTTCTCTGGTGCTTTGTGGACGGTGCTAGTATTCCAACAGCTTGAACAGCGACAAAGTATTAGAGATACCTTGGTTAACATCTTTGCACTGTTATACCTGCACAATAATTGCACAAACCAGAATCTCTTAGTTGTAAGTGTGAATAGTATCTTCAAATGTATGGAGGAAGTGAAATAGACCTAGTTACACAGAAAAAAACAAACAAACAAACAAACCAACACATTAAAATGCCCACTTTGGCTATTATATTGAACCCTTCCCATATGTGAAAAGGACACTCAACAGCTGAAGTATTTTCATGGGTACCAAAGGTCACATTAAACATTCTTCATATGGAGGTTATTCTAGGCGACAGTGCCTTATGTTGCTCATATACTGCATCAAATATTTGGAAGTCTGAATATTGATTTTGTGACACTGAAAAACCAGGATATATTGTAGAATGAAAAGAAGCAACCGGAGTTGGGTTAAGATTCTGCTTGTATGTCTGTGAGCCTTGGCTAAAATAAATTCCCCAAAGATATGTTTCTGTTAGAAAAGGCTTGTTAATTGGAATTCCTTATTAAAATGGAGCAGTTGTGGTAAAAATACTTTTTAAAAATGGAGATTAACCACTTTGAGATTTCTCACATATATGTTTTGCTTTGAAATGCCTTTCATTTAAAATATTACAATTAAATTGCAAATCCAATTGAAATATTTGATTATATGGAAACTTTCTTGAACAGTCTTGTCTTCTACGAAATTTCAACATCTGCTCTGATCTGAATATTAACACTATTTAAAATTATGAAAATTATGACAATATAATAATGAAAATACTTGGGGGATTTGGCTGTACTTTATAGTTCCTTGTAAGACATGCCTGGTTTTAGTAAATATAGCATTCTGGCCTGTGGTTCATTTCTACCGAAGACCAAAACAAATTCTAATATTGAGAAAACAAGTGCATAAAAGTGAACAAAAGATGGTAAAAAGGAAGACTGAAATGTCACATCAACAGAAGGGAAAGCTAAGCAGGCTGTTCTCCTGAGCTGATCTATCAAAGAGATGTAATGTGTTCTGAGAGGAGGAGTGATATGCTGGGTGAACTTGAGATTAAAAAAGGAATTTGATGGGAGCAAGGAAGAATCCTCTGATTATCTTTTCTTTTGGCACAGATGCAAATCTCCCACTGCAGTGTTTAAAGGTCAGCTGTTCCAAGCAGAGGCTGAGAGATTTAATAGGAGAAGTAGATGTGATGATGAAGTGAACTTTGTCTTCTTCATCTCTTCTCTCAATACATGAATATATCATACTCTCTGTAGTTTGACCTAATAACACTGACTTCAGATCTACCACTCTGATACATAAACTTGGGGGTTTAGCCTATTGCCGAATTCTTGCCCTTGTTTTCAGTTTTGACTGTGTTCTGATATGACAATGCTGGCTTCTAGGAATGAGGATTTCTGAGGTTGAATCTGTTACGAACAATGGACATTAACAGACAGGACACATTTAAATGCATCGGTGTTGCAATGTGTTGATATAGAACAGCAAAGACATGCAGGACACACACTAGTTAAAAAACAAGTCTGGCACTTAATATAAAGATTTCCAGTGCAGCAAATCCAGCACATCTACTGAAAGTGAATTCTCCTTAAGAAATCATTCTTTTATAATAAAATGAAGTTAAAAGATGTAAAGGAGAAAAAAATCTTGAGTTATAAAAATAAATAGAGAGAAATAAATTGTTACTTTCTACTTGAAAAAGAGACAAGATGCATAGGAACAAAATACAAATACTGACAGAATCTTTAATTTACTTCATGAAAAAAATTATTAAGATCCTGAATAAAGTAACTTGCTGGCTCTTGTTACTGCAGCTGCTTCTAAAACT
This sequence comes from Patagioenas fasciata, assembly GCF_037038585.1. Classification (NCBI taxonomy): domain Eukaryota; kingdom Metazoa; phylum Chordata; class Aves; order Columbiformes; family Columbidae; genus Patagioenas; species Patagioenas fasciata. The sequence goes on from NC_092527.1 coordinate 9,481,484, forward strand.
AGCTTTTAAAAAGATGAGACTGATGTCCTGAATGTGTTGGGAGAAGTTGGCTTCACAGCTTATAAGGTGGGTCCAGGCCCCTTACCTGGCGAGGTTGTCTGTGTCTCCAGATGGCAGAGCACAACAAGAAGGATATAGGAATTCCTTTAAAGCACCTTCACGGGAGAGTTCAAAGCTTTTTGCCACTCTAACCTGATCAAACTATTGTGTGGGAATGACAGCAGTCTGGGATTGGCAGCTTTATTATTTTAAATTTAAGTATAAATAATATTTTTAGTTTGTTGGTTTAAAACCTTTCCTATTTACGTAAGAGCTGGATGCAGGAAATGTGTTTAACTAATGTGAACCCAACTCATGGAATTGCTCATCCTTTACAGAAATTAAGCTCTTCAAGGGTAGCATTTATGTCATTTGTGTTTCGATAGCACTCTGGAGACTTGAAGAAATATCTGTGACCCTAGATTTGGGAAAACAGATGAGACAGATAAACTGTAGGAGACAGCAAAAGAGAATGAATCTGCCATCTGGATAAATGGTGGAGCCTGGAATAAAGCAGATAAGTGAATTTAGCTAACTCAAAATCGGTCACCATTAAACTCAGTGAAGAACATCCACATGATGGTTTATCTGAATTAACTCCTATTTAGAACGCCATCAATCAGTGCATTTTCTGTAAAGAAATTGAAGTTTATATATATATATAGTTACAAAAATTAATCTTCATTCAAAGCTATTAGAATTACAATGCCACTTCAACAAACAATGTGGAAGAACCTGCCTAAGGTACAAATGAAATGTGTTCAGGGTTAAACATGTTAATCAAAATGTTTGCAAAACCCAGTACAGTGGAAATAATAATAACTATTTGGTCATCAAAATTAATCTATATTGACAGTAACTTAATAAGCACGCTACAAGAAAACTCTTCCTTTCTCTCAAGCAAAACACAGGACCACTTCCTACATCTGTCTCCTGTGGAAAACAGCTCTGCCAAAAGTCAGTTTCCACACAGAATCTGCAACTTAATAGTGATAAGTTGCTTTCTGTTTTCTATACAAACAATAAATATTTCTCTTCAAATACAGTGGGAAAATTCTCACTACTTTGATCTGTTTTATTGACATACATGTAAAAGATGATAGCTCTTATTTGCCACTTTGTCTGATTTTGTGTGTAATTTGCTACATCTTTCTATGTCAAATTGTAAATACACTGACCCAGAAAATTGGATTCTGAGAGCAACTCACCATCATTCTGAAAACCAACACAAATCCCCATATTTGCCATCCAAAGTAACACTTAAATAGTTTCCTGGCAGATAGCAAACTAGTTTAAAATGGAATTTAGCAATTCATTAATTAATTTTGCTTTACATATTAAAGTACTGCATATATAAAGTACTGTCAACTGAAAGATTTTTATTTCTTTCTACCGGCTTCAAAGACAATAGGGAATGGAGTATTCTGAGCACTGCACCCATTTCTGTGGGTTTTTATCTCAGACTGATAAACGGTAAATAAAAATAACATTTTAATGCTTCATTACTAGTTCTTTAGTATTGATTTTACTGATCTATTGAAAAACAAAACCGCTCCGGTCAGTGGTAAAACTCCACAACAACTGCATGTGTAGAGGTTGAACTGACAGATTACTGGAGCATCTTTGTTAAGTTTCAGGATATCAGAAGAGAGCAGAATCTTTTATGATCCTTTTAGGAGCATAATCAGAAGATAAGAAACATGAATCCTGTGACACAGTAGTTTTTAGTTTCAGACAGTGCAATGCTGAGGGATTTCATCCCCAGACGTAAAATACAAGTCTAGGGCTTGTCATTGTTTTCTCTGGCACTTCTGTTACTATTCTTCTTTAACGTATTATACTTTCAGTGGTATCATCACATAATCACATCTATGACAAAATAGCAATTAAAGAGCCGAAGTTGAAGAGTGTATCATCATCCCTATTTTTGCATTGCAGTTTGACTTCTGTTAGTGCAAGTTCTGCATTCATAATGTGAGAATTTTTGCACACCGAGTAGCTGTCCCTCGGCTGCAGGGCCCCATTGCACAATGCCATCTGCGGACACAGAACTTAACTGTGCTTTTCAGCTTGAGAGAGCAGATATCTAAGGATGAAACTTGAAGCAGTTGGCAATAGAGATATGCATGCAGAATATTGGTCAGCATTTTGGGAATAAAATGTACCTGTCAGCAGACCGGGGGGACATTTTTTTGGTAAATAAGAGGAGCACTTTTAAGCACGATCAATATTTATGAATGGAAAGTGGATTTAATTACATTACAATACTGATTTCTAGAATCAGTCTATCCTTGACAAATTAACTCTCCTGTCTCATCACACACTTTTTTTTTTTTTTTTTAACTCTTATTTAACTAATTAACACAATGCACTTTTTTGAGAGGAAAGCCACCTTCAGTTTACTAATTTCTATGTATCCCTAGTTCGTGGGATTCAGAATTCCCATTCAGTGCTCTCCTGTTTTAATCTGATTTTTGAGTTTCAAGAGAGACCAGTGTGTAGCCAGCCTGTCCAGGCAGGGTTTAGTTAATGGCACATCCATGAGATGTGGGCAGTGGAGGTTCATTTCTTGTGGGTTCTTCATTGCTGCAGTTCAGTTAAATCCAGATATCTGAGTGGATCCATTTTAGCAATCCAACTGCTGACTTTGCTAATTTTAGCAAATCTGTGATTAGATAGAAGCAATACCAATCTAACTACAAAATCAAACTATATCCTTCCTTATTTTACTTACAGATAATTGTTTTCTGCAACTTTTTAAAACATGGAACTTTTAATGTCTGAAATACAAATTTAATGCCAGTAAGCCCAAGAATTAGGTCTGAATCTCTGCTTTCCCATTTCAGCTAGAATTCATTTCTATGCTGAAGGCTCTGAGATTTCTTCAGCAAACTGACCTGCTTGTCAAGATGATGGGACAGATGCCAATCAACAGTATAGGCAGCCTTACTGGTTACAGACTACAAACCCTCTGTTGTCAAGTGTTGCTCTGGTTGTTGGTTGTTTGCAGATCGCACGCTAAAGGGAGGCCTAAAGATGGTAGTAGCAATTATGGGGATGTGTGGAATTATTTCTAAAATGAAAGGCAGCACAGGAAAATGCACACATGCTTTAAATTCTGATAGAAGAAGCCTGGCAACAGGATTTGAGAGGTGTCAGGCAGCTGGAAGAAGGCCTTTAAAGACAGGTAACTTGTTCTTGATGTATTGCAGCTGGTAAATGGATGCTTAATGGAGATCTAATGTGGTCAAAATAGTGAATTAAGAAAATTAATTCAATAAAATTAGCTTATGTTCAAGCATGTACTTCTAAGTGTACATAAACTTTAATACTTTGAACCTTGCTATTTTGGGCCTCAGAGAGTTCCAGCACCTCGCTGCAAGTTCTGAATTCATAATGTGAGAATTTTTGCACCTTTATATAATTAATCAAATAAGGCCCAACTTTCCTATTACTGATTGAGCTTCAGGTGATAAATGGTGACATTTTCATTAATCCTCTTAATCACAGCCTTTATTGCATAAGTGTGAAGCAAGGGAACAAAAGATAAACAACCCAAAGATTTATCAGACTATGTCTGAGGGGCATATTTCACTAGCTAGAAATGTCAGCCACCAGTACGGTGAGGCAGGGTGTACTATAAGGTATGTGAGCTCCAAAAAGGAAATTGTCTAGGTTCAGCATGGATTTCTCATCATCATAATAATACGCTTGGTTAACATTTTTGCTAATAGTGTAAAGAGCTGGCACAAGTACAGTGGCGGTGACTTTTTTCTTGTATTACTGCAGAAACCAGATTTAGAGAAGTCCCTCAGAATATTAGAAATTGTGATAATTGTGATTCCATCTCCCATCCCCAAAAGTCTCATAGTTTTGATCATACTGATCTGTAATGAGCCAGTCACCTATAACAGAGTAATTCTGAAGGTGCTAAAAAAGGCACAGGTCATCATAATGTTAACATCAGTTTACTAAAGCTTGTGCTTCTTAAATACCAAACATCTCTGTGAGTGTGTGGTGTGTGTACTTGTTAGGGTTTGGTGTGTGTTTTTGTTTGCCTTTTCTTTTTTTTTTTCCTTGGAACAAGGATGCTGTGATATCTGGTGAAGGAGGAGGTTTGTTCCTGGCAATGGAGGCAGTTGAATATCCTTTGTTCTATGTGACCATCTATGCAAATTGTCAGAAGTGCATCTATTTGAGGCTGCTGTCCTCCTGTCAAACAGTCTGGCCCCTGTTGGCTCAAAATTGGCTAATGGGATCTCACGTTCTTGAGGACAGAGAAACATATCTTTAAGTCTAACATACGTGTGTGTGTGCATAAATATATACATATTTGTATATATATGTATGCATGCATGAATACAAACAGGTTTGCATTAATTTCACCTCTTTTGGAAAACATATTTGTAGCCTAAAACATGAGGTTTTGTTGTACATTGTTATTCCACAGGCTAAGAGAACTCAAGAGACATATGAATGACAGGGAGGTGATTAGGGACAGCCAGCATGGCTTCCCAAAGTGCAAATCATGCCTGACTAATCTGATAGCCTTCTACAATGGAGTGACTGTGTTGGGGCATACGGGAACAGCACCCGGTATTGTCTATGTAGACATGGTCCCATACAACATCCTTGTTGCTAAAGTGGGGAGATAAGAGTTTGATGGATGGACTGTTTGATGGATAAGGAATTGGCTGCATGGCTGCATCCAGATGGGCTGGGTGGCTGCAGTCAAAGACTTAGTGTCCAAATGGAGATCAGTAACAAGTGGTGTACTTCAGGGGCCCGAACTGGGATCTGTACTGGTCGATATCTTCATTAATGGTGTTGACAGTGGGATTGAGAGCATGCTCAGCAAGTCTGTGGATTACACAAAGCTGGTGCAGTTGATAAGCTTGAGGGAGGAGATGCCATCCAGAGAGGCCTTGATAGGCTCAAGAAGTGGGCCCATGTGAACCTCATGAAGTGCATCAAGCCAAGGGCAATGTCCTGCACCTGGGTTGGGGCAATCACCAGTACAGACTGGCAGATGAATTAATTGAAAGCAGCCATGTGGAAAAGGACTTGAGGGTACTGGTAGATGAAAAATCAGCTACAAGCCTGTGGTGTGTGATTGCAGCCCAGAAAGCCAGTTGTGTCCCGGGCTGCACTTAAAGGAGCATGGTCAGCAGGTCGAGAGAAGTGATTCTGTTCCTCTGCTCTGGTGAGACCCCACCTGGAGCACTGTGTCCAGCTCTGGGGCCTCCGGAACAAGACAGCGTGGACCTGCTGGAGTGGGTCCAGGGGAGGCCACAAAAATAATCTGAGGCTGGAACAGCTCTGCTGGGAGGACAGTCTGAGAGAGCAGGGGTGTTCAGCCTGGAGAAGAGAAGCTCCGGAGGGAAATTACTGTGGCTTTTCAGTACTTCAAGGGGTCTTATAAAAAAGATGGAGATAAATTGTTTTTTTACCAAGACCTGTAGTGGTAGGACAAGGGGTAATGGCTGTAAATGGAAAGAGGGTAGATGTAGATTAAATGTAAGGAAGAATTTTATTTTATTTTTTTTTTTAAATGATGAGTGAGTGTGGAGAGACACTGGAACAGGCTGCCCAGAGCAGCTGTGAGTGCCCCATCCCTGGAAATATTCAAGGCCAGGCTGGGTGAGGCTTTGAGCAACCTCATCTAGTTGAAGGTGCTCCTGCTTATTGCAGGGGGATTGGACTAGATGATCCCTTCCAAACCAAAGCATTCTATGATTTTTAAGATTATTTTCTAGAGGATGAGGCAGCATGTTTGCTTGTTTGATTTACTCACTTTTCTAGGAATCTAGTTATTTTACCACTATCGAATGACTTTTGAATGAGTATTTTCCCCCCACTGCCAGAGTGATGCTTTTTGCTGTATTTGGTAATGAGAATTCTTTTAATATATTAAAATAACTGAGAAAAGTTTTATTTGGAAATGCAGTTTGTGCACAATACTTAGGCTATCTAATATCCTATATTTGAGGCAAGAAAACAAAAAGTAGAACAAATCCTTGCATAATGTAGACTTAAGAGCATAAATAATAGTTGCTGAACTTGCCTCCAAAAAAATAACAAAAAAAAAAAAAGGCGAGAAAATTATCCAGAAAACCTACTGTGGGAAGTCATGGACTAGAATTTCTTATCACAAGGAAAGCAAGTGATCTTTGTTTAAGGAGGAAGTTGGGTAGGGTTTTTTTTGAGAGCTTGGCTGAGACAAAAGGCACATACTGCTAGGTATTTCCCTTTGGTGTAATTCATCCTCTGCTGAAGCTCTTTAAAAGAAACTGAACAACAAACTCAAGCAATGTGCCATAATGTAGCATAGTTACTTCCAAGGAGATGGCATTGCTCACATTTTAACATCATTATATTAAATTGCTTTTTAGTAACTGTTAGCTTAGAATTCAAAATACGGAGTTTGTGACAAATTTCTAAATCTTTCTTTTCTTTCTTTTTCTGAAATACACAGGCTGGTCTTGCTAGACGGCAGGAGCCTCCTCGGTAGACTCAGTAGGACAGAATTAAAGCTTTTACCGAGCCGCTCCAGTGAAGGCATAGAGGGACAGTAGTAGCCATATCCCATGTACTTTTGTGATGGGAAGTTCAGATCACCATTTGGAGTTTCAGCTTAATTAACATGTACCCTGTCAGCCCTTGATTAGGAATAATTTGTAAGTTATTCTAAACTTCTTGCACAGAGATTTGTTTTCTTTGAAACATGTTAGTAAGCCCCACATCTCTTACTCTGTTGTTGTTGGATGGATGTTCACTGTGTGTTAGGATTGTTTCATCTGTGCGTTGCTTTATGGTGCTGAACAGTGAATTCGGTTGCCTTATTTCGAGGCCAGCATACTGTAAACAAGATACAGTCTCCACAGGTGCTTTGTCGGTGAATTTAGCAGGATCACAATCCAACGCTTTGAATTCTATGCACACACTTAAGGGTGAGCCCACACAATGCCTCAGACTGCATTGCAATCTGCAGTTTGGAAATCTGGATGATTTTATATGTACATTTTGGTTGCAAGGCTTATAAACGGTTTTAGTGTTTTCCTTTGTGACCAATTTTACCTTTCCTAGACCAGAGATCACATTGCAAAAATGAGTCAAGTATTACTTATAAAATGTTTTATGGACCTTTAAACTCAATTAACATGAAATAGAGACTTCCACTGGCACAGGAACATTTTATGTTAGTACAGCATTTATTCCCATATAAACTGCAGTAGCTGGGAGACTACCTCCAGCTCCAGTGCGATTGGAATCACTGTCTGTAGATGGCTTGCACAACAGCTGCAGGAACACAGCTCATGACACCATTCACAAAGAGGAGAGGGAAAACTAATGAACCTGGGGAAAATTACTCAGATATTCATTTAGGGGATAAAGAAAGGGAAAAAATGAATGAGATGATTTCAGTATATTTTTGTAAGATATTTGCAATGTGGCCTATAGTAAATGCCCAAGAATATACTGTAATGCAGTAATGACATAATGTAATCCATAAGAATATACTGCGTGCCTGTGGCACTGATTAGATTTTTACCAATGGAGCAGTAAAACGTTTATTTTGGTTTACAGACAACTTAGTTATTTAGTATACATAGGTGTGTACTTCACTGAGTGAAATACAGATTGTTTTATAGCTACTGCAAACACAATTGGCTTGAGTATTTAATAAAAAGCTTCCTAAGCATGTTCACAGCTTTAAATTTTAAATTCCAATTTGCTTCAGTACTGGAAATTTTTTAATAGAGTTAGGACACACCCAGACCTCCCGCCTGTCCTGTGTGGTTAATATTCAGCGGGAAGAAAACAAAACCATTGACAGTAGGAAATCAGGGTGTTTAAAGTGTCTTTTGACGAAGCCACTTCTTTAATGTAAAGGCTCTTTTAAGCTTTCCGGCTACGGGACGGAGGACTCACGTGGGCCCCCCGGCAACGCCCCGTCCCTGGCAACGCCCCGCCCTTTCTGGAAGGTTCGAGGGCCGCCTGGTCTTTGTGCCGTGGTGGAGCCGGTGCCAGTGGGTCGGCCTGCCTGGAGCGGGTGAGTTGGGTTGCAGCATTTCTTTATCGAGCTTTTAACGTTGATTGCCAAGCATATAGTTTCATCTTCGGTAAGGAGGGTTCTCCCGTTCCCAGCCGGGGCTCCTGTGAGGGCCGAGCTGCTGGGAGCTGGAGGGGAGAACCGGGCGGGCAGCGCAAGGCCCAGGGCAGGTCCGGCCGCTAAAACCTGGTAATATCTGTGGCTTTCTTCCTCGTGAAGTCGTTGATGTTGAAAGGTGATGTTTACCTTTTGCATGCAGCAAGCTAAGTGGTTGTTGTTTCAAATCCTGTTTTTCTACAGCCTAAAATGTAAAATACCAGTCTCTGAGGCAACAATAGAAAACAATATGTTAAGTACGTTTTTTCCAGGATTGCTACATTTTCAGTTCTTTCAGTCAGAGTGTTTGACTTTTTTTTTTCTTTTTTGCGTGAAGACTGCATTTAAGCAACATCAAGCTTTCACTTTAGTTTAGTGTTTTGGTCAGTATTTTTACTTACCTGTTATTTATTATCCTTATCTTTAAAGCTTTTTTGGCGATTGCCTGGTGAAGGTGTCCTTCTCTGGGTGTTATGTTTTGAAATCCTGTTGAGTGGAAGCAGGACGAAAATAGACTGAAGATCTTTGTAACAATACTGGAAACATTAAGGTAGATTGTATCCTGTGTAACTCTGTGAAATGAAGGTATTTTTTCTTTATGGCAGATAATTTATGCATCTGTTCTGTGATTGTTTCCTGCCTTGAATGAGGCTGTATGAAGGGCTGTACCTTACTTTCTGGTAATCATTAAAGTCGTCTTCTCTGTGAGCGTTTCTCTGAGTTACTTACCTTTATTTTAATTCCAGGAAAAAGCAGTTGTCAACATTTCAACTGTTGGAGAGCCTGGGGGGGAAAATGAGTCATCCAGTTAATTGTAAAGTGTAAAGCCAAAAGTTTTTCTGAAAATAATATATATTTATTTATTTTTTCTGTGTGCAAGTGTGCTGTGAGGTCTGCATGCCGTTTAGCATTCAGGTGGTGCTCTCCTGTCCCAAAGACTGGAGAGAGAAAAAGTCAGGCTGGAGAGAGATTCCAACAGTACTGAGAGACTTAACTCATGACAAGTTCTGAAATGAGACACTTATTCTTTCTGAAAAAAACAATATTTGAAAATAATTTTTCAAAGTCACTTGATGTGTTCATTTGTGTGAGGTAGGAGGAGCTCATGGTTGTGTATAACATAAGGTGCCTTAGGCTCTGGTCTGCTTTCTTTAATAAATCTCATATTTTAAACTGGGAAATGGACCTTGTACTTGGTATGGGGAGGTTTTCCGAGTGCTAGGATTCAGATATTGCCCCGAGCTGAATCTTGAAAAAGTTTGGATGACACTTCTTCTTCCCCCTACCCCCTGGTTTCTGGAGGGCCATAACACCTTCCACTGCACTTTTACATGGATATCAGGAAGTTTACTTCTATGACATAACTTTTTTTTCCCTTTTGAGGAGAAGTCTTGTCAGGGTTGGCAGTAAGAAAGCCTAAAGTTTCAGGTCTAATCCTTCTTGTTATGCAGTATGAAAAGATAAGCAGCTTTATACTGTTTCCCATTTTTGTTACATATTTATTCCATCAATAGTTTAATTTGGATTTTCATTGTACTACTAACAAATATGTACTGTTAATAATTAAAAATACTGCCTTAATACTGTAATGGTCCTAGTTTACTAGCTGTATGCTGCTATCCATGGTTTTGTGTGTTTATTTTGCGGTACTGATTTGGTGAAATTGAATAACTAGGGCATAAAACAGTGTGTTTCTGGAAAGTCAGTGACACCTTTTGGTGCAAACCTTAACCAATTTCAGTGACAGTATTTAGGATTTTTACATGTAAGTGAAAGTAGAATCTCCTCCTATACATTGGTATGTTTTAGTAGTCCTTTGGTTGTTGCTACTATCATTGAACTTGAGTAGTTTGCAAGGAAATACAAAGTAATACAAAGTTGCTGCACTGATTTCGGGCATAATGTCTGAGGAAGTCCTTTTGCTCTTAGCCTTGTGAACAAAGGGACAACCCATCATCGTGAAATTTTGCTTGGTCTCAAGACGTTTTCTTTAAGGGAAATTGGACATGCTGAATTCTGTAGTAAGTTTTAGAGCATAAACAGTTTTGGTTTTTTTTTTTTTTTTTAAAATTTGTCACGCACAATTTGCAAGACAGTACTGTGTCCTGCAGAGAATAAAGTAGGTACTGTTAATGGTGGATGTATGGTAATTAATATAACAGTTTGTATGGTCATGTGAGCTACTTTATTTCTGGTAATACAGTGAATTGAGTTTGTGTTACAGAGCGAGTGTATGTTTGTATCTCCCTGTCTTGTTTCTTTTTAGCTATGGAGAAGAAAGTGTTTCGTTTGTTGCTGGAGAGTTCATTTATGATCCTAGGTAATGTGCATTAACATTCTGCATGTCAGACTTCATTCAAGTGTAGTTAACCCTCAAGATGTTATTGTTGACTCCTCTATTATTCTCATCCTAGGTTTGACTATAAGTTCACAACCACCATGTACATCTACAATTCTGTTCCAGTAGTTAATGATAGTTGGAAATGAAGTAGAATATAGATGAACTGCTTCTTAATGCAAAAAATACCTATTCCAGAAACATGTACTGCTGTATACTAAATAAGTATCTGAAGAAGGTGATCGGTATTAATGTTAGATGTAGAATGAATTGCTGTACTTTCAGTGAAGGTGGAAGTTCTGTGAAAGGCTTATCCTGAGATAGATTAAATTCTGAAGGTATGTTTTGTTGCACTGATCTTTCATTTCCTTTGATTATCTGTGGGTTTGTTGGTGGGTTGTCCTTCCCCCTCATGTAAGTATTTGTGGTACAGTAATTATTATATTTCTGAGTGGTTGTTTCTGCAGCTTCACAGAGATGAATTCTGTTTTTCATGTATTTTCAATTAATTTATGCTTAATATGATGGACCTTTTATTTATAAAAATATAAGTCTGTAGCATGTTAAACTAACTCAGATATTGCATCAGAACAATGTGCTTAAGGCATAGCTGTTTTTGTAAAATGATAAGTATCCAATTTTGAACTCTTAAGAACTGGCACTTGAACTGTGTTTTTGTTTCTCATTCAAAAAAAATCATATAATGTTTTCTTTGTCAGATGTCCTACTTCTTCAAGGTATTGAAAACATTTATATTGAAATGAAAGATAGGAGAATTCTTTCTGGTATTGTAACTAAGTGATTACACTGCTGGAAAGAAGTCTGTTTCCTCTTCTGCTCCACTAATATTAAGTGCTAAGTGAGAGCTGTGATCTTTCATTTGGTTAGCATACTGTGTCTTCTTAACTCACGCTGATTTAAATAATAGAGGGTGTATGCATCTTGAGGGAAGTATGCTTTATCTTCTTGGATTGATTTCTATCTCAGTTAACCAGTCAGAGGCAAAGAGGAGAAGATTTCGATTATGACAACAGGAAGAGTCTAAGATATTGTGGTGGGGGAAAATAAAGGTCACCTGAGTATGCTTGGGTATTTGTATGACAAAACCATGTGTTATTTAGTGTAACAGAAGAATCCTTAAAACAAAGATAATAGGTATTGGTTTGTGGAGTATTTGAATAGTGAGTAATAAAATAAATGAGAGTGTATTCTTGCATATGTTTGGATCTTACCTTTGTTTTACAGAGTAAAAGAGCCTGAAATCTTGAGTATTCTGACAACAGTTTATTTTATATGTTGTATTTGCCTCTTTATTATTTAGGTGCTGGAGATAAAAGGTTTCATGTAGGGAGGAAAGGAAAAAAATGTTCATACAGAAAGAGATATTTACGAATTTTACACTGTGACACACTTAAGAAGATACAAAATGATTAGTTGATGGGGAGTTGAACAGGCAAAATTATTGCTTCGGATAAAATGATATTTTGTTTAAAAACTGGAAAATACGGTTTGGAATTTGAGATGTTGTGTTTGTTTTGAGAACTGGTTGATCCACCTTGATCCTTACTGGCCTTCACTGGTGATAGATGTTTGTTGTGTCCTACTGGTACCAGACAGTGGACCCCAGCTCACTAAGCTGTTTAAAGCACGTCTGTGTGTGTGGTGCCCAGTTCAGTCAAGGACTCCATATTCTGGCAGTGAGTTCTTAGATACTGTAAGGCGTTGACTAGTTCTTTGGACGATTGATGGCCTTTTTTCTTGATTCATGGCTAACTGCTTTGTTCTTTACCATGTTTGTTGTCAAGCTGAGATAAGGAAAATCGAAATGTTGATTATTGGTTATATCATTATAAAATTGGATAGTTGCTTTCTCCTTTGAAAACCATGCTTTCTCCTGATTTAGTATAACTACTACCAAAATATTTTTTGTCATTTACTGTCATTTTTTTTCTGTCTTCACGAAGAACAAGGTAGGGACAAGGCAATAAAATGAGTTTTATTCACTTGTTTCCTTGTCCTATTCTCCTTTTGAGGTAGTTTTCTTTGTATTTCTGTACTTGTATGGTACTGCTGGAAAGCCCTCTGTTGCTGGCATTTCAGCAAATGGTGCTAAGGGAGAGGTTTCATATAGTTTCCATTTAGATATTTCACCTGCTGTTTCACCTGCCCACAGAAGGACCTTTCTTCAGGTCAATTTGTGGTTATTCCACCACATTAAAGTTTGGTGCTGGTATGGATGGTACATTTTTTAGGAAACCGTCATTGAGACACAGGTCATACACGTAGACAGTTTCTGTTTAGTGATCTCTTCAGCGGCCTTGGTTTGCCAGAGCACAGATGTAATCAAAATATAATATCTTTTATTTGGTTGTAACCAGGGTTCTGCACATTGAGGTCTAGAGAGGGAATCTTTAACTTCGTTCTTCAGCTGTGTTTACTGTGACCCAGAGCAGTGAGAGAAACCTTAATGTGGCCCTGCATTGAACCAAGGAAAGTATTTCTGAAATATTACTGTGCGGAGTTCTCCCTTATGCAGATGTGATCTTTGCCTTGGAGTACTGTATTTATTTCATTTATTTTCCATTTTTATTTTGGTTGAGGTCCAGTTTAACAAAACAAGCTCTTGAAGGAACATGTATGAGAGAGGACTTGTCTGGGCGCATGGTGCTTGAAATAAAGTGGTTGCAGTGGGTTAGTCTAGGCTTATGTTGGTTAAATTATAGAGAACAATCTAGTCAACTGGTATTCGAATACCCTTTATTAATTAATTATGGAAATAGAATCTTGAGCATGCTTGGCAAATAACATTACAGGACACATTTGAAGTTACATAATACTCTGAAGGGTTTCTTATGTTAACAGGGTGGCTGGTTACAGTTGAACAGGAGCAGTGCTAAGCCTCCAGTGTACAAGGTAGAGCTAATTTTGTCAAATCAGTAGTGATTATGGCATTAACAGATTACTCTGTCATTCAGTTCTGCAGAAAGTGGGAGATGTGCAAAATTAAGTGCAAAAGAAACCCAAAGATGACTAAGAGATCTATAGTGCCCCACAGTACTTAAACACACAGATTCAGGCACCTTTTTGGAAAAGTGGAAGATGAAAACTGAAAAGGTCAGGGAAAGCAATATAACAAATGCATTGCTGAATATAGTTTCTAACTTTATTCCCACAAAAGTAAAAACTACTAAAAATTAAAGTAACAGTGTAGCTTTTGACCTGAAGTATTTTATAACAATGCAAAAAACCCCATATAATCTCTGGTAGCAGCTTATAAATAGCTCAGTATTACTCTTTGATTTGATCTGGAAAGAAATTAAGTTTTATGGTAGAAAATGGATCGGCCAACAAGCAACATTGTGAAATTACATTATTGCCTTCTGGAGGTAAGTTTTTAGTCCACAGGAATACATTTTTTTCACTCTAAACAAATATTCTAGTCTATGTAAGTTTTATTCAGCTCATAAAAATGCACAGAGTCATAATAAATGCATATAAAATTGCAGCAGTGACTAGGAGACATACATACATCAGTGTAGTCTTTTCCTCAAAAAGTATAGAGTAATTTTTTATTGTTGACCTTCCTAGTTTTTCCATGACATTTTTGTGTATGAGTAGTCATTTTCCTGAAAACACTTCACAAGACTTCATGAATAAAGCCTAGTGGTAGAATCCAAGAACATGTAATAAACTTGTACAAGATAGTTCAGTATACTGAAAAATTAGAACAAAAAATATGTACATACCTTTTTTCATTTATATTTGGATGAGAGCGGACTAACAGTTAAAATAAATTCACATATAGTATCTATGTTTTATCAAAAGCGACGTTGACTGCTGTAATGCTGCAATTAAAATGTTATTCCCCAGTTAAGTATTCAGTTGCTCTCAACTCCTACAAATAAAGTATCTTCTGAGCTGTGACTACTCAAAAGAGACTTCAGGTTCTTGTATGTCCTGCCCTATACTTGGAAAAATCACATGCCTGCCCTCTGCTTCCCTGCCCTTTGCCTCTTTCCATTTGATTTATTTGACTTATTGTGTTTGTGTTAAGGAGATCTCTTCAGGAGACAGTTACTGATGCTTGAGACCATGCTAATGATGTATTGGAATCTGGATTGTCTTTTGGGTGGAACAGATGTTAGTCTAATCACCTACTGAGATTGATATAATAGAAAATCCTTATGCATAAACTACGTGTAGAAAAGTGATGCCACTGAAATATACCAGAAGAAGAAAATTCTAGCCATTCTCTAGTGGAAACAAAAGATTTGCTAATATCAACCAAAATGTAAGGCAAAGGACTAAATTCAGTGTTGGTATAGCACTGTAGTATGAATTCCAAATACCCAGCAGAAATTGAGATACACATATATATATATATATATCTCCATATATATACACACACATATATATATGTTTTTACTCTAAAGTAACCGAATACTACTTTCTTAATTGATTTTAAAAGACATCTAATGTAAATAATAATAATGACGGTTATAATAATGATGTTTATGGTTGCAAAGGGGATTAACATAAATTCCTAATGTTTATATCCTTAGTTTACTGCTAGTGTTTTGAGAATACTGTTATGAATTGTGCCATCACCAAGGAATACTTAGAGCTGAAGAATCAGGAGAAGTATAAGATCAGAAACAGGTTTTTTTTTTTTTTTCCTATATATATTAGAAACCCTCATGTATGTTTACTTAAAATAAAATAGAATACTTGTGGATTAAGAGATTGTTCCCAACCTCAGCATGTTTTGTCAGAGAAGAGCCACACTTTTTTACCTTTCTAATCTTCGACATCATCTGGGAACATACATAATTTGTCCCTAGGTGCTGATGTGCTACACAGAGCCATTGACACAGATCGGTATAGAGTTTACTCTTGTATTTTGAGCAGGGGTTTTGGACTGTATGACCTCTGGAAACATATTCCAACCTAAATCATTATTCTGTGATTCTATGACACAATCTATGTCAACGACTGGATTTGTACCGAGGCATTTCAGCCAGTGGGAAACAAGATAACAAATTGTCTTAAGCTGTCTCTGTATCTGCCTTGCACATCAAGATGGGGACAAAACATACATTGCTTAAAGCAGAGAACTCAATCTTAAAACTCTTCTTAACAATAAACAGGAGTTAAGTATCGCACATTTGCAGGGGATCTGTGAAATGAAGTTGGAAAACATGAGGAACTGCATGGCAAAGAGAAAAAGCTGCTGAGAGAGTTTATTTTGTCCTGGTGGAATGGCTTGTTATTGTGGTTGTGTGTGGTTTTTCTGTTTTGTTTTGGTTTTGTTTTTTGTTTAAATCTTTGAAATGTTACTGCTTTAGACATTGGGGAGCTCTTTAAAAATAGATCAATAATATTTGCACTGAGTTTTGTAGAATGCTTTTTGTATATGATGGTATATTAATGGAGTGTGAATGAAAACAGTGTTACATTTGGGATACACAAGCAGCTCAGTGACAGAGGCAAATAAATTAAAATAGTCATAACCAATGTGAATTTGTTGTTGTAACCAATATGGGGAAAAACCCGACCTTCAACACAAAGAAAAGGAACTAATTTTTTTGGAAGGGAGATAATAGCATCCTTTGGAGTTGTATTATGATGATACCAGAGCATCTGAAGGTAACTTAGAGCTGAAGAGTCAGAAGGGGATGCACAGGAGCAAAAACTATTTTTCTCAAATATTAGGAAAAAACCCAAACACATGGGAGTTGACTTCAAATAAAAGAGAAAACATCTATGAAAACTGGATTTCTTTGGTCTTTACCCTTATTTTTTATGTGGTCAAGTTAACACGTCACACTGGTGGAGAACCAGTAAGTTGTAGTGGAGTACTCAGGCTAGATTGAAGTATTTGTGTGTAGGTACAGGTGTACACAGAAGGTCATGCATTCTAGCCTTCATCCTCTTCTGAAAGTGTCTTAGTCTCTTGTTAATTTTGGATAGGAGAAGGAAGTAATTTGGCTATGCGCTAACTCCTTGTTATTATTTTAGTCAATTAAGTAATAACAATAAAAGCCTTTAGTAATAGATCATCATTGAACTATTATTCTTTGTTAGGAATAGTGTCCTAAAATGTTGATAAATTAAGATTTGTTTTTGTTTTGCAGCAGCTGGACTGTAGAACTCGTTGTATGAGTTTTGAATAATTGCAGATTAGCTGTGCCTATCTATGTTTGTATCTGTGTTGGTATTTGCAGTGATACTGAGGTCGGTTTCTCAGACAGTTGTTGATATACATTAACATTTGTCGAGCGTTTAGATTGCAGGGTGACAATAAAACCCTGGCAGATGTATTGTTAACCTCCTCTTCCTGCCACTTCTCCCTTTTGCCCCCCGCTTCCCACTAAGGACAGGTGATCAGGAGGAAAAGAAGGACAGAGAGAAGAGAGTTGGAAAAATTAAAAATGTTTTACTAATGAGAGAGTAGAGAAAATAATGCAAAATATGCAAAACCAATCTTGGAAGTCTCAGCAACTGCAGAGCCGGCACCTTAAGTTCTGGATTGGACTCTGCAACCAACCGGAGCTGGATTCCGTCTCTCACTAGGCCTCAGTTCGTAGGGACAACCAGCAAGGTCCTCTCTTAATGCTGGCCATAAGGAAAAGGGAAAAAGGAAGGGATTAGATCCTTGTGATCTCCCACTTTTATATGAAGTATTCACGTGAATGGAATGTTATACACAGTTGGCCAGTTTCTTGGTCACCTGTTTCTTGTTGCCCCTCTGGTGAGATGTCCATCCATGCTTATCAATAACTTCGCATTCCATTGTTGTGTTTACCAAAACATGTATCTGGTTCTCCAGGAAAATGCAGCTAATATGAAGGCTTTAGCTGACAGGTAAATTCACCAAAAGAGAAACTTGTTTTTTAACAAAACCAGAACACATTGGAGTGGTATATATGTAACACAGCTACTTCAGTGAGGGAAGTGAAGACTAAGTGTGTAGTAGTTTGCTTAAGGACCTCATATGACTTCAGTAAGATGAAAAGATGTACTGGATCCCAGTATCCCAACCCCTTTTGTGCCTTTGTCAAGCCTGTTACAGCCTGTTGATGTTGAGCTGAAGTGGCTGATCATCTTCCTTCCTCTCTTCAAACTTGTTGAACTGTGGAGCATCACAGAAGAGCTCTTTTCCTATCAAGGAAGCTGTATCCCTGTGTTGTATAGTAAACTAAAAATGGATGACAGACTCGTTCTTTCATAGATTTCAAGTTTCCTTATACATTTTCCATGTAAGTTGCACTGATAGAACTATTTCAGTAGCAAATAGTACCACTAATTAAAGTAACGATCTGTGGGTAGCTGAGGGCATAAATCATTCTGTATTTCATTACCACAAATCATGACAAATGTTGTTTGATCTTTAAGGTCTTAAAAGTGAGTTTAAAAATAAAATTAAGAAGCTGGACGTGGTTTAAAGGGCTCCGAAACATTAACAGGCATGGCCACACACAGTCAAGCTGCAGCCTTAGGATCTTACTTTGAAATGTCCTGCTGTTATCTAGACACCAGTCTGTGGCTATTATGTACTGAACCTAAAGTGGGGAGAGGTCATGAGATTTCTCAATACTGTCACCCCTTTCCGAAGCTCCTTTTTTCTTTTTTTCCTTGTTCACAGCTGTTCTTTGACAAATGGTTTTCCCCAAATAATGAAGGCTTTATAGCAGAGCTGTTTTTGGCAAGTTTGAGAGTCTTTTGATGGATACTTGCTTACAAAACTGTTCGTTTGTTTTTTTTATTTAAGGTTGCTAATCTTGCTTGTTCATTGTCAACAAATGAAGATGGAACGAAAATTGTCCAAATGGCAGCTAATCATATACAGACTTTGTGTCCACAGGTATGACTTTTTTCAATTAATTCACATTGCAGCACACTGAACATACACTATATGTTTGTCACACAACACAGATATTCAGTCATGCTCCTTCAGTCTAAATTCACATTCTGTTTGCATGGCTTAGTGTAGTAAATGGAGACCAAATGGTAAATCTAGGGCAAATACTCTATTAATTTGTTTATTTTTTCTTAGTGGTTAACATAGTAATTGTTAATAATCTGTATTGATTGTGAATTTTAAAAAGCTGTAAAAATTGCAATTGAAGAAACATGCTGCTCTGAAATTAAACCTGTTTGAATGAACAGTGTAACATGATAGGAAAATTGAGAATATTTTTACTCTTAGAAAGCAATGCATGTATTGACCTTTAACTTGAAATCTTATTACCACTTGATTTGATTTTCGTGTATGTGAATGTCAAGGTCTGAATTCTGATTATCATCAATTCAAAAGCTTAAGCTTTTATATTAAACAAATGCATGAAAAACAGCACAGCTACAGATAAATTTTGGCACTTAATATCTTATAAAAAGTGTATTCACTCTGTCACGTTCAGAATTATGGAGGGATGAAAACTTCAGCAGTTACATCTGTTCAGAGCAAAGTTTTTACTGATTATGTGAATCTGATCTGTTTGAGCCTCGAGGCTGCATAATTTCAAGATCATTAGTTCTTTGAAGAATGCTGTGGTTTACACAGTGGCCCAAATATTCTTACCTTTTTGTGTCTTTGAATGTTAAATGTAGTTGAAATAGAAGGTGAAGAACAAATATTAATAATATGTTCAGTTACAAGCTTAAGAAGTCCATTTTATGCCTCTTGAGTAAATGTAGGAGTTGGGGAAAAGTGAACTTTCATCAAGGAAATGTGATTGATATTCTGAAAATATCACAGATCAGTGTTTTCTCTTGAATCACTCCGTTTCAATGTCTATTTTTATAACTTCTACAGTTCTGTGTTTCACATCCCACTCTATTTGATTTAATGTGTTACTGGTTTTGTAAGAAGATTGCTGGCTTGTAAGAAGAATTTATGAATAGCTTCTTCAAGCATCTTTGTTTCTCTGGGGTAAAAGTGTACCTTTATATAATACATTATTATGCATCCCGATGTAGCATTTCAATGGAAAATCTACACTTTCAGTATTGCATCTGATACCAGAAAGTTCTAAAATCTAATTTTGACTAAAATATTGATTTTTCTCCATAACCATTGAAGTTGATAGGGTTTTAATTTCCTATAGGAAAATGGAAGTTTCTTGTTCTGTGTGTTTTGGAGGTTTTTCTTGACCTCGATGTAAAACAGGGTGTATTAATTGATGATGATAGATCTTTCTAAACAGAGAATGTGGTATGCACATGATAAGATTATATTACTGTTAATGGTATGTTAATTGTGCAGGATTTGCTGCTTTCTTAGATAAGGACAATTCATTGCAAAAGCAATTGGCATTTTACCTAAGTAAGAAATAGCAGAATAAGGCTTCTGCATTTTGCAGTAAATCAGATTATGGCATATCATTTAAAAATCCTCCACAGGGAAAATAATTATCTCTTAAGATCCCAGCAGGGCATATCAATTAGAGTTTGGAATGGGGAAATTTGCATGTAGAACTCCCCGATGTTCATAAGTCTTTAGAGTAAAAAATGGGAATTTACGTGCTCTGAAAACTATGTTTCTTGAAGGGAACCTTGTCATTTGGATTGAAATCAGGAGTGGTTGAATTAAAACAAACAAACAAAAACGACAAAACCCCATACCCCTCTAAACACACCAACCAAAAAAGAGCAACAAAAACCTACAGAAAACACCTTGAAGTCTTTCTTAGGAGTTCTGCAGATTTGACCAGCGAAACTTCCCACGTAGCACTGAGGAAAAGGCAGGTACAAAGTTGGCAGATGCTGGAGGAACCTTTTAATGATTAGAATTCAGAGACATGCTTATGTTATATTAATTGCACTGTACTCTAGTTAAAATGTAGATGCTTGATTCTGAACTCTGACCATATTTTTTTTTTCTCAAGAGAGGTTATTAGCAAATATTTTGGCTGTTCAATAAATGAAAGAAGCTAGGCACGTATGCGAGAGCCAGTATGATACACATGCCTGTTGTTCCTGAAATTGCGTGAATACTTGAGAAATAATATCAAGAATATTTAATATTAAATCAATAAGTTGAAGGCCTTAGATAGGTGCCTTGACCTGAGCTAAGAACATAGTCTTGGCGGGGAGCAGAGAAGCAAGATTGAACAGTAGCCAAGGTAGCTGAAGATGTGTGTGTGTGTGTGTGTGTGTGTGTTCTGAAATTCACGTTTGTCAGAAAACCACATCGTGGAGGTCTTGTGATGCACATAATGAGAGATAATGACGTTTTCCTCCCTGAGGCAATGAAGCCAGGGAGTGCCAAGAACACTAATGCAAACAGACCTTCGGTTCTGTCTTCTCTCTCATGCTCGTGTAACAGTGGTAGAGGCTTCTGTTTTACCTGGATGGCTACACTTTGAGGAAAAGTATGAATAGGAAGATGTTATTTTTAAAACAAACTGCCTGCTTCTAACATGTCTTGACTTTCAGTTTCACCACTGGTGCATGTGCAGTGAGTGCAGTTGAGATTTGATAGGATTTTGATTTATTTGTTTTGTAGTGGATGTATTAGCTCTCTTAATGTCTATAATACCTGGATGTCTCTCATCGTAAAACTGTTCTATATTGGGGTGCCCAGTTGTAGGCAGGGTTTGGTACCTGTCGTAGCATTTCTGCCTTGCAGTGCTTGTTCAGAACTTTTTACTAACAAAGAACTTATTTAGTGTTGGTAAGCTTCATGTACTCTTACCTATTCATTTTGGTTTATTGAGTTTGTAATATTCAGCAAATGGATATCTGTGTTTGCTTTTTCTCTTACCCTACTCCTTATTCAGTAGAAATGTCTTCTGTAGTTCATTCAGTGCCCATACTTCTCTTTTCCCCCACCCTCATTTACATTGTACATTTGTACCTACAGTTCCTGTGATGCTTAGCAAAATACTATGCAAGAAGTTAATATGAAATACTTGGTAACAGAGGCATAAGTTTATTAGTCCTGTTCCTATGATATTTCTAGTTCAACTGTGAGGAAAAAGCTGTAACAAACACCAAAAAGCTCCTTAGGATCTTACTAAATTTGTAATT
Organism: Patagioenas fasciata; assembly: GCF_037038585.1. Lineage (NCBI taxonomy): Eukaryota > Metazoa > Chordata > Aves > Columbiformes > Columbidae > Patagioenas > Patagioenas fasciata. The sequence goes on from NC_092527.1 coordinate 9,503,041, forward strand.
CTCTAGATACATGGAAGGGAGTGAGAAATGCAGTATGGTTGAGGTTAGGCTCTGGCAACTTGGAGTGATGACTCATGAAAACAGACTTACTTTTGAGATCTTGCAAAAAACTTCTGACAATACACACCAGATTTGTGACAATTTTTTAATGGGAGAATTAGATTATTACAGAGTATTTATGTTGAAAGATCCAGTGTTTTTTTTTTTTCCTTTTAAAAGAGTGTGTGTCTGTTAGATTCCGCACTTATGAAACTGAACTCCCTCCTAGCGAAAACGCTTTACTGTTTCACTCCAACTTCAGTTAGCAAGGACACATGGACTGGCTTCACTGAGCCCCATAATTTGCTCTTCTTCATCCAAATTCCATTAGAAGAGTCTGTCTTCTCTTTATGCTCCTAAATTCACGGGTTGGTATGTAAGAAACTACTTAATATTTCTGTTGTTTTCAGTGCTATTTACAGGGGAGCTCAAATCATGTCATTTCACTCAAGAACTCCTGCACAACTTCATGAGGGATTTGGGAGAGTGACCCTTGTCTTTGTAATATGTTAGAAAAGGACACAAGGTGTTCTGGCGTGCTCCTACTCTTGCACAATGTCTTGGGAACTTCTAGCACTTCCATTTAAATTTCAGAGCATAAAAATAACATGTATAGACTCATCTTCCCTCTAAAAACTCTTAGACAAAATATGAATGTTCTGGTTTTATTTATTTTTGCTGTTTTCCTGAAAACAGGCCTGTTAGTATTCGACCCTAAATCAGACTGATTATTATTTTGGTTTGCAGTGCATTAGGACCTGTTTTAGCTATCTGACTTTGCTGGGTTCATTTTGCTATGGTGTGTCTGTCATCTTACAAGTAATTGTTTGGATTATGTTATTTAACACCAGTAAAATCACACTACAAAATCTACTGTTAGGAAATTCTTAGTAAAATGGCTGATTCCCAAATTGGAGTTTAGACATAGCCAACAGTCAAAAATTTCTGGAACAGCTACTGCAGTTCTGCATCCCTGCTGGCCATAGACTGGGACAGAAAACATGTGGTATGTGTTGACCTGTGTTTCCTGAGCACTGAGCTCTAACAAACTTAGTGTTTTGGGTTCACTGTTGCAGTTTGTTTTTATTTTTATATGTACTGCTCTTTCGCCTCCCACAACATTAAAAAAAAAATACTAATGAAAAGAGCATTATACTTGGCACATTTGTGAAAGTTACAGCTCTTTTTCGCAGTGTTGTCTTTTCTTTCTGCTTGAAACTTAATATGCTGTTATTTTTAATATTACTTGGTATGTGACTATTAAAATACCACTAAAGATAGAAGCTGATTTTTGGCTGTGTGAGTTTGTAAATAATTCAGTGTGGTAGTCCCAGTAACATGAAGAGAAATTAGGGTAAACAAGTTGCTGAGCTGATCAGTGGGAATGTTTATACACATCACATTTCCAGGCCATTCAAATACTGATCTGACATCTCTATTTAACGTTTTATATTTGGCTTGTCCAGCATAATTCATTTGCTTTTTCAGTGCTAACATGACTGTCTGGAACTGATGACTGTATTTTGATATTAGAGATCTGCTTCTCTGTTGACAAATGTACCTGCAAGTAGGGAGAATGGCAGAAAGTGCTGAAACTCCTTGCAGGAAACTAGCCCTTGCAGCCTTCCTTTCTTTGAATTTTAGTAATGTCAGCACTGTTGTAGTGGTATTTTCTTACCTATCTCCTTAGGAGACAGTATTAAGCCTGTTGCCTGTTTTTTAGGATTATGTGATGAGGTCTGTGTATCAGAAATACAGAAATACTGTGGTACCAGGAGCTGAGCAACGGAGGTGTTTTTTGGACAGTGAGTGTGTCTTTAGAAGAGTTCAGGCAACGCATCTCCAGTCCAGTCTGCAAGCCACTTGTATTCTGTCTGTTTCCAGAGTACATTGACTACACCTACAGTTTGCTGCAAAGCTGCATAGAAGCCTTCAGCAGCCTCGCAGTTACTGCCCCGTGCCTCATGCATACCAATATCCAGCTGAGCAGCTCTGATTTCCAGGCAGGGGTTGCATGTTCTCTGCATCCTTTCTTAAAACTGTGGTCAGAACTTTGTTAGGTTTCATATAAGTTTTGCTCAAGCTTTGAATGTCCTATGAATTTTTTCTCAAAATTAAACATTTTATCAGTATGTTTTTCCCTTATAAAATTGAACATGGGAATTTAGTCTTTCCTTTGAGCTATGTTTTGATTTACACTTAAAATTGTTTAGCCTTTTCAAGTTGATACAGATATATGGATATTATTTGCTTCTGTGTCATTTTCTAGAAAGTAGGTACTGTATTGGACAAACATGAAAATTCTCATTCACAAAAATGAGACTTGATAGCTAGTAAGTGGGCAGTATCTTTTGATGTCTTACTTTTTTCAGGTACTGGAGTTTAATTATATTTTGTGATGCTGTGGCTTTTTTAAGCTAGCAGTTTACATTTTCTATAATTTACTTTTTCATGAGAGAAAATCAATCATCCATTTTGTTATTTGCTGTGGTACATTAAATGGTGGGGGACACTGAATTTATTAGCGTCATAAAAACTCTTCACCAGTATCACTTTAATAACCACAATTGTTTCATCTTCTTGGTTCAACTGCCTGTGTGGCATCTCTTTTTATCTGTCTTAATACCATTTTCTTCAAATACAGCAGTCCTGTGCAAGGGCAGAAGGTAAAGGGGAGAACATGGTGAATCAGTGAGTTCTCTACCATCTGCTTTAAAAGAGAGAAAACAGATCTTAGTATCTAACAGTATCAGACATCATCTTAAGTACTGTCTTCAGCCTTTCAGTTGAGAGATTAATTAAAAGTATGTGTCATGGCTTAATAATAGTATTTCTAAAACTAAAGAAAAGATGTTTTGGCAAAGTGGTACATTTTGCTTGTAGGTTTTCACTGTGTTGGCAAAGTTCACACACAATGCTGCTGAAGGTAATGAAGAATTGTCATTAACCTTGATAGCTATGGTAGTCTGCTTGAACATTCTGATGTTTAATTCCTTCTTTTAAACCTTTGTTCCACAACCAGTTCAATGTGGCATATGTCATCACTGCTGCTAGTGACTTGATCACCCTCCCTACTCTCAAGCTGTTATTTCTGCCTCCTTCCCTTGCGGCTACCAGCAGCAGTCATACTGCTCCTCAGTGATCTGGATCAGGAAGCTGATGCAGCTGAGAATTAACCTGGGAAGCAAGCAAGGAGGTTGATTTTAATTAAAGTCAGTTGCCTGAGGTAGTTCGCTGTGTGGATGTGTGAGCACTGCTGCTGGCTCAGGGGAAGGAATGAGGGAAAGGAGTCTAAAGGAGGAGCAGGCCACTGATTTTGGTAGCAGTTCAGACTGATGCCAGGTTGAGCTGACAGTGGCACAGTTTTGGTGTTAGAAGTTAGTGTTTGTTTTCAGTATTAGTAGATAGCTGTTGTTACCAGCTACCAGGAGACATTATTTGGAAAAAGTCATTAGCCTAGTCCTCAAGTATCATAATAATATATGATCCTATGTGGATGGATGATCCTTTGCACCATCAGAACACTGCAGGTATCTTGTGAAGTCTTTTCCATGGCTTTTTTCCAGGACCAATATGTGATTTTAACTGTTTCTTCCTTTTTTAGAAAGCAGAAAATAACTTGGAATATATTTTGCTGGCAATATTAGTTTTATGCTCTTCTTCTGCTGCTTCTCTTCTGCTTTTTAATTCTCTCCCGTTTAGTTGTGTACGCTGGCGTTGCCCTGTTGTCATTATGTTGCATGTTTTCTGAGTATAATTTTGGAATAACTACAAGCAACAAACATGAAGAATGTTGCCTGCTTTATAAATTATTGTTCTGTGTTTCAACTGAAATTATTCTTCTTTTTCTCATGACACGTTGTGTACTGGCTGATGAAAACAAAGCTCAAGGTGGAGTAGGATGAATTACGTAAGTGTAAATGGTTATCAGTGTGGCTTGTACATTTGAAGAAAAATACCACGTCTTGTCTCAAGGACAAAGGAAACAGTTTTCTACTAATTCCTAAAATGGTTAGGCTGCTGATATTACCTAAAAATATATATGGAAGTCCACTATTACTACACTTAATTTTCTGTTTGTGTATTGCTTTTCAACCAAAGAGTTTTGGGCACTAAGCTGGAGCTTGGTAGGGTTGCTTTTGTTCCACAGATGTTTCTGAAGGATGTGATGTGTCCTGTCACCAGAAGTGAAACTCCTGAAATACCAAATGCAGAATAGTTGTAAAAACATAGTCTGTGTGCAAGTCTTGAGTCACCATATTTTCTTCCTGATTTTCCATGTCTTTGGGATAAAATTAGTAATTAATGAGATGGCCTTGTGCTTCTAGTCTATGCTTGAGGGAATAATTTTTAGGAACTGGAAGCTAAGTCTGCTTTAAAGGGGATAAAGGAAAGGGAAAGGGTATTAGTGCAGGCTCTTCCCTCATCTAGTTTGTCTATTCATGTGTGAAATTTTTTTATTATAGTTTTTCAAAGTCACCTTTGTCAACAGTTTAACCTGATCTAGCAATCACAGCCACAATAGCCGCTTGCTTGCTCCCCACCCCCCCAATAGGAGAGAGAATCGAAAGGGAGAAACTTGTAGATTGAGATGAACATGGTTTAATAAAATAATGAAATAATGTTAATATACCACTATTACAACTACTAGCATAAATAAAATAGAAACAGACTATAAAATAAATAAATGAAATAAATAATGCACCTCATCACGAACTCTGCACTGAGCAGCCAGTCCTGAGAAGAGAGAGAGCACCCAGGTCCCGACCAGCTGATTCGGGAGAGAGAGTAGAGGGAAAAAGGCAGCAGGGCCCAGAGGCCACTGCAAAACAGCAGGAGGGCAGATGGCCAAACAAAGAGATCTCGCAAACAGAAGTCAACTGAAATCGAGCAAAACCAGAATGGGTCTCCATATCTGGGAAATCCAGCTCTCCTTAAATACGAAGCATGAATCTAATGGTCTGGAATATTCTTATTGATCGGTCTGGCTGTCAGTCAAGGTCTGCCCCATCCATGCCCCCCTTCCCAGCTGCCTCACACCTGTGGGCAGAGCTCAGAGACCTTGGCTCCCAGCCTGCCATTTGATCCTGTTGATGAAGCACCTTCATTCCAGTAGAAACTTGAAGCAGTGGACTTAATGACCTCAGGTCCTGAGGCATACGGTAACAAAATTCAAAAGGTGATCTGAAGCATAGTTCATAAACTGCTTATAGTTGCACCTTTTGAATTTTATGCATTTGTTTTAATAAACAAAGGAAGTAGTTTGTATTACTGGTGAAACAGGAAGTCAGTTGAGACTGGTTTTAGCATAGTATGTTATTGCCTGCTTTGAAGTATTTATTCAAAGTGTGTGTTTAGTACCAAAGGTAGTACTATAACAGAGGAAGATGCTGAATGCTTATCTTCATAAAAATGAACCCTAATAAGCTCATAAATTCTGTGCTTTAACTCTTTGAAAAAAAAAAACCTGTGCTTGCAGAGCCTTCAGTAGAAGCAATGTATGTAAATGGAGATTTAAGCTTTAAGCATTTGGAGTGGTCTGTTGACTTATTTGAGAAGCCCGGAGCAATTGGCTGTGAAAGTGTAAACAAAAGTCTGCAGGAAGAGACCCTACATTTCCAAAGAAGTGATGCTGCAAATAAGTGGTGCATGTGGGAGTGTAGGCAGGTGTATTATGGTAGTTTGCTTATGCCAATAGGCACCTTTGTTGGTGTTTTTGAATGGAGTTTCAAAGTATAAATGATCAACCTTTTAATCTGTGTCAGCATTGCTGTACTACTGCTATTTTTCAAATATTAGAAATGATGTGTGATTTTAGTAGTGTTCCAAGCTGCACTTAACGTTCATTAGGGAGAGCTTCTCTTCTAATATGTCTGGAAGTTACTGTGATTCTCTCCTGCTTTTTATTGGAGAAAAGAATGTTATTTGCAAATGAAAATATAAGGCACCTTCTGTGCATTCGTTATTTTAATTATATATGTTTCCTGGCAATTGCATTTAAAAACAATCAATCGAAACGAAACAAACAAAAAACCAAACCAACCCCAAATCCCAAACAACCCATAAAAACCCAAACAAACAAACAATAATTGGGAGTGGTGAATTTGGATTGTTTTTCACGTAAGAGACGTACGTAAATGTTGTGCCTTCTTTTAGGGGTCAGGTCATATACCATCAAGACAGATTTGCTGCCAGGTGATACAGCTGATAATAAATGCTTTTTTGCAGGTTTCGTACATTTGGAGTATGAACAAAATAAAATTGTACAACATGTAATGAAGGGGCTATATTGAAGGCATGCCTGAAAACTATGGGGAAAACTCTGTGCTTACCATAAACCAAATTATAATCAAAATCAAATTATAATCAGAAAAGGAAAAAGAGTAGTCAATTCTGAGTCCTTACTGGGCCTGGCTAGAACACTGTTCTGTCACCTTCTTGTAACATCTGTGGCTTTGTTTTAAGGATACTGTATGAAATCAGACTTATTTTAAATGAGCCTTTAGACTTCATTATGTGTATGTTGTATGGCTTGTGAGCTAGACTTAAAAAAATCATTTCACAGGCAAACTGTGGTGGTGGGGGGGTTTGAGGTGCTTTTAATTTTTATTATTAGTTGTATTTTTTTAATTTTAAAGAGTATTCCATATTATCAGAAGTACAGATCAAGTGATGATGTTTATTATCACCAGATACCTTTAAAAGAAGCAGCTGTGCAGCTTAAGAAAATACTGATCAGACTCAAGACTTTCAGGCTATAATTGCTCAACCATTGAGTACATTTTTCTATAGCATGTGCGTCTTGCATTTAATTCGAATTAACTTCATTCTTTGCTTCAGTTCTTCAGTAAAATTTTAAATTATTTTCTAAATATAGGTAGTTTGGTAGCATGTTCTTTAAGGTAGCTGCAGGGTGCTATGCTGTATATAGGAAAGGAAAATTAATTGTCAAAAACTTGAAAAGATAATGAATTAAATAATTTGGGTATTAGTAATCCGAAAGATGACAACCTCAGCTTTATTCAATGTGCTTTGTGGTTTCTATGTATCTTAGAAGATGTTTTCTCAGAAAAGGAAGGTTCTGCAGTGTAGATTGCTACTAATTCAGTAGTAATTTTGGGATGGGGTGGCTCCTGATGGGTTATGTTCAGACAACAATCAAACAAGTGTTTAAATGTATTTATTATGCAATTATTCAAAATTAAGTAACAACTTTATGATCAGAAATACACATTAAATTGTACTGGCATGTTAGTGTGATACTGCATGTTGGTGCTATATTATGCATCAGATGACATAATAGTGTGGTCTTCCTGAGTTCAGCAGTTAGTGTGGTTGATATTTTAATTTTTAATCTTAAGCAAATTACTGTTTTCATGAGTTAGAGAATTTATGGCAAATAGAGGGCTTTTTGCCTACAAAATTTGAGGTGGTTTTGTGTTGTGGGGTTTTTTTTAATTATTTTTTATTTTTTAATAAATTGTGTTCTTTTTTTTGTCCTTTTCCCTTCCTGCAATTTAAATATTCTTTTTTTGCTTGTCATGATGCACATGGATTAGTGTGCTATTATTGTAAAGAAACATCAGATGGACTTAAGACAAGGAGTTTCCTCTTTTTTCTTTGGTTCAATGACTTGATTACGGTGCCGTGATACTGAGAATGATCCGTGAATGTATACTGTCAGCACTGGGGATTAGTTTGCTGTGTTGTTTTTATTCTTCCCATTTTTTGCTATATCTCGTGTTCTGTCTTCTGAAAACCATTCTCCCCTTGATAAATACACAGTGTGGGAAGGGAAAAAAGGGTTGGTATAAGGTTAATGTTCAGCTTCTACCTGGGATATGTATTAGTTTAATTTAGATAATGCTTATAGATAAAACATCAACAAAAAGCTGTATGAGGGGAAAAAATGCCCTCTAGCTAATCAACTGATTGAAGAGGTATCTGTGAAAGTATTCACTTCAGGATCCAGTATTTCCATCTGCAGTTACTCTTTTCTGGGAGAGATAGAATCTACCCTCTTCATGTGCACACAGCATTTTTAGGCCTGTTTTAGAAATATCAGACTGCTGCTTTAATACAGATGTAGTATCTGTTATGTCCCATGCCACTGATCCTAAAGAAGGTATCTTGTTCTGGCAAAACCTTCCCTTTTCACATGACAGAGACTGATACTCTCTCTTTTAGTCAAGATACTCTCTGATAAGCTGCGTGGTAACAGGTGTTAGAGAGTTTAAACGCAAAACTGGAGTGGTGTATGCTGTACTGATAAGTGGCTGCCTTATATAAACAAACACTTTCTGATACCTTGCAAACTGGAAGAGTATGAGTTCTCCAACTAAAACCAAAACAATGGGATTTTTAGAGTCCATCAGTTAAGACATTAATGGAATAGAAGCTAAAATGGAAGTTAGCCTAAGCAGCATCTGAATGGTATTCATGCTGAGAACAGAAACAAAAGCTGAGCAACACTTCTGCTTAGAGAACAGAAATGCTGCTCTGCAGTTTTAAGTAAAAAGTAGCATTTTTCTTTCTGAAGACATAATTACTTAGATGCTGGGGTTTGTGTTTTATTTATTTATTTATTTGTTTATTGGTACAGGTTATTAATGCTGCTTTAGCTCTTGCTGCCAGACCAAAAAGCCAAGTCGTAAAGAGCACCATGGAGATGTATAGGAGTACATGGGAGAATCACATCCATGTTCTTACCGAAGCTGTGGATGATATAACAAGTATTGATGACTTTCTTGCTGTATCAGGTATGATAATTTTCAGAATCTGATTTTGCTTTTATAATTTCAGAATACTTTTAATAACATTTGAAAAGAAAAACATCGGAAGATTAGTTTTTATAAGATTTTGTCAAGTGGTTGCATCTGTTTAAAATGTCCCCACACAGTCGGTGTTTCTACTCTAGCACAACGTATAGCTGAGAAGAAGTTGTTTGAGCAAACTGTAGGTACCTGAAGCAGGCTGGCTAGGTTATGGTGCATACCTTTATCCATCCTCACAGGTTCCTCTAGCTCAAAGTTTCAGAATCCTCTCTGCAGTTCTGAGAAGTTTCCTTCTAGAAAAGGAAGCACATATCAGTGTGCATACACAGAAAAAAGGAGATTCTTAAAATATTCTGTATTCCAGTTGCTCTGGAACTTGGTCCCATAGTTTAAATGATGATCTCTTCCTTATAAAGGGAAGCAAGAGCTAATGAATTGTATAAAAGATGTTGCAATTATGAAACATTATAAATGAGGATACTGTTGTTCATAGATCTGTTATACCTCCTATGAACAGAGAATCAGTCTCAGCTTATCAGTTTTCGGTAGTTAATTTATGCAAGGAAGAATGTGGCTATTAATCTTTATAACTCACTGACATTAAGTGTAACAAATACAGTCGTCCATTTATCATGATGATGTGAAGTTTTTAGATTCTTGTAAGTAAAATGAAATGTGCTATTGCATTTGATGGATGAATCTCCAGGAGACTAGTTTTGATATGATTAGAATTTTGTTTACGTTGCTAAATCTTAAGCTTTGTCTTCAACTCTACTCTTGTAAACTGACTCTTTAAATGTCTCTTTCCTGATACAGTCGGGCTGAAAACATAGTTCATGATGTCATTTTCTAATGTTGATTCTCCTGTGATAATACCCTTCAAAGTTACATGAGTAAACCTTTTGGATAGATATGGAAAACTGAAATGCCAGTATTTCCTTGTTTTATATGTAAGTTTTCCTCTTGTTAGTTGCAATTTAGAAGTATTTTAACATTATTACATTATTTAGTCCAAGAGTTAACTCACCTTTTACGAAGATTATAACTAAGAAAAAGGTCAAAAGTGTGTTTATATATACAAAATTCTCAGGACCTGTGGTTTTCCTTTCTGTTGTCTTCTTGAAGAGCCTGATTGGCAGACCCTCATGCTGCTTTTCTGTCCTCTCCTCAATGTCCTTGCCCAAACTGAGATTATTTCCACTACTGAACCTTCTCTCCACCCTTCCATGCTTGCTGAGTTTTGGTCTGTAAAATTTATAGTATGGCTATGCTTAAATCCTGATGATACTAGGTCCTCTTCTGCCAGATTTGAAGTTTTGTGTTTTCATGAAAAGATTTCCATCATGTCTTTTTCTCATCCCTCCTCATGTATGAATAGATCCTCCTCTTCATGTACTGTATGCAAATAACATATACCATTTCTTGTTGTGTTCTTGGTGTAATGATGTCTCTGCTCTCTGCCCTTTCAAATACCTCCTTAAAATACAATTTGTCCAAAATGCATTTTGACTCTTATAATCTCATCAGTACTTTAAACGGAACATTTTTTTAAAAGGTAAATTAATTCCAAATAATGGGTAATAAGTTGTTAGACTTTGAGATGGTTTTATCTGATGTACATTTTGTTGTTCCTCTACCAGAAGTGATGGTGAGTGGAATGATTAAAATGTTTGCCTCAGGTAAGTGTTTGTGTCACTCCCCCATGCAGTTTCCACTGCTAAACTGATAGTGGTAGATGTGGACATCTGCAGATCCATCTTCAGTAGCATCCAGAGAAGATTAAGTATTACTCACATTTTTAGTATTGTGAACAGAAAAATATGATACGATGTGTACAGAGGTGCCCTCCAGTTCAACTCCTTACAGAAATTGAACTGAACTGTCTTGAATAGATAGATAAAGACTTCTGAGACTGCTAAGGGTGTCTTGTGATAGGACTAAAGATTATTCAGGCTTACTTGAGAAAGCAAAAGGAAATAATTTTTTAACTGAAGAATTGGCACAGCTCAGTTCCTGCTGCCAAGAGGGAGAAGAGTCATAGTTCACCTACCTGTTATACTCCTGTGCTAGTGTAGTGTACAGGCTTTGAGAGGAGGTCTAGGAAACAGCTGGCCCCCTGAAATGAATTGAGAACACACTCCACATGTGGAGGATGCAAGGAATTCTCTAAAAATCTGAAATTGTGCAGGCTGGAAATGCATTTCCAGTCTTGTAATCCTTTCCTTTGAACCTAAGAATATGTTAAGTCTTTCCAGCATGATGGGATGCAGTGAGATACCACAGTGTTAGAACAGAAGCTGCCTTTTAATGTAAACCTGTGCCTTCAGAAACTACTTTACATTCATGGAGAGCAACAGAAGACAGGATGTTATCACAAAAATGTTGGAGAAAGCAGTTTTCTTGAGTCTAAATGGACTTATGGCCCCAAGAAAAACAAGCACTAGGGGGGCACATGTTTTGCTGCCATAATCATGTACTTTTTATTTGATTTCAGTGAAGCTTCCTCAGTTTAACACTAGCAAAAATAAACATTAAAAAAGAAACTTACCATATGTCATTTTTCCAAAGGCCCAGTTCTAAGGAAGTTATTTACCGGTAACACAGAGGGAGCAAATAAGCAGCTTCACTTCTTTCCTAACATTATAGTTTTAAATCTGCAGCCCCTGCTGCTACTGCTGTGTCTACACTTGGAAGAGATCTTTAATAGTTGATTAGGAAACGGAGAGTGTAGCAGGAAGCATGTCGTTTGGCACGTACAAGTGGCAAAATAGGAGAATAGAACCAAAGAATAAAAGTCAATAGAAGAGAACTCTGGAGATTTAGTATTAAAGCATCTTGCGCAGAGCAGGACAAACTTCAAATTTCCTGCAGAAATTTCGTATGAAACTTCTTCAGTTGTACATGGTTACTTTTTGGACAAATCTGATGAGCCTTTATTTTTCAATATACAGTTGAATGCATCTCCTAATCCTAAAACAATCCCCTGTTAATGTGGTTTGTGGGTTCCCCCCGCCTCCCATTCTGTACTCAGTGGACAGAGATATGCTCATTTATAGATATTTGGGAGAGTGTCACTTGTTCTTCTGGATGATTCATTTTTTCTCCTGAATACAGAAAAAGTGTGAGATTAGACTGCACATAAAATTTTATGAATTCTCCCCTTGATCATTCGGTCTGATGTATTTCCTGTTGGTAGCCAGGTTCCTAATAATTTTGTAAGTTTATTCTTTAAAATCTGTAGTGGATGCCTAGCATTATCCAGTCTTAGACAATAAATGCAGATATTTCCTAGTCTTCTCCAAAATGACTCTGAATTGATTTTTTTTAAAAAAAATCATGCTATCCTTTTAGTTCCTTGGACTTTTTACATCCCTTATATGCAACTGCATTTTAAACTGTTGTAATATTCTCTGAATATCGCATATTCTTCCTTATCTCTGCCCTGAAGTAGTTATTCTGCTGTTGAACTGTTCTTCATTATCCAGTGTCACATTATGTATAAAGGTATTCTTAAGAAATAACTTTGTTTATGCTCCCTGTCCTTTTAATCTCTCCATAGTCATTTATCCAGGATTGTGTCATAGTCTACCCAGTGCTGCTTTGTTCTTTTTTTCTGGGGCCTCAAATCATCTGAAACAATAATTTATACTAGCCATTACAGTCTGAGGGTGGAAGCAGGCCAAGACATGAAGGGGGTGGTAACTTCTCTTTGTTATATTTGAAGGGAAGAGAAAGCTTTGGTTTTTAATATAAAACCCCTTTTTCTTGTTTGAAACAGAAGCAGCAAACTTCAAGGTGAAAATAGCCTAGGTTTTAACTTATATTAATTGATGACATTTTGCGAGGGAAGGATGCTGAGCACCAGAGGTGATGAATGTGATTCACCCTGTCCTGCTCTGTGCATTCTGTCTGCTAACCAGAGGTCATGGTTCTTTTAGGAGCTGTGTGATGACTCACACTGATCATCACAGATGAGCAAGGAAGTTGGCATCCAAACTGGAATAGCAGTCATTGTTGCAGCCTCAGTCACTCTTCTGCTGATGGATTGAGGGTTGAGGGGGAAGGATGTATGAAAGTATGGGTTATTCTTTGTGCTGGGGTAAATGTGCTGGAATCACATTGAATAATTTCTTAGTTTTTTATATGTACTGGTCATTTCATAATTGCAGGAATTGTTCATAATGGCATTCCATAAATAAGTTAGTCATGCAGTAAAGAATATTGGGGAAAATAACGTGTTTGTTCAGTGTTCGTTTCTGATGTGTGTTCATTAGCAAGTTTTTTAATTGTTTTGTGCTTCCTTCTTTTATCTGGAGTGACTGAGGCATGTTGATTTTAATCCATGTAATAACTGATGTAATTTTCCCCAAGTTAGTTGCCAGGAGATATGGCTGCTATAAATAACTGCTTGCTGCCCCACTGGTTTGAGTAGGGTGACAACTTCTGGGTAGGAGGCAACTGGAAGGAGGATGGAGGTTAGATATGATAGGTTTTGCAGTTCTTTGTATGTCACACCTTCCTGCCAAAATACAGGTTCTGATTCTCCTGGCATTGTCTGTCCTTCACTGCACTAAATCAGTGTCAGGAAACAGAATGTATTGTTGTGCTCATTGCATCGTTACTAAGTAGTGTGTCTTGTGTTAAACCTAGGATTTTTATCCTTTGCACACTCTTCACTTGTTCAACTAGTTAATGCAGTATACTGAGGGTGTCAGTGCTGTTGAATTGTGATACTAACTTTGCCAAAAAGTTTGGAAAGCAATCTTCCCTCTGATCTCTGTTTTGAATGATCATCTGCAGTTTTTGTATGTACCAAATTGCTACAGGTTTGAGCCTAGACAGGGCAAGAGTTTTTTGTAGAGGTGCCATTTATAACTAAGGTCACTGTAAATGCATAGATGGAGGCAAATGGTAGAACATTCAGAAGTGCTGAAACTGTCTTCAAAGTTTAGTGAAAGAGAATTCCTACATTGGATAGATGCCTTTTGACAAATACTACTCCAATTCTGTAAAATCCTGTTTACCCTCACTTTATTACCTCATATTCCACTGGAAGTTTCAGTCACACTGGGAAATATATTTAATAGCAGCTACTGAAAATCAGTTGAAATTTCTGAAAGATTATATCCAACGTTGTTGCATTTCACAGCTTAGAAACCATTTTGTACATGATTTCTTGTAATTTTATTCCTAAATCTCTTCAGTTCCTTAGTACTGTGCATTTCCACTGAAAATTTGCCATTTCCTTCTTGTCCTACCCCAAAGTCTTCTAATTTCTTCCCTTTGAAGTTTATCTTCTAAAACTTCTAGAATCTCCTTCCTCCCTACACACCAACTCTCATTTAAAAAATAAAAACGCACACAAAAACACCACCACCACCACAATAAAACCCCCAACCCAACCAGCCAACCAACCAACCAACCAACGACCTTCTGCAATACTCCAGTACGCTGCAGGTAAGGCTGTAAAACTTTAATGCGTTGTTTGCTAGTTTAGTGGAACCACTTGCAAATAGAAACAGTGCATGACATCTCTGCATTTTTTTCAGTTGCACCTTATTCTGTGGTTTTGTTCAGTGATTTAGGAACGTATGTTAGCTTTGATCTTTCTGAACACCTACACTAAATCTGCATTAAGGGAGGTGCTTGTCTGAGGTTGCTGAAGTTCAGGTATGTTTCTAGTCAGAACTTTTTATGCTTTACTAGTCGCTTGTTCTTTGCTAAGATACACAATTGTGTTCGAGCCACATATAAAGTGTTTAATGTAAATTGGTCTAATCATATTATTGTGTTAATTTGTCTTTAGGGGTTTGCGTTTTGTCTCTGGGGTTATGTCTTTCTCTTGTGCTTTCTTTGCAATTTAAAAAAATTGAGCAACAACTGTTGTCTTAGAGGAGGAAGTCTAATGAGTAAAATATTCCGTGCATTGCAGAATAGCTTGCATTGAGACCATCCAGTAGATTTTAAGGAGCATGACCTAAGAAGTTACTTATTGCCTACCTATATCTACTAGCAAATAGGTATGTTGCAGGGAGAGTGGGGACTGTTGAAACATCTCAAACTTTGCTACTTCAGATATTTGCAGCAGGTTTGCTATTGTAGAGCTATAACAAAGAAAAAAACCCACCTAATCAAAGCCATGTTCACTTTAAGCCTGTTCACTTTAAGTTGTGCATCACTGCAATTATAGGAGTGATTGCATGTTTGTGCACTTGTGTGTGTGTGATTGAATTACTGTGGGTAAAGTGCTCTCATCTCCAATTTTAATTATGCTCAATTTATGGTAGTTGGACTTTACCTATGAGTGTTGTAATTGGGCAGATGAGTATTATGTGAACCCAGGGCTTGGCTTTGGTGAGATTGCTTCTGTTAACTCTGGTTGCTTTTTTATTAACCCCTGAAGGAAGCCAAAGAAAATATTGTTTACCATTTATTTTAAAAAATCAAATCAGAAAAAGCATACAATGAGTTTAAGCCTTACCAAATGTAATAAGTGATGATGTTTGTAGCTTAAAGTACTCTCCTGTGTGTCACAGTAGAATGAAGTCCATCTGTGGCCATGATTGGTGACCATCAGAGGTCTCTACCGTTGCAACTAGATTTAGCAGCATCCTAAGATTTCTTTCCTTTGCCAGAGTCCGCAGAGACCAATCCACTCTTGGATCATGTGTGTACTTCCTTTAAATTCCACATGCAGATTTTATTGAAAAAACTTGCACAGCTTGTAGCTCTATTTACAGGCCACTTAACCTGCACAAAGACATCCTGCTTTGCTTTCATAAGTGCAAGTCACAGAATCTTGGGCCTCTTGATTCTGTTTCCATGGAAAATTTGCCTTGGTGCTTGGCCCTGTCGGTTCCTGCTGCTGGGCTCCATGGGACCAAGAGCCAGTGGGGCTTTGTAGCTCCTGGGTTTATTGCCCATTTTATGGGTAAGGAGTGGAATTTTATGTACAGTGCTTCCTGTGTGTTACTTTGTGGATGTGATCTGGATAATAGTGGATAGGTTTGTGTTGTGTGGGGTTTTGTGTGTTTTGTTTGGTTAAATGTAGGAATGGAAAGTCCTTGTTCTAGTTCTCATTGAACTGCTATGTAAGCTGAAATCACGCTAGAATATTTTTCTAAAATGCAAAACAGAATCTAAAGTTTCTTATGAAATGCTTTTAGTTTAAAACCAAACCAAACTAAATACCACCAACAGACATGTTATTTATGGGTAGGAGAGTGGTTTTTTTTTACTGTTTACAAAGCAAAACATTCTAATGCCCATTTACTAGTAGAATCCATTTCTTTTTTATGGGTACTGCAAAGCTCTCATTCAGTTGGGATTCCGGGATTAAGGGATCTAAGTGCTCTGTGGTGCTTGTTTGAAAAGCTGAGATTGCCCTTCTTTTAACCTTGGAACATTGTTACATTTTGTATTATGTTGAAAAATTGCACTTGATGAATAGCACTCAAATACAATGAATCATAAAGCCAGGCCTCAGTCTGTAAGTTTTTATAGCACTAAATTTTAGATTTTGATGAGGCTCGTGTTTCAAATTACTTTGGATGGTTAAAATCATTAAGATGGCACTCTGGGTGGTTGAAGTCACTCAAAGTCAACTGCAAAGTATGCTGGCCAAAGAGTAAGGGTTTGATTGAATTTCTGGCTTACATACCTCTCTTGATATAATTAGTTTTCTATTAATGGTTCAAAGTTCTGTTTCACTTTATCACTTCTTTCCAGTCTATGTAGCATGTTTACAGATGAATGCTTCAAAAATTGCCATTTATAGATTCACTCTTAGTATAGCTGTGGAGATGGGGAAAAAGCCCAAGATCCTGTTCAGAGGCTTGAGATTAAATTTAATGTTTTCATGCTGACTTTTTGGCATGTGCAATAGAAAAATACCGTGCCATGCTTTTTGAAAGACAATGAACATAAGAATCTAAGTAGAGGTGTATATACTTGTTTATGGTCAGATGAAATTCAAACAGGAAGGTGAATTACACTGCGGGTTTCAGTTCCATTTATCTCAAGTTTGTTTGGCCTGACAATAATATGCATCAGATAAATACGATTTCACTAAGGTAAAACAGTCAGGCTCTCTCTTCATGACTCTCCCCTGGAGTGCAAGAAAATGGGTTTGAATTTTCCCCTTTTTGATCAAGACTAAGGGCTTGCTGTGTGTGTCACTGAGCGTGCAAGGTCTCCTTTTACTGGTACAGCTTGCAGCAGGTTAATGACCAACCTGAAAGTTCTGTCGAAGCTGTAATACAACATTGCCCTCACTGGGCATATCCTCTGCTGTCTCCTGTGCTTACTTTATAACCATTTGTCTCCCATAACATTACATAACTGTTATTGCAAGAATTGAGAGATTTTGTGAAGAACTAGGGAGATTTGGTTTTAGTCCTGCTGGTTACTGAAACTGATGTTTTTAGATGGAAGGACAAGAACTGTTTGCAGCATTTAAGATGCAGGCATACGGATTATCCTGGCATACTAAAACCCTTTTTTTCTTTACTGTCAGGTCTTCCCTGGGAAATCCTGACATTGTTTACCTTTTAATCATCAATGAGCTAGTGTTCTTTTAGAATTTTCTTAATTGACTTCAGAGACTGTTATGCTTAGTAGTAGTAACTAATTTGTAGTTCAGTATTTTATGTAATCCTAGAGGTCTTTCTTCACTATGCACATGAATTTGAGTTTATTGACACTGCTTGTGGTCTGTTTTACTGACTGATCACTGGGTACCGTGATAGCCAGCTTCAGTTCAGGACCACTTGTTTAGGTGGAATATATCCTACCCGCTAAACTGGACTGTGGATCACATGCCGATTTTTGGGAAACCATTTTGGCAAGTGTTGTTCCATGAAAACCTGCTATTCCAAATTAGCATCCTTTAAGATTTTCTGTCCCTGTTACCAACATTATGAGAACATTTTAGTGGTGAAGTACTTCCATAGCTGTAGAGGATAAGAGCAAATGGGAAGGTGTGTGAAGCCATTCAGTAAATGGGCAGGACTGCAGAGCTATGTAGTGCAGTCCAGTGGACCTAGTCATTTCTGTTACAGTTTCTATCCCCAAGCTAAAATATCATACTGAATTCCTCTTCACTTTTTACTGAATTTCAGTAAGTTGGTGCTGAGACCAGGTTATCTTGCAATATTTGTTTCTCATAACAAGCTTTACAAACTAATAGTGTCTTCTTCAAGGGTTTTGAAGGTGGATGCATTTGGAATTCACTTTGTATTTGACCTGGCTGAGTTCATATTTGGAAACATTTGGATCATAGTCTACAATGCATGGGTTTGAAGCAGATTGGGATTAATTTTTTGGTGTGCTTATTTCGTAACAGCTTGGTTGCAAATAGCTTTGCAGCTGCAGCTGTGACTGTAGCTTTTAATGTTTTTGTGCAGTTTGCAGGAGTTGATTTGCTTGCTTTTTTGTAATGAAGCCTACTGGAAACACACTAAGTGTTCTAAAAAATGGTATCTAAATAAACACAACCAAATTTAAAGGAAGATTTTTGATCAGTGACACTAAGAGCTTAAAGTGAGCATGCTACTATGGTGCAGAGTGCTAAACTTTCTAGGATATGACATAAAATTTACCTGGGAGAGCAGGTTCTAGTGCACGGTTGTGTTGTAATTCTTCAACTTCTGGTGTGCGCTTTTACTACTGAGAGTTAGCCAGCCAGTGACAGATAGATTTGGTTTATGGTTTTCTTGTCATTATTCCTTACTGTAATCATACTGTAGGTGCAGAAGGTGTATTCTTGAGAAGTCTTAATTCCAGTATGAAAGTTCTCTATACACGTGTGTATATATACTTACACATACACATTTATACTTACCTTTTTCTGCTTGAGGATGTTTTATTTAAGTTAGGGACGGGGCACTGTGTGTATGTTTTTGAGCAACAAGCTTCAGTTTCCTTATGTATGTACAAAATTGCAGCTATAATATCATGGCCTTTTCCAGATGTATCAATGTTTGCTACCAGTCTGTTTAATATGTTGTCCTGAAGATCACCACTGCCAAATGCACCCACCACCAAAACTAGTGCATAGTTATATAGTAGATGTAGTGGAAGTTCAGTGTCCCTAAGAAGTATTTGTAAAGTATTTAAGAAAAAAGATGACCAAGTCAGTATACCTATGAGGTATACTGTGAGATGTAAACACTCAGTATTGCACGCTTTAAATATCATGGATGGCAAGCAGTGTATTAAGCTCAGTTTTGCAATTCAGGATTTGTTAGCTAGAGGAAGATTAATATAATAAAAAAAACGAAAAGAGAGGAGGAACAGAAGTGGGTCTCTGTGTGGCAGATTTTGTTTGGTCAGTGTAGTTTATGTGGTTATCAATCATTAAACACACACCTTGAATATTTTTCTGTTACAAACTCTGCAGCCAGTTTTGTGAGACATCTTCAGTGACATGGTGATAAGGCGGGGGTTGATATTGATAAGATACATGAAATGTTGCTGATGAAGTGATTTTTCATTTAGTACAGTCATAGAGAATCTCAAAAATCCTTTCAAGTTATGGTTTTTACCACTAATAGGAGAGGCAGCAGAGGTATTATGGCTTTCTCAGTGAGCCAAATTGATTTCTGTTCTACAAAGTAGGCTTTGAAGTAAACATGGCAATTGAAAATAAATGTAATGTTTTGCCTAATGAGAATAATGAGAAAAAGCTGCAACCAAAAACTAAAGGAAAGCAAATCCAGAGCAGATGTTCCACCTCTCTCACACAGACATGCTTAAATACACAGGGATGGCCTTCCAGGCATGGTTGTTAAGATAACACCACTGAATCTGTTTAAGATAGTGTGCTGAGACAGTGTTACCAGGGAGGTTTAATACTAAAAGAATAATAAGCTGATGGGCCAGGAGGCCTGTTCTTGTTCTTTTAAAATTGCACTGATTTTGTTTAGAATGTCAAATCAAATATTAAACGCAGCTTGCTTACTTGGTTGAATTTTCTCTCTTGTAGCAGTGGGAGACTGTTGAAAGGTAAAATCATCTCTATTTCAGTTTTTAAAATCCTAAATATTAGCCCTTTACTTCATTATCTCATTCTTTATCAGTTAGCTTTTGTTTCATAACTGGAAACTACATGTTCCAGTATCATACTGTTCAAATAACTTTGTGCACTTTTGCTGTACTGCATAGCTTGATGCACATAGCCTGTACAGCTGTAGGAGCTCATATGGCTTCCTGCATCGTGAGGAGAGGAGCAGAGCTGCAGGAGCTGTGGTGCTGGGCTGTTGACCCTTCAGATGATACCAGCTCACACTTCAGTGGAAAAACTGATCAAATGAAAAGGCAGCATTTCTTTCTGTAAGTTTGATACTTTGAGAGGTAACCATTTTCAACAGTACACAACACAATTTGAAGATTTGTTAATGCTTCCACCAGGAGAATCGACAGATCGGTCATAGCTTAGGGTTTATAATTTTTTTTTAGAGAGACTTTGGAGTTTTCTACTCAAGTTCTCTCCTGTCAGTTAGGTGGTTTCTATCTGTTAACATTTGCCCTATCTGTGGGTTGGCTATTATGTCAAATAGAATTATTAGATGTTCATCAGATGTTCAGTATGGCAGATACAAAGGTGTTACAAGAGGATATTACCATAAAGTCAGTGTTTCCATCTGAACAATTATTTTAGAGTGGCAGATGGCTGTTATCTATTGACAGTATTTTATAGACATAAATGAAATAGATACGATTTAACACAACATGGTCTGCTTTGTTGCACACATTGTAAAACAAGTAATGCAAAAGGTCTCAATTATATACTACTAATCTAGCAGAAGGAAATAGATGATAAATTTTCATATTTGTTAATTCCCCCCTGCCATGCCCATAGGAAATTAAATCTTTCTGAAGGTGATAAATTGACCAAATCCTCCAGCTGATCCAGAGACGGACTTTGAGTATTACCTCGTAATTGCAAATTTCTTTTATGCTGTTATTGCTTTTATGCTGTTTGGTCCAAAGTAGGAAAATTGCCAGCTCTTCATTCTATAGCATCTTCCCTGAAATTAATTAGGATATTAGCTATGCATTGATTTTTAAGATGGATGCTATGAACTGTTTCCCTGTAGTCTGGCTAGTTATTTCACTGTTCAAAAGACAATAATTTCCATTTAGATAAGACCAGAGCTCAATGAAAAACTCTGTGTAATTCCTGGCATAAACTAATTCCTTTAGATAATCCATTACTCAGAAAACATTGTTTTCGCCATTTTAGACTTAAGGATTTATGATTTACCAAGGCCTTTCTGAGTTTTTAAGAGATATTTTCATGAAGTTAGGTAATATTTTAGCTAGATTTGGATTTTGAATGCAGAATCTAGAAAGCAACAATAAATTTTCCATTTCCCAGCCACAGAAGGGCAGAAAACAAATTTATTTATGCCCTGTTTAGGGCCAAGTCATATTTCACCTAAGGCAATAAAACTGCAGAATTCAGCTCTTCTCTTTTGGCAGAGCAAATGATATGGAAAATTGAATCTATACTTTTCATAGCACTGAGAATACAACTTTTTTTTTTTTTCCTCCTTCCTCTATCTGCTTTAATTCATCAGCTGTGTAAGCAACTCTGCCTTCAAAAGGGGCAAGGGGGGGGTACAAAAGACCAAAGGCTTGTGGAGCATTTTGTGTATGACACTGTGTGACACAACATGACATGTACTGAAGGAGAATCTTCTCTTCTTGTTAAGAATTCTCCCCCAGACAGTTCTAGTAGACTGATGAAAAGCTGATGGGAATGGAGAAATAATGTGGGGGGCGAAGGGGAGGGGAGATTCCTAAAGAATTGGTTATGTATTGCTGTGTAAATTTGAAGGGACCGGGCTCAGACTGAGTACAGAGCAAATGGTTTTCGTATGTATTTTATGAACTGGATGACACATACCAAGGAAAATGACATGATTTTGTAAGGCAAATAATTATTATCCAGTAGCTAAAGGGAAGTGTAAAAAGTAATTATTACATCTAAGGTAACAAACTGAGAAGAGAAATCTAAGTTAAGGCTGACAGTTGGTGGCAAATGTTCTGAACAATTTTATGACCAAATCTGTAAAAGGACTTGCTGATGCAGAGAAGGCATTTCAGTAGGTTGTGGACCCTGGCTATGCCAGCCTTAGTCCATGCTCTTTTTGGCTGGCACTTCTTACCATTTTTTCCTCTCTATATCACAGAATCATAAAATCATTCTGGTTGAAGGGACCTGAAGGGCTGGTCCGTCCTACTGCTCACAGCTGGGCCAACACTGAATTCAGACTAAGAAGAGAGATTTTACAACCTCTCTGAGCAACTGTTTGTTATTCTGGTGAGCCTTATTATCCTTGCAGTGATCTCCCCCTTCAGAGCCTTACCTGTTTCATTTGGCTGTTATCTCTCATTCACCAGCCGGAGTCAATTGACCTGTTAATGCAGAGTTAAGGTTAGCTGGCAGTGTTCTTCCAGCATGCTGTGTTCACTGAAACTTGAAATTCTGAAAAGTGCTATAGGAGATGAGGGATGTATGCTGATTAACTCATGTCTTTGGTCAGTCTGGAAGCACTTGACTGTATGAGGTGGAAATATATTTAAAAGGTGGAGGCAATTTTTGGAGCACTTTAACAAAACTGGATGTATAATGCAGGTCACTGACACACTGCTTGGTATGGAAGAGGAAGTGTATGTGTGTGTGTGTGTGGGGGGGTCATTTGCCAGTCCCCATATTTCTGATCAGATGTAAGAGAATGTGCGATGAGAATTGTGACAGAAAAGACATGGCATTGAAATATCAGTCTGTCTTCAGTAGTTAAGACAAAAAGAGGTGTTCTAGTCCAGTGCTACCTGTTTTCCTAGTCTAGGCCAAATGGCCTTCCAGACAGTGTTGGTCAGGTGTTGCCATGATCGAATTGAAGTTGAAGGGGTTTATTCCATAGTGCTTCATGAAGCTGAAGTTGTTAAATCTGTTTTTTAGGAAGGTAAATTAGACTCTGAAACATTTCACTCTATGTTCATTTGTAGTTTAGTGAAGAGAATACATTTAGGAGAAAATGTTTACTAGGATTATTACGGTTACCTAGGTTCATAGCTGAGAAGTGGCTGATCTAAGTAAAATTTGCTATGTACATTCTGGAAGTTAGTAGCAGTTGGGAAGGGGGAGCATATTGCAAGCTTGATTTGTGGTTATGATGTCCAAGGATTAAACAAGAATACTCTATTTCTTCTTCTCCCTCCTTGTTTCCTCTTTAATGTCTTGCTACCCTTTCCAATTCATTATTTTTCCTTTCTTGTCCTACAAAGTCACCATCATGTTACAGAGTATTAATACATACATTCTTTGCTGTCCTGTACATTATAATGAATAATGCAAATATGAACCACCTCCTGTAATTTTTAGAATGAAAACTAAGCTAAGAATTCTCAGCTTCTATAGCCAGAGGAGGGAAATGAGCACCTCTAAGGCCCGAGTCAATTAAACACATTTACATGTGTATGTAGAGGATGAGGTGGGTTGTCCTTAAAATACATAATTTCTCTCAGTAGATATAAGAAGAGTGTATTTAAGGTGACCAGGCCAAATGAAGAGGCTAGGGGCAAGTTGTATCGGTGCATGTCATCCCTGAGTGTTTCTAGAGGAAAGTTTTTCCTTGGTTGTGGTTGGTCTTGCAGCCCAGGAGAGAACTGGACTACATAGATAGAGAAGTGACCCTACCCAACTGGCCGTGCTTATATTTCTGCTTTTTCTGGCTTCTCTTTTTCTTTTGCCCATCCAGGTGTCCATGCTTCTGGGCTAGTTTTTCTCTGCCTTTCCTCTCCCCAGATCCTGATGTAGGCATCAAGATGGCTTGTGTGCTTTTATAGTGTACTGCCTTGTTTTCAGAGATCTTGGAGCCTGGCACATATAAAGCTCTAAGAAAGTAGAGAGACTTAAACATGCTGAGAGTTAAGACTCTGCTTTCTTCATTTCCCCAGGATCCTGGAATACATCTGGATGCTGGCTGGGGAAGCGGGCAATCCAAAAACCTGTCTGTAGGCTGAATTGGGTGCCCAAGAAACTGAAGGCAAGGGTTGAAGCACAGCAGTTAGCATCTCAAACCAACCAAATCTTATTGTAATCATGTTAAAATAACTGAGGGAAAGAAATAAAACTCAGGAAAGGATTAATATTGCTATGATGTTCTCACTCATGCAGGGAGAGAAATTTTCTGTAATCTGAAGCCTTCATAAGCCAATTAAACAGGTAGTTTAGGGCTGCCAACTCTGTGATTAATAGATAGTCACTTTAAGAAACATACTTTCAGAGATTTGGTTTTGGTGGTGATGTGGAATTTTTTTTGGGGGGGGCAGAGAGTTGCTTGTGTTCTTTTTTAGCTTTCTTGAGTTTAAATTCTAGCATCTTGGAATCATTTGTGCATATATGAATGAAAATCTGCCTCAGGGAGAGACTGCCAACTCAATCAATAGTTTGTTCACCTTAAGGTAAAATCCAAAAGAAGTACACACTTCAGTTGGTATTTTCTGTGAACAAAATAGAAGTTAATGTTTCAGACTATAGGTTGTTTCTAAAAATATAAACAATAAATTTATTATACTGTTTCAAACATTGCTTCTGCTTTCCTTCAAAAGTCATCTATACTGACTTGCACAGTAAGATCCTGAAGAGTTTTCAGCACCTTGCCTAGGGGAGTACCTTTATGCCATCCCTCCTTTCTCTGCCTACATTCATCCTCATTTTCCATCCCTATTCTTCTGTTGTCTTGTAGGTTTTGTCCTGCAGCCTCCAGTGCACTGTTTGAGATAGCCACCATACTTTGTGCTTATGTCCCATGATACTGGACACTTTTTTACTTTTCTCCAAGTTATCTGACTCTTTCCTGGAAATGTCTGGCACACTTGTTAGGTGTGTTGTTCTTTCAGCCTGGTACCATTAACTCGGGAGACTTTTCATGTATGCGTTTTTACAAATTTGTTCTCTTGGCATCATGGTTCACCTTTCAGAAAGAGATGGTAGTTGTGGCAGACTTCCTCAGTGTTGTTTAGAAGTAAAAATAGTTTAATTAGCACCTGAAAACAAAAGCATTTACACCTGTTTCTCTGTGTCAGTTCTTTTCTGATCTCTACAGGCAATTTGTTCCAGTGTTTCTCCATTAAGAATTTTTTTCCCCCTACATCAAGTCTCAGGTTTCCTTTGTTTCAGCTTCTGACCAACTGCCTGTTGCTATCACTCTAGTTTTCTGTAAGGAGGCTCTGGGAGACGGTGTAAAGAATGTTCTTGAAGTAAGCAATAACCAATGCACTCCCCTCATTCACAAAGCCAGTCGTTCATCACTGAATGCAATCAGTTTGGCTGTGCTTGATTTGCCCTTGGTAAATAATGCTATTTGTTCCTAATTGTCTTTTGTCCTTCTGCCTGGAAATACATTCTGTCAGGTCTTGTTCCATAACTTTTCCAGGAACTGAGGTGAAGCCTTAGGTTTTCAGATCCTCCTCCTCGCTTTTTTTTAAGGTGGATATAACAATAAACATTGAAGTGCATTTTATGTTTTAGCTGTATGTGTCTAGAACTGAGGGTTTTGGAAGGACCACGTCTGAGTAAATGTCAGACTATTGTGAACCCTGCCTCTCCGTACCACTCTCGATCTGAGACAGAATGACAGTGCTGTCAGCAAGATTAGCAACATATAATATTAGAAATTATCATCAAGTTTCTTAGTTTTGGCATACAAAATATATTTAGTTAATACAATCAGAGAAGAAAGGATATTTATTTTCCTTGTTCTGAGTAATTCTTTTTCTCCACTTCTTTATTAATTCAAAAATCCTCCAATTGAAGTTGCCAGGGGCTTTTTAAGATTAAGTGATTACCAGTGATTTCTTTTTTGAATAGTGACTAAGACACTGTCTTGCTTGTAGAATGTAGGTATTATATTAAAAGATCCCCAAGTGCCAAGAAAATCTATTTTGTAAGATTGCTTGTGGAGATTTAGCTTTGAGTATTCTCTGAGCTTCGATATGTAGGAAAAAGGTGGGAATTAAATGCAGCTTCTTTTTTTTGTCTGAATACAGGAGGAGTGATAACAGGGAACTGTGTACTGGGATTTGTGCCTTCCATTTGGTGGTCTTGTTTTCGTAACTTTGGCACCAGAAATTGCTAAATCTGAGTATGGATACTTTTATTAGCTTCCAGATATCTTTTTGGAGTTCACCAAACATTGAGCCTGTAGCAGCATGTCTTTTGCTGTACTAGGTAGTGCCATTATTGGAAAATTCGGAATCCTGTTCTGTGTAGCACTGCCGTGTCCAGGGAGTAGTAGTCTGAAAGAAAGTTTACTTTTTGTATGTAGTTTTCTTCCCATTTTATCATACCAACAGATGTTAAAAGGTAGAAACAATCTTGGTCAGGCTAAATAATCACTGCAGAGATTTCTACATCTTCTATTCTGGTTTAGGGCTTTCAGGAGATAATGTTTTATTTTTCATCTTGTCTTCAGGAGATCAAATAAACTGAGTTTTCTAATATTTCATATACTGTATTCACAGAATCACAGAATGTTAGTGATTGGAAGGGACCTCGAAAGCTCATCCAGTGCAATCCCCCCGCCGGAGCAGGAACACCCAGATGAGGTTCCACAGGAAGGTGTCCAGGCGGGTTTGAATGCCTCCAGAGTAGGAGACTCCACAACCCCCCTGAGCAGCCTGGTCCAGGCTCTGTTACCGTCATTGAGAAGAAGTTTCTTCTCAAATTTAAGCGGAACCTTTTGTGTTCCAGTTTGTACCCATTGCCCCTTGTCCTGTCATTGGTTGTCACCGAGAAGAGCCTGGCTCCATTCCTTTTATTTAAAATAGTTTCCTTTTTATTTTGGCCGTAATGTCTCCATTTGGTCCACAATTTTCTTGAATTGAGCAGAGAAACTTCAAAAAAAAGTACTTCAGCTGAGGCCTTATCAATGCCAAGTGGAGTGGAAGGGCATCGCCTGTCTTGTTCTTCAGATGACATGCAAAGGAAGAGCTATTGATTTTATCTCAGAGACAGTCTGAGTCATGGCTTTGTCAAAGACAACTTTATTATCCAGTGGTTAGCTCAGTTGAGATAGGATTTTTGGCCAGTATGACTAAGACCAAGATCCCAAAGGGAAATGAGAAGGTACAGTGCACCACTCGTGATAATTACTGTGGTGACTGTGGCAATCTGGCAACTTCTTAAACATCTATCAATCCACTGTTAGAAGTAATTCCCATACTAGACACTCTGACTCATGGCAAAGAGATGGTACATCATTCTAATCTTTCTTTTCTGCGTTGGAAGGTAGGATACTTGGATGAAAATCAAAAGTTGACCTAATGCATTTTGTATAAGAGGAGGAAGGATCTGTGAGAAAGAGACAAGTTAAAACCATCTCAGCTGGACTGTGATCAGTGCTCGTTTCTTTCCTTTTCCCTTAGATGTGCTAAGGGAAATGTAGAAGCTTGTTTGTGCCTTGGGAAAATTAACCAGCATTTTATTGATTGTGAAGTGCCTCATCTGGGAAGAGCTTCAGAACCTTGCGGAACTGCGTGTTGTCTCTGAATAATAAGAAAGGCTGCCGTTGTATGGTACCAGCGTGTGGAGACAAAGTCATTGGTGCTCATTGAACGTGTGTATTGTCTGTGCATTCTGTCACACTGACAAGAGCTTGGGAGGTTTTGACTTAAGTATGACATTTGTCAAGTTCTCACCAGACCCCTTACATGTGACAGTGTATGGATGCAGCAAGAAAAGATGTTGCACATCTTTTCCAGTACCAAATGGATGTAAGATGTGGACTTAATAAAATCGCAGTCTGTCTTTGTCTTCTTTGAAACACGCTGTCTGGAAGGATATCACATTCTAATTTATATTCACCAATATTATTATGGACTTTGATAGTTAGATTTCAATATGACTTAAAAGTAGTTTTACCAGTTTATAAAGAAGCAGCTAATGTGGATCTTAGGCCACAACGTACAGGTCTAATTGCATTTCCATTGAGCATCTGGTCTCACATTTGCTTTTTCTTTCTCCAAGAAAGCGTTGGTTTTCATATCTCTAAGAAGGGTTTGGAAACTGGAAGCTTTCCATGGTGTGTTCCATTCATACAGTATTTCCACATGCAATATGTTTTTGAAATTGACTTGGGCTTCATATCACACAAGATAACCAGTTAATATGTTTTTCCATTCTGGAGATTTCACTTGGTGTAGCTATCAGAAGAGCCCCACCTTTCTGTTCACACAGGACGAAACCTTTTAGTTGCTGTCTCGGCTGAACAGTTAAAAGCCGTGTATTCTTCACACAAAGGCCTTTAAAGTGGAGGTTGTGCTGGCCACATGTGTAATTATCTGTTGAACACTTGGACAATATTAAACGTAAAGCAACCTACACTACTCCATTTTAGAAATAACTGGCAGCAGAAGCGGGGTTTTGTTTGTGCTTTCTCCTGCATTCCATGCACATCAGCCTTCTCTTCCCATCAGTGCTTCACCCTTTTTCAGCCTTGCACACATTCACAAACTGATTTGTTTGCCTCCCAGTGTGGAAAGCACTCAGGGAGAGATGCCTGAAAAAAGAGAAAGCAAATATTAACCTGTACAGCACAGGGTACTCCCCGGAATGTCATTGAGAATCTGGTCATTTGCCCCTTGCTTTCACAGTATCATGTGTTGTGCTTGGCATAGGTGGAACTGAAATAGCTGCCAGTCCTCTCATTGCGCTGCTTCCGTGGAGGTGGCACTCCATGGGGGTAGTTACAGAATGGGCACAGACTGAACAAACAGTGCTAACAGTCACCACTATTAAAATTCTGGTTTTTCTGCTGACCGTGGAGATTGGTGAGGTGTACCTGAAAGGATATGGACGTTCTATATTCACAGAGGCGTTCTGTGATCTAGCAGTTCATAAACTGAACCAGAACTCATAATTTATGTGTAGATGGAATTCCAAGATACTCATGCCAGATGGAGTAAGTAATTTGGGATTAACTAATGGTGTGTTTTGTATGTCCGAGTTACCATGGTTGCCAATTTATCGCGTAACGTAAAATGTAATTTAATACTGACATACTGAATGGCAGTTGTGTGAGTTAACAAGAAGCATGTAAGCTCTGAATTATTTCTTGGCTTAGTGCAAGAGAAGTCTCACAATGGTACTTCTGAAAATGGAGCAAGTCTTCATTTCTTGCATTTCTGATGTTCTTGTATTACGTTCTCTGTGAGACATCAGATTTTAGGTGTGTGTAGGAAAGGAAATTCAATAACAAAACTAATACGGAAGCTTTTAAGATGTGTTTAAGCTTTAAAGCAAAAAAGATTCTCTTTCTAATTGTTTTATGGTATTATCCTATATGTGTTACATTTACCTGAAAAAAATGTTGGTGCTACAGATGGAATCCTAGCATACCACATATGTGCTCTCTCTAAATCTTGGTGTTGCTGATAGCATTTCTAGCTTGATCAAAATTCTTACTCAGGTCTGTTATCCTTGGGTTTATGACCAGTCTGGCTTGGATTAGTACCAGTATTTTCTCCTTTGTATCCATCCTCCTTCCTGCTGATGTTCTTTTTTCCATTACGATATATTTGAGTATCAAAAATGGTTTATTAAGCACAAATACAGTTTTACTATTGCCACTTGAAAAACGTTGAGAAAATGGATGTTCAGAAAGACAAAAGGGTAGTAATTTATTGGAAGAATTGTCTAATTCTTCATTGCTTGGCAGCCTTCTGCATGTGTCTGCATTTTCATTTCTGATGATGTCAACCTAAAAACCGCTTCTGTCAGTCTTCAGGCAACCGTTTTCTCCTTGTGCTTTCCTCTAACCAAATCTTTGTTCTTTTTTAACTGCTGACATTATGCATGGGTAACTTGAAAATGTTAATGTGCCATGCTCATGTTGTATTTATATGTGTTATAATAATTTCTATTTTCTGGCTGTCTTAGACACTAGTCCACATCAAACTCTCTTCAGTCAGGTCATTAAATCACAGAGAGCTGAATGAAATAACAAAAGTTCAAGATAAGTGTCTCTTCTGAGTGTTTGGAACCTTTGAGTGTGGGAGGATGTCAAGCAGCTGAATTTGTCCTGGCATAGGGCAGCTGCCTCCCTTAAAAAAAAGATCTGTTGAAGAGGCAAAGGCAAAAGCAACTTTGCGGTTGTACTTGCATGGGAGGTGACACCAGATATAAACATAATTTATGAGTAAGGAAGATGGAGTCAGCTTGTTTCAAGTCGCATGTTTAGCAAAGACACCACTGGCTGCTTCTGTGTATCGTACACTTCTTCAGTTCCCACGTTTCTTTATCAAACATTGAAGAATCCGTGTGAATGTTAAATATTGTATATATTCAGCAGATAGCAATTACTGTGATATATGCTGATGTGTGTTTCGTTGTTGTTTTATGGAAGAATAATCCTGTTTTATTGCATCTTTCTGCCCTCTGGTAAGGGGATGATTTTGCAGTTTATTTTTTTCTTAAAGCTTTTTACTGGGAAGATCATCTTTAACCCGTTTAACCTCTCATCCAAGGACTGTTGCTGAAGAGACTTTTTGACTTGTGGAACTTCTGTGTCATTATGTGTTTCACATAGATGAACAAAATTTCCCTACCTGTTGCAAAACTTTGTTTTCTTGTTTGTGCCAGTAATTTAAAATTTTGAAGGTATGTGTATTTGGACAGGCAGAAGGGGACTATAATGTGTGTATGTTTTAAACAGTTAAAACGGGTGGGCTTTGGAGATGTTCTAGCAAATAATTTAACTAGTGTTGACAAGAAACCATTTTCCATCCTGTAGACAAGATGGAGAAAACCAGAATTTCTTAATTTCCTCCATGTGGCTTTAAATTTGTGAGGTAATGATGAATTCTAAAGAGTAAAATTCTGAAAAAAAATTTGTAGGAATGAAAGCATGCTGATAGAAAAGACAAATCCTATCATTAGGAGATGACTGAGATAGTAGAAGGGGGGAAGTATTGTATGGCAAGAAGGCACAAGGAAAGTAGCTATAGCAGGAATGCCAGTGCTGCATAATTGTGTTACATGTATTGATAAGTGATACTGAATGTATGCTCATAGAGATATCTGTTTGCATAGTTATTTAAAAGTCACCAGTAGTATATAAACCAATATCACATAGCAATACAGTAAATGTATTAGTATAAGAAATGTAAATTGTATGACATATATGTAATCTCTATACATTTTACAATAATGACACATACTGCAATAGTTTAATAAGTGATAGTGTAATTTTAGTACCAGGCAAAAATGCTGCTCTATTCACAGAAGAATTTAACGTGAACATCCTAACACACTGATGTAAAAGTAATTAGTTTAGTTTTGGGGGCAATTGTTTGTTGACAGGGATTCGTCTCATTGTGGAACCTTTTGTCAGGGTGACTTAAGACGATTTCCACAGCAAGTAAGAGCTTTAATCCCGTTAAATTTTCCTTCATTCTGCAAATATGCACTACATATGTAAGATTTTGTGGTTTTCATATTTTTATAGCACTTTCTGACTCAATATTTTATTGTTGCTGTTGCTTACAGGATAGTAATACTGTACCTTGAATTCTAGGAATCAATAAATTATTTTAAAGATTGCAAGGGCAATTCAGTGTAGATTTCGTGTTGTAAGTTTGTTTTGGATTAAAAAAAGCTGCTGTTGCATGATACATTTCAACAGGGAAGAAAAAAGTGCAATCAACTATGTGTCTAAAATATGTCTGATTATTTGAGAGGTGCTGTCTTAAAATATATATCGCAGAATCACAGAATGTTAGGGATTGGAAGGGACCTCGAAAGATCATCCAGTCCAATCCCCCTGCTGGAGCAGGAACACCCAGATGAGGTTACTCAGGAAGGCATCTACTCAGCCCTGGCAAGACCACATCTGGAATATTGTGTCCAGTTCTGGGCCCCTCAGTTCCAGAAGGACAGGGAACTGCTGGAGAGGGTCCAGCGCAGGGCAACAAAGATGATGAAGGAAGTGGAGCATCTCCCTTATGAGGAAAGGCTGAGGGAACTGGGGCTCTTTAGCTTGGAGAAGAGGAGACTGAGGGGTGACCTCATTAATGTTTACAGATATACAAAGGGTGAGTGTTATGAGGATGGAGCCCGGCTCTTTTATATATATATATATATATGTATTTTTTTTTTTCAGAAAGCCATATTCTTGAGGATGTAAACAAATGTATCATTGCACTGAGAGAGCAAAATGCAGACAATTTAGATCGTGCAGCGGGTGCAATCCGAGGACGTGCTTCAAGAATAGCTCACATTGTTTCAGGTGAAATGGACAATTATGAACCAGGGGCTTACACTGAAGGAGTGATGACAAATGTTCAGTATTTGACCAAGAGCGGTAAGTCTGATTTCTAAGCTATGTTCTTAGTTCCTTTAGTGATGGAAACTTTCTTTTATATGACTTAGTTAAAGTGAAACTTGTGATTCTCTAATGCACTAATGATTCATGATATGATCTCTGTCTCTTTTGTCCATGCTGTCCAATTACCATGATACCATGCAGTTCAAAACTAATTTTTAAAATTTTATTTGAATTACATCATCTGTATAAGGTTTTTTAAATTATGGAAGAGTTTTAAGGGTGTTTCTAAATAAATTTAAGTGATAGTGTTTGGGGACTTCTAGCTGGCCTCACCACATCTGTTTGAAGAAGACAGAAGGCAAACTCAGAGAAAGATAAAGCAGGTTCACGATCTGTGTGCACTTCCCACTTAAAGGACTGTTGAGTAGTGGTTAAATGTCCCCAAATATCTTCAGTTTTAATGTTCAAAGTTGGAACTTCCTACAATGGCTATTAGTGTCAATTTCCTTTTTTGTGATACTGAAAAAGAGGGTAAGAGAGGTGTAACTGCTCTATTTTATAAATGATTTCTGTTGCTTACATAAACAGTTGTTCATATAAATAAATCTCTGACCTTTACATAGTGTATAATTAATTTAAAAAATAAGTTGGGGAGCTCCCAGGCCTTCCATGTTTTCAGTGGTTGCAAGTCTAATAGGCAATTAAAAAAAAAATGCCATTAAGTTTTCTGGAAAGTCTGTGCATCTCTGGAATATGGGATTTAGCTTCATGAACTTGGAGGTCTAAATCATAGCTCTGTCAGTCTAAACAAATTTCTAATATCTTACATTTGCCTGACAGTTGTTTTACTTTGCCGCAAAAGACAGGAATTTTGTTTGAGCTCTTTCTTAATGAGTCAAATAGGTCCAGGACAGAACTATCTTCATGTGAAACAAAAGTGAATTGACATTGCAATGAAGGGGTGAAAGGAACAAAATAGTGAGAGGAGTTTGAGATAGTCTTGCATGGTTTTATCGCCTTTTGTGACATTTTGATGAGAAAATCTGAAAACTTTCAACATGACATTCTTTTTTCATGACTCCTGAAAGTACTATGACAAATGCCAAGAGAAGCAGCAATTACAGGAAAGGATAGTTTTGATTCCCATGTAAAAGCTAAGCCCTTCTTTCTTGAAACTGGTAGTGTTTAAATGCAGTAGGAGTTGACACTGATTTCTGTTCTGTTGCCTTAGTTTGACAGTAATATATAATGTCCCTAAATCCTCGTATCTACAAAAGACAAGAAGACACAAAGGTGGTTTCATTTGGAATGTTTGCCTTTGTCAAGGTACATCAAGCATGGTTTTATCTGCTCAGATGTCTTTGCAGTACTTCAGACCTAAGAATCCACTATCTTTACATTAGTCAACAGGAGCAGAAAAAAGAAATATGTACTTTTCATAATTACCTGTATTTATATGATCTGCAATGAACAGACATCAAATCATGCAAGGTTTTTTGGTTGCTTGATGATTTCTCTTTTGTTTGTTTTAAATGTTTCAGCTTACAAGGAAAATGGAGGTAGGCTGCAGTGCTCAGATATAACCTGAAACATTCTATCAGTGCTGGCTCTTGTAGGAGCCAGCTGATGGCAAGGGGAGAACTGTGTATTTATGCTGTGATTAGGTTCTAAATTAACTTACATAAGTAACCTAGGGCAGTGAAGGGTGTCCTTGATGCCCAGTGAAAAGGTAATGTGTTACTGAAGAGAAATTACTGCAGGCAGAGTACAGAGTTAGTGAAAATAAAGTTATAGAATAATAACGTACTGAGAAATTGCAGAGAAATAAAAGCACAAATGAAAGAGACAGCAGGAGCCAGAAATGGGAAGGGTTCACATTGGAGCTAACAGGATAGAGAAATTGTGCATAAAGAGGAACAGATACGTTACTGTTTGTTAAAACAAAGACTGAGGTTAAATTGTAGCGCGTGTTGAGATAATAAGATGAGGTCAAATTCTCTGCGTTACGGTCTATTCAAGAAAAGAGCATCTGTCTTTTCAGCTGGAAGACATGAGACGTTTGAGGTGGTAAAGTGAGCTATTCAACAACCATACTATAATACTGCTGTGTAGTGCAGATTAGAAACTGGTGCTTAATATCTTAGCTCAGGTTGTGTAGGCCTGTTCAGATATAAGTTCTTGATAGTCAAATGGATCTCTGCAGCACCATACAGTGGAGTGTCTGCTTTCTCAGGCTGATGTTATGTTGCTCCTCCATTTTGTCCCCTTTACCTCAACAAGAAGACGACCCCCAAGCAAACTTAACAAGGCCCTTTAAGAGCACCATTTACATTGTGGGGTCACACTCTTAGAAATTAGGTAACACCAAAACTAAAGTTGTTGTTGCAGCCATTATTTGCACTCTGTGTGCGTATGCATGATGGCATTGTGATTATGTGATCATACACAGTTATGTTACAAAACAGCTGCTTAGTTCAGGTCACTGGATGGATCTGCTTCAGACATACGCCAGGGTTACATATTAGAGGAGGCTGACATCCATAGGATCAGTTTGGAAGGTAGAGGAGCAGAAGACTGCAGGAAGAGAATATATGGCGTGATCGTCAGGATAGTTTCATTTGGACTGGCTGTACAGAGTTCCTGTGCCATCCTGTGTAAGTTCATGAGGCTACAGCTAACTGTGGTGTGCAGGAGTGCATCCCAGCTCCTGGTCTGACTGAGACTTGGTCCTTGTTCTACATCACAATGAGACTAGGACATACTCTGTCCCCTCTTGTTCCTAGGTTTCAGTGGGAAGGGCACCTAGGTAGGAAAGAGAGCTGGAAAACATTCCAGCAACTCCCTGCTTGAGATGATGGCAACTCAGCGTCATGCCCAGGAAACGTGTGGCGCAGGGTCTGTGTGGAACCTTTGCAGACCGCTGGAGAAGCTCATGTTCAGTCCTGTGGTCTTGTACACTCTGTGCAGGCAGTTGTTTCAACCAGCATCTCTTGTTTTGATGATACCAGTACAGAGGTGGTAGAGGTTCAGGCTGTATTCTGGTATGGTTAAAACTGAAAATGTTAGTACTGGTACCTCTGGTTAGACATTCCTGATGTCTGGCACTGTTAATTAGGTTGAAATATGCAGCTTCTTGCATTTTGATAGGGTTTGTGTACTTGAAGCAAAATGAAACCTTTAGACAAACTGTTTATAAAAACCTAAGGCATTTCCACATCTGAACTATCCTTGCACTGTATTTTTAAATATCAAAGTCTACTCTTATCATCTTACTGCCTGCCAGAATCCGCAGCAGTTAAATTCAAGTAAATAATTTATATTATGGAATGTATCTGTTGATATGTGTATTCATTGTAAATTTTGTCTACAGTTTTCCTTTCACGTCAAAGTATAATATACTATATATGTGTATGTATACACATAAATAAATCCTCTTCTTATTTAGATCTAAGGATCCTGTAAAAAACAAAAGGGTGGAGACAAAGTATTTTAACTGTCTTAACAAACTAGTGGAGGTATATTTCCGTGCATCACTGGGGTTTGGAGTCAACATTTTTGTATTCCAGTAGTGCTGATGGAATTACAGCAAACCATTGTCCACAGCATCTTACAACCAGAATTATGAAATACCTTGTAATTCACATAGGGATAGGGATTACCTTTAAGTTTATGAATAGTAATGACGTTGTATTTGGATTGAAAAACAAATTTAACTGTTCTCAAATTAAAGGTTGGCTGTAGGCATTGTTCTGAGACAGATAGTGGTATGACACACAATACTGTTCTCACTCCCTTTGGAGTACGGATTAAGACAGTTTAATTTCTGAGACAGAATGGTGATATCAAATGTAAAGTTGAACATGGATTTGAAAATGTCTTCCTGCCTCAGAAAATGTTTGTGTCCATAACTGTGAATTCCAAATACTTTCTCAGTATAAGAAGGATGTAAGTCAGATTTTTTACAAATACCCATATGCCTGAATTGTGTAGGTCTCATTGAAAGTAATTAAACCTGTTGTTCATATGATGTTTGCACCCATAAGCTATGAAGTAGTAATTGAATTGTCTGAAATCTAATGGTTTCAGATATTACTGTTCTGGCAATGTTACTTATAATTGGGGATTGAAGGGCAAAATACATCAGAGATGTATTTTATTAACTGAGTCATTGGCTGGGTAAGTACAAGTTTTTTGACATTTCAGAGTTAAGGAAGAACCTCATGTCCAAACAGTCCCAATGACCTAATCAAACGGCTTGAGTAGCTTTCTGTTGAGTATTACATAATCATAATTGTTTGATAGAGTAGGGGGATACCAAGGGCAATTTGTGGCCTGATTATCTCCCCGAGAGCTGTGTAAGCCTATTGCTTCTAATTGAAGATTTTCCTTGAACTTCCAGCATTTATGCATGGCCGTTTTGTACATTTTGCTCTTGTGTCAATGTGAACACTTCTGCCTCCACCTGGATTTAGAACAGTTGGCCCCAGTGGGCCAAACACATTCAATTTTTAGACCTGTTCTGGAGAGATGTGGTTTGTGTTCAGTGATTTTCTTTAAAACAATCAGAAATTTTGGTTACCTTTTTTGAAGTCCTGTCCTATGATTTTGTCCTGAATGTTATTCAGTTCTTCCTGACCCAGCTGTCCTCTGTATCGGCAGCATGTTTTAACAGCATCATCTTTTCCAGTGTCACTAATGATTTATTTATGTATTTATTATTTTCTTTTCCCCTTGCTCCCAGGATTGTTATTTTGGCCACTTTGCAGTCTCCTCTCACCTCGTAGCCCTTTCAAGTCTCATCACTGGAACAGCCTCCATACTGATCTACTCCACCTGAAGCAGAGCTTTCCTCTATGATACTTTATTAAGTGATTTTGCAGGGTGGATTAAATCTTCTGCATTGCTTTTCTCTGGAAAAACATTATTTCTCTTGGCAATAAAATATATTAGTGTTAGGTGATATGAGCTTCCTTCCACCTCCTGCTTTCTGTTTAGCTTTTCCATTGACTCCCCTGTCTCACATGCTTATGTGCACAGGCTAATGACTTTGTATTTTCCTAGATGCTTCACTTGCCTTTTTCAAATACAGTTTGCAGGCTTGTTGCAACAGCTTATGAGAAATTACTGTTTCCTTTGTCCACTGTCAGTCTTTTGCACCAGGTTTGTCTGTTTTCTCCAGTTCAAGAGTGTTGCACACTTGCTCACCCAAAAGACACCCATGTTCTGAAAAAATAGGAAGAAATGTAATCAATTTTTGTGTGTTACAGATAATCAAATGATGGCACTGTATATAACACCATTTCTTTTTGCTGATCTTTTTCTTCCATTTCCTGGAGCTCAAAAATAGCTTTTCTTCATTCTTACTAATGTCCATGTTCATTATAAACACTGTGTGGGAGTTAAGATACATTCAGCTACACATCTGGTTGCTTTAAAATGCTGCTGCAATTAGTGATCATCCAGTGTACTGAGAAGAAACTCCTCTTTAGTGCAGTGTTCCAGCAGGCTTTGTACAGTAAAAGCTGTTGGTTTAAGGTTTTGATTTCTTTGTTACGTCTTTGATGCCAGCGAGTCACTGCAGATTAATACCCACCCGTGTCTCCCTGTCTCTTTTCCAAGGGACCAGTGCAGACTGAACTGTCTGGGACACTAGTCCTGGGGACACACAGTCTCCAAAAACGTTCCTCCTCCTCAAGATAAAAGTAAGAATAGCATTTAAAAGCCAGCATTCATATAAAGTAAATTTATCCTTAAGTATAGGCTAATAGCTTTACTTTTACAGTTTTCAATTTAGTTTGGATATGTTTTCACTGTTAGTTCATTTTTGAGAATTAGGATAGTAAAGACATTTCTGTTGCCAGCACTGGTTTGACATACATGGTCTTACTTCAGCTAGTTGCATGGGGAGAGGAGAGGGGGATGCAGAAGGGTGTCTCAGTTTAAGCAGCATTTGTGGAATAAACTAGAAAATGGAGGATTTCTTGTGAATTCAAAGTTTTTATCCCATGATAATCAATTCTCCATGTACCCTGGTGAAGCCAGGCTTACTGGCAGTTTGATTCTGGAGCAGAGGATACCTGCATAAACCTTCCTTAAAGTAGGAATACTATTGTTTTCTTTGTAACTTTCATTTCCACAGACCCTTAGTAAAATCAGGTTTTTATTCCTGTAGGGCAAGCAAGTATGATACCATAATAATGTATGGTAAGTTGGTAAGCGTGGTGATTTTTGTTATTGTTTTTGTGCCCTCCCCCCCCAGTTAGTATAATAAATAGACATCTGTATATGTTCCAAGAGTCAAATTTTGTTGGGTGGGTTTGTTTTGTTTATTTTGTTTGGTTTGCTTTTCTTTCCTTCAATAGAATTTACCTTCTCTGTTCATACTATGTGACACTTTGTGATAAATCTTCACTGCTTCTCTTCACTTGAGGCTACTTTAAGGAATGACTCATGACTTTCCAGTGTGCACATAACACTTATCTATCTATGTTAATGTATTTTCTCTTCTAGATCTTAAGAATCCCTGTCCTGGTACTGTTCAGTGAAGTCCGTCTGTAATGACAGCTCTTCCTTTAGCTGATAACCATATCAGGGAACTACTACTGTTCTTTGTACTCAGTATTTTGAACTGAAGCAGAATCTCTAGCTTGGACAGTTTTTTATCTGTGTGCCCATATCAAAACCATTACCTTCATTTCAGCTGTGACTTTCTTGCACAAGGGCTCCAGTGCCTTAACCTCTCTAATGTTAAGGACCTTCATTTACAGTTCTGTAGTATACCTTTCACTTTCAGCTCTGTAACCTTTCGATTTGCTATTTTGAGTGTATTTCCCAGAGCCTCTGTAGCAATGTTTTGCCATTACTGTTGTCATAATGCTTTTCTCCTGATCTTGCACCTACAAACCCTGATACTGTTGTTATTTTGCATTCTTTTGGGATTTAGGATAAGCATGCTGTGCCTGTTGCATTTGTCCATGTTTAACTTTCTGTGTCTCAGATACCAGTTTAACAATTATTTCCTTTGCCATTCAGTATGCAAGGAATCCTTTTGTCCTGTTGTCGTTTAGAACAGTGTAGTGCATTGGAGATGACACCTGTCTTAGAGCAGTCAGTGTTTTTGTCTCTTTTATAAATTCTTTGTATTTCTTAACCTAGCAGCTTTGACTTTTTCTGATGCTTCCTGGAACCAGTTGGTCAGACATACTTTGTTGTTTGGTTTTTTTCTTATAAACCAAAATGTTTTGAATTTTTGGGGATTTACTGTTCTTGTAACCATTTGGGTTTGTAACATTTACATGTCAGAGCGTGATCTGCCTCCTGAACAGAACTTTGGACTGAGTAACTTTATTTCACAAATCATTAGTGTTTAAGAGTTTATTCTGTATTACATGATCTATGAGAACTTTAAGTCATCAGTATGAATCTGATCTCCTTAAGGACTTCCTTAGACCTGAAAAATTGCAGTAACTTGTTCTTCAGCTTTAGATCACTCTTGAGTTTTTCATAGCTATCACTTGTTATCGTTTTCTAACCTAAATGTACAAAAAGCACCTTCCACAGTTTTCATTTTTGCATGGAAGACTTTTTTAATGTTTTATACTAAAATTCATAATTATAATAACATGCTGTATCATAATTATGAAATTATATGTTCTCCCCCAATAAGATTTCCAACTATCTACAGCTAACCGTTCCAAAGTCTGCTCTGCTTAAGATTTTCATAGTGTCCTACCAGGTTTTCTCTTTGGCAAACATGCCCTAAGCTTTTCCTGGTTTCCTCCTTAGTAGTGATGAACTGTTAGACTTGAAAATGATGCAATGGTTCTTGATGGGGGGAGCATATGAATAATTCAGTAGGATTTATGTATGGATATGTATTTATGTATGGTTTATAAATCTGTTAACATAGTGAAACTGAGTCTTACTGAAATCAGAAATGATATACTTTTGGTCAGTTTGTACACATTAGATCTCAGTAAGTCTCTCAGCACTGCCATTCATGGCAGTATTTGGAGAAGCGGTATTGAATGCATTTTATGCCAAATAAATATTTCTGTAAATAGGGCTTCTCCTTAGTTTCTGGGGCCCAGACTCTGTTTTCTGTCAGAATCCCACCACTGCCATCACTGTACAAGGTCATCTCTGAAGCCAGTTCGGTCATTGTGGGCTTTGTGTGACTCAGAGTTCATGAGAACACCAGACCCAGTGCTATTAAACAACTGCAGCTAGAACAGTTTTGGAATAATTCACTAGATAGCACACAAAGTGTAAGTAATACATCCATCAATTTTAGAGCATTTGTCATGGAGTTTCATGCAGGAATATAGAACTGTCATTCATGCTCCTTTATGACTGCTGTCAGGAATTAAAAATTAAAAGGCAGAGAGCTTCAGTTAGCTGTTTAGAAGGTGTGTGCCTTGGGCATTGTACAAAAAATGCATTAAAGAATCCTTACCCCTTCCAAAGCAAAGCAAAGCAGCTGCCATTCTTCCCTCGTGGAATACTCAGAGCCTCACAGCTGGGTTAGGCAGGGAACAGTTTGGTGCTCCTTGTAATCAACAGAATTGTGTGCAAGAAGCCATAGATGTTTTAACAGCTTGTGTTTTCTGTGGTGGTGTGTTTTTTGTGGCAGTGGTTGTTGTGTGGTTGGTTGGTTGTTAGTTTTAGGTGTTTTTTGGTTTTGTTTATTTGTTTGTTTTTAATCTGGAGGAATTTTTTTTTTTTTTTTCCTGCCATGAATCTGCATGTTAGCATTTCTTGTATCAGACTATTAGTGTTTTCCCAGTAACCTTATTATTGGTGTTGATGGAGGCTCAAAATGATTTCCTGACGCTCATTCCTAGATTTTAAGTCAGAAGTGTTCAGTGATCTCTTCCAGAAGATGGCTACAAATAATAGACTCTCTTATTGTTTCTAGATTTCCTGGGCCTGTGTTTTTTTGTTAGAGTGTGTGTGTGTGCACGCACGCTGGGATAATATATGTGTGTGTGTGTGTGTGTGTTTATGCTTGTTTTTTAGGAAGGGGAGGCTAGATTTCAGGAAAAGCTCTGAAGCAGATCTCTGAGGAAGCATTCATGGTAAAATAAATAATATTCAGCGGTAGTATGCCAAACATTAAAGAAAGATGATATATTGATTATAGGAAGAATGGCAAAAGAGGGTGGGGGAAAATCTGAGAACATGTCTTTTGGAAACAGTAATGTACTTACTTTACAGTTTCCAAAATAGGCCTTGCTAAAATTGGAAATACTGGAAAAAGATTTGTGGAAAACTCAGGGCTCTGAGGATGGCCAGGGGCTGTGAAGAGGGGGACAGATGGAGGGGTTTGTTTAACCTGGGGAAGTCGCATAGAGACAGGTGGCGTGAGAAAGGGCAAGAGCCACAAATTGCAGCCTGAGAAGTTCAGGTAGGACATGGGGGTGTGGGGACACATTTATTAGAAGTGTAGTGCAACACTAGAACAGAGATGCAATGACATTTCCTGTCCCTGGAAGTTTTCGAGACTTAGCTAGACAAAACTATAACTGACCTGATGCAGTGTCTGTCTTTTAAGCAGGAGAGTGATCCAAAGGATATGCAAAGTCCTTTTCAAGCAGTGTGTTTATGACTTTTCCCTCGTGTTATATACCAAACCTCATTCATATAAGACTCATCTTTCCTGGGTAAACAAATGTTTTCACACGTGCATTCGTGCTCTGCAGTAGCAATCTCAAATTCCCCGAGAAGAGTTGCTTCTCTTTCTTAGAGGCTTGCTTGCTGTTAAAAATATGTAGCGTTAGCATTTGAGAAGGATTTTTGGTGTAGAAGGGTTGCAGGTACCTCATTCTGAATCTACGAATTTCTCCAGAATGCTAATGGAGATTTCTTATATGAAGTATTATGTGTTAAATGGAGATGAAGTATAGTGACATTGCAAACGGATGCAATCAGTCTGCATGATTTAGTCAAATACATTTCCAGATAGGCAGATAAACATTTAAAGCCTATTGGTATCTGTTTTTCCAACTGTTTGTTTGCTCTGTAGTGTGCTCTTTTAAAACTGTAGGTTTTTTTTTTTTTCTCCCTTGAGAGCTAATGGGAAGATTTTCAGCAGTGCTCCAGATTTCTCTAAATAACAACAATAATCTTGTATTTACTCAGTTTCTTTACTTGTCTTGCTTATATCTTGTTCTGTGAGACAAATAAGGCAAATAAGTACCTGTAGCTAAGAACACCTTCAGACATCATATCTTAATAAAAGCAATGCTGGGTTTATTCATATAGTTTTACTCAGTTTCTAATCATTGTGAGCTGATGTGCTTAGAATTGATAACTGATGTTCTTGAATCTTTATTAAAGCCTGCTATTTTGAGTCTTGCAGAAATGTTGTTCTTTTCTGCATTGCAGGTTGGGAGGAAGTATTCTTGTAGTCAGCCTTTGTAAACTCTAAACCACAAGTAAAGAACAACAAAACAGAATCTTCTGGAAGTCTTTCAGCCTTTCCATACTCTCTACATAGGAATTGAAAGCAGCAGGAAACGTAATTGACACTCACTCTCTTGTCTGTCAGCCGTCGGTTGCAGTTGGAGTTCACCCTGACTGTATGTGCTGATCAGTCAGTACCCATTAGAATTAATCATTCTCACTGTTTCTCTGGATTCTTGTACAGAACTTTCTTTAGGTAAAGAGCTTTTTTATGCTGATAATACTAGCATTAGCACTAATATCTGTAAATGTTGCTAATTTATTTAGTCATTAGTTGATTGAAAAGTTTCAGGTAAACACTGAAGAATATTCTTTTTTAATGTTATTGGCAGCTGTTTGGTTAATGCTGTCATGGGGCAAAATATGTTGCAGTGTGGTGACTTAAGGTATTTTAGGAAAAAATTCCTTTTTAAATGAAAAGGCAATTATAAAATAATTTAAAAGGGCAAAAAGACCATGAACAACACAACAAAAGGGCCACGCATGGAAACAAAATTTATCTTAAAGCCTAGAGAGAACCACTTGAGTTTTTGTCACCTTGGTCACAAACAAGCTAGTCAATGGTATTTCACTTTGTGCAACTAGCAGGCTTACTGGTTTCAAATTATTGCATACTATAATTGAACATACTTATTAAATATACCAACATTCTTTTATCACTTTTAATTTAAAACAATTTTAGTAATACCATGTTCTAGTAGTGAATGTTTGTGTGATCACTTATATGACCTAATTCCAAATCCACTGAAACCATTGGAATTATTGCCACAAACTCTGCTGATAATATCTTGACACCCCTATGTCTGAGTTGTTGTTAACTGAGTTTTACCATTGTGCGTTGTCGTATTGGACAGAAAGATGAGGCAGGGTTACAGTGCACAGCACGCTGGCCATTACAGCAAAGACCAGAGGCAAATTCACAGTGTTTGCACGAGGACATCTCTTCTGAATCATTTTGAGGCTAGCTATTAATGTTAAATTTGAGGTAGTAATTTTATGACGCTGTTCGGTAAAGTATCTTTTCTGCAGTTGACACTGTTTATTGGTATTTCACTGTAATTAAAAACTTGATTATTTTGGGTAGCGAGGTGTATTTTTCTTATGTTTACCTTTTAAATGTCAGCAATCTTCCATGTAATATAATTCTTCTTGACTAAATTATTTAATTCCAAGTTACTTTTGTAGTAGACATAGCACTGAAGAGTCGTGTGACCCTTTTCTCAAATACATTTTGCCAGAGGCAATTCAGTGTTTTAAGGCTTTGTTGTTTACTAACATATGTCAAAGTATCTGATTCTGCCTAAAAAGAAACAGTGTTCATTTCTGATGTTTCCCAGTGTGATATGCAAATTTTTTTTGTCTTTATGCCAAAGAAAGGTGGGAGTCTTGTGCAGGATTGTCCATTCTGGCAAATTCAATTACTTTCAGGTTTTGTACATTGATTGTGCACCCACTGGGAAGCAGATTACTAAAAACAGAATATTTCTAGTAATCCACTAAGGTAAATGGCTGCAAGTTTAGATTGTTGTCTACTGCTAATGTTTTGAAGACCAACTGATTGTCAGTATGGTTCTAATATTGGAAAACTTTGACCCAGTTACCTGTTCTGTGCTTCTGAAACTACACTGGTGCCTCCTGATGTAACATCACTGTAGTACATGAAAACCTCCCTGTAGCAAGTGTGTCATAACCACTGCGGCACCAGTCTGCTGCCTCTGCCATCACGGAAGGACTGGCTGGAGACAATGCAGAAGTTTGTATCTTAGCAACTGCTGGGCTCAGGGTTGTTTTTTCCTACCTCTCTACCTTATAGGATGGCTGGAGTTAGCTCAGATTTAGGCATTTTCTTTTCCTGACACTTCACTAAATCTGTCGCTCATCAGCCTCATGGAAGTTTTATTCTTGTTTTGTTTGTATCCTAAGTTTTGTAAAGATAGGACTTTGAAGTTTTATGTCACTTGGAATTTAAACACTAT
The DNA here is from genome assembly GCF_037038585.1 of Patagioenas fasciata. Classification (NCBI taxonomy): domain Eukaryota; kingdom Metazoa; phylum Chordata; class Aves; order Columbiformes; family Columbidae; genus Patagioenas; species Patagioenas fasciata. Next base: position 9,547,630 of record NC_092527.1, read on the forward strand.
GGAAGTCTTCCCTGTGGCTCCGTAATTCTTGGCCTCAAGGTTTTGGGTAGGTTTTGGGTAGGTTGTGGGGGTTTGTTTGTTTGTTTGTTTTTCTAGTTGGTTGTCTTCTAATGAGTGATCTATTTTGGATGAGATTTGTGTTAAGATAACCAATCAATTAGACAAGAGAGCGGAACTGTATCTAAACTTTCAGTATCATGCTTATAATATTATGAACTATTGTTGTTTTGCCTTAGTATTAGGAACGGTACTGAAATAAATGGATTTTAGGTCCATAGTTCTGCAGCAGGAATAAGTACTTCATGAGCAGCAGATCTGTAGTATGTGCCCAGATTTCTTGAGATATGTGAATGGAACTGTTTCCTCAACGTGATTCAGATCTGGAAGGCTTTCTAAAAGCAAAATACAAGCTTTGCAAATGGAACTTTGCATGTAATTTGGAGCTTTTAATGAGACCAAATTTCCTCAGCTGTATGAACAGTGTTTGCATGTGCACTGTACGATGCTTTTTGATGAAACAGTGAAAAAGCCATTTCTCAAGATACAACTCAAGCACTGTTGGACCCCACATTCTCAGAAGCATGTTCTCTAGTACTGTTGGAGCGTGTTCTAGCCCCAGAACTTAGGTGTAGTCTTTTAATACCCCACAGGTTGTCTGCAAGCAGGCAAGATGCAAAGAGGAGAAAGAGCATCTCTTCTGACTTCTCTGAAGGCTCCTTTTCAGAACACTGTAGCCATAACTGTTAGTCTTCATTTCTGGTGCACCATTTGTTTTCTCCAGTTAGGGTGGTAAGTAGAGGGAGAAATTTGAAGAATGTTGTTACTGCAGTTCTTTCTCCATACCTGCAGATTCAATCTTCCTTTTGCTTGTGAGCATTCCCATGTTCATGGGAAACCCCTTCTCAGCACTTGGAAACCAATTCTTTCTGTCCCCAGAGGATGATTTCTTAATTTAATACCAGTTCAACTAGCTGTGCCTTGTGGCTGACTGTAACAATGAGAACATTCAATTTGGTTTGATTCTTTAAGTTTATCTTACAGGTGTGAAATCATCTAAGCTGCAGCTGGGATTTTACATAGAAATTTTACGTAGTCAAAGCAGCAGCTGATTTTATAGGGATGTTGCCAAAGGCAACAGATGTAGCAGTCTTGTTTTCTAGTTTCTGGCAGTGTTGAGCAGAGGTGTCTGCAGGGTGGTTCTTCCTGTTCACACACACCTGCCCATGTGTCTTTCTGAATTTTATCCTTCTAGCAAGAGATGGGCAGAAGGACTGTGGTTATTGCTCACATGTTCTGCCTGGTCTGGCCCTTTTTTCAGTAACTGAGAGTGTTGGAAGTAGTCTGGTCTTCTGTTATAGGTTTATCTTTGGTTCAGGAGCCCATTATGTTTGGTACTCAAGGCCGTATACATGCACTGCTTAATGCTTCCGCGTGGATAAATTCACTCTTGCCATGTTTGATAAAACACAGTCTCTACTCTGAAACATTTATAAAACCAACATGTTACTGTATTTGCCATTGCAAAAGAGACATTCTATGTGGTGTCTCAAAATGAATCATCATCATCAAAAAATAAGCTTTTTTAAAAGCAGCTTTTATGTTCCTGTATTTTGTTTTTATTGAATTGTATGATGTGTAGTGTGCCATGCAAATGAAAAAGAAAAGCATGTTTCATTTTTGTCCCTTAGATACAAGAACAAAATATCCCCCAAAACTATTGTAAAAACTGTAAAAAAAAAAAAAAAGGGGGGGGGCTAGATTATGAGAAATATTAAGAAGGATCATAGAAACAAGCGTACATTAGGGTACAAATGATTCCTTTGCAGATTTATGGCCTAGACTTGTTAAATGGATTTTCTGCAGAAAACATATAGTACTGAAGGATTGCATTGGCACTTTGACATTGCGAGTCAAACTGAAATAAGATGTGACATGTAATGGTGTGGACCACTGGTCAAATTACTGTAGAATTTAGTTCTAGTGTTTTACTAAAAACTTGCATGCCAGTCTGTGTGTATTACAAACTTAACTACCATCATATTCATTTTAGAAACAGAGGGTTCCTCTTGGAATAGTGAGGCAGGATTAGGTAATTTCTTCCTATTTTGTTGTTCTTATTTCTTTCTTTGGTGAGTTTTTTCTGAATCTAGGTGTCCTTTGCCCTGCTACAAAAGTTGAATCTGAAAAGTGTCTATTGTTGCATCCCAAAGAGAGTACAATAGGATGAGGAAGATGAGATAACATTGTGTCAGTCATTATTAAACTTGTTGTTGAGTCCATTGTGAGGGACTGTGCCATTTCCTTTTTCCTATTTGAGAGGCAGCTGTATTTGTTACTGTGTGTTACCTAAATTTGATTAACCTTAACTGGACTAAAACTTATCCTGAATTGCACTGCCTGGTTTAACTCAAGTGTCTGTCTGGAGACTGTTGCAGTCTTGAAGATGTTTAATTTCTCAATATGAATGGAAGGAGCCCAGTTTTGTTCGTTTGCTAGCTTTGTCCCTTTAAAAATGTTCACATTAGCTACAGTATTAATTTTAAACTCAATGACTCTTACTGTATCTGTTAGTAGAGGGATGTATTTTTGTCCATTGATCTGTGCTGAAGGCATTAAGGGGATGAAGGATAGCAACTACTTCTTATGCCTAGATAACTCTTACAGGTATGTGAATATGAAACTGTCTGTGAATAATAGTCTTCACCCCTGCTGATCTGTTGATGCACCATATGCTTAACTCCTCACGGCTCAGAGGAGATGCCTTTCGCTCTAAATTTCTTTCCTGTCACTTTCAGCTTTTAATCCACGGCAAGCTTTTTCCTCTTGCTCTGTGGCTTTTTTCCTCCCCCTTTCCATTTTCGTGTATCAGCCATTCCCCTTATACTAGCATTTTCAGAGCACTGTGGCAGATGAGAGACACCCACTTGTCACAGGCTGAGGCTTTCAGGCATTTTAGTGTTCAATCTGTCCAGGTGTTACCAGTGTGTCTTCAGTGAGGCTTCGTGTGCACGTGCTTTCCCCACACCTCCCCTTCAAGAGGGAGGGCAACAGACAGTGTTAAAATGCCAGGATCCGCTTCTTTTGGTTCTTTGTATGTTTTGTTTTGTGTTGTGTTTTTTGTTTGTTTGTTTGTTTCATTTTTAGATACAATGTTAGTGATCAAATTTTCAAGAATAGTAGTTTCCTTTAGCTATTTGCACTCTAGTTTTGCGATAAGGCAGAGCCTTTTAGCACAAAGTGATCTGTACAGTTCTGTACAGTTTTAGTAAGAGCATACAGAAACACTTCGTAGGTGAACATGCTCATTTCTGCAATGAAAACTACTTTGCTTTATAAAATCAAAAGTGTAATTCATGCATCTGTCATTCAGAAATGATCTTACAGCAGTTTTGTTTTTTACAAAGTCCCTTTCCCAGAATGAATTGCCATATATCCATTTGCTTTAGTGAATGTAACACTTTCTCACAGACATAACGTCTGACATTTGCATTATTTGAAGACCCATCTTGGTTTTCCCTGCTTACTGTCTCTGTATTTTTCAAAACTGTTTGTAAAAAACCAATTATAAATCAATAAAATCAATAATAATATCAATAAAATGTGTCTACATTTCACCAGATAAGTCAGTATGTTCGTGCAGCATAAGCTGTGTTTTGGGGAAGATGTGAGGATATAACTTTGCACTTAAAAATACAGTTAGTTTTCTGTGACATTTCACCAAGGAGAGTTCAGAGATACTTAGAGATATTTAGTGACAGATACTTAGTGTTTGTTCATTGAATTGATTGTTCTAACTAGCTTTCCTCAGTACTTTTGCATGCTTAAATTAAATTAAGCATCTTCCTTATCCTCCAAATGAAAGCAGTAACTTGCCACTTTTTAATTGGAAATGAAATCAGATGGTCCGTGTTAAACATCAGAGTGCTTTGTCTATCCTGACGAAATAAGCAAAAAATCAGTGAGAGCAGCCTGCCACCACACTGATATTTTAAGGGAATCAAGCGCTAGAAATGGGTTGAAGAGTCCTTAACACCCCTCCAGATTATCCTCCATTCTTGTGGACGTTAGCAGTATTTCCACTTATTTAGAACAAGTCTCATTTTTCCTTTTTTTGCAGTTGCAAGCAGTAAGACAGATTGTAATCTCTCTTTTTTTTTTGGTGCTCAGTAGGTATGAGAGTGTGTATGTGTGTACGTACAGCATTAATACAGTGAAATAGGAAGTTACAGAGATGGAGTTTAGAATGGTAGAGAAAGTATTATGATAATACTCCGGAAAATAAGCCAGCCTTTTAAGTCTCAAAAATAGTAATCTTATCAGAAAAAAAAGGCAAAAAAATCAATAATTTAGCAAATTTTTTTTTTGTTAATTTTAATCATTGTGTTTACAGACGCAGAGTAATGGTAACCAGTAATTCTTGGGATGTAACAGTATGTGGAATAAGCAGACTGTCAGCCTGTAGATAGTCTGAGCTTTCCTAAGTGAGGGTGTGAGGAAACCCCTGTCATGGCAATGTTAATGTATAAAACCATAGCCAAAACTGAGGTTGTATTGCACACAGAGTAAGAATATATTCCATGTTCCATGGTGTCTGTTTCGCAAATAGGTAGACCCTAAGACAGTGGTGAATTTATGGTATGTCGTGAATTTGGTCTTCTTTGCAGTACTTCTCTCCAGATCAGCCTTAATAAGATTATTTTGGTTCAAAAGTGGTGATTCTTTTTGAGTGCTCTTAAGTGACTTCAAAGATGTTCTAAATGACCTATTCAAAGATCAGTCTGTTTAAAGACTATTTTAGTCTTACCCCCAAATATCCTTTTATAAACTTTGTTAAGCATATTCTTATTATTTCACTATTCACAGGAATTATCATACTAAACAAGATTAACAGAGAACAGCATGTAATAATACTCATAGAAGTCTGACTGGTTTAGGGTTTTGCTAATTAACACCATTTTCTAGCTTAAGCAGTATATAGCATAATGCTTATTCACTAGAAACAGCTAAGTTTCACAGATGATGATGATTATTATTATTGTTAAACTGTTGAGATTTCCCTTCCCCACCTACATGACTAAAAACCTGTTCAGTTAGTCTTTCTTACCTATGATAAAGGAGCTGCCCTGTAGGAAGACCTCAGTTTCCTCTTAGTGGTTGGTGTGGCATGCCCTGTGTCCTGTTTGGTACATTTAAACAACCCAATTTGGGAGTATTTTGTTCAGCAGTGTTCAGAGATTGCGTGATGCGTTAGTCAGCTCCCAGCTCTTGCTGGCAGAGCTTTGGCCTTGGATATTAGAAAAAGCCAGTGAAGAAGAGCTTCATTAGAAATCTGTGGTAACAAATTCTAGTAATAGGAATGGGGACCACAATTCACAGTCAGTTTCAACAGCTCTAAATGCAGCTTTTACTGCCAGCAGTGGTGCCTGCCTGCCCTGTCTGCCTTCTCCTACCACCATCCTTGTGCCAGTACTAGCATGTCTACTCTCTGGCCTGGTAGCAAGTTGAATACTGAACCAGCAAAAAACCTAAGTGTTCAACTGCTTTGGTTCATTGAACTTTGTTATCATGTTGCTGTATGATCCCTGTTTTTGAAATGAGGACATACACGTGGAGGTTTGATGGTAGTCCACAACTGCACTGAAGTTAACCTGGAGCCTCTGTGTGCCCCATGAAATTCACTTATGAAAAGTAATAATGCTTTTTTATATCTATACAGACTTAGAGTGTCTACTAGTCTTAGTTTATGTGTATCACAAAACATGCTGTTTAGTGCAGATGCCTCTAAATTAAACACAGTGGTTTCAGTTAGACTGAAGAAGGTCATGCTGTTCTGTACTGCAGACTGAGTTCAGGAGGAGCGGATGTTTCGCAGCACATAAAGGCCCTGCAGTGGCAGGGAACTGATGAAATAAGACAGGCCCACATGGTCCACACTGTCTGCTAAGGAATGGAAAAAAAATTATCTGAAATTCTTTCCCAGTATGACCTAGGGGGAAATGTCTTCCTCATCTGAGATCTCATGGTCAGTCTGTCCTTGAGCATGGCAACAAAATGCGGTAGGTAGAAAGCTTTTAGAAAGGTAGATTATTGATATGATCTCAAAGTATCTTTCTGCTCTTTTGAATGCTGTGACCTGCCTCTAATACCTCATACAGGGAATTATATCTACACTCTCAAAAACAGAACCACCTCACTGTTTTTTTGTGCACATTCGTGAAGTGAGGGGAAGAAGATCCCTGTAAGTCACCGCTGAAGTCTTGACCCATGACGTTTAATTGCAGGCGCTGCCTTAATTCCCAGCTGCAGTGTTATGTGTGTTTGCAGGGGCGGTGGAGAGTGCTTGGGGAAGGGAAAGTCCAGAGGCTCAGAGATTCCAAAGTCACAAGCAGTTACCTGTTCCCATATCCATACCTGTCCAGTCGGGTATCTTACAGAGTGACAGTGACTTTGTATATATCTAAATTGTCTTGGTGGAATTAAAGAGCTTTTAGTATGCCATCTCTTTTTATGTACAACAAGTCTCTGCCTTGGCTACTTCATGTTGTATTACACTTGTGGTATGCAAAAACTTGAGCATGAAATATAAAATCCCACAAAGAAAACTTAAAAATCTTTATGCTCTAAATTGTAAGGTGGGGCAGCTGTGGGTGATTTAGAGATCTTTTCTTTATATGTTTGCCTGGGATTGAGACTGGCAGAGGAACGTGAGCTGACTGCTACGTGTGTTAGAAGTTCCAGAAATGTTAATCCCTTTTCCTGTGTATAACCTGCAAACTTGTTACCAAAAAAGGTCAATAAATAGGACTGGTTATATTTGAAGAAGTAGAACGGATATATTAAATGCTCACCGTCAGAAAGCTGTTCAACTCCTTTCATATATATGTATGTATGTATATGTACGTCACAGCAAGTCATCTGATACAGCGTTATAATTAAATGTCACCAGTTTAACATTGCATCGCGAAAATACGGGCTTGAAGTGTCTGTACCACAGCAAAATAAAAATTTGTATTATATTGACAACTAATGATAGGACAAGGGGTAATGGGTACAAACTGGAACACAGGAGGTTCCACTTAAATATGAGAAGAAACTTCTTCACAGTGAGGGTGACAGAGCCTGGCCCAGGCTGCCCAGGGAGGTTGTGGAGTCTCCTTCTCTGCAGACATTCAAACCCGCCTGGACACCTTCCTGTGGAACCTCAGCTGGGTGTTCCTGCTCCGGCGGGGGGATTGGACTGGATGAACTTTCCAGGTCCCTTCCAATCCCTAACATTCTGTGATTCTATATGGATTTCTAACAGTCATAAATGATTGGAGTTTCAAAAGACTCTTCATATTACTCAGTTCAGCCTTTTGCAGTGACTGCAGAATCATCTTTTCAGTAATTCTGTTATTATCTGTGGTTTTGAACACATCTGATGAAAATGTGTCTGTCATTAAACAGCTTATTCCATTCTAAATAGTGTGCCTTGCGTGGTATAACTCAAGCATCTGCTGGAATAAACCCTTGTATTTCAGATGGTATGCTTTGGTCAGCGCAGTTGCCTTAGCTTAGATGGTTTTTATTTGATTATTTATTTTATTAGTTCTTTGTATACCACTTTGGATTGAAATGACAGTAAGAATATGCATAAAACTTAGCAGTAAGATGGGTTTACTGGAATATACAGTGTTCTTGCGACCTGAAATTCTCACATACCACTTCAGGAAGTGCAAACTATTCTTTGGTCTCAAAGACTGAAATGAAATATAGAAGTACTGAATAAAGACTGTGCAGTTATTGACTAGATTTCTTATTTACTCCTCTAGTATTACCCAGCATTCAAGTGGTAGCTGTGTTTTTAATCTTTTCAATCATACTTTGCTTATGCCTCACTTTAGCTGAATTCCTGCAACTAGAATACTATTTAAATCCTCTGAAAGCAAACTGTTTATACCCGTCACACTGACTTTCATGCTAGGTGATCAAATTATGGGGGATAATAAAATACCTGAGATACACACCACTTGCCACAACTCTCTGCTTATGCTGCCACAGAACTCATCTGAACTTATTACTGAAAGATGAAGGACATCTGTAAAGCAAATCTTTCATTCCCATGAATAAATTCTAGATTAGTTCAGTCTAATGTAGTGTACTATGCCAGGATATAGTATTGAAAAGCATCCTAAGGAGGACAGAGTTCAAGCATTTATTCCTTTTACTATGTGACTTTCTTAGTGCTAAACAAAATTAGATCACTGAGAAGCAATAGCCTGTCCTGTAGAAGAAGGGACCTGCAGGCAGCAGCCACTGAAAATGCAGCTGGCACGCAGGGAATCAGGCTTTACAATATTGCAAGTAAAGGTATATGAAGTACAGTGAAGTGGGGATGTAGGAGGCTTTGGAAAAGACAAGGTGGTTTTGACTATACCAACGGACATCTTTAGTTCCTGGAAACTTGTTATATTCTCCTTTGCAGCTTTTTTACAGTGGATGGGAAGAGCTGGGCATTAAATGTTATGTAAAATGCATGAAGCGATTGTTTACATAATCACAGAATGGTTGGGGTTGGAAGGGGACCTCTGGGGATCATCTAATCCAATCCACCTGCTAAAGCAGGTTCACCTAGAGTAGATCACACAAGAATGTGTCCAAACGGGTCTGACTGTCTCCAGAGAAGGAGACTCCACAGCCTCTCTGAGCAGCCTGTTCCAGGGCTCTGGCACCCTCAAAGTAAAGAAGTTTCTCCTCATATTCAGATGGAGCCTCCTGAGCTTCAGTCTGTGCCTGTTGCCTCTCATCCTGTCAATGGACACCACTGAAAAGACTCTGGCCCCATCCTCTCGACACGTACCCTTGAGAATAGGGGTCAAGATACCTGTTTAATGTTAAAAATATATAAAATCATGTTCTGAAATATATGTTGGTGTTTAAAAAAAAAATCAAAAAACACTAAATAAATAGGTAAATAGGTACTTGCTCTCCCTAATTATTCCACTTCATTGCTAATGAAAAATGTACCTTGTCTTTTTCCCATACAATTTAAGAAATCTGTACTTCCCACTGACCTTTTCAGAAGGCAAGGTAGTTCAAGTGATAATCTGAAGAGGGGAAAAAGGGTTTTAAATATCAAATTTTTTAAATTAAATGGCATCTACTTGTTTCACACTTGTGGGGACATAGCTTACGGAAGAAAATGAACTTTCCCGCTACTGCTGAAATTTGTTATTTCTGAGAACTGACGCATGAAGTAACTGTTCTGCTCTCTAGAGAGAAGCAGCTGAGCTCAAAGACAGTTAAGTTACTGTAATTTAAGAGTGAATTCAAATGTCTCCAAAGGTCATGTGGGTTTCTCCATGTAACATTAGGGGTTAATGCATTATTGTGACATCTTTTCTAATATCTGAAGTATATGCTGGCAGGTTTTCTAATTCAGAAGTGTTGACTGCATAAAAATGTATCGGTATTGGTGGCGTTGCTCTCACGTGGTAAGAATTTATGAGTTATACAGCACATAATTATGGAGGAAGGGATGCAAAGCATATTATATTAATATTTGTCTTTGAAACCAACACATCACCTGAAAAAAGCTGCTGTTCCACAAGATATGGTATTTCTGTTGAATATTACAGAAATTGAGTTCTGTCCCCTTACTTTCCATTTCTTCTGTGTCTTCAGTCTCCCTGTGATAGGAAATGAGTTGTTGCAAATGAGTTTGATCTGTACTTGTTTGAGGTCCTTCTGTGCATGATGGTTTTTCCAGCTGCGTTCTCTTTTCACTCTGTGTTCTGTGTCCTGGGTTTCCTTTGCTTTGAATTGATGTGAAGGATCAAAGGAGATATAGTGGTACCAGGTCACTGTGGAAAGTAAGGCCACAGGGCACCAGAAGAAAATACCCTGGACATTCTGGGTAAAACACAGGTCAATATCAAACCAATTGTTTGATTCAGTCAAACAAGGTAAACTGCCTTGGTAAATCCAGGTTACAATTGTGGGACTTTTTCGTTTCGACAATAAGCATCAATCTTCTGGTATTCTTCTCTTCATTCAAACTGAAAGCAGATTCTGAAATAGTAGGAATGGGCTGAATAGTAGTTCCAGCTTTGAGCCAGGCGATTCATCCCGATTCTTTGGGTAAAATTTCTATTGAAATCACTGGCAAGTTTTTACAACTGCTTTCCTGAAACCCTTTTTAAAACTTCCTCCTTCTTTGTTGTACTGTGTAAACAACCACAGTTTACGTGCCCACCAACTGAATTTTTATCAGCGTGTTAAAAATTACAAATGAGTTGTCTCTTAAAACTAACCATGTTATTACTATAATGCTTTAATATGCATAATTAATCAATGTGAGGCAATTTGCCAGAAAGAAAAATTACATGTTTTATCCTTTTTATGCTCACTGAGTTTTGTTTGTGTTTTCTTTTTTAAATAGTGATTCCGGAGTTTATTAGTCAAGTAAATGTTGCATTGGAGAGCATAAGCAAGAAGACAGTGCATCTCTTTGATGATAACCAGTTTGTGGACATTTCTAAGAAAGTGTATGATACAATTCACAACATCAGATGCTCAGTCATGATGATTCGGGTAAGTTTTTAATTTCTTAATTTAATTTTCACTTCTGAGATAGTTGAGGACACCCCAGCATTTTCATTTTATAACCATGTGTGTGAACAATGCCCCTAAGCTCGTATCTAGATTGAACTGATCTGAGAAATTTGGATTACAATGAAACATGCATGATTATAACTGAAGAAGGCTAGAGTTGCAGAGAATACTAGATCGGAATGTTGCAAAAAATGTGGTTTGTTCTTTAAAATATTCGTTTATGTTTGGGTGATAAAGATATTCATTCACTTCATTATCAGTTTGTGTCTACAAACCCAAATCTACTGTAGCACTTCAACCTTATTTAGTGGAATGTAGGAATGGAGAGTATTTCAGATGATCCTGATAGTATCTTGTTGAAGTTTTGTCAGCTTCACACCAGAAAACTTAACAGCCTGGTTTCTGTCAACCTTAAACAATCACAATCAATGTACTTATTGTAGTGTTTTCCCTGAAGTTCAAGAAAATGCTTCAGAACAGCTTATTTTTAAAATTTGAAACAAGAATTTTGTCACATGCAGAATTTCTTGTAAGTGTCTTCAGGATACAAATCCCATTTCAAATGAAACAACAACTGAGCTGCAGTATCTGCATGTTCAGCAATTTTGTTTTTAAATAAAATGAAACAGTAAAAATGTAGATACATTTTTTTTAAAGTAAGTCTTCTGCATTGTTTTTTTCAGTTGAGAAGAAAGTAAAAAACTGATTCATCTTTTTTAAATATAAAAACATACTAGAGGCTGTCATGGGCAGCAGGTGGGGGGAGGTGGTTCTGCCCCTCTGCTCTGCTCTGGTGAAGCCCCCTGCAGGGCTGCGTCCAGCTCTGGAGCACACAGGACACACATGGACCTACTGCAGAGAGGCCAGAGGAGCCACAGAAATGATCTGAGGCAGGAACAGCTCTGCTGGGAGGACAGGCTGAGAGAGCTGGGGTGTTCAGCCTGGAGAAAGCTCCAGGGAGACCTTATTGCAGCCTTTCAGTATTTAAAAGGGGCCTATAAGAAATACGGACACAGACTTTTTAATAGCGTTTGTAGCAGTAGGACGGGGGTAATGGTTTTAAATTGTAAGATGGTAGATCTAAATTAAATATAAGGAAGAAAGTTTTTACCCTGAGGGTGGTGAGAGTGTGGCCCAGATTGCCCGGAGAGGTGTTGATTCCCCATCCCTGGAGACATCCCAGGCCAGGCTGGACAGGACTCTGAGCAACCTGAGCTGCTGAAGATGTCCCTGCTCATTGCAGGGGTGGCACTGAATGACCTTTAAAAGGTCCCTTCAAACCCAAACTATTCTATGATTCTAATATGGAAATATTAGTGAATCATAAAATATTGCAGTTTATAAGTTGGACAGTTTCAGTGGGAACTAAAATGTGCAAAATCTTCAAAATGTTTCATCTTTATTGCAGTTCTCAATTATGAAATTGCTTATATACTGAAGAAAGATCTTGAAACATACGTCTTACCCATAGCAGGAGGAGTTCACCTGAGTTGGATTTAACTGGCAAAACACACCAGACTGAGGCCGATCCTCTATTAGGTCTTCTGATCGGTTTCTGTTTCAGTGAATATGGGCTAAGAGTTTTGGTTAGGACATCTATTTTTTTTCTAGATCAGTTAAACTTCATTTAATGCCTACATTGCTCATACCACCTTCCTTTAGTGACTGAGGGACTCCTGTTTTTTTAAGATGACAAAGTTGCATCTGTCTTTTCTTCAGTAAGGTTTGAGTCTTCAATATGTCCAGTGTTCTTGGGCTTGAACTCCAGGTGATTATGAGTGATTATTCCTTTATGAAGTTTTTAATTTTGGTGGGAATGTGCTGAGCAGTGTAACAAAGCTTCAGTAAGTCTGCGAAGAGTGGGCATCGTTCTGCAGGAAACTCTGAGTGTATTCTCTTACAATCCTCTGTGATGTGTATGCTGACAGTCACTCAAAAGAGAAAAGGATATTATATACCCTGTACATCTTTCTCAAGCATGAGGGGAAAATACTTTCATCTGAACAGTACGTATGCATAACACATAGGAAGTTTACTGTGTATGTGTACTATGTAAGTGCACAGTGCATCTGTAAAATCCTAAGTCATTGCACACCTAAATGGACAGTATTAATATGAAGTTTTGTATCAGTGCCATCTTCCACTTCTGCTTTGCAAGTGCTATTTGACAAAGCAAGAGAGAAAAGTGTCAGAAATTACCTCGTCGGTTGTGCCTGAAGCAGTGGGTAGCAAAGAGCAGATACTCACCTGCCTCCTCTGAATTGAACAAGTGAAGGCCGGAGGATTAGAGCTTTCTTCTACCTATACTGAACTTTATCCTAAACAGTGTATGTGTTTGCATTAGGGATCAGTGTGGCTGTATTTGAATGTATTCAACAGCCCAGAAGTTGCAGAGTCCTGACAAAAGCTCAGGAGATTTTAAGGGAAATTTTTTTTTAAAAAAAAAAGGTCATTAAAAAGGACATGTAGGACATGTGTGCAGCTTTCTACTTAATGAATGCCTTTATTCAGACACTGGCTTGAGAGGAGGTTTTTTTGAGGTTTGGTGAAATCATAGTTAGCTAGTGCACCATCCTTTAGAGATACTGACTGCCAGCACAGAGACAGTGCTCAGGAAACCCTGGCGTTTATTTTTTAGGTAAGGACGTACTTGCAATCTGAATTAGATACATTCCGCACAATGCCATTTTCATTTAAATCTGCCTGTAAGAAGCTTTACTAAATATAATGGTTGTTCAGACACATGCTGTTACCACAGCAGCCAAGGTGAGGAAATACGGATACTCTGTGGACAACTTATAGGGGCTTACTGATACAGTGCCAAAGAACAATGCATTGCTGATTACAGACTGAATCAAGGAAAGAAAGTGTTGATCAAAATATAATAGAGAAATGTACATTAGAAGGACACCGATTCACAGGGGACAATTTTTCAATATCACAGTAAGAGCAGAAACTCTCCAGATCAGTTCCTTGGGGAGCATTTCAAACATGTAATTACACAGAGTGTTTTTAAAAATACTGTAAAATGCTGCCAAATACTGTTGTTAATGCAAATTATTAGATTTGCTTTTCAGTGTCAATAGATACATAAAACATTAATTCCAGTCCTGTAGGGATAATGTGAATAACACTTGAGAGCAACTAAGTAGTGGAAGATGAGCTGTAATGGAAATGCCGCTGGAACTGCAAGATGCTCTCTTAAGATACTTTTCGTTGTTTCACTTGCAAGGATTAATTCATCAGTGATAGCTGTTGACTTGGAATCATCAGGTATTTGATCCGGGGTGTTTAGGTGCATGTGCTTATCAGTGTCCATGTTCCTCCTTCCTTTTTTACTCTTGAAGCATCTGATTTTTGTTAAATTGTAGAGGCATTGGGAGCTTGATTTTGCACAAAAACATTTGGACATTGTCTGGGTAGTGTTTTAATCAGAATATTGCTGTTACAGAAATAGATTAGGATAGATAGTAGAATTAAAGACAAGAATTCTGCCATGTGAAATACATGGAAAAGTCAAAAAGAAACAGGTTGACAGTTTTTGAGGCAGCACATATTAGATATTGCATAGTATTAAGAGTGATGCTGCGAAAAGGGAGATTCTTTATGAAAGTGTAGTTCATTGGACAACATGAGCAGCTGGATTGAAGTAATAGCTAATATATCCCATTAAGATAATAAACACAGTAGAAAGTGGTAATGACTTCGAATGACTGATAACCAGTGATAGATAAAGCAATAATAAAGTCATCCTAGCAGAAATACACCAAGAACAGTAGAAAAGAATTCATGAAGTCCAAGTTTCATGGAATTCTTTGTTTTTATTAAAGGATAAACAAGTAAATTGCTGTGAATTTTCCGGAGAGGAAGAAGAGAGCAAAATGCTGGCAGTACTCAATTCAGCATGCTTTTGCTACTCTTACATTCACGGAAGTAGTGAATGAGGACCCTGCGTTCCCTAATTTAATGAGAGTTGGAAAATGTATATTGACATTGTAGTTCTTAGCTGATACAGTTCATCATTTTGATGCATTTCTTAAAAATCCTTTCTGCTGAACCTGTATTCTGTGTGCTCTTCCTTTCAGAATTCTGACATGGAGACTATAGGGTCCCTTGGATTTTACGATGTTTACAGTGTTAGGCTTTTTGAATGTTTCTTTTGCAGACGGTGCCTTTATTACCATTGAGCAGCCATTCTCTGCACCATGTTGTACGTGATCTCTACCCCCAGTGTCCCACTGGGGACCATTTTGCTTTTCTGGTGTACTAGATACTTTTCTTTCAGGTAGATCCTCACTACGTCCCCTTTCCATTCCGTATTTTCCTGTTTCTTTATTTAATAGTCTTTTACTGTGGTTTTAAATTTTCTTCGCAAACTCAGACGCTGTTTAGCTACAATATGACCCTTTTAAAAATGTTTTGGCTGCCACAGAATACCCTTGGGATAGCTTCCTTTTTTCTTCTTTTGTTGGTTGCAAATTCTGGGTAGTTTTTCATTCTGTTTTAAAGAAATGTAACAGTTCATCCATAACAGAGCTTCTAAGCTCTTCAGTACACTTGGTTTCTCTCAGTAAGAGTCTTCAATCTCTTGTATCCAGCGGAGTTACAGGAATTTTCAGAACAAGAACTTCTTAGAAAGGAAGATAGCAAGTCATGGAAACCTTCCTATGATCCTGCTTCTCTCTGAGCCAGTTAGTAAGTGTCCAGTTTGAATTCTACCTTTGCTTTTATTAATGTCAGAATTACCCTACACACACAGGATTTTCTACTTCTTTTTACTTGTGTAGAAGGAATGAGTTAGATCCAATCAGATGGAGTATACATGAATTGAACCTCTAAAAGCTAGAGAAAACAAAGGAAAGCAGGGAAGCGTTTGAGAAAAAAGACATTTACTACAGTCTTGTAATTGAAACATATATTGGGAGGTTCGTTAAATACTCTTTTCTTCATATTTTTCTATCATTCACCAGTTGCACAAGAGGAAGAACTTCTGCAGTGGTAGTTAGCAAGCCAGCTGGACTCGCATCTCTCATTCTCTTGCCATTTTTGACTTAATTTGGTCAGAGCTGACCTTTCCTTCCCTCAGCTCCTTGTCAGCTTCCCTGGCAGAAAGCGGGAACTTCTTGTGTATTTTCAGTTGTGCTCCTTCATCAACTAGGCTTCTGGTATAAACACAGTTAGGACCTGTTATGTTGTCATCTTTTTTTAACCAGCAGAGGATTTTCTTCCCTTGTTATTTAGGAGAAAATATGCTCTATACTGGTTGTTACCAAGCAGATGTTTCCATGCCCTTTTTCAAAGGCTGCTTTCATTGCTTATTTTGTCAGTCCTGTCATCCAAAGATTGATATATCTAGATGCAGTGTGACTGAAAAAGGATATAATATCTAATGTCCTTTAAAAAAGAAACTAGAAGAAATGCTTACTGCCTGTTAGGGATAGTTGGTCACCTGTTCCTTTTTCAGGTTTTATCACCAGTTACATAACAGGTATTACTGGGGAATGTTCGTGCTGCAGAAACCAAATAAGAGGTGAGTTAAAACTGTTTAATGCCACAATCAAATATGCATACTTGCAAGTAAGAGCTTCTAGCAGCTATTTATCCCTGCCATCTTACTTGGCTTTGTAACGTGTCAAGTCAGGATCATGCAACCTTGAGGTAGCATTGTGGGGAAAACTTAACGCAAAGCACTATCCCGCACAGGTTAGATTGATATCTTAATGCATTTGCATACATATTTAAAAAAAAAAAAAAGTCTGTTCTTTACCCCACAGTATACTTGGGAAGTCATACCACACTGCAGAAAAACTGAGTTGTTTGTATTTAAATCTATATTAGCATCCTAAACTTGGTCATTGTTATTATTATGACTCTACCTTGCAGATGTCATATCAAAATGCTCTGTGCTGCAAGTTTCAGGACACAGTCTACATACATTTTAATTTAGCATGCTGGCATTATTTAAAATGCTAACCTGCATTTAATACCAGGCCAGTTTGTGTTCCCAAATAAATAAAGCCCATTTCTGTTTTCTAGCAAACAGCTACCCATACCATTTTGCTTGTATTTCATGTTTATGTACCATATAACAAAATCTCAAGGGTCTGCTTTTCTGCCAATTTCATTAGTTTAAGGCCTTTAATATCTTCAACAAATCAGATGACATTCTGGTTCTCTGTGTAGTGTTGCTGGGTTAGTTGCTTTATAGAGCAAAAAACTGCTCAGCAGTGTATCTGTAAATAAAACTGTCTCATTTTCCTCTGAAGTTGCATCTTGTTTTCTTGAACATATGCACAGGCCGTTACCCTGATAAATATCTTTAGAGTTTGGAGCTGCCATAATTGCCATAACGAGTATTGGTTCTTAAGAGTGCAGGTGTTTCCACCACCACCAAAATAACCCAAAACCAACAACAAAAAACGCCCAAACTTTGCTGTAGAAATACAGATGAATTGCCTCATTTTTTTAAAATGGATGGTGTGTTCGTATCTCAGGTAGCGGGAGGGAGACAGAAGAGGAAAAAGTGGACAGTGACCCTTTTAAACTCACACATGGAAATGGAAGGCCAAGCACAGATATATCATTATATCACCCAAGGAGGGATGGCCCTTCTCCCACATTTCAGGTCCCTCATACTTAAACCATTCAATTAGAGTCAGCAGGGTAGTTGAGGAATGATAGATGTCTCTCTCTCTCTTTTTTTTCTTTTTTTTTTCTTTTTTTTTTTCCCCCCCTTCAAACGAAAGAGAAACTGGCTTTTCTGGCTTTTGTGCTTCTACATTCTTGGACTTCCAGACTAACAATTCTAACTTCTCGGTTCATTGTACGTCCTTCTGACTGCTGCCCCTGTTCCCATGATCCAGCCCTTCACTCAGTTTTTACAGGAAGATTTCTGATTTTAGATTATGTTTTCTTTTTACCTATAAAATAAAGCGGGTAGGAAAATGAGTGCCTTCTTCATCCTCATATGTGCAATTCCAAAATTGTCCTTTTACATCTATGTATTATGTTATTTCTCTATATAGAAATATGTCCTGTAGTATAGGAGTGTCAAAAGCAGCTGTCCTCTTCTGAGCAACAATATGTAGAATTTTCATATTGTTTGATGTATATGTTGAAGAAGTAGACTCTTTCTCTAATTGCATGTATAAACATATGAGAAAGCACTTGGTGTTGCGTGCAGGTCTGATGGTGGGAATTTTCCTTCATCTCCGAAGCAACAGCTCACATGTGCCATTCAGGTGACTCTAGATATGAGGAAATGGCAGTAAGTGCTTAAAAGGAGTGTCAGTAACTCATCACTTGGATAGCACCACATTAAAGCACGTAGCACGTAGTTATTGTGTGTTAAGATTTATTACTTTTTTTGTGATTTGAAATTATTTTAAACTATTCAATATTGCTTTTTGTCCAAAATATTGTGGTTAACTGAGCCTTCTTTCAAAACCAAAAGTACTGCGGTCTCTTTTTGAACCAGAACAGAAGGAAGGGACTTCAGGAGATCATCTGGCCCATCCTCATGTTGAAAGCAGTGTTATCCAGGCCTTGGCAAAGCCAAGTCTGACTTTCCTGTCTGTTTTTTTCTTTTTTATATTAGTGTTAAGACGGTAATAGGGAACAGTTGGGGCACACAAGGCAATAGTATGTGCTGAATCTTTACAAAAGCAAGCTTCTTGCTACATTGCATGCAACTACTAGATTATAATACCTTTACCGTTGCTTGCTGCATTTATGCTTGCTTGTTTACATTCGGCATGTGACTTTTCTTTTTTATTCATTCGTCTTCATTTTTATTCATGCATCTTCTCTTTTTTATTAATTTTACAGTTAAAAAATGTAATTTTCTTAAATCTCCCTTAGGTTTGCAGTTTCTGAAATGTCACAGAATGTCAGCTAATGGGAAACGTGTTGCGTAGTTTTTTAAAAAAAAGAAAAAAAAAGCTTTATGGATGTATATATAGAGAAAAATAGTGAATGATGTCAGAAACACTGATACAGGGACCAGTGGTGAAAGGGTGAGCTGCGTACTGTATCCATTACAGTATAAATGTGCAATTGTCCATCCTGGCAAATCTGCATTGTCTTCTGCCCAAGCTGTACAGCCGTAGGCATCATGCAAGGCTGTGAATTAAGAACTTCTCAGCAGTAAATTGCTACATGGCTTATCATCAAAGTCTCTTAGTGCTGGGATTACTGATTCAGACAGAGAAGCCAATATGCTTTGGACAGAAATGGATGAAATGAACAGTTTTGACTTACATAGTACTTTAAATTTCAGTTTTTCCCAGCCTAGGGATAAAATTATATTGCAACTGTGTCACATATGATTATATTTTTAATTGTTCACGAAATTATCCCTCTCTTTCAGGAAGACAGAACTTTCCAGAAAGATTTGGTAGCTCTAGTTTAGTGGCTTATTAGAAACTTAAGCACAAGGCAGCATTTATTCTGGAGCACTAAAATCTTTGCTGAGGGTTTTTTTTTTCTTCTAGCAAGGCAGTGTGATGAGTGTTCCTTCCTTGCCATTTGGTGCTGCCTGTCCAATATAAATTGTATTACCAGCGAAACTGGATGAATACTATTCTGTTAAAAGGGAAGGACTAAATTTCTGAAACTAAAACTGGGAGACACAGCAAAAGTGTTACTAGTCACAGATACTCTATTAAAATATGCATCCTGCTGCATGGTTCACCGGAGTATGAGAAATGCAAG
Organism: Patagioenas fasciata; assembly: GCF_037038585.1. NCBI lineage: Eukaryota > Metazoa > Chordata > Aves > Columbiformes > Columbidae > Patagioenas > Patagioenas fasciata. The sequence continues at coordinate 9,566,935 of NC_092527.1, forward strand.
ACTGGTAATGGAGGCTGCAGTCTCTCAATAGTCTTAATAGCTCAGGCTATGGTTCTGAATCTGAAATCAGCTGTGTCAGTGCTAGTGCCAGTTCTGGCTCAGAGATCTTCATTGCTCAGTGTCAGTCTGGCCATAGATCCCTTTTGCTAATCATAATCATCTGTACAGCCCGTGGCCTAGTTGAAATTCTCAATTGCCATTATTTTCTCTGTGGAATCATTTAACTGGTAGGATGGACTCTTTTTAGCATGATGCAGAAAAGCAGCGAGGTGCATTACAAATTTATTCAATATGTAATCAGATTTCAAAAATGTAATAGTAATTCTCTGCATGCTAGATTTTGATCTCAGTTTTGCTGGCACAAATATGGAGTAGCAGTGCTGTGGTCTGTGTCGTTTTGTGCTTTACAGTCGTGTAACAGTGGAGAATCCGGTCCTGTTGTCATGCATGTTCTTGCTGATGCAACAATGTGACAGTGAAAACGTTTGTGATAAGTTAGTTATTTAACCCTGAGTAGTTATTTTGGTTTACATTTTTATAAGTCCTTAGTATTCCATAGGTGTACTTGAGTTCAGATTTTGCTATTAATAATACCTTCTTGTCTTATTTTATTTTTGTTTAAATGGTGGCTTGCAAGCTTGAATCACACCAGCTTATTTTCTTGAAAGTGCTCATAGAGTTGGAATGTTGATGAAGGCAGATGGGCATGCCAAGTAAGGAGGAGGAGTAGTAACAGGGAAACTAACTCAGAAAAAACCAGAAACCTTGAAAGAAAATTCATTGGAGAATTAAAAAAAAAAAATCCTCTACTGAGCTTCATAAATGGAAGATGGTATTTTTAAGTACTGCTTACCTGAAATCAGATTCTGCAGAGGCTGACAAACCAGTTGGTACCTAATTACCTGAGAAACTCTGGGAGTCGCTGCCTGTTCTTAAAAAGAGAGAAAAGAGGCCCTTTGTTATATTCAGTATTAACAAAGTAAGTGTATATTGATACTGCAGTGAAGTGTGTTGCAGCAGGGGAGTACTGTGCATCATCTAGTGCATGGGTTGTGTTGAAATTGCAGCTTTAGAGCACCATTTCTTCAGCATAACTTAGCTATTAGCTTTTAAGGCCTTCTTGCTGCTCACTATACCAAGTACTTTAGTTACTGGGAAATTTAAGCAGTATCTAGCATAAAATCAGTTACTAGGAGGACATTGTTACCCTGCTCTCCCTGAAGTAGTCTGCATAAATTAATTATAGAAAATATAAGAAAACACAGTTATTCAGCAAGCTGGACAGAATTCTCTCTGAAAATACAATCCTTCCTTTTTCCTAGACAAGGTCAAGCATGAAACAGTGCATGAGACATGATCATATGTGCCAATTTGATTAGCCTGTGGAATATACTGAGATTTGTTACAATGCTAAATTCACTTACAAAAATAGTAACAACTTCCATGTTATGATGCTGCAAAGCATATGCATGTGAAGTACTGAGAATAAAGCTGGTAACTATCTAGAGTGAGGTGGTGGCATCTTGGGGATGCACATGCGTGTGGTTACATATCCCTAAGGATGGTTTTGTTGACAGATGACCACCTTAGTTATCTCCTTTGCACCCACAGCAGCTGGTGGCCACATTCCAGTAACAGCATGTCCCCTTACAGCAGTGTCATCGCGTTTTCTCCATTGGGATCGCAGCCACTACAGGTAGGGGAATATCATTGTTCTTCCAGGGGCCTGGAGTTAACTGGCTGACTCTGTGTAGTCCTGCAGTGAGGGCCACATTCTTGACAACACTAATTGGTGTCAGAGCCAACTGGATAACTGACATCTATTGTTCTTCCACATTAATCATACCACTGCCTGCCTCTTACCTTCTTCATAATTGGTGTGTCATTTTTCATTGAGGACATCAGATAAGCAGATGTCAGACAACATTCTTTGTTGCTGATGTGCTATCAGAATGGGAGTTCAGTTCCTTTTGCCTTAGTGAGAAACCAGGCTGGCATCCCACCTGAACATGACACGCTATGCTACATCTGCGAGTTCTGCGGACCCCACAAGGTTGTTCTGTCAAATACACTCTGACCATATTCATGAGTTTGTGGAAGCTGGATTCCGAATGTGTGAAAAAACAAGTATGAGGCTTATTTAATATTCAGCAGATAAAGAAGAGAGCTGAATAATTGCTTGCTCTTTCACTGAGGAAGAGCTAGCCCCAACAAGCAGAGGTAAATTTGTAGCACACAGTTACATGCTTAAAGTGATGTGAGATCTCACCAGTACCCCAGACCTGTGTAAGTGCAAAGCTCAGTCTGACTGGTCAGTGACCAACAAATAAAACAAGCTTGTCACCTCAGTAAGTGAAGCCAGAAGTAGAACTGAGTCGGATTTCAAGCAGAGCAGCACCAGTGCAAATTATGACTTCTTCATTTGCCAATGTTGGGGTTTGTGGACTAATGACTTACCGAAATAGAGCCAGTCCTCAACGGAGATGAAGACTAAAATTGTGTCTGCCTAAACTTAGGCTTCCCTTTCCACTTCACAGTTGCATTCCATTAATATAGCCTTAAGCCTTGCATCTCGCAGCTTCCACCATCTAAGGCTCAACTGCTTGATTTGCTCTTGCTGTTTATAGGAAACTCACAGATCGGAAAGCAGATGACTCACCCTAGTTGCCTTTTAACTGCAGAAAGGATGTGCATGAAGGGACTTATTTTTTCCTGAATGAAAATATTATCCTGGCTGATAGTGTTGCTGCTGTGTTGTTAGTTTTGTTTGGGTTTTTTTGGTATATGAAGTTGCACCATGCATTTGTAGAACATACTAGCTTTATAATTCATGGGAGTGTTTTACCCTTACAATATGATCACGTTTCTCTACTGGTGGAGTTAAATGCAGAAGAAATTTTATGCTGCTTTTAGTTCATCATTTTCTCCTGATATTTTTCTCTTCCAGAAAATAAGTAGCAAGTAGCAAGTATTATCTGTTTCCTGGATGTTTAGAGATGGAATGATTCACTCTTACACATTCTGTAGAACTGCCACATAACTCAGAGGTTGGGCAGGCAGCTTTTACCAGGAATAATTGGCTTCTAGGCTGTGATACATCTCTGCTCCTTTTTTTCTTTATTCTTGGGTATGTTGATGAGCTCAGAGATTTATCTACCACCTAGGCAAAAAAAAAAAAAAAAAGTTGAGAACATTATTAATTGCAAATAAAAAAACATCCTCCACAAAGAGAAAGTAAAAAAAACAGTTGAAATTCATGTCAGGAACCATCCAATGCCCAACATGAATAGCTTACCATGAAAACATAGGATAGTATTCTTTGAACAGTCACGGTGCTGCGCACAGGCCTAGCTATGTGTTATCCTGCCTCACATAGCATTTTTGTTTGTATCCTCTTCATTTCTTCTCCTTCCCCTCCTTTTTTTCATTCCTTTTCCATTTTCTCTGCTGTTACTTTACAGTTTGTCTCATGTTGTTCACATGCAGATCTGCTTCTCATGCCTGATACTAAGGTAGTATAAGAAATCTCTTTTGTAACGGATGAAAACTGGAACTCTCACAGGGTGCCAGTCTCTTTGGAAAAGAGACTGAATTATGATTTTTATCTTGGAAATCATATAGGACAGTAATCCGATTCAAAAATTCTTTTTAGAAGTGGGGACAGAGACATTAAAACTGCCTTGACAAGTGGATGTAGATCAGAAGATGGATGTTTAAATACCATGTTTATGGCCCAGAGACCCGTGTTCACATGCCCTGAAGTCTACCTCAGTCTTTGTACTTAGTATCTACACACCAGGGAAGTCATTTGAGCTAGACAGGAAGAAAAAAGTGGCACCATGAGTTTAGTCCAACTCAGCCTTGTTTCCAGAATTAAATTCACGACTCTGCCATGCCTTCCTATACCAAGTAAGGGAAGCGCTGGACAAACCAGGACAGGATCCAGAACAGGCCAAGAATGCAATTTAAAACAGTTGGAATTTTAGTGAAAGTACTGTCACCCTCATGATTAGTAGTTGCCATTCTCTCCTGGGCCAGATGACTTTGCTGAAGGCTTCAGAGAGTAAAGGCAGTTCTGTAGCCTAGTACTATGTTAAAATCAGTAAACTGGGGCAATTACTTTGCTTGAAGGTCTGACTCTTTATTACTTTGTATGAGAGAGAAATAGGAGTTTGTTAATAAAGTATTAAAAAAGAGAAACAGATAAAGGCCATTCCAGCATTGTGAGCAGCAGACATCATTTACTCATCTCAGCCTGGATCCAGTTTCCATGTGGTCCCCTGGCATGGCAGTTCATTGGGCATTCGTGACTAGTGATTTCCTGTCTTTTAACTTTTTGAAGCCTTTGCCCTTTTCCTTCCTAGTTGGAATTGGATTTCTTATTTGTGAAAGTAAGCTTCCTCCCTCTTTTCTTTTAAATCTTGAATTTTCAAGTCTCTCAGACTCATCCAGGTGTTTGCACCTATTCAGTTCCCTTCTCTGTTTCTCATGTTGCCTCTATCTGTGTTAGAACACTATACTAGAAAGCTGTGAATGGTTTAAAAATAAGCACTTAAAAATTAGTAAATAGCGCTGTTGAGGTTCTCTGAAAACATAATGCGCTATATCTGAATAATGCGTCATTCTGTGATTCCTAGTGTATATTTAGCAAGTAGGGGTATTTTTTCATGCTGTCTTAGTAATAACGGTAGTAAGTCTTCCTGCACTGCATCAAATAAGTACTCTTTAATATCCATACTGCTTGCATATATATGCATACTAACATATTAGTATTTCTGTTTGTTTTTTTTTTTTTTTTTAAAGAGAGACACAAAACCACACAGATGTTTAAACCAAATCAGTGACTTACTACGTTTTTTGTTTAGGGTAAAAGAAAATTTTAGAGTTTGGATGATTGAAATGGCTCTGACTAGTTCCCTGGGTGTCTGATCAGCTTAGAAATTAAGGCAAATAAATTTATATAAATGAATTACAGTATCATTTATGTGATCACTGTTTTCAAAGTTGATTCTTCTGTATGAATCAAGGATTTGTGGCTCACTATATGTGAGATCTATTCTATTTTTAGAGTGTTTTTTTTTTATATTACATTAAATATTGCAAATCCCATTCTAAACTTCCAAGCAGTAATAATTCTTACTGTGTTTTAACAGTAGTGTTCTGCTTGAATGAAGAATTTCACACAATGGCTGTTGGAAGGTTTTTCATCTATTTCTCAGGATTTACACTATCTTATCAGAATTAAAGCATCATTCCTGTATATATTGATTTGTATTTCAGTTTATCATTCTTGTAAAGGCCTTACTTGTGCTCTAACAGCAGGTATTCCGTAGTGCAATCTGCGCATGTCAAGGTATCTTTGATTGTAAATAAATGGCTTAGTAGCAGTGTTGACAAACTTCAAGCTTGTATAATATTTGCTTCGCTTTCCTTCATGTCCAGTTCCAGCTGAGTAGCTCAAGCACAGTGGTGCTCCGTTGGTACTGTTTCCTGTGCAGATCGGGATTAACTTCAAGTAATTCCCAATGTTCATTTGTTTGACCTGTTCTTGGAAACATCCACAGCTGGAAACTCCCCAGTGTCTTCAAGCAATCTATTCCACTCCTTTGTTACCTTGAGAAAATTCGTCCTAAAATCCCCCACACACGTTTTCTTTCAGCAGCTTAAAGGCTATCTCCTCCTCCTTGTTTTCTGTATGCTTAAAGAGTGTTTCTTTCGATATCGTGCTCATCCTTGTTGCAGTCCTTTTCTTCAGCTGGTTTATCTCTGTTTGGAAGTGCAGTGCCCAGCACCTGATGCAGGAACTTCCAGTGGCACCTCAACTCTGAGTTGAGTTGGCAGCTTATTTCTTACAGATTGCTGACCCTGCTCCTGCAGATACTTCTAACAATCTACTTACCTTTTTTTTCAAGAATGTGACATTGCTGCTTCCTGTTCAGCCTCTGATGCACTGTAATTCTTAATGCTTTTCTGTAGAGCTCCTGCTTAGCCACTTAGTTCCCATCTCTTGCTTGTATAATGGATTTTTCCTGCCTAAATTCAGTACTTTGCATTTGTTCCTACTGTGCTAGCTCATTCTCAGTCCATTTGTCAAGATTCTGTTACTTTTCAACACTGGCTTTATAATCACAGTCTCTCAATAATTTGGTATCATTACAGATTTAGTAAGCCCACTCTACTTTATTGTACAAAATTTTTATGAAAATATTGGGCAGATGCCTCTGGAATTCTGTTTGATTCTATTTGAGAAGTCCTTTCATTTTATTGGACAGATTTTGATAACTATTTTGGAGTATATTTTTTAACCAATTATGTACAAACACTATCAGAGGTTCATCTAGAACCTGTTTCTCTACTTTACTTAAAAGGAGATCGTGTGAAAGCGTACAAAAACTTCTGCTGCTCTGCCCACCAAAGGGCATTATCTCATCAAAGAAGTAAGTTTGATTGTTGTACCATTATGTATTCTTGATAAATCCATGTTTGCTGTTACTCAGCCTGTTTGCTTTCAAGTTTTCCTTTCTTTTAGCAGCAAATGTCATTAATGCACATTGTGTTCTCTCTGTATAAAGACTGACACTGATGAAGAGACTGCTCTGTATGGCTTTTGCCATTTCATAGAAGCATAAGTTCTGCTTCATATTGTATTCTGTTTTACTTAAAATATAGGTTCACCCAGTTCACAGGACAGACATCAGTTGTTCTACTGCCTTATATTTTGTGAGTTGCAAATTAATACACATGAACAAACTACTATTCATGGCAGAGACTTAAGACTTTGAAGTGTGCTTAGACATTCATGTAAGGTGTACAGGTTTGTCCTTGCTGAGCCACAGCTCTTGTTTGTGGAGAAGACAACATACCAGAGCCATATTCTCACCAAAGCTTTTGGGGGCCAGTAATTTAGAGTGAAAGACCTCAGTGAAGTTGATAGAATTACGCACGTGCTACAAGTCGGAATTTGTACCTCTATTGAGGTACCTTTGCCATCCCATCAACTGCATTCTGTAATGCCCAAAGCTGCATTAGTTTATCAGGGAAATTTGTTCTCATTGTCAAAATCAAACTTTTTCAGGACATTTAAAACCAGATCTGGTTCTAATACGTAACTCACTCTGAAAGGGTTTTACTGAAATTACTAATGTGCCTGAGAACTTTCCACAAAGCCCTGAAATTATAGATGCGCAGCAGCAATGAAAAATCAAATGAATTTCATTAATACTTTCCTAACAAGTACTTACCCAAGGTTTGGAGTTTTTTCTCGTGAAAAAAAGCCATATTCCCTTCTGTTCTAGTAATAAATACTTTTTTTTTTTTTTTTTTTTTTAAATCTATTGCAATGAGATAAAATATTGCTGATCAGCTCCAGTTACTGATTGAATTTAAGCTGATTATGATTAATTCGTATTTAGATTCATTAGTTCTTGCTGTTCACTTACTGTTCAAGTCAGATAATGTTGGAGATCTCTGAAAGACCGATTTCACCTATGCAGCCAAGCAAGATTTTATTGAGTCCCCGTTGGCTGCAGTTATTCTGCTTTTTATGTACCTTCGTTAAAAATAAGGGAGGTGGAGTTTTATGGCTCCAAGATGAGCATTGAGCGCTTCCAAAATTCCCCGGTTGTTAAAGCAAATGCACTCTGATTTATAGCAGCTAGAATAATTGGAGTATTAGAAAATACAACCTATGAGAAAAATACCAGATGAGTTAGTCCTAATTAGCCTAGTGAATAGAGTGACAGAGAGGGAAAGAGCAGAGAAAGGTATGATAGCCATTTTCAATTACATACAATATTGTTGCACAAGAAAGGAGAAAATCTGTTTGCATGTTCATAATGGATACAACAAGAATAAGCTCTGACTACACAGGGGAAGATTCAGTTTAGTCATTAAGGAAACTAATTTTCATAAGGAAGATTTTGTTAAATTTTCATAAATACAAAGTATCTTGTGTCTGTCTTTGTGCCATTTTCATCTGTGGCAGAGTGTTTGTAAAGCCAGTTATGTTGACTATCTCTCCTTCCATTTCATGGGCCAGCAGTGGCTGTCAAAGATGCACATTGTGAAAAAAAACGGAACAGGAAAATACTGAACGGAATAAATTTCTAATTGGATGTATTAGAGTTGGAGGGGAATATTCCTTGCTGCCTTGTTTCACATAACTTTGTCATGAAACCTTCCCAAATTAAAGACATTATTTCACTTGCAAACCCAAGAATTGTCCATGGACTGCTGAAGTTATTGTTACAGTAATAACAGACAATGTACATGTAGCTAAACAGCTGTTGTTGATTGATTCTCCTTAGCATCTATAAAAATTACACAAAATCATGTAATAAATAATTTGTTCGGAAACCAGACCCAAAATAGTGTTCTCTGAGGGGTGGCAGGGGGAGGTGTTTAATTTTGCTTCCCTTGGGAAGTCTACTTAGTAATAAAGGCTATCAGCCTCTTAAAGCAGGATCAAATCACTGATTTGTGACATGAAGGCTGGTTTGCACAATAATGTGCTTAATGGGTTATTTAGTTCCATGTCAGCTGGCACCGATCACTCAGTTGAACAGTTATTGGTCACTGAGTGACTGAATGTGGGTGGATGTGTGTTCTGGGCATCAGAAGCCTCTTGATAATTGAAAGCAGGAATGAAAGTGATGGATACAGGATTCATGGCTAGGATCGTTTAATTTTTTCTTTGTGTCTGGGAGGAACAGCCGCTAAAACGGAGAAGTTTATACTTCAGGATTAAGTCATTGATGGGTATGTATGGGAAGAGTGACGGTAGTGCTACCTGTGCATTCATTAGTGGGCTGTGCATTACATTCTGTATTTGTAGAATTATGCACAAATTTTTGCTTGGCAGGCTTATTCTGTGTACTGTGTTTTAAGTTGATCTATTTTACTTTCAGATCAGATAGTAGAGAGAGACTTGAGCAAATGTTGAGGTCGTAGATAATAGTTTCATCTACTCCGGTCTGAGAAATGTACTTATCATTGGCAATCTTTTGCTAAGGTATTTATTAATCCATCCAAGGGAGTTACTTTTGTTAATATTATCTTTTAACATGATTCATTTAACAGTTTGTACTTCTGAGCTTTTTTAAAACATAGGAAACGTGAATTTTTGAAGACTCAAAATGTAAAGCATCTGGTTGCATTTGGAGTTAGCCAGTCCTACAATAATGATGTTGTAGACTACTTCTAATACATATGGGTGTGGTACAGAAAACTTGTTTTTTTCTCTTTCCATTTTTGAATATTCAAGTCATGTTTCGAAATTAAGTCTACTGTTTTAATCACAACTATGAAATCAGTAGGCCATATCTCATTTACCTTAGAAAGGTTACTGGCAAAAGTGAGAACAACACTTAGCTTTTCAGTATCTGTCTTCAAACAACTTCAGAAACATTTCCATTATAATTAAAGTGTCTTAATTGGCTTCCTACTAGATGGAGCAAATGAGGAAATGGGGAATACCATTTAGATAAGCAAAACAACAAATCACTTGTTTTAAAAACTGTTCTCTTCTTGTTGATGACTAATTGTCTGAGATTAAAATGGAAGCTTCTCAGCCATGTGGTGAAGTTTTCTATCTAATAAGAATAAGCAAAAGATACACTTTACATGGAACTGTGTATTAGTTGCCATTGTTTTAATAGAGTGAAGACAAGGACTTTGGTTGCAGCAAAGGCACATAATTGTAATAGCTATGTTTGGTCATATTTTCTGTTGTAGTTACTTAGTGTTTTAATTGTTTTTGAAGAATTCATACCAAAAAAGTGCTGCCTTTAAATGAAATATCTGGAAAACATAAAACAGCTTTCAGGTTCCCATGAGAGTCTTCAAGTACCTGGTAAAGAATTTGTACTTCTGAAATCTTGGTTTCTTTTCTAATCCTGCTCATTTTCTAAGAAACTGCTACCTCTATTATAAACCTTATCTTCCTTGTATCTTTTGACCCTTACGGTTATGATACCATTACTAGTTATGATTTTTCATGCAACTTTAAAGTTTCCCTCAACTTTTTCGTTTTAAAGATGTGTTCAGTGGTTTTACAACAGCATAACTAGGTCAGTATTTTCAGGAGTAAAACTCTGTTCAAATTGTTCTTGGCGGTATGCAAGAGTGGCATAACTACAAAGTGCCATCCGTGTTCCAGGGGCTACAAGGAAACTTCAAGAAAGGAAAGAATGAAAACAGGGCTGAAATATAGGTTTCCAGCAGAAGAGGTGTGACTTTGGGTAGAAAATAGGTGCTAAAACTCTCTGTGCCAGCTTAATCAGCTGTGACAGCTTCACAGTTTGTACTTTAAAAGGATTTTCAGAAGGCAGTTCTCAAAAATTTAACTTTAACCTTTTCCATTACACCCCTCTGCTCACATGTTTTCTGTCTCCGGGGCTGTTTATTGAGAAGACTGTTATCCTAATGTATGCTCAGTGAAAACTGAAAGCAGGAATTGTTACGTGGAGTCAGGATATTGATCTGTCTAGCTGGTCCTAGTGGTGATTAATCTTACCTTTTTTGTCTTAATCTCCTAGAGTGCAATACTATAATTTGGCTTATTGTTAAATGAGCAAACTAAACCTTCTAGCATCCAGAAGTAATAAGGTAACTTTTACCCCATACTATGAGTTCACAGCATTTATTATTTTTAAAACATCAGCTGTTTACAGATAGTTCATTTTCAAATGTAGGTGATAATGTCTACAGGCTGTAGCAGGAGAATGATCTTACTAGGTGACGAATTCCTTGCCAGCAGTTGGTGACAATACTGCTATCAATGGCAGAGCTATGACCTCTGCTTTAATTAATCATTTCTTAGCTTTATATTCATAATATCCCAAATAATGTGGTGTGCAAAAGATGTCATTTTAAGGGAAGTGCCAAGAACAGATTTCAACAATAAATATATGATCATTTTTAATGACAAATGGGGGGATGGTATTTGCCGTAGGTTGAGATGTCACAACATTGACAGATTAAGAACATAGGATTTTAATTTGCCCTTTATAATGTGAGTTTTCATAGTTTTCAAAATAATTGCTTTTAGCAAACACTTGAAAAGTACTTCTAGTGAATTAATCTGAAAAATAAATACTGCTTGCAATTTCTTGTCCTCCCTCTAGTGCATCAAAACTCTGGCAGCCTGTCATCTGGCAGAATTAAGCATGGAATAACGATGGTATTGTAACTAATGCACAAAAATATCAGACACTAACTAATATTTGCAGAGGGCCCATTTGTGACACATTTACCATAGTTTGTTCCACTGAATGACAAGCTGCTTGACATGATAAAATTTTCGAAATACTGGCATTAGTCAAATGTCCAGAGTAGAATGGATAATCTCTTTAAACCCATTGTGTTCTCAGTGAAGAACCTAATAGACGAATTTGGATCCTCCTAGTCCTTACAAGCCTTTCTGTCACTGCTGTGGTGTTTACATACCGCAAATAACTGCAGTGCTATAATAAAGACATCACCCATCAACTTAACTCCTGTTAAGGTGTTAGGCTGCGCTGCCTTTTATTATTCATTTGGGAAAAAGAATGATTGATGGGGGTGTTGAAACCAAGATAAGATAAAGTATAAGAGCATATAATGACAGTTTAAAGGTCAGCATTTAATTGAATGTTAGATAAGAGGAGATAGCTTCTTCCTTTCACATCATGATGTCTCTTTGCCCATTTACATTGCATATCTTGAGATTTCAGACTTGGCTCTGCATTATTTTTTAACAGCCGAGACCCTGTATTTGCGGGATTAATAGTTTCATGAGTGTATGTGACCTTTAAAAGAGAATGATCCTAGATAAAGTTGTTTGGATAAAAGCCTTTGTGTTGGAAAAAATTCCCTGCAACCTGGTCAAACACTTCATTTTACAAAGCTTGGATTACAAAGCAAATAAACCAAAGACCGCATTTGCACGCGTTTTGGAAAGACCGGCAGAGATCTAAAGACCAAGGCCATACCTTGGTTTTATTAATCTCTTTAAAATTGTAGTAGAAAATCAAATGAAAAGGTTTATCATCAGAGAGCGTTTAGAATTTCATAGATGAAAAGGTACTTCATAGCCTGAAGACACCCATGTGCAATTGTGATGACTTGCTGTTGTGGCTTGAAGTCGGATACCAGAAAGGTGTAAAATTCATCAGTACTGGACTTGGCTATACGTATGTTTTTGAATCATCAGCCTGAGTCTTCAGTAGCAAAACCATCAAGAATGCAGATTTATTACAAGCATTGAAATGTGAAAAGAAATACACACAACTTTGTAACATGTCAGCAGTAGTAACGGAATTATAGTCTTAAATGTGTAAGGACATACTTGAATGCATTTTCATTGGGGTCAGCAAAGGCTTTTTCCAAATGACTGAAATCTCTTGGAACAGTGGGCAGGGAGGCTGGGGCAGGTGTCCCATCCTGGCTCACCTCTGCTCTCTCAGACAGCTGCTGCAAGGCTTCAGGGTAGGCTGCTCAGGCTTCAGCTAACAACAGGTTTCTCCCCTCCTCCAGCACCCCTAGGGGAGACTGTTGGAGAGTTCTGCTCCTAGGAGTGCTAGAAACCTTTCTCCAAAGTTTTCTGTTTAAATTTATTTCCAAACTCTTTTTACCACCATGCTTCACACATGAGCTTATGGGTTGTTGCTGGTCGGAGGCTTGCACAGGACTTCATTTGACTTCCGTGTTCTTCCTTGGTTTACTGGAAATTCCATACTTTGTATGTCTTAATAGTGATTTTGCCATTCAGGTCCTTTATTAGTTATCTCTTCCTTTTCTGTCACTTGCAGTTGCTGAGACTCCAGTTAGTGTTGGAGGTTATGCACAGTTTATATCTTACAGACCTAAATAGTCAACTTCAAACAGTACTTTGAAATTCCTTCCATTGTTCTTACTCCAGTCCTCAGGCTCTGCTGCTCTTCTGTGCAAGATTGCTGTTTATGGATGATAGCACCTTACTGTGTATTACAAGCCCTGGTAGATTGTACCAGTTCAAACATGCAATGACATTTTCTTACCGTGGCATTGAGGGTGAGCGTAGAATTCAAAACTGCCGTTCTCCCAGTATGGAATATCCGTGTGTTCACACATGGAAAATTCATACAAATAGATACACGTGTGTCTCAGCTATTTAAGAAACAGTGGATCATGAAAGCAATATGAAAAATCACAGATCTTTCATTGAATTACATAAAACAACTTCTAAGAAGAGTAAAGAATTAAGTAACTACTTCTATTGTTTGCATTGTTATGGGTTTTTTTGTTTCTTTCTTTGTGGGTTATTTTTGGTTGTTTTGTTTGCTTTGTTTTGGTGTGAGTTTTTTTGTCTTTTTTTTTTTTAATTGGCGCTTTGTGTCTGAAAATTATTGTGGTTTATGATTTGAAGTTTAATAAATCAAGAGCTCCTTTGTGCTTGAAACTTTTGCCTTTAGTCCTTTGTAACGCATAGGGTTTTGTGGTGGCGTGGGTGTGTTTGTTTGTGTTCCTGAATTTTGTAGTACTGATGGTTCAAAACCTGGTAGATCTGGACTTTGGAGAAAATTGCTTAGGAAGAACTCAATAGGAGTGCACTCTTCTAGATGGGAAAATAAGCTTTCCACAGGAAACCTCTCATCGCAGCCACAGATAAATTTTACAACCTGAAAAGGGCATATGCATTATTTAAAGCAAAAAAAGCTTTCTGACAGTGTTTGGACAGCTGGGCCAAGAGGGGCTCAGATCTGAGCCTGCTTGCACTTAGACTCTGACCCGGTGTCCTGCCTGTGAGCGAAGAATTGGCGAGTGAGTCCCTGTACAATGCAGCTGGACAGAGATCTCTGTTGTACAGCTTGTGGCTTTGAAACTATTGTATCAGACTAATAGACTCATATTTTCATCTATGGAAAGCTTACCTGAGCCTTTCATTTAGAGATATCTTATGTTAGTGTCATTTTCCTGTCTTCTCTCCTCTATGAGTTTTCTGCATTTAGGCTGGTAAGATATATGTAGTTTAACATCACAGAAAAATAGTATTAATATAAATCTACAGAATTCCCTCAATGACTCCTAACATAATATTTTTGTAAATATATGCAGTTCGTTGTGCAGTGGTGATGGTATAAAGCTCTTAGTGACATGACCTAAAATCCTCTTATGAATAATGTGACTGTCTCAAAATTATTAACCACTGTGCCCTGTCATGACATCTTGTATTCCATGTTTTATAGAAGGGAAAAAATACATACTGGAAATGTGTGGTTGTCTAACATTCCCGAGTATGTGTTCATGGGAGAAGGAATGGTGCCCTGCTATCATGAATCCAACATTATGATCATTGAGGGAAAAAAAAAATTAACTAATGTTTAGAAAAACCTGAGAATCGCAATGTGTTTCTCTGTGTAGTAGCCCAGTATCATTTTGCTTTAAGAAGGAAGTGATTTCTTTTTTTCTACAAATGTCTCACTGAACCAAGGAGGGCCCTGGTCAGTGTAATCCTGAGAAGTTGAAGTTGCTCCATTTTAATATGCTTTTGGTTGTTGATTCTCTTGATAAGAGTGTCTGTAAGTGTTTCAGTTAAAGTGAGTTTGTGATAGTTATTTTTATTTCATGGATATCCATCCACAGCAAAATCTGATTTTCCAACCACACTGCAGGTGTTCAAACAACGTTTGCTTGGTAACACCTTCAGCTGCTGTGGGATTCTTACTACATCTAATGCCAGGACAAAAGCTGAGAGACTTCAGCACACTGTTAGTCTGTGTGTGAAAACAAAATATTCCTTTTGCCTGCTTTACCAGTGTAGCATTTTGCTTATCTTTGCCTCAAAAATTGCTTACCTCCCTGTTTTCTTGAGGAAGCCTAGGTGCATTTTCACCATCAGCATTCTGTTTCTGCCAGCTTGAGCACCAGCTTTCAGTTCTTTATTTCTTAGAATGTTTTCTCATAGAAATTACTGTTTTGTTCAGTGAGTGAAATTGACTTGTGTGCTCTTCAGGTACTGGAGTGCTATTTAAACCTTGTTTCAAGGCTGACCTTGAAGTCTAGTCGCTTATATACTGCTCTCTCACCGCAGAGACGCTTTCCCAAAGGATGTGAACATGTGCAGGTGGATTTATTCAGTTCAGTGTAGTGCCATTACTGTGCTGTGCACCCAGAAATAAAATAACAGAACCCAATAGTGTCCCTCTGAACAGATCTTGTTTATATATAACTTGACAGTAAAAATAAGGTGATGAGAACATACAGTGATTCTGGATTTAAAAAATTACATTTGACATGATAGCAAATTGGGTAAAAGTAATGACCAGGCTTCTTTCTGTGTGACTTTTGGTAGCGTTATGTGATGGTCCTCCTCTTGTCATGGTTCTCTTGGCACGTCAGGCTTTTTGGGGTACTAGGAATGTCAGCATTTCCCTCTAATTGGAACTCTAGATGTCAAGCTGTAGTAGATCTGTTGCTAGTTATATATTGACTCTGGTTCTATATTTTTTAGTTCTTCAAAATCTGAATCTAATTGATAAGGGAAGATTTTTGAGTGCCCTGTTGCATCAGCAGAACCAATATTATTTTTTTAAGTAGTTCATAATCCCAAAAGTTTTGTCTGCTTCGTTGTGCAGTGTTTTGTTAATATGAGTAAACTTGCTATTAATGTCTTATTTAAGGTCCTTCATATAGCCATGTTCATTATGTTTGGGGTTTTTTTTGACTATTTGTGATTAAATTCAGAATTCCTGAATGAAGACTTTTTTTTTTTTTTTTTAGTAAAATATGTTTTTAGGTGGGAAGGAAGAAATAAATGTGAAGACTTGAAACATATAGAAATTGCTCCTGTCATAAGTTTAACAATTTTTTTTGATGGAGTTGCTCATGCATGGTTGAAGAGTACCCAAAATCTCTGTTACCAAAAGAGATTATTTTAACTGTGGGTACATTACCATACATACAGTATACACAGTAAAAGACATAGACTGGCCCGTATCACTCATGTTTTGGAGTCTATGAAAGAAAAAAGTAAAAAATTCAGTGGAGAGGAAGAGAGAAGGAATTCAGAGAATTCAGAGAACATGTTAAGAGAGGAGGCTAAAAATAGAATTTGTGTTTTTCCCAACATATGTAGTATCTGTTTGAAGGATAATAGTTCAAGGACTGTGAAACGCTTATATGCTCAACAAAGTATAAAAGTATTTACCTAATGCTGATTAATTTTTGTTTGTTGGGAAGAAGGCTTGATATCATAAATTGATAACTGTAAGAACTACTTCTTCCTATCCACCTAGAGGCAAAAAGCACACAGTCCTAAGAAAACATTACAACAGTAGAAAAGGGCAGCAAATTATCATAATGCAAATATGTATCTTCATGTAAAAAACCAGTGTTGCTTAGATGGCAGGTGAGGTGACTAGAAGGAGCAGACAGTGGCATATGAAATAATGCCATGTATACAAATAGTAAATTAGGGCCACTTAATCGTTCCTGTAGTGCAGGAACTTGTGCTGCTTGATGGAATTGAGAAGTGACATGTTCAAAAGTGGGGACGTGGTGCTCTCCCCTCCCAGACACAGAGCTGACTTAGAGCACTCTCTTATTTCAGTGTAGCAACAGAAATCAGCAGGATTCTGAAGCCTCTTGCTCCCGTTGACAGAATACTAGGCCTTCTGAGGGACTACCAGATCTGCTGTGGAGATGGGAGAGTGGGTGTATGAGTATTTCTGGACAGTTAAGAAAAGTAGTAGAAAAATTAGTAAACATAGTAGAAACATATTTTCATTTTAAAAACATAGGCATCCACCCTGGTCATGTAAACGTTTGTTGTAAGACACCTTTTCTAGCAACAATAACACAATATTTAAGTAAAAATAACTTTCCTGAGTACCAGCTTTAAAAGTCAGTGCTTTAATTAAAGTATGGCTATTCTGAACTAGGTCAGAGCTGTGCAAAACAATTTGATTTTAGTTGGCATTCAGTATCCAGTCCACTGCTAGAACAGGACTAGTTGTCAGAGATTATCGTGGACCAAATGATAATGTATGTTTGACATTAATATCAAAGTTACTAACCTACATGTTTTTTCCTCAGACACCTGAGGAGCTAGAGGATGTATCTGACCTTGAAGAAGACTATGATGCACGTAGCCGTACAAGTATTCAGACTGAAGGGAAGACTGACAGGGTAGGTATTACACCAGTTTATTTAAAAAGCAATTTGACAAGGGCAAAAATGCTACTGTATTACTGTTCCTACAAAGCCACTTGAAGTCATACAGTGAAACGTTAAAATCTAGTTCAGCTCTTAATAGCTTTCTGAAAATGTGCAGAGGGCATAAAATGATATGTATGACCTGAGAGAGAAAAGGTGTAAATACATGGTAAAGATGTAGAATCATAGAGTATCTCAAGGTGGAAGGTCCGATAAGAATCTTGTCCAGGTCCCTGCAGGACTGCCTAAAAATGAACCATATGACTAAGAGCATCATCCAGGCACTCCTTGAACTCCAACAGGCTTGGTGCCGTCACTGCTTCCCTGAGGAGCCAGTTCCAATGACCAGTGTAAATTAGACAGAAAAATTCTAACATGTTAGAGTTTCATAAATGGGGCTTGGTCTAATAGCAGGTAGGTTATTAAGGCATTTTTTACATCTGGGTCTTAGTGCAGCCTGCAATGCGTGTTAACCCAAACCAGCCTCTACGTATGAGGAGGTTCAAATGCACTGAAGAGTAAGGGCTGCATGTGCAACCTTAGCACCACAGCAGCTGAGTTACAGACTGTGCCTGCTGTGTTCATGTGGGAACTGTTCTACATTGGGTGGCTTAACTAGTGAATTTATGAGGAAGTATGAAAAGCTTAATACAGTATCTGACAGTTTCTGTATCTCCAAAGTTCTGAATCTGGTTTTCTTTTTGTATCATCATTTAACCTGAGGACTCCACTACATTACTGGTTATTGTTCAGATTCAAACATTTTTAAGACCCCAGGAACATTTTTGACGTAACAAAAAGGTTTCTTGGTACAAAATTGATGTATTTAGCAAATATTAATCTTCTTTATGTTTCCATTTTAAATGATGTTTCAGCAAAACTGTACTCTATTCATAACTTTCTGAAGTGAAAATATCCATGGAGTCAGAAATGTCTATTTCATTACTTGTTTGCTCAATACCTAGGGCAGTAACGGATCTCTCACACTTGATTGATTCTAGTATTATTCCCGTAATGGAAATTATAAATTATAGAGATAGTTTGGAAAAAGCAAAACTTTTTAATATAAAAAGAATTATGTCAAGAAGATGACATTTTAATTCACATTTGCTTTTCAACAAGCACTTCTTTCTTTTATTCCCCAAACAAATATTTTCTTCATTAAGACCCTAAGTACTAATGAAAAGCTACTAAGCAAAATAAAGGCTGTTCACTTATGTTGCATATGTGTATTTCAGTTACATGTTAATTAACAGTCATGTGATTCTTAAAATATTGTGAGAAATGTAACAACTCTGTGAAAGGTCAGTTCGTACAATGTTATTACCTAATAAATGTAACTTGCAATTAAAATATACTAGCTGCCCTTCTCTAATAAAGCTACTCTTTGTAAATGTCAGCACATTGCCCCCACATTACAGGCCAAGATTTCTGTTGTAGTTACGAAAGGCAAGGTTTTCCTTCAAAACATTACCCATATAAGATGCTGTGGATTCATTTGGGACAGGTGCAGATGATGTACTTGCATATTTTCATAAATATCCCATAATGACATCACTTGAAGGTTTTCTCTCACTGGGAAAACATTAGTAGTAGTTTGTCGATGTTTACTATTGTAATGTAGTAGCAAAAGATCCACTAAAGCTTTAAAATATCACATTTTGACACATGGCTCTTAATTTCTGAGATGAACCAGAATACTTATTTAAAGGGAATGTTATTTGAAAAGAAAGTGATGAGTAACACATGCTTTCAGATTTCTACACAAAGCCAGAAGTAAATGCTGAGGACAGTTGTGAGCAGGGAGCTGGCAATGAAGAATCAGAGACACAGGGTATTGCTGTGGAGAGGTGTCTCTGGGATGTGCTTTCCCTTGTGCTGCACATGATGTATAATCCACAAATTCCGATTCTTCATCTTTACTTGGGAACAGTTTTCCTAGTTTTCACAGTATATTATCAGGTCCATAAATGGCATGTTACTCAAAAAATTAATTGGAAATTATAGCTTTGACTAAATTAGATACATACCCTCTTAACCTAAATCACTATGTTGACAGAAACCTTCACATACATTTTCTTTTAAACAAATGTTTGAACAAATCAATTTCCTGCTGCACCAAACATGAACAATGATATAAGGCCTCTTTGTTTTGTACCACTGCTTGATATTGATATTTGAAGATTTATACCTAGAACCTATTTAGTAAAATGAAGCATGTGTATAGGGAAGACAGATTTTAAGGTTTAGACAGGGGTTTTGTTTTGTGCTCTGCAGCAGGTTTCCTGTGCTGTTGCGAGGCTCTTGCACGCAGCAGTAACATCAAGAATGGCTGTTCCAGAAGTGGTATGGCAAGATTTCAGAGACACTTTTTTTCCTCCTTGAGATCTTTCTCTTGGGCATTTCCACTACAGTAATTCAATTTTATTTATATATACCTGTCTTGATATACTAGCTCTGCATAATATCACTCTTGATTCCTCTTCCTTTGTCAGGAGTGTTGTATTTTCTGCTATGTCACATCTCTCTCTGCTCCAACAGGGAATTACTGCCTGTGAAAGCACCTTTTTTCTTTCTCTTTTTATCACAACATAAAAAAACCATCGCAGCATGTAAAAACAGATGTGATGTGCGTATGCCACTTTTAACATCTCAACTAGCAAATCTCATTTTCCTTATGTAGGAAAAATTCATATATTATTAATGATAAATTCTTCAGAATCTGTCTGTATAGAGACTATAGGTTTGTGGTGAGATGACAGATTGAGATTTGACCTGGTGTTTATGTTCCTGACTCTGCAAGTACATAGGTAATTTCAGAAATGTTCCTTCATTGATCTTTCTCTCAGATAATTCATGTCTTCAAGATGAATATGTGAATGGTTATGGCACCGTCCCACTCTGTGGCGTGCAGGTTAACTTGGGCAATGTGCTGTGAGATCCCTCCGTCATTAAACTGGATAGCAATACTCATCGTTATTTGTAGGATGGTTTTACATCCCTGAAGGAGATCCTTAGGACCAAATCCTTAGCTACTGTAAAAACAGATGCTGCTTGTGCATCCAAAGATTAACACAGTTTTTCTCAGCTAAAAGCTAGGGCTGCCTCTGGTTGTTGGATCTGATTTGTGTAGTTACTCTGCAAGCTTATCACACAGTAATTTTCCTTCAGGAAATTTATCCCGTCATGATCAGTCTAATTCCACTTGAGGTAGTTAGTGGTTTATGATATAATTTTGCATTGAAGAGAAGGTCAAGTAAGTACTTGCCCAGTTAATTTTCAGTGTTACAAGACAATGTACATTCTGATGGTAGGAGAAAATTTGTGTTGGAAGTTACTAAATGAGTTAGGAAAACAGCTTAGCTTAATTTTAAAGTTATTGCTACAGGTTAGGTGTTTATCTTGAAGAAGAGGGGAAATGTTTTAGCTCATACGTAATCCACCTAGGGATGACAAGAGCAGAAATGCTTTCAGGCAGCACCCACCCACAGGTTTTCTCAGAGTCCTGCAGACTGTTGTGTGAGTACATACACAGAAATGTCTCAGAATAAGATCTTCTTTTATATGGATTTGTTTCATACTATGTTTACACAACAATTCAGAGGTGATAAAGAGTTGTCTCAGTGTGTATTATATTGAGATTGAGAAAATCCACGCTGGATTACTTTATTGTCTTATTTGTATTACATCTTAAATACAACAATCATTAATTAATTAATCATTAATCTAAAAAGATGTTTAGTCTTGAAAAGATGGCGACATAAAAGTCTTACCAAACCAATACAAAAGGAAACACCAAGAACACCTATTGATACTTGCACAAAACAGTATTTAGAAGGGAAGTGAATTTGCCATTAAATGAATCAGCTATTCTTACTGAAGTAAGAAGTACTTTACATCTAAGTTCCTACATTAATAGAAATGCTGGCATCCATTAACAGGAGGATGTGGTACTTTGTTAATAAAAAGCTGAGTTTAAAGTATTTTGTAAATTTAATTTTTTTCAAAGCCACACAGAAGCTTGAAATCCTGATGATAAAAGTTCAACCATAATGCAAATAACTAATTTCAAGTAGGTCCTGCTACTAATCATTTTGACAGTTAATACACAGCAGAAGATTCCCTGTCAGAACTCATGATCTATAAAAAGGATTTAATTTCCTTGCTAATGCTTAAGTTACCCCATTTTGGTAAGGGGAAGAGGCGAAGTTAATGGAAGACTCAAGGTTGTAGCAGTCCCAATATTATACACTATTACAAAGTAGGACTGGAAAGAACTCTGAGAAGTAGGCTGATCTGGCCTTTTATTATAATATACTTCTTCCTGACACATGCATATATAAGAGCAATTGCATTGCTGTATCTATTTAGCTCATTACTGGAATTCACTCTTTATTGGAAAGTGTTTGTTTTCTTTATACCTCATATACCTTTTTTTTTTTTTTTTTTTTTTATTTGTAGATCCTAATTCCATGTCCTCGCTGTTTTTTAAACTCCATATTAAATAACTCCAATATCCTTTATTTATCCTTTAAGATAGTGCTTTCATTATGTCTTTTTGCTCTGTTTTTCTTTCCTCTGAATGTTCTTCAGTTGGTTAATGGCAGTGTGAATCTCGTGTCCATACTGTTCATATTGTTAAATGTATATGCCAGCTGTGGTCTCAACAACAAGCACTAGCGTAAGCTTTACCGTATTTTCTTCTGTATACATACTTCAGAATGAGTTTTGTATGAGATTTGCCCTTTGTCAAGAGTACAACATTTTGATCAACAAATCCTCACCCACAGAACTGCTGATAACCACTTGTGTCTCAGTTCTGTGTGCATATTGGTGTAAAACCCTGTACATGTCTCAGCTGAAATACATCCTGTTATGTTTTCAGATCAGTTCTCAGGTTTCTCAAGATCACTTTGAATTGTAAACGAGGACCATTTTATGTTAAACCAGGCCTCTTACACTGCAGACGCGTACTGTGTACTCTTGGCTCTGTCATCCACACCATTAGTGAAAATCCTGAATGATGCCAGAGTCAGGGCAGGTCCCTTCAGAATTCCTCCTGATAGATCCCTCTAGTTTGGCATGTGTTCTTGACAAGTGTATTCTGTGCGCAGTTTTCTAACCAGTATCACATCCACCCAGTGGCAATTACATGTAGGTGATATTTCTGTAGATTATTTATGAGGATGATGTGAAAACCAATGACAAAACCTTAGTGAAACCCAGATTCATGACATGTTGCTTCTTAATCTATTGGCTTGTTACACTGGGACAAGGAGAAATTAGATTGAATGACAATTGCCTCATCTAAGTCAACCTTTTTAGTGAAGGCTGATGCAAAAATGCCATTGAAAAATTTGTTCTTTTGTTATTACTTCCTGATAGCTTTACCTTTTTATCCAATTATATTGTATCTAAAAATACAGAGGAACTGGTGTGACAGCACAAATGAGGCACTCTCTGAACTTGTTCAAAGAATGCTGGACTTCAGCAGGCATGTTACAGTTCTTAGAATTGGAACATGACAAGTGGTGACAGCAGATAGTATATTTGACAGAAGAAATCCAGCTTCTCTCAGCTGTCATTATCACACCCTCACACAACTCATCTCTGGGAAACATCCTGTGTATTCGCTTTGCTGCGAATTGCTGAATATCTACTGTTCTCTCTTTGGCCTCTTTATCCAAACTTTAACAATTATTCACTCAGTAGAAAAAGCAGTATAAGGAACTGTTTTAAAATAGTTTGACTGAAATTTATGCTTGTCCTTGGGGTGATTTAGAGAGATTTTGTTCACTTCTGTCAAGTGTTCAGCTGACTGTGTAGCAGGGCAGCGAGAACATAGGTGAGATGGCTTCTTGTGGCTGCTGAGCCTGTGCTGGAATGAAGAGCTTAGCTCTCAATTAGGGCAAAGCAGGGACATGAATTGGGGCTTTTGAATCTGTGCCATTACTGTAATCTGTGCCAACTACTGTATGTGAAGAGCATGTTGGTTTGTATTCTTGTTTGTAAAAGCTCTGGAAAGTTTTTCATGTGTTACACTGGGAGAGTGGCGTTTGTTTTATTTGTAACCTACAAAATTGTAGAAAATTGTAGAGTTTTTCTCTCTTTCTACTTTATAGTTACGTGACACGCTGCAACCTACAAAGCAGGAAGTGTTAAATAATTTTCAAAGGGAGGTTCTTCCCTTTGAAGAGGATATCTGGCTCACCTCTGTCTCAGACAAAAGTAGCTTTTGATAACAGAAACAAATTGCTTGAAGATACTGTGCTTCTTGTGGCTTTTCTTTCCCTCCTCTCTTCCTCGTAAGTGGTGAGAATTTTGGTGGTGTGGATCTAGGCAGTCATTTGTTTAAGGGGATAAGGAAAGAAAAAAAGCATGTCAGTCTAGAACTTGTAGAGAATAATCAGAAGTTTATATGCAAGTCAGTTCCTTAGAGTGTAGCCACAGACAAATTTAGGCAAAAAAAAAGGGTTCTTTGGTTTTGCATCTCACTGGCACATAGTACACCAGTGAGAGAAGAGTCAAAATCTTCAGCAAGTACTTACTCCCTACGTGTCCTCTGCTTTTATCATCATGTGGACAGTTTGTTCTGACCTTAAAACGTCAGTATCTGTGATAGCGAATTGATTGAAACTTAGAAGGAGCCGAAATGAAAAGACGCATCAGTCTCACGTGGTAAGTGCAAATAACGTCAATGTTGGAGACTCCCAGCTACCAGGGATAAATAGCCTTCTGAAGAGCTAATGCAAGGAAATTAAGTATCTATATATACCTGGGGGTTTTGTAGTAGAAGAAAGGAAAATATAACTTCTTCTTTCACCTAGTTCTGACTGTTACATGCTACTGCAACAAAAAACATTTTGTCTTAGAAATAATGAAAAAATAATTTTCTCCTATTTTGATACAAAACCGTATCTGTGCTTAAGAGGCTGTGTATGCAATTGTTTTATTTTGTTGCTGTGCATGGCTTTAAACACTATGAGGGAAATGAAAGAAAAATCAAGGTCAGAACTGTTGTTTCCTTTGCCCCTTTGTTCCAGTGGATAATGTCTCATTCCACCTGAAACTCATTATTGCTGGAACATAGCAGGGTACTGTATGTCACAATTCTGTCATTAAAATGTCATCTTTCTTGGGGTTTCCAGATCTAGGCCTGTGTTCTTTAGCTCAAAACAGTAGTGAAGCTGGGGGCTAGGAAATACCAGAAGTGTCCACCGATCAGCAAATATGTGCTGGATTATTAAAAGGGTACTTCAGTTATCTGAACTGTGTAGCCCAACTCTTATTTTTGCCTGTTCCACACCTTTCCCAGCAAGCTGAACCTACAGCCATGAGGAAAATGTGTCTTAGTTTAGGTGTTTGTGGGATTTGTTTTGCTTTGTTGTTGTTGCTTTCCTTCCAGGTAACAGGTTAAGTATTCCGTAAAATAGTAACACTTTCTAATTCTGTGACTGCAATGATAATGTAGTTATACTTTGGGAGACCTGTAATTTCCAGTAATTCATGTAAATGCAAAAATTAACCTTGTGACAGAGTGTTTCAAGCAAAAATGGAATCTCTGAAATTGTATGGCTTGAAAAATATATACATTACATATTAAACTGCTTACCCATGATACTAATTGTAAGTAATTCTGCCACTGCCTTAACTTTCCATTTTATGGATGGTAGATGTTTTATAAACAAGAACAAGTCCCAAATATTTATTGTTTAATTGCTGCATAATTACAGTGTGTGAATAGTTGCTGTATGTAACTCTGAGCTCCTGATGGCCTGCAGTGCAAGAGGTGCACCCCTTCAGAGAGAAGGTGGGAGAGAAATCCACTATGGCAGTAGGGCCACCAAGACCTGGAGGCCAAGGTCTTCTCTCTTTTGGGGGCAGAAGGTGTTAGGAAGGGCCAGGGCTGCCATATGGCCACGTGATATGTCAGCCGCTGTCTGCAACCTGGCCTGTTTCTGACACAGGAGGTATATCTGACTCTTGTCTGGAGCAGGCTGATAATCCTTCCTGTGAAGAAGAATATTAAGTAAAAAATTTCTCTCACTATGCTGTGTTTTCAGAAGTTGGTTCACTCTTGATACATGAAATACTTCAGTAATGCTTAAATGTTGGAAGAATACATGCATTTAGTGTAGATTGAATGTTCTGATTCCATAGAGTGAGCTTGCACGAAACACACAACTCTTCTAGCTATACTAAACCTTTATTTTCCAACAGTATTAGCTGGTGAAATGTTTGCAAACAGTCTGGAGCTGCAGCCCAGAATAGGGCTGTGTCCTGCCTGCGCCCAGTTTGGCTGCGGCTTTGTTAGAATATGGGATGTTTTCCTCTTGGCATCCAGGATACTCTCTTGGTAACCTTATTCACGTACTGATTTCTGACATGTTCATCTATCTTCTTCAAGGACGGAAGGTGCATATTTGAACAATTAAGTCTCAGTTCTTAAAATGATACTGTAGAGCCTTCTCAGGAGAGAGGGCAGGCATACCTGAAAGTTTTAGGACAATTAAGGATTTTCAGTTATTCTTAACTACCTGAAAGAATATTGCATTGTGAAACTTGCATATACATAATAATTAATATCTCTTAGGCTCCTTCATCCCTAAGAAAAAGCAAAATCTATCAGTTGTATTTCATAAAGGCTCTTTGAAATAATTTGTTCTTTGTTCCCTCACTATATTAATATTAATGGTTTCATGGACACCACTGTCGCCATTACACTGAGGTAATTTATTTGGCACAACCCAATGATAGCGTATGCATTTTGAAATTCAGAAGCGTTACATATTTAATAATATCCAGTGGTTTTGTTTTAAAAAAAAAAAACACTCTGACATAGACATTTTGCAAATCAAATCATTTTATGTTTCAGGCCAAGATGACTCAACTGCCAGAGGCTGAAAAGGAAAAGATAGCTGAGCAAGTGGCCGACTTCAAAAAAGTCAAGAGTAAGCTTGATGCAGAGATTGAAATATGGGATGATACCAGCAATGACATCATTGTTTTGGCCAAGAGAATGTGTGTGATTATGATGGAGATGACTGACTTCACAAGGTAACTATGCAAAAAAGGGTCCTCAATATTGATAAATGTTGTAGGCCATTGTCATATTGTTACAGCAGGAAATACTGGGTTTTTAATGTGGGATTGGGGTTTCTGCACATTTTTTAGCACTTTATTTCTGCTCTCAATGAAAGGGAAAAAGTAACAAAATAATCTTGATTTTAAGCTGTAGTTCTGTCTCATCTCTTGTTCTACTTGTACCATACCATGCTATCAAGCATAAAACATACTGTACGGAGCATATGCCTAGCAATACACATTCAGACTCATGCATATTTTATATCATGTTGCTTGCTGTTGCTTTCATCAGAACTGAATAAATGTTCAGTAAATTTCATCAAATTAATTGTACCAAAGGGAGGTGCTGGTGGTTCCCCCCGTGCCCCCAGCCCAGTCTAGTTGCTGACAGGTAGGTGAAGCCTTAAAACACAACCATTCTTGCAAGACACTTAATGTCTCATAAAGTCCTTTCATGCAAGATATGGAGAAAAATCTAAGCCTCTTGGAGAAATTCTTCAAGTGGTAAATTAACAGAGTTGCATAGAGCTGAACCAGCTGACAAACTTGGGGTCTGGCATAGGCCCATTCTGAGGAAGGGAGTTGTTGCAATTTTATCAGGTTTGCACTTTGCAAATTCACCTTCATGTGAGAGAGATTTAAAGACCTGCATGTTGAACTCTGCAATCCTTTTGTTCTTTTTAAGAGCATATGATTTGTATTGAGACATTTGAAATAGAACATATTGTGCCATAAATTCAGTCTTTACAATTAAAGTCACCTCCAGAATTCTTTAAATTATTAGCTTTAGATTAGTCAAGATTAACAAGGCCAGTGCATTGTCTTAGCTTTGCATCTGTGGCTCTCAGTTGAATACAGCATAATCTGTAGTTTTGACCCGAAGAGCAGCTCTTGTCCAGTGTTGCTGATATCCAAATGTTCCACAGAGAACTCTGAAATGACGCAGGTAAAATAACTTACCTGAAAGTCAAATCAAAATCTGTTGGGGAGAGTGGAAATCCTAGTCTTTCCTTCAGAATATGGTAGGCAGCTATGTTATTGGAAGATGGATTTTGATGATTCTCTTCCAAATTTTAGGAAATATGTTATTCATTTTACTTCATAGATGTTTAAACTATAACTTGATATATAAAAGTATATACTCCTGTATGATATGTTTGATGCTTGTAGTTTCCTGGGGGGTATGACCATCCTACAAAGTTTCTTGTTGAGTTTCTAGGACTGTTCGTAACAGAGGCCAAGGTCACCCTGTAGTACTGTACATACAAGTATCTTACAAGATACTTTTGTATCTTACATAACATTACCTTACATCTTCAGAAAGCTGGTTTTGAATACATCTGTCAGTAGTATGTTTTCAAGTTTTGTTGTTTCTTTAATGATGCCAGGCAAGGTCTTGTAAAATGAAGGCTTGTATCTATCTAAACAATAGTTAAACTCTTCCCCTTCCTCTTGTTGTTGTATGAAAGGTGGCAGTTAAGTGCTGAGGAGCACAGCTGGCTTCCTCTCTTCCTTCTCTGGGAACACCTGGGGATGAATAGTGCAGAAGCCACAGCAGGCACCAGCTCACCTTAGGGGTTGATGTCTCCAGTCTGTACTTTCAAGTTCTTGGACATGGAAGAAATAAAATATTCTGGCATTTTTTAGATGTTACATCAGAAGCTACTCAGGCAAACAGTAAATTTCTGTATTTGAGTCACTTGTTACGTAAGCTGATTTCTGTTTTCTTTCAAATATATTATCTTGCATTCATTTTTATTTAATCTTAGTGAGTGCTTTCCAAAGTTTTAGTTTTTCAAGGTCATCTTGGCATCTTAGTGTGTTAGCATGTGTGTATTGTCCTGAACATTTATGTGACATATTCAACTAAAACCAAATCAGTGTTGATATCAGAAAAACTCATTATTCAGACAGAAGGGAATGGGAATAGCGCTGGCATACGGTATTGATGTATATGCCTCAGATCATTAACAAAACTACTCCAGGGTGATTTCAGTGAAGGCCAGTGATATTCAGTGGTTGTTCAGTGGGAGTTAATATTGATGTAAAGAGTAACCATGTGAAGTAGCTTATTATGGTTTAGCTTCCTCATTTGATTGTAGAGGCAGAGGCCTCTGCTTTTTTTTTTTGAGTCTTAACAGAAGGGACCTGCAGAACCTCATTGGAGGTGATTCTTATCCTACTGAACATTAATGAGCATGTCCTCTGCAGATAGACACTAGGCCGGGCTACTGTAATTTTAAGTAATATGTATTTTTCCAGCTTGCTTTCAACTTTGTATATGCTACATGACATAAGCGTACTAAAACTTGATGAAACTTGCTGCCGTGAACCATCCTATTAATCATTGTCATAGAAAACTTATACCTGGCAGATGGAAAAGCAATTGAGCAAGAACAGAAATCTATTGTTGGAAGTATGTAGCAGCTAACAGCAGCTGCTAATCAGGGGTATGTACATGATAATCAGGCCTGTTTATGCAAAACTGGTTCTATTGATTGCTGTAATGTTAGAAATTCTTTACAAATACCATCATATTTGCAGTGGTAAGCTCTGGCCCTCACAGGCAGAGGTGGAGGCAATAGGTAGCAGGCATTTGCTCTGCTGAAAGCATGGCCCCCTGTTCTCATTTGGACTCCACCAGACTTTTTGCTTGTTGGAGAATAACCATATGTTATAAGTTCCTGCCAGTTTTACTGTCTGTTTGCTGAAGGTTGTTGCTGTTAGAAATGAGACAGTTTGGTAGAGGTTTCCTTCCTCAATTTTACTTTGCTGAAAATGGACTGTAGTTTTAGTTTCTCTATGAGAGCTACAGTGAATAAGACAAGAAGAACAAAAGAATGCGAGATAGTGCCTATATTGCCATGGCTTCAACAGCAAAGGTATTCAGCAAAGCTGAGAAATGAATGAGGTATCAGTGGGTCTGCTGATGTTTTCCATCTGTCTTCAGCCTGTAGCTGCAGCCTCAGTGAGGACAAGATAAAAGGGTTGCTTTGGCCATAGATTTTTACTAATAGTCATCTTAGATGACTTCAGGATTAGCATTTTGTTTTGTGTAGATCCCATGTTGAATTACTGAACTGTCATTTGCAGGGTTTCCCACTGTCTCACAGTGCAGTGTGTGATGTGCTGGTTGCTGAAGATGTATCTAAGTGTTGTGATGCTCACTTGGATGCACCAAAGTCCCTTTGTAGTCTCAGGTGTCTGATGTCCGAAATACCATAGCTATACAAGGACCATTACTGACTTGAAAACTCAGTCCAAAACTTATGCCTACTGATTTCAAAATAGAGGTAGTTCATTCTGGTTTTCAGCTTCCGTTTTTCAAGCAGTAACAGATGTGTCCTTGTGTGTGAGAATATACTATTTTAAAGGAATGGCTTCTGTCTTGACAATGAATGAGTTTTCTCGTTTAAATTGAGTTTTTAAGTGAACAAAGTTCCTGTATAAACATAGAGAAATGAATTAACTTGCTAGACTTGAGTATATGTGACATAGTTTCATTGTATTGATGGGTGGTATCTAAATGAAAGATTGGAACAGAACTGGCATCTGAACAGGCAGACTTTTAGAGGAGTAAGAGGAGGCTTGTTTGGATTTGCAATGTAGGATCTATGTGGGGAAGAGATACCGAGCCTGTGAGGCAGTTGGTTCACCGCAAACAAAAGAGAACTTAACCAAGATTGACATTAACGAAAACATGGTTTCATGGAGCTAGGGGCTCTGCAGCACTACATTAGGGTAACAACCAGCATGTATTATATGGAGTTGTCTTAAGGCTAGTTCAGATTTTTTTAAGCAATTAATTCAAAGTTCTACTTTGACTTTTAGAGTTACTGTTTTTCAAAGCTGTATTTTACAGAAACTGAAGAAGTAGCTAATAAACAAGCTTGGGTACATCATGGATTCAGTGTCCCAAATGCACTCATTTTTCCCCTGAGCTTTCTAACCATTGTCAAATTAAATTATTGCTAAGAAACCTTGCAGGGCTTTTGAAATACCTGCTTATTTATATGTTTATCTCAAATACAGGTATGAATTGTGGTTTTAAACAGAAAAAAGTATGGACAAAATTACCCCAAAGAGAGCCTGGGCTTAGAGAGATACATGTGTATGTATTCTCCTTAGGAAGAAATGCTGCTGTGAACTAGTCTCTATTCTCTGACAGTGTTTTGGAACGTACAGCAGGCAGAATTACTTACAAAAGGAACGGAAGGGTGAAAAAATAGGGATTTTTGTATAATCATATACATATATATGCTTATATAATTTGAATTTCTTTTCTTTGTGTCCTGTTCTATTACATTTTCCCTCAATTCCTGGTACAAAAGCAGGAATATTGACTGATTGAAAATGTTCAAGTTTACAAAGGAGTTAGAGCTTTAAAAACATTTTTCCCATAAAATTAAATCACATGGGTCAATCACAAGTCAGTCTTCATCTGCTATAATAATTTTAATAATATTCTGGTGAAAATACTATGACTTCTCTGCTGATGGGCAAAAAATATACAAGAAAAATCCTGGAGTGAGGATGTAAATGAAGGAAGATTTTTTTTTCCATTGCCACAGCAGATTTATAATTAAGAGGGTATTTACCAATAAAGAGACACAAATCCCCTTTACTGATAAAAAGGAATGTCTATCTATTTCCAGTAGCGTGTAGGATCAGAACAGTGCAATTTTTAATTCCTATTGAGAAAGTAGCAATGGTTTAAGCAGAAAGTTTTAGTGGACAGCCTCTGAGTCTTGCTTGCCAAGGAAAGTTCCTTCATAATAACAGAGAACTGCAGGATGGCTTCACACCATGCTTTTCACAGCACTTTGCTGATAGGAAAGATACCACCAGGTTCTCGGATGAGATTTGGACATACAAGGCAGAGCTTGCTGCCACGTCTGAGGTGATTTTAAAGATACACTGGGGAGAGACCAGCTCTTGTAACTGGGTTCTGCTGGGCGGTTTCCCAGCATGCCCTGACAGTGTGCAGTGCCTGGTCGAACGCTCTATGGCAATCCTTTTCAGTTTTCTGTGATACAAACAGTAAATAAGAATCACTAGGCTTTACTCCTATTTGCTCTCGACACTTGTTTCTAAAATGGCATCAATATCAGAGAAAATATTAGAAAAATAGTAAAAATAGCAAAACAACAAGACTTGGAAAAATAATCTAGAAAGTCATCCCCCCAAATCTGTCCCTTTATCCTTATAGTACACCTAAATATGATTGTGCATCCATCTCTAGTACTTCCAAACACTGCAGCTTGGAGAATTTTCTTTCTGTAGTACTCCTGGTTAAGACCACGTGCAGTGTGTACTCTACCAAGTCTCCTCCTCTGATACAAGCTAAAGTCTTCAGCCTTACTACTTCATCTTCTCGCCCTGGTCTTCTCATCTTTGCTTGGGAAAGAAGAGTTGGGAGATCTAAAAAGAAGATGGGAAATCAGGATGGCAGTTCTGTAGTTACTGGGATTTTAAGAGACCATGAGACAGAAAGGTGATGATGGAAGAGAAGAGGGATTCTGTTCCTGTCCAAGTTGATCGATGAAGCTCATCACCATAAATCGCTATTTATTTTACCTTTTGTGGTGTCTTTTTCCACTTTAGAGTTATCCATGATCATGCTAGTTTCCCTTCAGTGACCAGATTCTTCTGAAATAGTACAGAGCCTTTCCATTGCACCCCAGAATCCACTGACATCCTTGCCTTTTTCTGGCCCCTCCAATCCCTCAGATATCTCTGCTCCATCCAGCTCCTACTCAGTCCCCTCCCTGGTCACCATCCCAATCTGTCAGTGGCACAAAAGATAATGGTACCTTTAGTACTAAATCTCTGAACTGCCTAAGTGCCATTACATCTACAGTTCAACTTCAGATGCATAGGAAAAGTTTCCCTTTCTCTTCTCTCATCACTCAGAGAATTCATAGGTTAGTATTGTTTCATTAAACAGTTGGGGACGCTTTTGAAAGTCCAGTGTTTGCATCATAAGGTACCAAAAAACCCATGCATCATAAGATACATATGAGGAAAAACAACTTTAAAATTAATTACTTCATCAAAAAAACCCACCCAGAGATTGAAGGTTTTAAAAGTTTTGTCAATAGCGATGTGTTCTAGCTGAGTCATCAGAAAGGACAGACTTCTTTTGGACAACATTATTTTGGGGCACAGTAGCTGAACCTGCCTTAGAATTCTATTGTAAAAGCAACTTCTACTAGACTTAATTATATAAAGATGTTATTCAAGACATTTATTTCTGAAGCAGCTACAATTTAGTTGTGTGTGTATATTTTCCTGTGTTTTACCGTACATGCTTTGATAAACAGAACCACTAGGATTTACTTGTTACAACATAGTAGATTAAGCAGATGAATTTTACTGTTAAAATGAGCGGCAGAATTGCATTAGCTAGAGTAGTGTGTTATTTAAGATTGTGCAGTACTTGCAGGATACTGACTGTCCTGCCAGAACTACATGTAGTAGCCTCAGGCAGTTGTAACCCTCAAGTAGAAACACAGTCTCTCAAATTTGTAAGGAATTGTTGAGATGTGTCAAGCTAAATCGTATCATGTAACACAGAATCAGCTGATATTGCTCTTTCTTCCTGAATGTCACAGAGCTTGTAAAATGTATACAAATTCAGCTTTGAGAAATAAGTAAAGATTTTGAAGGCAAAAATCCTGTATCTGTCCTCCTGCCCATCTCAGAAGGTTTTGACTGAGTCTGAATTTCATGCATGATACTACGGTGTCTTTATTAACGATATTTACATAAATATGGTAGTTCATGTGGATGCTCTTTTACTATTTTTATAGTAAGAATAGTTTCAGCTGATTCCTTAAGAAATATACCAGCAAATATTTATTCAGAAATAGCAGTCACTACACTATAGCCTCAATATAATTCTAAAACATAACTGCTAAATATTCATCCTCTGATAGCAAAATTTATTGTAAAAAAAGACATTCAAATATATTAGTTTTTATGCATCCATATATTTCAAAGTGATCATCACCTTGTGGAAGTCTTAGAACCAAAAGATAAATATTTCAACAACAGAAAACTAGAGATATCCAATTTGCCTGCAAGTTGAGTGGAGTTATGCCTGTGAGTGAAGTTATCATTCCGTAGTGAGGCTTTAATGGAAAGGATTGGATTGGAGTGAGCTCATGTCAGAAAATTTGCAGAAACTGTTCTGCTGCTGAATCACTGTTGGATCTGTGTGAGATGATGTTTTCCCCCCTATTTCTAAATGCCTAAAATTGTTCACTGAGAGAACAGTCATACTGGGAAAACACAAGCACTTCAGCAAAAGATCAGGACAGAAGGATGTTCTGTTACTATTTTTTCCTTCTCTCAGCAGCATAACAACATTGTTCATGTCGTCTTACACTCTAAGCATCTGTAATTATTTAACTGTTTTTCTAAGTGCCTCTTTCCCTGGAAGGATGAGGCATTCACATTTTGGTCTTTTATTTAACTACTGTTTTTTTAAAGACACTTTCTTTGTGCAACTTTCCTTTCCTTGGATCAAAACAGAAAACGAACATAATGCATTTTTTATTCTCAAGCTTAACGGTTACATGTAGACTTTTGAAAGAAAAGTGGCAAAATGTTATTTTAGCTTGACATTTGACCTTCTTAATTTCACCTTCTATACTGCCAATGCTTGCAAACCAATTTTAAAAACTTTTCCTGAAAGAAAACCAGGTATTGATACAAGTAGCAGGGCTCAAAAAGGGAGCCTGTTCATGGAGACAGGAAGTGCTTTAAAGAATAATAATTAATTGACTGGAAACAGAGTAACTTGCCAGCTGGAATATAAAAGAACTTGTACATTTTGTATGTACAGGCAGAAGCTCAGACACATTCTCTCACAAAGAGAATTCTAGTAGTCACCTGGTTAAAATCTGCATAGAACTCTAACTCCAAAACTCTGATGATAGCTATCCTTTGTGATGTTTTTAGTTGACTTACTGCTGGACTGTACAAAGCCATTTCTGAACCATTTCTTTCATGCTGTAGGATGCCTTGTAGTCATGGAAGCTATGCAGATTAATTCCTCTGATTAGAACGATTACATGCTCCACATGCTAAAAGAAGTTTACAAATTTAAGACCAAGAAAATGTTTTCCATTTTAAACAGTGAGCCTCTTAATTCTGCTGTTTCTGTATAAATCCTTTATTTGTACTGACATGTTAGCTATACCTCATGTATAGCTAAAAAAACTTCTATACATAGGACAAAACAATGTACTGATAGGAACACGAAGATACTTTTAGACCTCTCTGTCTCAGTATCTTTAAGTATAACTAGTATTTCCTTGAAAACAGTGGGTCCTCAAGAAATCAGATAAGTAACCATTGTTGCTACTTCCCTATTTTTCCTCTACTCCTCTGCAAGATTTCTATGAATTCCTTGCATTTTTAGCAATCTCACAGCCTGTAAGAGTTGTTTCAGGGTACTTAGTACTTCTTGATACCAGTACTACAAGCCTTAGCATAAAAGCTGAGGTAAAAGGCAAAGGGATAAAGAGGTGTTTGTCGGTTGGACAAGGAGTTTAATGAGGAGCTAACATTCATAACTCGTGTACACAGCCAAAGAGAACTTAATAGAATGAGAACATACTTCAATATGGCAAATCCTTAATAAGCCAGATAAACTGATATGTCTGCCCATTGGTATAAATCCATCTAGGACTAGAAGCAAATAAACCACAAAGTCACAACATACATTACAGCAAATGCAACTTGTCATTAGAATAGGATCGTATAATATCTCTTGTGCCCGCAAGAGCTGTGTTTTACCTTTCATCTCTGGGGACTACGCTACTCAGAAAACAAAGTGAGTTCAGGACTCCCAAATATTAGCTCCTGCCAGCAAAGACATAAGGAGCATAAAGCAAAAAGGGTTCAGGCAGAAACTTACCAGCTTCCCCACTGGTTTCATAGGCAGCTGGGAAGCCTGTGGCAGGGCAGTCTCCTTTGGGCATGATACTCCAAGGGAAAACTGTACCTGTGTGAGCAGCGTTAGGCCCAGGCTAAGGGCAGATGCAGTGCCACCTCACAGCATCTGGCCATGGCAAGGAGCCCAGGGTGCTGGTCACAAGATCCCTCAGCAGTCCCAGACAAGGTAAGAAGTGAAGCAGCTGTGTGGTCCATCCAGGAGCAAAAAGGAGAGGGAGCCAAAATCAGACTCCAGCATGTGCATGAGGCGTCTGTCCAGGAGACAAGCTACAGGCAAGGTAGGTCTAAAGTCTATCCAGAGGGCAGGGCTAGAAACAGGGCAGCAGACAGGTATACCTGTGATTCTGGTGGGGTGCAGGCCAGAGCTTAAATAGAGCTCGTGGGCCAGTGAGCAGAGGCTGTGGGAGGAGGCCTCAGCTGAGAGTGCTCAGGACCATTAAGGCCTGTGGCAGGTGGACCAGACCAGAGCTGCTTCTCCTAAATCCCTTCCCTCAGGCCTACCCAGAAAGGGAAGCCAAGAAGACAGTGTCCAAACTGGATATGAGGTCATGATCAGTGACCTATTACAATTTGTTGTTCTTATGATGACGTTCAGGGAAGTGACAGTTTTTCTAGCATTCTCCAGTTGGCACGCCATTGAGCCTGCCTTTTCGACATTAATGGCTTGATCCAAGACTTGTTTTTCTGCTTATTTTGCTCAAGCTGTTGTTGGGTAAGAATACCCAGCAATGTCTCCTGGAGAAATAACAAAGCAGTCATTAAAAAGGCAAAGCGCCTCTCCCAGCTTTTTTCCCCTTTAAAATGTAGGCCTATTTTTGTGGAATTTATTTGCTATATTTTGTACATGCTATGTATTTTTGGCCGTAACACCATATGTTCAGGCTCTTCCTGAATTAATTAGCAAAAATTAGAAGCTTAAACCTTTGGAGGGTTTCCAAGAAAAAAAGACTGGAAACACTTGCAGTTATCAGCCCCTTCATTGGAAGTGTAGGCACATAAGTGAATTAATTATGACCAGACATTTGACATGAAATATCAGTTACTTTTTTTTTTCATTAATTTAATGCTGATTCAACTGAAAGTTTTCCTTCTACAAGAGATCAGTCACATTCAGAATATGACGTACACTCACATTTCTCTTGACTATATGTTCTCCAAGGATGAAAAAAATGAATTTATGACAGTTACTGCACTGTTGACCTGGCTGGTGTTTGTGAAATAGAAGACTGGAGTTTAATTATCAAGGTGGAGCTTACGAACTTCACAATACAGATAGTACCCAATGTGGGTACATAAAAATGAATAGTAACTTTTAAAAGAAGTCAAATAGTAATTGCAGATAGTGAAATAGAAAGAAAACAGATCAGTGGGATGTTATTTGATAAAGCAAAGGGATGCTCTATGCTTTGCAGTGCTGGTCATCACCATTTGAAGATACTCTTCAAAGGTTTGCTTGTGGTTACCAGGATGAGATTAATGTAGTAAAGGGGTGTCATTTTTTGGTCTGCTGCACTGATCTTAGTGAGGAGGCAAGTTGGCAGTCTGGAGAAAGGGCACTGAGGAAAGCTTCTCGTCAGGGACTTCTCTGCCATCTTAGAAGAAACTCCATCAACTTAGTGTTTCAAGGCTTCTCTATCAGAATGTAAAACATGAAAAAATCTTGAGGCTGTAAGTCATATTGTCCAAAGCAAAGTGATTTTCTAATATTCTAAGAATAAGGTACTTTACATGTACAGTATGTCATAAGCATTCGAGAAAAATTAGGCTTTGCCCTTTGTATTCTGAACATATCCCATATCCTTTAACATATAGATGAGGCGAAGGCACAGCACACCCTAAAAAGCAGGTTTTATAGGGGTACCCAGAGCCATATCCAAATCAGCTGCAGGCTCTCCAGATTGTGTGCCTGGCTTTGGTCATTTGGTGTATCAGAAGTACACTATAGAGTGGGGAGAGGAAGTATGGTTAGAATTTTCGGTATATGACTTCAGTTGTTCCTAAAATATTATTGTACTATTATTTTCCCCTCTTCCCTATGCTGGGTTACAGACCCGTTGTTTGACAGCACCGTAGCACTTGCTATTGTCACCCTCCGCTGTGCAGATGAAGCCATGGCTATTTCAGAGACATAAGGCCTTCATGTTCATAAAATCAATTCACCTGTATTGTTTCTCCTCCCCCTGTTCACCCTACCAAATGTGTGACATTCTTCTGTTGTGAGTGACCAGTCCACAGGAAATTATTTCAGTTGAACCTTTGGTTTCTTTATGGCCAGGAGTCAAGCTAGGATGGAGTTGCCATCTAATAAAATGTAATTGTTCCCAGAAGATGCAGGGCTACAAGCAACATTACTGTGTTTTGTGTGTGATTCATCTTATGTAGTATCCTTTTAGTTCAGTTTTCTTTTTTGAATATGCATAGTTCTGAGAAAAACTATTCATGAGTGCTCACCTTGGGAGCATGAACAAGAGAAACAGCGCTGAACGGCTGTGTTCTGTGCTAAAAATATGACTGCTTCAACCTTTTTTAATTAAACCAGGACCTTTTAGGATTCACACAGTCTTCCAATGGTTTTCACACCTTTTTCTTTAACACTATGCAGCGTTTTTAACACACTTTTGTTGTTGTTGTTTGCTGGCTTTGGGGGCTGCTGTTTTAGGACCCTTGGAGATAAAGACTCTGTCTCCTTAAAATGGCACTGATAGTGGCATTCAGCTTCTCTTAGTGTGCCTTGGACCTGATACAGTACTACTGCTCATAAAGGTTAGCAAATAGTGTTGTCTCTCCATCTTACTACATTCTTGACACCTTTGAGGCATAATACTGTAGGGCAGAAAGATGTCTGCCCGTACCGAGCGTCTGGCCCAAACTCCGTGCTGCCCTGGCACCAGCTGAGAGCACATTTCAGCTTCCCCATTATAAAGATGGCATTTTCCTCATCATGGCCACCAGTTGGCATTCCTGCAGCGAGGCATGCTCACACTCAGAGCACGGTGCTGCCTCCCTGCACCAGGTCTTTTTTCATCCACCCAGGTGAAGGACAAGCAGAGCAGGTGCCCTGCTGTCTGCCACAGACCGTGTGCCCTGGGGAGCTACTGCTGCTTCCAGGCTGGTTGGCAGAGTGAACACAGCTAGTTGACTGCTTGGAGGTCAGTACCTGGGGATATGGAGGGTGTGTGACCCTGATGTGAGTAAACATGATGTGGATATTTGGGAGTATCCACGTCATGCAAATGTAGTCTTAATGCAGCATATTCCTAACAGCAGTGGTAACATGATTTCTTTAGTGAAAGATTGTTACCTGAGCTGGTAGATGACAAAAGGTAGAAACGTAGGGGGATCTGTATCATAGATTACAAACATAGTATTTTATTTCACAGTATTTTCCCGTATTTGTGTCAATCCTGAACTGTTAAGGTCATGTGAGAGCTGTCCTTATTGTCAGCAAGTAATGGATCAAACAATTCCACTAGTTTTGTGTGCTCTGTGGTGGCAGAGGGGAGGAGTGACACTGTTCAGTGTACCCTGAGTGACTGACAGTTAATGGAAGGAGTCTCAGAGTTCAGCAGTGTATCTTTATTTCACAGTAAGCTTTTTATTGAAAAGCTGTTGTTTAAAGATATCTGCTGTAGTCATACTTGTTTCATAGACCATGGCGATCATCCCTGCATATGCACCTCTATTATTGCCCTAAAAGAAGTAGCTGACATTGTCACTGAGGTAATCTTAGATTTATGGAAAGGCCACGTGTTGACATACTGAGAAGCAAAATAAAGAAACTACAGCCAGAGCTGTAAAGGAGGAGGTGAGGAGGGTTGTGAGCACACTGGGTCCCACATGCCTACCCCCAGGAATGGGTGGTATTCTGGAGACAGTGTGCTTCTGGTTGAGCGCTGTGTCAGGAGAGAGGAAACAGAGGAATGTCGTTTCTGCTTTTCAGCATTCAGGTCAGCTTCCCACTTCCACCTGGATGACTTGATCACTAGTTCTTTTGCTGTCCTGTGGTGGGGCTGGCCCTTTCCCTATACCTAAAGATAAACTGCATAAGCTAGGATGAGAATTAAGAAAATACTTGGCCACTTACACTAACACTTTTGATTTCTACTTAGCACTAGGCAGTGGCTTATTTTCAGGGTTTTGTTCATTGTTTTAAACATCCTTTTCCTGTTGGCTGAGCCATCTATGCAGAGCAGCATATTCAGTGAGTAATGGCTGAGAAGCCTCTTCTGTATGTATGGGCTTGTGGTAATTGCTAGACATATTGTAATGCTCTGCTCTTAAATAACATTTTTTTGGCTAAATAGTTATGAAGAGATCGTAGTTCCCAGTTCATTTAGCACTTCAAGCTTTCTGTACTGGAATATACACGATTCCACTTCTCTCTCTTGAATGTCTTCATTAATGCTGTCTGGTCTCTGTCTACATTGCTTTTCAAGTGGGCCAGTCAGACGTAGCAGATGAGGATAGATAACATGAATATTCTAACAGTGATTTCTTTAAAGAGTTCTCAGTGCTTACACAGGAAGGCGTGAGCTGCAAGCACCAGATGCTGGACATTTGTTCCTAGCAACTGTGAGAGCTCGGTGCTATGTTACACCAAGGGGTTTGCTGTCATGGTGTAGGTAACACAGGATATAGCAGGAAAAAGATGCTGCCAAAGAAACTGCTGCTGTTGGAAGGGATGTTGCAAGCATTTGCTCAGAATTTCATCTAATTTTCCTTTTATGCCTAAAACTTGGGGTTTTTTTGCATTTATAGATACTTAGCTATAAATGCTTTGGTCATATTCAGATTAATCACTGCAGCTTGTGTCTCAAGAGTGTTCTGTTTTCCCATGTAGGTTGTCTTGCAGCTTTCCTTTATACAAGCTATAATTTTGCTTTTGGTACTTGTAGTTCAATCTAGATTAACAGGAGAGTCAATGAGTTACATGGAGAATCTTAGCTTTCTTTTATCACACCTTTTTTAACTGACTGGGATTTGTTTGGGTTTTTCCTCAAAGGACACTTTCAGAGTAGTTCACCAGATTCTTTGCAAAGAGCAGTTCTTGTCTACAATATGGCAGGTCCCGAGGCCCTGCCATCGTCACACAGCTCCCTCAGTGGACCTCGTGGGCCGTCTGGCTGCTGTTTAAAGAACAGCCCGTTTTTGGGACTGGGGATGCACATCACCTCCTTGCTCCTTCCCAAGTGAGAGCCACTCCGGTAAGGTCTCACCTTGGCTTCTGATAATAGACAAAACAAACAGAAGGTGGGTGGAAGGAAGAATTATCATGGCAATACCGTAGAGGGAAGTCCCCACTAAGTTTCTCAGTCACAGTGCCGTTCTTCTTTACATCTTTGCTGCAGTGCGGAGCCTACATCTTGTGTTTCCTTTTCAGCGTCAGGCTGTGCAGGATTTGACTGAGTGAATATTTCTAGGACTTCAGCAACATTCAGGAGAGTTATCTTTCCAACCAATCCTAAGACAAGCCACGCTAAAAAGCTTTACAGCCTCGTAACTCTGCTTATGCAGTGAGAACACCATTATAAATGTAAAGATAAATATATAAGTAAACATGGCTGTCTAATGCTTAACTGTGATAAAAGCAGCTTTTCTCATCAGTGAAGCGGAGTTATTAATACAGAAAGAGAAGTTCTCATGGCCTGGGACAGAGCACAAGCCTCAGAGCAAAAACCTTCAGGATTCTGTCAGGATTTCAGTGAATTTCAGTGCTGTCTGTACTGCATTGCTTGCCAAGGCAGTAATTTATTCCAGAAGTTCTCTTCAAATTTAAGTCCTGTAGGCTGAGGAAACAAGCTGCAGCTACAGTGTTAGGCCTTAGAATAAAGTGTGGTTTCATTCTGATCAAAAAATAGACAAAGTGGTGGTGTTATTCAGGTGTACCATGTTCTTTTCTGGGCATGTTGTATTCAGCTGAAACACCGTCAGAGGATACTTCTCCCTTTCAGTCATAGGAAACTTCAGCTACTGTGATATAATTTAAAAGTCTCATTCACCACAGAGCTTGTGCCAAACATCTTTTCCAATGCTTTCATCTTGACATGGCAAAGTGACAGTGACACTTGCCGGTGGCAAGTAACTTGCCCTATTGAACTGTGTTAATTGTGTTGAATATAATTTTCTGCAGAAACTGTGTGTCCCTTAAGAAAAGTTTCTGTCCTTCTTGGTTGTTAAGAAAACATTTGAAGTACATAATTAATA
This sequence comes from Patagioenas fasciata, assembly GCF_037038585.1. Taxonomy (NCBI): domain Eukaryota; kingdom Metazoa; phylum Chordata; class Aves; order Columbiformes; family Columbidae; genus Patagioenas; species Patagioenas fasciata. The sequence goes on from NC_092527.1 coordinate 9,608,359, forward strand.
TAACCATGAGTGGCCTGTGTTGCTGAGGTTGCACTAGGCAGTTTGAAACAGTAAGGAATGATCTATGTAAGACCCAAATTCTGGCTCTGGTTTGCAGTCTCTGCAGCCAAGCGTTTCAGCAGGTGAGTTCTTGTATCTCTGCGGGGAAGGAAATCCCTTCCTGACCCCCCACATTCTGCAGCAGGAATGATGAATGCTCTCTATTGCCAGTCAGTAGCAAATTCCTTATTTTTAAGATTGAGAAAAGAAAGAAGTAAAATGAGCTAAGCAGCTTTGTACAGCACTACAAACAGACATAACCAGGGTATACATTCTAGCAAACAGCATCCATGTTAATTTTTCCCACATCTTTGCTTGCCTTTTTTTTTTTTTCTCATCAGTGTTGAATTCTGGCCAGTGACCATGTCCTCTTCTCATACTGCCACTTACCTCTCACCACCATGGGGCTGTGAGAAACCTGTCTTACTGATGTTTGATGAGCAGAACCAGAGATTAAGACATTTTATGTTCTAACTGCTCTTTTCTTAGACTCATATGGTCAGTGTTGACAACTCACAAAATCATTAGAAATCTTTTCTGTATATTACTTCATGTCTTGGCACTCAGGATATTTTATTGTGGGTGAAACTTATTTCCAGCATTTTTAAAGTAAGTTTTGTGGCTGTTGAACAAACCCTGAAAATATGACCCCTGAAGCCTGGTAAACAGCAAGTAAATACAAGGAACCTCAGATTTATTACTTCAGGTCTCATGGTATTTATTCCAGTTCTGTGATATTTTCAAGCCTGACTCATGATATTTGAATGCTTGAGGCTGACAATACAAGGATTTCATTCTCACGCTGTTCATGCTACGTTGTGCTCACATAAGTAGTTAACAGAGATGAGGAGAGCGCACCATGAAAAGTGTGGGAGATTCGGTAGGATGAGAACACCATGACCCTCTTCCTTCGGTAGAGCTGTTCAGAACTTGTTTACTTACTATTTTTTCAAAGCATGAACAAGGCAAGTATCAAAGTGATAAAGTACAAAGAAAATACAATACAGTCTGTCACTAAAACTGATATTTTAATTACACAAAGTATTTCTTTTTATTCTAAAATATCTGAAATGAGTTTGCACAGCATTTTAGAGCCAGGTACTCTTTCAGTAAGGGTCAAGTAAGTAGTGCAGCCATGAAGACTACTTAGGACTGAACTGACTGCTTCTCGTCATGCCCATTAGGCATTTTGTAGTATGGAGGAAGTAAAAGTAAAAAACATATTTACTGTTTTTACTTAACAACCCAACACACAAAGAAGCCCTAAACCCCCAGCTCTTGAAATGCAACAAATAGATGACACTAGGTGGCGTGTTAGCTCTGGAGAGTTGGATCTGAGGGACTCTGATCGTATTTGGTGTCCAAGGCAAGACTTTCAAGAGCTTCTGCTTCCTTTCAGTCCAATTCTGTGGCAGTGCCACATGAAACAGCAACCTGTCAGTGAGCTAGACAGCGTCCAGTAGTAAATAAACAGGACTAAAGTAGTATGAGACAAGTCAAGGGAGTTCAAAAATTCAAGCCCAACAAGGCCAGCTTGTTCATTTTCTCTGAACTTGTAATAATGTAAGCTTTGTCTTTAGCTTCATAAGGGCTTAGAAATTAAGAGCTGGTAAGAGAATAAGTCCACAGAAAAGGTGGACAAATGTGTAGTGGACATCAGTAGCTAACAGCTGGGATACTATGATCTTTCATCTAATAAACCATTATTATTTCCACAGTTTGAAGAATCTTAAAACACTGATGTTCAGCTGTAACCAAATGTTTTAATAATTAAGTGAATTGTTCAGCGACGTGCATGATCTGTCATACTCTGGCAGGAAGACATGAGATTTGCTACTGGGACAAGAAAAATGTGAAAATCAGCATTTTGATTTTGGGAAGTTTACATGTTTCCTCTGGACATAAGAACCAAACTGAGAGGATAAACCAGGTTGCAGGTTGCAAGGTGTACACATTTTTGGGGTGAGCTAATGCCTGAGAAAGTAGTATTTGGGATCTATATATTCCTGAAAGGAGCGGTGTCCAGCTGAGGCACCTCTTCCATGGTCACCAGCCTCACCATAGGAGATATTATTTCAAGAGATCTCTCATATCAAACCAGGTTTCTGCTAATTTTAGGTGATTTTCATACTAGTTATCAGATTAGAGGAAATATCTTCAAGTCTCTCATACAACGTACATTTTAGAAACACAACATGTTTTAAGTATTGCTATGATAGAATTGTACGTTGTTGTTGAAACAATACTGCAAGTTAATGGTGCTTTTCAGAGGTGATGGAGGTAAAGAAGTAACTCTTTGGAACTGTTTTGATGATTGGTTCAACATATAATCAGAAACTTGTGTGGTATTCAGAAGATGGATTACAGAGCCACTAGCAATCTAGCAATATGATTAGATATCCATATTAATAAACATCTGTCCCAACGGCATAGCAGATGTGCTAGGTGCATATATAACATAAAATGTAAATTTTTTATGAGTAAGTTCTTATTTTTTACTACAAAATGTTTTAATTACATTATATATCATGCCAATTGTTTCATTTTGCAATGCTGAAAGTGTGGGGTTTGGTTATGGTTTTTTGTTTGTGTTTTTTCTAATCTGTGATGACAATTTTCTGACAAATTCTACACTATGACTGCTGTTTGAATGAACTATTTTTGAAAGGTGAATTTTATTGTCTTCCATTACCAACTGACAGCCTATCATTATAGGTTTGTTGCATTGGTTTGGTTCTGATAATCCTGATTTGGTGCCTCTCAAGGCTCAATAGCCTCTTTAATTCCAGTTGCTGTTGAATTTATAATGCCTGGCATGTGGAGTGTAGAACTTCATGGCTCCCTTTTCTAAATGTCAGATGTCACAATCAGGCAAAAGTTGCCATAGTTTTCTGAAGATGAAACCTGAAAACTTGATAAATACAATGATAAGGTATAGTAGTTTGACTACCAGAAAACTGACTCCCCAGGTCCAAAAATCTTTTTGTTCCCATGTTCTGTGTCCTAAACTTCATTCAGCTTAAAATCCATTTATGATATTTGTGAAATCTTTAATCATTGTGAATATTTTATTTGCAAAACACTAGATGAGCAGTCTGAAATTTCAGTCGATTTTGCAGTACTTTTAAATAGCATCAGTCGAATACATCTTTTTGAGCAAAAATGTTAGCAGGTTACTGATACCCCAGGTGAGTTTTTGAATCAAACTTTGATATTAATTTGTAGGGATTTTTCAGAAGCCTGATTCCTTTGTTGTGAAATACTGGGTATTTAAAATTATAATTGTGTCCCTGAGAGGTCTTATTCTTTTGAGTAGCTTTAAAAGCTATTAATGACAGCTTGTGGGCAGAAGTGTTGAAAAACATGATTATTAATAGCACATTTTAACACCAGAAGTAGGATAGCACATGTAAACTCTGAAAGTGGCATGGCTGGTGATTAGCAAGATGATGTAGTAAGAGGCATTCTGAAAGATTAATTTTTGAATCAACATTTCAGTGGAATGATAAACCCTTCAGTAAAGAATATTACAGTAGGAGTATTGGGAGGAAGGAGGTAAAATGATTGTGCTGTGAACCAGCTTAAAGAATCTGAAAAATATTAGAGGGAAGGTGGAAAAGAGATTTGCAGAAGCTAACTGCACTAAGTAAAATAATGCAAGAAGACAGAGCAGACGGTACCGTGGCCTCCTTTCTAGCCCACGGTATTAATCAGTTTTGCCAGTTCTCCCAGTTTTCTTTTTTCATGATTAGAGATTGAAGGCTTGAAGACATGTCCACTAGGCAGCCTTGAGCCAAACTTAAAACAATCGGAGCAGCATACTTTGTGGCCAGTCTTGTGAATGTTGAGATCTGGATGAGGTTTTTTAATTACTAGAGTCAAGAGGAGTGAGAGAAAATTTGAGATAAGAAGGGTTCAGAATTAAAACTCTATGTCATTGATACAGCTCTTAGCTTAATTGTGTTAAAAGACCTCTCAGCAGTTGTGTTCACACCTACACAGACTGCAGAGCTGGGTTCTGGTGTTCCTTTCTATCTTTAGATCAGGGGTGTCAAACTCATTTTCACGGGGGTCCACATCAGTCGCATGGTCTCCTTCAAATGTAAACTTAGGACTGGATAAATGTAGGAGTAGTTGGATTCATACAGTCCTAAACTGTACTGTGTGCTGTGTTAACTGGGGAGGTGTGATGAAAGCTAGAAACCTGCTAAGAAAGCCAGTCGGTCTTTGTGAGTGTGAGAGACACGTTTCCCAGACTTCCCAGTTTGTTTGGCTGGTATTGAAATCTCGACGCACTGTCTTCATGTGCAAGGTGGTCTTCATGCAGAGTTAATTACTCCAAAGGTATCTGATTGTCTTGCCACAAAATATACGTGGTGTGTAATGATGTGAACTGTGACATATGTGAGAGCAAACTGAAATAATGAGTCCACCTTTCTTTGTAGTTCCTACTGTCATCTGATTAGTGGGACTGTGGTCAGTTGGTTGGGAAAAAAAAAGCATATCAAAAGGGTAAGCTCGAGAATGACAAATTGATCATATAGTACACATAAATGCGTAATTACAGCTATTTAGGTATATATTACAGCTGGCAGTTATATTACTGAACCAGAGGTCTCATTCTGTGACTAGTTCATGACAGTCCTTTTGTACTACTATAATTAATAAAAAAATAACTTTCTGAACTCCAAGTTTGGGATTTTTTATGTTTGTTTTTCTTATAGTGAATTTACCATCTCTTTTGGTTGCTTTTAAGTTTAAAAATCTAAAAATCCATTAGAAGATGGTTCTTTACAGTGACTACATCCTCTTTGCTGCCATCCACTTTTGTTTTTTTCTTCCCCCATGAAATAAGTAAAGTGTACCATGTATTTTACTTTGGGCTTGTGAAGACGTAATTATTAATAAAAGCTTCCCCATAACTCTGTGTCCAGAGGGTAGTTGGCACCTTCAGCCTTCAGCTTGGCCCTTTTGAATTTAAGTGTTTAGTTATGCATCTGCCAGAGTTCCTAATGGTTTTCTAACGATCTCTTCCAGTAGTTTGTGTTCAAAAACTGTGTCTGTTCTAAAACTGTGGAAGCGACTTCAAAAGTTAGAAAAATGTGACAATTTGATACTGATTTAATTGCATCTGTGGTCCAGGCATTTCTTCTGTGGTTATTTGCGTCCATGAGACAGTGGATGGACTTGGAACAGTGGACTGAGTGCAGACAGGATGAAGGACTGAACTTGTAGCCACCTTCACCAAGAAGGATGTAACCAGGTGGGGCAGGAGCTCTCAAGATGGGACTTCAGAGTGACGTACAGGTTTCCTCAGGCAGCCCGTTGTGTTGATCAACAGCTGTGATGGAGAATCTGGCCCATCCAGACTCCCCAGGCAGTTCCTGCTGCAAAACTGATGGTAGTCTACCCAGAAGATACTTCTAAATAGCCAGTAGGAACTGTTGATGCAGGTGCAGAAATGGTGACTTGGGACAGTCCTTTGTATGTTGTACTTTGTAAAGTCGTGAGGGTGTGTGTAGTTTGGTTAATGAATAGCGATGGATTGGCGGTGCACAGGCTGGAGGGGTTGTGGGACCGTGGACCAGCTGAATGAAAAAACGGCAGCAGAAGAATGGTTTGGGAAGTCTCCCACAATGCAGCTGAAGATGCTGTTGTGCAGATACTTGCAGCAGAGTCCAGAGAGAGACCAAGTGTCCTGTTTCTGAGAGAGAATTTCCCACAAGAGCATTACCCTGTGCCAAGTTCCCAACAACTCAGTTTTAACACTGTCTGTGCATTGCTGTAAATTTTCAAAAAGTAGGGGTTGCCATTAGGTTTTGGTTTGGTTTTGTTTTGGTTTGGTTTGGTTTTTTTTAATGACACGATTAAACAAGGAATAAATATCCTGAAAAAATGATAGCATAGTGCTCATAAAGCACCACATTCACATTTGCTGTTGGAGTTTTAACCTCTACCTTTTGGTATTCACTGAGTTTTAATTGCTGTAATAGGCCTTGCTACAAGGCATGTTCCAAAACAGTAAGGAAATAGTCTCGAGATATATATATGGCTGGATTCTTTTAAAGAAAATAAGTTAATAGAAAACAGATGTGACAAATGATTTTCAGAACAATTCATTTGCTTTCTCTCATTGGAGAAGTGAAAAGGGACACTGTGAAGAACAAAGGGAGCGTTCCTTTCGTTTTTTAAAGGTTACAGCATAGCAAGAGGATTTTTAAGACAATATTGACTTATTTAAGTGGCATTGCTATATGTTTGCACTGTACTGCTTACATTCATATTTTGTTTAATTAGTAACTCTCCAGTGGCTTTTTTCTACTTCCAGGCTGTTAAGACTTGCTTTTTCTAGACCACGTTATAACTCCTGTTGAAAATTTAACACATGGTCTACAAGAGCGGGAAGCAGCTGGGCCACTCTGCAGTGGGAGCCCTTAGAGATAACACTGACTTTCTGCCAGGGCTGGAACTTGCCTCTGTGCTTTGAGAATTTGCCACAGTGCTGCTGTGTTGCAAACATACTCCACATGGCCAAACACCTCTGTGTTTGCTCTTTGGGCTCTCACAGGAGACAAGCTCCAGTACCTCTGCAGAGAGGCTCTCGGTGCCCACAGAAGTATCATAGTGTGTCTGGCCTGTTTGTACAGCACAAGATTTGACACCTTTTGCTTTGTCCATGCTGTTGCATAATCCAGGTCAGGCTGAAAGGAAGCTGTCCGTTTATTAACATGCGTGCGCACTATTTTAATGGGTTTTGTTGATAATAGTTTCAACTTACGGAAAGGCTTGGATTTAGAAAATTATTGGAATACACAGTCTGTGAGGCTGTTGGATGGTGTCTTATGTTAGAGTTGTTAAAGTCTCTAGATAGTTTCTGTTCATGACAGGGAAAATGGGAGAAGGGAGGCTGATGAGGCAAATATCGGAAACTTTTCCTGTAATCAACAAAACAGTAACTACAGATATGTAACATAGCGATTAAAAATAATAGACATCCAAATTAGAGCCCATGACTGATAAGATCTGCTGACCTTATTAGCAACTAAAAAATCAAAGTGTCCTTTCAAAAGCTGAATTTAGAAGCAGAAAGATATGGAGAAACATCTGAGAGATAATGAGAGGAAAAAGAGGTGAGAAACAAATAATTGATGCCTGCTTTAGATACCAGAACTCACTGGTGATGTTGTGGTATTCTCTCCCATTATACCAACGTTTGCATATGGATGTGAGAAATGGATCGGAGGGCGATCTGGGGAGAGATTTCTGGTGGCACAGGAAGAAGTGGCTATGAAATGGGAACTGGGGGAAACAGTTTCTACCTCTGTAAATTGTTTCCTCTGTAACTAAACAAAATGGGAGTGATGGATGGCATCTGCTCAGTAATGACATAATCAAATTTATTCAGGTGAGCTATATTCTACAAATCACTGCTCTTATTTTACTATTTCATACCTATTTTTAATGAACTGCTACCCAACACACAAGTGTTTCTGTGTTTACATGCACTTACAGGTGTGAAAATCTCAGAATTGTGAGCTCCTTCCATACTTGTGCTCACAAATGGACACCCTTGGACTTTAGGGCTTCTCTTGCAGTCTTTGGCAAAATGCATCATCAATGTGACCAGTTTATACCCAGTTGAGACCAGCTGCAGGAGGGTGTATTCCTGTGTGACCACTGTTTATATCACTACAGGCTTTTGGCGTTTTCTTTCTTGTGGTGGTGGCTTTTTTTTCTTTTTTTTTTTTTTTTGAATCCAGTGTAAAATCCACTTATAAAATAATTTAGTAACAACAAGCACTGTGAAGTGCTTTTAATTTTCAGATCACAAGGACAAAATTATAGCTGTTATGTATACATGTAAATATATATTTATTTAACTATATGTTTTTGTTTTTCATACACCTCCTGCAGCTAGTCTCAACAGAGTAGGAATTGCATGTTTTCATTAACTCATTTCGTCAGGGTTGGCAAGAGAAGTCCAAACAGCTTTGCACAGATTTGATCTTCTGGATTTACAGGTGAACGGAAAGGGTGTCTCTGTGCGCAAGTGCCAGTATGGGAAGATCTCACAATTTTCATCTCTGTGTTACTAACATACCAGCCACTTCTGTATTCGGTTGTTGCACATACAAGTATTCAATGCATATACATAGACATCGAGTCAGAGATGGACAAACATACCCCTTTGATGCTTTGCTTTCCAGGTTCTGTTGCTGCTACGATTAGTTTTGTCAGACTTCTAATTTAAGAACTTGTAGTCAGGGTTTCAGCTGCTCTTCCACCTCTCAGACTACACATACAGCCTGACATACTGTCTTTTCTGTTCCCACTTGACTTCTGCCAATTCCCTCTCCTCTCCTCTCCTATTTTAAGATGTAGTTCCAAATTATGAAGCATCTTTGACAGGTAACATAATGTTCAGTAACTATTAATATCAGCATTTTTTCACTACTATTTCAGGACTTCTGATTTTCAAGTGTCATGATTAGGATGATGGGGCAGCACTTTGCTATACAGGACTACATTCTGAAGTAAAATTTCTTCTGTGTTAAGCCATATGCTTTTTAAAAATGGAGACCAGAAGTAGCAGTTTAGTGACAGTTATTCTGCAATACTGTAATGTTCACCTTTGAACCTGCAGCCAAATTTTCAGTACTTGGATTTTTCCAAAAGTTTATAAAGCTAACAAAATAGGACATGTGAGCTTAAAAACAAGAGTGTTCTGTCCTTTTCATGTTTAAATAGCTGTATTCTGACTTCATCAATCAAAGCAGAAAGAGGAAGAAAACACCGGGGATCATTAAGAAAGGTCTCTTCTGTGTTTTAATATTATTAAATCGTTTGTCCGAACAGTAATACAAATGAAGGGCCTTCTATTTGTTGTTATGCAGTCACACAGTATTTCACAGGGTCAGAAGTGGCCTGTATGGGAAAGGTCTGCAAAGGTCGGGAACAGACACTGTCCGGAGGGGCCTAAGGGCTGGTGCAGCCTGACAGGCCGGGCCCTGGGTGCTGTGGCCCTGCGCCAGCCGCCAGTGAGGGTCATTGCACAGGCCTCGCACCGGGGATGAACCACAATGTACCCTCAAGTCTTCTCTTGTTTTGTGGGACTACCAGGAGACTCAGATTTTCTTCAGAGATCACAACAAGCGATCACATGTTTGTGAAATTCAGAGAATCGTGGACATCACTATCACAATTGAAACTGGTAAATACAAAAGGCCTTTGAAAAACCTGCTTCTGTGTTGTCTACTAAGTGCTGAGAAAATTTTCAATTGCTCTGTTTTAGTCTTGGGTGGCAAAATACAGGAAGAGCAACAAAAATAAATGAGTAGGTTCCTTGCTGAGCAAAGTCTTTTAAATAATAGCTTTATATATTTAGTAAAACTGGTGAAAGCGTAAGGGATCTGGGGAGAGAAGGATGACCTAGGTAAGAAAATTACCAACATGACATCAATGATGAAGTATCTAGGTAGTAGAATCTGCCGCAGAGCAGAAAAAGACAGACTGATATAAACTTGTATCAGTGTAAAAAAAACCTGCTTTGACTGAAGAGATGCCTTCTAGATAAGACATGCATGTCATTGTTGATAGACCATGTCTACCATATGAGTGTGTAAGTCCCATGTAATCCTCTTGGTGCCACACAACCCAGTGACTGCAGTTGAAGAGGAATTCCCATGTCAAGATTTTTGCAGAGCCTTACTGCTTATCCCACCATCATAAGCTGAAGCTTTAGGAAGCAAACCGAAACCTATTCGTTCCATTGGCACTTGGTCTTCTCTTTTCTAAATTAAATGTTGCGTCTTTCCAGGAATTCTACAGAGACCTTGTTTCTGTAAAAAAGAGCAAAGTGTTACTTCTCCCGTGTTTACTGTTTTCCCATCGCCTTTTCTTCTGCAGCTTGCAGGTGTTGATTCCTGATGGAGTTTTGATCCTCTGAAACTTCTAATTGCTTCTTACTGTCTTATTGTGTAGGGACTGACCCTCCACTCGTATCTGTGCATTTCATTTTCCTGAGTGCACATCTTCATTTTAAATTGTATCTACCTTTTCTTCCATACTTCTCTCAAGAGAATTCTTAATTACACGTCTGGCGTCCCAGCCTATTTCTTTCCCCTTCCACATCAGTATCAAGTTTAAGTTAATTAAGCATTTTCTCTTTTCCTTCATTCAAGTCATAAAGAACTGAGCAGCACAGAAGCCAAGGCAGATCCCAGCAAAACCAGGTTCTTTCCTCTATTTTTCCCTCCATTGTGACAGCAGCCCAGTCCGTCTTAGAGTGTGCTCTTCCAACAGTTTTGCATCTACCTTGCATTTATTTTGTCTAGACCACATATTGTTTAGGTAATTTATGAAAATGCAACAAGAGAAATTTTCAGAAGCCTATCATCTGAAGATTCACAGTATTTATAGCTTCTAATCTTTCCAGAGGCCATAAAAGCTTATTCTACATTGGTCTGACAATAATTATCCTAAAAAATCATGTTGGCTTTTACTTATCTCTTTGTTATATTTTGCATGCTTCCGATTTGTTTATGAATTGATAGGATCTACTGGCTCTGAGCAGACACAGTTTGGAACTCACAGGCAAAATGAGGTCGATGGCTCTGCCAACATCTCTACCAAGAGATGTTGAAGGGCAGCACTCAGAATATCAACAGGATCAGTGAAGTCTCTGCACACTCAAAGGTACCAAGCCCGCAAAAACCAGTCTTAGCCAGATCAGCCCATGTAATACTCTAATTTATAAGGTATATTTCTTTCATATATACCAGCCCACTCTTGCTGGAAAAAAGCTTTTGGATCCCCTCTCCTTATTCCTCTTCGAGGGAGATGCAGACCTGATACATTGCTGGTGCAGGGAGGCAAAAAAAGAGCGATGATGAGCTTCTGTCTTAAACTCATTTTCATTTCCAGAATTACAGCATAGTGAATATATGTACTGTGTTCATGTTGCCTGGATTGTCACTGACCTACTCCTGGGTCCATATAATCCAGGGTTTTTTTAAGTCTTAAATTCCTTTACTCAAAAAAAGGTATTTATAACTACAAAGTACTATTTCATACAGAGTTTAAGGTCATTTTACCTTGTAGCTTTTAGCATCCTGTTCTTATCTGGCTACACTTTTACTTATATAAATGACGTTTATTTTGTTAATGAGTGGAACTGCTTCAGCCATCGCATCTGTAAATGTTGAGTGTGGGTTTGGCCTTCTTAATAGAAGCGTGAGTCATTCTTAAACACTACTTGCAAGCCTTTATTTCATAACTTAGCTGTGGTTTATGGCTCATCAGCATCCTTTCCCCTTTTTCTTAAAGAATGTAGTTGAGAAGAACTGGTGCAATTAGGTGACAAGTGGAGCAGAAATCGTCAGTCCTCGTTGCTGTGTTCCTGTAATGCCTCTCACGGTGGCCATATTTGTGGTGGAAAGAAATACTTTCTTTACATTTGTCTGAAATATCTTTATTGGTTACAATTGCTATACTATTAGCCACATTGTCTGAGGGACTTGCAGAGGTACAATTGCTAGTTCAGTTGAACAGCTTCACTGTCAAAATACTTGGTCAGTGTATCTTCAGATGTCAAAAAAGCTCTGGCTGATACAGGAATTACCTAAGCGGAAATTAGTTGCCACTGTAATACTCTCTCCTTTCTCTGCTCTTTAATAATGGTTTATATTACCTTTTGTGTTCTTAACCCCTGGTACACTATTTTTCTTCTGTAAACTCTGATCAATTTGTTGAATAGCTTCTCCATAACAAGAAGATACCTCTAGTAAAACAGCACACGAAGTACCAGATTTCTTTTTTCTCACCCCCCAAGTGTGGGGTTCCAAAGTTGAGAATAAGGAACTGTAATTAGCAAAATATGCTATTTCCCCAAGGATCAAGAAATAGTTTCTTGTTAAGCAGTTTATTTAATCAAGAAGAGAATAAACAATATCTGCCATGTCGTATTGTCATCACTGTTTTTTTACTGAATGTTAGTACAACTACAGATGGTAATATTTTAGGTTAAAAAAGTTGGAGGTTGGTTTGTTTGTTTTGGTTAGTGTTTTTTTTAACCAGAATGGTTTGCCTTGCTTATACATGGAACTGTATTGACTGCTCATTGGAACAAAGACATACAGTCATTTTTTCCATGTTGTCCACTTTCTTTGTTCCATTGCAGAACTTGTAAATTGACGTGAGGCTTTCAGGCATTAAACGTTTACATATTCAGAGGCTGAATTGCAAAGTTGCATTTAGTGGGGTTGTTCACTTTTTGCACGTGTGAAGTATTATATGATTAAGTAAGTGTTGATTTGAGCTTAGCTGAAGTATTGAGGCACTGAAGAAGCTGAAGCACAAGAGAATGTGAAGAACAGTAATGTTTGTATTAACTTAAATATTCATATTTTATTTCTTAGGTTCTAGAAAGATTTTTCATGTAATGAGGTTTCTTGGTTTTTGTTGTGTTGTTTTCTAAAAAAAAAAAAAAGGTTGGCTTCTTGAGAAACTGTTCATAAGAACTTCACAGTTTTCCTAAATGGAAGATTGTCCTTTGAATAATTTTTGAAATTATTTCACAAGTACTTTGAAAATGGTATATCTGTATTTTATGTTGCATTTGTTAGTTTTAATTGCAGCTCTGTTCATATTTTCCAGCCATGCTTGTGCACCGATTAATTAAAAACCAACCAAACAAACCCCCCACACCACCTCAGATATCCATAATGTGTCTCAGAATACATCACTGTGCTGAACTTTGAATGTATTATTTACTAGAAAAATTCCTGGAAGGGAAAAGAATTCCATAGAATCATTGGAACAACAAACAGCACAAGTAGTCTTTTAAAATCCGTATCCTGAGGACTTGGCATGGGTTGTACTTGCAGTATAAAAAAGAAAGTGTGACATCTTTCTGGTACTTCTGCATCCAGCTGTTGCCAAACAATAAAAATACATGGGACATAAAAACAAAACAGCTGGGGAGGCGGGGATTTAATAAATGCTCCTTCTGTATGGATTAGTTGTGCAGTTGAGTTCTTCTGTGTCTAATTTGCATGGATATGATATATTCTTAGTTTTTGAATAATGTTAATAAGGTTGTTTCTTTTGAAGGGGTAGAGGACCACTGAAGAACACATCTGATGTCATTAATGCAGCAAAAATGATTTCAGAATCAGGATCAAGGATGGATGTCCTGGCACGGCTGATTGCCAATCAGGTAGGTTGTTTATGCAGTAACGCATTAAACTCTGTCACAGATTAATCTGTCCACAGAACCAGCAACACCTGAGAAGGTCACTAACAAAAGGACTTGAGACATTTTTAGATCTGTTTCTGAAGCAATGGATACATAGATCCTGTCTCAGTCATATGTGTGGCCATTTATATACTTAAAACACACATAAATGTACCTGTACATACATTACAGCTGTACACGTACGTATACCTATGTACATGCGTGTATATCTCTCTGTGTGTTGAAGTGCCTTTTTTAAGGCATGAGCAGAAAGCTGCACTGGCACAAAGTCCTGCAGAGGCCCTACTGGTCTGGACAGCTGCTAGGTCTCAGTAACACGGCTTTGCCATCTTCGAAATTATCTAAAGCATTTCTGTTCCTAGTCTTTGTGACTGCCTTTTAGGTCCAGCGTAGCATGGTATAGTCAGTGTCTTTCCTTCCCTCACTTCTGATTTTCACATACACACTTGCTTTTCTAGTATCTATAAAGCCGAAACTGCCTTGTTAGTGTTTTGTGTCATATGTGTCTCTGAATTCCAGATTAACAAGAATTTCTATTATCGATCTATACAGTTGTGATCTGATTTGTGTAAAAACTAGGTAGAGTGTCTTGAGTCCCTGTTACTGATCTTGACATATATTCTTCCAGCACGTCTCGGAGAATGGCTCCTTTCCAAATTTTTATCAATTACAAGTTAAAATTCATAGCCATAACTGTCATTAATCTGTTGCAGAAACTGATATGGTAGGGAAGCCAAAGATGAGTAAGGGACCAAGATGAGTAAGGTAATCTCTTGCTCCTTTTAGAATAAGGAAGCCAGTCTCACCGGAATAGTTCTTTCCTAAGATTTTCCTTTTTCTGTATTATTGCAGTGACTCCAGACTAGAAACCTGAGCAAATTAGTGTGATGAAAAAGTAGCCATGAATCATTAGTGCTGATAACTCATGTGTACCCTTGTATAATAACCTGTGGCATCTTGTATGTATATAAAATACAGTAGGCAGTTATAGGTGTTGATTATATTTTAGATGTACTTTCATGTTTAAAGCAAATGAGCATATACAGTTTAAAAAAAAAAAAAAAAAGCTGAACTGAAGCAGCCGTCCTGTGGTGAACACAACGTAAAATAATTTCTAGACATGTACCACACTTAGGAAAAAAAGAATCTTGCCTTCATTCCTGCTATTACAAAGATGCATTCTTCTGATGGCTAGAAATATTTTCTTTAAACTTTTTTACTTGTGCCAAATATTCCTGTAATTTACAGAGCCTTTTCTCACTGTGGGTCTTTTTACTCTGCAAGGTACTTGTAAAGACCAATAAATCCTTTTCTCAGCTGTTATTTTGCCAGATTTCCTAAGCCCTACTCTCTTTGGGTCCTAAAATAAAAGAAACTTTACATTCCTCTGGGCTACCGAATAGCTGTGCTGTGAATGTGCCCCAGGCTGAACCCTTCAAGAATTTGGTTCCCAGATTGGGACATGAATTCTTGGGAAGTTTTACAAATGCCTTTATCAGCAGCATTAATACTTTTTTTGATGTGTTTTACCTGATGCCTACCACATAAATTAAGTGGAATTTTTATTTCAGGTAAAAATGGATTTGTGTGATTTGCTTCAAATGTGAAAATAGATAGCTCTACATTGTAGAGCTCAACACTGAGGTCCTTGCATTCTTCCTGACATGCTTTTTGACAGTTTTTCACCACTTGCTATCAAGCTTCCTCTAGAAGTATTTGTTACTTCTTCTGACACTGTCATTTAATTAGGCCACATCACTTTACTCTTCACCATTGTCCCATGACTCAGCTATTAGTCTGCCATTGCAATTAACAGGACTGCAGTAATGTATGATTGCATTTTCAGCATTCAAAGCTACATGCAAGGAAGAGCAGCAAAATCCTTGCTGCTTCCTCCATCTACCTTCACACTTGAGCAAGAACCCAAAATAAGCAGTCACTGTATGATGAAGAATCATTGTCATATCTTTTCCTGTTCATAAAACTTTTTCAAATGAATTACTTTGTTTCACACTCACACTGTAATTTCAGATTACAAATTGAGAACAGTGGAAGTACATCATTCGTACAGGTTTTACTGTTAGGAGGGAAAACAACCAAACAAACCAAACCAAACCCCACACAAACACCCTCAAACTTTATTTGTGGTGCGTTCCTGATACATAGTTCATTTCAGGTTGTTGTAAATCCCTCTCCACACTCACAGCCCTTAGGAATGACTCTGAATTAAAAACTGTGAAAATAATCACAGTACAGCATCAACATAAACGTAGGCAAATTAATCACAAGTATATTGATAACAAATTTAGTTTAAAATAAGATTGTTCCAAATTCATTGTCGATTTTGTGACCTGGGAGCCCTAAGATAATTAAGGTAGGTAGTACATGTTGGGTTTAATGGAATGTGCTGTAGATTGAGATCTTTATTAAAAGCCTCCTCAGTGTTCCAGTTGTTTTGCACCAGGAGGTGCTGGTCCATTATGATCCCAGTAAGAACAGCACTCAGACTCTGTGAGGTCTCATTTAGAATGCTGTTTGTCAGAGCTAACACTGTACAGAAAGAACAGCATCGATAATCTTACCTCCCTTTCAATGGTGGGAACCCCAGGTGGTGTAGCATCAAACTGGCCTCTGATCCATGCACAGCTTGCGGGACAGGCCCTGGCTGTAGAAGAGATTCTCCCTTTTTCGGTCATTCAGGCTATCACTGGATTTTCTTGTAAGGAAACAACTCATCACAGCCAAACAGCATGTTCACACCAAGAACTTCTTTCTGCAGCCTGAGATAAAGGCAGGTACGCAGGTGGCCTCATCGGCAGTGCTGGTGGGAGCTGCCACTGACTCTTCCGCATACAGCGGTTTCTCAGTCAGAACAATACATCAAGGCAATACAGTGTTTAATATGAAACACCTCTTTCTACAGAACCAGGTAGTCTCTGGACTTTGAAGCTGGCTCATGTACTTAAAGGCATCCTTTAAAATGATTAGCTGATAAATACAATTAAAGCAGATGCACTGGAAAGAAAACAGGATCATCTCACCTAAAAGCTTACAGTTAACAAATAGTTGCAATAAATTATATATACATTTATATTTACAGTAGCAGGTCTGTGTGTGATTATACCCAGTATTAATCGCTACAAAGACATATTCAAACTCTAGAGAAATGCTACTACTTTATTAGCAAAGGAATGGAATCAAAGTAATGCAAGAACAATATTGTTTACAGCCAGAATTCCCTGCAGAATTGTTTGTCTTGATCTTTTGTGCCACTGCTGTGCCAGTAGCTTTTTCACTTGGACTGTGAATGTTGGTTTTATTGTGTGTTAATGACTGCATACCTTACCAAATCACTTTGAGGTTTCTGTGGATGTTGTTTTAGGTAAAGCATGACTGCATCTTTTGGATGCATGTCAGTTCTGCTTGTCTTACAAAAAGCTCTGCTTAACACCGCGCTACCTTCAGCATGTGCAGGGAAAGAACCTCTTGTTATTTGCCAGGATCTCTAGCTAAGAATGTGAGGCAGTAAACCAGTAACCATCAGTTTTGCCTCTGGGATGATTAAACTCACAATTTATTAATTGTCGTCCTGTTGCAGCCTAGTGTTTGGTTTCACTAGTAAGCAAGTGTTGTTTCTACCAGATGCTTCTGAGCAATATGCAGAGGATCCCTTATGGAATATCCTCTGCAGAGAACATTACTTTCTAACATCTGTTTATGGTTGATTGGGGTATGATATAAGGCCTTTGGCTTCAATTTTTTCCAGTACTTTATTCTGCTTTTAAATCTGGTGTGGAAAGGTATGTTTTTGAATAAACTCTTGATGGAACACACACCAAAAAAAATCATAAGATCATCCTTTCATATAAATGTTAACATCAGTCTGTTTACTCACATAAGTGGAGGTATCTACTGAAAAAGAAATCATAACCTCTTAGGAATTGAAGGGAAAGTAATTATTCCATACATTAGTTTCTTCAGAAATATTGCTAAGGCAATCCCAGCAGTGTTAAATAAAATGTGAATATGGAGAAGTTCAGGATTATTCTGAGCTTCTACAGCTGCAGTGAAAAGCAAGGCTGCACTCATGTACAGTTGGAATACTCAGTGAAGTATTAACCTGATGCCTAAGACAAAGTTTTGAATTAGCAATTGCTTTATTAATTATTATTTTTTTATCACTCTTCAGTGTCCAGACCAATCATGCAAACAGGATTTGTTGGCTTACCTAGAACAGATCAAGCTGTACTCCCATCAGCTCAAAATCTGCAGTCAAGTTAAAGCGGAAATACAGAATCTAGGTGGAGAGCTCATCATGTCTGCTGTAAGTAAAAAATGGTATAAATTACACTGTTAATCAAAATAAATCCTAAATTTGAGTTATGCCTTCCTGTGCTTGTGAGCTGTTCCAGTATAGTCCCAAATCTCGTTTTATTCCCCACTGTTTCTTACACTCGCTTAGCACAGCAAATCTAAGACAATGAAGTATAAGACTGGTGGCTTAAAAAAGAGTGGTCATCACTTGCAGGGTTTTTTTCTGAATTCTCAGAACATAATGTTCTTCACTGTTTTTCTCAAGTAATTTGGTTTTAAGAACTGTAACCCATTTTAAGACAGTGGTTCATTTACTTACATATATGGAAATCCCCAGAAATGTACTTCCAGTGCAGAAGGAAATGATGGAGGACCTTCTACATTCCTACAGAAATAAAATTAAGACCAAGGTGACTGGATTCTTGAGTAAATTTCTTAATTTTTCCATTAATTTAAGAGCATTAGCTCCGTTACAGCCAATTATCACTAACCATGGAATAGGTATTTGTTATGATTTTTGTGGAACTTCTACACACATGTCCTCAGCGTCCATTCACAAGCATTCATATAATGCCTTCACATATTCTTTGATTATCAGTGTTATTACCTGTAGCATACAGGATTATGATTTCAAGACACAGAATCCACTAAATGGTACAAAAAAAGCATTCCTGCTATGCATTCTTACAGTTTAAATACTTTCCTCTTTATGGTAACTTCACATTCATGTAGTCTGGAATATATACATCAGTAAAACTATTGGTACGTTTTATATGGTTTATAAACTCATCAGAAATGAACCCTCTACTGCTGATGTGAGATTTGCAACACTCTTTTTGTAGGATATTATTATTATTCAAATGATAACTGAGAGACAGGTTGCTGGCCACACACTTTGGAACCAACAAGAATTGGGGCTGTCTCTGTCTTCTCTCTGGAGTCTCTCATTTGGGACTTTATTTTTTCTCTATCAGTCTGTGATTTTTTGTGAGCTGATAGAGATTCATTCCTTGTCTTTGGCTTTCTTGTGTCTCTGTAAAATTTGGAAATCTGAGGTGACCTAACTAGCATGTTAAAAAGTTCTAGAAATGAAAGCCCAAACTTCATTTGTTAATCCCAAAGGGATGACCTTAATCCCCTTTTCAAGGAAGGCAGACGAGGACTTATATTGTGTACATCCAGAAACTCCAGTTCAGGAAAGCAATTATACTTGTTCAAATAAATGTTTAACTCAGTCCCAGTTCAATAAACACACTTTCAATAAACAGGTGCTCAGCTTGGACTCAGTGGAAATTCAGGACATGCCTCATCCTGGACAGTTTTGGAAGTGTTTGTGGAGTGAGATGCTAGTAATAGTGGTGGTTATAATGTTAAAGCAGTCTTGGAAAATGCTCCAAAAATTACTGTATTTTTTTTTTTAATTTATGAGTGATACAATTAGGCCTATAAAAAGAGAGAAAAACTGCCAGCCAGTGCCACAAGAGAGCTGCACTCTCAAGGAAAGCCTTCTGAAGTCAGTGGAGACACACTTGGTTCATACCAGTGGTCAAAAAAAGAAACGTCTTACTGGTCTGCACATCTGTTATTGGGAAGGGCATTAATGACTGACTGTGCTAAACTGTTCGTTTTCAATTAAAATTGTAGTTACATGAAAATGCAACCAAACCAAATTGATGGCTTTCCTATAATGCTTGTCCTAATTTAAATGTAAATTAACTATTTGTGTTTGGCTTCAACTTTAGTGACTATGTAAATTACAAACACATTGTATGGATAAAGTGATAAGCAGAGAGATGACAGAGAAAGTCACAAATACACAATGGCTGATTATTTTTTTTTTAAAGCTGGAGCAAATTGTGGCTTTGAAGGTCCATGTGGGGGCTTTGGAATTCGATCATGTAGGTTGGCTGGCCTTGGAAAAAGTGACAAAACAAAGTTCTGCATAAGAAAGCACAGACGTGTTCTCTCTCTCTCTCTCTCTCACACATGCACACACACCCCGCAGATGTGGGAGCACAATAAAGAAAAAACTCTGGACAGAATATGTCAAAATATGCAGACAGAACATCTGTGCCCTGATTATCTGTCGGGTATCTTCTCAGGCATCTGAATTCACTCTTCTAGCCAAAAGGTGTGGTTTGTTTTTGTTTTCTTGTTTATGCAACACTACTAAATCTTCAGATTTTGTTCACGTAAAAATCAATAGCAAAATGATTTTTCCAAAGAGGCAAAACTGCAGCCAGAATAGGATTATATTCTCCCCAATCCTGATCTTCTTTCATTTATCAGTTCATGCCAATAAAGAATGACAATTAGAAAAAGATACCATGTGTGATTAAGAAAAAAAAAGAGGGTATGCCCTTGCAGGTAGTAATACTCATTTTGTATTAAAATGAAAAATTCATGAGTGTCAAAGATCTGAAATCTTTATCCTTCCTCTGGAAAGTGAAGATCTACTATGGGCATTAGGAAGTATACTTAGAGGTCACTCCACTTTCTGCTTTCACTGTTTCCCTTGTGATTTCTCTGCCTGTACCTGTGTACACATGTGACTGAAGTACCTGTGTAGACATGTGACTGAAGTACCTGATTCTCCATCATCCCTCAGCTCTTTGTTGTTGGCTCCTTGCAGTTCCCTTCTGTTGTCTCCTGTCTCCTCACAAGCTGGGGCAGGGAGATGCAAACCAAGAACTGAGGAGGAAAGCTGCTCTCCTGTGAGCAACCACACATTTCCACATGCACATGGCAAGTCAGCTTGGCTGTACGAAGTGAGAATGGTTACACAGAAGCTGGTGACAGACCACAGATCCACACAGAAAAGCAGTTGTACTGTGTAATACAGCACTTCATGCACTCCACTCTTCTCCAACAGTAACAACTGTGCACAAGGATTTGGATTTAAATAGGCTACAAAGAATTCTGAGGTTTTATTTCCTCAGGCAAAATCCTCTATGGAAGCCTGAAGACCCAAGTCAGAGGAAGTAATAGAACCACGAAGAGCAGAGAATGTAACCGTATTCTATCTATATTTGTAGATCTGTAAAAGAAGGAACCGTCCTATTGAAATAGAGCTAAGTCACAACACCTGTCTTACCCATATGTTCTTCTAGATGAAGCTTTGGAGGAGAAAGTTGCAATAAAATGGCATTACAGATGAACCTTTAACACCAGTATCTAACAGCAGACAGCAATGCCATGGGCTAAGGGCACCTGGATCTCTGCCAGCAGGACAATGGGTTCTCACCTCTAGAAGCCTGTACTGAGGGAGTTGCTGCTGACTGCCAGCATCAGTTCAGGACCTATTCCCATGACAACAAACAGCATCATGCATGTGGAAAAGTCTGTTGTGATCCACAAACACAGCTCACAGTCATTCCTTCTCTATATCGCATTATCTTCAGTTTTTTCATCCGTGTTCCCTGTGCCCTTGTTTTCCCTGTAACACTGACAACCTCCCCTGCATGTTTCTTACTTAAAATGAACACCCCTACCATATCAGTGGTATAGGTGAAATAGGCCTGAGCTCCAGCACCTTCATTCTAGTCAGTGGCACAGCAGTGCTCACAGCCGCAGGGATTATAAAGGGTCACAGGCAGAAACAGATGCATTAGCTTCTAATTCTTCATTCACTGTGGTTATGTTTTTTTCATTCATTAAAAATTCTTTGATCAGTGTTTAGTCTTTCATGCTCCCATAAAATATGTAGATTTTTAAGTAATGCCGCTAGCACTGCCCATTTGTAAACTGGAGAAAGAAATGGTGAGGATTAACTCTTCACTAGGTGTGATTAAACAGGAAATAGACAATTCCTTCTATTATTTAGAATTATTTTGTGTCTCTTCAGGCACAAAATAATGGGGTAACATTTGCAGCATGCAGATTGACAGTAATTGCATTAATTTATGGAGATAATCAGCTAATTCATTTACAAGTACTGCACAATGACAGGCCTGCACATTGACACATGGACAGCTTCCCTTCCCCCCCACCCCCCACCAATGGTGGCTTTAAATAAAGGCAATTTCACAGGGCAAAAAAATAAACATATGTGAGCACTACATTCTCTGACTTCTGTCAGGCAATTCCGTTTTGTGCTATTTATAGTCATTATCATCTTGTATTTCATTTTATATTGTATTTGGCAAGGGAGATAAAGCTTTTTGGCCTTGAAAAGGAAAGAGGAATCTGGAAGAGCCAGTTCTTGGAGTTACAGTATCACAGAATTGGGCACAGAAGAGATCTCTCAGGTTAGCCAGCCTTACCTGTGCACTAAAGGCTGTTTCACACTATTTTTCCTGAAAATGTCTCATTTGATTTGTCCTGTTGGTATCTCCAGAACCAGACTGACTGTAACAGTGACATAAGAAGTCCACTTTTGTGCCAAACATCAGTGCTTTAATACTAATTTCGTGCTTCAAGGCTGGATTTAAATGTCTGTTTTACTTCCCAAGTTAGAGCCAAGTTAAATCACAAGTTGTCTGCACTATAATATTGCAGTTCTGTTTATTTGAAGTAATGGTGGAAGGCTACTTGCAGGGCTTTACACCAGCCTCATACTGCTTCTTTTATTGCTGTTTGATTCTCAAAATAATAAATCACTGATTTGCTACAAGTTGATGTAAACTGCAAAGGGGTTGGTTGGTTTGTTTTCCACTGAGAGTTGCCATGAATGTTTCACTGCTTGGTGGTTTGTATTTTTTAATGTAGTAACACTACATCTTTCACTGCTTTTGCCTAGTTTATGTTGGTAGGTGCATGTGTAGAAAACTCCCAGCCTTTGCAAGTAAAAGGGGATATGTTTTTTCCTGTTAATTACATTACTTACAGACAGCTCTGTTGCTATTGCCTTCTAAAATCCATCTACAAAGAAAAACTAATTTAAACCAACAAGATGTTTACTACTGATGTGCACTACAAGACAGCTAACTTTTCCTAATAATAATTACTTTACTAATTAGCAAAATCAGGATGTATTTTAGTTCTGAGCCTCAGTGCATGTAGAAGATTATTGCAACAAGCACACCTTTTCCTCACAAACTAAACTGACGGAAGCAGCAAGGAAAGGATTTATATTAAACAATCACTCTCTTTTTCTCAAGGACTCCTGCAAGTGAAAGCAGGAGGGAGTGAGGGAGGGACTGAACTAACCGCCTATCATGGCATATGTGCAGTTATGGTGTTTTAGGGAACACTTTTACAGTACTTATGTAAGTTGTTTATCATTTAACTTGGACACAGGGCCTGGTCTAATTATAGGACTTAATTTCAGTTCTGTGAATTTTTATACAGCCTGAAGCAGATTCTGGTTAGTTATTTAGTTCATTAGATTCAATTTTCCCACCTGAAAAATGGCTAAAGCGCAGAACCAATCCCAAATACCCTTGGTGTGCATAATGTAATTACTAGACAGACAGACATAGACAATCAACAGAGTATCCACATTTTTAGGAAAACTCAGCCCACTGAAAGTAATCCCCTTCAGATTACCCACCTGAACGATGAGGTGATTTCCCAAGGCCCATTCCAGAAGTGGGGATGAAATCTCTGCTGTCCTGAAGGGAGAGCATGGCAAAGCAGAGCTGAGCTGAGGCAGAGAAACAGTTCCCAGTGATGGGGAAAAAAAAAAAAAAAAAAAAGGAATTGGAAGGGACCTGGAAAGCTCATCCAGTCCAATCCCCGTGTCAGAGCAGGAACACCCACATGAGGTTACACAGGAAGGTACCCAGGCAGGTTTGAATGTCTCCAGAGTAGGAGACTCCACAACCTCCCTGGGCAGCCTGGTCCAGTGTCTGTTACCCTCACTGAGAAGAAGTTTCTTCTCAAATTTAAGTGGAACCTCCTGTGTTCCAGTTTGAACCCATTACCCCTTGTCCTATCATTGGTTGTCACCGAGAAGAGCCTGGCTCCATCCTCCTGACACTTACCCTTTATATATTTGTAAACATTAATAAGGTCACCCCCCCTTCCGGCAGAGTAGACAGAGACAAAGAAGGCATTCAGTAACTCTGCCTTCTCTGTATCTTCTGTCACCAGGGCACCCACCTCGTTCGTCAGTGGGCCCGCACTGCCTCTGGTGTTAGTTTTATCTGCTACGTACTGGAAAAAAGCTCTTCCTGTTCTTGACCCCTCTCACCAGGTTTAATTCTAAGGAGGCCTTAGCTTTCCCAGTTGCCTCCCTACACCCTCTGACAACAACCTTATATTCTCCCCAAGTGGCCAGCCCCTCCTTCCATGATCTATAAACTCTTCTCTTCCACTTGAGCTTACCCAGCAGCTCCCTATTTAACCACGCAGGTCTCCTGGCTCCCTTCCATCCCGACTTCCTACGTGTCGGGATGCTCTGATCTTGTGCCTGGTAGAAACAGTCCCTGAACACTAACCAGCTGTCTTGGGCCCCTTTACCTTCAAGCAGCCTTGCCCATGGGATTTCCCCTAGCAATTGCCTGAAAAGGCCAAAGTTTGCCCTGCTGAAGTCCAGGGTTGCAATTCTGCTAGCAGTTCTGTTCCTGCCACACAAGATGCTGAACTCCACCATTTCATGGTCACTGCAAACAAGGCAGCCCTCGACCTTTACTGCTTCAACCAGACCCTCCTTGTTAGTGAGGATGAGGTCCAGCAGTGCACCTCTCCTAGTCAGCTCCTCCGTCCTGGCCAGGCCAAGGGAAAACACAATGTCTTCAATGGTCAGGATGTAAAGGATGTAACTGAATAGTTTACCTGTTTGGGTTGTTCTGCTACATTGAAGAGATTAAATCACTTTATTTTATATAGCAATCTTAATGAAAGAACCACAAAATAATGCACAACAGCAAATTGTTACACATAGCAAAAAAGTGGGATGAATGAAAAGCACAATGTAGTAAGTACTCCTTACCATAAATGCTGCACTACTCAGAAGCTCACTACTCTTCTTAGAAATGTAGAATCCATGTTATTTTCAGAAGTAGCTGTCAAAGAAATAAAAATCCAGTCTTAGTTGCTCATTATAGTGTAAAAAACAAAATTTGCTTCTAGTAGTGTATTTAAACTCAGAGGTTCAATAGAGAGAGATTTTTAATAACTGACATTGTTTCCAGAAGAATTTTATGTTCAGACTTTAAACACTGATTAAAGAACTGTGTATTATTTTATATTAAATTCTTAGTTTTCACCTGTACGAAAAATTGAAAGTCTGATTGAACTGTAGCTAGGACTTGGGAGATTGTAAACAGCTAATTGATAAATCTGTGCTCAAACAGTAAAACTTCAATTCCCTGTTAAAACAAAAAAAAGCTCACAGACGTATCCAGAGTATCACATCTGGGGTTCTAGCAGACTTGCACATTTCATATCAAGAAATGTTTTGTCAGTATTGTCTCTCACAGCTTTATTCCAGAAGGGAACTGTCTGCCTCTTCTTTATGTCAACGAGACAGCGTCTGCAAATCTACACAAAGAACACGAGCAGGAGATGATTGACTTATTTACATGCTTTGAGAATAAAGAAATTCTGTATTTGTTTTAACTGCTACAGAAACAACTCCTACTGACATATGGCAATGCAAGCATTTCTTTTCTCTGTCAAAGTCGTGATTCTTTTAATCATTCTGAATATTAAATAAAAAGAACTGACCATACAGCAGTTATTAGATGGTTAAACTTCTTATAGTAATGAAATGCTATTGTTGCCAAGTCATGCCACTATTTTACAAAAATGTGAAAAATACAAAGCATGTAAACAAATGGAAAATAAAGTTTCGAAATTCATTTTTTCTGAACTCTCTTCTTCAGCTTTGTTATTCACTGGAGAGTCTGCTTACGTGCACACAGGACTCATTCCAGAAGAAGAATGCAGGGGCTGGAGCCGAGAGCTGATTTCAGCAGCAGTGCTGCCAGCCTGGTTTCTGCTGGGGGTCGGGATTAGGTGACTGGAATTTTATTTAAGTACAGGTCCATATTTTCTGTGTTTCACCACAATATGAAGTTGCGGTGGTTAGAGAAACATTCTGTATTCCTTTTGCAATGGAAACAAAGTACTAATGCTCACAGGACAGGTGACATCTTTAAATGAGGACAGATACGGCAAGGGATGCTTTTCCTAACTCCTTCCGTGAATTGCCAGCTTAACTGACACAGTCAGACCCCTGAAACCTGGAGGCTGGAATGTTGTGTCTCCACGGGAAGTGTTGAAAGAGCAATAGTGGGAATCACACAAAAATAAACCAGCTTTTAGTTTGGAGTTGGTTTGTTGTTTGGTTTGCTACTGAATCTTTATGTACAACTTGCTAGAAATTGAAGAGCTTGCAGATAAATCTCTCTAAACAAAATGACCTTAAATGCTCAATAAATATTTTATCAGTCCTTCATTTATGCCAAGTTTCATTTCATCAATTTTCCTAGATATGTTAGGAGACCTTGAAAATTCTGCTACATATCGGAGATAAAAGCATCCAGGTAAAGACAGTCCTTGAATAAGTTAGATTTATAGAAGAACAGTAGATTTACACCAAACTCTATAACGTTACTGGCAGTGAAGTATAAGAACAGCAGCTCTCTAGAGACAAAAAGAAATAAAAATCTATGGGCTGATTCTTACCAACTGTAGTACCTGTGCAAGAACATCTTGTAAAAGCTGCTCCACAATTTTGAATGCAGTTAAGAAATACCTCTCCCTCCCCGCCCCTATTTTCTGTATAGAAGTAAGACTAACATGAGACATACACAGAAAACTGAGGGGGAACATGGACACTAAGACACTGCAGATAACTGGGCAGCCTAAAGGGCCGCATTCAGTAAGTCACCCTCTAGTTCATTGCCTATTCAGAGATGCCAAGAGCAAAATAAAATTAATGGCAATTGCTGCCCATCCTGACATACACTGCCCCTCTTCCCCCCCGGCCATGGTAACTGCAGCAAACCCCTCAGTTTAAACAGCCTTAGTGGTACACAGTTTGTCTGCTTTTCTGCAGGGAACCACATAGCAGCTCTTTAAGTTTGTTTTAGACACCTGTTTCTGCAAGCCTGTTTGTATCTCAGGGCATCTTTTGTAGAGCTTAAACAATACAGCAGAGGTGCAGTTCCTCTGGCATGGCAGGGGAATTCAGCCACTCTAGCTTGCTACAGCTGTACAACTGAGTTTATATATAATTCAGTCTTTGGATTTTTAGCATTTAAAATGTACTTGATGGATGTCCACTCCCCGGAGCTTCTGTCAAACTGTGAGGCTAATATACCGCATTGTAATTACCCCATCAACATTCACATCTTGACCCATGATGTTTATTATCCGTTTTTAGTAGATGTATGATTATAGTTTAAAAAATACAAGTAAAGTTTTCCTGACCACAGTGGTGTGCTGAAGGAGCTGTGGACTGTTCCACAGCCATTGTGTGGAAGGAGCTACAAATGCCAGAATGAGGTGGTAACTGTTCAGCTTCCACAGGAGAGGAAAGATAAATAAGTTGTAATGTTCTCTTGAAAGGATTCCATTTCATTACCCATACTTCACGGTATAAACTAGAATCACAATAAAAACTGGATGAAGTTTGGGGACAATCACCTATCCTATCTGGATGCTGCTACCAATTTCTTCTAAAAGCTCTCCTGCAAAGAGACTGATTTTTGCCTGCTCCCGCAGCAGCAGTCACAAACCTGCCCTTGACCCCCAGCCCAGCTTGCTGCCCGTCCTCCTAGCATGGCTCTAACTCCAGGCAGCTGCTAAAGAGTGGGAGGGTTACAGGCACTGAAGCCACTGAGAAGCTTCAGGAAAAGAAACCTGCCCCTTAAGCCCATACACCTTCTGCTACAGAAACAAAGCCATATTTTTCTTTTGCCCCCTCTGATGTAGAGCAGCTTCATAGTGGTGTTACTACACAGCCAATGCTAGAAAAGTGAGACTGTATGATACCACCAATATTGATCACTGGCAGGGGAAGAATTACTTAAAACTCAGGGTTGTCAGCTGTTCTAGAAAAGTGCCTGCGTATAATTAATTGTCTGGTTAACAGGAAAGAAAACTTACAGATGAACTTTAGTCAGCCTCCCTAGAAAAAGCAGTACAGTGGAGGCTGAAGATGTGTCAGGTGTGAAACGACAAGGCCTCTGAGCAGAACACCTTGCTGAGAGCCTAGAGGTTTATAAAAATGTTTGCATTAAAAGCAGCATTTCAGAAGAGCTTTAGGCTTGGAGGTCACTATGTGGTCTGAATTTCAAAATGTATTGCAAAACCTACATTCTACTGCTAAACCCAGCAGAGTGGCCAGGCAGCCTGCTTCCCTGAAGTTTATAAATCACAGACCCCAAATACACGTACCATCTTAGGTTAAAATACCACCATGCAAAGATTACATGACTATTACAAACTGGAAATCCTTTCTAAAAAGCTGACATGCTGCAGAAAAGAATGAACTTTAGAGGCCATCTGGTAAATTTTACACCTTTTCTTGGTGTATAGAGATAATTTCAGTTTCCCATCACACATATGTCTGCCTTCAACTTTCAGGGGGTGGGCAGGAGGTAGGGGAACTAGTAAGCGTTTCTTGGCACTTCCAGGGAGAAGCAGTAAATGTGATATTACCCAAAGGGGTTTTCTGCCAGTTCAGAAGTGTTGCCAAAATGCAACTAAATCCAGCCCCTTAGCTGATTTTTATTATTGCCTTATTTGAATTTGAGTGTACGCGTACTAAATGTTACACAATCAACATGCAGACACAGACAATAAAACACTCCGCTCACCTGATCAGTTCATTTGAGGTGACAAAGGGGAGAAGATCTTGACCCTTTACTAACAACTCAGTTTGCAAATCTGCATATTGCAGAAGACTGCATGGTTAGGCTGGATGACAAAGCTGGAGCTCATTCTCCCACTAAAACGGATGGCCCTTCTAGAGAACTGACTATATTGCTCTTACAGAAGGCAAACGTTTCAACAAAGACAATGTTGAGAAATTGAAATGTAGGCTCTGGTTATATAGAGTAATACTACTGTGATTTTCATCATGACAAAGAGCCCTGAACAATGTGCTTTGAGCACGTAGTGTGTGTGCACACTGACATTCCGTGTCTGCCTACACACACACTCTAGAAAGCAGATCTTGCATTTGAGTTTTTTCTATGGTCCTAAAACCAACACTGTTCTTGTGCTGGCACACTGATGCAAGTTTAGCCTTTAACACTCCCCTGTTTTAGGGACAATATCAAAACAGCAGGTGGCTCAGAATTTATTTCAATAATATTTATAATAACAAATATTTCTAAAAAATAATAATTATTAAATACTAAATGCTATTAAATATGTAAAGCAGGGCTTTCTTAAAACTATTTAGACTGGAGATTCCTTTCCAAATTGAGATTGTCAGCCTTGTAATTAAATAGGAGTGTACTGAAGATAAAAAGCTGCTAATTTAGGTCACCAAGATTTGTCCCTAGCAGTTTTCCAGTGCACTATGACAACAGCAGAGGTACCTTAATCTGAAGGAGGAGGACAACCTTTATTTCAAGCAAAGACAACTAAAAGAAATTCAATGGTAGGAAAAGCACTGTGCTCAAAATGAAATACAGCATAATTTATGTGACTGTCAAGAAAAAACCCAAACAAATTGCATATGACCAAAAATAAAATGGTTAACATTTTGCCTAAATCAATATAATTTTTTCCTGTTTGCACTGGCTGTGTGGCGGTACCCTCTGACGTGCCCAGTGACATACAATGCCTAACATAGCTGTAGTAAACGTATACAGCAATTCTCTGCTCTTGGATTTTAAGACCACAAGATACAAGGACAGCCCTATACACACACACTCCCGGCTCCCCCTTCTGTGTTCTGAGAACACGAGAAATGAGAAAAAGCCTTTTGTCATTTCCAAGGGCTGAAGTAGCACTGATGGCCAATTACAGGTATCAGTAGTTTTGCATTGTTGGCCTTTCGTCAAATAACTTGTGCTTGTTCTTGGTTTTATCAAGCCACAGTCCCAAGACAGCCTCTCCCTCTCAGAGGAGTAACTCTGTTCTGCATACAGCCTGCTTAAAGCCTCTTTCTGGAGCACGTTGGACCAGATTTGTGTCTAGAGTCCAAGATTAAGATTCACTGGGGGGGTTAACACAGAATAAACCGCGTCTACTCAACATACATCATAGGATCATGTTTGCCATTTGCACAGTGCGGTGTTGCTAAGTCAGGCAGCCGCTGGCTAGGCCAATACAGCCCTTGGGGCTAGGTAGGCGACTAAGGCAGTGCAGTGTCCCCAGCACTCTGCTTTCAGCCCGCAGGCTTCAAACCTGCGAAGGGAGCAGTGCAATCACTGAACTTCCCTGTGTTAACGCTACAGAGCAGTATGGCAGAGATAACTTGCTTGTTAAAGATGTCATTTTTGTTCCAGTTACTCTTTTTTTCAGTTTGAGTTATTTCCTGTTTTCCTGAGTACTGATGGAAAACGCCTTTGCATTAATACTTGTATACCTACGCAGTATGCTGTTGGAGATGGTAGTAGGTAATAGGGAGGGATTAGTTTGTTATGCATTTGAGATGCCACAGTCACTGCAATGGCTGTGTGCTATCCCACTCTTAATTACCCTTAAAAATCTTGGCCGCTGAGGCTGGGTTCAGCAGCTCTGACAACAGCAGCCACTTCACAGGATGCCAGCATTGCTCAGGAGCCTGTGTGGGAGCCTGGAATGCGACAGGAGCAGCTGGAGACTTTGCTTAGTGCTGATACGAAGGAAGTAATGGGTCACATTTTCATAGCTTTTCTTTGAGGTCGTTTCATTACCTGGCAGTAGTAATTGCAATGAGACTCTGCAGACAAGCATCATGAATACACAATTTAAAAAAAAAAAAAAAAACAAAACACAAAACCACAAAAAACCCACAAACATTATCTACATAATCATTTCTAGTCCACCAGCACAAATTTCTGTATATCACTTTAAGTCTGAGCAGTGGAACATGAATATAATGATCAAACACACCAAGGGAAAAAACCCAAATAAATTAGGGTTTGGTATGTTAGTTTTACTTTTAACCATTGTTTATTCCTCAGCATATTGTGATTAAAAGCAGACCAGCTTCCTAGGCTAATGTTTCTGTTTCTTATTACAGTTGGATAGCGTCACTTCACTAATTCAGGCTGCCAAAAATTTAATGAATGCTGTGGTGCAGACAGTGAAGATGTCCTATATTGCATCCACAAAGATTATCAGGATTCAGAGTCCTTCTGGCCCACGACATCCTGTTGTGATGTGGAGGATGAAGGCTCCGGAGAAGAAGCCCCTAATTAAAAGAGAGAAACCAGAAGAAATCTATGCAGCTGTCAGAAAAGGTTCTGCAAAGAAGAGAATCCATCCTGTTCAAGTCATGAGTGAATTTAGAGGCAGAGAAATAGTCTAATATTCTGCCACTTTTTGGGTTCCTATATTTGAATTTCTGATGATTTTTCATCTTTTTCTCCACTTATTTAATAATTATATATGTTAATGTTTTGGTTTTTCTTCATCTGTAAGATAACACTTGCTTAAATTATTTGAAAATTTTGTTGGATTAAGCGCACGGTTGAAAGAAAAATATCCATTCTCTTGCAGTGACAAACTCTCCTGTGTTTACACTGGCATGTTTGCAGCAGAGCACTTTGAGCGATAGAGTACGGGACTGTGGGAACGGAGGATGCAATGTGCCAACCTGCCCAAGTCATACTGCACTCACTAGGCCTTAGGTGTTTCTTCACCAGGGATGAATGTGGCCAGTGCTACACTGCATGTACTTCACATAGAGCTTTTTAAACATGTTTATTGGGTCAGATCCTTTATCAGCGTCGTTATTCTGTGATCACATCAGCTGACCTGCTTGTTGCTAGCTCAGAGTCTGGGTCCTCAACTTTTATCTAGATTGAAACATCTAAAGATCTCCCCTCTTCCAAGGCCCAGCCTTGGAAATGTAAGTTTGAAAATGTTTGATGAAACACAAAAAGTGTTTTCAACAACATGGATATAATAAGGTAATTTTAAAAAGCGTTGACTGCAACATAGCAGTAATAATAGCTCTTTAAAAGCCTTCTGAAACATTAGCATTAACCTGTGTTCTGCTTCCTGCTCTATTCTGTGAGCCCCAATAAATCTGCTGACTGTTATGTTTCCAAGTTCAGATAAAACTGCTATTAACAATAAAGTTTTCTACTCATTGCACAAAAGAACAAATACGAAATACATCATTATTCTGAGCTTGGAGTGTGAAATACACATACACATATCTTGAATCTTAGGCCTGATGAGATTTTTGCAAGGTAACTGCAGTGATTTAAGTTACTTTTCTTATGACAGTAGAGTCCTAAATGCAGGACTCTGCTGGTAAGTGACTTGCTAAATGACTGCAGTGTATCTCCAAGTATGCAATGAAGATAAGTGCTATTAGTCTGTGATCACCACTAGGCTTCTGTAAGATAGTGAAAGAAAAATCTCCTAAATCTGTATGAATCAGAAATCCACTCGGACTCATTTCCTTTTAATAGAATTTAACTTGTGTTCTCTGACATGTCACTTAAGTTTTCCCAGACTCCACTTGTTACTAAAGAT
This sequence comes from Patagioenas fasciata, assembly GCF_037038585.1. NCBI lineage: Eukaryota > Metazoa > Chordata > Aves > Columbiformes > Columbidae > Patagioenas > Patagioenas fasciata. Next base: position 9,640,508 of record NC_092527.1, read on the forward strand.
GCCTTTGCTTAGCAATTAAGTAGATCCTTTGGTATGTTTTTTGTATTTGCTAAGGTGAAAGGGCTTCCTCAAATGCCAGAACTTCGTGATGCATCTCTGATTGCCATTAGGAGGCAGCTCCAGACTATAGGCTGCTGCTCCGTGTCACTTGTTACCACGTTTTGCACAGTAGTGCACCTACCTAGCACAATGTGGGCAGTAAAAATAACCATTAACTATGTTTCTCCTATTGGGGGCAACTCTGTTTCTAAGCTCAGGACAGCAGAGCAGTATAATTTCTTGGTGGTTGGTTAAGAAACTCTGTGGAATCTATAATAATCATAAATTAAAAATTTTGCAGATCACTGTTCCACCTTGCATAATTTACTATCTGTTAAATGAAACAAAAGGAGAAGTTTGGAAGAAAAATTACTTCTTTCCAACTCAGATCCCCTCCAGCAGGTTTGCATCAAGATCTTAGTAACATGTATAGGTCTTTGCTAGTCCTCTTAGGGCTACAGAGTGAGAAGCAGCTAACAGTCCAGGCGAGCAGACAGAGCTAATACAGAGCAGGTCATTCAGTAGGTCTGCTGGCAGACTGAGCAGAGCCAAGATAAAGATTCTCTGTGGTACAGAGATCAGGAGATGGAATGTTCCAGTCACACCTTAAAGCCAAAATCCCCATGCAGTATCTGAGGTTCTGGCCCACCCCGCAGATTGCCCCCTCCCCCAGCAATGTTCAGGTCCAGAAGCCAGCAGATGAGTTGACAAAAACCGTGTTTGATATAGGTCACCTCAACATCAAATGTTTGTAACTAATGTCTTGTTATCACATCGTTAATAAAAAGCGTGTACACCACTGAAGAGACATCTTTTAGTGTTGTGCGATTTTTTAAATTATTATTATTTTTTTTAACGTGCCTCCATTTTGGTCTCCAAAACTAGTGAACACTCAGTTCTAAAGCCTGCCAAATTTGCTTATAGGAGTGCGAGCCTTCCAGCACCCTAAGGGCACTCTATTAGTCTGGTTTAAGTGAGAGATTTTCTAGCATTAGTATCACTAAAGCACAGATTATTACTTAGTTTAATGCTCCCTCCTGCAGTGCTAGTCACCAGTCTCTCACACTTGATAGCCAGTTTGATCTCAACATCCAATACTACTCCTATTATATAGGAATTCATTGGGCAAAACTCAACCCTTTAAATGAACAAAAAAATCAACTCCCCCTGCTGTTTTTTTGAGAATAGTCAAAAGAATGAGTTATTTAGACTTCTTTTTCTTGGTTAAAGTTTAAACCGAAGGGAGAACAAGGTAAAATTTAATCCTGGGTGAGGAGGCAGAGGGCTAAGACACAAGGCCTAGAGATGTAAAAGCCCCTGCATTAGCCCATTGCCCCACTCAGCAGGCCTGCTGAGAACCACTGCTTCTATGCCACTACTAATGCTGAAAAACGATGTGCTGCTCAGAAAGTTTTATTCAAAAGCAGCTACTCAATTCATCCTGCAATCTACTCCCTCCTTCCTAGCCCTAGTTCTCAGAGTATAATTTTTCACTCCCTTGTTGCTTTGACTCTGTGTCTGTGTGATGTCCGTATCATGTCCCTTAAAAACTGTGCTCTTAGCTGCAGCTCTGCAATGCCTTCTCACCTCAGCAGCTCAGATTATTTCATTAGCTTGACTTGTCCTCTCCCCATTACCACCTGGAGTAAATGGAGCAAAGTATGACGGACAATTGAAGGCAACTTTATTTATAAAAAAATCAGCAGAGCACTACAAAATGGCATAGACTGCATTTGTCATTGTTGAAACACGTTAGTACAGGAGAACACATCCAAGCCATTTCCACAAATCCCAAAGCTGTTTGATGTTTATTTTTTTAATAACTTGGTTGTGTCACTCTGTTCTCACTGCTGATATTGTTTCCTTTAGTAGTTAGTGGTTCTAATTTGTAAACAGCAGATTCTGTTACTGCAGATTGTGCTGAGCATGGTTCGCAGTTTGTCCCAATTACTTCATTATGGCCTCGACTTAGTGAGCCATTCCTGGTAACAGAAGTCCTCTCATCTCTTGGGCCCTCAGGAAAATTTAAAACCACATGTCCATCTACCTCTGCCTGCCCCTGGAGCCCTGCTCTTGTGCATTATAAAAGCTGTGCTGACACAGTTAATTGGCTTTTTTTTTGGAGGTGAGTGGGAGAGAAGAAGTTGAGGAACAAATGTGGTAACCCTCTGCACTTAGACCAGTGTCCTTTTTCCCCCAGCTTCACCTGGTATCACTTGTGAAGCTCTACAGCTGCATCTCTACTGAAGATGATGATTAAGCAGCCTGACATAATGCAAGTCTGATGTGCCAGATGGTTTTAAAAGGTCTTCAGCTTTTTTGAAAAAGTGTTTTGTGTTGTTTATTTTCTGTGGGTCCACAATTGAAGCATTTAAGAAAAAATGTGTTTTACACAGCAAGTTCTTCAATGAGCTTTTACAAGTTTTCTTTTTGAAGAAAATATTTGAGAAGTCTTTACCAGTAGTGGAGAGTAAAACTCTGTGTGATCATACCTGCTATTTCTGCTTCCAGGTACTACTGACACCTTCTGTACTGCTCTTGGATAAACTTTGGGGACTTGCCTGTGTACTTGCCTCAGGAAATAAGGAGATAAATAAAATCCTATTCCCTCAGGTTGGATTTTAAAACAAAATGAACCAAATGCTGTGCATTGGAAGAGACAATGAGGGACTGGTCCTGAGTCCCAACAGCCCGGTAAAGCACCGTTCACTGACCCATCCTCCCTGGCTTTGCCAGCAGCACTTGAGGCACAAGTGAGTCTCCCCAGCCCTCTTCTGACTGCCACCTCCGTTCTTGGTCTACAGACTTTCCTCTGCATCCCACTGGATTTTGTCTGTAACACTGAGGTAACTCCAGTTATACACACCTGTTATAACCCGCTTACTCTCTTAGCATCCCAATAAAACCACTGCGGTGCTGGGAATAAAAAGATAACAAAAGCAGTCATCTGAAATTGTCCAACAGAGTGCAATTTTAGAGCATATTAGTAATTAAATAATAATTAAAGATCCAGCAGATAATGCTATGCACTTCATTTCTGTTTTCCCTGGGAGATCATTAGAACTGGCTTGCTCTTTGAAGATGGTTAGTGCGCCTTGTGTTTTTTTTAAGAACCTGAAAGAGAAGAAGCTACACTACTGTTGATGGAAAAATCTTACAGATTGAGTGTTGTACGCTGGACGTGCTATTGCTGCAAGGAAAAATACCACCTTTCAATTAATATAACGCAACCCTGTGGAAACTTTCTTGGGATAAAAAGAAACAAATCCAGAGCAGAAATGGCTTGAGTTATATAAAAACAAACCAGGATAATGCTTCAAAGCCCCTGTTGTCTACCATCAACAGGAGAAACTTGCTGCTATGGAACTGAAAACTGAGGGGCTAATTGTTTATTTCTAATATATAAGAAATAGTTAAGAGGAAAGGTTGTAGTGAAGAGATGGACCTAGCAATTTTCTTTTTAAGGAGCTTTTTACATGATAGGAAATACTCATGTTCTGCTTCCTCACAGTGAAAATGACTGCATTTAATCAGGGTGGAGACTACAGAGATGCTTTGTCATGCAGGATGATGTTTCCTGTAGAATCTCTGTTTTCTATCAGCCTGGCCATTTTAGAGCCATTGACTTTTCTGCTGTAGTTCTCAATTATTTTTATAGAAGACAGCAAATGATTTAACAGCAGCTGAAAATAGTCAAGTAGCCCATTAGCTATGGGGCAGAATGTGCCTTTTTGGCACTGCTCTTTCATGGAGGCAGGGGGGCAGGATGTCAAGGGAGCTGGTGCAAACTGCTCCAACAAGCCTGCTGGTGATATTTTGTCTGCTTAGTGCCCAGAGCTCCCTTATTAGATGGAAGCACGATAGGAAATTGCTCCCACACTTCCAAAACGCAGAACAGTGCACCATGCTCTGTTTACCTAAAATGCCTCAGCATGGCTGAGCAGATGGGAGAAAGGAAGAAAACTAACTTTTTTGTGTCTTTTTTCAGCTGCTTTAGTGGAGAAAGACCATCGTTCAAAGGAATGATTTCCCCAGGAAAGCAGAATTTCAAAGCTTTACAAGAATCAAGGAAAAAACAGCAAGAGGCTCTTCTATGCCTTCCACTCCCTCTGTGCACCCAATCTAGTCCTCCATTTTCTCTGCCCTAAAATTGCTCCTAATTGCAGATTATCTAACTATAAATTTTGCATTATTCAGCCAGCTGTTATTTTACAGCAAGGGATGCACATGCTGGAAGCCTTCCCAACAGTAAGTTGCACTGATTTCGTATTACTTTTTATTTTTATTTGAGGTACTTAGGACCTCACCCAGCAAAACCCAAACTCTCAGTGATGCCTCTCAGAGCTTGGACAGGCAGCAACCAAGAGAAGCAGGCAGCAAAACATTCCTATTGCTACTTGTGCAGATACTTTGTGTGCAAAAATGTGTCGATTGTACCATACTCCTCTGCTCAGTAGTGACTACTACACAGTCGTAACTAAGCCCCCTTTTGAGGAAAGGCAATGGCGCTATGGATGTAATGTCACATGCAGATGGCACCTAGTAGCGCATTAAGATTCAAGCAGTCATAGCAGGCTATGTATTTAAGCACCAGTAGCTGAGGTCCTGCACAGCTGGGATGTGGCTGTTCTCACAGCTTTCTGTATTCTGCCCTTTACTATCAGGTGTGGGAATTGGCTTGCTTGGACCAACAGCTTTCATTATTGCCCATGATCTGACACACCATAACCACACTGTGCAGAATATGTGTCCCTCAGAGGAGCCTCAGCTCACATGATGTTCAGGAATTTAATGTGGAGTGGGTCCTCAGAGGCTCCACAGAGGTGCTTGGCTTGACTTGTCTGCAAGGTTAGCCAAGAAAGGAGAGGAACCCCTGAATCCCTTTCCCTCAACTTCCTAGCATTCTTTGTATGCAGTGATCAAGTAATTCACCTGTCCTACTGCCTTCCGATCCACCTTTTGATTTCCATCTATCCTGTTTTCCTACCATTTTGATATCTATGCTCCCCCTCAAGCATTAACTTCCTGTCTTCGGTCCTGGACACTGCAGCTTTCTTACACAAAAGGAAAAGATACAGGGTTTCAGCACCTCCAGCTTCATCTTCTTCTAAAAACACTACAAAAAAAAGAACAAGGAGAAATGGTGTGTGGCCAGCTCTGCAGCCAGGCTAAATCAGCACAGCTATTCTGAGTTCAGTGGTAAAATATCCCCTTGACAGTAGTTACTGTAGCCCTTCCTCTATAGCAGCTCTCAAAAAATGTTACTCCTCATTCAGGCTGGCTAAGACCTATCAGTCACCTTGAAGTTTCCTTTTGAACAGGTAGAAAGCACGCCACCAGTAAAGAGAGATGCTCCCAGAAAGAAAATATGTCTTCCTTGCCCTTTCCTCTTGCTGCGTTTCAAACAACTTGTCTTTATTTAGGCGTGTTGGAGACAACTTTTAAATACCAAAATACAAAATATGAAGGTTATTAATGCAGCAATCCAAAGGGCAAAGAGCTTATTGGTAGTAAGAGCTACTGAGTCATGTGGGTGGTGATGGCACATCCTCCAGCACTCTATTATCATAATGCCCGGCTGAAGACTCCATTAATTTCCTGCATCACCAACAGCTGAGGACCAAAGCTGACAGCCAATAACACATGAGTCCAGTGTAAGCAAATCACGTGCACAAGCAAACCTTCCCATCATCTCCTAAAATATTAACAGCAGGATATGACAGATCAGAAAACAGGCGGTGAAAGACGGAATGCAAAGAAAAACGTTCCAAATTATAAGAGCCCATACAATACTGTTTTTCCAGAAACATAATGTAGTATTTCAGCTCCCTAGCAGCCATACATTTATCTTTTTCAACTACTAAATGAATTCTGATGGTCTGAATGTGCTAAAATAAATGAATGTACTTTGATTTTTCAAGGCTTCAAAGGAGAGAAAGTGAGCGGCTCTTCCTGTGTTTTTTGCTTACAGTATATTTTTACATAGAATGCATACCCCACTAGAGAACTGCGCATTAAGAAATGCATGTCATTCTAGGAAGGGATTTTTGTGAATAATTTTGGTTGGCTACTCATCAGATAAAACAGCATGTCTCTTTTTTTGTTAACAAAACCACGTTCATCCGTATTTTAAATGGAATAATTTGCAAGAGATGTTTTTTAAAAGCCCATTGTCTGGCCAAATCTTAATTCCTCATCCAGAAACTGCACCCTTAGACTGTACTCTCCTTTTCCTTTTCTCATCTAAACAAGGATGGTGACCCAACTACACCTAACTGTGAGGCTCACGCTTTGGCACAGAATTGGCTAACAGTTATTTCCAGGTTCCAAAGTTTCTTGCCAATGTGGAACAGCTACTAGAAACGTAAATACCACACAATTCACTATTTCTTTTGAAAACTAATTAAATCTCATCACAGCTATTTGAATTTATATAAACAGGCAAAAAGAAATGTAATTATTTTGCGTATTATTAAATATATATATTTATTAAAATAATGTATATAATTTACATAATATTTAGCTATTGATAAACTGAAGTTGTTAGAATCCATAGCCAGTACTATTGGAAGTACGGGAATGTTCAACCTTACTAAGGTGCAGCATTTCCATATTCAGCCTCAATTTTCTGCTTTTGAAATAATCTGACCAAAAAAAGTAAAAAAATAAAATCAGCTGCAGCTCATGGCAGAAACATGCAAGTGCATTTCGTCAGAAAGCAAACTGGGACCTGGGACCACAGCAATTTAGAGCACAGAATAAATATCTACAAACCTCTGAAGAGTTTGAATAAGATATTCACATTTGGTAAAATATAAAAAAGTGAAAGAAGACAACTTCTTGACTAACAATGAGCTCTATTTTCACTGAAATCACCTTGGTCTAGCAGCATATATTCCACAAGTCAAAATAATTTGAAGGCAAATAGATGCTAACAAAAATGACTAAGATGCTTTGCTTCCCCTTGCATCGTATTCTCTAACTATCCTTCTTCCTTATTTTCCCCCAGAAGAACTTCTTGTTCTCAGGGCTCTGGAAGGAATATAGCACGTACACTAACATTTCAGCAAGTGTACCCACCTGAGAGATCTCATCTGAAACAATCACTGTGAATTAAACCCAAAATCTCGGCTAAAAATTAATTACTGGAATGAAATTCAAGACTCCAAACTGCCAAACTATTCCATGTTCATTCCTCTTGTCCATCTATTCTATTTTGCCTTTTTTAACTTGTATGTAAGACACTGCCTGTCACTGGATACTACTAGATACAGATTTCACAATCTAACAGGTCCAGTTTGTGGTCGAAACAAAAGTTTGATTTTTCGGAAATCCAGCCACAAACCAGACTCTGTTATAATACCATGGAGCCTGGTGTGTAACAAATGCAAAGATTTGAGGTGACAGTCTCATGTCCCCCTCATTTAAGTACCTCTAATAATTCCAGTCGGCGTGCCATCTGGTCTCCGCTTCACCCTCCCGCTACTTTGCTCACAACTGTCCCCGAGTTTCCACTGCCAGCCACACTCCCCTTTCTGAGACACCGAGCTCTTCTGCAGCCTTCGCTCTCAAAGTGGTCCCGGAGCACACCCAGTGAAGCTCCTCCATCTCCCAGCAGCCATGTGTGGGGGCCAACAGTGATCCCCAATCTCCTCTGTGCTGCTGTTGCGTACCGCTGAGAATATTTTTTGCATGAGAGAACACATTACCCATCTCTGAGTTGAGGGGAAAAAGAGGAGAGAAGGAAAGAAAGTGACATCTACATAACATGAAAAACTTCCGTTTTCTAATTCTGTTGTAAAGTCAGCATCTCCTGAGGGACAGAAAAAAGGAGCTGTTTTTCTCCAGAAAGGCCTCTGGGGTGTCTTTGTATGGAGTTCCTACACATGGCCACCTTGTACTCAGCACTTAGCAGTGACCAATTATCAGTACCGGTAAGGATTTTGAAAGTAACCACCAAAAGCCTTCCTAAGTAAGTTCACTTTTAATTTCCACTGAATTGCTCTCTAAAGATGGGACTCGGGGGACACACTGCTTCTTCACTCAGGAAAAAGGCCATATTAGGACTGACACATCCCTAAGTACTGGGTAACAAATACCCTAGCACACCAACCTGCCAGCAGCAGATGAGCTGGGACAGCAGTCAGGTTCCTTTGCAGTAGTTTTAATACCAGTCTTATTTATACAAGTCCAACATTTACCTGAACCCTATCTCTGTCTGCAAAGTGAAAGGTCTTTCTTCCTCCTGTCAAATCCATATGACGCTGCTTGCTCATGCCCTCTCACTTTTCTAACCCTGGCAGAAACGGATAAAATCCATGTATTTTTTCAAAGCATCTTTTTTTCACCTACAGATAGATGTCCATAAAGATGTATTGACCAGCTTCTACCACAGCCCCAGCCTAATTGCAATCATTCACAACACTTCCTCCCTGGCAATAATACTTCAACATTCTTTTGTTACTGAAGGGGAAAGCTGTTTTAGCAAGCTGTGTTAATTGCTCACTGTAATGCCCAAAGATCTAACAGACAGACAAAAGAAGGACTAGTAGTAAATACTAAAGAATTAATGCAGCACATACAGAAGAGCTTACAAAAAAACTCCAAAGCTTAGACTGCAGACAGAGCAGGCTATGCTTGCAAAGCCAACAAACTAATTGCAGCTGCCAAAGGTTTCTCCCTCTGATTCTGCAAAACACAATGTGATCTGTCAACAGCAACGATATTTTCTTGTTTAGAAAAAGATTACCTTTATTTTATAAAATTCTCATCCTTGAATTTGTGTGCTCTGAGAGCAGATGGCAAACCACATGTCATAAAACAAAACAAGAATTTTAGACAGGAGAGAGACAAAAAACAAGTTTTCTCCTTTAAAAAGAGGAATTCTCCACTGGACTGCTGAAGCCACCGCACGGCAACCCCTTCTTACATAAGCTAGTGCCATCAAAATAGCGAGGAGTTGTAGGCAACCTTCCCGAGATCTCTCATGCCAAGCAACCTGCTGTGAGCAGACCCAGTTTATTTTACGAGACGAAAGCCATTCCTCTAGCAGACTCAGATACATTATAATCTTATCGTGTTTCTCTAACATGTTATCATCTCACCTCAAAGAGCTTTCGAACTGTTACTGACTGCCTGAACCGAGCAGAAGGAAGAGAGAAGACTGAGTGTGTGTCAGAGACGCACAGCTGAAGGAGGGGAGCTTCCCTCCAGCCTCCCACACCTGCACAGCGGACCCCAGGCTGCTCTGGTTTCCAGGAGCAGGAAGGCTCGGAATGGGCCAGCATGGGGTGGCCGCCCCAGAGGCAGCGTCCCCAGCTTGCAGGGCAGCACATGCTCCAAATAACTCTGTATCACATCATCTCCCAGGAACAAAAAAAACGAGTGCAAATGGGACAACTGTGGACATCTCATTGCAGGAACGTACAACAGACCCTAACGAGGACTGATATTAAATGCATGGCAACAAAACAAAACCAGTATTTGTGTACCCTATCTCAAAATCAAGACAATTTTACTTCATATTTTGCTGGGCCACCCAATCAGCAGGTCGTGTCTTGCTTCCTGTGTAGAGATGACTTTCTGGAGCGTAGCATGCATAATTCAAACAGAGGAACTGATTAGGATCAGCTAGACTGTAAGTATATTATAACTGTGTGAACTCCTGCAAACATTTAAATTGCTGTGTTTTGGTGGTGATGAATTAGTTTAGTATGAAATTATACAAAGTACAGACAAGAATGAATTATATGGGTAAATCTTTTGTGCACAAGACTTTATCTGGACTGGTAATGTCTTCTCCCATAATTTTGATATATTTTATCGAAGAAAACTAAAACATTTGAAGACTCAGATAAATGAATTATTAAAACCAGTTGAACTTTCTTCTTCTTCCAATTATTTGTCATATCAAGAGAGTGGATTTTTATAATAGAATTGGACATAATGAAATCTGTAAAATGAGAAATAGAAATAAATTAAAAATATTGATTTTTCTTCTAAAGATGCATTTTCTCTTGACATCTCCCTCACTTTTGTCACTATCTTTAGTGGGATCACTAAGTACCATATTCGGAAGGCACCTGCCATCTCCAAAGCAAAAGAAATTGATTTTTCCCCTAGCGTGGCAGTACAATATCAAAACTGCAATTTTTAATCACTCTATTCTGGTTAATATGGTTGGAGGAAGGAGGCTTTGAATCAATGTGTCTTCGTGGTTTGTCTATGTGCTGCCCAAATCCACATATTTTCAAGTTAATAAGCCTGTACAAAGAATAACTGGACATATGGTAGATTTTATGGATAATTTTTACACATTTTAGATACGTTTTAATCTTTAGCAAGGTTTTGCACTGAAGCTCCTTATTTTTGTCCAGAATACAAGATATAATTTGAGACTTTTTTCTCAGTTTCTTGCATATGACCTTATGAAAGTCACTTGGCCTTTCTGAGAATCATTATAAAGTAACTCAAGTGATTCAATTACAAAATGTATGGAATTAACATCTGTAAAGCAAATCAAATAACATAGAAATGGTAAAGAAGATAGTAATTGATTTTGACAATGCAACCTGTTTGTACTGGATGTTTTTACCCCATATGTCAGCACCTTAAAAAGCAAATTTAATTTTTTCTGCCTGCATATAAGAAGCTGTTTTGTTCTCCGTAGTCCTCCACAGAAGCTAGTATTCACCCCACTCACCATTGCTGGGATGCCCTAACTGTTGACTACTGTAACTAAGCACTATGAAATTATCTTATCACCAAGCCTATTTTTCCACTTCTCTCCATTATTAAACGGAATTTATTCAACACACAGTGCTTCACACACATAAAAACAACAGGAGAAGAAAGCCACACAGAACTTATTTCAGCCTAAGAACAGCAACATACAAAAAACCCACAAACCAACAACAACTTTAGCTGAAAGCCTCTCATAAGATGACAGAAAGTAAGATGTAAACAATGACTGACAAACTAATGCGACACGGAAGGCCTGCGTACCCTGATGATTCACTGATGACTGGAGAACAAGTGAAACACTTAAAAGTGAAAAGTAAATTCTGAGCAACACAGAAGAACAGACTGCAATAGAAAAATGAAAACTCTGGCCTGTTTTGGGGAGGGAGAAGAAGCTGAAAGAGCTGGCAGGAATTCGAAGTATTTAGTGTTTAAAAAGAGATTAGAATTTGCTTGTTAAATATACTGAGGAAATGCCCTACTTTAGATTCCATACCATCACCACTATAGTTAGCTAGCAAAACATTCGGCAACACCAAAGCTAGAACTGAAAAGGTACTGCAACACAGAAAAACTGAACTAAGATTAGAAAAAGGTTTCTTAATATCATACAGAAATTGGCAAGTCATACAGAGGTAAATAGACATAAGAAATTTCCTTAGGAAGTTGTAAACTGAAATGGCTTTGGACCCCTGGTGATTTGCTTCATTCAAACTAAGTTCCTAATGAAAGCACCTGGAGTTCTCCTGCAGTATGAAGTGCAGAAAGAGTACTTGATTTATGTATGGTAATTAAAAAATGTGTAAGATCATTTATTATGGAACAGCTGGATTCTCTACAGTAAGAAGAAAGGTAAAATACACAAGATAGTATGTGATGGCTGTTAAGTGAAGCCAGTAAAGTTAAGAACAACAGTTCTCTTAGATGCCAGAGACATCCAAGATCTTGTTTACAAGCAAGTAGTGTAACATTAGGTGTTTTTGTGAATGAAGTCGGTACATCGCATGGCAATCAGAGAACGAACCAGAAAAATTCAAAGTTGCCTTGAAAAAAATCATTGTGCCAATGCTTTCAATGCGATTGTGCCCGATGAAAAGAGATATCGCTGATTGTGAGCTTGTCCAACTACTTGGAAGGACTGGTTCAGGAAGTCCTGCGTCTTTTGGTCTTGAAAAGACCGAACAATGAGTGACAGTGGAAATACACTTCTGGAAGAAATCTTCTAGGTAAAGCCTAGAAGAAAATGCAAAAGTAACAAGGACTTTTGTGTTAATTCTAAAGCAACTCTGACTTCGTATCTTGTGGCAGCTGTACTGTACAGTGTATGGTGTACTGTATTTAAATGATAAAATCCTTAAGACTCTCAGGTTTCTTGCTTGTATAGTCTGTTTGCTCTGGGATACATGAGACTGGTGTAGGAGGACAATGTGCAGCAGGAAAACTTCCACTTCAGGCCAGGTACTCAGTGTAACATACTGCCCTATCACCCAAACTGCTGTAGGCCAAAGGAAGCAACAGCTTACAGAATCCAACAGCCACCAAGATTACATCTGGAAATGATCCTCAAGATTTGGTGAGTCTTGGAGTGCACATGGAAACTTTGGAAGAGTGTTCCAACTTTAGGCACCTAAATGAGTTACCTATGCAGACTAACTAAAGCTCCACTTGTGATTTAAACCCCTATGGACAACTCAGAGCACCCGCAACAGCGGCAATCTTTGAGTTTTCCTGTGGCAGCGCTCTCCTCTCTTTCCACCGCCTAGGGGGATCAACCACGTAGCCAGCCTAGTGAGCTGAGGTCCCAAACCTGGGAAAGGCTCCTCTCCCCGAATTCCAAGCACACACATTTCTGGGAAGGGAGCTGCTGGTAAATGCAGCAGAGCTTGGCTCTGCCTGTCCATCTTGCCCTAATGTTGCCCTTGGCTGCTTCTCGTTACCTGCTTGTAATGGGGTAGGCTGGGCAAACAGTCCTGGAGGGGACCGTGCCATGCTCACTAGTGCTACACAACTGCTATGTATGCAACAACGATGCCAGCACAAGGGAATTTATCTGCTGGGAATTACCAGCTGGCCCAAAGCCACTTCATGCTGAGCGTGAACCAAAAACTGATTACAGCACACTGAAAATCCATTAATATAATCACTGTACCTTAGATACCTGAAAGAATGCCCCCTGACATCTCAAACCTATTAATTTATTTGAACTCTGAAAGAGAAGGAAATCACTGGTGAATATGATTAAATCTTACTGCCATGAAGGAGAAATTATTTTCTGACAGTCAGGGAAGAGGAAGAAAACAAAAAAAATCCTCTTTTTTTTTTTTTCCTAGGAGCTGTAGGATTTCAAAAATGCTGCTTGCACTGAGAACAAGCAAAAATTTGCTGAAAGGACTCAGGAGGGTGCTCTGCTATTCAGTTATGCAAAGAAATAAAGAAACGATCTTTGATTTAAGTACTGAAACAGAAATCCAGGAGATGAGAGCAGCACTCACACCTATATTTACTTATGTAAGAAGGAAGTGAAGGGAACCATCCAGTTTCAGGAACTTCTTCCCTTCAGATTGATCTTTGCTTGCTTAAAGAGCTGTTTTCTCTTCATGACTGTCAGATTAGTAGAAAGTCATATCACCTATACAGTTGGTAAGGAGCTGAAAGGCACTGTATGAACTGTACAAGGTACGTAAGGCTTGATCTGCAGGGACAATACCTGTCACTGGGCTTTGTCCCTATATTGTACTGCTACTTTTCTAATTAAGTGTGACAGAGTCATTTTCTTTTCTCAGTCACTCCCCAAACTGCAGTGAGCTACTGCCTGGACTGTCTCCATTTGTACAGCTATGATGCCATGCTGTCTGCAACGCTCTCTTGTTTGTTTTAATACATTAAGCCATCTGCCAAAAACAGAGCACGAATAACAAGATTCAACTCATCTCTAATACGAGTGTAGTGCTCTTCTGTCCTGTTTCCGCTCATTTGATTAGCTTTCCTTCCATTTCTGCCATGGATATGAAAAAGGTAATATTTTTACTTCCTATTTTCTGCAAGTACAAGCACAGGCATTATTTCAAAATTCAGCCTAATCTAAGCCTAATTTTTATTTACTCCAGCTGTGGCACCTACTTGAGAAGCAAACCAGGACACAGTGCATTTGAATAAATTTTACAGGTAACTCCATGTCTTTCACATGAGACACACAGCTGGTGTACTTACTGCACTGGGCAAGCCCATATTCCAGGGCTCAGTACACTATTCTCTGCCTGTTATTCCAACCTAAATTACAGGAGGAGCCAAATAACATTCAGCAGGATAAATAAATTACGTTATTGGGCAGGTTTACAGCACAGGTATAGGAAGGGCACCAGGAAAAAGTATTCCACACAAACATCACTGTGGGCTGATCCAGTATTTTACAAAGTGCTAGAGAAGCACTAACAATAGCAATAAGATAAAATGTTAGGCTGATCATCCAGAGCAGGATAACCTGAAAAGCCCAACAGTTGGGATTTTGAAGATGAAGCATTCCCTCTGAATGGGAACCCCAGTGCAAGGGGCAGGTGTTTCTGCCAGAATGCCTGTGTAAGCTGCTGCCCTGGTGAACATCTGAACTCCATGCAATCGAAGACATCTACCCACCAACCTCAGTGATCACACACAACCTGACATTTTGGGACAATTTTTGTCACTGCCTCCTTTTTCAGCTTTTCCTGAAGCACCTCTGTGTATAATATCCAGGATCAGGATCTGATTTAATTTTAATTTCGTCACCTCAAGTATCTCAGACATTACCTTATTCTTGAAAATTCAGACACCTTTCTGAAATCTGGGTACCACACTGTTTTGGAAGAACAGATATGGAATCTGATTCTTATTTACACTATGGTCTCTCACTATGGCAGTATAAAGAGTATAAATTACACCTCCATCTACAGGAAAGCTCTTTACACTCCCAGAGCAGTTTAAAGGTATCTTAGTATGAATAAGAATCAGAACCTGTGAGACATTTCTGATATAGATTCTGCTGGAAAACTGCATTCTGCTGTCCTAGCTGCTTGGACACACTTTTTCCACATTTTCTGCTGCCTGTATGTCAGGACAGTCTAGCATGAATATGAGACACACATTGGCTTCTTCACAGTGGAGAAGAAAAAACTTAATTTTCTGCTTCAGAAAACAGAATTGCTGGCTCAGAAGGTCATCAAATACCAGCCTCCTCTATGGAGAGAAAACACTGAAAGGGAGTCTTGTAAAGGAAAACTTTCATATGCCATTAGATCCTAACAAGCTGACTTTTGGTGATGCATATGAGAGAAGATCGAGAAGGCACAGAAGGCAGATTTATAACTGCAAAAAAACTAACGATATTTTTCTTCAGAAATATCTATGTATTTATTTATTCTGTCCTGCACTGACACAGTAGTTGCATCTGAGATTGCTCCTTCAAAACTTTAAGACTGACTATAAGAAATATTTAATAAGGCAATTTGTGTGTTTAAGCAATGATTAAAGAAAAAATACTACTGCAAATTTATATGCATGTTATAAGAAATATTTAATAAGGCAATTTGTATGTTGAAGGAATGATTAAAGAAAAAAGACTACTGCAAATTTATATCCATGTTTTGAACTATTATGAAACAGAAAAGAGGATTTTTTTCTTACACTATTTCAGACATTGAAGCATACAAGATAATTAACTCCAAACTGTCTTCATAAGCATAAAAGTTTAATGAGAAATCTGATGTAAACCAATAATCTAAAGTATAGAAATCAACACTACAAATTCTGTTCATGTTGGTCTTACCAAAAAAGTTCTCTTTATCTCAGTGTGAATTTTAAGACATGGGTATGAATAACACCAGGCTCATCTTTTCCAAAATGTATCTAGTTGTCTATTTCCAGCACAGAATTGCCCATGAGTAACACTGTAATATTAGGAGACTTCACAGCATCTAACTAGTCATCCACCGTAGGGCCTACAGACCATCCTCTGGAAGTGCGTATCTCTCTACCCAACTACGCAAAAAACCTTTGGAGCCCAGAATAACCTACATAAATGGTGAAAGCATCCCTGCTATTATCAAAACAATGGAACGACTTCTTCTGAAGTCCATGTTATTTATTAGCCATATTACTGAAAGTATTAAAGAGTTTAGAGCTGGACACATAAAAGGTTTGACACATCCAAAAATCTCATACTTCAGATATTCTGAACTCACATATTGCTGTTTTCTCCACTGTATAGACATATAAATTACCTATAAGCCTCATTTTCTACCAGTACAGGTTCCCTAAATGACTAAATAAGTGCTCTGAGTGATGTGCTGTCACCTGTGACACAACTGCATTAAAATATAAGATACTCCAGCCTTAAGAAGATTCAAAACTGGTTTTTTTGGTTGTTTTTTGTTGTTGTAGTAGTAGTAGTGGGGTTCATTTGTTGTTTTCCTTCAGCTTCAAGACTTGTTTTCACTGGCAAAGGAAAAAGACAATATCGCTCAGTGAGCTAAGCAGCTCAACCAATTCAAACACGCTTCGAAATACAGGGCACAGCTCCTTTTCTGCTGGATTTGGACTGATGGCCACACTAATCTGTTTGCTCAAAGCTGCTCTGTATTGTGTTAAAATAAACAAACAAAACTGAAAACCATAACAGGGGTATGACTTTGATTCTTCAGCTCTTTGGGGTGTGCTCTTATTCCAATTCTTTTCCTCTGTGAGCCAGTGAATATGTACATTTTACTCTGGAAAGTGGAACAGCTTCAACAGATAAGCGTAACAGCTCAGAAAATGAAAGCATAAGCTGCATAGATTATAAAATAGTGATTTTTGCAAGGCTTATAAATGGACTACACTTAGGACATTTGCAAAGGAGAAAAGCATTACTATTCTAGAACTAGCCCTTCGCTAATACACATACCCTACCCAAAACTTTTTTATACGATTTCTTGAATTGAAATAAAGACTGAACGTAGAAAACAGCAGCACAAGCGGAGTTTGCCAAAATCGATGGTGATCAATATGAGAAGGTAACTTCAGATTTGGGAAGAAAAAACAAAAAAGGCCTAACTCTCAAGCATCCTGGCACCCAGTGGAAACCACAACTTTAATCTAGTCCTGCATGTTACCTTTAGATGAGTACTTAAGATGACTTGCTGTGTTGACCTGTAGCTTATCACCATCTCTTCAGAAATAGCCTAAATAAAATCAGATTTTTAAAAATCTTCCTGACCAATTACCCTTTACATTTAATTGAAAGAAATTCAGTAGGTCAAATGTCGAATTACAACCTCAGCTCTTTGACTGAGTTATTGTTAAAGAATGGAAAGTGAAGTAATTTGCTTCTGGTTATATACTTCCATGAATATAGATGCTTAGATATCTTAATAATTTACTTAATAAAGTAAGTCTTAGCAGTGCAACTTCTTCACCAGTACTCACACTGGAATCTTTCAGCACTGTTGATATTCTACCATGACCCTGTGCAATTATCAATTGGAATGGCTGGCTACTCAGTGACATCAAACTGAGAAAGATTTCTAGATTCTTTAAAACACATAAAAGCAGATACTGAATTTTTAGTATTATCCATAGTAAAGAATAAAATTTCATAACCATATGTATAACTTAAATTTCTTTTAAGACAGTAAAGCAGTACATAAATCAGAGCCTCTTATTGTATCTAAAGATCAGCTCAATCAGAAAAACTTCCTTTTTTAAAAATGTTTAAACTTAAAGAAATCTAAAATGCAAATTACCACTACAAAGCTATAGTGCTTGTAGAACAACAGATTAATATATCTCAGAATGAATACATTAGCAATGAAGTCACAGAATGCTTGCATCAGGCTTTCCTGCAATATTTCCTGCTATATTAAATAATTGGTTCCACAGAGCAAAGCAAAAATGTAGAAATATATTTCCAGAAAGCTAGAAATAATGTACCTAAGTCGGTTTTACGTTTGCACTGCTGTGCATTTTAAAAGTTCAATGGCTTCTGGAAGCACCACCCACTAAACATAGTCCATTCACTGCACCGCAAATACTTTAACTGGAAATAAAAATGGAAATCAAAAGGTATGAGGTGAAAACTTTGTCTCCCTACCGTCTAGAGAAGTAAATACACTTCAAAGGGCAATCTTTTACCATTAAAAGAAGGACAAGGAAGGACCTGTGTTGTTCCTAAGGGTACATGCTATCTAGCACTACCTCAAAACAGGTAACATTGTAGCTGAGTAAATCTGGATGCTGAGTCGTTTCCAGACATAAACTGTATATTGAAACATACATTGATTCTGGACAGACATCGATTAACTTGACTAACATACTGTTGAGACTTGGTTATAAAAGTGAAACAGGAGGAAATAAAACAAAACAACCAACCAGACAAAATAAACCCCAACAAACTCAAGACCTTAAACTCCACATAATGGTGTAAGGAAGCTCTGGAGGGAAGAGCTGGGCAGCTGCCAAGGAAGGCATGCAGAAGTGCATTAAATCATGAAGCCACAGCAAGAGGATAGTGGAAAGGAACTGCCGGAAAAAGATTAGGCATTCACTGAAGAAAGAAGGCAGACAGACTCCTGGGCCATTGGTTAAAGACCTAAGTAGGAAAGTGAGTAACTGAGAAGGAACATTAGCGCAACAATTCAGAAAACATAATTCTATTTCTTCTCATTCCATTCAGGGAAAGCAGCACTTTAAAAGAAGAATATAAGTAACTGAAAAAGTAAAATAAAATACTGGTATCGAGAACAAGAAGGAACAATTAGTCAAGTGTGTACCCTGAGCGGATTGCCGATTTAAATTTCCAGCTTGTAGGTTTTTGATATGCATGGAAAATACCTCTGTAATGGAACTACATTTCTCTCTAGTGCCTGACCGCTGCTTTCTCCTCCCCACCCGCTCCAACGAATAAAATCCAAGGTCTGTTTAAATCCACGTTAGTACACTGGATCCAAGACTGAGTATCTGTAAGGGGCAGGTACTGATACGCATCTTTGGATGCTGTTCCTTCCTCTACCTCCTTCAATAGAAGCTCTCTCTCCTTTCTGCAGGTCACAAAGTGCTGGTCTGCTCCTCCTGTCTCAGGACACACAGTTGTACTAGCACCAGTGCAATGGAGCAGGGGATTTCTACTGAAAAGCAGCATCCCAAAGAACATTTGCAGTAAGAGATAGTGGCAGATGTGGTTTTTGAGAAATATTCTTTGTACCATGCTTATCTTTCAGCTCATAATATAGTTCTTGCCCATAGCCATCTTTTGCTTTAACTGCTTCTGTGTTTTGCCATTTTCGTCCCCTCTTCTATTCCCTTGTTTTACTTTCCCTTTCTAACCATCCCCCCTGATTAGCAACATGTTATTTATTTCCTGTATTTCTTCCTTGTTCTCAGATGTTACTCATTTTCACTTTCCAGATGAATTTTCCCAGACGGTTTTGATTCTCTCTCGCTCTTCATCCAGTGATACAACTCTGGAAGCCAATGTTTTTAAATGTTACCCCTACTGTACACTCCACGAGCTTCAAATCCCACACTGGCAAGCTTCAAATCCAGCACATTTACTACGTTCCAGGGTCAACAGCTGGTCAATCTCCATTATATTTAGGACAGTGACAATCATTCACCATAGATAAAATAAGGTCTTGGCGAATAGTTTCTGAGCACAGTTGTCTTGATTATCTAGCCACATTTACATCAGATGGCCTACTGCCTTCAAAGGAGACTTACTACCTATGCCAGTGATATTTAACACAAGAAAGGCTGAGGATTTGGAGCCACAGGGTTTCAATGGAACAATGGTTTTTACTATGCAACTTCCTGGTGGATAAAATGTTCCTTACAAAAAGCTGGAGCCTGCTTGATCACAAACAACAGGAAGGAAAGCATCCGTGCAGAGTGCTGCTGCTCTGCCTGCACGCACGGCTGAGGGGCTGCTCTTTCCCCTCAGGTTCCTGGGCTGTCTCTCTAGCGCTCACCATCACTGCTGCTGTTAGCAGTGGCTGCCGTGACAGCTTTCACCAGAGGTGAAAGACACTGACTGCATTTCATCAGCAACTGCCTGAGCTGTTTAGCGTCCAGCCTGAGAATTTCATAAAACTACAGAATTGCATTTGAATTTTACACATAGAGTGTCAGCATTATTTCAACTTCTCAACAAAGATCCAAATTAATCATTTTGCCAGTATGAAATGTGTTGCTTAATTGCTTAGGAATCAAGTCACATTAACACTAGCATTAGCTACTGAAAGTTGGCAGAAATACTATTAACGGATGAAGTATCATTTAAATTAAATGCTTCATTTGTACTTTTTCCTATCAAAATAAATGCATAGGAAATGGGCATACCCAACTTAAAAAATTATATTTCTTTTTGGTGAGCATGAAAATGAAAATTAATTTTCCACTGAATAAAACTCAATTACATTTATTTTGTTACATGTAATTTTAGAAACAGAAATGAACACTTGACTGACCACTTTTCAAAATAAATATAAGCACTTCCGAAAGAAATTGTAAGGTGATATGTAAGTGTAATTTAGATATCTAACTTTGGACATCTCTATTTGAAAATCTCTACAATATTTATAAAAATATGTTATTATAACCTTGCCAAGTAACAGGTTCAAAACAAATAAAAGGAAGGCATTTTTATTCAGCATATAATGTTAGAACTTATGGCACAAAATGTTGTGGAAACTAAAGATATAAGTGGGTTAAAAAGGAGAAATATTAATAGAGAATTGATTGCCTCATGGATGTTAACATAATGGGTGCAGCAAATCCCTGGCTCAGAATTGTCTTATTTCAGGAATACCTTCCTCTTTTCCAGCAAAGAATCCCGTTATACATGTCCTGTTCTCTTTGAATTTTCTACTGCACGGTTTCACAAGCTATGAGCCAGATGACCATCAATATCTGACTAAATATGGAAGTTTTCATGATTAATCAGTAATGTCTAGCAAATACACTAAGGCTACTCTGTCCTTGCAGAAGGCGTAGATACAAGGAATTACAACCGCGGAAAAAGTTCTGATGATCAAGAGTAATGTTCCACATTCTTAAAGTAACACACCTACTGATATCTATCTGTGCTTTGTTGTCAGTGACACAGAAGTGTTCCCTTCATATTGAACCCAGCTAATGCAGCAACCAGTAACCTGTTTCAGAGGCACTGCATAAGGCTGCCTTGCTCAAGGATTTCACTAAGGACGGATGCTAGCTGGCAAAGACTGCACTTGTCACATTCTGTTCAATAGTCAAGTAACAGACAGTCTTCTTTGCAAACATTCCTTGGCACTTTTTTTTTGGGGGAAGAGGGTAAGAGAGGAGAAAGGGAGTTGTAATAAACAGTACCTGGCATAGTTATTCTTAGGCAAATGCACACAAAAGCAATTACATGCAATGTACACACATATTAATTATACTGATTTTTTCTTTATCTTAATAAATTATCTCCTCAGAGAAAACTCTTAATGTATAAAACTCATCAGTGACGAGACTTTTTCCTGCACAGAGAAAGTTAGTCATACTTTTTCTTCCACGGCTCACTCTTCCTAGTTTGTAAAATGTTGGGTTGTCCTGTGTAAGAGCCCAACACTAATCATCAGGAGGCAGGTATCTTTCCAAACACTTTTTCATACGGTCTGGAGCCGCTGAGCTTTATAAAGGTAAGCAACAGGTCAGTGGCTTTGATTTTGTTTAAAAATTTAAACAAAAAACTGGAAAAAAAAATCACCAAGAGACACTTGAGTGATACCAACACACTGTAATGAAGAATAACACAATTTAACATTTAAATCAAAATCAAATAAAGGTCAAATTAATACACCAATAGGTTAGCCTCACTGCTGGTTGAATTCAATTAAATAAATTAGATCAAAAGATTAATACTATGACTAATCAATCTTCATAAACACTAAAGGTGACAATAAGCCAACCTGGTTGTTTTATTATAAGCTCAGCTAACGCATTTCATTTGTGTCGGCTGGAGCTCAGCTTAGGAGCTTATTATATACCTTAAAATGGAAAGTAAAGTCCAAGTCACAATGTAAAAAGCAGCTCGTCTCCTGTAACTAGGTCTTTTCTCTCTGGCCCCACATTCTTCCTCCCTCAGTAGCAGCAAAATGACATTAAAAGGAGTCCCTAAAAAGCAGAAATGTTGCAACCTTTGTGACTTTTAATGGTAGGACATACCCTAATGAGAATTTTTAGGATGGGATTTTCCTTGTATTCAAGCACTAGTGCTCACATGCACACAGCTATGGATTCATACAGTAAAACTCAAGACTAGAAAAAGGCTGGGCTCTCTCTTAACTGCTTGTATTGTTAAATAAGTAAAATAGCCATGAAATGGAAACAGCATGAAACTTTTTCCTGAACTACTGACCTCCTTCAGGCTTCTTGCCTGGGAGCACAAACTACAGCTACAAAATGCATTCTCCTGGCACACAGCTTTCCAATCGAAGTTTTTTTTTCCAGAAGCAAGGACACGGGTCAATCACTACCCAGAAAATTCTTAATGCCACAACTTTTTCCACCTAAGGCAGCTGTGTTTTAGAGAGATTATGAAGTTTACCAGGTTCCCTTAAGACTTTTCACTACTCCAGGAGGCAACAAGGGAACTTTTCTGCGGTTAAACTTGCTCTCAATAATGCCAAAGGCTTCAGGGAAATCTGGTACACTGCTGGTGTGAAGCCGTGGAACTTGGTACAATCAGGTCTTACATAGGAAACATTTCTTAGTGTATGGATTGACTGCTGTACTTCTGAGCTGTCTTCAGACAAAGTACATTGATTAATGTATCTTTCTTACAGTTATATCTTTGGCAAAGACAGGCATAGGAAGGTAGATAGTTCACATGCTTGTTCAGCTAGCTATTTGCTGAAAACACTATCAAAATGAAAATTAAATGGAAAATACAGACCAAACAACTTCATTTTTTCTTTCAGTACTAAGTCCTGACAGTAGATTTCTACTTCCCTAAAACTGTGTATGTGTTTGATTGCTGACACAAAAATAATAATCAAACTAGGGAAAAAAAAAGTAACACAACATTTTAATGGTTCAAATTATGGAAACTCACGTGTAAGTTCCATCTTAGAACCACTAGAGACATTAATAAGATAGAGTTACTTCAGTCATGGTTATTTCAAGCAAAATAAATTAAAAAACAAAACATAACAAAACAAAACAAAATCTCATTTTCAATTAGCTTTCTAAAAGTTCTGTTCAGTCCAAACCATAAGGATTAGACCTGTTGTCACAGTATTTCAAAGCCAAATAGTTAATATTAAGTTAATCATATTACATTATAATTGAGAAATTCACAAGAATGATTTTGTGGGAGTGGCGTATGTTATCATAGTGTTGCTATAGTTGGGAATTATGTTTCCAGTGGTTTACAGTATGGTAGAAAAACAGCAGTAAGAAAACCCACAGACCAAGATAAGTCCACCTAGGTCATAAACACTTTCTTTGTAGTCCATGATTAGGAAAAAACCATTTTTTTTAATAGCGTATCGCTCATCTGCAGACTGCATATTCAAGACTTTTTTGGATGAAAGAGTCGTAAATGAGATTATGAAAGGATTGATTTACTGCTTTGAAGGCATGGCTGCATTCAATTGTAGCAAAATATGCGTATGTATGGTACATAACAAGCCTTTTAAAAAACCCCTAGCCATGTATTTATTTAATTGGAGCTATTTTGCTTTATGTCACATCAAGTGAAGAAGAAAATACCAAATAATTAAAGCAGTACTCACTAGTGCTATGAAGTTGGCAGCTGTTTGAATAGAAAAAATACCATTAGTTTTTTTGTAGCACTAAAATTCTGTTTGCAGTGTCTTGCTTATCTGTAGGTTTCATGTAAACAAATACACCAACAATGGACTAATATTTGAATAATTATGTACCTTCCCACCCACCTACCCAGAAAGGAAGTGGGAGCTTCAACATTAACTTTATGTAAGTGCAAACTGAATGCTGAGGCTCAGCCAAGCCAACAGTATGATCCTGTGGCTTTATAAAAATACATCAGAGATAACAGTGAGGAGGTAAAAGAACAAATATGGCAATACTGGAATTAACAAGCAGTAGTAAATATAGGTCATGAAACAGCTCTGTTTCATCTGATATCTCTTACTGTGTTGATTACATGAAATATAACATTCTACCTATTTTTTTTGTGGATTCCAAGCACTTAGAGGCTCACAAAAGAGACGTGGACTCTGAAACTTAGCCACTGAGGTTTTCTGTCTTAGCTCGATGTTCTCTCAACAGATGTGTGACTGTCATTACCATACTATAGACAGATAATTAATAAGTTCCAAAAGACAAGAATGATACAAAAACCTTTTACAGGAAAAAACGTAAATACATGATTATGTGTTTCCATGATCTTTATACACAATAGATGCTAAAACTCAAAAAATGAAGTATAACATACAATCACATGTGGAAGGGATAATAGTAAAACTTCCGATAGATAAGGACAGTAAAGTCTGAAATAGGAGTGACTGGTCAAGCAGATCGAGAAGGTTAGATTTTTTAGGGGGGTTAGGTCCATTTCAAAACATGATAACACAAAAATAACGCAATTATAAAGGCACATTCTGTTCTTTCTAGCAGTCTTACACAGAAAGACCCCCTGGAGCTATCCATATTTCACTGATAGCTCTATCAAAACAATGTTACGTATTTGTAAAACAGGAAAGCACTTATTTGAAATCTATGTTTGACGATGTGATCTAGATTTGAACTTTCTACAAATCATGCCAAAGGACATTGAGACCATACGGTAACCTTCCAACAAGCTGGTTTTGTACATCTGCTGGCTTCTGCATGTCAAGTACTCCAAATAATTTTATGTCAGTCTCTTTATCACACACAAAATCGATGTAAGCAAACAAGTCAATGTGTACATGTAACAACACCTATTATATATCAAAAACTGCCAAACAGAGAACTAGTACATTGCTTTTCTTTTTCATTAAGTATATCTTCACTGCAAAGATTGGTTTATATATTATTTTCTAAATAAATATTCAGTGCCTAATTCCATATAATCACCTTGCAGTCAGTGTTAAAATTTTCTAGTTATATTGTCGATAGATATGGCCAAAAATGTCCCTAAGTTAGTTAACATAGATTTTAGGATACTATATGAGAACACTATGTTTCTTCAAAAGCATGCACTGGAATTCCCAAATCCCTGGGGAAGCGCTAGTGTAAGATCCAATGGAAGGGAGACTAAAGTGAGGGAATAGAAACCATACCAGGGATGTTCTTTCCTGTAGCTTCAGGGAAGAAGAGCAGACTAGATGGGAAGGCTGGGGAGACAGAGGAACCACTGGCTTAACTTCCATGAATCAAGACAAGAGACAACATAACTACTGCAAAAATCAGGACTCCGCAGTAAGCTGGCACCCCAGGCTGAGATGGGGCTCCAGCCAAGGATGAGTTTCACTCTCCAGTTTCTGTAGTCAACCTCCTTCCCACCCACCCACCAGGACTGCGCCTGGGCTGGGCTTATGCCAATGAGTAATTGCATATCTTCCCACAGCAGCCTTATCTGTGAGTAGCGGAAGTTGTGCTATCACTGCGGTTTCTGACCTGCCTTCGCATTCCTTCTGATGTCATAGTCAGAGCTGCTATTGTGTAACGGGGTCTTGAGTTCCAGGCAGCCGTTGCAGGAGGCTAATACTGGCAGTTTAGGCTACGCTGGTCAGGTATGGAGTAGTAAAACCAAGGCTCTGAGATTCATATGCAGCCAAAGGTAAATGATGTGCTAGCACAGCAAGTTTCAGACAACACAGGGCAAAACAATTAGATATTTTAAACTACCTAATAAAACAAACCAAGAAGCAATCACTAAAAACAAACAGATTTTTCATACATGTGGTTTAGCATCCAAAATTGAAAAAAAAAAATCCACACTTCACAAGAAATTTTCCCCTTCTTAAAAAGGCAGCACATCCGTTAGCAGCTGTAACTCATGAATGTCACTTCAACAGCTACATCAATTGTACCAGCCAATAACAGGTTGTGCAACAACCTTTGCGTGCTACTGTGGGAATAACGATTTAGGAGTTACAGGAATTCTTATCTTATAGGAGCTGGTTACGTACATAAGGAAAAGTCCTTAAGCCCTGTCATCTTAGGCATCTAAGAACTGGAGCTAGTTCAAGTAATGGACAGACCAAAAGTCAGGACCCTGAATTAGTATGGTATTTCTGATCTAAAGAGATTATTAACGTGTAGTTGTAAACATCCTACTGGATGAGTGAGACAAAAATCTCCCTTTTGAAAAAAAAAAAGGAATTGTGGACAAAAGCTGTTACCTCAAACTTCAGTTCTCACATAAAAATGGCTCACACATTTTTCAGTTGGTTCTTGCTAGAATGCAGGAAACCTCTGAAAACCCCTTCTTGTGTTTTAGGACCTTAATGTTTTAGCGCTGAACATCCTATAAGAGACTCTCACAGGAGGATACCCTAAAAGGGAGAAGGGAAGGCTAGGAGGCAATGGACAGGAAGGCTGCGAGTGGTGTATTTTTTATAATAGGAGTATAAAATGTTGTGGGGTGAGAGTGCAAAATCCATTTTTTTGAACTGTAGGCTGCCAAATCCAATTTAAAAAATTAGCAGTCCATGCCTGAAAATATGTTTGTAGCCAAGTGACAGAAATAAGAATAAGATTTTTTTGTTTAGCTCTGCAATTTACCTCAAAATTTTGTCATGGTGCTGAAGTGCCCTAGGACTGAAGGCTAAAGAGGGAAATCACACAGCTAAAATGTTTCCCTCTAGAGAGCACAGGCAGAATGTATGCCCAGACATTTTCAAGACAGATTTTGGGATCGGTGGGAGAGGTTAACGTAATATACGAGAGCACAAATGCTAAAAGAAACCAAGGCCTAGGCCCCCTAAAGGAATAAGGGCCACTAATATAGGCTCTTGAAGGTACTGAAAGACTTAAAACCAATGCAAGGTGAAAGCAAAATTCAGCAATTAGACTCAACTGCAAAGAGGGGCAAAACCAAACCAAAACACAAAAAATCACACAATCTCCAGCTCAGCAGCTGAAATGAAAGTATGTGATGTTTTCTGCTCATTTATCGACCACATGCTGCACATGGGAAGAGGCTTGGAAAACAGTGTTGTGCATGCAGGTGAAGTTAAAAATTCTGCAATCAACAGTTCTTGCATAGGTGTTCCCTAAGCGTGATGTTCGTACAAACAAGAACTTGAAAGAGAATTTCTGAAAACAATCAGAGTGATGGTGGGATACCTCCAGGTTTAGCCTCAGGCTGACTGAAGGACAATACGTGCCTTTCCCTCTAGACTGCAATGCTGCTACAGAATTGCCATTATGATCCCTCTACTGCTGAAATTAATTTAATCTGGATTTTACAAACTGGCATGAATCCTGTACCAATTCGACGCCTGTAAGAGCAGCAGAACCATGAGGCAGGTAAAAAGCATCAGCTAGTGATACTTAAATATTCAATGCATAAATATTTAACTCGCATTTCTACAGCTAATTGAATACGAACTCAAGCTGATTTAAGAAGTCAGAAGTTGGATTCAGGTCCGGATGTCAAAACCCTCCAAGTTAAATTCCGTCTGGAGCCAGTGATTTGGTCTGCAGGTCGCAGAGTCAGCGGTCCTTCTTTTGAAGGAAGCCCTTGCTCTTTCAGATAGCTGCTGCCACCAGCCTTGTTAGCATAAACCACTGAGCGTAAGAGAGAGCAGATACAGCATGCCATGTATACTTGGGAAAGAAGTGTCATGCTAGACAGCATTACTTTTCAAATCCTGTGTTATCTATTTATATATCATCACCAACACTAGTTTCTGCTTCTACAAGCAAGCAGGGAAAAAAAGATGAGTATAAATCACACTTTAAATCAGATAGGGGCATTTTGTGTTGTAGGCAGAGCACACTCCGATAGGCAATTAATTCAGCACGATCACACAGTTTCCTGGAGGCTTCCTCCCCAGCCAGGGAAAATATTTCTTGGTGACTTAAAGTAATACCAATTTTGGTCTCTAGATCCTGGTCACATTAAGCATTATGATGATATCAATGGTTCAGTGAACATCTATGTTGCAAATACTCTTCAAAATTCCAACACACTGTTGGAATAAGTGGTTTAGTAACTATTGCCTTTTCAGTTCTATAGAAAGACTGCTGCGTTCAAACAAACACACAAGAGCTTTTATCCAAACACTTTGGTCATATAGTAAAAAGGCATAAACATTGTTGTCTTATTTGACATTTCAAGGATATTCCCAACATTTGTAATAACAGTAAACCAGGTGGAACAAATCTCTGAAGAGTATAAAACAGAATATCCAATCTTTTCTAATTACTTTCCAAAATCTTTATGTCTACTTCACATCTGCCTCCTCCATATAGGCTGCACTTTCCCCCAAGTAAACCTTGAAACAGTTGTTGCACTCTCGGGCTAAAAAGACACGTGACATCTGCATCCCAAGTCAGCCAGATGGCAGTTATTCATTGAGGACACGCAATTTCACTTTTCATTTGACCTACTGTAATCTGTGATGCTAACCCCAGTGATACGGGATGCTTTGCTCTTCTGTGCTCCTTCAGTTCTCGTTTGTGCCCTCTATGTGGCTGAAGAAAGCCAAATAGTATGTTGGTTCTCTGCTTCACACACTAGGCTATTGCTCAGAAGGCTACACAAATTCTGATGTAGAGGAGTGGTAATTCAGAAATAGAAAACCTACGAAAATAAGACCAGTGTTCTGGTACTTAAAACCTTTCATCCCTTATATTCAGAGGAAAAATAAATATGTTTCAAAAGAAAATAATTCTATTAATTTAATAATATTTTGAGAAAAACAGGACTACCCATGACTGTAAGACTATAGAATGTCTAAAATAGATTTTGAAGTAAACATCTATATACAATGATTTGTATCAGTATACCAATTCCAGCAAAGCTATCAATATGGCTTTAAAATATTTTCCATCATCAACTCTGCCTCAAGATGGTGTGAGAATATTTTCTTTTGAACTTAATCTTTCATAGACAGAGCCCTAAACCAAAGTATGTCTTGACTGAAAGTCTGAGATTTCATTCACCTGGTCTTTAGACATCTACAATCTCTAGAACATATTTTCCACTTTCATATACTCGGAATAAATTTATTGGCATTGCTGCTACTAAAAAACTACTGGTTAAAACTTGAGTTTGTGTAACCTATCTGTAGAGTATCCTGGCTTTAAACTGACAAAATATGAGCTAGAAGATACTGAAAGGAGTACCATACTGAACACATGCAGTAAGTTTCGCCAAGAACATTAGTACAATAGCTTGACTTCTGCTATCATGGATAGAATTGTATATTTTAAGTATTTACAACACAGCTTATTTATAAAATCTGGAGGAGAAAAAAAAAAAAAAGAGGAAAAACAAAACAATACAACCTTTTCTGGAGTACAACAAGGCTGGGTACATCACCTTAATGGAGGAAAATCCTTTAAATCAAACAGACCTATGAACAGGAGAAATAATTTCTGATTTCACAACAGGAGGGGAAAGAGGTTCTTAGCCTTTTCCAATAAGCTTATCAATGCGAAGAAAATTAATTTCCCGTTGGGGCAGATTGAACTACTCTAGATAACAGACTCAAACCAGAGCAGAAATCACCAAGATTCCCCTTAATCGTCTCCTCCTCTCCTTAAAGTATGAAATCAGCAGGTTGGTGGTGGAAGAGAAGGGTTACACTTGAAGAAAGCACTTTTATGATGTAACTTGGCCAAATCCAGCCATTGTGGCTATTGAGTGCAAAAATCAAAATCAACCAAATTTAAGGAAACAAATTAATGGGTAGAACTTCTAAACATCTTGCACTGCAGTAATTGCATTAATTGTAAATGAATTACAATTACAGACAGCAGATATCCTGGGAATTGTGGCCATGAGTTAGGTCAAAATAATTTAAACACATCAATAAAGAACACAGTGGTATTTCATACTACTGGGGGGAATCATGACTTATATGGCTACTTGTGCATTACAAACAAATGCAAGAGTCAAACAGTTATATTTTCAAAGGGAGAGGTACTTACATTTTAACACAATGAATCCCACAGCCGGGAAAAATGAAGAAAAACAAATTGGCAAGAATAAAGGAAGGGCTAGCATAAAACATGTATACCCCGACATTGCCAAACCTACAGTCAAGAAATCTGAACACCTGCACATAGTCACTCAGATGGAGACCAGAACAGCACCAAAGGAGAATTTATTCTGGACAGTTTGTGGTTCATTAGCTGTACTTGAGGGTTATAAGGTAAAAGGAAGAGAAGGCCTTGATTTCTTGAGTTTCAACTTTGTGTATATAACACAACTCCTACTGCAGATATCAAATCCCGAAAGAAGAGTAAGATCCAAATATAAAATAACCGATCAAATTTTAGTAAAACAAATACTACTAGCGTTCTTGAAATACATGAGAATAGAATATTACTAAGAAAGAAAGTTCCTGGATAACCTACTAAAGGTCATTTAGGATAGAAAAGAAATACTATAATGAGAGAATAATTTATAGAAATTCAGTAATAATTTTTAAAAACTGCAATGAGGGGATCAAAAGGTGTACCAAAAAATAAGAAGATGGCGTAACAGTTGACTCGAATATTTGCAGCACTGTCAGTACAGCATTTCTTAAAAGCTTCCTTCATAGGTAGTCAGGCAAAGGTGACAGAATACAGGTAGAAGAAAAGCAAGTAATTGCAGACAGAAAGAAACTATGTAAGGATAAGGATCAGATGAATGATATTGATTGAGCAGTTAAAACAGAACCACCACTATTATAGTCTAAAGCAGCACACGCTGCTAAAAGAATGAAGGACAGAAAAGTTCAAAGACAGAATGATGTACCAATACAGCTTCCTGAACAGCGGCAGCTGCTTTCTATACTCATGAAGCTATGGAAAACTGGAGGGCAGCCAGATTTTCGGAAAAGATCAATGTACATTCCACAACCTAAGAAAGAGTCCCGGAAAAAAACATACAACTACAAATCAATCTCATTGATACTGCATGGAAGCAGGGTTGTTATTCTGGAAAGGATTCAAAGATTAAATGAACAACTTGGAATATAAATGTGAACTGGTATGACATACACTTGGAAGAAGCACAAGGGACAAACCTCAAGACCATGATCAGTCATGTTCAAATATTTTAGTAATCATCTCTCTTGTTTGTTGACTTCACTAAAGCATTTGATTCAGTGGGAAATGATTGGTTACAGCTGACGATACTTGAAATGGGTTTTCTATCACAGTTAAACGAGCTAGTGTGTAAAACTTACCACAATCATAAACTTGCTGCACAAGAAGCGAGAACAATGTAAGAGTGGTTCTCAAACAATCAAGGTGTCTAGGAAAAGGTGAGTTATATCATCCTATCCAGCAGAGAGAGCACAGACAAAATCATTAAAAAAACTGAGGAGTCTGTGACTTTAGGCATGCAGACGGTGTAACACTGATTACCAGCTGGTCTGAGGATCCACAAAATGTGTCAACGTGGTATACGTACTAGGAGTGTAGATTCTCAGTGAATCTCTTTAAGTGGAGATAATTCTATGGTTTTAATGGAGGAGAAGGAACATTATTAGTGGCTTGAAGAGTTTCTGTATCTAGGCTCAAAGACCTACCAAAATATTGCCCACAAAAATAATACTTGAAGGAAATTAAGTACTACAGAATCAAAGAAGATAAATGTATCACTAATCTGGAAAAAAGTACAGGTCAGCATCAAAAAACAGAAATACATGCTTTTTGAAGACAACAGATTGCTAAAAAGCAACATGTATCTATGAGAACTGGAGGCTGAGAAAAAGGGTGCTTCAGAGATTGCATTGTGAATGTTGCGTGTTTTACAGAAAAATAGCAGAGACACAGATCTGGGGGGAAGTATTAAAGTTACTTATATCAAACACAACCAACCCAGATTTCAGAGCTGCTGTAACTATAGTTTCAGCAACAAGCTTGTAACTGGGTGCTAAAAAAGAGCAGTATGACAAAAGACCCTGTTGGTATGATTAACAGAGGAAATTACAAAATATGGTCATGTGCTCAGGACAGAAAAAAAGCAACAGCCCAAAGAAGACAACCATTCAAGAATGTACTGAGAAGAGGAAGAAGAGAGGAAGACCAAGAGCATGAATAAGAGATAGACACTGCTGGATTTAACTCCAAATCAAGCAAGCAAAAAGACTGGCAAGTGTGGAAACAACTGGTTTCTCATGACATAAAGCTAAGGAGAACTCATATGGATAAGAAAAATTCCTCAAACACAAGTGCACACGGAAGCCTCACAAAATTCTAAATTCTAAGGAGTATCTTTTCTTCTTTAATCTTCTTAATCAGATATAAAACCGAACATAACCTGGTCAGCTACTTGACCTGATTACACGGCTCCAATGCTGTGCAGAGGTATCTGTGCTGCCATGGCTCCTGCCAGCAGGAGAGCGACGCCAGCACGGACGCCTATTTGGGTTAATGGAGTTCGCTCCCTTGCAGACCCAGCAAACCGGTGAAGGCAGGAAAACTCTGCCAATTTTCTGCTGATGCACTTTCTTACAGGTGCTGCTTTTGGCTGTATCTTCTAGACAGCTTTTCCCTGTTGGTGGTTCATCATATTGATAAACTTCACATCCATAAATATTGGTTTTAAAATACAGAAAATAGTATATGCAATGAAACAGTGTAATGATATTGGGAGTTTTCTGAGAGTAGTTAAATCCTAAAGCCTGTCATTCAGCTTCAACTAATCTTGCTCTTACAGCTACGACTGAGTATCATTTGGCTTTTTAGCTCTTAACATTTTATGATGCTTGAAACGCTGAAGTATCCCGTAAGTTGTAGAAGAATGATTAGTTGAACGCTACTATTTAACTGGAAAGATTAATTTTATGATGTTTCACATACTATACTTTCCTTTTCACTTTAAAGCTCAGTTAAATAATTTAAATTTCCTTCATTTCCAGTGACAGCCCTGGACAGCCATTCTGACCCACACTTAAATTTGAACATATCAATATAACAAAACAATAACTTTCCATATGAGTATAAATATAGAAGGCAACAAAGTGGCTTGTGTTTAACCATGTCAGAGTGCAAGTCTTTGTAAAAGAAACCTACCAAGAAATTGCAATGCACAGTTTTGTTTAAAAGGCACAGAACAGAGTACTTTTCTCCTTGACTATGGATATATCCAATATAAAAATATTTATTAATGCATGCATAAATTCTATATGCTGCATGCATAAATCCTATATGCATCCATATATATTTAAAATTTATACATGTGACTTATACATAAATTTATGACTGCATTATAGGAAGTCAATTTCCATAACTTAGACTTACCCACCAAAGTCCTAAATAACATTTAATTAAATCAAATCAATAGTGTTTTATAGTGATAAGTGGGTTCAAAGCAGTTCATATTTCCACTGTTACAAGTCGTACTTCCAAGGCTGTTTTTCCTTCCTCATGTTCAGCTGTACCAGAATTGTGTCAGGTATTTGGAGCAAGCACAGTCCCAACTATGCTATGGAGATATTGAGAAAAATCTTGCTAATGCTTATGGACAGCTTTCCATTACAGTACTGATTTGGCTAAGTTTTAGCTGTTCTTCACACTTACCATGGCTATTCAATTTATTTATAACTGGGCAAATAAGTTCTAACCTCATTTCCATCAGTATCTGGAAGAGCTCCAGTGAAGCAAAATCAGTTAGCCTTTTTATATACCAATGTAACAATGCAGAAGGTATGCCAGGAATTTGCCCATAAACTATACCAAAGTCAGTCACATCTTGTAGCATTACAGCCTCTTATGAATTATAGTATGTATATCATGACAACATTTTTTGACATACCTTCAATATAATATTTGAATAGAATCATATGCAAAGAGCACAAGCTAAGTTATAAGGAATTAATAGCATACTATCACAATTAAAGGTCTCGAGGTCAGATGGAAAAAAACAGGTTAATTGCTTCCAAATGACCTATTAATACAGTCCTTTTGATCTTGTTAGTTCTGTATTCAGGAATATATTTAAGCAATTACCTAGATTCAAGTTTGTTAATAGCCTCATTAAATTCTGTGGGCCTCTTCTCAGACTAGTCATTTAAAACATATTCTTGATTTGGGACCAGAGACAAGTAGATACTGAAGAAGTCAGAACAGAAAAGGTTACGAAATTGCAACACTTCTAAAGAGTGTTTTTATTGTTGAATGCAAGACATTCAACAACATGAGCGAATTATGGAAAGGGAGTGAAGCTCTAGTGGATCCTTATTACATTCTAGGAAGTACAGCTGTATCAAAGTAATAACACAGAAAATATCTAAACCAAGAAGTATACAGGCAAAGAGATTTTGCACTACAAGAAATTTATGTGCAATATGCACACACAACCTCCTTTCTCCCTCAAACAGGAATTGATGCAATCTGCCCATTATTTCAGATGAAAGCCACATTCCTTAACTATCCTGCAGCAACAATCTAAGAGGCTCATCTGGTAAGAAAGCAGACAATAAAAAGAGTATCATTATCCCCTTAAAATAAAATGAGCAAATGTGACAAGGCAGGTGTGAGACACAAGAGCAAACATCAGGATTAAAAAAAACGTTTTCCAAACGAAAAAGCAACAAAATTGAGTAAAGAAAGATGATTTTATTACATTTTTAGAATAAGAGATGAATGGGTGACAGTAACAAACTATTTGAACTGTTTCTATTTTTTACCTTTTCTTCTAAAATATATTTGCCTTAATCTCTCTGAGCAAACTATCCCTGAATTCAGAATTTTTATGCATATAAATAAAAATTATTCTAATGGGACCAATGACCCTTACCTTCATATTTATGTATTTCCATGTAACAATCCCCCAAGGATACAGTAGATGGGATATGGCTTCTAATTGTCAGAATGAAAATAAAAATGCCCAGTAAGAGTTTTATAGCAATCAAAAATATCAAGAGATTCTTTGGGATGCATAGTTTGTCAATACATTCACATGACAGGTGGGCACAAGCAAAACAAGCCAGAGCCAGTTCAGCCCTAGCAGTGTCTGAACAGTGTGCGTACCTTATTATCACAAGTGCAGTCTGCTATGAGTGGTGCTCAATCCCATGCCCCAGGTGATATCCTGTTAGAATCCCAAGGTGAAGTTGAAAGACATCAGGACTAAAAAAAATGCATGTAGGAATGGAATTGTCAAAAAAAGTCAGGATAAGTCAAAGCAATATCTATTTTTTTTGTAGTGATTGTTCACATGCACATCAGGGTGATGCTTACCCGTATAACCCTAACGTGCGTAGATTACAAACATGAAGATTTCCTAGAAAAACGGTAACTGGAAGTCACCTTTCAGAGAGCTGTATCAAGCCTGGCAGTTTCCAGAAAGCTTGCTACTTTGCAAAGGTGTGTACAAAACTTCAGAGAAGTCTTAGGAACAAAGACATACATCAGAGATGCTCTACGATTGCCTGTATTCTCCTGAAGAACGTTCAGGTCATGCATGCAGCTTGACCTTTCAGAAAAGGTTTAATATAGTCCTCCTATTGAGTGCAACAGCCTCCGAGTCTAGTTAACTTAACGGCCTTTCTGCCATGGAAACAAAGAGGTTAAGCGTTTCCCAAAATGGCTTTATCCTATATAGATGGAAATAGAAAGCACCACCAAACATATTACGTGAATTGACTCTTGAAACTTGGAAAGTGTAAGTTTAGGGATTCAGTGAGCTGAAGGGTTTTTTGATTTAAATTCAGTTGAGTGGTAGTTTGAGAAATGAGTTAGGAACGCTAGAAAAACTATTACTCTAGCTCACCTAGCGAAGTCAACAGCCACCAAAGCAGCAACCTTCATCTCACCAGAGAGGAAGAGGACCCTGAGACTCAAAGACTTTCTCATGAGAGATTTCAGCACCAAGCTACAATTCCATTATGGATGGAATGTTCCACTGAACTCTGAAGGAGCTGCAGCTGTAAAGAAAACAGCAAAGAAAAACAGCAAGCATGTCTTCCCATGACACAAGCATAAGCTGCATCTCCTCTTTTACTGACTTAACAGAAATCAGCAAAAAGCAAAGTCTCACCCGCAAAAATGTTCGTCTTTCTCACTTCTGTCTGGGGCAGTGCAGTATTTCTCAGGGCTTGGGCTTTCAATTTACCCTCAGCAGCTGTTTAAAACACCTACACAAAATCATTCTACGGTTGCATTTGTACTGAGTCAAACTCTCCAGTATTTTTCTTTGCTACTCTTCAGTGTTAAGTTAGCCTTAGTCATATCACATACAATGCCCGCCTGGTAGAGAACTTTGGCATGCAAATATGGCTTAATTATTACTCAGGTGCTTAAATGCAAAATGTAAATCCCTAGAACACTTGCTCAGCTATGACTTACGGTGTTGCTGCCTGAGGTCCTTACAAGTTTACATTGCTATGGGTTCTTCAGGTACCAGACGCCTGCATTCTGGAATAGTGGGCCTGGAATAAGCCAACACACTTATTCTTTTTCATTTTAGTTTTTTTTGGCTGATTGTGTTTTGCAACATCAGAATGAATCCCCATGCAAATCCGTCTCTACATACACAGGCATTTTTCAGCAATGTAAACAACAATAACAAAATGACGAAAGCTTGATTCCCAAAGGACCTCTCTTACTCAGATGATTGTTTTAGTTACTAAGAAAAGCTGTACACATGCCATCTTTTGCCCAGGGGATTATGATTGTGAACATATAGGGACAGCAAGATGCATATTATTCCTGTGCTCTAGATCCTGTGGCTCTTTGAGCCTGAGTGCAGGGTATGCATAACATGAATCTGTAGGTTCCTGCTGGTTTTCATGGGAACCAAAAGTCGAACTCTTGTTCCTCGGTGAGGAAAATGACCTATGCCTGTCCAGCTATCCATGCACCCATGTACATGCATAAGCTAACAGTGCATAGTTACCAAGTGCAGTCATTACAGAAAAGTGCAGATTTTCTATCCCTTCTCTTCCTATGCCTAGATATCCAGACACTACAATAAACCTTGGACTCATTCAACCAGCTGTGCAGAGTTGTAAGAGTTACGGAGCTTATGTAAATAATCTACCTTTTACAGTTTGTTCCCAAAGTTATATTTGCTTCCTCAAATAAAAACAGAATCTCAGCCCCAGCTTCTCGAGATTGTTAAGCCAATGAACAACTCAACTTTAAAGACATCAAGGCCCTCAGCACCCCGTATCTGCAATGTTCAGTGATAGCACACTAGAAAGGATGGAAAACATTGATACTTTCCCCTTCATAGCATTAATTTTAAAACAGGAATAGGTACACAAGAAGTATCTTCCCCCCTCTCCCCGCCCCAAGCTTAAGAAACATTATTCCTATAGCCTCATTTGCAGTATGTAACAGGGAAATCTACTATTGTTAATCAAAACAGTTTTAGCTAAGTATTAACTGCATTCGCTAACATTTATGTACAAGCTGCTCAGCACTGAAAGTAAAGCTTTGTAGTTATCTTGGGAGCCAAAACCTCCTAGACTTGCCAAAGAATTAATGCGCGACTTTGTGTGAGCTGATTAACCTACGTGTCCTCTGGTTCAGAACTTAAAAACAGGGCTAATGTCAACTCTCAGATGTGTTGGGAGAAAGACTTCATTAACCTTTACATTAAACACTCCAAATTCCTGTATAGAGAACAAACTATATTCTTGAATATTTTTACAACCCCCCAATGTAAAAGCGGGAAGTGCTCTGTATGGGCATGTCAGACAAAGCCCCTGACCTGAATGCTTATCCTCTGAAATAAATATGCACCAGGAAAGTGAGCATGCTTACGCCACCAAAGCCTTGCAACTCTTAAAGCTAGTCTTTATTAAGACACAAAGCAAAACAAGGTGACTTTTGAAACAAAGAAAATTCAGATCTGTTGGGTACCCCAGCACCTATGAATAACTTGCTGGTCTCATAGTTTACTTTACTCTCTTAAAGAAAGGGGAGAAAGGAGGAAATAAAGCAATGAAAGCAACACCTAAGCAAAACTGTACAACCAGACTCTAATTTCCACACTTAACTGTGTCAAGATGCTGTAAGTTTTAGAACTGCTGACAAAATATTCCAAGTTCATACAGTTTCACAGAAATTCAGTAAGTATTTTAGCAGGTCAGTTGAGTGGGTGAGTCTGCAAGATGCCAACAAATCACGGTTAGAAAATAAGCCAGATCAGAACACATCTGTTTAAAAAACCATCATAGTGAATTCCTTCCTTGGCAGGTTAAGTATTTCAAGCCCTGGTGTCCCTAAGGGACCCGCTTTTACAATAAATCTCACAGAAACCAGGTTACAGAGGTGACCCAAACTCCTCTGACAGTACAAGCTGCAAACTGAAAATAAAATTTTAACATAAGAAAAGCAGTACTGTATCAGACAAAGGTCACGAGAGACAATATCCTACACCTCCAAGAGTGGCAATGAGCACATCCAAGGTAAAACTCTTGTAACCCCTATAGCTTTCCAAGTAGAACTCTTCTAGCTGTCAACTACTTTTGGCCTGGGGAATTCCTGAACTGGATGATATTTCTATAAATTTAGCATCCTTTCATAGACATCTCTTCCTTTACGTAATTTCTTGAATTCATCCAAACTTTTAGCATCTATGACTTCTATGCTGGGGGTTCCACAGCTCTATTACTTTTGCAACCATCTTCACTTGATCCACCTCATTTTTGTACTGAAATAAGAGTGTGAACTAATCCCAGTTTACTCTATCCATTTGGTTTTATGCATCTCCCTCAAACCACCATTAATGTATATTAGTATATCCCCCTTGACTACATAACACAAGAAGCCAAAGAAAGGAATAAATAACTCACTTTCTAGTACTTCAGTGAACTGAGCCATCACTGTGTCAGTGCTTTAAGTTATGCCACAGCCCCCAGTGCCAGCACAGACCACCACTGGTCACACGCTATAAGCCCAGCACAGTTAATTGCTTTCACAGCCCTTTGGAGTGACCCTTCCTTCACTAGAAGCCCTGATTACCCGATGCATTCACAAGTAACTTTTGACGCATTACTCTGGTTATTTTATTTTTCAGATTGCTTTCTGACAGACAAAATACAAACCAACCCAAGTTGTTTATCATATAATTAGAAAAATGGGTGAATTCTAAGGCAGTTG
The DNA here is from genome assembly GCF_037038585.1 of Patagioenas fasciata. NCBI lineage: Eukaryota > Metazoa > Chordata > Aves > Columbiformes > Columbidae > Patagioenas > Patagioenas fasciata. The sequence goes on from NC_092527.1 coordinate 9,679,508, forward strand.
TTAATTATTTATTTGATCTAGCTGCCTATTTGCACTCCTTAGAGTATTTGGGAGCTTTGATTTAAAGAGGTATTAACACCAAACACAAGATGCAAGTCCTTCAGTGTTCTTGCTGCAATAAATTCGCATGATATAGAAAGCTTACAAGTCCAAAACTTATTTTTGTAATCCTTTGCTTTAATTCTAAGCCTAATTCAAGAAAAGAAGGAAACTACTTAGAGCCACTAGCCTGATGACAAAATGCATCCTTCCATAAAAGTAATTATTAAAGAGAGAATCAGATTAGAAAAAAAAAAAAAGTTACTGTTTCATATGGTCAGAAAATTATTTTCAGATCGTTTGGAATCAAAGATTGTTAAGCTTACTGCTACTACATTACAAAAAGTGGTAAGAAATATGCCCTGTTTATCAAATTAATTACCGACATAACCTTCAACATGTAGCATTAATAATGATTCACTAAATCTTCCTAATCTATAGTTTTATATACTAAAGTATAGTTCTTTATTGGTAATTAACACTGGAGGCAAATTTAAATTTAACACGTGTCTTATCTCTGCGTTTTCTAGTAACAGTTTCCTCATAGCATGTTTTTTGGTGTCAGCTGGACCAAAAAAATGCACTTCTAAGTATTTAAGTAACCAGTATGCTCTGGCATAGTTTTAGACTCCACTTCATGTGTTGCCTGACAGCCTCTGTGGATAATTCAGGGTAATTTACCTTCAGTGACACTTAACACATGCCTAAGTCAAAATGTTCCTATTTACAACAGAAACCTTCTCAGACTTCTACCTCTACTCCTGAGACTTAAGAGCATCTGATACAACCGAAACTCAGAGAAAAAGTTAGAAATGACGCACAAAGTTTGATAGAAGAGAAAAGGGATTGGTGCCTGGCTGCCTTAGTGGTCATAGGGTTCTCTATGCCATTTCCAAAGTTTAAAATGTAGCCAATTCTACATAAAACTTTCTAAGAAGATGGTAGCACTGACACCACACCACATCATAGCAGTCATAATTTGAGTATCACTCCTGCAAATAGCAGTCATATGTTTCCCCCCTTGCCTTATTGTCTTTAACTGTCATAGGTGATAGGATCAGACAATCCTCAGTCAAAACACTATGAATACTCAGCTGAACTTGGGTTATTTCTGCAGCTCTCAAACTCCTCTGCAGTTAAAAAATAACTCCTGAATACATCTGTCTCTCATGAAGTACATACCCCTCTCTGTATCCTCTATTTGGATGCCTCCATCTGCCAGCTCCACACCCTCACATATTAAATCCTCAGAGACTGCTGAAGAAGAAATGGAAACTGGAATAGGGTGACAGATGGGACTGTGTGTGTGTTTAATACATAATCTGTGTGGGAGAATATCCCCCCATGTCACTCACCAGCATCCAATTCAGTTTTGGCAGGAACACAGATATTATAAGTCCCTAAAGTATTCCACTCAAAACTCCCAATATGATGTTTAACAAATGTCCATACACAGGCATGACAGAATGCCTTTAATAGCACCAGTTTACCAGGACTGCTCTTGAGGGAACAGCCTTAAGGCCCAGTTGCCCTGGTGGACCACAGCAGTTCAATGGAAAGGTACTCACAGATATAGGATCTTCCACCTTCCTCCTTTAGGGAATCCTGAAAGACTTTGAAAGGTTCTGCTTTGGGGAACCAACAAACTTCAGCTATGTTTCTACCAGTCTTACCTGCAGTACAGTTCTGTGTAAGCTTGTGTTACACAGAGAGCACACAGAGCATACTGGAAAGCAGGGCATCTCCCCCATCCCTACAAAGGTAACTCCATGAACATGTATTTTCTGCTTCTCTTCCATGCTGCTTTTTTTTCTTCCTGCAGGAAAAAAAAAAAACAAAACAAACCTCTATCAATAATATCACATTAAAAATAATGTAAAAAATATAAAAATAAAGTAACTGACTTAATATCCAGATCTGGTTTTTTTTAAATAAAAAACCTTTGCCCATCTGTTACAATCATTCTGTATTCTTAACCTGCAGTAGTATAAAACTTCCTCAAGTATCTTTTCCAGTGACAAGCTACTCAGTGTTTAAATTTTGACTTCCCTATCTGTTCTCACATCACTTGTCTTGGGAAACTCACTGTGTAGAACAGATGCTTATGATTCTTGCACAAGACTTTTGCTTTTTGCTCATGGTTACTAAACAGGAATGAAGGTTACTTTTGTTTGACCAGAGAAGCTCCGACTGAATTGATGTCACACCTCTCCCTCCCCACCCTCCCAACAGAAACAACATCAGATGATCTTCTGGTTTATATTGTAGGCTCAGAACACACAGTCTCCAGGGAAAGGGTGTTCTGAATAACCAGTTCTCTGCAATGCTGAGAATAATGTGTGTTTCTTCCAAAACTGACAAATACAGTTTTTACCAGTATTTTGGTCACCACTTAAAAATGGAGAGGAATATTGTCTTTTTTCTTGTTAACAATATTGATAACATTAACAACAGTATACCAGAGCTAAAGGAAATACAACTGCTGACAGCATTTCTAAAAAGCTACAAGCAAAAATGGAGTCACTCCTTTGCAATGGGAAGTTATAATGTGAGAAAACAATCCTAAATACTGTACAGCTGAGTTTGACTGGCAGGTATGTGTTCTGAAAGTATTTAAAAAACCGGTTAGCGGTTAAATAGAAACACTAACAAAGAAACAGTAATTTTAACCTTTTTCATAGGCAAGTATCTCACAAAACACAATTCCATACTGTTGCCAGGTCGTACTAGGCCAGGTTTAGCATTTTAATCAAATTATCTTTGTATTTGCTATATTTGGTGAAGAGATGTGACAATCCTATGTGCTTGCTTAGATGCACAAAAAAGCTCTTTATACAAAGTCTATGCACCTGTCTCTGTCCTAAATGTGCTTCATCCTCTCCTCTGATTTACATCATATGATTTATTGGTAGTAAAGATGGCATTAATAGAATAAAAATCTAGTTGGTATGAAAAACCTGAGATTACAATCTCACACACCATTGGGAGGAAAAAAGATAATGCTGTCACCAAGACAGGGAAGCAGATGCAAGCCTTGCTCTGCCACAGATATATTCTATAGTCTTGGTCAAGCAATTTTTGTGATGTAAATTTAGACTATATTTCCTAGATAACAGATATTATCCTATCATTTACCTCTGTAGTCCTTTGCTCAATATGGGCTCTAAGATTAATATAAAGAAGATTACTATTTGGTAATGGGAAGCACATTCTCAAGGGTATATTATCAAATTTATAGTATTGTAATCCACCAAACAAGCAGAAAAATACACAACTCCGACAAAAGCATCACACACTATAGCTTTAAGCATCTGGGGTGATCTGAAGACAACAACCACTAAATATGAAAACTCAGAAGTAGTGGCACTATAAAATGCAGGGAAAAGATCGATGCTATCTTCTCGTATTTCTAGTAAAAATGAGCTTTCACGAGTCGCAGCGGTGCTCTTGAAAAATCAACGCATTGTAGATGTAATAATGATGACAAAGGAAAATACTGACGCAAATAGACAAAGGACACCTTGGAACAGTGAAATAAAACAGGAGAGCTAGAGAAAGCATACAGAGAACCCACAGTCGCAGTGACATCAAAGATGTGTAACATGTCACACACAGTGTGATTCCCCACAGCAAAAACATATTATGTGAACAACTAAAACTCCATGGTACCAAGTAGGAATTGTTATGTTCGGGTTGAAAAAAACCAATCAGCAAATGGGTACTAAAATTTTCCAGGACATTACTGATTTAAAGAATTACAGCTGCATTATAATAGTTACAAAAAAACATTAGATCTCTATCACAGAATTCCGAGAACAGTAATAATCACAAGAAAAAAGTTTAAAAACAGTAAAATATGTGACAATTTTTCAGATGAGATCTAGCTGAAGCATCCTCAAATTTAGAAGTTTGCTGAATAAATATACATTTCTCTAAAAAAAAGCAATGAATACAAGCAAAAAATGCATGCTTAGCATTACTGTAAAACTGTATCTATAATAGCAAATACCAAGAGCTGTATGAATATTCAGCTACAAAACTGAAAGCTAAATAGCAAGTCTATGATAAACACAGAAGTACTGGCTTGTATATAAATGAGCACACAAAACAGCACAACAAAGAAACAAAGCTGTTCTAGCAAGAGAGAGGAAGGCTGGATGAGGCAGCTCCCACAGTACACAACATAAGGCAGTCTGACACAGAGACAACAAGCCCATTTATCACACTGCCTCCACAATTCTACTTACATTTAAACATAAGTCCTTTGAAATGATTTTTTTTTTTAATTTATAGATGCACCTGTAGCAAAATCAGGAGTTATAAAAGTCAGGTTTTAAGAGCATGTTTTTGACTGTTTATTTATTTCCCTTTGAATTTTGATTTGATTTTGAAGAGGTAAATTATAGACTTCTCTAAGTGAAAACTCTGATCTAAAAAATCCTTTAAGAAACTGTTAAAAAAATTCCTTAATGGTTGCCAGGTGCTCTTCTTATCAGCCAGCTAACTCATACTGCTGTGCTTCTCATCAGTCAGAAAGAGTAGAATACATTTGGAGGGGTAGATTTTATTCTTTTTTTACATATCCTAGCTTCTGCATATGAAAAATATATCTCTAGATGTTGATATAAATAATAGAGATGTTAAACTCTGCAGAGTAAAACTATAATAAACAGATTTGTGTAAAAAATGTAGGAGAGACATTTAGAAGGCGATAGAAGAGAAAGAACCCTCAGCCAAATATTCTAAACAATAAATCTGTGTTTTGACACTGGTATCAATAGTATCATAGTGATTTACACAGATTCTGGTGCACTGGAAGTTCGAAAAGTAATTGCACAGCTTCGGCAAAATGACAACAAGTCTCTTGAGTTCAGAAACTACGGATGACTGAGGATGACAGGACACCTCAGATTGGAAAGGACCTCAAGAGGGCTCCAAGCCAACCTCCCGCTCCAAGCAGGGTCAGCTTGGGGGGGCAGACCAGGTTGCTCAGGGCAATATCCAACCATGTCTTGGAAACCTCTCAGAAAGGAGACTGCACAACCTCTTTGGGCAACCTCCTCCACTGCTGGGCTGTCCTGCTGAGTATAAATGTTCTCCTTGCAGGAAGGCCACACCTCTCTTGTTCCAGCTTACTCCTGTTGTCTCTAACCCTCCCATCACGTGCCACTGTGCAGAGCCTGGCACCATCATCTTGATGACCTTGTGTTGGAGAGGCTGCCATTAGGTGTCCCTGAAGCCACCTCTTCTCCAGGCAGAACAAGCCCAGTTCCCTCAGCCTCTCCTCAAAGGGCAAGTGCTCCAGCCTCTGACCATCTTGATGGCTCTCTGCAGAACTTGCTTCAGTTTTTCAGGTCTCTGCATTTGCTCATGTTGAGTTCCATAAGGTTTCTATACGCCCATTAATTTCTTCTGTACTGTTTGAACTACAGTTCATGAATTCCATATAGGCATGAAATACCACAAAGAAGTTACATGAAATTTTTGTTTATCAGAAAACATTGTTCTGTAGCCATGTGTACACAACCAGAGCTGGTATGATGAGATGAGACAGTAGGAGAGTAAATAGTTCATAAAAAGGTTAGAATTTCTGTGACACACAGAGACCAATCATAATATCTGGCCTTAAAACCCAGGTTTTTATCACATAAAAGTCTTGCTTTGTACTGACTGACATTAAAATGTCATCCCGATGTTATGCATATGCAGTTGTGTGAACTCATTATTTTCATTATCACTGCCTCTTTTCTAGCATACTTCAAAAGCAAATTATTTTCTTAACTATAAATAATAATGAATTTTGTAATTTAATGCTACAGCGAACATGCAGAAAGCATTAATTTAATTTTGAATTTCAGAAGCACCGTGTTTTACTTTAAGTAGCAGTTTCCTGAACCAAACAAAAAAATCTTTTTTGTTAAGGCCGTTTTCTTCAACGACTGACTTCATGCATGCTTTTTGTATTTTTGCTTAATTGTCGGTCCTTTCCTTCAAGTAATTAATCCTCTGTTCTATAATGGTGTACAAACAACCTGCATTCCTCAGGTCACCTCAGAAATATCTCACTTCTTGCTGAATTTCTGTATGTGATATACCAAACAGCGTTCTTTTTTAAATAGAAGATAAAGAATGTTGCAGTGGAACAGATCAGAAGTATTCTTAACTAAGCGAAGTCCTTGCTAATGAATATAGTGGTTCAGCATGACACTGCTCAAATACAGAATAATTATAAAATTATTATTTCATTAAATTATACAACTCTACGTATATATTAAAGGATTTTTAAAAAATCTTTGAGAGGTTTGGTGATCTAAATTTCCATTGACTTTTTAATAGGATTTGTCATTCTTAAACGCGAAGATGCATTGGGAAAGCATCTACTACATTGTTTTTACCAGTTCTGGAAAAAACAGTTTCTTAATTTTTCAGTATTTTGTTGTTTAATTTTTATTTCTTAAATTACAACAAGAACTATGTGGAAGACAGAGGCATTGTGCTGTGCACTTTACAGACACAGAATAAAAGACTGGCGCTGACCTGAAGCCTATGACAAATCTTGCAGTGATAAGACCAATTTTGCACAGGGAAGACTGAGGTCAAAGTTCTAGTCTATAGTCTTAGCAGCAAGATTTTCTTGGCATATTCAGAATTCTTACTGGAAGTGTTAGAATTTGAAAGGAACAATTTCATAGATACGATGAAATTCACATATAGTGAGAAATTATTGAATAGATTCATTAATGAAGATGAAGTTTCTTAAATTCAGAAATTAACTTGAAAAACAGATTCTTTACTATCATTTATGAAATTAAATGAAATTCTGTTCCTTACTGAATAGTTTAGATAACAAGTGCAAAGGGAATTTTGATATACACATTTTGCAGTTCACAGCTGGATTCTGCTCAGGCTACTTGTTAGAATTCGCAGGAGAGAAACTGGTTCCTCAGATAGACATAAATAGTAAATACAGAATTATTTCGAAACACCCAACATTTATTAGTTTAAAAATCCAAATGTATATTCACAGAAACAAATTAAACTATTTGCCCAAGACTTTACTCCCTAGGAGTTTTCACACAGATAATTCTAACCTATGGCTCTGTGTTTTGACAGAAGGAGGAAAGTGGTGATTTTCTGAGAGGGCTGATGTGAGCATGGTAGGCTATGTCATATGTTTCCATTTTACTCAACTTCTGGAAATATTATCTGGATTGAGGAATCTTTCATTTTTAAGCATCCAGAGCAAAATATTTTACCTGTAGTTTTTGCAGGTGTTTAAAGAACACGGACTGCTACGCAGATCCCAGACGTAGAATCCAGTGCTGGTGCAATTGGAAAAACAAAACCAAAATATATTTCTAATCAAAACTCATTTCGTCTGTAATTGCTGAGTGATAATAAGGAAGGGAACACCACTGCTAAGGTAACCTTTCAGTGCAGAGGCAAACTTTGTAACTTTCTGCATTACAAGCAGCTTGTTGAGGCATAGGTGCAGATGTACCTTGCAGTGAGGCGAGTGCACACATGGTTTTAGATTCAGTGCTGATGTTTCAACAGCAAAGGCAGAGCATTGCTAAATTACGGCAAATGACTAAACTCCAGGGAAGATTCCCTCCCACAGCAAAGGGTCAAAAGATGAGGATGGGATTGGGATGAAGGTCAGTCTTACAGTCAGGTTTGGAATTAAGAGAAAATCTAGGGCTCCATTTGGAAAGGGCAGAGTGCAAAGAGAACTGATGGGGAGGGCGACACCAAAAGAAGCCGGGGGGACACACTTAAAGCTCAGCCTTCTCTTGGGTTAGGATTGTGATTGAAAGTGAAAGCCTGTTTCTTCCCATTCCTCCCCCCACTCTTTTCTTTCCATTTCTGTAATGAAATTTATTGGGTCTAATGTAATCTCACACTTTCTCTTGGTCACTTTACATTTTAAATGCTATTAATATCCCAGTGTTTAGCAGAATTAGATGTGGTTGAGCAAGAGTAAACGCTAAAACTCGTAACTGAATGGCAAACTAGCAATGCTGCTAGACAAGAAAATGTTTGGGAAGAAAAAATAATTTAAATTATGGAAAAATAAAATTTATAATTTAATAATATGCAAATTTGATACCCTCTTCTTTCATTATTTTCCCGTCTAATTTATTTTTAGAATAATTTTATTTTGCTTCATTTTATTTCATTTTATAACTATATATTTAAGGGTAGTGAGGTGGTAGAATAACAGTGTTTAGATTTTATACTGGAATACTGAGATGTGTCTGAGTTGTTAAGGACTCACTAAATAAAGGTCAAATTTTTTCACTGTAAAAAACTATGGGAGGCTCATATATTTGCAGTAAACAGTGCAACAGCCTGAGAGGAACATTATAGAATTCAAGAAGGACATATGCAGAGTCCTGCACCTGGGAAGGAAGAATATTCAGGAGACTGTAAATAACCCCCTTTATTTGGCACCCAGTAGACATCTAGATAGTGTGTCCAGTTGTGGGCTCCACTGTAAATTAAAGACTAGATCAGGGGAGTTATTCAGAACACCCTTTCCTATGGAGACTGTGTGTCCTGAGCCTACAATATAAAACAGAAGATCATCTGATGCTGTTTCTATTGGGAGGATGGAGATGGAAAGGCAACTCAGTAAGAGCTTCTCTGGTCAAGCAGAAGTAACCTTCATTCCTGTCTAGTAACCATGAGCAAAGAGCCAAAGTCTTTTGCTTTGCTTGCACAAGCAACTATTGCTTTATCTATTAAACCGTCTTTATCTCAACCCACACATTTTTTGACCTTTACTCTTCCACTTCTCTCCCCCAGCCCACTGCAAGTGAGTGAGGGAGCAGCTGTGTGGCGTTTAGCATCTTACAGGGGTTAGCACACAATACTTGGAAAGCTTTAATCTTCAAGCTCTAAACCTGACAAAGGAGATTTGTACCAGCTTTTTGCCACAATGCATTTGTGCATCTTACAGTACCAAATGAAAACATACAGTCTTGCACGCTAAATATTTGGCTCTTAAAAGCTCCAACTGATTTGGCAGCTCAAAAACTTACTCTTTGTCACTAGTGCTATCACATACAGAGTTACACAGGGTGGTATGGTAGAGGTCTCACTAGTGCTGCCATTTTTTCTCCTCCTGTTCCAGATGTTGCTGTCAGCTCCATGTTGATTTGAAAGCAGCTCCAGGGGCCATAACTGAATCTGCCTTAGTTAATCATGAAGAGGGAGAGAAGATATGGCTGATTTTAAGGAAGTCTATTATGTTGGAAATGAGCAAAAAGAAAAGGAAAAAATACCCAAGTAGTTTCCAAGACCTGAGAGGATAGGTCACAAGGAAGACAGGTGTTTCAATTTTCAGATATGCAACTTATAATCCCTGTTTTTCCTTTTCATTGAATCCTGTTTGTTGCCTGTTGTCCTGATTTCTAAGAAATTGACCTAGTTTTCAGGAATAATCAGTGATGTCATTCTGACTTAGGAGATCCCATATGCATCACTGTTAGTTTCCCAGAATGACAACTGTAACACCTAACTTCTGCAAACAGGCTTCCAGCAGACAGACTTCAGATTCTGATACAAAACTAGGTCATAATCCACAGGTGCAAAGGCAAACAAGGTCTTCCCTAGAAACATGAAGATTCACAAAGGTCTTGCTATAAGCATAAAATGCAGAGCAAAGGAAGACTGAAATAAAAGCAGTCTGATGAAAGGCACTAGAAGTAAAACTGAACGGATTTCCTTCCTCCCCAGGACACCATGAATGCATGTCTCCAGATGTAACTTAAACATCACAATAAAAATGAAATTAATATTAACAAAAAGTGTAAACATCACCAATTACAGAAAGCATAGAAAGAGCATGCATCTATAAGCCCCAAATCCTGAGCTAGATGGTTATCTTTGGGTGACCAAAGATACGATCTGGCATGGAGAGCGAGCAGGCCTAGTTGCAGAAGGGGTTGGACTGGCTGGAAGCAGGAGAAGTGACTCCCTGTCAGAAGGAGAGTGACTCCCTGTAAGGCAGTGAAGTTTCCCTTGCCGATGAGACAGGAAATAGCCACAGCATTGTCTTGTAGCAATACTGGAATACCGGTGCTCAGTGGCCACCTTTGGGCAGCAGAGCTGGCACTGGCGGATGGACTCAATGCTCGGCTGAGGCATCTCACGCCAGCGCTCATGGGATTGGTGCCGGTGCAAGTGTATATAAGGAATCAGCTCATGACGCAGACTCCTGTAGAACCACTTATGGTGGCAGGACTTTGTCCAATGCATTGTTTATGATATATTTTTTTTTTAATGTTGAAGCACAAATGTGTGCTTAATTTGCCTGAAGGAGTACACTAAAAATTTCCCAACATATCACTGAAATTAGGTTCCTCTTGTGAGACATCGTAAATCTACTTGAAGGTAGCTTGCTCTAACAAAATAAGTGACACGAAATATTTTTTTAAAGCTCAAAATACTCTCCCCTTACCACGCCAACAAATGCACTCTCACCCATAGCTGAATCGCTGCATACACAAACTGATAGCAAAATAGGAGCCAGATCTCTGTGATACAAAACATTTATCCTGTATTAAGCCTCTGAGGTAAATTCTGATGGGCAGTTTTCAGTTATTATTATTATCTTCTTTTAAATTATGTTCTAGTACCACGTACAACATTTCCTGGATGTGTGACAAATGCTGTTTCTGTGTGATTTGTTTACACCATTACAAGCTTGCCATCAATAAAGCACCATTCCCCTAGGAAGAGTTAAACTTGAAACATGAGCACTGTAGTGGGAGTATACTGGGTAAACTACTGCATTGACTGTGCAAACCTGCAGTAAAATGAAATTAATATTAAATAAACATTGGTCTTCATCTATATTATCATCCTAAAAATGTCACCCTTTGGTCTTTTCCATTCCATTAAAATCAGGCTATCACTTCTATTCATATTACCCTAAAGGAATTTGCAGAGCTAAAAGCTGGATAAATTAATTCTCTCTGCTATACTAGAACAGCTAGGCATGTTTCTTAGAGGCTATCAGGTGTAGGAGCAGGCATTTACCTACCATCCTCTTCTCCTTTTTACCAAATTTGTTTATATTGACTCTCCGAGGACACTGTAAACTAGGGATCCTTTTTCCCCCAGAATGTCAGTGACTTGTTTTCAAACAGTCATTTATTTTCCCTAAAGTTCTAGCTCTCCTGCATTTTACTGTCATGAGACTCTCTCTGATAAATGTACTGTTAGAGAGCTCCATGGATCTTTTTCTTCCTTTATTTTACTATGACTGTTAAATTATAAAATTCTGATCTTGAGGGGAATAAATAAAAATATTTCCCTTGGTCTTCCCTCCTCCTCACACACCACTTCTAGAGAGTATCAGTTTCCCTTGGGTGATCATGAATTTCAGTGCTCCAAAAAAGAGCGATTCAGACTACAAAAAACAAAGAAGTTGGGGTTTTTTTAAGAGCTTGTTAGCAACAGCTTTATTTAAACTCACTCTGCCATCACCTGTTGCCATTTCCAATATACCAGATCAAATAGAAAAGTTTCATGCAATCTGAGGATGGGAGGAACTACTGTGAAAGTCTACTCTGACCTCCTGTGTAACACGGATCACAGAACCCTGCACAGAAATTTCTGCATCACACCTGTAAGCTTCTGCATAAGCCATAGCATATCACAGACTCACAGAACGTTTAGGGTTGGAAGGGACCTCTGGAGATCATCTGGTCCAACCCACCTGCTAAAGCAGGTTCACCTTGAGCAGATCACACAGGAATGTGCCCAGGCAGTTCTGAGTGTCTCCAAAGGAGACTCCACAGCCTCTCTGAGCAGCCTGTTCCAGGGCTCTGTAGTGCTCAAAGTAAAGAAGTTTTTCCTTATATACAGATGGAACCTTCATTCTGTGCTGTACTAGTTGATGGATCACCAGACCATGGAAAACTTGTAACAGATTCTTTTGACAGACTGAAGTTTTGCTCTATAAGCAGAATTACTCTTTTGGGACAGAGCAAGATACGTCAATATACTACATCTTTGTAGCATCTGACAGTAATACTTACCTAGCTGGCCTGCTTCCTTGGTAATGAAAAGGACTCAGAAGTACTGCTGCCTCTGCTGGTGACCTGTTACGTGATGCTGAACAGGTCCAAGTTACCCCTTCATGCCTTATTTTCCTTACCTGCAGAAATACAAAACCCCCATATATTCCATTAGAACTCTCCAAAATCTACAAGGAGAAATAACATTTTTATTTTATTCATTAATAAACATTAATTATACATACTAAAAAAAAACCAAACAAAAGCTCTGAGTACTGCATAAACTCATAGTACCAAGAGACAGTTTTACTGCCATAAACTGCAAGTTTGAGCAAGTATATACGAACAAATTATTAAGATAACTTTGAGCATTCACAGTATATGAATGAAAATCTCTTAATTACTTGGTCTCTATAGCAATTCTTTTCAGTAACACATAACTGAGCACTGGCAACAGATACCAACAGTTACATACAAGTATCAAATAGAGAAGCTTCCTTAATAATTATTTTGCCTAGTTTTTAGTGTAGAAAATTCAATGTTATGTATAGCAAGACACTTCTGATAACTCATTCACCACTTGAGCAATTTTATAGGAGTTGTCACCCTGTTGTTTCTGTGAGCTTTCAGCCTTACCAAGAACTGGTAATTGTATAATCCAAGTCATTCTCCACATCACCAAGTGTCAGATGATACAGTGAAGCAACTAATTTCAAAAAAGTAGACTCCTTACTACTTTACTTCAAGTAGGGGAAAGTTCTCTTTGGCTTTTCCTCTCATGAGCAGCTTCTTACAATGAACAAACATAGAGGAAACCTCTGTTTTCTGCTAGTGCCACTTTTTCCATTAGTGTCAAAACATGAAACCCAAAGGTCCCACTAGATGACATATGACACTCCTTTTGGAGCCATGCATCTGAAAAAAGTGATCAAGTACTTAAGTACAAAATAATAGAGAGAAAATCAGAACCTTACGGAGAACTTCTAAAGAGATTGGTACTTGTTATTATGAGAACAGATACTCTTTCTTTGCCTTCCTATTATAGTCCCTTCTCTCCTTTTGAGTTCTTAGGCTCTTAAAAGGAGAAGTGCACTTGCCATCTAGCTTCCTGCTTTCTGTATTGTTCAACATTTACAATGTTTTTAAACACACTTGTGAAAAAAACATTAGTCAGAACAACTCTGGGATGTAAGTTCGTCACCTGATTAAGTCTGTTATTTAATGATGTAGAAGATGAGGGGACCCTAATTCAGGAAGCAAATAAATGACAGATTCTTCCTACACAGACAACTGGTCATGAGTCAGATAGACTTTACCCTTACTAGAAATTAAACAGCAGGTGTCCTACATTTTATATTAATTAAAGCAAGGTTTCTACTCCTTTTCCTCTTAAAAATGTAGTCAAGTTAGTAAACACTTGTAATTGCATTATGAGGATGCCAAAGTGCAAATTCTACAGGAAAGCATGATTACATTTTAATTACATTTAATAGGTGTTTAATACAATACATTTTAAAAGATGAAGAAAATAGTGTCCTGCTATGTTTGCCAAATTCATTGCCTAAAAGGGATATGCTACTATTTTTTAAAAAAAACACTTTTGTTTTTCATCTACATAGTCAGCTTTTTTGATTGGCTACTCATTTTTAAACAGTTACAATTGAATAGCAAGCATTTGTAGTAGGTTTTTTTGTGTTTTTTTTTTTCTAAAGAATGTTTATGGTATTTTCCTCCTCTGCAGATTCTGAATTATGTTTTCTTTGTAGAAAAGTAAAGTACACAAAACCAAGTCAGCCCTGTAAACCTTTCTCTACCTGCATCATCACCTTTGGAACAAATCACTTGAGTAAAGATGAATTATATGAATCAGACCTCATTTGGAATAAATTCACTTCAACTACACAAGCTTGGAAGGCTCCAGGAAGTATTACTATCTCGATCACAACTGTTTGAGATAATGGCCTAGAAACTCTCTTGGCAGCCATGGCACTAGCAAAATCTTTAGCAAATACAGTTCACTGCTTAATAAGAGATTACAGCGCAAGACACAGAGAGAGAGAGAAAAAGAGAAATAATTTGCATTAACAGCAATGAAAGAAAATGAAAATTCTTGAGGCATTTCTTCCCCCTAAGAAACATCTTCACAAACATAAAGACGTCTGGAAAGCAGTTGTGCCTTGCAAACTTCAAAGCTCATTTTCTGGGATATTTGGAAATTTCTGATTTATTTATTTATTATTAATGACTGAAATTATCCAGAGTAGTACAACCTGCCTTTTCCAAACTAACCAAAACCCAAGCACAGGAAACATTTCCTCTTTCACCAAGGGCATTTTGAATATAAAAAACAGTAACAAGTCAGCACTTTCTGTTCAATCACAGGCAGTTAAATACCAACTAAACAAAATGCTGAAAGATGCACCAAGTCCAGGTGCTGCCATTTTTAGGACATATTATTCAGATGGCCAGGTTTTCCAGAATTCTCTCCCATTTAGGCATCTATAGCAAAAGAAAGATTTTTCAAAACAGATTTTCTCCCATCAGAAGAAGCAGCAATAGTACGTCTTAGTATCTTTTGAACAGATAGACCTTTCCCAGCAACAAGTATCTGTAGAGAAAGCACTTAATTCTGTCTGGTCCTGTATGATGGTCATCATTTTAATACAAATGAATACAAGCAGGACAGAAAGATGCAATTATCCATCAGATGATATGCATGACAGTAGGTGCACACAGGTAACAGTTAACAAACCCCAATTTTGCACTAATAGTGGCTCTAAACTGGATATTTTAACTTTGAAGCTCATCTAAGTAGACAGATAGGGACTGCTTTTTTGGTTATTTAAAGCCTTCCTAGTCTCATGCCTTAGTATTAGAAAAACAACCCTCAAATCCTTTGCATTCACACATACAACTTCTGAGATACGCCTGATCCATGGGACATTATATCTTAATCAATGTATAAATGTCTTATCAGTTAAGTTCCATCAAATACACTTCCATCCCTTCTAGGTTCTTTTTTCTTATCTCATTTTTTTTCCTTGAATCACATTTTTCAATGTTACTTTTAATATACCAACTTCCCAGTAACAGTAAATGTTTAAGCTACACTCTTCTAAGACCTACGGAATAGGAGATCCAAGCTTAGTTTCCTTCTCTGGAACTCTTCCTTTCATGAACGTCTTTAGTCTATTCTTCTTTACTTCCTTTATTCTAGTTTCTCCCTGACCAACACCTGCATACTCAGAAAGACCTAAGGCTCTTAGGCTACAATTATAAGCAGAATTTTCCTAATGTCCTGGCATAACTATTGTACGTGTCACTGTGGGTTCTGCTATTGCTCAACAGTGCAACTGCTTAGCAGAGGTTTGCTGCTAAGTATCTTAAGCAAGTACTTATCATTAGGCAGGTGCGAAGGCAGAATTGAACTTGTTAGGATTAACTGCTGGATAAGTACTTAGCCAATATAAATAAATTCATAAGAAATTGATCTTCAGTACCTTACGTGAATTACACCAATAAACCACAAGCATGTTCTGCCAACTCGTAAGTCATACAATCCTAAATTATCTACATTTCATTGATTCATGTCCATAGATCACGCTAAAGGCAAAAAACTTCTAAAAGCACAAAAATGCAGTATAGAATGAAAAACCTGAACTTCTAAGAAAACAATTTGTGCAGTCACTTTAATGTGTAATGTAAACAAATATAAAATGCTCGAGGTGGGAATAAAAGGTGGGGCAATATTACGAAGTTACTATAGGCAAGCTGCTAGAGCTGTGTACCTTAGAATCCAAACAGGCAGCACTCCCTGCTTGCAGGAACTCAGCTCTGGAAGGCACTCCTTTACAGAACAGAGATCCTCAGGTGCTTCTCAATCCATGTATTATTCTGGTTTTGTGAAATTTCACCGAGGATTTCTAGTAGTCAGCTTTCTTTAACACAAAAAAGGTATCTAGGACAGCTTGAGAAAATTCATCTAACTCCTGGTTTCTAATGCCCTTTCAACAATCAGTTCTTCTAAGTCTCAGGCTACATAAATGAAAAGGCAAAATGTCTTAGAAACACTACACTCCACCCCCCTTACAAGCCTCTATCTGGACTCACCTGCAGCAACCTATACGAACCCATCATCTCATCTTCTATCTGCACACTTTCCTACAATTGGCAGTCTCTGTTCTCCCAGATACTTTTAGCAAATTTTTATGATACTGCATAGAGCAAAATGGCTACAAATCTTACAGCCGTTCCATGAGAATTGCTACTGTTTGGTCTACAAAATTCAAGAAGAACAAAAACCTGGTTTAAATATCCCAGCAGGTATGAACTGAGCTGGCACCACTGGTTTAGGCACCTCTGTTTCTGAAAGCTAATCAGGCACCAAACCACCCAAAGAGCTTGTAAAGAAAAAGTCAGAGACTTTCTAGACTATGCATCACCAAAATGCAGTATTTGGAGGCTTAAGCACTTAATGACTTTTGCAGGACTGACTCTTCATTTACTTCAAGTTAAACTAATGAAAAAATGTCAAATAATTAAGTTCAGGATTAATTTTCAGGTATTCTCACAAGGAAATTTTCTAGGGAATATCATTAACAACAATTGTGAGACTTCCGTCTCACGCTGAACACCTGTCTCACATGCCATCCTTTGAAGTCAGTAAAAAACTATCTTTGAAGGATCATGTCTTTGTGTTACTTATGGCTGCCTAAGTTTTCTAATTCATTTTTTTATTTCCTTCCTCTAGCTGTGAGAAACACAGAAGAAAGAAAAATATTAAGACATTTTCTGCCATGTGGGTCCGGTTCTCAGATCTGTGATTTGCGCAGGAGATGATGAATAGGAATCTAAATGCAAATGTAGAACGAAGTAAATATGTTATGAGAAGAATGGATCTCTTCCCTTGATTGACACTGCCATTTAATTTAGCTTTAAATTAACAGCCTGTTATTTATATAATTTATAGCTAGAGCTGACCCCTTTTATTTATCTTTCTCCAAGGGTTTAAAATACCGACAAAAAAAAAAGAGATTCCACAGCTTGCGAAGTTACAGAGAGAAGATGTACCTATTATCACAGGGAAGCAGACGGTGATTTTCATAACACTCAGCTACTTCGGTACAATAACAGTTAATTTCACATTCTTTCTCATCTTTTGCTTCAAATATACTACTGTCCCTATAGCACCAGAAATCAGAACAGCGAACGGAATGTAAAGCTCTTTATGCCCTAGCAACACTCATTGGTTGACCTCAAAAGATTAATTATAAGAAGCAGGACACACCTCAGAGAAGATGTCATCACATTTACTAATGAGAAACCAGAGACATTTGCTAATATGGTAAAGAAAACAATTTTATGTTCTTAATTAAACAGCAAAGTTGAACTTGACAGGTCTGGTATGTGCTTCGGCATTATACTTCACTACAGTCCACAATGGCAAGCATCCAAGAAACTGAAGCAAGTTCAGCAGGTGGCCATCCAGGTGGCCAGGAGCCTCTGGCCCCACGCAAGGAGGCTGGGGGGACTGGGCTGCTCTGCCTGGAGAAGAGGTGGCTGCGGGCCCAGAGCACTGAACAGCCGACCCTCCAGGTCGGAGGGATGGTCAAACATGGCATAGAAACAAGGGTAGAGAGAGGGGTGAAAGGCTGTTCGGCTGAGGCTGAGCCTGGGAAAAGGAGAGGAAGGGTATTTCTCTAAGGGTTAAATTGTTTATATTTTCTTTTTTTTTTTTTTTTTAATCAGTATGAATCAGTAATTAAGTTTGTGTTAATTGCCAATACATTAAGTAAAAGTCTGAGTCAAGCCAGCTTTGCCCCTGACAAATATGCTATGATTTGATAAACTGTACGCTTATCCTTAAATTCAGATTAGTTTTAGAAGCCTACTGCTTCTTAAAAATACTTCCTCCCAATGCCAAGATGCATGCATGCTTCGCTACAGGAGTAACATTAGCTCATGCCAACACTGTATAGGACTATACCAACATTAGTCATTATCAAGTCATTATCAATGACTTTCCAAATGATAAAAACTGTGTACCTGACTGTATGCATTTACTGGACAGTACTAATATTGCTTTTAACATTATTTCCTCTGAAATGCCAAAGGCAGATATTTTATTGAACTGTATGTTTAATATGTTTGGAAGCTGCATCCATTAATGAAGGATTATTAATAGAAAAAAAAACCCACATACTACAAAAAACTTCACAATAAAGTTAACTCTAAGGTGGACACAGGAAAATTAAAATAAACTCAAATTTGATAGTGAAAAACTGCTTTTCAGGAAAGAAAGAAAACATATATATATATATATATATATATATAGCGCAAACTGTTTGTGGTTATCTTAATTATGTGTTACTGAAAGTTTGTTTACAAAAATGACAAACCATTTCCTTCCTAGACAAAAAAACCCAAAAGTACTGACTGTATCAGAAAGCACAGCTGTGAGGTCTGAAAGTACTAACAACTTCCCTTGTGACAGTAAAATGACAAGAACTGATTCTTAGGAACTATTAATAAGACCATAAGTATTTAAACGATGTTCTACTCAGAGCTGTCAGACATGAGCAGATTCAGCCTTATATATTGCTCACTTTGGATATCAACCAAGACACGTGTCTTATGTTTGCTCTATTCTGATGGTTTCTGAAGACTCTAGGTACTGCAGTTTTTAACAATCAAAGTTTGTTTTCTGGTAGGCTCCAACCTGCCTGACATTATACTGCTGATCATTTTTGTCCTCAGTTCTGTCAGGATCCAAAAACTTGGCAGTCCTCTGACTACTGTTACAGGATCTGCCAGACATGACCAGAACAGGCCTAACAAACACAGTCCCTGAAGTAGCAGCATCACCATCTTCTAAGAAGTTAAGCTTATATGGTATGAAATAAACATAGCTTCTATTCTCCCTGTTGTCTAAGAATATTCATGTTACAGACAACTCTCAGGTGGAAGGCAAATTCACCAACGAAACTTGTTCATTTTTCATGGACTTAATAAGAGTTAGTAAAGCCAGAAAGAGAACAAAGGAATAAACGTGACAAATCTCACAGCTCAGCATGGGAAAGTAATGGAGATGTGGTTTTCTAACTCTGCGTTGAAGAAATCTTTTAAGTAATTTATCTCTCATATTCCAAATTACTAAAATGTTGTTGATCTTCAGAATTCCCTTGGAGTGAGAAGAGTTGGATTTCAATCTTTGCTGGCAGTGCTCCTTGTTCCATCTGCGCAGCATTTCACGAACCAACTGACAGAACACTCAGACATCCTCACATGTAGTGTGATGGGGCAAGAGCTGGGCAGGAACTTCCTATTTGTCTAGCACAGCTATGTCAAGACATCCGCAATGGAAATGCCCACAAACGTGGGCTTTTGAGTTTTTTGCCCCAAATAACTACTGTATCATAAAGAATAAGTCAGGTTAGAAGCGACCTCAGAAGAGCTCCAGGTCAACATTCTACTCAGAGCAGGGTCAGCTGTAGGCTCAAACCAGGTCAATGCTTTGTCCACAAGAAGTCATTCTACAGCATCTCTGGAAACCTGTCCTAAAGGCTGGTTGATAAAACCAGCATGTTTAGTCATACTTGCATGAGAGTAGTTGTCTGGACAACTATGACAGAACTCTCTTCTTTTTTCCACACCACCAAATGGCCATACCTGTTTAAGTTATACTGATAATGCAGATCTCTCACTTCTGCCACATCTGAAAAATATGGCATCTTTTAATTTACCCAAGCCTCACAAACCATCATTTGGCTTCTAAACATGGCTGTTTGTTAATGTACTGGCTTCCCAAAAGCTACAGAGCAGCTCTGAGCACCCCGTAGGGCAGAAAGCCCAGCAATCTGCCCTGGAATAGAGGGTCTGTTTCACAAGGATGACAGCACCACATCAGCTAATCATGAAAATCATGGGATGTTTCCAGTTTGCTTGCAAGTGCAGTTTTAAATGTGCCAAAGGAAAAAATAAAAACGTTAGAAAGCTGCCACCACGGTTTCTTTTCAAAATATGACATAAATCTTCAACATTTACTTCGGAAATTTAAATCAGACTGAAACCAAACAGTAAATAACTCCTACTCTGTCCTTAGTGGGTCATCTACATTTCAGAGTTCTTTTCTACAGTTCAAGTAAAAGATTCAAAAGAAAAAAAAAATACTTTGCCTTTTTATTATACCTTTGTAGAAAAGGGATAATAGTAAACTCAGAATTAGAAATTTCCAGTGTAGTGTGGTGGTGTTCTACATCACCACTGAGCTTTCAGTCATGTAGGAGTACAAAGAGAGGGAAAGGGAGTGACCACACACATTGTGTTATTCTGACACTATGCAACCAAGAATGAATTTAAGGGATGCATGCTTATTAGCTGTTCTCCAATTGACATCTACTGACACATTCTTCCTCAATAAGCAAATTCTATCTCATAGAGCTTCTGAATTCAATGTAAAAAGAAAAAAAAAAAAAAGAAGAAAAATTTTCTAGAGAACTATCAAACTATCAGACATATTATTTAATGGACAGTCTTTAATCCATGTCTTTGTTTAAAAAAATGCTATAAAATTATTATTAACACAAGTACTGGTGATCTACATTCCATAAAGTCCATAAAACTTGATAAAATTATCAATAGTTCAACTGCCATCAGCACTTTTTTGACTGCTTTATGATACAGATAGATTGAGGAGGCTGAGTTTTAATTCCAGTTTTGTAATAAAGCCCCTGGTAAACGTGATTCGGCTTTCAAATCACTGCAGCAATGCAGCTGGAAAAAATTATAACATATTTTACTGTGAGGGAGCATAAACAAATCATTTTCACTTCACACTACTAGCATTCATTCTATTTTTTAAGTAGGTATTCTTTCTGTATCTTTAAATATGATTATATGCCTTCTCGAAATCAGGAATGAGTAATAAGTTAGTTTAGAAATTACTGTGTATGTCTGAACTTTCATAACTGGCAGTAAAGACTGCATGCATGCTGACAACAAACTCTTCTATATTCTTATGATGGGAACTCTGAGCACCTTTCGTTCCTATGGTTCTGAAAATTAACACTATTAAATATTCCCCTGAGAAAGTGCCATACATTCGCCAGTATAGAAACACATTATTCTTTCTATTTTGGGTGAGGGTACAGGGTTAGAATAACTGAGGAGAAAATAAACCTAGGTGAGTAATGGCAGGTCAATTTACACAAGAAATCACTAAGTCTTGTCAGCTAATGTAAGCTTTAACTCAAATAAAAACCAAAATTAGTAGGTATAGGAAACAGATTTTCAGAATGAGCTGAATATTAAAGAAAAATGTCTATTGGGATTTATTAAAAATGTATTGAAGAGAATCACTGTCTTAATATTGAACAGAAAATCTGTTAGCTGATGAAGTAATGGCTGTTATTTGTTATTATGATCAGTGTAACAGTCCATTCAAGGATTCTACCCTGCTGATCAAGGAAACACAATGTAGAGGGTCCGAGAGCTACAAAGATAAGCTATATAGCAAAAAGAAATAAAAGGGTAAAAGAAGGAGATACTACCCGTATTTTAATGATGGAGAACTGAGGGATGGAATATCAGTGCAGTCCCAAGTTAATGCCTACAGGTCACATAATGTATCTCTAATGTTTTAACACCACTCTAAGCCATTAGAAATGAATACTTCAAGACATTCCAGTGAGTAACTCTAAATGACCACAACAAATGTACTCATCATTTGCATTTTCAGATGTTCCTGTGTCCAGTGTTTCCTATGTGATGCAGCTAGATCTTTTAAATAACCAAAACAAGAAATCATAAAAAAGCACATTCTTCTTTCCCGGACTTCAATCAAGACATTGCAGAGAAAAATCTCCCTTCAAAAATACCACTGGAACTGGTAAGTGGGCAGTGACAGAAGGCTAATTCAAGGAAAAACAAAAGCGTGAGACAGCTATGCAAATGCAGCATCCATAAAATGCTGCTTCTCTGTCACTTAAGTCAGAACAGTATCTTAAAAAAACCAATTCTCTGTGCAGAAAAAAGGTTTTCTTAGATAAGGAGCACATGCTGGTTTTCTTTTCATCACTACTTTTCACCACAGTATTATTAAATACTTCATAAATTCAGATTCAAAATTGAGCAGTTCATTGGAGGCACTTAAGGACAATTATTACTAATAATCTAAACCACTCAAATATCACTGATGTTAAAACTTAAGAAATAATTACAAAGTACACCACCAAGCTGCAGTGAAAGAAAACATGATATTACCAGTTTCTTCACTTTATTTTATATTTTAAGCATTACAATTCAGATGCAAGATGATCTTCCTATTCCCACAGTCCCAATAAAAGCATTTTCATTCTGAAAGTTAAGTTCTGGCTTGCAGTGTATACTTAGTTCTCTTGGTTCCAGCACTATGCCTGCTCACTAGCTGGTTGATAATACTTAATAAGCAATAAGCTCAACTCTAATGGAAAAAAAGGTCTAGCTCTCCTCTCTTTGTTCTTTTATTGCCTAGTTGATCTCAATCCATACAAACAAAATAATCAAACAAAAGACAACCCCATTAACAGCAACGCCAAAATAAATTTAAAAAAAAAAAAAATCTGAACAGGGATCTGCTCACAAATCCACATTCTTGTCAGAACATGTGTGTATGCCTCTTCAGCTCCCTGTAGGACAAGATAGCAATCAAATTATCTATATTTCTCTTTTTTTCCTACTTGGCCTCTCTTCATGAGTAAGATGGCAGTGCTCTCCAACGTATGATTTTGCTGCAGTATCTTTGTACAGGTAAAATGAAAGCAGGCTGCATCCCTGAGGGGCTTCCTAAAGTGCCTATACCTGTGGAGAAAAGAAGAGAGTTCTGAAGACTCAGTGGGTGTAAAACACAGAGTCTGTCTTTAAATACAGGTTTTTATGATGGACTTGACACAACTTCATAAAGGAAGTTTGGTAGAGTGCGGAAAAACTCTTCAGAAGGTTTGGGGACCAATCTTACAAGCTGAAAACTCTCCCATCTCTTTATCAAAGGTCATAGTGATCATCTTTACAAAGAATAAAAGGGAATAATGTGCCCAAAGCACAAGGGTTGGTCCTAGAGAACTTAAGGAGTGCAAGGTTCAAATATTGTGAGGAAATAGATAATGAGGAGGAGAGTATGCTTTGAAAATAAAGAGATTCAGTTCATCAGACCATGGCAGAGAAGGTCACTAGGTGAACCTTTACTGAGTTGAAAGACAGTCCCAACTCCTTCAGCTCCAGCAGCTAACAAAGATGATTGAGACTAAAGAAACTTTTTCTAACTTCTGCTGTTTGACAGAGCAGACTAGAAATATAAATCAGCATTCCAGTTCTCCAGAAAGTCTGTTACTCTGAGGATTTTATATATTAATACATGAACAAACAAAGTAAATAAAAGGCCTGCCTCCTGTATAGTTAGGAAGCCATAAATGCAAGAGATAGCTCAGATTTCTAGTAGTATTAGTTTTAAATCATGTATCTCCATTGAAAAAAAACGGAATCTGGCACTGTAAATCCAGAGTTATACAGCAGGCAGTTATTCAGGCTAAATAACATCAAAGTCTGTTAGCACAATGATCAAAGAAGATAAATATCTTAACAAAACACCTAGCTCAGGAGGAAAGATGATGATTTACTTGAGCTGAAGGACAGTTTCCTCTGTTTGACCGGAGGCAAAGTCCTGTTCCACACCAGATACAAGGTGAAATTTTAGTTTTTACTACAGAAGCACGTTTTTCTAGTTCACATTACTTGTTGATTGTAAAACTCATCATATTCCAAGGTATTTTCCAACCTTGGTACCTGCAGTCCACTAAAGAAAATTTTACTCTTCCCTTAAATAAAAAACAAACCAAACCCAAACATAATTTAAGGTGGGGTTTTTTTGAGGGTTAACAATGAAAGAGCTCAGTGAATAAAATGTTCTACTCCCCTGTCAGATTCTACAGCATGTTTTAATCAGTGGATCTCACTTCAAGCATGTCTTAAACTCTATTGACCTGCATGGTCCACTGCTACTGTACTTAGCTCTGGACTCGCATGCTACATAGGAATGCAGTGAGCGTTTTCGAAGGGCAGTTCTTTTTGTAGGCTGATTGTAAGTCAATATAAATAAAATATTTTTCATAGGAAACTTGAAAGATTATTTCCCTAACAGATCCCAGCATCATATCAGTGATGCCTTGTGGACTTCCTCCTTTACCGAAGTTCAACCGTTTAGGCCAATTCCCTTTTCCTTCAGCAATCTCAGAGGTATCTACTTCATTTTGTACCTGTCTTTTTTTACAAAGGCTGTGAAAAGGCAGTTTCTATCACTAAGTTTTATGAAAGTATTGACTAAAACTCCTTTGTCAGTACATACAATACCATCTGGCTTCGGGAGGTTATTTTTCATACTGTGTTTATGGAAAGGAGTTTAAAAAAATCTGTAACTTTTTATAGTGATGATCACAGTTTGCTTCTCGGTTTCTCAGAAAGTACTAAAAATAAAACCACGTTTTGTAAGATGGTAGTGTCACATCAATGCTAGAAAACGACTTTCATCATTATTTTATTCCTGGGAAAAAAGGAGAAACTTCAATCAGCTTTTGGATTTAGTGTTTTTCTACTACATAATTGCAGCCTGTAGCTTCCATCTCCCTCTATTACAATTTTCCAAATCTAGCTATATGTACACGAACCTCTTCTGGTAAATCTTTCACCAACAACCACAGTACTGTTTGCAAGCGCAAAACCTTTTAATGCCACGGAAATCTAGACAATATATTTGAATAAGCTGTTATTGACCTATGGAGAAAAAAATGGTGTGTATTCAACCAATGCTCCTCCCTCCTCCACCTTCCCGCTCTCCTGGCAAACTTTCATTTTCAGGGTGCTGAAATGGAACATAAATTAGTTGCAAGCAATTTTTTTTTCCCTTTTCTTCATGGAATTATCTAACTGCAATGGCTACTGTTAATAACTAATTAAAACTCAAATGGTATACTCTAAGGACACAGTCACATTTAAATGGAACAGAAAATAATGCCTGTTTGCAAAGCCTGTGTTTACAGTGTAGCTAATCATCCCACAGAGCTGGGATACGAAGGGTTCACACATTCCCCTGGTGTGAGAAAAATCAGTCCAAGAGTAAAGGTGGCTGAGGTCTTGCTGACACAGAAGTCACAGTCCAATGGTATTTAGGCCTCAGGGCAACAGAATCAACTTTGAAGAACACTACCTCATCGTGTGCTACACTGTAAAATTGCAGAAAGACGCAAGACAACTTGTAAATTACTTTGACCCTAATATGAGCTCTGATTGTGAACCTGATGTAAATCTTCCCAGGCATTAAAAGACTTGGTACATTTTGTTGCTGTCTGAGCTGTAGATCCATTTCTGGATGACCCTGATCTTGAAAAGTTGTTTTGAAGGACTGCTCTAAGATCTATCTTTGCAATCCCAGAAGTCCAATTTCCTGAGACTTTCTTTTCATGTGTGTTCTGTGGGTCTGGATGCTGAAATGACTGGCAGATGATCCATGTAAAAATTATCTCTTTTCACATGGGAGAAAGAATTTCACATCTGCTAATTAAAAATATTTCAAAAGAATATGAGAAAGTCATTGTACAGGATCAAGGGTCTATTTAGTCTAATTTGCTTTCTCATAGGACCAGATGCTACAGGTGCAAAAATGATCCTAGTTCGGGCGTTTGGTATCTCAGCAAACATAATCCATTCCCTTGTGTGTGAGTTGTAATTACCTTTCATTACATGATCACAACTGCTTTTCCCAAAGAACTCCAGTCTCAGTTATTGCTCAAAGTGAATGCTCATCAACTAAGCACCCAGCAGGTATTATTTTGTTTAATCCTTATTGTTCTTTACAAGGCATGTTAACATGTTAGAATATATATTGCATGCTATTTCACCCTTAGTTTAAAGACAAAATGATTAATGCTGGATGAACGTTTCCGTGTCTCTCCTCCTTGTAGTATCTAAGCACTTCACAAAGAAGTAATGGATTAACCTGCATTATACCCCCATAAGACAATACTAACATTTTATCCCTAATTTACAGAAGAATTAAAAGAGAGATAATCACCATAGGTAAATGACCTCATTTGGACGGAAATTGTGAAAACTGGATCTCAAGCATGGTGGAAAATGCTGAAGCACACACCATTAGTGATCCCTCCTCTTGTCTAGTCCAAGTGACTTCATTTGCAGAATGCAGATACTCTACTGAGTGGTCAAAACCAAACAACAGTTGAGTAGGGCAACCTCTCAAATCAGCCTCTCAGATCATCCTCCTTCTTTTCTCTCCTCCTTGATCTACTGTTAGACTTAAAACATCTGCAACAAATAGGACTTGGACTGTATCAAACACCTCCTATTACACAACCCTGATTCACCCATTTAAGCAGGTCTACCCTGTTCAATGAAAAAGGACAAAACCCATGGAAAAAGAGTAAGCAAATACGCCATATAATGACATACCATCTTGTATATGCTCAGAAGAGGAAACCTAATAAATGTGTACCAAAGCAGACTGTGATCAACAAATATAAATGAACTCCTCTTGTCAACAATACACAAGCATGCAATCCTGTACAATAAAAGCCAATGTATATTTTGATACTGAATTCCACAGGAGCAGAACTAAACCCCACATACCCATTCAATGGAGATGGGCTGCTAAACCAAAGGCTTTATTCTGAATTCAGATTATTTGGTTTTTATTTAAGTCTGTTGATTTGCTATGGTTATCCAGATGGTTTTGTATTTAATTACGTGGATTAAATAAGAAAATCTCTAGATCTGCATGGCTTTTCTTTCTTGTTCTTTCACCTTGTTGTTTCCCCTCTGCCTTTTTTCTCTTCCACTGAAAGGTTACTTAAAGTAATACTCTCGTTTTTTCAAATATGAAGTTCTTAAGCATAAAATAGACATACATGACACATTTTCCTGTCAGGTTTTCGGATTTTGAACTACTACAGCAGAAATCAATTTTGACAAAAGGGTCTCTCACCTCTGCTCTCTCATATACATTTTCTATTAGCTAGCTAATGTGTAGTTAAAAAATAACTTCAATACAACTGATTGCCCAACTACCACTGTCTTTGTCCATTATTTCAGTAATGGATCAATAGCATTTAATATTTCAAAACATGAGATGAACTTCCTGACAACCCTTTGATTCTGAAGTGTCTTGTCTAGTATCAGAATACAAATTCTGTACTCCAAGACAAATTCTAGCATATAAATGCCTGACACTGATGGCAAAACAGCTCTCTTACAGACATCTGAGAACAGATGTCCAGTCAGACTCTGAATAACAATATTTGATTTGTATGATTCAGCATTTAGATTTAAAAGCTTCTGAGTTTTCTTTGGTTTTGCAAAAGGAGGTTTCATTTTACGAAGTAAGAGTCCCTGTATGTTCCAAATAACCCTCCACTTCTATCCCCTATTACATGAAAGAAACAGATGCTCATGTATCATTTGGCCTACAATTAAGATTGTAGGTCAAACAGTATTTTCACAGGGGCAGAATGAGGCTTCCCTGTGTCCTCTGTTCAGTTCGTCCTTTTTGGTGCATTTGATGCTCTCACAGCATCTGCACTGCTCGGTGGTCTCACGGTCCTGTTTGAGTCAGAGCACTGCATGCCACCGGCAGCAAGGACACTGCTGTTATGTTTTATTGTAGTTATTTGTTGTAGTTCCAATATCACAGCTAGCATGTAGTTCCAACAACTGCACCTTCCCCAAAATATTTAAAAATACAGAAGGTTTTAACAGCATCTTTTACTAACAGCTCCATGGCTGAGTTATACAACAACAGCAAAAAAACACATGGATTAATTGTTCCTAATGAAAACAAGAGACTGCTCACTTTCTCTGATTTAAGCACCCGAAGAGTGTGTATGTGTTATCAATGTTAAAGACAAGGCACTGTATCTCTTTAGATGACAGCTAATTGCTTTTGATGGAATACACTCCATGCTGATTATGTGGTATCTTGGCAACTTAAAGTGCAACCTTATTTGATACTGCACTCATCAATGCATGCAGGTTCTAACACCTGATCTCTGAGAGAAAAGGTGCTTTCATGTCATTAAGAAATATTAAGAAATAACTGTTTGTCAGAATAGTTCAATAGTCTGTTTTTCTCAAATCTGAAAATCCCTGTGACACTTACATATCAAAACCTGTTTCAGTGATACAGGAAAAAACTCCACAACATACCCCAAAGAACAGTCTACTTCTATGATCTGCTTCAAACTGCACTGCTTTGAAAAGGACTTTGTAATCAGCTCCTAAAATGCAAATTTTAAGGGGCTAAATCTCCTAAAAGTATAGGGCATATTATGTAACAATGAAGACCGACATTTGAGGGATAGTAACAATGAGCTTACCTAACAAGTATGCTTTGATAAACATATGTGCCAGAGCCCCAAAAATACGTATTTGTAATACTTTTTTTAATCTATTAAGAGATACCAACATATTGCAGCAGCCCCTTGTAAGAAGACTACGATGATGTTTCACAAGCAAACACCAGAATGCATTGAGCAGTAGAGAAACCTATTAACTTAAATCCCATCACTTTCTCCATTTCACAAGAATAAGATCCATTCAGCACTCCTCCCTGATGGGATCTCCGCAAGCTCAAGGTAAGAATATGACCCTTCTTCCAGAATGTAAGAATTTTGTGGCAACTGGACCTGTTGGGTCGTACTTTATTATTTTTTTTTGTGGCTTTCTTAGCAGAAAGGAGACTGCCCTTTTTCTGTTATTTTCTAGCTATAAATAAATTATTAATCAGATTTATGGTAATACTTTCTATTAAAAAATACATATTGCATAGTATTGGTAATTACAGAATGCTTTACAAAAGTTCCAGTATTTTGCTATTCACCCACGGTAAGTTAAGCACGTAAAAGGCCCACAAAAGAATATTTCTGTGCATTTAACTTGAAAACACGTTATCCTTCAATATGAAGTGTCCTACATTTACTAGCATTATGTCCCTATATGTCCCTTCATTTTGCTTTCATCCTCCCCTAAAAAAAAGTAGGGAAATTGAGAGACATCTGCTACTGACATGAAGATGGATGTCTGCTTAAATTTGGTGTTTAGTTCCTAACTCTGAGATAATTGACCTCTTTATTTTGCAAGTCTTACAGCTACTTTGAGATACTGCGCTGAAATTGAAAACAAGCTAAGAAACAGGGAATGAGTTCCAGGTGGATTCCAGCCAGGCAAGTGAGACTAGTTCATCGTTTCAGAGTAAAAATCATAATTATATTCACAGTTAAGACTCATCCATGAGACCTGTATGAAGAGACACACGAAAGGAAATTTACCCATACCCAAATACCGATGCCCTTAATGCCATCTTCTCTTATGGCTTCTGGTGGAAGTTATGCTGCACATACACAGGCTGCAGAAACAGAGGATGATTTGTTTCTGTTAACTAATGCAGATGCCTAGCTGATAGCAAGCAGACATGGTGTGCTAGGGTCCCTGTACAGTCAATAATCACAGACACCTGCAAGAAGAGATCCAGCTTGTCTGCTTGACCTATCTGTACACATTTGAAGATGTACCGAATTATTCAACAAGAAAAGACATTTTCCTTGCTAACTGTAAGGAAATCCTGATCAGCTATCTGAAACCTGGACTGTAATTTCCACGGGGTTAATGTTAAGCTATTATGCCACAGGTAAGAGGACAGCGAGGCAGTAAAAGAAAAAAGGCTTTTCTTTTAGTTGTGTTCCTCCCTGACAGTAATAAGCCTAGAAACAGAAAACACATGGCATATAAGGAGGAAGAGAAGACAGCTGAGAAGGAAGCTTCCCAGATTGTTTTGGACCATGCTATTTTCAAAAATACCCTAACGCACAATTCAATTTCAGATATATTAAATGTCTGGTTTATAAGAAAAATAAATGGCTGAGAAGATAACAGGGCAATACCTGTAAAAAAGCAAAAAAGAAGGGGGTGTCAAAGTCAGGAAATGTCTCATGCAGAGCAGGAACGAAAAATTGCCTTCTGTGCCAGAGAGCACAAAAACAAGCACAGCAGAGATCAAAGAGAAAAAAATTAAGTCTTGGTGAGAGAAAACACAAAGATCTAGAAGAGAAAAGGTAGAGTCAGTCAGGCAGCTCTTCAGTGAGATCTTAACACTTTATATGGATCAAAGGACGGACTTCAGAAGAGGGTGCTTCTGAGCAAGAAGACAGATTGCAGAGCATATCAGTATAAATGACAGAGAATGGAGAATACAGTTACGCAGGATAGAAAGTGTAAAGGAATACCTCAAAAGGAGGGCTCAAACAAGCAGAGGCAATTCTTCTGGATACAGCAGGAGGATAGCACAATGAGCCGGAAAGCTCTTGCTAGTGCCAATATTGCTAGATGGTGTCAATTTAATCTTAAGAAAACATAAGACATTTGTGAGCTCTTTGGGCAAGCATTTTTAATATGCTTGTTCTCATTAAGAAGACAGATAATTCCTGCACTCAAAGAACTGTTTCACTACACTTATCAAAATGCAAACTAGGATAACAAAGTCTTAAATATAAACATACAGGTCCTCCAGATTGAGAGAAGACCTTGCATTCCTGACAGCATGCCTCATTTTTCTCAGCTATGTTTGCTGGTCTAATACAAGGTACTATCTCCACACACAAACTTACAGATGACTTGCAATTTTTCTTTACTCCAAAATGCATTATCGGTTAGAATAATCAAAGTCACCAAAGGGCTAGCAGATAAATTCAATTTTTTAAGTTACTTCCAACTAGAAGCATTTGTTGCTAATAGCTAGACCATGCTAGTACAACAGCAACTTGCCATGCAATGTTCTACATGTAATTCCTTATTATCTATTGCCATGGTTGAATTTTCAAATTATGGTTAAAACTTTGGCATTTTTTACGGTACTGATTTGTGGTCTAAATCTTACATTCCTTCTACTAGCTTATGGTCAAAAACACTACTACACCAAATCAACCCTCTTCAAATTTGGTCCAGCTCTTACTTTTTAGACTGATCACTTATGCAATTATTTATTATAATGGAGTATTTATTAAAATCACATTCCATCAAGTACCACTGTTATCTTCCCATCAGCCCTTTCTGGCAATGCTTAAAAACGCAGCGACGCTGCCTTCTTCAGGGCTCAGTTTTAACAAAGACTCTGTCTAATAACATTGCTTTAAAATAACATGGTATAGCAATCTATAAGATTACAGAACAGAATGATTACATATTACATACACTTTTATTCTCTCGAAGACTTTTGCAGCCTTCTGAATTAGAATGGATTAAAAAAACATTACAAAAGAAGACATCGGACTCCAAGATATACATACGTTTCTGCATTAGTTATTGATCAAATGATTTTTAAGTACAAGCAGTAAAGCATATCACAGGTGGTACTTGGGCTGTAAATAACTGTTAACTGCCAGCGTGATCTTCTTACATTGCTGTTTCTAGACAAACTGATTTTTTTATAAGATATGCAGGTATAGAAACACATGTATAAAGAATAATGAACTGAACAGGAAAACTACAGATGATTAAATCCAGTTAATTTAGGAATTTTTGTGCAACATCCTTGTAAGTGAGGTATTTTGCTTTTCTACTGCTGAGAGCAAGAGGCAATCATGATTCACTGTAGGAGTGCACCAACACCATTGATTTCTATTCAGTATACCCACATTCAGTAGTAATGTGAGTTTGTATCTTGTGGCCTTATATATGATCAAAGCTCCATTTTAAAGATCCTGTAGGTACACGCACTAGGGAACAGCCCTCCCCCAAGCACTTTACAGCCTAAACGTGAAATCAAGGTTAGAAAAAGTATATGAAGGAAATCCTCCAATGTCGTAGACCAGATCACTCTCAAAACAAAGCATGAACAAGTCCATTTTTAATACTCTATTACCACTACTGTAACATCTATTCACAGTGTCTTTCACTAAAGAAGCGTAGACTTGACTTCCCCTGAAGTCACCAGCAAGTCTACCACTGCATGCAGTTTATTTCATGCCTAAATGTCTTCATCATTTTGTCTTGTGTGATTACAGACTTTTCCCTCTTGAGTCATCATTAAATGAAAACATCAAAATATCCCTGTTGTTAACAACTAAGGTAATTTCGCTACTGTAAATGTCATTTTTTCTTCTTCCGAATAATATCTTTCTTGATCTTTTGTTATTTCCTCATGTTTCCATATTAAAACTACCTGAATTACAATTTAATGGAAAAGGCAGCTCTACCCATTACTCATATGGCCAAAGCCATAAGGAAAGGGTCCCTTTCTCCATTACAACCCCTTTACAACTAAGTTTCCACATGGCAAGCATCACAACAAAATTAATTGTTCTCATAACACACCTCACCCTCATGATTTGCAAAAACCAGTGAGGTAAGTTCCCTATAGCTTTGTTAGAGAAAAAAATAAATTAAATTGTTACATGAGTAGAAATCTCGTCCCATCCCTTTGGCAAACCTATCAATGTCTCTCACCCACTTTCCTTTGCTCAACTTAAGCAGCAAGAACTAGATGCACAACAGCAGGAAACGTACTCACTCAATTCCTGGAAAATATATTTGATCTGAATTGTGATCTGGCAGGATTGCTGCTGTCTTTGTCAGCTATTCAAGAACTATCTGTTGTCACCGAGAGACTCTTTGATCCTTTTGTCTCCAAGTCCAGCATTTTGTAAAAGCTTTCTTATTTTCTGCCACCAACAGTTATTATTAGTAAGGGCAATTACTTCTGATTTATCTGCCCTCTTTTCCTCAGCAGTTACATCAAACATCAGCTGTTATCCCAGGAGCTTACAAGGGTCTGAAGAATTTCAACAGAAAAAACAACCCTATGTATTTTTCATTACTTCAGAAGAACCGAGAAATTCCAAATAATTTTTCTGGTAATTAAACAAACCTTACCTTACTACAGGTCTAGACAACACTAAAGTAAAATTGTATATGGCATTCCATTGAGCTGTCATTTTAAAAATAATTATAAAGGCCCTGACAGTAAAAGAATAATTTTGTTTCTTTTCAACAATAATATCAGTCTATCGTAAAAGTCATATGTCATCTGTATTAATAGTTGTAAGAAGAGCACTAAATGAAATACGTGGTATTCAGTCTGGAAGCATGAGAAGGTATGTTAGCATTCAGACATCTTTACAGGAACAACAGCCACAACTTCAAATAGAGCAATTGTTTATGTGCACGAAGAGTTTATGCATCTAGTTACTAACTCTGAAGCTAAAATTATGTCTTTGCAGTATTAGACCAAAAAGGAATAATACGAACATGCAACCCAGAATATGCAATACCAGAGCAAATGTACAAGATGAAACTAACAGCCATAGCTTGCAGCAAGTTAAAAACAGAAGCATCTGCCAAAAGCCATATAAAAGTAAGATTCAGAGGGCAACAGAGGAAATAAATCAACAGAATGCTAAAAAGGAAATTTAGCAAAGAAGCCACTGAAAGATCTCTGTAAGGTACCGTTCAGAAAGCATGCGTCAGATGGAAGTTGTTGGAAGTAGAAATCACTGTAACAGAAGAAACATTCAACGTCTTTCTCCCTTGAATTCCAATTTATACAGCACTCCATAACTGGCCTTATTTTAACTTAATGGTAATTGAAAAGGTGATGACTAGCCTAAGAACAACACAAAACCCTTTGCCTTAAACAAAGTTCTCATCTCCATTCCTTGTAGCATATTGAGTCCTCAGCAGCAGAGACTGTGTGCAAAAGGTCAGATCAACATGGCAGCAGCACAGAGGAAAAATTGGAAAAACATCTGTCTGAAGAGATACTTTTTCCTGGATGCTCTTAAAGAAGAGGAGGTTGAAAACACAATGAAAAGGTACAACGATAAACAGGTTACACAGAACAACACAGTAGCAATTTTCACCCTTAGGTTGCAGAAGTGGAGTAGCGTGAATCAAACATTCTGCAAGCAGGACAAAGGGAGAAACAAAGGCTGTAATGCCAAGGGAAGTATCATAATGAGGCCAGTATTTTGGCTAAAAATTCGGAGTCAATTCGGACTTTGAAAAGTCAGTCCTGAAGAGGAGTGAGTGCTACTTTAATAGAACCATTTAGGGTCAGTTTGACAGTGACCCAGCACAACAGTTTCCATAATAATTCAGGTGATACCGCTTCAGCCAGTGAACATTTTCTAAGAAAAACATCATTCATTCTCAGTCCAAAGAAAAAGTCCCCTTCTGTTATATCCCCATATTTGCATTTTATAGCAGCACCACACTGCATGCCTGCGTTCAATTTATCATTCCCAAGATTCTGCTTCTCTAATACTGTTTCTTAGTCAGCATTCCCACAATTTGTTTTTCATTGTGGGTTTTTACACTGAGAACCTCTTTGTTTTCATCTTGATTACATTTTACTCTGCTAACATCTGCTGCGCTCTTAACTGCTCCACTTCCTACAGCCTTTTATGTCCAACTTTGCAAATGTTAGCAAGCCCTCCTAGAATAATTTTTGCCAGCAAATATGATTGGTGCAATCTTCATTCTTTTCTTCATTTCTTATATTTTCCTCATAACAATCTTCTTGCCAATTTTTTTTAACTAATAACACACAGTGCTTCAGTACCTCATGAAGCTCATGTAACTTGTTAAATCTGAATATATTAGGATTTCTATTTTCACTGAATTTGTTACATGAACACCTTCAGAGTGAAGTGCACAGAGGCAGACCTTGCGGACTTAATATCACAATCAGAATATACTCAAACACTGAGGGATGTAAATTCTACATAGCACTTCCTCAAATGTATTTTTATTTTCAGTTTATCAGTAATTTGTGAGGTCTCTTTTTTTTTTCCCCACCTTGAAAAAGGGGAAAGTCTTATTTACCACTTATTTTATGATCTGTACACAGTTGTGACTGCAGTTTTGGCATGTATGCAACAGAGAATCAAACTGGTCTGTTGGACACATGCCCTCTTCCATTCTTCTTTACCTCATGATGTTCTTACTGAGTCTCCAAAACATGACTGCCAACAGTTCTGAAACCTCTTTTGCCAGTTCTTTATGAATTTTTCTATCTGGTACTGCTGCCTTTACACATTGAAATTATAAAAGGCAGTGAAGCAACAAAGTCATACCTGACAAATACAAGTCACTGACTATCCAGGCTCACTCCCTCATTCCTGCACATTTCAGAATGAAGTCAGAGAAGAAGAGATTAGTGAGCAAAAGGCCCTTCTGTTAGAGATAGGAGAAAATGAAGCAGGTTTTGCATTTAATGAAACTTCAGAACCTTTACTTCTGGAGGTTTAGGCAACATTTTGGAAAATGTACATACCTAAGGGAAGAAGCACCCTTTTCACACTCTCTCCAAACACTGTGTTCAAGCAGGCAATTTAAAAAAAAAAAAAAAAAGTTTTTTAAAAGTAAGAGATAACTACAAAGAGATCTGCACCAGTCTGTAGGCTTCTTGAGGAATGAAAACTTATATCTTCATGTTCAGCTGGGATAATTTTCTTCTGAGTAGCTGGTAGAGTGTTGTGGTTTGGATTTTAGAATGAGAATAATATTCATAACACACTGATGTTTTAGTTGTTGTTAAATAATCAAGGACTTTTCAGCTTTCCACGCCATGCCAGGTGCACAAGCTGGGAGGAGCCACAGCCAGGACAGCTGACCCCAGCTGGCCAAAGGGGTGTCATACCATTATGTTGTCACACTCGGAATACGCTGGGGGAAAGCTGGCCAGGGAACCGCTGCTTGGGAACCAACCGGCTGGGTATCGGCTGGCAGGCAGTGAGCAATTGCACTGTGCATCAATTGTTCTGTATATTCTTATTATTTTCTCTTGGTAGCAAGTGAACGGCTGTGTGCAGCATTTAGCTGCCTGCTGGGTTAAACCACAGCATGTAGGAAAGTAAATTACTGGAACCCAGGAAAGAAAGAAATAACTTCATAATCTTACTATGCTACCCTTTGGTAAGCTAGAAAGTTACTACGTACAAAAGAAACTACAGTTATCATAAAATGAAGCTATTGATTTTAAGGACTGAATTTAAGCTTGAAAAATTTTTATTGTCTTGTTTCTCCTTAATGAACTGTATTTTCCTCTTTTAACAAAGTGAAGCATAAAAAGTGTGTATTTGACAGCTAGCTGTTGGTTTCAGCACAAGAATCTATGAAACTGCAGCCCGGGCTATATAAAGCAGTTGGACTGAAAATATCTCAATTCACTGTACTAAGTAGTATAGTATAGCAATATTCACTTAGAGCCACATTCTGCTCTCTGGTGAATTAATATACATACAGATCAAAAGTTAAGAGGCTGTTCCTTACTCTTACTGCACTGAAATTATTTATTCTTGGTTTTCAAGAATGTTAAGTAGCCTCCCCAACCAATCACACAAAAAATATGGGCTAAAATGTGAAGATTCATTGATATCTTCACTTTTACTTCCTTGCTGAGTATATACTTAAACAACACAATTTGCACTATTTCATGACAATGAATCATAATTAGTTTTTGGTGGGATTTTTTTTGTGTGTTCCGCCCCCTCCCCCAAGTCAATACTTCCTAAATTGAGCAGCAATTTTTAAATGTTAGAAAAACTTCAAAAGTGCAAATGTACAGCTCTCACTTACAGAAGCTTTTGTGTCCTTTCCTAAAGTTCTTTTCATTTATCTAGTACTTAGCTTTCCAAAAATGTTAATCTGACTAGGAGACAGCATTCTATTTTAAACACAGTATAAAAACCTCGGTGGTTTTGTATCAAAGCAGCTTCGTACTCCTTCAGAAACTAGTGCAACATTAGAGACGTAGAGCCTAAGCGCTGATGTTCATATATGGTTCAAAAATCCAATTTTTAACACATATTTTGAATGTTGAATTTGTGGACAAACTTAACAAACCTGTGCTTGTAGAATGAAATTCCCAAAATTGTTTGTATTCAAATCAGATTGTATGTAAGGTTGGACAGTTTTACAGCATTTTTAAAACTTTAAGGATTATAATCTTGTCATTCTAGCTGTTCTCATAGTATCTCATCTCTTTAGCTGAGAAGAAAACAATCTCTTCACTTTTGGAATGTTACATAACACTGTTCATTTCTAATCCAACTATAAATACATTTTAGTGAAGCTGCTTCTCAAGTTCTCTTCACAGTTAATGCCCCTAGAGAGAGGATGCTGGACTAGCCAGACTTGGTTTAATCCTTCTGGTTGAATCTTAACACTCCCTTGGTAACTGATCAGCTGTCTCCCAGTCAGTACAAAAACATGAGATCTTGGCAGCCACTACAGTGCTCACGGAAAAACTGGAAGGAGTTTTAGCTAAGCTGTAGAGAAAAGGTAGGCTTCTACAGGAGCATCCTGATGGTAGGACAGAACCTAATTTATAAGTCGTTCTCAGGCCAATGATCCGCAGAATATAACCCCGCAAGGAGTGATTAGCTTCTGAAGTTGTTAGGTCAGAGGAAAAAAGGTACATTAGTTTGCACTGAATTGAAAAGGGTAAATTAGTAGACATTAAATTAGTCTGAAAAGAAACAAGCAAAGAGTAACTTAGCAAGCCAGATATTCCTACTCAAGTTACTGCAATGTACAAGAGTAATGTTGAATTAATGTGGGGTTTTTTGTCACTTAATTTAAATATGACTCCTCATGAAATCTCAGGTCCAGGAAAAAACACTGAGATAGACTTACATAGAAGGGCTGAGGGCAGGTAAAAAAAACCCCTTTTTTAAAAAAATATACAAAAATTAGTTAAGTTAGAATGCAATGGTAACTCTTGAAATGGTCTAAACATATCACTATCAGACAGACTTTCCTGCTATTTAGCCATCATTTCCTCTTTCTCAGCTGCATCTCATTAATAGACAAAGTTAGGGTTACACATACACTGAAAAATTGTGTTGTCTCGTGTAGGTACTAACTGACTCGAGTTTTTAATTAACCTAAGTTGCAATCAGAAAGAAGCAACTTTCAGGTTATATTACTTACAGGTAATTATTTTCTTCACACATTTGAGTGCTGTAATGATGTATACAAAACCCTTTATATAAAATTGTGAGATTAAGTTAACAATTAGATAGAGCTGCTTTGTCATTTAACAAAGGCTGCCCCCTGGACAAACTGATTTCCCTTATATTTTATACTTCACATTCTAGTCTAAACTAACAGTTTCAGAGAGTAAATCACTTTATAAATTGAAGCTGTGCAAGGTAGAAAACCAAAGGATGACTCTATCAATAATAATCAAATTATTTGGAAAAAGAAAGAAAAGTTAAATTACACAAGTCTCATGAAGATGCAGAAGAATACAGACAGCCTCTGACGGCTGCCAAAAACTACATAATGGTCTTATCCACTGTATTTTGTAATCCCTTCTGGCATCCTCCTCTTGTCATCCTGTTTATAGAATTCACTGTTGAAGCAGCACTGGCCACCTTTTCTGAGACAGTAAATGTCTCAGGACAGACAGCTGTGCCTGTGGGCCTAGGAGAAAGTAGTTTGCTCCCAATGAGGCCACTGCGAACCATTCCACTAGTGCCTGTGATCTCAGCAGCCACCGCTGAGCACAATGAGCAGTACAGCAGATGGATGTTGCATGAATTAGCATGTAGAGCCACACGATAATGAGAAGCCACCTTTTAGGGCCCAAGGCACTGGTGGCACATTTGTACAAGCACTCACTACATCAGAGGAATGGCTTCAGGCAACTCAAGCATAGCAAAATTTAAAATCTGTTCTGGAGTCCTACAGGTATGTCTGAACATTGATCTATCGAGTTCCCATCTAGTTCATCCTTTCTGTTCTATCAATTGTGACAGATACATTTTTTTATTTTATACAAGCTTCCTTACAGAAGTTAATAAAAAAGAAACTCA
This sequence comes from Patagioenas fasciata, assembly GCF_037038585.1. Taxonomy (NCBI): domain Eukaryota; kingdom Metazoa; phylum Chordata; class Aves; order Columbiformes; family Columbidae; genus Patagioenas; species Patagioenas fasciata. Next base: position 9,718,485 of record NC_092527.1, read on the forward strand.
AGAAGTTAGCAACATGCTACAGTTGCTAATATCTTGAGATTCCTATTAACACAAGTTGTACTTGTTTGTCCTCACACCTGAAATTCTCGTAATTAATAATTTACAAACTGAAATACAAATGTTCTAACGCACTTAGTGGTTCCAGTTCTAACCACTGCTTCTTGGCTATTTTGCTATTGAAATCTGCTGCTGTAGTTAAGAACACTAGAAAGCAGTCAGAGGTGGAAAGGAAAATCTTTATCCACTCACATTATTACCTGAATGCTCGTAATTTGCCTTTTTTTTTCCAGACAAGAATGTAAAATGAAGTATATTAACTAGGACCAACCAGATCATTTGATTAGCTATTAACAAGCATATCAGAAATGTATCCTTGTAAAGCATACATTTCATGATTGGTCTAGGGCATTTACCAAATTAAAAAGTATTTAAAGAAACATGAAATTTCAAAGCAGATGAGGTATATAGCTTTACAGAGTATTCAACTTCACTTTCATTTAATTTATGCCATGATTTTCCCACTGATAGGTTATACATTTTAACACAAGGCCAGAACCGATTTATCTTGCTGTGACTATAGCTTTTATCCATTCACTGATAAATTGAATTTCACACAGGTTTACAGTAGATAAACACAAAATAGTATCAACTGAAACAAGCTTTCGGATTTTCACAAACTGTTATAACAACTTGAAGTGTCAGTGCCCTACAAAGAAATGCTTACTCCAACAGTTAATGGAAGACTAAAATCAATATTTAGGTTAATTTTTTCTTTATAAATCAGTGAAAGCCTGCAACATCAATTACTTTTCCCTGACATAAGCTTTCAGTGGGAATTGTACCAGGTCACACCAAGACTGATTTCAGCCTACACAGGTGTGTGAGGCTGAAACAGAAAAGAAGCTGTAAAGAACTTGTGCTCCTATAGCACAGATGACAGATAAGCAGCACCAGTAGGCTATCTGAAATAAAGTTAATGCCAACAGTCTGCTCTACGGGAATTATCCTAACACTCTGTTTAGACAGATTTGTATAAAAATTCTTTTAACCCCTGGCTTCCACAGAATTAAGTTGGACATTCCACACCTCATGCATCTCCTTCCTCCAGAGTCAAGCTCTTCTGCTTTCCGCTGCAATATTTCTCCTTTCCTGAGACCTTCTTGTCTCACTCACTCACTGTAATTCTTTCTCTGTATTCTTTCTGGAGAGGCCTGTGAAATCCTGTTCTTGTTCAACTTTGAGTCCTGAAAATTAATCCCAGGAAAACCCAGAATAGTAAGACCAAAAGGAACTAGGAGATGTACAGTGAGCAAAGACGTTCACAGGCTGGTTAGTCTGTCCTGAACAGAGAGTTCCATGAAAGGCCACCATGGATTTTCAGTGTGATACTGGCCATTCTTTTAGACAACCACTTTGGAATGAATTACAATATAGTCCAAAATACTACAAGAGTTTAATGCATTTACAAAAAAAAGGATTCTGACTGCTCTAACACCAGTTGATCTGAATGGAAGTGAGTATATTCTTTCCAGTCACCCATTACTGATCTCTCTCATCATCAACTGCTTTGATCTATTAGGGCAGCTTCTATGTTCAATAAATCACAATGCAACAGGGATGTCAGACAAGCTGTTGTAATTTGCACCTTTGTAAGGCAGGCTGGAGTGGAACAGAAACACTGGGGGAGATTTCAGTGAGGAACTCCCTAGGGGACTAGGAGAGGGAAATCGTAATTGTGAGTCTTGGCCAGAAGAGGGAACTTTTTTTGCTTTCCAGATGCTTTTGCTTTGCTAGGATGTATAACTACATTAGATAAATTGTTTGAAGCATATGCCTGGCACAAAGGAAGAGGTGTCTGTTGTAAAATAATTAATAACACTGGCGAAGAAAGAAAGAACCCTCCAGAAGGGCACAGATTATGCATGGCAGCACTAACGATGAGTCATGGTTATCTAAATCAGATAATTCAGCAGAATTACAGTACTGTTTGTAATAGGTGGGTAATATTTTAGTTATTATTAACAATTCATATTTAAACTAAAACAACACTTGCCTAATAACCTTTAATTGAAAAATAACAATATAGAAAGACAAGCATGCTCGAGAATTTTGTTTCATGGTCTGACCATGTCAAATATTGTCTGTAATTCAAAAGCAGTAACAGCCAAACTTAGGGTAAATATTTTTTACTCTCATTTTTAGTAAACTTTAAATAACCAAATGTCTCTGTGATGGAAAGTTTATTACAAGAAAATAGTGCTAATGAGTGCCCTACCAAAAATAAATAACTAAATAAATAAATCAATCAATCTTCCAGCAGTGGGCAATTCTTCCCCATATTTTAAGCCACGTTTTCTAGTCATTTCTGACTGCATAAAGTGTTCAGTGATGACTGAATTTTCTGTAAGGTGCTATGCCATCACTTTAGATTTAGGGAAGTGACATTTATCCTTTGGCAGTCTTTCCTCTATGGATGACACAGATCTGCACTATCTTTGTGCACACACATTAAAGGGTATCTACCTAACCAAATGGTTTTAGCCCTAGACTTTGGGCTGCTGAGCTCTTTGACCCATTATTATTGTGTTCGCTGCTCTCAGCTCAGAGATCACTACTCCTGAGCTGGGGCCACAGCTTGCTGGAAGAGATCTTCCCTCTTCTTTGGCAAGTAACCTGTAGTTTACTCGCTGCCAGCTACTGGCACTTCCCTTCACCAGACTAGAGTGCCTGTCCCTCGCAACAGCCGAGAGTCAGTCAGGAGCATCAGTTCTTTGCACCAACGCACCTGCTGTTCGAACTACAGGAAGGACTCAATCCTGAGAACCTGGAAGCATCTCAAAATATAGGTTAGGCTTTGCTATGGACAAGGGTAGGGATTTAACAGTGTTAATAAGGGAGAATTTAAAACCCAAATCCAATTATGATCCAGTCTTAAAATGCTATGAAACCATACTCCTCGTACAATACTCATTTCCTCACTTGCTTGATACACTCTTTTCCTTCTCTCTCTGTTCCTATGTAATCCAATGAGTGAAAGACATAGCACGGCTATTTTTTTCCAAATGAGTAGAGTAGTGGTTAGGTTAAATGAGAAATTCAAGATGCAAAAGTTAACTCAGCATTCAACTGTTTGCAGCTCCTTAAAACAGCTCTATCAGTTTTGAATATTGATGAGGACTGCCATCTGGCTGAAAGCAAGAGTGGCTATCATATGTATAATGCACTGCATAATTAAGAAGACATTGATAAACTGGTCCCTGACCATGCAGAGCAAAATTTGGTGAGGCCATGAAATCATTGTGCCTAAACAAACATTTATTTGCATTATATATATATTAGCTGTACTGTATATCAAGGGCCACTCACTGCTTGCATGAAGTGTTCTTAGCCCCTGCCAATTCCTAAGCGTCAGCGAAGGACTGATCAGACCAAAACAAACATATATTAAAGATTACATAAATACCTATATATCTTCAACTTCTCTGACACACGTAACCTGTGCAGGTCCCACAAACAGATATTTTTTTTCAGTACAATCAAGATTGGCACTGCAAAGCAAGTGGAGCAGGAGTTTCTCAGAGCAGGCAGGACACCTGGCCTGAAGCAGCTGCTAAGTACTACAGGGACAGTACAAGTGAGAGCATAGGAAGTGGCCATCCTCCGTCCTTCAGCCTACTCTTTTCTGCTGCCTTTCTTTCTCTTCTGGTTATTGACTGTGCAAACTACATAATTCAATCTGCACTATGTTTTAATATAATCCTTAAACTTGGCTCTTGAGGATAGGAGGAAAAAATGCTAACTGCTAAGAATTAACACACAGCAATTCCATAGCCACACAACTTCTTGGCAGAACAGGGACTTTAATTTGGCTCTCCCACAATGTTAATAAATGCCACTAAACAACCAGCCTATGAATTAGTTCGTGATAGGCTTATCCCAATTTTTCCTGCTGGAGCTGTTCCACTGTCTAAGCCAAATATTAATTAGAGCAAGAATCTGAACAACAGTTTGCAGGCAGACACCAAAAGCACACCTTCAGAGCCCATCTCTCTCCTTAACAGCTGAGGAAACTGTCATCTATAACAGTTGTATGCTTACACAATGCTTCAGGTTTAATGAATCGGAATTTCTGATAAAGCCAGTTAAACTAGAATTCTTGACCAGATCTGACACACAACTTACATTTCTCTTAGGGACCTGAAATATCCAGTAGCAATTTCAAAGAGTCTGACTAAATGAGGCAGAAACTAGATACATGACTCTGATTTAGAGCTTGCAGACTACATTTCAGTGAGTTATCATACAATTCTATTTTAACAAGCTAATTAACTTCCACTAAATAAATTACTGTAAAAATAGAGGGTTCTGAGAGGGAACTGTAAGAGACCTTATTTTTAATGGGGAAAAGCATATATTACTTAGTAAAGGAACCAACTTACTGTAACAGACAACTTAGGGAACTCATTATCATGTAAGGGGAAGTTAAAAATGGCTTAAAACTTGCTCTCTACCAAAGAACTATGACAAGCTTTTAGCAGAAATTGCTATGTGAAAGTGGAGAATGTGCAGATTGAAAACTACTCTTCCTATAGTCAGTGCAAATGAACTTTGTTTTCCCTTCGCACATATTCTAAAATCCAATTATCTCTCTGGATGTTTAGTGATGGTTATCAGATCTAAACCATCTAAATTTATAATATTATCATAATCTTTTGTTAATGTGTAGTATCACATTGGTGGTAGTTAATATATATATATATATAAAACTATATATACATATAGATATATAGTAAATAAGTTTATGATATCTAAACATCTCTGTATGTTTAGAGTTGTTAATTAGAGTTAATTAAACACCCTCGACAATGGCTCTAAGTATTCACAGATAAGACCAAACCCTGCTTGATGAAAAGCAATAGTGATAAAATTCTAAGTCTATGTCTTTCCTAAAGACCAAATAATAAAAATGAAATGACTGAAAACAAAACACACATAAAGCCCTCTAGAGGAGAGCACAGAAGGCAGAAAAAGCCTCATACCAGGGATCCAGTCTCTGATTTTATTACATTTGGCTATGAATCCTCTAACATTATTAAGATCTAATACACTTTTTAAGGAACCCTTGAGGCTCTCTTTCCCTTGTCACCTTCAGCACAGAGCAAGCTTAACTACAGAAGGGCATGTGCGTGCTGAGGTTGCTTTTATGAGTGAGAGAAAGGTTTCACCATTTTCCATGTACCTTGGCTCTTCTGCACAGAAATACTTCAATGTTGTAATGTGAGGAAACCACATGTCAGTGCTGGAAGGGTACTGGATTAGGGCTGGGCAATTATTGTAGGAAACAGTCTTGTGACGACAACACTACAAACAAAGCAGAGTCCCTGGTTTTGTTCTTGTTTGCCACTAAAGCTGTACTGAGGACATACTGATAATTGTCTGGACAATTAATACCGGTATGACCTCAGTTACCGACACTGGAGACATCTCCATGCTACCCTGCCATCAGATCTGCAACTAAAAAGAGAACATGTATTCTGTCTCTTTTTTACAATTTAGTCTGCAATTAGTTATGATACAGTTTGATATCACACCTGCCACACATCCCCCAGTTTTGTTTCTCTGTTCACCTTGCTTGCTCTTTTCTCTATCTTTTGTTTCTTTCTTTGAAGTTCTCTCTGGCATTTTGTTCTGATGGGAAAAAAATAATTACCACATCTACAACAGTTTTTATGAGCAGTTCTGCTTATTCAGTCTTAACAGGCTTGCAGGGCTCCGCAACTTCAAAGGTAAAAAGGCATTTAGAAATTGAAACACCATTCGAATATAAGTCCTACATTTTAGTTAAACATTTTCTGAACTTAGAAGAACAGCTAGTAGTCTGTGATCACAGCTACCTTAGAAAGTCTATGAAACATCACTGCTCCAAGAGTTCTTGGGTCTTTCATCTCTGAATGCTTTTTTGGCAAGTTGGATAGAAAAACTTCTGGGATGAGTCCATGTGTCCAGGAACAGATTTAATGCTTTTTCTGAATTTCTTGCACTAGCTCCAGTTCTTTTCTGACCCTAATCCCATCAGTGACCTGCCAACAGACATCCTAAAACATCAGTTCTCAGCCCGCTTTCTTCAGTTTGTCTGAAACAGCAAAAAAAGAGAATCAACCAGTCAAAACCTACAGCTCCTGTAGACCTGGGAGAGCTTCCACAAAAAACTCCTAATAAATTTCGTTCTGTCTGGGTTCACCAAATTATCTATCTACCAGTCAAATAAAAGACAACACTGTCTGATAAAAGTTGGCAGTGTGACAGATCTCCCAGCAAGAAGATATTGCCAAAGCGGGACACTGAATTTTAGGAATGCATTTGTTTCATGAAGCTTACACAGACTAAGAAAAAAGCTGAGTTACAAGCATACACTAACCATGCTATTTGTTTTTGAAAACACGATCTGAATATTTGGACCGCTCCTCTTAGAAACTCCACCTTTCCCCTCCTGCCCCCTTGATGTTTATGTGTGCAGAAAAAATGAAGGAAAATTCCTAAATTTTTAGGAAGCTAAATGACAGACAAAATTAATTTTCATTACATGTCTTCTTTTAGTGTTTGGTTTAAAACAAAACAAAACACCACCCCTACAGAAACCTCTTGCTGACCTGAGATTTGAACCTGACCTATGTCTTAAATCACAGTTAAAAAAAGATATTAAGGAGACTAGCACACGTAATGTAGACACTATGGTAAATATTTTCTCTCTGAGTGATTATACTGGAAGTATCTTCTGATGAGCACAGGTGGGTTTTTTTTGCGGTGAATGGTTTACCATGGAATTGCAGTGACTTTATTCCATAGTCACAAAGCTCTCTCTGTTAACTCTGGTGGTTTAGGTTTTGTGGGGAATTCCCTTCTCCCTCCCCGCCCCCTCCCACCCCCCCCCCAATGGATATCACCTAGTATTTTCCTCCATATATTTCATACAAATTCTAATACAGAGTTGTTCCTGAAAATAATATTTTCATTCTTACATAATATCTTGGAAGACAAATGTCATTATTACTTTTTGTCTGACAATTGGCATTTTGTCATTAAAGGAAACCTCTGGGCTAAGTCTTTTCCTCAGCTTTCACACTTCTGATGTTGTTAGATTAAAAGTGTAGGTATAAAATAATTCACTGACATTACTTGTCTAAGTCAAATGATGCCAGTTGAAAAGCTATACTGCGGTATGGCTTGACACAGCCTGTTTCTCCCTAACAGTATCAACCTGTTTCATCTGAGCCACAATAAAGAGCCTAGTAAAGCCAAAATCTGTTTCCCTGTGTTGCACTGCACACACCTCACTTCTTTTCTGTCTGTTCATCTAGGTGTTCCTACTCTGGCAGGGGGATTGGACTGGATGATCTTTCGAGGTCCCTTCCAATCCCTAACATTTTGTGATTCTGTGTGATCTAAACTGAAACCACTGGAATTGCCTTATTTGGCATGGCCATCCCTCAACGATGATGGAAGCTGAATTCTGAGGTCAACTGTATCTGGAAAAACACTGAGAAGTAGCTCTTGCTGTACATTTCCTCCCTTTTTCTGTTTATGTGTTTGTTTGGCTGTAGTACAATTGTGTGACCCGTACAGTGAGCAAACTGCTGTTGCTATCTGCATTAGCTTACCTTTGCATATTTAGGCCTTCTTACCACCTGATACTCTTCTGCAGTTTTTTGTGGATCCTCCACGGTTTTATGTGAAAGCAGTAACTGTCAGCTAAAAACTCTGGGTCACATTAAAAACGTAAGGAAGCATATACTAAACTGAATGAAGCACCAGAACAAGTTATGTAAAGATTATATTCTCTACACAGCTTCATTTTCATGAATTAGGTCAATTAAAAAAAACTCTCTGCTTTCAGTTTTTCACTAATTTGCTGCACCATTTCTTTTCCCTACATTTGCATTGCCACAGAAGCCAGTCAGTCTTAAATCTACTGACTACAAACAACGTGGGCCTTGCAAATAAGCAGTTTCTGTTAAGTTTTAACCTATGCTTATTGAAATCTATGGTTAAGGAGCATAGTTCTGAGTTTTCATTCAGAACAGTAAATACAAAGAAAAAAGCCCTCTTATAAAATAAGAGAATTCTGTGTATTATACATGGCCAAGGTAAGCTAAAAGTCAAATTTACCATCCTGGAAAAACACTCAATGTGTTAATATTACCACGTGCTAAAAACTGGGACAAAACGTCAAACAATTCTGAAATATTCTGTGAGTCAATAAACTGATCTTAAAGAAAATTCTTAACCAAAACACTTTCTAAAATTTTACCAAGCTCCTACAAGCTTAGCACGGATGGCTGTCATTAACAAGAGGAAGAAAAGGACACAACGTGATCAATGACTTCTCTCCAGAGGCTGCCATTTCTGTCAGAGACTTCACCAGTGGATGCTAATAAAACATATGTAATCATGATTCAGCTCTGCTGCATTCTGTTGATTTACATGGATCGAATTTGGGCAGACATTTCGACAGCACTTTGTCCAAATTTAGCTGGCGCCTTTTCCAAAACAGTCTTTTTTCTGACTTTTTTTTTTTTTTTTAATGTAGGTCAGTTCTCTCAGACCTTAGTTTTTCTGTGCAGAAATCTAAGATAAGTTTTAGTTCCACTTGAGCAGAAAGATTCTGGGCTGACATGAAGTCCTCTCACCAGTATCACTCATAGCTATTTAAGTCTGTCTTTATACAGGGTTCAACTATTGCTCAGCACAGGCATTCTGCTTCCCCCTGAAGCATCCCACAGTCACAGTCTTCTCTCATGTATGGAACTCCTGTAGCACACTTCTGAAGCAGAAAAAGCTTGCATACATGAAACTTGATGGGTTCAAGTAATCATACTTTTTCTATTCTAGAAAAATACAGTTGTTCCTGCTCTAATTTTAATTGAAACTGTGTCTATATAGTTAAATACTTTTGCCTATATGTTTAAGTGTTCTTTGTACTACAAGAGACAACCAGGCAATACTGATTGAGAAGTATACTCCATACTTAAAGATGCATGTTTTAAATTTTGGTGAGATTGTTTTAGACAGACTTCCCTTAATATATTTTTCCACAAATGCTGATTTCTATTCATATGGAAGAGAATCGATTTTTGTGAGTGACTTCATTTGGGAAAGAACAGCTCATATGTTACGGGACAGACTGGTAGACTTATGTCCCATTTTGTCATTCCTCTTACTCTTTTTTCCTCACTTTCAAAGAAACAAATACAGAATGGAAGTCAGACAATGTATGTCGTGTTTTGAAATCAATAAGCATTAAACTTTAAACATTCACACTGCTTAGGCACATCCTGTAAGTCTGGTTTCATTAAAAGCTGTGGATTTCATCAGTGCAGAAATTGTAATGCTTCCAAAGCATAGTCCCAAACTCCCATTTTACTTCAATGACAGGCATAATATAACCTTTTCTGTGCCTCCTAGAAGATACTGCAGGCATATTCAAAACCAAAACAGAGCTATAGCAAGAAATCATATTCACCACGTTGCCTACTTGAAACTCTGACTTGTTCTAATCATCCCCCCTCCACAATTACTCTTCCAAGTGCCAGGTAGCGACTGGAGATGGTGATTTACTATATTAACAAACAATACAACACAGAGAACTAAAAAAAACCCCAGCACTTGAACCCTGGCAGGCCACTCCCATGGCTGGCTATGCGAATACTGGAAGGTGGCAAAAAGCTGAGAGGGTCTCAGGGAATTTAGGTCAGTAGGGAAGCAGAAAGATTGCAAATCTGAGTATGCAAAGAAGCAACAGAAGAGAATTGAACTCAGGAGGTAAAAGATTAAATATTTATAACCTGAACACTCTAAGTCTACTCCAAACCCAAAACATAAAGAGAGTGCCTGATATATGGACAGAGTAGCTGGTTATCGTTTCTTGAAAATGAATGCTTATATCTGATGAAGCATAAGCCCTAGGTACAGATGAAAGCTGCTAAACCACCACCAGGCTGGTTTTAATAACACCAGTTTTTAGAGTGAAAAGCTGCAACCAGGCATATTTTTCAAGATATATATGAAAAAGTTCTATAGAAACCTTACCATGCAAGGTCTCAAAGAGCCTCCCCCCAGAGAAAGTAAAGATTTTACTGCTTCCATATTTTTTCCAGCTCTATGTTACATATAATTATTTCCAGAAGAAACAGTCCTCAAGCATGTAATGAAAGTGATGAAATCCCTCAACAGAAAAGCTGAACATATGGAAAACACAACTTGTAAACAATCCACAAGATGAAGTTTGTCCTTATTAAGCATTTGCCAAATAACTCAGGAGAACAATACTGTAAAATACAAAGTTGGCTGTAAAAGCAGTTTGCAAACAAAATAAAAGGTTAAACCAGTGTAGCAAATGGTTTGCAATGAACTGTTCGCCTACAGAATACATATTGGAAAACGAACTTCCCACTTCACTCTTTTTGAAAGTTACTTCAGAACATTATTTTAAACTCATAACTTTGTTCTTTCTGCCTGTCAGAACTCGCTTTGTGAACACGTTGCTTTCCATGCTTCTTCTTAAGTGCACATTTGCCCATCATCAGCGGCACAGTATGAGCGCTTCTGATTTTGTAAAGTAGTTCCCACAGAAGAAATAAATCAAACACGTTTAACTAATTCCACTGAAATCAACCTAAGAATTTAAAACTAAGCATTTGTGCAAAAATTACCTTAAATAAAACCCGACATAATCCTGTATATCCATGTTATCAAGAATTGTTATCTAATGGTTTCTCATTGCAGAAACACAATCTTCAAATTCACAAACAATTATCTATAAAGATATGTTATGAAAACAAGTAAGCAGCCAAAATTTTTCTATGCAGGTAAACCCTGGGACTACCTTTGCTTTTTCAAACATTTTCTATTTGGAAGAAGAGGCCAGGAGATGTGTGCTTGTTTTGTTTCAAACAGAAATTAAAATGGCTTCCCAAAAAGTATTCCCTTGAGAGCTTACACAAAGGGATCCTCAGATGGCCATTTATGTCTTTTGTGGGAAACATTCTATTTGCTACACTCTCTGCGGGAATGAATATGTATACCCCTTTCAGAGTCACAGGCTTTTCAGTTCTGAATCAACTTATTTCCAGGTGGATAATGCATAAAGGTTCATGAAGGCTTTTGCTGTGAGAGGGTAGCCTGTCTGCACAGTAATGGACTAATGTACTGTACTGCAGTGCAGCTTCCTGGACTGACATCCCTACCAAGTCTGCTCTCACAGCTAATGAGATGGGATTATGCAGCCCTGCATTTATTAAGAGCATACAATCGCATTTCATGTACTGCATTTTCATCCCTAGATTTGATGCCCAAGTGTTTCATAACCAATTGACAGCATCTGAATACACAGGCTTTTTTAGTATCTTTTGTTACTATTTTTATTTGTGTAAAACGGTTTACTCAACTTGTTACCCTGACACTAAAATCACATATTCTCTATTAGAAAAACAGGATCTAGTGTATTGACAGCATCCTTGATCTTTTTCACCCTGTTCCTATAACACAGCATCGTTTCTGTGGCTTTTTGATTTCTCTACATTACATGTTGAAAAGTAGGTTCTCGGACCATGCTGTGGAGAAATCGGTGATATTCATGCTCACTACTCAAATGGGGCATTTAAACAGAAAAGATTATGGATGTATACAAACAGATGGGCATTTACACTTTTAAAATGCCTACCTAAACATAGCTAGGATCTGTTACACAAGTAGGAGTGGGACATATAACAAAAATAACCACAGAACATTGACTGTATCAGAATAATGATTTATCGGGTTTATAACTACAGTAACAAGAGCAATTAGTGTTCTAGCACAGGATGACCATCTGTGTGTTGCTAGGTTCACAATTTGAAAAGATACAGAGAAAATCCCACTCATTTGAGAGTACAGGACAAGGCACTGCTCTGAAAAATTTCCCAGGACACTGAGATCAATCCACGATTCACAGTGACAACATCCAAGGTTCATTAGAAAGACAAATCACCCTAACTTATTAATCTGTTAGTCTGAAATATGTACATGATCCAGTACGTAGTGGTTTTGAAAGATAGTTATGAAGGCAGGGTGAGTATTTTAGATGACTTGCAAAGTTTATGTTTGGAAAAATAGTAACTATTTTGACATTAAAATGACATAGGTCATACAGCAGGGAAGTAACCCTGTTAGCTAGGCCACCTCCTGAACTCAAGGCAGGTTTAGCAGTTCCCAATTGCTATTGACATACATTGTCTTCTCTGTTTAAAACTCTCCTCTTATGCATACTGTCTCCGCCAGCAAATCCATTCAAGGACTTCTGTACCCTTTCATGGTAAGTTTTAATCTGTGTCTATCTTGAATCTTTACTCCGCAGATTTAAGCTCATGTTTCTTGACATAAGCACTACAGATATATGGGAACAGGTAGTACCTTTTCAGCTAGAAACAGTCTTTTACATACTGGAAGATACTTAAGTTCTCCCCTTACGCTTTCCTCCACCTTCTTACATCTTTCTTGTTTAAGAAACTCCATTAGTTATCCTTGAAGAATTATAGAAAATACAGGAAAAGAGAACTATCCTTAAGCGCTCCTTTGGATCCTCTCCCAATGGTTTGCATCCACTCTGATTTTTTTTTCTTCAAACTGGGAATACAACTCCATTTAAGCTGAGTTGGAAAGATTATTTTATTGTATGTATCTTTTGTCTTACAGATGCTACCACTATGCATATAATGCAGTACTGCATTTGCTGTTTTTTTCCACAACAGCACAGTATTTTTGACTCCTTTTCACCTTGGGAGCCTCAACTATCAGATCCTTAAAAAAAAAAAAAAAAAAAAAAATTCCTATTTAATCTTACCTACACATTTATGTGTTTGACAAATTCCAGCAGCAATGTACATTTCTGACTGAACCAAGGCCTTCCAACCTGCCCCATTCTTCCCAGTTGCACGCTACTGTCAAGTATTATAAGTATACTTTATACCCCATTATTTGAACAACTAAGGAAGACACAAAGCTGTGCAAACCTCCGGACAGTCCCCCTGGAAAACCTGACTAATGCCAATTCAGCAGCAGATCATTGAGAACTACTCTCTGTGAAAAGAGTACCCAGCCAGGTTTGCATAAATTCTGCAACAGTTTTTCAAGACTGTTATTGAGAAAGAAAAGTCAGGTTACATCAGACACTTCGTAAATTCAAAACTATATCATAGGAGGTAGGCAAGTACAGATGCAAAATGAATAAAATATTCCACACATATTGTTGTGTACCTGACAGATGTGCGAAGCTTTTAAATCAGTCGGGCAATTGTAAGACAGTAGGGGTCATGTGTGAGGGTGTATTTATTTAAAAGAAAAGGCTGCAGTAACCAAACAAAATCAAAGTAAGATCTCATCTTCTGAGTGACCTGTGTTACCTTTCCAAGCTTGATATCCATCGAGTTTTGAATGGAACTGAAAAACAGTGAGCTTTACTAGGATTCCCAAATATATCAAAATACAGCCTCCACGCTGCAAACACTTACAAGTGTGGAAACTCAAGATGTAAACACGCTCATCACTTTAATATGATTATGAATATACCTAAAGTGAAGCATATGAAACATTATTTGAAGGTTTCAATAAATAACTCAGATGGCCAATTCATTACATCTTGAAACCAACATAAATTTGGGCTGCCGCCAAATGAGGCAGTCCTATTCTCAGCTTCCCACACAAGTCGTACTATAGAGGTTGGTTTGGCTGGATCTGTGGTGCATGATGATTTAAAGCCAAATCAGTCCTGTGAACTGTCTGACTGCACAACCACTAAAGTGTCAGGAAAAGCACTAGGACAGTCCTGTTAGACAGCAACCTCACGGCATATTTACTTCAAGTGATCATGGCACTGCAACCACACCAAAACATAAGACACCTTATTTGACTTTGGTTCAGCAATTTTTTCCAAAATGCCAGTAAGAAGGTACTGTAAAATATTACTTGAAGTGCCATGTCATAGAAAGAAAATGTTTTTTTCCTCTTTACCTTCCATGTTATTAATGAATTGTCTAGTCTGTTTGCATTCTCAAGTGATTTATGTTGCAATACCTAATCTAAAAATGTTATTGGAGAGCTCATAAGTGAAAAGATGAGTAGATGTAAACTCTCAAGAGGTAACTGATGAAGATGAAAAGTACTGTATATTAAAAAAAAATTAATACAAACATGAACCAAGAAAAAATTCACTAAAGTAAAACACAACCTGAACTGTGATATAATATATCATTAAAGTAATTTCAGAATGCCCAAGTATTCTACTTTTGCCTGGTAACAGCATCTATGGAATGGTTTAAATCCTACCAGTACTAATAAATACTCTTCATATTATCAACCCAAGATAAAGAAGTGGTTTGACATTATTAAGAAAAATAAAGAAGGCAGCACATGCATAAAAGATTGAAATTCTAGGTGATCTGACTCTTTATTCTTATTGTAATTCTCCTCTACCTTTCTCTCCAGGGAGTTCCAGGAAAATCTGTCAGATCGGTCTAGGATTATAGTTCTTTAAAGCTGTACTGAAGATAAAACAGAGTTTTAATAGTTGCTCAAGGCCAGTCATTGATCCATATGTCAGTGAGCACTGTTCAGCACACTAATCAATAATGTGTATATTAAAATTATCAAACACCTTAAGAATACCTTCCATCCCACTCTGTCCAAATTGTGACTATTTTGAATTAACTTGAAATACATTTGTATCTTCCTAGAAGTGCAAATATTCTGTCTTTCTCTTACCCATAACTTGTTTTTCTTATCAAACAGATTTTAGGATATATGAGCTTTATTCCTCCTTTCTAGACCATTCCCTCATTTCCCAACAGCCAATGTAATAAAAGTCTGAGAGTAGTCTTCTCAGCACTTTATTAACTGTCCACATGATCTGTGCAACATTTTGTGTGCTCTCCTTTAACTTAATCCTGCATGCTTTAATTTAGGATTAGATCATCCACCATAATCATAGAATGGTTTGCATTGCAAGGGACCTTAAAGATGGGGCACCTCTCACTAGACTGAGTTGCTCAAAGTCCTGTGCAACCTGGCCTTGAACCATTCCAGGGATGGGGCATCCACAGCTGCTCTGGGCCACCTGTGCCAGAGCCTCACCACCCTCATGGGGAAGAACAGATGCCAGCCTTAGAGTGGTGCAGTTGTGAATACTTAAAAGCAATAATAAGAGATACTTATTCTCTACCAGACTGATTACTTCCCATTTCAACCACCAAAGCCATAAAAAATACTTGCCCAGCCTCTGGACAGCCTTGGGTCCCATTTTACCTCCTGTTTTCACCATGTGCAAATCTAAACAATTTGCTCTCTTTTCATTCTTGCATGTTCCTAACACAAGACCACCTCTGCACTTATCTTTGATTAACTCCACATAGTGTCAGAAACCAGACTGAAGGGTAAACCTTCAACATCTCTGGAAGAGGGGAAGAGAAAGGATAGAAAAAACAAACACATCAAACTTACGTTTAAGAAAAGAATTAACGTGTGTACCTAGCAAAATTGGACAGGAAAGACAGGGGTCCAGGATCAGCTAACAAACTGAACTCAGGCAGCTATTAATTCCCAATTCCTCACAAAGCATTGTGCTTCACCCAAGGTAAAAACAAACCAACAAAAAACCAACCAAACCATCACAAAACAACCACAACAAAACTATAGAGAGGGGAGGGAAATAGGGGAAAAGAATAAGCAGAAAAAGAAAACTTCCTGACTCCTCCTAGGTACTCCACTTGCCTCCAGAAACAGAAAGCCACTGCTTTTCTTGCTAATGGCCTGTTTTCTGTGTTCTGTCTGATTTATCAGCTGCTGAGACCAAATTAGTGCAAGAAGTGTCTTAATATAAATTACAGGAGAGATGGGGCACTCATTTTGCGCAGGTCCAGCACTTCCTTCAAACAATACAGACCAAAACTGTTTTCACTTTCTTTGGTGAGGTATTTACTACTTCCTTTCCATCCACTCTTCGACAACCCTGCACCACCTCTTCTTATTTCATTATTTTTGCTGTCCTCACTCCTCCCTTGAAGTGTAACTTTCTCAAGCTACTTGCCTGCTACTCTAGCTGCTACCCTACTCTTTCTTATATCCTTATTTACAGGCAGCATATATAATACCATACATTTTCACAGAGGCACATATTTAAATGGTTTATTGAATGCTTTTACTGATCACTAAATGCTACACTAAATTCTAAAATCAAGACTCTAACAGTTAAATGCTGACACCACACTGGCCTCTAGCAGGCAGAGGAAAATAAAGCTGCTGTTCTTTGTCATAAGTGAAAGCAGTTAACCGGTTCCTAGGTGGGTTCAAGCCACTATATATGCGTGCATTCATCCACAACCAATGCTGACTCAAGACTTGTACAACTACCAAGTAAAAATATGAACATCACTTTTGATTTAGATCTAGTAGAGCCATTAAATTACTTTGAAACTGATGACAGTGAGCTGTTTCAGAATGAGAAACTGAATCAAGTCATTATAAAAACAGCTTACCAAAGCATAACTCAGCACCATTCACTCTTCTCTTCCTTCTTAGTCTACATGGATACATAGACTATCAGAACACAAGAACAAAAGGCAACAAGAAAAAATGTTAAGGCATATCTCATAGCAAAACACTTCATTATTACATGAAGCATTGACCTCCAGACAAGTACAATTCCGACCCTCAAAAAGATGAAGCGCTCTTTCAGGAATGTGTAACACTTTAAAGTGATACTTATAACAGATACATTAAACTTTTTGTGGAGTTCTTATTTCAGTCAAGTGAGACTGTTTTAGATATGAGTATACAGAGCAGTTAACCCACTTTATAAAGCCACAGTTTCTCCTACTTTACAAAACACACAATCTCTAGTTCACCTGAAATTTAAGATTCTGATTTTTATCTCTAGCCTCCTCAGAATTTTGGCCACAGCACAGCATGAGATGTGGAAGAACAGAAGATCTCCAGATGGAATTCTCAGCAAGAACATCCCTTAATCAAATTGTGTCCATGGCCAAGTCAACTCAAAAAGCCGAACACATCAAGATACTCCATCAACATCCTTAACTACTTGGAAGACTGAAGCTCCTTATGCTGGCTTCTTAAACACACTACAGCACCATCATGCTGTTTCATCAGTGGCCTCTGAAAACAACACGTTAAAATCTCTTAGTAAGATAACAAAATAAATTAAAACAATAATTGTGCAACAGTAGGTAAGTAGGAAATATGCATCCTAGAATTGTTTAGTCAAAAGTTTTCAAAACTATTAGCTTGAAGAGACCAAGACAGCCCAGTAGAGTATGACTGCTGAAAAAACATCTGCTCCTTGGTGGAAACAGCATTGATCAACTGGGCTTAAACAGCACTGAGCCTATCAGTGAAACCCTGCATTTATTTCAAAATCAAAAAATGCGTTGTGTGCATAGTTTAGTGAGTATGGTCTAAAGGCAAACTTATTTTACTTAAATAAATGAGCTTGAGATCTGACTGCCATAGCCATATAGACTTGTTTCTACTTTCAAAGACTTGGAAACCTCTTTCAGTAAGGAAATGCATATTATCTCTTAACAGACATCTTGTCAAACTAAGTCAAAAATTATCCATCAACTAACACAAGAGTATTACTCAATGACTGACACACGTCAGTGCCGAAAAAAGGAAGGCAGATAAGTAACAGTTTTAAAATGGGTTGACTGGTGGGAAACTTAAATAATGACATCTGCTCATGCACATTCCTGACAGAAGAAATTTATGGAGAACAGAAGAGTGTCATTTCACTGTGTTTTAATGAAAAGGATCAAGTAGAACAAGATACACCACAGTATTACACACATGAGGAGAAAGACTTAAAAGTTATCCAAGTTCTGGAAATTTGGTTAGACAATTAAATTAGCTGACAACTTTCAATGGAATGGGCATGGCAATTGACATTTTATCAATCATGGCAAAAATAAACATTTCTATTTCTCAGTTTTGTGTGAAGGGGAAATTAATTTTTATGTGAAGGGGAAATCTTCCAAAGTACTGTCTATATCTATGGCAGTGCAGGAGCTCAGGGACACCACCAGGAACAGCTAAGTCAGCTCCGTAGGCCAAGTGGCAGAGACGCCTGTGAAGAAAGCCTGGGTGCACAATGCAGATTTGGTCACTGCAGTTATGGCTGCGTGGTCTTGGGGTGGTTTCTCAGCTGAGGGTCAACTCTCAAAAGAAAAATAGAAGTTTTCAACTAGCAAGATAAATGAGCAGGAAGGACTGATGAAAATAGCTTAAATAAAAAAAGGTATCAATAAAGGAATATATTATATGAGTTGGCCCTAATCCAGCAAAATAACAAAATACAACGCAACCACAAAATTTTCTGAGAATTACAGGTATCATACACTGAGGGTAGTTGGTAGCCCTCAAACGTTAACAGGAATCAGCAAATAGTGAAGGGGCAAAAAGACCTTATGTAAAAAAGACAGGATGTTATCCAGAAAACAAAACTTTTCTGAAAAAGTGACTGAAATTTCTGCTGTTATTCCCTTTCAACTTAGAAGTCCACCCTCAGATGAAAATGTAAAAAAATGTGAAATACAAAGCCAGAAAAACGTAAGCTTGCACATGAAATTAAGATCCTCTTCAAATGTAGCACACCAGCTGATGTTCATTTCTCCCTTCCAGATCACCAGTGGTATCAGTTCAGTTTCAGGTGAGGCTATTCTTACACCTAGAGTCCATCAACTTGAATAGGTTCATTTATTAATCAGCTATGCAAAGTCAGGAGTGTACTTTCTTGTTTAAGGGACTTGAGATTGAATAAAAACGTATCTCATCCCCACCAAAATAAATGAGAGCCTTCATCCATTTTGTTCTTATTCACAGAAGTACTTCAATGCAGTCTTAAAATTCAGGACCTACTATATCAGTAAACTGGAGCTTAACTACTATTAACACAGGCAATGATTCCCAGGTAAGGAAACGCCCCACTGAAAATGACTTGCAGCCTTATAAATATGCATGAATATACTGTCGGAAGTTTCTCAAATCACAAGCTATACAACTTTCTACTCAACATTAGAAATTTATCTGACCATCTAACTACCAAATTCTTCCTAAAAAATGAAGGTGTGAAAGAATTAATGTTACAAGCATGGTTGCAAGATTGCAACTGAATTAAGAAGTAGCTATAGAAATGTTCAGGGTTTGTGCACATATCAGGATACCACAGAAAATTATTTTCAGTATTTTCCAGTAACTGCTGATCCATAGTATAAATCGAGAGAGACAGCTTTGTGGAAAATGGACGAGAATTAAATTGCATGCAATTTTGAAAGCCGCCTAAATCAGCGGACGGTCTACCAATATATGTGGCAAAACTTTTCCCTACTTCTGGTGTACAGTTTTCTGGAAGAGAAAAAAAGCCCATTTGTATTTGATTTGATTCTCTCAACAATGTTTAAAACTTGGTTTTCTCCATGTAAATTCAGACTGTGTTATAGAATAGACTATCTGTAATAGGAGCAGTACTTGTAAAGCTTTTGATTGGCGAGTAAATCACAACAGAGTTCAGGTGGTGCTACTTGATTTTGGTGTACGTCGGTCCAAATCCAGAATTATAAAAAATTCTTTATTTTTGACCAGTTTGGCTTAAAATTCATGAGCCTTCACAAGGCATGAAATTCTAATTTCATTGTCCTGTTATCCACTGAAGAACCTTCTGAGGAGAGAACACAGTTTTGATAACTGCATTTGTGTACAATTTACTGTATTGTCACTGTATACTGTTCAACACCCACTCTGTCTCCAGATGATCCACACAGAATAACTGCTATTGCTACCAAATGAAGGTATTTAGATGCCTATATATATAGAAGGTGCCTTACTAGGATTTCTGATACACTCAGTTATAACTTCAGGTGAATAATCACCCTTAAAAATTGTGACACATTACTGTAAAATATAGTGTCCTCTGCCTTTGTGCATTCGTGTCACTAGCTCAGTTTCTGCTAATGGGAATCTGCTCTTCATTGGTTAAAAAGGTGGAGATGCTTTATTTTGACAGATAAGTGAAGATAAGCAAAAAAGAAAATGTGGTTTTTAAGTTAAATACTCTTATCTAGTGAACATCCTAGAATGCTGAAGATATGTTTCTCAATATTGCTTAAGTATTTGCTGTATATAACATGCTGGGTTTTACCCATTATTTTTTTTTGTCAGTTCCTCTGTGGATTTTCTCCTAACATAAAGAAAGGTGTCAAGTTCTAAGGAAGAGCTAATGGGAACAGTTTTGTGGCAACATTCAATAAAAACATCTAACACTGAGTTACAGAAAGACAGGCCTCTGTCTTCAGTTCTTTCTCACTACCACCAAATGCCATGACAGACTACAAGTTACCACACCTCTAATGGTTTCCAGAATGAATTACATAGAGTCTGTACACACACACTATAAATCTCAGCTAGCAGACATTTGTTTGAAATCCATGAGAGTTCTGTTTTTTGCAATAAGGTCTTATAGCGAGGAGTGTTTGTATTTCATTATAGGTTTATAGCCTTTGCTAGTGATACTATGTGAGTAAACCTCTCCTGAAAACGACTTCTAAACTGATAATCATTAAGTAATAATTACTCAGTTAAAAAATCAGATATAATTAGAAAAAAAAATACTGCTTTTGCCACTTTACAGAAATAGGAATGGATAAAGTAATAAAATGGCCATATGAAGTCATCTTGCTGGAAATATTGGGCCCGTGTGTTTGAAATCTGTATTCCACGAGGGCAGTGAAATGCTGGAGCAGCAACCTGGCAATTTGGAATTCACCTGCACACTCATGAATCATTAATCTGAACTTCTAAAATGTCCTCTATTAGAAATGCCTGTCCCTTGGAGCCATTTATGGATTCAGACAAAATGAGTTATGATCATGACTAACAGAGTGAAGAAAGACTGGAAGAACATGTTATATAGTAAGTCAAAACAAAGGAATGAGTCAACACTGGGGGGAAAAAATGACTAACATTGGAACTAAGAACTTAAACAAGAAATACTAAATAGGACAAAACTTGTAACCATGTCAAGAACAGAAGAAACTAATAGTACTATCAATGAACAGAGTTGTTCCCAACAATTATTAACACTGATTCTATGGAAACATTGCTTTAGAATGAGGAAACCTTCTGGATACTAAACTTAAGCAAAGGGCAAAATTAAAAGCACTGTATTGCCTCAGCCAGGCTATGCCTGAACCTTTAACTTGATGACTAATGTTAATGCAGTTTTGAAATATAAAAATCTATCTTAACAAAAAAGATATCTGTTCAACCTAATGGCTCACTCCTCAAGAACTCTTTAATTCCATTCATTTACCTCTTAATTGTTGTTCTTAAGAAGCATTTTCCATTTCAGCTATATTTCTTTGCAACTCCCTTTTCAGTTGAAGTCCCTTACATTTAAGAGAAACAGAGAACTACAGAAGAAAATAACTTGCCAAAGAAACCTTACGAACATCTTACTGTTGCCTGTTTTAATTTCTTGTTAACATTCTTTGAGTAGAATTTCTGTAACATGCTGCGTTTGACTAGAGGCCTTATCAGATCATGAACATTATATCAGATTAAAGGAATTCTGTCCCTTCTGCTCATTTGACTTGTGTATCCCTGCAATGCTAAATTTAGAGCACACTGAAGAAAGACTGAAGTATATTAAAACTGCCATTTTTAAATTAAAGTAACTAGCCACTGACAGACTGCTTTATTCATTTACTGTGCCACACCATTTTCTAACCTAATTCAACCTAGAGAAAAACGAGAATATTTGCCTAAACTTATACCAGATAAAAGCTCTGTGGCATTCACTGGCTGCACTGGATTTAAGCTTTTTTGTGCCTGTTAGTAACTGTTGTATTTCTGTTTTGTCTAGACATAATTTTCTCAGTGTCTTGGAATTCTGAAAGTTGCACTGAAATACAGAATGATAGGTAGCAAGCCTTGCACAGATCCTACTTTATTTACATGTGGCACAACACAGAGAATACCAGACCTCTTTCTCTTGCCAATATAGGCTAAGACTGAACCTCCAAATTAAACCTAAGCAAATGAAAACAAAAGAGAATTCGTATTACTGGTGTTCATTATAAAACCTGTTATGTTCCAACTACCCATTTGAGAATTCAAATAATGCACCTAGCACACGTTCTGCCAAGTTCAGATACACTGTTGCCCTCCAAGTTCATACTTCTAGGTATGTCCAGACTCTGAAATAGAGGAGCCCTCCTAAAAAAGGATTTTCAAAGGCTGCAGCGTAACATACTTTTCATAGAAATATAACATTATCAAATGAAGCGGTTTTAGGATTTTGAAGAAAAATATTATTTTCTACCATTGCACTGGCTCTAGTTTTTGTTCCTCTCTGCCAAAAGCCATCCCCTGCCTCCACTCTAAGAACACTTCTTTTCCTAGGTGTTCATCCCTTCTCTATTCTTATCAGCCTCCCTGTTCTGCGTATGCCTTCACTGCACATTATGTGACCCTGCACAGGTCAGAATATTTACAAGGCTTTTTACTCCTCCTCCATTTTCCCAGCCCTTCACTTTTCTAGGCCTGTATCTGCTAGCTAATAAACTTGTTCTTTGGTGATTAAAGAACAATGTAATTCTACATTAACCTTCCTTAGAAACTAAATAAGTACTTTCAAGATTCATTTTCCTCATGACAAATTTCGATAACCTTTATATGTTAAAATGTTACACTTCGTTAATGAGATTCAAATGTTTCTAAAAGCACTTTCTATTCACATGGGATTTACACTGAAATAACAAATTCATAAACTACCAAATATTAATTTCATTTTCTATAGCCAGATGGAGTTGTTTCTCATGTGCTTATTTAATGAATTTCACTGTTAATTAGAAAAGTTTGCCAGTGGTGATCAATAAACATTTTGGATACTTACAGAGTAAGCATTACGAAGAACAGCCGCAGACTAAAAGGACAGTGGGAGGAGAGTGTAAGATTTTATTAGCTTAATTAGCAACAGCCTCACAACCTTCACAGAACACGAATGTTTCTAGTACCTAGTGATTTACTTCTCTCCCACCTCCCTCTCAGTAACTATCCCATCCTTGTAAGCAAAGATCATTTCAATTAAAATCTCAATCAAAGCAATTTTTTGCATTTTAGATCAGAGACACATCCCCTGCAGGACTGCAGCACACACATGAAATCCTATGCATCTGCCTGTTACTTTTCACAGATCTGTGATTTTCTCAGCTTCATCACCTTCACATATCCTGACCGAACTGGGGTAGACTGGCCATGACGGCAAACATTGTTAAACTCGTAAGTGGGATGAGGGCAACAGAACATCTTATTGCAGATGACTAAGTAGTTTAGGTGGATTCAAAACTACAGGTATCACAAAGTGTAATAAATTTTGACTTGAAATTAACTTGAGTAACAGAAATTTATTCGCGATGGATTTCAACGCAACAAGCAAAGGCAGCGCTGGGCAGCTGGGGAGTCTCTCTGCTCCTCTGGTAGCGCGCGCACGCGTGGGAAAAACTTCTGAACTTGTATAGGGCTGACAGTCCCGGGTTCCTTGCTCAGGGTGCCACGTCACTTGTCCTTTCTGAGAATGTGTCCTCTGTTGCCAGGCAGTTCTTTTCACCTACCCCTGTCCACCCCCCCACCTTTAGAGGATCGAACATTTAAGGCAATTGCATAACAAAGGGCAGGGGCTTCCCGTGTTGCACAATAACCCCTGAGCGTTTCCTTTTAAGAAGCTTTAATGAACAAACATCTCTAACTCTTAGAATTATTACAGAAGCACGGGAGGAAAATACACTCGCGATTGTGCGAGGAATTAAAGTACGTGTGCAAATGTGCACAGAAAGTACACGTGCTTGTATTAAGCACGGAAAGTACGCGTGCAAATGTGCAAGGAAAGTACTCGTGCTTGTATTAAACACGGAAAGTTACACGTGCATATGTGCATGGAAAGGATAAATACACTCGCAATCCTGCGAGCAGCTTTACTCACACCCGTGGCGGTGAGGCAAGCGGGGTCTCCATCCTGGGGGCGACGCTCGGCAGCAGCATTTTGCGCCTGCTCAGAAAGACCCGCGACAATGGGCGGAGTCTTGACGAGAGTCCCGTTTTTATTGGCTGATCAGACGTAACTGTAGGCATTCCAGAAGCTTCTCTGCACCCCCACACCGGCTGTGGGTGCCCCTGAAGCCTCCAAACATCCCCCACACTGGCCGGAGGTGCCCAGCGGCTCACTGGCGCCTCGGCACTCCCTTCTCCTAATGGCCCTGGCCAGGGTGCTCTGGGGTCAAACAAAACAAGCTGTTAGCCTCAAACAGCAGAGAGAGAGGGAGATGTGTCTACTCCTTCCATACTGAAGGCGGGGGGGAGAGAGAGGAGGGTTTGCATCCTGCCACACCTGATGATTGGACAAATGGCACATCTCTGACAGAAAATTGCAGGATTTTACACCACAAATAAACCTAATCGCCACAAACATTCGGAACTGAGAATTTTCTGCAAAGGGCAGGGCTCAAGGCACAGAGCACGTAACAAGCAGATCTGATTGTATCTAGTTGTGTCTTTGCAGACGGGAAAGATGCAGAAACACTAAAAAATTCAGAGGAAAGTAAGATACACAATAGGACCTTTTTTCTTTTTATTTTTCCCTTCTGGGAAACAATATGCTAATATACAAACATTATTTTATTTTACCCAGCCACTCCAAATAGTACATGTGGAAGTTTCCTGTTACAAGCAGACCAGGGAGACTAAGTTATTCACAATAAAGGGAATCAGCACTCTTTAAGATATCACCCACACTTCAGAATCATATCTTTATGCTCAATTAGGAATCTGTAATTCTTAAATGATGATAAGTAATTTAATCCTGATGTTCCCAGATTTTCACATCTATTCTTGATTGCTACTTCCTGTAAATACTCGATTCACAATTTCTAACGCATCCGCTTCAGCTTGGTTGCTTACAGGGTATTTCACAGGCAAATAAAGCACCTGCATAACTAGCCATCCACTATCACAACTGGATTGGAAACACAAAAGAAACAAGTGACTTGGGAAAACCAGGAGGAAAAAAAACCCACTTCCAGAGTTTCTCCCTCTCTCAACATAAAACTGCACTGTGATAATGAGCTGCCACTTACTGACATGAAATTCATGAATTCCTAAGTGTAGCATAATTGTTCACCCTCTTAAGGCAGTAGGTTGCCTTAAGCCTGTTTCTTTGGAAAAAAAAAAAAAAAAGCAAGAACAAGAATCACATATTCATTCCAAGAATTCAGCAGAGAATTAGACACAGCTGTATTTCTACGCATGAATTTCAGAGTCAACACCAACAAGATGAAAGAAATAGATCTGTAAGTAAAAGGGATTAAAAGAGTAACTTATAAAAATCCAATTATATAATACAAACTATATTTTTTAAAAAACTCTATGGCTTAAGGCTTTTTTATTCCCAAAGCTTTTGTTTGGCTTCACTTAATTCACATCAAGCTCAGATTCCACTCCAAGTTGCAAACTTTAAGTTTCATCTTAAGTATAAAGTGCAAGCCTGCAAAGCAGTCCTATAGGCATGAGCCTTGCAGTTACAGCTGGTGTAACTTGCTCATAATCTGTGCTGGACACCTTTCAGTTCACCATAATGTCCTGAAATTCAGTCCATACAGAGTCCAATATAAGTATTTTTATCACTATTGTAATAATCAAACTTGTTATTTTTAACACACATTTAATACAAGAAATTTAAATCACCATTGTAACAGTCATCTAAGACTGAAACAATGCATTAGCAGTTCTATCATCACACACTTTCATGAGATGACCCTTGGTGTCTGTGACGGAAGCCCAAAGTTGTGAAATTCGGATCATCACAATAGCTACTGTCTTCTATACCTCAGATATTTAACAGCATTTGCTGTGTATTATCTCTTTAGAGGTGCATGTGAGGGGCTAAGACACATACGGCACCAATGACTCCAAACGACCAGCTAGCTTTATAATTTCAACAACTGCTGTTTCATTTATGACACCTGTCACCACAACCATCTTTTATTTCTTTAAAGTACCTTAAGTTTTCTAAATTAGAACTTTAAAAGAAACAATAAGTTTTTAAAAATATGATGCCCCCTCAGAAATGAGGAAATATTTTAAAAGGGCATACAAAACAGATTTAAAGGAGACTGTTCTCAGTAAATGAAGAGACACTAACAGCGAGTGCTAGTGTAGTTATTTCTGAGTCATATTTATGGATCTCACCTAGATATAGAAAGGCAGCCATTAAGATTTGAGAGTATGATATTCATTTAAAAACAAACTGATTCTAATAAGAATTATTAGGAATAGGTAGTAACAAAGAACGCAGCTGTTCCTGTTTGCAATTAAGTCTCAATTTGCAAGTATCATTTTGCCAGAAAGTCAAAGTAGCCTTCTGCTTTTTACTTCATGCTTTTGAAAGCTGTAATTATTTAGATCTTCTGAAGTTGCTGCTATAATCACTTCATTTTCTGCAACTCAGATTATCTTTAATTTCAGAAACTGGAATGCAATTTAATTATCATTAATAGTGTTTGCAAATTAACATAATCCCTTTTCAATTGGAAGTAATCAAACACAGCCATTTCCTCCTAAGTAATCTGTAATGGCTTCTGAAGTGTTCTTCTGTTCCCTATGCTGCAATATCTCAATCCCCTTGTATTAAAATGCTAACAGTTCCGCGCTGATTTACAAGCTAACTTTTTAAAACTGGGATTTTGTCTTGCCAAATCCCCAAATAACCTCTGTGATACCAAACAAGTATCAGATACATTGCAAATTTTCAGCATAACTCCATAATAGGAGTTCAGAACAATAATGTGTTTCCAACTTTCCATGTCATTTACTTTTTCCAAGCAGTCATTACTAAACAAACCACTTTTTAATGGTCTATGACTTTTTTTCTTGCATGCCAATACACCCTAAAATTCACATACTATGTGATCGTGGACTGCCTAAGACCTTCCCAGGCAGTATCTCATCCTCAAGGTAACTTTCCCTTCTTCCTATGGTTTGGAATAAATGTTACTTACTCTTCTCTAGGTTATGTTAGGATCACAAAACTGAAGTGTAGCTTCTCAGAATATCACTGTGATTTACAGTCACTAATTGCCACTGGGAAAGCACTGAAAGGATTGCGCCCTACACTTGTCAGTCTCTTCTGTACTGCAGCTAGAGTCACAATAAGAATGTTATCTTCTCTACTAGTATGTAAAATTATCCAGCATTCTTCCTAAATGTATTAGAGAAATATAACCTGTAAGCTTTGCTGTGTAGGTTCAAAGTGTTTTCTGGACTGCATAAATCTTGAGTGTTTATAATTTGAGTCGTATCCTCCTGGAGCTCAATTTCTAACTACTCCGTGGCACTCCATAAGCAGCTACAACACCAATTTGAGGCTCTCCTTGAAATGCACCATTCATAGTATCTTTAATGAGACTATGACAATTCAATCTGTACGAAAGCTTACAAAGTTTTCCTATATAAAGATCTGACAGGCAATAACAAGAAATCCTCACTCAGTTTCTGGGAAGTTTCTTATAGTTTTTTGTTTGTGGGGTTTTTTGTTGTGGTATGTTTGGTTTTGTGTTGCCTCTGGGGGTTTTGTTTGTTTGTTTTGGGTCGTGTGTGTGTGTGTGTGTGTGTGTGTGTGTGTGTGTGACTGGCTCCCAGACTGCCCTTTGCACCGAGTTTACATCTACTCTGATCACAGCAGGTCCTCATTTCATATTTTAACAGTTGTGTCAAAGGGACCTGCCAAGGAACTTTATTTCATGCCACTATTTTACGTATTTCCTAGGTAGGAATAATAACATTTCAGAACATGAGTCTATTTTCCTTAATACTCATTATTCAGAAGTCCTGCAAAGATCACCACATGGTTGAGAACTCCATAATGACAGTGCAAAAGGCAAAATACTACACTTCTAACTCAAACATTGGAAATAAAGTAAAAAATGAAAGTAAATATACTATGATCCATCAGAATTTGCTGTAGCGATTACTAGGAAATTAAACAAATACTAAGTAATTAAAAGCTGCAGTTTCCTCCTTCACATAGCACACTGTCTTAAATATTAAAAATGAACAGCAATATTGTAAATTTAAAAGTCTAATTTATTTAAAGTGACAGACAAGAAACTAGTCCTTATAAAAGGAAATTTCCACAAACTCTCTGGGAAACTTTGCTCATTTTAAAAACTGGGCCGAAGGAGAAAGAAAATCAGCAAGTCTTCAAAGATAAATGTGCAAAATAAGAGAATCTTAATTAGGTATTTAAACTCTTCTCACTGCATTTATGATTTTATGCAGTACTGTGGGAGATGGAATTCAGAATGAGAGGGAAAGGGCATGTGTGACAGAGCATGAATGAGTGTGCAGTAGCACAGGAGAAATAGGGGGCACATTTCTTAACTGCTGACTAAAACAAGTTTCATGCTACAGATGGGATACTAAGGTAGGTTGACTGGTGGAGGGACTGAACACAGTGACAAAATAATTTTCCTGTTTAGCACTACTTTACATTTTAGCAGCTGATCAGGTAGAGCAGCTGAAACAAAAAGAAGCCACAATACATGAATACCTGGAAAATACACAATACCTGGGGAAAAAAAAAGTGTCACATCCTACATCACTTACAAGGACCCCATTACAGGACCATGTAAAATCATAAGAGGCTAGGCAAGAGCCAGTTGGCCTTCAAGGGTAAAAGGCTTTCAGTTGTTCACTTGTCAGACTGGCAGACTGTCATAAGGTTTTAGAAACTATCTCTTCTGACTCTGCCTTGTTCTCTCCTCTGAAGAATGAAATACTGCTACCATAGTACTTTGTTTCCTCTTTCAACTTATGTGACACAAGAAAGAAAAAAATTTATACAGTGATTACAGGAGATTCAAATGACAGTAAAGTTTCTGGAAGTTAGGGTTGGGGTGGGGTATGTATGCTTTCAGAAATGGCATAAACTGTAAAAGCACAGCTTTAATAGAATGCAAGAGCTACTGAGCCCTAGGTACAGGAGATGAGGAAAGGAAGGCAAGAGACGTGCATGGCTGAATCAACACCTGCTGGTCAAACTAAAGGGCAAGAAGGAAAAGCACAGGCAGTGGAAGCTGGGACAGGTATCCCAGAAGGAGTATAGGGATGGGGTCTGGAAGGCTAAGGCTAAGGCTAAGACAACACCTAACTGAGTGGTGCACTTGACACACCCGAAGGACAAGATGCCATCCAGAGGCACCTGGACAAGCTCAAGAAGTGGGCCCATGCGAACCTCATGAGGTTCAACAAGGTCAAGTGCAAGGTCTTGCAGCTGGGTCAGGGCAACTGCCAGTATCAACACAGGCTGGAAGATGAAGGGATTGAGAGCAGCCCTGCAGAGAAGGACTTGGAGGTTCTGGTGGATGAAAAGCTGGACATGAACCAGCTATGTGCACTCACAGCCCAGAAGGACAATTGTATCCTGGGCTGCATCAAAGGAAGCGTGGCCAGTAGGCTGAGTGAGGCGATTCTGCCCCTCTGCTCTGGTGAGACCCCACCTGCATACAGCTCTGGGGCCCTCAGTACAGGAAAGACATGGACCTGTTGGAGAGGGTCCAGAGGAGAGCCACAAAAATTATCAGAGGGATGGAACACCTCTTCTGCAAGGCTGAGAGAGTTGTGGTGGTTCAGCCTGGAGAAGAAGAGGCTCTGGGGAGACCTTATTGCAGACTTTGAATAGTTGAAGGGGGCGACAGGACAAGGGGTAATGGTTTTAAAGTAAAAGTGCATATATAAGGAAGAAATTTTTGACAATGAGGGTGGTGAAACACTGGAACAGGTTGCCCAAAGAGGTGATAGATGCGCCATCCCTGGAAACATTCAAGACCAGTCTGGATGGGGCTCTGAACAACATGATCTGGGTGAAGATGTCCCTGCTCATTGCAGGGGGTTGGACTAAACAACCTTTAAATGTCCCTTCCAACCCAAAACTATTCTATGATTCCATGATACATGTTTACAAACAACAGCAGAGTTCAGAGTGAATTAGTTATCTATTATTAAAGCTCTAAAAAGAACTCGGGATATATCAGAACTAACAGCTGCCTAACACTCCTCTTCAGACCTCTCTGTAGCACAATGCTAGGAGCTTGGGATATGGAGGTGAATAACCCTTCAGAGGAGTTCACTGTTGGCCTAGTCCTGTTCCCATGAACTTATTAATAAATAGCACTAGCACTGAGCGAGGTCAAGTGCTCTTGAAAATCCAGCACTTAGCACATTTTAAGAAAGGGCAGCTTCTGCTTTGATGTAAATCTTGGAGACAAAACACTCTGCTCTATACTTCATGATGGCCCTCTGCTGGTACAGAGCAGTATCTAGAAAATTTTTTCCAACACAGTAGCAGTCTACGTATATTTCAGTAATTCCCCTCCAGAGATTTTCTTTTAGAAACCATGTTATATAAACATATACAGCCAGTACATATTTCTCAAGCTGAATAACTGAGAGCTTAAGCATAAGGTAAATTCCCGGGGAAGAACGCCATCACAAGTTACTATGTTGTAGGTGCTTTATTTCTTGAGAGCTGTGCTTGACCAAAACAATGTAGAAAGCAATTATGGATCCATATATTATAGTACAGTTCAAATGCCTCTTCAGGTCACATGAAGACTTAAAGCAACCTTAGGCTGCTTTGACCCACATTTTGATTCAAGAGGCTCCAGGCAGTAGTCAGAAAGCAGGAATTTTGAAGGGAATGCAGCATGCTTAAAGTAGTCCTTCCTTCAGCATTCCCCTACTCTGCAGGCTTTCACACTTTCCACGCAGTCAAGACTGCTTATGCAATGAATACTTCACAGTTAAAATCTTACCTATGCCACGCAGTCTTGCACCTCTGATGGTATTGCTTCCTTGTGCTTAAAATGATTTACCTTGTAGCTAGCCAGCTCACTACTCACCTTCCTTTTTGTAAAAGGATGTTTCAAATTAGATCAAAATATGTTTTCTATGTTTGCACAATTATTCTGTCATAACTACCTCTACTTTATTTTGTATTTTACTGAAATTAGTAAGAGTATGGAAAATTAACAGAACTCAGCCAGGCAACTCCAACCATGCTTTCGTCCATTTGAAGTCCACAGTGATCAAGGATGCAGAGCTAGAGCCTCAGGGTGCAAGGGCAAATGACTGGTATCTAAGCATAAGCTTCTCCACTCATAAGTGGAATTGAAATTATCCCAAGACTTTGATATTTGGCTAAAAGAGATTTTTTTTCCTGCAGAATGATCGGATGAGGTCCTCAGGACTTAACCTAAAGTTCTTTCATGATAGGAAATATCATAACTCCATTATTACAGCTCCCATCAAGATTCTTAACTGAACTTGTCATTTATCACTCTGATGTCTCCCCGGTCCCCACCTCCCTCAATCTGCTCTACTATTTCGAAGAACATACTGCTTTCCTGTATAGATGATTCTTTCTTGCTCACTTTTATAATTTGGCTATTGTCCACCTACTGCTTATTAGCTATCTTACAGTTTTTATCTGCCTGCATTAGTGCTACTGTCGAGGTTTGATTGCGGGGTGACAATAAACTGTGGCAGATGTATTGTTAGATGGTTTGGTAAGATACCCTACAACAACAATAGTATGACCATATTTACTTCCAGATTCACTTGCTTATTCTAAAATTAAGTGTCTATGATCCCTGAACTGCAAAATGCAGAACATGTTCCCACTCTCTAGTTACAAAGCATGCAGCATGCCTATAAAGAAAATCCTATAAAATAATAAGCATGCATTGGTATAAAATGGAAAACACATAGCTCAATTTGCATTTACCAACTTTTAACATCTGAGAATTTCAGCACAGCAAGTAAAACCAATTTATCTCCTTTGTTAGAAAAATTTGTATATGCATTGTTTTCTGAAAGTCTACATTTTTACCATTAAATTCCCAACATAAACTGGAGAACTGACATAATGTTCATACTGCAGAAATGTATCCTCTTAATCAGTGTAGCCCAGTAGGAAAGGTTGCTGTCAAACACACATCATCATATCACAGCTAGATGCTGATGGATTGATATGCATCACATATAATACCTCCTTAATTTTTACTATCTCCATAAAATGTTGCAGACTCCTGTGTTCATTTTAGGAATACTGCCCAAAATGATTTATACCTCATCCTCCTGCATGGAAGAATAAAGCCATGTTTATAATTTCAATCATTACCAAAGGCAGAAATTGCATCCAGTTTTCACCACTAATAAAACAGCGTTTTCCTTGAATTCCAGGTCAGCACCTGTATACCGGTATTTGCTTCTCAATTCAAGTTGTCTGAAAAAAATACTTTCTTAAAATACTGTTAATTCCAGGCTTAGCTGGAGAGGTTAAACACTAGCAAAGGAATGGTCACTAGCATCTAAGACGAGTGCATTCTACTTGCTTTGAAATAACTTTTGGCAGTGCTACATAGATGTCTCTGCACTGGCAATGAATAAACAAACAGTCCTTGCAGGTATAGCAAAGCTAAGAGAGTACCTACGCTACATAAGTACAATACTTTTGAGGTAACTAGAGCACGCACACTCACTTGTATGCCCACACATGCACACATTTTTCCCTCCCAGAGCTCCCTTTTTGCCATGACAGTCCCTAACTGCTTTCACAGGCTTCAGCTATTTTATAGTAGTCACCACTGAGAAATTTCTACAGGTCTATTACACATTGGGATACTGAATGGCAGAAGACAAAAATTTATGACATCTAAAAGACTCTACACCTTTCCCTCTGTTCAGACCTGAGCAAGTTCTCCAGAGCTGAGCAACAGCTTCTTCTCTTGTTGCCAACAGAACTATCACAGTGACCTAGAGTTCCCAGGCTGCTTCTGAGAATGACAGAACTACTTGTTTTGTCTCCTGCAAATACTGAGTATGTGAGCCAGTAACCATAACCCTCAAAACAGAAAACTATGCTGGTGTAAGCAAAAGGAGCCTGTTTTGCCAAGTTCCAACTCCTCCAGTTTATTTGGATATTGATAGACATGTAAGTTGCATCATTAGAGCTGTTTATAAAAAGACATGAAGAAGAAGAAAGGGAAACACCAAATAACTTTCTCCCTAAGTGCACAAAATGCAAAGTCTGTCCTCAAACAGTGCTTATAAGGACACTGCTGAGCTTTTTGAGCTCATAGGGCAATTTCACAGAATTCATTAATTTGAGTAATATCACATGACTTCACCCATAAGCCACAAAAGTAATCTTTGTTTAAAATAAAACCAAAACAAACCCCCCAAAACTTAGTATTCAATTGTGTTATCAGAAAGGTTGCAAATTTACCATTAGTAAGTCAGCTATTGCCATGAGTCAGTATTCCACCCCATAAGAACATTACAAATTTTCACACAGTAAGCAGTCCTGCTACTTCTGTGAAACTAATTTTGAGCCCGCTCAGTGATCTATACCCCTTTGATCATAACGAAGCAGATACTCCATTATTATCCCAGCAGCATAAGTTAAGACAAATCAGGAAATTGTTGAATTGGACTATGGCTATCACACATGGGTTTGCTATTAAGACCAGGCATGTCCCTTCAAATATGCTAGAAAGAGGATACAGGTAACAGCACTGTTTATGCTGCTAAAGTGTCGCACACATCATAGAAATTTTCAGTTGATCTCTTAGCTTCCATTATCCTGTCTTGAATGGAAGAAAGCATCCAGGCCATAACATCCAGAAGCTCAAACAGCAGATTAAGATAAATTGTATTTAATTTCAACATTGAAATAACCTTATGTATCCTTAACATAAATAAGGTTCTCTGCTTGGTAGTGGCTGGCAAAGGCTACAGCTTCTGTTTTTAATAAATAAATAAACCACCACAAACCAACAACAAGAAGAATGCAAAAATGAACATCAGAGAAAAGTATTAAGGTTCTCATCAATCCTTTGGAAGAAACCTCAAAGGTGAAAATCAAGACAAATAATTTTGGGCTTTTCTACACTGAGAGAATAAAGACATTTGCAAGTTTTTATTCAGATCCTCATTTCCAGGGAACTGTTCCTTCAATGGCAGTGGCTCTGATCAACTGCCCTGATCTTTTGGGTCATGGATCATTATCTGAAATCTAGAAAGGCCAGAAGGTTATCTTTCTATTCACTATTAAAATAGTATTTTTTGCCTGTAACCAGGATGTGTTACGATTATCATTACAAAGCACAGAAGCCAAGTCCTCCAGGTACTGAGGGATGCTATATAAACACAAAGAAGGAAAAGAAAAAAAAATCTTTAATTCAAGGCACTTAATCTTAAAGACTTTGCGGACTTATCATGTTTTAGTCCCTAACAGTGACTACAACACAGCTAAAGCAACAGGTCCTTCTGCTGAAGATACCACATAAGAGCTTTTCTGTGGTACAGCGTGAAGGTCAATAAATTCCCAGCTACCACAAGCTAAGCCAGCAACGGCTGATGGCATGTCATTTGTCACAATTCCTCAGTGATGACACTGTGGGAACTTTTATAGTGGGACTTCCTTACATCTGATCCAAGTTTCAGAAAGACCAAAGTAGGAACAAAGGAAAGAAGCTGAGGAGAATGATCAGAAACTGCATCAGCACACTGTGTCCCATTTACTGTCCTCCTGGAAAACCCCAATGGAGATAAGGCACTTCTTATAGACAGTAACCAGACAACATTAGCATCACATCACTGATTCATGACATGATTCACATTCTTAACTATTGAACTACTAATTATTGAACATTGTTTTACATTTCATTAAAAAAAAAAAAAAAGCAAGTTGTTTAGCCAGCTCTAGTGCTAAAAGATAAACTCTGCTTGTCAAAACGTTTGCACATACTTCTGAATTACAACTTAAACAGACATCTTAGTACAGCTCTAAATTCACTGTGTCAAACACTAAACAACAAAAAAGTATACATTTGGCACAACAGCCCACTGCCCTACTGCCAGTAAACAAGAACTGCTGGTTTGCTACCAGAGAGAGCAAATAGCACAGAAATAGGAACAGCAACACAAATTTGATTACCCCACAAATAGAGACAGGAAATTGAATAGAGAAATTTGTGTAACGCCTAAAATGCATACTGATTGCTCCTGCTTCCGTGTACACAACAAAGCCAGTGAAGGTTGTAGCACAGGCACCAAGTTTTCACACAAATTTTGTAGTATATTGGTAGCTAGGAAAAATGACTCAGTTATAGAATCTTCCTTGCCTGAAGCATAGCAATATTACTGGAATCACCATTTGTCTCAGCGAAATTAAATGATACTGGAAAGAAGCTACTGAGCAAGAGAACATGCTTAGTGCATGAGAAGTTGTAGTCACTATTAAATTCTGTTTTATTTTCCCATTATTAACACTGGCAAAGGACAGTGCTGAGCCTCTCTTCGTCTCCAGTGTATTTCTGTTTCAATATACACATCAATATTAATTTCCCCTTCAGAGTTACTGTCATATCTAATGAGCAAACACATGCTATGTGACATGTCTTTTTATGTCCTTGATTTTTACATTACCTCTAATTAATTCAGATCAATAATAATATATTTTTTAAGTGGTCACAATTAAAAAGTCATATGCTTTAAGCCTGCACAAAGTGAATATAATGCACAAACCCACATACTGTGTATCTGTTTGTGTTCCCTGCCACAAGAGCTGTCCAATCTTTCCTTTCCAATTTTCATTTACAAACTCCCACAAAAACTAAATAATGAAGCTTCACAGTGTTAGAAGGGATGCAAATATAGACTAGCTATTTAACTCTAAGCAGAGCATGTAATTTATGGCGATAAGTTGTTTCTGCAGACATACATCCTGAAAAAGTCATCTTCACTAAGACACTTCTGTTTTAAACAGTCAAGTACATTGACAGTACTTGGTCATAACAATACTACACAAGAGTCCTCTAAATTAAAACCCACAGTATTTTTAAACTGAGAAGATGAATCACAGTCTCAAATGAATTTTAGATATTTTTTCCTTCTCATAATTTCAGTTCCATATTAAATCTTGGCTGAATTGCTCCCCATTTCTGTAAGCCATTACAACATTCAGCATTTTTCAAGGATGCTATTAAAGCATCAAAGAGCATAGTGCCTTTCAAAACAAAGAATACACAGATCAACGCTGGACTCACTGGTCAAGTCTCTATTTGCAAATAATGTGGCCTCGCAGGAGAAGACTTGCAAAATGAAACTGTGGTAGACAGAACTTCACATCCACATTACATCTACTCGACAGCATTTTTATTTCAGATTAGCCCTTCTCTCATGCCCTGTTCTGAATGACTGTTAGAGGTTGAAGTGCATTGAGTGTACTTCTGGGATGCATTCCTAAGTTCAGACTAATTCAAAATGAACTCAGTTCATATCTCTACAATCACTTCACAATGTGAACTAAAGCACACTAAGTAGTGATGATCAAATTTCCTTCAAAAGCACACTTCTGACTCCAGGTAAAGTACAAAAGGAGATGCACCCATTGAAGTCAATGGAGCTTTCACTAAGATAAAACTTACTTGATCCCTCTCTCCCTTATTTTTTTCCTCTAATCTTGCAGCTTAGGTTTAGTGAGACATGAAAAGTATAAAAAGAACTGATAAATATAGTGGAAGAATAGTGTGTTAAATAAAGGGAATCTTTGATGCTGTGGTTGTTTAGACTTCTTTAATTTACTCCGGCTTTTCTCATTCTCACAGTCATCATTTAGAATGAAAGCAATGGAAGAAAGATGGTGATATTTCTATGCCTGTGCTCAGAAGTTCACTTTAGGGCCATACTGCTGTGCCCAAGCTGATTACTCCTGAAGGCAACGAGGTTCTCCAGAGGCTGAACAGTCCGCTCACATTCAGCTAGTTGTACTTCAGAGCTTTAAAGAACATGGCTGTGATGGCAAAGGTAACATACATCAATCTGCCAGCTCTTTAGGATCCTTTTGTCCGAAGTACCTTCCTCAAAATTGCTTCCCCTCACTCTTGATGATATGGAGGGGAAAGAAATGTGAGTGCAGGTAAGGCACCAGCATACTACAGTGCCCTGATTGAACAAGAAAATCTAGTTATTGTAGAAGGGGCTGTTTAAAAACCTCATACCAAGAAATGATAAAACTTTTATTTTATATTACATCTCCTTTATAAATTATATGTTTTTCATTTTCTTTCAAACTGTTAAAACCCTTCATCTTGTGATTTACCATTTACGTAAACATGATTAGGTGATTATGCATACTTACTG
The DNA here is from genome assembly GCF_037038585.1 of Patagioenas fasciata. NCBI lineage: Eukaryota > Metazoa > Chordata > Aves > Columbiformes > Columbidae > Patagioenas > Patagioenas fasciata. Next base: position 9,755,838 of record NC_092527.1, read on the forward strand.
TGTAGCGCAGAGATAACATGAAATCCAGACATATTTCATAAAGATGGTGTGTACAACATTAAGACACTTAATATAGCCATAAAGCAAGTGGCAAAATGCAGAGCAGACTGTAAACATAAAACCCGTCTTTTAGCATGGGAGTTCCTTACATGTTTTTTTTCTATGAGTAAGGTAACATTCTTCTCATGTTCTTTACTGAAGTCACAGGTAGTGCTACCGCTTCTTCCAAACTGAGGATGAATCCAGCACATCTTCCCTTCCAGAAAGCACACTCAGTACAAACTACACTCCCAGTCACCGGCAGGTTTGGAAGAAAAACCAAAGGAAGTGCCTTCTTGGTTTTAGCCAGTCTTTAAGAAAAGTGTCATGATTTTATGACTTTATAGTCTGCATAGCTTTGCTGTCAATCTTGCTCCCTATAATATTGCACCTGCAGTGTCAGAAATTATCAAGATCTTGTTTTGAATAAATAACAGATCTGCTTTTCAAGAAAGAGGAATCTTTAACCGTGTAAAGACCATGCCTAACTGCTTTCCAAAAGGGTGGATGTTATAAAGAAACAGATTGTAGGAAGTACACATAAAGTGCTTCCTATTTGCTAGGGTAAGTAAATGAAGTTTGCCAAATCACAAGTTTAGTAGCTTCTCCTCAACTGTCCTCCAAGATCACAGAATCACAGAACGTTAGGGATTGGAAGGGACTTCAAAAGCTCATCCGGTCCAATCCCCCCACCGGAGCAGGAACACCCAGCTGAGGTTCCACAGGAAGGTGTCCAGGTGGGTTTTGAATGTCTGCAGAGAAGGAGACTCCACAACCTCCCTGGGCAGCCTGTTCCAGTGCTCTGTCACCCTTACTGAGAAGAAGTTTCTTCTCAAATTTAAGTGGAACCTTTTGTGTTCCAGTTTGAAGCCATTACCCTTTGTCCTATCATTGGTTGTCATTGAGAAGAGCCTGGCTCCATCCTTGTGACACTCACCCTTTATATATTTGTAAACATTAATGAGGTCACCCCTCAGTATCCTCTTCTCCAAGCTAGAGACCCAGCTCCCTTAGCCTTTCCTCATAAGGGAGATGCTCCACTCCCTTAATCATCTTCATTGCCGAGATCTGAGTAGCTGGTCAGACTAACTGCCTATTTAGGTCAGTAACCTTTCCATACAACTGTCCAAATAGAAATGTTTGTCGAAGTTTTTTAGTTTTTTGACTGACCCACCTTCTCAGAATCACTAACCTGTGTAAAGTTCTTCTAGGTGCACTCTGTATTTACATCACTTAGAAAGGATAAGGCAACAACAGAATCCTTGGTATGAGAACGGCTAGTACTGGCGTCAATGTCACTTGAAGACCTGTCTTCCCATCCAGAGGGGGTCAGCCTAAAAGCAGGGGGGAAAAGAAGTGGCATTTAAAATCATAAACCAAAGACCAGAGAGGTCATATGCACTACACAGAGTCTCTCTGCAATCGCAGACACAGGAATCCTTAGACCCTCAGCTCTGCAGCTCTCACATCCTGTTCTGATGAGAGAGAAGAAATGAACCTTTAATTCTGGACTCTCTTATCTGTTATTGTTCAATAACCAAAGACTATTTTTCCCTTCCTTTGCTATTTGTCCACGCTGCTCCTACCCATTGCTACATGGCTGTTTTTCCTCCAGCTATTTCCTCATTTTGAAACTTGTCTCACCTGTCACAGAACTATTCCAGCTGGTGTTGACACTGTCTCTCAAAGCAGCTGTTTCTAACTGGCTGCTTGGTCACAGCTGGAGGAGGAGATAATCAGGTTCCACATTAAGCCTCTTCAGCTGCTGCTGAGCAGAAAGCATGTACTTCCATCACATTCATCCTGCAAGAATTACTGGTGGCTCCTGCGCAAAGTGCGTGGAAAATCTGTGAACTACCTAGCCGAATTCCACTAAGATATTCCGCAATGTGTTTTTAGTGCAAAATCAGGCTAGATTTTGGCTTCACCCCCTACGGCAGGCTGGAATTAGAGTGCATTTTCTGTTCTCAATCCTTGTACACATCACTCTCATATGAACCCCTTCTTTAGGTGCACCTGGGTGTCCGGAACCCTGCCTGCAAAGTACATATGTAATTTCTCTGATGCACCTGAAATAGATTTCTCAAAATGATAAACAAAACCCCAATTGTATAAAGCATCTCTTCTCTGCTTCTCATTTAGTAAAGCCATGTATATGTGCCAGGCATTCCTGGGCAAAAAATAAAACAGCTGAATACCCATAGCACTGTCATGAGAACTTATTTTAAGAAAACAATTTAGGAATTTTAACAGGTCTCTTTACAGTTCAAGGCAGATTTTCAGGACAGCTCAGAAGTTGCATTCATTTTACTTGCTTAAAATTTGTAATAAGAACTTGCATTCTGGTACTTCACACAGGAAAGTTTCATTGAGGGTGCTGAGTTGTAAGGACAGTTGAAAGGATATTTGTTAGTCAAGACCTTCCTGTTCATAAGTATGATAAACATAATCTTAAAATTATTCTAATATATGCATGTACTTAGTTGGAGATGGTTCCTTTTGAAAATGTTACTGAGACAACATGGTCAGTTTTAGGTTTTCTAAAAGTGTCAGAACTCTGTAGTATTCATCCAGCTGAGACTGATCACTGAGAATAGGTCAATCATGTTTACAAGAAGATTTGAACAACTCTAATCCAGATTACACACCTGTTCCCAGCCAGCATGTGTTTCTGCCAGCCTGTTCGAGAGCTCCTGTGGCAGTTGGGGTTTTTTCTGTGTTTGAGAGGTAGGGGAAGAGTTAGCAGCACCTTTAAGACGATCAAGGACTATCACATCTCAAGACTTTTGAAGACACTCATGTTTTCAAGAGCCCTCTAGAAGAAGAACGTTACATAGCCACAAGGTCTTCAGTTTCTTTGCCGTTTCCAGCAATGCTGACTCAGAAATGATCACCTGCAGAATATATCCATGCTACTAGAGCTGCTCGGGCAGTCTTAGAGCTCCCTGCAGAACGTGGCAATTTACAGATGAAGTATAAGACATCTTGTGTCTCATATTCCTCTGATTTATGTCATGGAGTAATCTGCTATATAGTAAGCACAAAAGAGGACCTCCCTTCTGCTCTGTTGAATAGGCTGTAGAGCACAACTCAAAACAGTCTTGATGGCAGAGTACATACCAGTCTGCATAAGGATAAGGACAAGCAAGAGATATACTAACCACATAAAGCCACATAGACGTTCCTACGCAATTTTGTTGGAAGTGACAGTGGATGGATGACACAAGAATCTTATTTTCAAGTATTAAAGCTGTACATATTTGCAAAACTGCAGGAGATCATCAATAAACAGACCCTCCAAAAAGTAAGAAGGAAAATGCAATAGGTTTCTTTTTTTTTTTTTTTTTGAGACAAAGGAAACCCTAGAAAGAACGGCTTTCAAAACAAACAAACAAAAAAACAAACAAAAGGAAAAAAAAATTGTAGTACCTATGAACTTCCAACACATTAAAATTATCTGCTGAAAATTTAATGCTTTTCAACTGTATTCAATTCATTCTGTTGTAGTCATTATTCACTACAGAATTTACTTAAATTTTCTTCTTTTTCAGAAAATTGAGCAAACCATGATCACCATTTTGCACATAGTAATATATATATATTCAACAGAATCTGAATCCAAATAATTTTAAATAATTAATGCAAATTATCTGATATAGAAGCTATCCAAACATTCTTTAAAGCCACTGTTCGAAAATTTCCAGACACAATTGCCCTTTTGGAGCATTAAGAATTCTAGTGAGACAAAATCTCTTCCTTATATTGAATCCAAATCTACCCTCTTTCAGCCTAAAGCCATCATCCCTAGTGACACTGTCATATCACTGTTTATCATTCTAATTACCCCAAGATCATTCACTATTCCTTGGGAGAAATGCACTTTTGAAAAATATGTGCATTTTCAAAAACATTGGAAAAGTCTTTTCCTTACATACACACCTAATTTCTGATACTGGGCAACAGTGGAAAAGCATTAGCTAAACACGACTGGTGAGAGAACAGAGATGAAAGGACAAATTTCTATACCCTGGGTCATTAACTGCAAGAATCGTGAACCTAGTGTGAAAACTAACAGACAACCACATCGAGTCTATTAGACATACAAACCTAAGCTGATTATGAAACCCTTATATTCTCCAATTTTAAAATCTTATTTTCTATAATTCAAAAATGTCACAAAAACATTTCTGCATACAGCCAAAAATGAATGTTTCCCCAAAACAGACTTTCTCCTCATATTTACAATTCAAAATACCCTAATACAATTACTCCGTAACAGCTTGTATAAGCAAGCCAATCCTATTTGCTTTATAACAACAGCTTACATCCCCTGGAACAGGGAAGCCTTCGCATAAGCTTTTCAACTTTATGTTCAGCTGATAACACAGCCCGCTTTTAAGGTGAGGGAAAACAAGAGAAATACATGAAGTGCTGCAACAGTACACAAAAATGGCCAGGTATGATCCAAATTAAACCACAATGTCTAATTTCTGTTAAGGAGTACCACGTGACACAATCCAAGTAAAGCACAATTTGTCTTAATTTAGAATTACAATATATATTGTTAAGTCTAAATTGTAAGAAATTCAATGAAGAGTTTTGTTATTTGGTGAACTATGTACCTGTAGCACTACTGTGTAATACCAAAGCATGAAAAACAATTTTATACAAGAAAACAGTGGAGCAATCATTGAAAAACCTATTAAAATTTTACACACTTTATTCCTTGTCATTAATAATGTCCCTTCCATTTATTTCCATTGCCTCAAACTATTTCCACACACACACATAAGGTACAGCTGCTAGGGAGCAAGATTGTTCCCTTTAACTACTATACTGCCTCAGACATCACCTTGTCCTTCTTAAACACTTCCAAAACACTGTTTCCGCACTGAGCTCCATCAAGTAGCATTGACCCTGATTTGGAAATGGTAACTATTCTGATAAACAGATAAACAATAAGTTATGCTACACCCTCTGCAATTCCAGTGGGGTTTTGTCTTTGGTATTTTCTAGAAGGTTTAGAACAAAAGCCCAAATAGGAAGATAACTATCCTTTAAATGAGGCCTGTTCCCTCCTTTAGCCACTATCTCCCAAAACTAAAGAGATTCACGTTCTATTCAGTTAAAACCCAAAGAACACAAGGAAAGGTCTCACTTTTCCACACGAGCGCAGCGCCTCCCCGCTCCGTGGTCACGTGCCCCGGGAGCTCGCGGGCAGCGCCCCCTGCAGGCGCGGCAGAGTTTTCCGTCCCGCCCCGCCGTGCGGCCGGATCCATGCCGGTAAGGGGTTCTTTTCAGACCATTGTACAGGTTAAACACATGAACTGCCTTCCAGATACAGCATATATGGAGTTCACAAGACCTAGAATACTATTGAAAAAGCATACACATACACATACATATTCTTTATGCATTGGTATGAAACTGGCCAGCTATTCTAACAATACCTGTACAGCTGTAGGTTTCTTCTAACCAATCCCTTTGCCATTTGAAATTTTAGTCTAAAAAAACCTCAAATAATTTGGGATTTAAAATGGCTTATGATCTCTTTAGACCCTCTCACCCATCCCATATTACCCAAGCCTTCAGGCTTGCCAGAGCAACAGGGAATTTATTATATGTAGCTATACATAAGGTACAGAACGCATGGCCCCTCTAGCTATACAGCTCGCAATGAGGTCTCTCTCTGAACCTTAGGAGAACCAAGCAGAAAAATTCCAGTATCTTTCTTATTGTGCAGAGCTTCTAATTACACACGGATGGTAAACTAAGATAATGTTTGACAAAACACTAGATGACATAATCAGAAACAAAATTCTCAATTTTTAGTTGCTGATAATTTGTGACTACAAATATCTGTATAACAGAGAAAGAAAAAGACTGAAAAAGATGACTGAAATTCAATTCTCCAGCTGCAGGAAAGAAAAAAAAATAAAATCCCTAAATCCCTGAACGAACAGGATGGTGGAGTCAAAGCATGTAAGACCTAAATTACCCTGCCAACATAGACAGGCAGTAAGATTCTGACCTCACTGAAGCTTAATGGCCAAGTACCTGCTGACTTGCAACAGGACAGTTTCCCCCGTGAAGTACTGGAAGCTCAATCATCCTGTTTGCAATTAGGAACACTTAATCTACAGTGAGGAACACCACTCATGCATTTTCACATGATGGGGCTTTAGCTGGGTGACCACCTCTGGAAATGCACCTGTAAATGTAATACCTGTGGTGATGACGTATGGATGACAATTCACGTTAGACGGTAGCTAGGGAGCCACTCATGGCATCAAACCCGTGCCTGAATTCCTCCCCCAGCAGCTCATCCATCTCACTCACACTCTGCTCAACATGGAACAAAGGCAATTACAGCACCACTGGAGTCATAATAAAGACTGTAATGCTATTTATAGACTCTTAATGACATTATCACATTCAATTCCCTTCCAATATTTTATGGCCATCAAGCACATAATAAAACTAAAAGAGAATGGGCCAGATCCCTACTAGGATTTAGAAAGGATTTAAGGTTTACAAAGGTTCTTCTGACCAAAGGGGAAATCATTAACTGCCTCTTCCCTCCCCTCGAATCCAAATGAGCAGCCCCATGACTTCAGGATGATGCCTAAATTCAGTGTTGCTGTCCTACTTTAAAGGCTCTGCACATGCACTAAAGGCTCCCCAGCCAGTTCTGCTCCCTCCCATGCTCAGAAGTTTTGACATATTGAGAGCTGAGCAGTCCTCTGTTGATTTTATGGATGACTAACAGAGGTCAGGGGGTTTATGCTTTAGCAGTCCTTGTAGCAAGGGACTGACCCTTGTTCTTCTCAAACAAGCTGAGAGGAACCCTGCATGGTCTCAGGCCTTTACCCTAACCAAACAAAACTTAAATAAATGGATATTTTATTTGGCTCCAGCGAAGCGTGTAGAGACTTTTACTTACTCCATGCCAGTTTCTATCTCAATGGTTCAGGCTTCCCCCAGGAGGTGGCTTGATATACTGTCCCACAGAGAAAGGACACACAAATCTCAGTTTTTGGCCTTGCTGATTGATTTACTGCTAACATAGCTATATAAAAGGGAGATCAATAATCACTAAATTTTCATCATATGAATTGTTCTACTCTTGAAAAACTGTGGGGAAGGGCATTTCATTTGCACATTGTCTTTGTGCTAGAAGGTTCATTGTCACACCTGGTTTTGTGTGAACTACAGCACTTCACAGGGAGCACTGAGACCTTCCGAGCCCCCACTACACCCACTTTGGCTGTGCCCATGCAGCTCCATTTAAGCCTGCTTGCCCTATGCAGCTTTTTGTGCCGCTCCTGAGTCGTTCTAGATTGCACCCCTCTTCACAGGAAATCAAAATGCATGGTATAGATCCTGTGGTTTATATTCCAAGGACTAAGAGCCTAAAATTTAGACACCGCAGTACCCCAGCTTGATTTTAGGATGCAGTTCCATTTTCCTTTTCCTTTCATTTCTGATAAGTATTGTCTTGTGGAAATGAACTGTCTAAACAACTAAGGGGAGAATGTTCCATGTCTTTTCCTTGTCAATTGAGACTGTTACTTACTAGTAATTTTATTATTCTTTGTGTTGGTTAATTAACCCTAATTTCCTATCTGCCCTATCTTCCTATGCAAAACTCTACTACCAGAGCAGGCAATGCCTTTTTCAGAGGCTTTTTCAGGAAAAAATACTACCTACTCCACACATCATGGAATTTCCTTTCTAACCACAGGTACAATAACATGGAAAAAATCCTTAAGAGCAGAAACTAATGCAAGCACAAATGAAGGTTACTGTGGAAGACTCAGACTAAATGACTATGTATGTTCAATTCTTGGCCTCTGAACACTCATTTATAGTGCTCTTTAGAACAAACTCGAGCACATAGACAGAATAATACAATTTTATACCTGTAAGAAACATCAATCCAAAAAACAAGACTTATTTCAATTGCAATTATTACTTATTGTTTCTATTACAGAACCATTCTGAGGTAATAAAAAAAAAATTCACCTGTCTTGAAATTTTATTTCAAAATCAACCGTTAGATATTATAAAAAATGTATAAAATAACCAGCTGCTGAGGATCACTTTGGAATGCTTTCACATATGCCAAGTACCGTTCTCTCATTTAAGAAACAACCTCTACCACTCACAGGTTTAGATGTTGGAGTGGTTTGCAGGGACATAGGAGAGGATGTTATTTCCAGGCATCCTCTACAGCAAGGGTGTCAAACTCATTTTCGCTGGTGGCCACATCAGCCTCGTGTTTGCCTGTATAAACATTTACAGTCCTAAAATTACATTCAGCCCTTTGAAGGCACCCGTGAGGCTGATGTGGCCCTGGTGGAAAGGAGTTTGACACCGCTGCTCTATAGAATGAAAAATATTTTTGTAATATTAAGTAAACAACTGAGACGTACATTTATAATCTGGTTAAGTGCCAAAACCTGTTTGCCAGTGGGCTATCTCCTCAGTAGAGCCAAGCAATGACATCTTTCTAAATTACTGGAATACTTTCTACAGGATATGAGAATGAATATTTTTAAAGTGCTCATTGAATCATCATCTCTGATCAATCACAATATATATCTAAGCAGACTGCATTACAATTTATAACTTAGGCAAACTTTTTGTGATTTAAATTTTCAACACACTGAAAACATTGAAAACAAGCAGATATGCAAAATCACCAAACACAGGGAGTCTGTTTTGCTGTTGTGTGAAGTAGCCTGCTTATCCTTCAGCACCAGCCCCAGGAACATCACGCCAGCACAAAGCACGGAAACTAGGCTTTTTTAGCCTAGTTCTGGCTGTAATGTTCATATGCTGTTCTCCTGGTTAACTATGTGAGGAGGCAGACCCAGAACCTGCGACATACTGAAGTATTTACACAAGTATAACACGCACAAATGTAATTTAGAAAGCCCTTCTTGAACATAAGACCTATGGGGAGAGGCTGAGGGAGCTGGGGTTGTTCAGTCTGGAGAAGAGAAGGCTTAGAGGTGACCTCATCGCTCTCTATAACTACCTGAAGGGAAGTTATAGCCAGGTGGGGTTTGGTCTCTTCTCCCAGGCAGTCAGCAATAGGACAAGGGGGCATGGGCTTCCACTCTGCCAGGGGAAATTTAGGCTGGATATTAGAAAGAAATTCTTTACAGAGAGAGCGGTCAGGCATTGGAATGGCTGCCCAGGGAGGTGCTGGACTCGCCATCCCTGGAGGTTTTTAAACTGAGATTGGACATGGCACTTAGTGCCCGTGATCTAGTAAACAGACTAGAGTTGGACCAAGGGTTGGACTCGATGATCTCTGAGGTCTTTTCCAACCCAGTCAATTCTGTGATTCTGTGAAATAGATTACTTTATAAGTAATTTCTTCTTACTCATCCTTTACTATTGACTTCAGAGTTCTGACTCTCTCCTAGATACCTAAACCAGAATATACACTCTTGAAATGAAACAGACACCGATGTCAGCTCCAGAGACAGGGTTAGCTCCTTAGCTGGAATAAATTAACATCTTTTAAATATATATTTACATTTGTTGCGATGCTATTGTAGACCTCTTGCCTCACCCTTTTCCAGTATTTTTCTTTTTTAAAATACTAAATATTCCTTTTTTAAAAATATATACAAAATAACTGTGCATGGTGCCTACCTTGCCACCAAGCCGGCAGTTCCCCAAGTTTCTCTCTTCCCTTTCAACTGCCTCCTCTTTTTGGGTAGGGAGGGAGGGAGGGAGGGAGAGTGAGTGAGCGGCTATCACGGTTGTGATTGCCAGCTCGGGTTAAACTGTGACAATGCTGAACTGCTGGTGCTCAGGAACAGTTTCCTCTGCAGCCTAATATGAGCTTTTCCTGTGTAAGATAGCCTTAACCAGGTCATTTGTAAATTAAAATGTCCAGTAGTACACTTTTTAAATTCCCACTTACTGTAATTGTTTGTTGCTACTAGTCCAGTTGAAATCAATATGTTAACAAATAGTTTAATTTGTATTTAAGTAAAAACTGCCTTTCATTCATCTGTAATAAAAATACAGACAGTGGAAAAAACCAGTCCCCTGGACAGACCACATTTCTTTCCATCAAAATGTTCCACATCTGAATTCTGACCACCAGCTATGTGATCATGTAATGAAAGCCACTGCATATTGCAGGCTCATTTAGCCTTGCTTAATAGTCATGTCATTACTGCTGCCTTTGCAATAGACACAAATTCTGCCTAATGCACAAAGAAAATGGTGTCCTAAAATTAACATGAACCTACAGGCCAAAAGTGCCACAGAACCATGCTCAAGTAGGTGACATTGCCCCCAGAGGTCCTCCAGGCACACCATGCAGAAGGGAAGAACAGAGCAGGAAAGTTCCTTTCCAGGTAAAGAAGGTCCCTGAAGTTTTCAGGAGCATAATGATCCTGACAAACACTTTCATGAACAAAAACCACTTTTTCTAATGTCATAAATGCCTTTGCCAAACTCAAGAATAAAAAGCTGTGAATGTGGCTGTGTTGTCTAAGGATTTATCTTCAAAGAGCTGAAATACTGATAATAATCTCAGCAGAACATCAAAACAGCAATCTTTGAGGCTGCTGCAGCCAGTGGAAATGTAATTAGCAGCCTCCAAGCACCATACATTTTAGTGATATAGTAGTTTCTTTACCACATTACTTGGTATGGAAAATGTTCCAGTTCTGAGAGGGGAAAAGTTAAGTACCAGATCATTTCCAGTTGGGTAGCAGGTTGGTTTTAAGAAACCCAAACCAGAAGCCACATATTAATTGGTTTGAGGCATGAGCATTGATAAATAGTCATATTTCTGTTTCAAATAACACGCATTAGATATTCTACTTTTCTTAGGTCAACACCAGCAGCACTTTGTCTTTAAAACTGAAATAACGTTCTTAGAGTTATTTAAAGCACGCATTTTGGAGACGAAGCTACAAACAGTTCGTAGGGAGACAGTAAGGTAAGAAAATGGATTGCTGTCATGAGGTTAGTACATCACATTTGCATTCACTTCACAGCCCTTTCATTTCTGTCCCTAAGAAAAACTGTATTCCAATACAGAGTTATGAACATGTACTTTTAATAAACTGTAATCTCTCAGAACCGTTGGGAGGGAGCTTTACATTTTAAGGCATTATGAGGCACTGTCAGAGAGAAGGCGGTGAGGAGAAGGTCTGATTGAGGGCAGCCTGTGAATCTGAACTGCATTGCGACCCTGTCCAGCAAAGAAAATTACAGTTTAACTTGCTTTTGGAATATTTAAACTTTTACCAACTGTATGAGACTCCACTACTGAGCAGTCCTAAACCTCTGAGGTGTATGCCAAAAGATGTTAGACACTCACATCTACAGACAGTATTTGAACAGGATATGGATTACTATGTCCCTTAAGGCAAATTCACAATTCTCAATTGTAAAAAAGTTATGTCTTTAATCATTCTCAGGTCATTTCTATCTTTGCCCAGTTTTCAAACTTGGATGCCTACAGGACAGGCACTACAAAGATGGCATCTAACAAGGTTGGAAGTCTGCCCGTCACCCTAACTCCTTCTTTACAAATTAATTACCCTTCAAAGTGCACCATAGTAGAAAACCCATTCTGTAATATTATTCTTTCTTTCTTTCCCTGTGGTCAGACAGGCTACTTAAGCAAGTTATGTAACAGTGCCAGGAACTGAGATTTTCAATGGAGTTTAGCAGAGTTAAGTGAGTAAAAAGTGGATTTTGATTTTGAAGAGAAAAAGCCCACATTTTGTTCACATTTTTTCCATTTATCTTAATTCTTGTTCAGTTACTGAGCCTGCCAAAATTAATCCATAAATTCATAGTATTATGGAAGAATCAGGTCAGTAAAAATCTCCTCGGAACTGCACAGAAATTTCCTTTTACCTGTTGTATAAATGTTTATATTTCTGTACGTGGAACTAAAAATATCACATATAATTTCATTTTACTTCTTCAATGCCTTCTTAGTTTCCAGTCACCAAAACCAGGGGTTATTTATTCTATCATCTTGCCAGGTGCCTGAATGTAAGTCATTCTGACACATCTGGATCTAATGTGTTCTTAAGTATCTCCAATACTAGAGATTGCACAGCTTTTCCAGGCAGCCTATTTTCATGCTTTCTGCTACAAATAGTTTTTGATAAATAACTTAAGAAGATGGGGGTTTTGTTTGTTTGTTGTTGTTTTTGTGGTTTGTTTGATTGGCTTTTTGTTTGTGTTTTGTCTTTTTTGTCCCCTGGAATTCAAGCTCATTGCTTCTTATCCATGTCTAATCATGGACAAAGTAAATAGATTAAATTATATGAAATTATGTTACAGGTTATTTATTCCAGACCTTCTCTGGTGCATTCCTCTCTGTCATGACTTTTTGTCCTGTAATTATCAATGCTAAACATGTGGGTTCTTTTCTTTATATTGCAGATTTAAACATAATAATGTACAGCTTCAGATTTGAAAATTCTGCCTAAGCATTGAGGAAGAAAACACCTTTTTGCACTGCATAAGGGTATAAATACGTAAGTAAAACAACATTAGAATAAAGCCAAAAATATTAGTAAATTAAACTCCATATGTAAGGACTGAAAACATATCTGAAGAAGCTTGTAAGACATTCTTTCAAAATAACTGCTCTATAACGTAATGATGTCCCTGCAAGTAAATGAAATACTGGTAATTATACCTATAAAGCTTCATTTTCTATAAATGCTCGTAGCTCAGGTTTGTTTTTGTTAGGAAGACTTCTTTTGTTATTATTTTATCTACAAATCATCTGGGTTTTTTACTTGGATTAACGAGATAACCTCAGTGACTGACAAACTAGTTATGTTTGGATGTGGCCAGACGGGAGCCAGGGTAATGTGTCACTACTGGCGACTTTGCTTCCTACCAGACTGTGTGCAGCAGCGTGTGTCCCTGCTTGGGCATCGTGCTGGGCTCTGTCCCATCACGTGCCTTCATACATCACACGTACCTTCCAGAACATGACAGACACTGCGTCACACACTGGAAATGAAGACACACTTGAGGACTGCAGTAGAGCAGTACATTTCATCTGGCCAGGGGCTGTCAACAGAACTGCACATCACAAGAAATACCACAACATCATGCAAACAAGTTCTACATTAATGCTACTGTGTAATTAGTGTTAATTTTATCATAACAAATACTTAACACATTAAATGACATTTATTATAAAAGGTGACAAGTATGCAGGTAAGAGTATTGCATCAAACTGAATTCTGGCTCTTACAAAAGCATTGTAAACAAGTGCAGGTAAAAGCATCCTCTAATGGTATAATTCTTCAATTTTTATCTTATTTACAGTCCATTTATACCTATTCAACATTTCTCAAAAATGTAAGGATTTTGCATAAGCCTTCCTAAGTAATAAATCTGTCCCAGACTGCCTTTTTAAAAACTCAGGCAAAACTACTCAGGCATTTATAATATATCTGAGGAAAAGGATGTTGCCTCCACCCCCACATTCCAAAGACAAAACCCCCCTGCTGACTTTATCTGAAATACCTTCTTATTCTTACCTTGTTGAACACAGACCTGAAAGAGGTTTGTCTTTTCTATCACAGCCATCTTTTTTCCATCTCCTTGAGCACGACAGTATCAACATTATCTCTGTTAGGACAGAACAAAGAACAAATATACAGAGTGGACAAAAAGCTCAGAAGACTATCTGAAGGCTATAGTTTAAAAGGCAGAAAGAGTAGAGTGTCATTAAAAATCCTCAGCATGGCTGGCTTGCATACTCCTCATGAGGAAAAAGGGACTAGTATGAGTCGTCTCCCAGAAAGGTTTCATTGCGAAGCGGGATGGAAAGATGGTGCAGAAAGAGCCTAAATCTTGAAGGACAAAGGCAGAGCATTCTCTATTTCACTGGACAAATTTTCTTCACATCTTGTAATTTAACCCAACTTCCACTCTCTGTACCAGCAACTCTCTGTGAAACCTAAGAGTAAAGTGCAGATAGCACACGCTTGCAAGGGAGAGTTGCAGCTTCTCGCTGTGTGCAGTACCAGGACCCAGAGGGTATGAAAGTTTGACTCTGATGGGGTGTTACTTTATCAGTTTGTTCTTGAAAAAGTTATAAGAAACCCATCAAATATGTTCAAAAAGTTATTAAAGTCAAAACATAAAACTCTAAACCAGTACAAACTGTTAAGACTAAGGCTGCCTTTAAAAATCTCATTTTATGCATTACAGCAGCATAGTCAATGTAAGATTACACACTTATTGGGGATTACATATCATTAAATCTCTGCAGTATTTTCTGTCATAAAACATGCCTAACAGCCATGAATCTTAAAGGAGCATCTTCAAAAAGTTCCAACAAAAGAAGAATTTGAAAAAACGTAGTTTTGTGTGCCTTAGAAGTCTACGAGGAAAGTAATAATTTGTCTTCAGAGCAGAGTTTAACCAGGGCTCTGCAGCCGGCAGCACGGCATCTGCTGGGGAGGAGGGACGTGTATGGATCTCTCCTAGCAATGAATGAGTCACATAACATGTACAAAAATAATGTATGAGTTTGAGTGCAGTATCAGACTGCAAATAGGAGAAGTTTCTAAATTAAGTGTTATCATAATTATGGAAGTTTCTAGCTTTTGTGTATTTGATTTGCAGTCTAAATAGCATTGTTATTCTGTATTTATGTGTAAAAGTAGTAATAAACACTAAGGAAGTGTTTTATTCAGCCATATTTGCCTGTCTTACTGATCAGTTCTGAACAACTGCAGAAGAGAGTTTGTTTCTATCATGCAAAAAAAAAGGGTAAGTCCTAGAAAAGCTTTTTCAACATCTTACATCACTTAAATGGCTTCTCACAAATAAGGCATATTATTTGGTGTACTTCAGCCTCAGTCTTTGTTGTACAAACTATCTGGAAAATATTTGTTAATAGCTGATACTTTGTAGCTGTTTACAAACAACTGACTTCCATGGAAAAGGATTACCTTTGGAGATCCACTTGGCAAGAGTGTTTTGGGAAGATACAGTGAGTATATGCACAGCTGCAACAGTCCCAAGAACGGAGATACTTGACAGAAGCAGTGTATGAAACAAAGGTAACAGGGAGGAAAGAGGAAAAGAAAGTACAAGACACTAAAGCCTAATGTGTTCCAAGAGCCTTTTTTCTGGTTATCAGTTATAATACCAGTGATCAAACAGCTGATTTGACCAATGTTTACTTCAACAGGGTATTATTTTAGCTGTATTTCACACCAAAATGTTTTACATTAATTTCCATGAAGATTCTAATAAACTGGTTTAAAGGACTCAGTGGTGTCTTCATGCTTATCTCTTTTGGTTCTTAGAATATTAATTAGCAGCTGCATACAGGAAATCTTACTGAAATGGAGTATAGAACTGCTAGACAGCATGAATAAATGTTTTGAATTACTTGCTTGGGCTTTACAGATCAGCTTTTATTCACTGCAATAAATTGTCCAGTCAACGTGATCTGTGTCCACTGTACAGAAAAGGCTAAGTATGAAGTGTTTTTATTGCAAAACACTTTATTGCTCCTATATTTGAATTTTACGGGAGGCTCAGCAGAAGGAGTTGGAAGCAAAGTACTCTGCAGTCAAAACACATTCCTCTAAATACCAGTGATCCTTTAAACCATATGTGTCCAATTTCCCAAAGCCAAGTAATCACTTAATCCCCTCCTCGGTACCAGTTTAGCACATGCTGTCTGATACCGCTCGGTTGCTCGCAAAAATGAATATGAATCAGTGTGAACACTGGCTGAATCCTTTAAACTTTTGGGTTGTCAAGATTTATACGCAAGCAGCATCAGTGAGAAATTCTATTATTCCACAAAGTTGAAACTGAAATCATAAGCTGCAACATACGGAAACAACACATAATTCAGTCCACTAGTGGCGTTATAGGAATAAAGTCCTGAAATTAGATTATAATCCACAAAAGATTTGTTCTACCCCGATTCACAGGAGAACGCTATTCGACATATTGATGCTCTGTTCCAAGATATTCAGATCAAGCCAGTAAGTCTCTGTTTCATTTTGATTTTATCATCACAAAATATAAAGACTTTGAAATCAAACCTTACAGGACATTCATTTATTGAAACTAATAAGAAGTTTAAAATGAGTCATTGTCCGTGCAGTCAATAGATTGTTTGTTTCCTGAAAAGCCAAAATCTAAACCATTCCAACGAATACTTTTCCACTGTCATTTCCCCCTGATAAGTTACTATTAGTATTATTATGCCTTATCGCCAAGATGTCTGTGAGCTCTGGATGTCTCACGGCCTTGTAACATTAGGCAGTATAGGCACATAGTGGAAAGGTAGTGTTTACTACACAGAGTTACTGTAGCAAATCAGATGCTATGGAATACCGCATCTAACACCGTATACGGAGTTCAGCTACTTTGAAGAAAAAGCCAACCAACCAAACACCCCCCCAAACACCCAATGACAAAGTAACAAATATACACACAGAAACCCTCCAACACCCCAAACTCAAAAATAACGGGAGCTCAAAAATTAGAAAACGTGAAAAAGTAAACAATGAATGAAAACATTTCAAAGAAAAAGAATCCACGTGTAGGGACTTTTGTAACCTATTATAAAAACTGAAAAGACACAAGTCTCTCTGCTCAAGAGCAAATGACATGAAAAGCAATGAATCATTTATATCTGACAGCAAAGGTATTTCTAATCTTATTAGCAATGAAACATTCTTTTGGTGATCATAACTTATTTACAAGCACAGTAGTCTGGAAATCATAAAGCTGTACATGCAAAAATATTTTCTTTACAGAACAGGTGGGGAAAAAGCACATTAGAAAGCCTGTTTTGTGTTGTTTTTTTCTTTTCTTCTCACAGCTAGAAACATAAAAATGTAACTGTAGTGCATATACAAGAAAAACTAAACAAAAGTAAACCCATAACTCAATAGTACGGATGTTAAAAAAAAAAAAAAAAAAGGAGGAATCTAATCTAGTCATTTCTCCTGTCACTTATCAAATGGAAAAAAATTTCTTACTGATTTTACTCAACTTGTTAGGCTTTTTTGATGATGTTCTGACACTGATGTTAAAAAACACCCGATGCTACTATATCAGCTGTTCACTCCAACGAAGCAAAGGAGACTGAGCAACCACAGAATGAGATTATTACCTGGCATTCAGGAAAGAGACCTTTATTCAGATGTAGCCAGTTTAACATCAAGCTCCGCGTTTCTTGTCCTTTGACCAGCTATTAAGGATTACTGGGAAAACCAAACTCAAGCTGTAAATACTGAGCAATCAACAGAAACTGAGAACTTCCAAACTTCACTGTAAGTCAATCAACCCCACACACCAGCCAAGTGACTGCAGGTCGCTCAGTGCTCCAGAGCTCTCCTGAAACAGTTATTGCCGCTCAGTTTGTTATTAACATACCAGCATCAGACTCGGAGCCTCTTAAATATATTTCACACTCAGGGAAGAGCTTGGTGATTTAAACAATGCTTTAAAGACCATTAAAGGTTCCTGGCTCTTCTCTTCAGTGCCTCGGTTGCACAGATACAGAGTGGCTTGAGAATATTTAGGCACTTAGCACTGTCTTGAGGCTTTCAAGAAAGGAATACTAATTAAAATACAGCTAACAAAACTATCCTAGGTTTGGCTCTTAAGCAGGTCCTTTTCTTCATAGCCTCATAAATCTGGCCTAAAAGCATGTTCAACACACAAAGCTTTGACTGCTCAGAATTTAATCAGAGAATGGACTTCTTATGGAAATATTGCTAAATGCATCTGACATTTTTTTCCAGTTTTTCTCCCTGCATTACCTTTAAACTGGTTTTGTATTTGTAAAGTCTTAGGTTTTCTTTGAAGAATAAGTACAGATTTCCTGTAAAACTTCAAGACAACTGGTCAAGTGTAAAAAAATCCTAATTAACATTTTTTCCCCCATTTTAAAATTTTCAGTCTATAATGGACTATTTACCTTCTTTATAGAAGAAAAACTTTGATTCACAATTGTACTTTAACTGGGAAAAATGGAAGAAAACTCCTCACCACAACATAAGGTACCCAAAGCAAGTACACACAGAAATTTCATTGAAACCCTGGCTACAGCTCACTGCACACCGTGAAAGGTTGCTGAATGTTCCTTCAGTGGCGATGGGCAGAAGTGTTAACAGGCAGGGGAAGTAATGAGAAAAAGGATTTTTTTTTTCTCAAATATGGAGTGCTATGCTTCATGTGCACCAGGATGTGTGCAAAAGATGGATGGACTCTGAAAAACATTCCTACTGTTTATTTTCTTTCTTTGTCTATTAAAATTACAGAGACTTTCCTCTCCTTTTGTGTGCATAGATATGGGACATCATTGAAATAGCCCATCAGCATATAAAGCTGAAGACAGAAGCAAAGGTTCTATTCCTGGGCCTGTACTGCAACGTGTGTACATGATATTTACACATAGGAGTCAAATCAGCATAATTGTGTAGAGTCTTGCATCTGGGTAGGAACAACCCCAGGTTCCAGTATAAGTTGGGGAATGAGCTATTAGAGAGCAGCGTAGGGGAAAGGGACCTGGGGGTCCTGGTGGACAGCAGGATGACCATGAGCCAGCACTGGGCCCTTGTGGCCAAGAAGGCCAATGTCATCCTGGGGTGTATTAGAAGGGGGGTGATTAGTAGGTCAAGAGGGGTTCTCCTTCCCCTCTATTCTGCCCTGGCGAGACCACACCTGGAATATTGTGTCCAGTTTTGGGCCCCTCAGTTCCAGAAGGACAGGGAACTGATGGAGAGAGTCCAGTGCAGAGCCAAGATGATGATGAAGGGAGTGGAACATAGCCTGTGTGAGGAAAGGCTAAGGGAGCTGGGGCTCTTTAGCTTGGAGAAGAGGAGACTGAGGGGTGACCTCATTAATGTTTTTAAATATACAAAGGTGAGTGTCAGGAGGATGGAGCCAGGCTCTTCTTGGTGACAACCAGCGGTAGGACATGGGGTAATGGGTGCAAACTGGAACACAAGATGTTCCACTTAAATTTGAGAAGAAACTGCTTCTCAGTAAGGGTATCAGAACACTGGACCAGGCTGCCCAGGGAGGTTGTGGAGTCTCCTTCTCTGCAGACATTCAAACCCGCCTGGACACCTTCCTGTGTAACCTCATCTGGGTGTTCCTGCTCCAGCAGGGGGATTGCACTGGATGATCTTTGATTTCCAATCCCTAACATTCTGTGATTCTGTTTAACAATACCATATTATATCCAGTTTGTAATAAAGTACCTCTTCCACTAAAATAGCAACATATTAATAACACTGCCTGTTCTGAGGACTGTTTCTCTGTCATGGAATACATGCAGTCAGGGTAGAAGAATGAAGTTTTTCTATCATAATATGAGCCATGATAATTTATAACTGAATTTAAATGTGCCTGGAATGTCTTTCGTGGAATAGCACTCATTAAAAGCAATAAAGCAGAACCTAAAATTGGATGCATGTGTATAGGAGAAAACTTTTTCAATGCATGCAGTTTTTTAAATACACATTTTCAACTGGATTTCATTTCTAGACATGAGAAATAATGGTATTTTTTGTGTGATTACGTGCACCTGGTTGTTCATTTAATAATAGGAAAACAGGACAATAGTCTTCTCTCATGGTAAACTTCCTAGATCTAAATGCTTTTCCAGAAAACCAAACTACTACAGAACACTGCATTTTGTACACCATATTATCTATTCCATTTTACTTGTATTTTATATGTCATTAATCCTAATTTTAAAAAAGCAACATTTACTTCTTGGATTAGAATAATATCTTATTCTGAAGCAGTTTCATTTCAACAAAAAAATTTGAAAACTGAGATAGAAATCAAGTTTTCCTATTTAAAACACTATCCAGCTCACCTCAGAAGATGCTTTACCTGTCTCTATAAAACCATTTAAAAGTATACCCACCCCCCAAAGCAGGTAGCTAACAATCTAAGAGAAACACACTTTGTTATGAATAACGCTATTTCAAAATGAAAATACTTTGCTATTTCCACGTACCATTTTTCTCTTTAATTTCAGCCAATATACCTTCTCATTACCACATCTTTCACTTGAAGTACTCAAGTATAACAATTTCTCCTAATAATTCTTGACTATAATTATATTTTATGAAAAAATAACATTAACATAAGGAATGCAACCTCCTTTAATAACCATTTCCAGTAATTACAACTGTACACTTCAAGAATACTAAAACATACACTTCATTCTCACTGAAATGAACAGGATTTAAACCTCCTAACCAAGGATTGATCTAAAATACGCATAAAACCCATTCCAAAACTAGATCACACTGCAATTCAAACTGCACACTCACTCTAACCAGTAAGCAGGTTAAACAGCACAGGAATCCAGCTTACTGGAAGCCCTGCAGCTCTGTGACAACATTCAAATATTCATACAGATCATGTAATTCATGCAGGTGTCTGCGCTCACGACGTACTTCAGGTCTATTACCCATTCTCTGCAGGGCAGCATGCACCCAGTGTTTCATGCACAGATTCATTTAAGGTATTTCATATTTACTTCTTAAAAGCACAATTTCTTTACTGTTAGAAGACACTGCTATTTCTCCTGATAACATGGATTTTTAGTATTTCATGTAGATTCTTGCAATTTCAATAAACGGCACCTATTATCAGTTTAATCCAGAACATGGCATCGCACCCTCCAGAAAATGCAAGAAACAAGAAATAATTAAACCTCTACTAAAAACAGGCCAGGATGTTGACATTAATATTACAACATACTCAATATACTTGAGAGAAACAATTAAATATTTAGCGAAACAATCTTAAGTAGTTATTTCTTATGCTTTTTGTAGAAAAATAGTAAGGAGATGAGATAAAAAGGCAGACTCCAGAAGGATTTGTTATTTTACCTAATAGCTCCACTTTCTCAATACTATGCCATGTATCAAAAAAAAAAATCTCAAAGCCCAAGCTTACCTAACACTCCAACAGTTCTTCAAAAAAGAAATAGTTTCTGAACCTTCCACTCAAGCAACAAGAGGAAAAAAAAGGGGGGAGAGGGAGCGGGAGAAGCTATACCATCTGTTCCTGTAACACGCTTTTCTCTCTTTTAACAGACAAGAGTCACAGCTGAAACTTTTTACAGGAAAACTGTATTTAGTAGAACTTGCCATCACCCCAAATACATTCACCATGAAACTGCTAAAATTCAGGAGAAATTCCTGTAAGATGTAGGACAAAGAATCTCAATTCTTCTGCTTCTAAACTGATAAAAGTATGGTTCAATTCATGGTTTTGGTGCTCCTTACCTACACTAAAAAAAACAGGTCCATTAATGCATTGCTGTTCATTAAAGGTATAAAGATGTTAAATGGAGGAAAAAAAATACCTCGGGTTCATATAGAAATCAATGTGCTTACTGGCGTATGTAGGGAACAGCTGGCACCTGCCTTCTAGGTCCTGCCTGCTAATTTGGTTACCAACCCAGCTCAGGAAACGGCATTTTAGCAGCATCTCCCCTCTCAGGGTAGCACTAACCAGTCTCATTGTTAGGACATCCTTCTTCGGGGTTAGTGAGGCCATGAGGGTCTCTAGTCATGCCCATAGATTTTGACTCTGTGGTTCATGAGGCTGTTTTTAATTAGTCCTCTACTACTTGCCTGGCAGCTTTCCTGAAGCTTCCCATATTTCTCTGCTGGCAAAGCCTCACAGCCAGATCTCCTCTTGCTGCCATGGCCCATAACAATCCCTTGGGTTTGGCTCCTCTGGTAGATGCTCCTGTTTTCAGGCAGCTCTTGCTGCAGCATGCTGTCTGCTCTGGGAGAACATCCCATCTCTGTTCTCTTCCCACCTACATGAACCTGAGCTACAGAATCACAGCTTAGAATCACAGAACAGCCCAGGTTGGAAGGGACCTCGAAAGATCACCTGGTCCAACTTTTCATGGGAAAGGCAGCCTAGAAGAGATTATCTAGCATCCTGAATTGGGAACTGGGGCTGTTCAGCCTGCAGAACAGGAGGTTGAGGGGAGACCTTATCACTGTCTACAACTACCTGAAAGGAGGTTGGAGCATGGAGGGTGTTGGTCACTTCTCTCAAGTAGCAAGTGATAGGACAAGAGGAAATGGTCTCAAGTTGTGCCAGGGGAAGTCTATATTGGATATCAGGAAAAAAATCTTCACAGAAAGGGTTGTCAGGCATTGGAACAGGCTGCCCAGGGCAGTGGTGGAGTCACCATTCCTGGAGGTGTTTAAAAGGCATTTAGACGAGGTTCTTAGGGACATGGTTTAGTGCTATCCAGCACCTAGACAGCTTCTCTATGGGAACAGACTAGTCCTCAAAGGGATACCTTGTTACGCATGGATGCTTCGCTCACAAGTTTCAGCTTAAACTGCGTGCAAACTGTCTCTGCCCAGAATTCAAGACTCCTGTCCCCATAATACACCTTAATGTCCTTTAGAACACTACTGGGTCTGTTCTGATTCAGTCAGCATTTTTAAAGTTTTTAAGACAAATTAACATGTTCCCTGGACTTTTCATTAGCCTACAAATCAAGCTCTCCTTGCTGCCTGATGACAGCTGCTACATCTGTTTCCACTGAATTCCTTTGATACAGTGCTTTGGCTCTACTTCAAGACCACACTCCTTGCTTCTCATTAGTTTTTGGACTGGGGACATCTCTAACTCACAGTGCCATCACCCTTGCTCCTTATACCTCATTTTTCATCTTGCCTGAGACAGCTCCTGTTTCAGTCCTCTTATTAGTGGTACAGTTTTCTGTCTTGGGGCTTTTATTCATTCACCTCTTGTTCGGTTTCTTGTAGTAAGAGTCGTAAAGCATCTTCCTGGTCCTCAGCGGCCTCACCATATGTTTTTGAATCCTCCAGACATCCTCCAGTTTGTGCATGTGGGATGAGAAGTTCTGAAATGATGGTATGGGTTCCAGACTGTCTAAGTCTTCCCCCATTCCTTTCTTCTTTTTGTCACCTTTTTCTCTCTTTTTTTTTTTTTTAAAAAAAGGAAGAACTGAGTGCACCAGTATGCTCCACATTTCCAGTTAAGTTGTAGATATTAGATATATATATTAGATATATTCATTTACCCATGAATACACAATGGAAATTGCTTGGTAGATGTCTGAATATTACAGTGATATGCCACTATACAAGAGTCGCATGTCATCCTACACATTGAGGTGAAGGGGCCTCACAAGACATAGAATGTTTGGCTCTTTTTGCAGAATGTTTGAAAAGTTACAGTTACAACATTCCATTCCATCACTGGTGGCATTCCTTCTTTGAAGGTTCTTCCTTATTAGGTGATAATTGAATAATTAGGTTTCTCCAACTGCCTCTTCAGGAGCTTCAGGTTTAATAGGATGAAAAGAGATCCTCATATTTAGGGTCCTTGAGAATTCTCATTCCCTATTACTATTCTTCAACCTGGCCCTGAAATATTTAGGTAGCCTTCTGCAGATTATTACTCCATTTTTGACAGTCTCCTCTTATGTACATGAATTTATATAAATGGAAGTATTTTTATCTGGACATTGAGATTTCTGGGAGAATGCACAGATAGTCAGCTAGGACATACTAATTCATAGATATAAATTCCCTATAAATTATACTCTTTTTACCAGTTGAGAAAATGGCCATATATATTTGGAGTCTGTCTAACACCAAAATTATAAGATGTGTACTTCACTAAGATAAAATTAATTTACTTATTGGGATATTAAGCTCACTTGTGTGTAGGTAAATCTTTATGTACTCTTCAATGCTATGTAAAAGAATACATACATTTTTTTAAATGTACAGAGTTTTGTTTTGTTTTAAACCCTTGTAATGACTATCCAGTTAATGGATAATCCTTCTGTAATATGTGAAAGCTACATGAAATAAACTACAAGAAATTACTGAAGTGCTTTACTTTGATATCTTGTCATCCTCACAGCTGCAAAATCCATTTTAAAATGCTGCTGATTACACTCAGAAACACTAACTCCTGCACGTCAGGAAACATCACTATATCCCAATGACATCTTCCCATACCAATCTGCTAATTACAAAAAAATCCAGCAAGACTGAAATATTTCTCCAGTATCTGCAAAAGTCCCCAATTGTAATCGACATGAGACGGAGACAGTAAAAGCCACTGAAAGGCTTTCACACTAAAAACCACTTAAACATTTTGAAATGGCTTCTGAAAACTCCTACCACTTTTTCAATCAATTATCACTAAGCAGTGATTGCTGTAGTGCTGCATAGCTAATTATCTTCTATTTCCAGCTCTTTAAGGTTGAACTCTTCAAAACAGAATTTTTATACTGATTATATGATAGTGAAATTATTAATATTGCTAATATTAACATTTGTCCATATTAATTCTATCACAGTAAACAAATGAGCAAGCAAAACCCAAAACTCTTCCAAGCAGACAGATAAGCTCATTAACTCTAAACCATTAGTTTGATCGCAATTGTTTTGTTCAGTGATTAGCAATACAACCACCTCCATCTTATTATTGGTACATAAGAGAGCATGTCATACCTAGAAGCTGTTAGGCAAATGCAATAGTTAGCACAAAAAAAGTAAACTAGCATGAACATCTAGTAATGGCACGAATATCACAACTTTTATCTCTAGATTAAAGGTTGATTCTTCTGACTAATTCAAATTAAACCGTGTCCTGACTAGCAGAATTCAGTACAAGCTTGCCCTCACTGAGCCCAGCCAGCAAGCTTGGCTCTAGCCAAACATGCGAAAGCAGCAGGCTTCACCTCTGACTTAACCATGAGCAACTACAAGACACACTCAGTATTTAAACCAAATTTATTTAAGTTCTGGATTCATCATCTTCAAATACAGAGCATGAATGAGTTGAGGAAACCCACACAATCTGTGTCAGAATGCGCATGTGCACAGAAGGACAAAATAGAAAATGAGACAAGCTAACACAGGAGAAATGAACTGAGGAATAAGTTCATTACAATGGAGCATGAGGAGCTGAAAAGGGAAGAGGAGACACCATGAAGGGATAAAAGCAACAACCTCTGAAGTCATCACAGACAGTCAGAAGAGTGATTATGGCAAGAGACAGGAAGTCAAGAAAAACGAAATGAAGAAGATGCAAAGGGAAGGTACCAGAATGGACTCATCAGCACCAGAGCCGTGGTGCTGGCAAAGAGCCATGGTCTTGGCAAAGAAAGTATCTGTCACCAGAAAACACAAACTTTTGAGGAGATCGAACGTAAGGTATAGATACAAGCTTTTGAGCAGATGGAATGTAAGATGTGGACACTGAGAAAAAGTTGGAAAAAAATAAACACGGATCCCCAAGACATGAGATACGTGATTGTTCTTTACAAGGGAAAAATGAATTGACACCCAGGAGAACAGATCCAGGATCTCTTTGTAAACACGAAGTCCAAAAACTTTGCTACATAATGATATACTGGAAATATATTTCAATGAAAAGTTCTAAGAAAATAAAGAACTGAATCAAAGAAACCTGATCTCGAGGTACTAGGAAAAGCAAGCACAAAACTAAGCTACCTGAGAAAGAATCTTTTCAAGATATGTAACCTCCTAGTGCTGTGGTTGTTAATGACAGTTTACATGAACACTGAAGTCCTTCAGCTGCAAATGAAAGTGAAAAATGTGACTGCCAGAACTATAATGCAGGATGAGATCTGCAAAATACAAAGAAGCTGTTTCTAACAGCAGCTTCCTAGGGGTTTTCTTCAACAGTTTGGGAGTAAGTGTTTAGTTTAAGTTTGGTTTTTGTTTAGTTGTTATAAAAAAAGGCTTTTAAGATGTTACGGGGCAAGGGGAAGGGGGAGGAAGGAACAGAGTAAAAGAATAAGCCAGAAAAAATAATACCCTTTTTAGACAGAAAAATCCCAGAGAGGCAATGCTAAAAATTTCTCTGAGTTTGTGGTATATATTATATAAGTGAGGTTGAGTGAAACAAATGATCACATGCTGATGATCAAAAAAGATCCCCTAGCGCTAACACAGCACTGATTTATTTTAAAAGACTTTAAAGAAAATTCCGTACCCATAACAGACTTCAATTCTCAGGTCATTGACATAGACAAAATACCCCAGCTGAACAAAAGATTATGAAGATCAAATTGATTTTTGCTAGGTATAATACAACTGACATTGCATCTGGGGATACTAGAGAGTGGAGCACAGGCTGCCCACAGCAAAGTCTGTGTTTAGATGTAGTAGCACATATTAATAGTTCTCATTATATCTAATCTACCACTTGTAGCTAAAAAAGGATTGAAATATGAAAGTTCTTAATGACAAAAGAACAGTGATTCTGATCCTTGATACTTTAACCTGCAAAGTGCAGAACAGTAATAAGAAAGCAAAAATGACGTGTAATTTTCACATATCACACGCAAATAAACTTCAGAGTTACAATGTCAGTATTGATGTAATCTCTGAAGAAATTAAGGATTTGCAAGAGAATGTATGGATAGAGATTGGTAAAGGAGAAAGCAACAGGTTTTGGTGTTTCAAAAGATGCCATGAGTCTGTAATGTGATCCATGGTTCCAAACAGTAACTTCATCCAGAGCTGTCCCCAGAGGCTGGGGACTGTCCCCCAGAAGGAGTGCATTTATGAATACTTTAAATGCATTTTTTCTGCTTCCAGAGGGAGTGAGATAAGGGGTGGGTTTGTCATTTTACCTGAAATGAAAACAGACCGAGGAAGTGGACTTTCACTATGCAACTGCAGTCCTGACACTTCAAGGGGGTTTTACAAATTAGAATGTCTCTACAATGCACTTCCAAACCTGACTGCATATTGCTGGAAAGCTATTCAACAGATCAGCTACATGTATTGGGAGCTGCACACCATAACAATTTATGAAGAATTTTTATTGTTAAGAATTGACTGGAATGGAACTGTGATAAATACATTAAATTTCTGTTGCTACCACATTATTACAACTTGACACACTAAGACTCTGTGCTGGTAAACAAGTGCCGCTTTGATATTGCCCTTACTACAAACTAGAATTTTATTTTAAACAGCAGAGGTTTATTGTGTTGTCTTCATGGCTTATTATGAAAGTTACACACACACACCCCAACTCACAGAAAACTAGAGACCTTCCTCTAAATTCTGATTCTGGAACAAGCATAGCCTTTGTAAAGTAACACTGTGCAAGCAGAGACGCAAATGCTACAAGTGATGTAACTGCTATGTACCAAGATATTAACTACATCAATTCATTTCTTTAAAAACAACTGAATTTTGAAGGATCCTCATACCAAATGTATTTAATTCAGCTTCTCCTATGTATTGCTGGCTTCCAAGGCAAATGTGGCATTGCTGTTGTTCTGCCATTCAGACCTACAGCTCCAATGTAGAAACCTTGTGAACTTTATAATTTGGTAGTAGTAGCATACATTTCCCTAAAGGTTTGGTCTGAAACATTTCGTATTCTATCTCTGTTGAAATGATTTACTGTCAGAATCAAGAAATTCACAGCCCCAATCTGGAGCTACAGCCTAATAATTCTTTCACACAGAAAATGTAGTCTCTGTTTATATCCGATGTGGCACTCAAAATACTTTGAAGATGATTTATGTACATAATACACATCAATATGTGGAAGATGTCTCTTTAAATTAATTTCTTGTGAAACAATCTTCTCTTTGAAATATTTTAATTTGGGGTACATTTTAGTCGGTTCAATAAAAGCCAAGAACCTGATTTAACATCGGTCTGCGTGTTTATCATGTAAACACTATTGCACTGATTTATTTTGAAATTCTGAATGCCTGTTATAACTTGAGTTATTGCAATGCTTTTTCTAGGACTCTTGGTATCAAACAGTTGTTGATAGACTATACTTAGACAGCTCTTGCTGTACTATATTAAGATGATTCAACTGTCAACTTTTAGACTAAGTGTTAAGCTTTATTGCATCTTGTTAAAGGGAGTCTCCTCCAGCAGCATTTTTTTAACTGTCTCCTACTTTTATACATTCTTACATTAATTTGCTAGTGGAGTAATAATCCATGTTATTTTTCATGTTGTTGTGATTAAAAATATTTAAAAACAATGTTGATTTAAAGAGCTGTCAAATTACTGAATCCATTGCTAGTCAGAATATAGATTTGCTTTCCTAATGTGCTCTAGCTGATACTCTATTACTTGATGAAATGTAAATGGAACCAGCAAAATAGGCAGCCATGGTTTATTATTTCATGTTGAAATCTTTCCCAGTCCTGAAAAAAATCAACAGTGACACTGCTATTGATATCAATTTCACCGAGACAAATATTTTTCTCCTACAAAGCAACTGCGATGAATACTCGGGAATCTTGTATTCATCTTCTTCTCACTTTATATTTCACACTGCATAAAACTTCATTAAAGAAATCTCCATCCTTCCAGCAGTAAAGAACTAAGTAAAATATTCTTTGAAGTCCCTTCCTCCTATCAATGCTTCTGTGATCATGACGGAGGTTTGGGACTACCCAAACAGGCAGGCTTGCAGAATGTGCTTCTCGCCTTCCCCATCACAAGGCAGGATTGCAGCACCCAAAATGATAAAGCCGTTGCTCTCTGCCTTCTGAGAGGGAATAACATAACTAAGCAGAAGCATTTGAGATGCTCTCATGGGTAACAGGAGAAAAAAAATGGGGTTGTTTGGCAGAAAGGAATCATGGCAGAAGGATTTTTGTGTAAAAAGTATGCACAGTAAGGAAGAAGTTATACCTAACACCAACATCTTCCAAAAACTGGAACTCCAGCAGTGCCATCAGTTTAGGTCACATAGCAGGAAGGAGCTTGCAGGTTTCTATGGCTTGTACGCTAGTCTGCAAGTCTCCCTGTAATCCACAGTACAGACACACAATGGGTAACTTCTTTAGGATTTAGAATTCTGCTACAGTGGTTTAAAGACATGACACAACTTGTCATATCCTTTGGGATGCTGGCAACGTCAGGGCAAGCGAATGTTTTTTATTAAACATCTTCCAATAGAAGGACAATCACAATGCATAAAAAAAAAATATGACACTGTTAGAAGTCAATTTGAACTGTGTTATGAAACTGTACTATTAAAAAAAATAATAATTATGCTTGAGATCGGCCTCAGAATCTGTCAGAAGATGATGTCAGCCAAAGCACTACAATACAGATTCACTTTTTCTTCAAAGGAATGCTTTTTTTTTTCCTCCCATGTCACCTTTTCCACATCTGGAAATCTCTCTCTCTAATTAGAACATTTGTAATTAATAAATGACTCTTCAGGTCAAAATATTTTCAAAATGAATGTGTAAAGTTAAGCTCTTAAATCTAGAATCTAAACAACAATGCCTTGACTTCAAAAGGAACTGAAAATGCATATTTGTAGTTCCCTTTATTTCCAGAAATGGGTCTGCTTTTCAGTCAAGCACATACCTGCAATTTAGAAGCTCAAATTTAGGTACTGACAGAGAATAATTTGACACACAACAACTTTCTTCAGTGAATATGAAACCTGAACTCAAATAAAACTGCTGTCTTGAGTCAAAATAGAATAGTTTCATTTGCCAAGAGACACACTACAGCTATTCTTCTGTTCTGATAAAACCAGAAGTATGTAACTTTTAGCAAAGTTGGACACTGGCACGAAAACAGTTCTTGCTACAGGCAAATAATTTTACTTTTGGCAGGTTTACAGAAAAGCAAGTCAGTTACATTTTCACCTCAGGTGGTTTGTGGTATCAAAAAGGCAGTTCTTGCAGATGGAAAACTGTCATTACATGAGGACAAGCTGTTTTCTGGAGGAAATGGAAATATTTTGCTCTGTGTCAAACCTGTGAATATTTGAGAGAAAAATCTGTTTTCATATAGGAATACTCAAAAGAGAAGCTGATAGTTTAATGGAGTTCTACTTGACTGACAGAGCGGCTCACCAGACAGGTGACTGGCCAACTTGTGCTTCAGTTACTACACAAAGTTACCATAAAATTTCAGTGAAGAGTTGCATATACGAGAACACAGTAGCATGGACCTAAATATAGACATTCAGATAGCCTCAGACACGTGTGGAGAGCTGAGCACAGGTGCGTGTCTCTGGAAACGAGTCACCAAGAGCCCGCAGCACATCTCCCATGGGAAACGCAATTCATTTATGCAGGGTTGGCAGGGAAAAGCCTCTGTGCCTGCCATGCAGAACAGCCCTCCAACATTAGCCTAATAATTCTACACTCCTTATGTCCAAACACATCTTCCTGTACCAGCAAGTGAAACATACCGTGATGAAGCTATAAGACCACTTTTGCTGATGCACAGCAGCATGCTCATTATTTTACATGGCGGACTAGAATGTCAGAAATCAAAGTTAATTGACCTTCTGCAGGGCACTGACGCAGGCCTATTGGATCTTACCGTAAGACCAGAGAAGACCAGTGTCCTCCCATTCTACCTGTTAGGAGCTAGGCTGGAAGTGGCCTCTGCAGGCCACCACAGGCTGCCTGCCAATGCCAGTTGCAGTTTGAAAGGCTCAAAGAGTGTACCTTCAGGCATTCCCTGCACACAGAAAATGCATTTCCACAACACCATGCCGCACCAGAGAGGTGTAGCACCGTTTAGAAGAGAGGGCAGGTAAAGCAGCCTGGCATCTACCACAGCTGCTTCATCTGCCTCTGCCTGGTGTGGGAAGAAGAGGGTAGAGGAAATGGTTGTCTCTGATGAGGCCTCCTGAAAAAAACACTCACCTCTGGGGACAAGATGTAGTTTAGACCTTCTGTTCAGGTTTTTGTCACCCTTGCTGCAAAGGAAATGGGTAGGAAAACGTGCCTGGTGGCTGAGTAACTTGGATATGACAGAAAACTGCACTGCAGAGGGAAGGGCCACCCCTGTTACCATCAGTCCCCAGAGCCACTCCAACTGATAGTACAGCAACGCACAGAGCACATGTCCAAATAACAACCAGCTACCTTACAGCTTGTATCACCATCCCCCGAGCACGCAACATGCATCTGCACAGAAACATTAGGGTGAAGAAATCTCACAGCAGGGACTGCCCAGTGAGGTATCCATTTATTCCCCTGCATGCAGGCACACCGCTTCCAGCATGAAATAAACACTCAAAGCATAAGAAAAATCAATAAGGCAGGGAACTTGAAGGTCTAGCTCTAATTGATATAGTATCTATGTATGTTACATAAAGAAATTTGATGACAGGAAGATAATCAGGGAGACAAGGCAATGCAAAGAAAAAAATAAAATAGACTGAGAAGGCCGTGATGGTTAAGAGACGTTAAAATTTAACCAAATAGTGCAAATTGCCAGTGAATGAGTAATATAAAACCATATAAACACATAGGCCTTGATCAGAAAAATTTAGCTTTGCGTCTATATTACCCATGTACCATCCAGGATGGGGTGACTGATCATGACACTGGGATGGGAAAGACAGACTCGGTGTCAGGTACTAGTAAAAAACTGCTTCAAGAAACAGCTGCTTAGGGAGCTCTGAAGAGAAGATGTGAGTTTGGTTTGGTCTTGAGGAACATCCAGGGTCTGATGGAGAATCATGTGGCTAATGAGCATGCATAGAAGTGTGGGTGGTCTAAAGGCCATGAGACCTTGGTAGCATAAGGCAAAGCCCATCACCTACTAAGCAAGACTGAAGGAATTAGTGCACATTCCTCTTATTTTCTGCAAAAGGAGCAGAGCTGGCTCAAAAAAGCAAGTAGTCAGTAAGCACTACACCTGTGTTTACCCCTCTTCTGTGCCTATAAGCAGGTTAACCATTCCTAAAGCTTCCTTTTGCCTCTCAGACCTACTAACAAGGGGCTCCATGGCTGGCACATACCACAACAAAACTGCTGGCCTCACTTGCAAATTATATGCTACACCACACATATATAAACACAGTTCTGAATGAGACAATACAGATTTTGAGTAAATTGCAAAATGATTACAAAGATATGCAGTTGAGAGATTTTATACAATCCGGTGTTTGCCCCTTATAATGCGTTAACAGTGAGATCAATGCCCACTTTTGCTTGCTCCCCATTTTAATACGCTGACGAGATTCAGCATAACACTAACCATACACATTTAATATAGACGTTAACATAAACATGTTTGGAAAATATCTGTTGCAATGGGCTGAATCAAAAATAATTTCTAAATCATCATCAACAATTGTCCAGTATGATTTAACATTTTCCCATTGTTTTTAAGTGTCAAGGGATCTCTTATGGTTCCTTAGAGTTGGCAGCGCACTTATGTGCAGCCCTTACAAGACTTAAATAGCTTTTTTTCATCACAAGTGAAATCTATTCTCACAATGCCTTCCTCAAGTATTCTCCCTCCAGAAAAATCAAATCCCATTACACCTTACTCATTGGTTTCTATCCAAAGGTTGAGATTTGTAAAACCTGAGAGGAGCTGGACTCCAGTTTGGAATTTTGCTTTAGGTTCATCTCTCACATTTCAATATCTGAGGAATGAAGTCCATGCCTAATATTTTATGATTTAACAGACTCAGCTGCAGTGCTTCCTTTCTTCCCAATCTCAGATGATCTTTTTACTCACACTTTCATACTTTATGAACTATAAATTGTTCACATTCTAAATTTTCTTTGATAGCTATAGCTACAGTACATGTTAAAAACAAATTTTCCACCACAACAAAAACTCATGTCTTAATAAAAAACATCTTCCTTTTCCTAATGGCTCTACTGCAATTTTCATTCTACCACGGGGGATTCCCAGTAGACTCTGAGGCACTTTTTGTGATCTACTGGTAGTGCTCTAATGCTCTTTATCACAAAATCACAGTAGTTTTTATAATGTTTTAGGCAATTTATAAAATTCTACAAGCATACTGTGTGACAATTTAAAATAATGTTTTACAAGATTAATCTATAAAAGCGTAGAAAGTAAAGTATGTGCTTCGAAAAGGTCACAGAGAAGCTTTCCATTAAAGAAATCAATATGATCACAAACAGATCCTGAAGTCATATTACTATTTTAATTGGCTGGCACAGCCTTCTCACAGCTCCACCTCAATTGCGACATTAATTACAACTGTGAGAGTACACGGCTGTATTAGCAAGCAGGAAAACAATTATTACACATTGACTAGCTGCCTTTTGCTACTGCTCAAACATATCAAGGTTATTACACTAAATATATAACATTGCTTTCTACTCAATAGATTCACCTCTTTCTTGGATTGATTTTGATTTCCTGTTCTTCAGAACGTGATATTAAAAACATTAAACCTAAGCACTCCAACCTGGAGTTTTAAAGAAACAAAAAAAACCACCAAACCAACCCCACACCAAAACACAACAATTTAAAGTCACAGCACTGAGCAGCATTTAGGCTGGCTGGCTAAAGCATGTTGAACTACTTTGCGTCTTCCCAAAGAGAGCTAGCTAGCTGGCTTGCTTTTCTTTCTCTGTCTCTCTTTCTTTCTTCCTTCCTTTTTTTTTTGTCCTTCCTTCCTTCCTTTTATAATTCCTTATCACAGTCTTTCTCTAAAGCTCATGTCTGCATTAACCTGTTTATTTTCATCTCTAGCCTTCACACACTACTTAGCAACTTAAAGTTGCCTCTCTCTGTCATGTTCAATGTGTGTGTTCCACTACATGTCACTGGCTCCCAAATCTTGTCATTGGCCACAGTCTCACTGCTCACCACATCCCGACTTCTAACACACAAAAAGCTCCACTTCCTGGCCTGCCACTCCTGTAATCTCAGCTCAAAGCTGTCAAACTCACTTGCCAAATTAATCACTGCTTCTTCTCACTCCTGCCTGCCCCTCAGTTGTGAGCATCACCAGTGTTGTTCCAAAGTATTCCTTCTTTGTCTTCAGCCTGTCTCCAGGCATTCTACATGTAAATTAGACGTGCCATCTTCAAATCCACTCAGCTTGATTACCAGCATGGGTGTTCCTGAAAGCATCTACGACACACTTGAGAGCAGCTGGGGACAGCAATTACAAGGAAAGTTTGATTTACTCCGTGGGGATGGCATATGTGCCATCCAGTCAGACGCAGGAGTTGCAAGGACACTTGTGGTGCTGCTTGGTGGGCCAAGCGCACACCAGCTGCCTAGCACCGCGAGCACCGCGGTGCCATCAGTGCATACAG
Source organism: Patagioenas fasciata (assembly GCF_037038585.1). NCBI lineage: Eukaryota > Metazoa > Chordata > Aves > Columbiformes > Columbidae > Patagioenas > Patagioenas fasciata. The sequence continues at coordinate 9,790,018 of NC_092527.1, forward strand.
AGCCTCCAAGCTTCCACTGCCCTGACACACACAGCTCTGCTTTCTGTAAACGTCATCCAGCCAAAGTGGTGCAGATATTTTCACGACTATAGCAAACCAACGCCTTCTGAAATTTAATGGGTCTTCTTAAAACCAGGAAAATGTTTAAGCTTAGTAAATTATCTTGAACCTATTTTTAGCTGCCATTTCTTTTTTATGAGTTACTTTTCCTTCATCTAATTTATGAAAAATACATGAAAATGGCTCAAATATTTTTAAAAGAGAAGTATTTAGCAACCAACAAAGTAAATTCTAGCCCACCACATAAATTTACACAAAGTCAGGAGAAACTGAAAGGGTTCTGAAAAAGGATTATAAATATGCTCCAATAAGAGGAAGCATGTGTGTATATATACATATGTATGTATAGAATCATGGAATAGTTTGGGTTGGAAGGGATCATCGAAGCTCATTTAGTCCAACCCCCTTGCAATGAGCAGGGACATCTTCAATAAATATACACATATACATAGTCTTGTCTATATCTTGATTTGAAATAATCAACCTCTTAACATTCTTTTGAGAATCTGCTTCTAAAAAGGAAAGGCTTAATGTCCCAGAAACAATTTAATATATTTAGTAGTTATGTAAAGTGTATTTTTAAATTCATGTAGTCTCTTAATGTTATCGAACAGTATGAACACAAGCAGATTAAAAAGTAGGACTTCTATAATACCCTGTAGCTGTAGGTTCTGTGCTGGAGACAGTAGACTATAAAGAGAAAGAAGGAACAGTTAGACATTAAAATTCAATTTAGAAATGAATCTGACGATCTGTCGCTGACATTTGAGAATACAAAAGAAAATTATTAAAGGATAACGTTGGCATATAGAAAAAAATGTCTGCAGGTTCTATGAATAACCAGGAACAAGACAGCAGAAAGCATCTCTGGGCTTGTAACACCGGTAACTTTTGTCTTTCATCAGACCTTTGGACCTTATGAATACAAATCAAGGTTCAGCTCTAGCAGTGTCTCTCTGACACATACACAAGTGCAGCTTTGTCAGTTAACAAGAGATATTTAGTATGCAGTGATAACTCAGTTAATGTTTAGAAAAGAAACTTACATTTGCAAGAGAAACTCTTATTTCCTGACCCCCATTAAGACATGTAACTAAGTGTATTACTACAAGGATATAAGTAACCTCTTCAGTAAGAATCTGTGCCTGCCCAAGGCTCCATGCCAACCTGCTGCAATCAGCCGTGATTTGTTTTGGTGTCAGCAGTGCAAACAAATGACTCCCTGTTGGCACCTGGGAACTGCATCGAATTTTCCCCATTGTGGAGAAGTGCTGGCACATCAGAGAACTTAACCGCTGTGCAAACAAGGCCAAGCACGGGCATATTCAGGACATTTTAGGAAAGAAAAATGTCAGGTATTTCTCTAGTTAGGAGGAACAAAACACAGAAGCTGTATCTCTTCTTCCTAAGATGCAGAACTCTGGACACCAAAGACAGAAGTCCAGAACACCAGACAGATTTGTCACAGTTTTGCTTTGTGAAATACAACAATTCCATGGTTAACTTATTTCTGGTTTGGGCTGTTTCTGAGAATACTCTCTCATTAACATGACCAGTGTTTCATCACTAGTCTGCACAGCTGATATATTTTTCTTTTGTTTGAACAGTACTCTCCTATTTGAAATAAAACCCAATTAAGTAGATATGCTCATTCATATAGTTGACATTTTTAATGTAGATTAGCTAAAATGAATTTAACTTCACCAACACCTATTTCTATTTGCAAGGCCATTTTCTAATAACTGTATTTTCAAGCTAAACCCAAAATCTTGGGGAATTAGTCACCTGAGATACTTACCTAGCTCCAAGAATACTGAGCAATACTGACACTGCTTGAGAAGCTAATCAGTTAATTGAAATCCAAAGTATGTTCAGAAACTTCTCAACTACTTTATGCATTGCTGAACATACCTAATATATCATGACATTAAACTAAAAAAGATGTCATTCAAAAGAACAGAAAAGTAATAAGAACAGCAGTAGCCAAAATGCTAAAATAAAAATGTATTTGCCCATCTTGAATTCTGCATGCAAGCCATGCTTCCTTGGTTTTTCCTTGATACTTTATCTTGCAATACTCTTAACATATCACATCAGATTCAGAAAGTTTAAGTCTGACAGAGATAAAAATATAGATACCAACACTATATGGAGGGAAAAAAGAGGAAAGGGAACATTCTGAATAAAATATCCCAACTTATTGTAGAATTGGAAATCTTATCCTCTGAGCTGCATTATTTTATTGGTAGATAAGCATTATAAAAGTGTTTAATTAACTATTGGCAGACGAAAACATAACTGAAATCCCAGTAAATATTAAAAGAACTGAATTGAAGTTGCATCTTAGCACATATGACAAAAGCCTCTGTCACCAGAATTCAAACAGCATTATATAATACACTATGAATAAATTATTGTGTAACCATGAACAACATTTCTTTTTTTATGACGCTATGGAGACTAGTAGTTTTCCATTATATAATCTGTGTATCACTTTAAGGGTGCCCTTCCCAATTTATATATATCTTCAAAAGCCCTTCCAAAGTGTATTTTTCCCTGTACTGAGTTTACTTAAGTATTTCAGCATAGATAGGGTGCATATGCACAGAAAAGTCAGTTTTATGTAGAAAAACTCAGGTTAATATTAGAAGACCTCTGTCTGCTCCAGGAAGCACTATTCTGGCCTGGGCTGGTACTTCACCTGCCCAAGTTTCAAGAGCTTTGCTGTATAGAAACACTGCAAAACTTCACTGGTGAGCTTGTAAAGATCAGGTCATTGTCCGTGACTCAAAGGAAAATTTACTTAAAAATAAAAGGTGTCATTAAGATTTCTTCTATTCAATACAGGGGAATTGAGGTTGGAATAGATGAAGTAAATGATCACCAGGATGATGTGGGGAAGAGACAGTCTGACTTATGAGATGATATAGCGTGCAGCAGAAAAATAAACCATGATATGAATAAGCACCCTGGGGCTTAGCCCCAAGGAGAGAGAACAGCCATTTATGCTAAAGGACCATCCACTCCTTATTCCAGGGAACATTTTTTATTTTGCTCCTCCATCTCACGAGTACATGAAAGGCTGAATCAATCAATCAGACCTGTGCAGAGCTATATTATTGATTAAGCCTTGCTTTTAGCATAGAACTTGGCCTGAAGAAACCTGACCTCTTAATGACGCTTAGCCATAACCCTCAAAACCTTTTTTAGTGTTTTAAACCAGCATTAAATTGCACATATGAAATAATCAGAAACATAGATTGCTTCTTACCTTGTTACAAAATTGTACTTGTCTCTCTACTTATGCCTGGAATTTGCTGCTTAAAATCTAAATAGGGAAATGCAGTGCAAGGTTCACTAGCAGCTCTGCAATCAGTCAAGTCTTGCCACACGGGCAGCTCATACTGGGGGCCATGGTGAAAGTTTAGCAAGTGCTCTGTACACAGCAGCACTCTGAGACATCTGAGAAAACACATCCCGCTGAAAAGTCTGGGTATTTCCAAGCAGGGGCTTTACAATAAACTCTTGAAAATTTCTGTATTGATTGAGCAGACTATAAGGAGAGAATGGAAGAACCTGTGCAGAGGGAAGCAAACATCGAGGAAAGGCAGAGAGAAAAAGATGCAATGACTTGTTCCCCAGGCCTTTTGATGACTTCCTCTCCCCCCAGCTCCTTCACTGTCTGGAATTATGCTGACAATGTAGTCGCTCCTTTTTACACTGAGAAAACACAAAGAGTTGGCTGAAAAACACACTTTTTCCTCTGCGGCCAGCTTTGCCTTAAATACCAAAATGTTTCTGATAGCTGTTCATTGTCCTTCATGTGAGGGAAGAATGATCATCACCTTCATTATGACTTTCAAAATATCAATTGAGATGCATAAGGAATATTTGAAAATATATTAAAATGCAAAAATACTTTAAAAGATGCATTAAACTAAAAGAGTTTGAATTCTTCTGCATAATACTACCATCAATTCAGAAGATTCCTTTCTGCGAAGAAACAAGTGGAAAGGAAAATGAGTATCTGCTTTCACCTAACCGTATAGTTAATATACGGCTAAAGAAAGCTACAGGTGAGTCTTCATTTCATCTTCTGTGCAAGTTCTAGATGAGTTTTCTTCTTCACCCCCTAGTGCTTCAAAATTACAGGAGATAATTTTAAATGTTTTTCAAACTCGACTATACGGAAATGTTAAACAATGTCTGAAAAAAATTACCTCTATATTCTTCAACTGAAAATTTAAAAACATGTTATAAATCAATCTTTTCCTCAGCTGAGGATGGCCCAGTGCCTAATTTTAAGTCCAGTGAAGTTAGGGAGGAAATAAGGATGATGCAGAAAGACTTTTAGTGGCTGAATATTCTATATCTTTCTACCAGAGACCATAAAATAAATCAAGCTAGTATATATAGAATTATATGACATAAGCATTTGCTGATGTGTCAGTTCAGACAAATAACTGATAATTTAATTCTTTGCTGATAAATGTAATTTGTATAAATATGGAACACAGAAACATGAAATCAGATTCAATTCAGTCATTGTACCAGTTCTCAAACACCTGACATTAACATTTTTTTCAGGAAAAGTTGACTTTAATCTGGATCAACTACTTTTTCTTTGAAAAGAAGGGAAATTTTAAAGAGCACCGCAGCATTAAGTAATTTGACAGATGCTTAGATATGGACTATTAATAAGTGGGATACCATTTTCTCAGAGATTCAACAGAGCATATTTGCTCATACATGTGGAAACCATCTGATAACTCTACTGTTAAATCCTGTTTCTTATAATGCTATGAAGTTTCTGCAAATTATTATGTGAATTCCTACTCAAATGCAATAACAGGGTTTCTGTGTGACAGTAGATGTGCATACTCCAAAAAACCTCACCAAGTCCTAATTCAGGACAGCTAAGCTCCAAATGAATATTAATTTTATTAACATTGCATGTGCAAAACATTTTACGAATGTATTAAAAATATATATATATTTCTTGATTGTGGAAGGTATCTAACTTGTCTGTATCTGTCAGGAAGGAACTGGCCTTGACATTTATTCCTTTCAATCTGATATTTCTCTGAGTTAATGCATTTCAGCAGCAGTTCCTACACAGTGATTTCCTGCAATTATTTCATAAGAAACTATTACTAATCAAATTGAAGTCAATGGAATTATTTCCATGGACTCCTGCTGACATTCATCCATGGCCTAAATCCTTTAAAAACCAAAGGAGGAGTCTTTGCTTAGCACTGGAGGAACAGATTCAAAGAGTAGAAGAATCTGCTTTCAGTATTTATTATATTAACAATTTGGCTCTGGCCAAATTAGTTTAAACACTAGATTAGTTTAAACACTAGAATTTGAGGTACCACTACTAAAATGCCTTAAAACATAAGAGTACTACATCATAAAGAACCTTAAAGAACACTATTTAGGAGACTTCCTTTCTCCAGACCATTTTCATAGGACGTTTTTGTAAGTGCAGATTCCTATCAACTAGATCTATTATCACAAGCATGCAGCCTAATTTAAATAAGCAAGCTAAAGTTGCATTTTGCTCAGAAAGGGATCACTACAGTAGCTGTTTTTAGTCTGAAAATTTCTGGACTTTGTGTGAACCACAAGTAGCACTCTAACACCAATACACCGTGTCTGGGAGGGGCAAAGAAAGACTAAGCTATACTCACAGAGAGCTTAACACTAAAAAATGTTCAGAAAGAATAAAAAACCACAGGACGCGTTTCAACATTTGGTGACTGAAGAAGACCATGTTTAACAATCCATCTGTATTTTTAAGATACTTGCCAACTTATGTCTTTATACTAAGACAACTGTTTTCTTGCAGATACTCTAGATAGAATAAACAACCTTTCAGATGGAATTTATGGATAAACCAGCTGAGGAGAGCACGCAAGTCACATGAAGCATCAGTCCTGAAAACAGCCACTTTTAGGGCAGAACTGGGCAAGGGCACATTTGGGGGTGACGCATGAAAAATGAAATGTATAAGAAGCAGGGAAAGAGGGTGTCCTGCCCTGAGCACAGCTAGTACAGGTTGGTGTGGAGGGGGAAAAGAAATGTCATCCTGAGAGGAGAAAAAAGGAATGAAGTTTAGCACTCTTAGCACTGGGTGAAAAGGGCAAGCTCTGAAGTCCAGGTTTGCACTTCCCTCAGTGTGTGTCACTTTTACCTAAAAACAAACCCCCAAAGTGATGAATGAAAACACAGTCATCATCAAATAAACATATCCTAGAGCCATCAGACACCTTCAGAGGTCCCCGTGTCCATTCCTGTGCAGGAAGTTGGGAACAGCTGGGCCCACGAGGGGTTTGTCTCTCCTGTTCTTACAGACTGCTGTGGGACCACCCAAATCAATGCAGACTATTTCAGTGCTTGTTCATCCCTGCCGAAAAATGTAACACCTTTTCCTAGCATATAACCTTATAATAATCCTAGTCTCACACTTAATGGAGAGTAGAATTGTTTCTTTTCTTCTAGGAAAACCAATCCAATTTGCACATTATATGTTTGCAGGAATTATTGGCTGGAGGGTCCTATGACAAAATTGCCAAACTTGTGGGTGTGGATCAAGCAGAAATTCCCGTATTATTGCTGGAGGAAAAAGTTATTGTTTTACATATTGTTTACAACTGAGAAATAAATGAGAGCAGGGGGAATTAAGAACAGGGCTATGGGAAATGGGAACAGGCCTACTGTCAAACAGCAGATGATAGAGCCTGGCTTTTCACATGCCAGGAGATTGCTTCCAGTAGACAGAAACAGCTACAAAGAAAAGTGGCTATCAACTTGCATGATGGAGAGGACTTCCATAAAATGAAGAGAATCTCTTTTCTATACTTTCAGAGCTCAGTGCTATATCAACTTTACCCGTGAAAGTGACTTAAAATGCAAACACCTTCCTCCCAGCTCAGCAGACCTGAATAAAAATTCATCCAGTCCCAGAGCTGAAAACTGAGCAAAGATTTTAATGGCCCCTTCAGATGAAACAGCTGCATATGAACACTCATGTAGAGATTCACCTTGAAGAAATTATCAAACACTGGTAACAATATAAAATAATTCCCCATAAAAGCTTTTGTTGTTTTTGATTGAAGTGTAAAATGTTAGCCATGAAGACTGAATAAATGTTCTCCTAAAAGAAAGCATCATTTTCTTAAGTTAATTACAAAAGATAAAAATATTGGCACAGATTTCAAAAGATGCCCTTCATCTGTACGCTAATATATCTGTATGGCAGATTCTGCCAAGGCAGAGAAAGAAAACAAGAGAAAACCCATGATATCAAAAGAACAGAGGAGATGTCCCTGGACCTCTAAAGCACTTTGTTAGCACCTAGAGAGACAGCAGCATGGAGATGACAGAAAGAGATAATGTCACATCTGCACAAACAGTCCCAAAGCAAGAGGCCTTTTATCACCCACTTGCAAAAAATATAGATGAGATAAAACTGAAATGCCCCTCTGCCTGGGAAAAAAAATTCCGACTGTCTGGATTTTTCAAATAATCTGACTTGCAAATTGCCTAGAAAAAATTCAAGCTGAAGATTCAATTCCTAAATAAAATCCCACAAAATTGGTGTCCGGGATTGGTCTGTTTTTCTCATTTGCATTCGATTCTACTGCCACAATGAAATAAAGGCGATAAAACAACAAAGTCAAGAACAAAAAATGTTTTCTGCAGCAATTCTGCTGAGGATTTTTTTTTTAATTTTCTTTTCTATTCCTTCCTGGAATAACATAATGTGTGTGACATATGTAGAATTCTTGTAGAGGCATTTTGGTCTGAATAAATGTAGCTGTTTTAAGAAGGGCAACACCAAAATCAGTAAAAAAGTAGCAGGCTCTAAGACAAAGCATGACCCTGCCACTGCCATGAACAAGGGCTGTACTCCAAAACACATTCATAATTAGAAAGTTATGATGTTCTCTTCTAGAAAGTTGTGAGGGTGTTGTTGTTGTTGTTGTTGGCCTCTTGTGGTTTTGGTTTTGGTTTTGGTGGGGTTTGTTGGTGGTTTGTTTTTGTTTGTTTGTTCTTTAAAGTACAAGTAACCAAACACCCTGACTGAATTAATTCTGCTCCAAACAATATCTGTAGAACATTCCCTGTCTGTGCGCTGCACGTGAGCACTTCATTATCTGGAATTATTTGGGGTTTAAACTTCAGTATTTTCTGGTTATCATTGAACCCACACATTGCATGACCCAGTTGTGGGGTTTGATTTGCTAGGTAAAATCTCTGCAGCAGCCTAAAGCACAATCACAGTCTAATTTAAGTGAATATTCATTGAAAAAATGCTCAGCAGGACTGATCATGTCATATAAGGCCCTGATTCTGCATGATTAAGGTAATGGGATCTTTGTCATTGTCTTTTAATGAGCACTGGAATGAGCCCCAAGGTAGCAGCTATCAGAAAGGGCAGCTGCTTAAAATTTTTATTACTCTTTTACTTGAGAGCTATCAGAATAAAACATACGTTACAGACATACGTGTACAAGGATGCAAACGTGCCCATACATAAGGCTTTAATTTTTCTCAGGCTTTTGTGGTGGCAAACTACAGATTCAACAGTTTGTCTTGGAAGCACTGCCAGAATTTTACATTAGCAATTAGTTAGCCTCAAGGACAGTGGTTTTGGTGCTGGCAATTTCAGACTCAGTTTAAGTTCTCAATATTTCTTTCACTGTGTATCCACTCAGGATCCCTGGAAGTTATTTGATTAACCTTTTAGTTCAGCCCGCCTGTGGACTTTCTTGCCTTTTCTTAGTAGCACGAAACCTGGACACAAGAGATCTGCACCAAACAAGTCTTTCAGCTGATTACTTTCCTCAGCAACTACTTTCATCCAGGCCACACATTCAGGTTTAGACCTGAGCTTTCAAGTGCGAATTGCAAAAGGGAGCAATCAGAAAGCTGAAAGGTTTTGGTTCCTCCAGGAACATCCAGGAACCAAAGCTGTTCCCCTGCTTACAGTGCAGGGGAACAGCTGGGTTCCTGGCTCTGCAGTTCCAGGGGAATGCTGAATCGCTTTGAGCTTGTTTGCAAGAGAAGACAGCAATACAGTGTTAAAATTTACTGTGGGAAATTTTTGTTAAGGGCAAATACAGTATTTGTGGAAGTATGTAGATGAGGAAAGAAGTGGAGAGGTAAGTGATTAGGTCTGAGGAGAAGTCTCATTCTCTTTCTTCAGGTGTTTAGAAGAAAGTTAACCATCTTTTTCATAACCCAGCCCTCGCTGACACTCAGTGATCAAACTAACAGCTTAGCTTTCTTCTTCTATCCCATCAGTTAAATCTCAAACTTTTTGTTGTTGCTGTTTTTAAGTTCAGATTTCACACTTCATTTATTTACCTCGAAGTCTGAACCAGTAATAAGCAAGGATAAAGGTATCTCTCTAAATGTTGATTCACAAAATATTTCCTATAGTAAGCCTCAATTCTCATTCAGAAATAGGAGGAAGATAAAATGAAAGGTTCATAACTTAGTGGCAGATATATGACTCGAGCATCATATGAAATACTGGACTGTGTTCAATAATGAGCCTTTTTGTCCCTTTTCAATATCCTCTATAGTAATATACTGCTACATTAATAATCTAGAGTATTAATAATACAGCATATTCAAATATGGTCTTATTGTAAAACTACTTTTGATGTCTGTTGTATTCCTGTATATTAATAGAACAGTACTTCTAAATTCCTTGACAAGAAACAAGATAAACTGACCAGTTTTGTTACAAAGAGAGTTATGACACTAAAATTATGGGTACCACAATTTTTAAGCATCTGTTCAGTTTTCCTTCCAAAAAGTTTCAAGGTTTTTGGTAGGTAAATGGTCTTAATGTTCCTCCACCACAATTTCTTTTTACTTTAAATAATGCTGTTTTAAATGAAACCATGCATTTTAATATGAAAACTTTCCATACATACAGTTCTACTGGTTCAAAAATCCTGACCTTACACCATTCTTTTCCAGTTCTGTTTATATTGCAAGGGCTGGGGATTTGCAGTTTTCCTGATCACTTTTCAGCTCCTTCTCTTCTTTCTTCCAAGAGTTACCTGTTTGTGGTATTTATACTAATATCCCATTCATTAAAACACATCCATACAACTCTGTTTCCTTTGCCCTTCTCTCAAACTTATTCTTTTGGGATGGAAAGCAGCCCATGCCATTTCACAGTCTCAGACCCTAAGCATACAATTTAATACTTAATGGAAGAAATCTAGAGGATGCTGACAGCTGGTGGAACTACGAGTCACATCCTGAAAGCGCATCCATCATCACCGGCCCAGGGATGCTAGGGATGCTAAGCTTGCTACTTGCATGCTGCTTAAGCAAGATGATGAACACAAACTGCCTAGAAATTAATGCGCCACTTTGATAATAGAATTTGACCAGAGATATATTGTACTAATTCTGAAATGTATTTTGAATGTTTTTTTCATTACCAAGTGAGTAGGGGGTTGTAACAATTTTGCAATGTATCTTTTTTTTTTATGAACAGCAGTAATGTACTACCCAAGAGGATATTATTTCCAAATACGAAACGGAGCCACCATAATCATCTTCAGAGTCATTCTCCTTCATGCGTTGCAGTTTATATTAACTGTGCATTTTCATCTAGATTTTTAGATACATAGTTGTTTACCACCTGCATTACATTTTATTTCTAATATCCAGCGATGGGTTTTTGATCATAGCATTTCACAAAATTTCGATCTACAAGCAGTTTAGTATTTATTTTCATGGTAGCAATTACAATATGTTCTTGAAGTTGAGACGTTTTTAATGGCTACTACTAAAGAACTCTCTCCTCCAAATATCTTCATAGCCAATACCTACTTCAACGTGGAAACCAAAACCACTATAGGCAGAATGCCTGCCTGTTACCAGCTTAAAACACAGAACTGCTAACTGGGCACTCAGTAAACTAAGGCAGAAATGGTCAGTGCTTGCAGGGTGCAGGAGTCTGGCAGCACCAGTCTCCTAAAGTCTCTGTAAAATTTTAGCATCCACAAGTACATAAATATGCTTGTTAGCTTTGACCTTTTAAAAGATCATACCTGTATGCATGTATTAAGGTAACAACAGTAAAATTTCAGTGTTCAGTGCTACAAGCTTAATGATACATACATTGCCTCTTACAAATCTAATTGTTGGAGACAATTAGATTGTTGGAGACAATTGTTGTTCTGGTATGAGAACATAATTTTTCAAAATCCAGAAACAGAAAGAGGGAAGAAATAAGATGCTTGGAAAACACTATCCAAACCATACTGTAAGGCAGAGGTACAAAATGGCTCAAGATTAAGCATTTATTTTGTAAAGATCTCAATTTACTATGTATATTATATATCCAGACAACATTCTTGTGGATAATCCTTTATTTCTTGGTCTTCTCCTGGTCATCTGGATGGCCTGGTTAGATTTCATGCACGCTTTCCATCCAAGATGATCTTGCTAAAACTATCAAATCTTGTTAAGAAATGAATTTGTAACCTTGTGTTATGGAAACAGAAAATAAAGATATATAAAGGAAGAACCTAACATTCACTGCTCAGGGGTTTTACCTCTTTATTTTTGAGGTTTGTAATACCACCAATAAATCTCAGAAGGCTTTGGAGCTCATCTTGCACCACTGTTCATGCTGGAGTCAGATGTCTAAGTAGTAGAGTTCTGGTTTTGCTGCAAGTTAAATATTTGTAAGAAATCCAAAACCACATCTGTGCCTGTAAATAGACAGTAAACAAAACCCCACAAAACAAACTCCCACAGCAGAAGCTGAGGTGACATAACAGTAATCATAATATTCTATCAAATTTCAAGAGCCATAAGAATGGCTGGTCATCCTTTTTTGAATGACAGCTATTGCCTCCAAACATGGGTTTGCAGTTATCCCCATACCAAAGCTGCACATACATGCTGCAAATATATGCCAAGTGATATGCAAGCAATGCAGCCTTATTAAGAGGCAGACAATGCTTAACAAGTCCTCAGGATGCTTATTTCAAGACTCATTCATTTTCACTTTTCTGTGAAATGTAGAGAAGATTGGAATAGAGAATTTGGAATAGAGAAATTGGCTCAGGTGTAACATACACATATGTTTTTTGGGGCTCTAGATGGTAGCTATGACAGGAAGCTGACAAAGAAAAAAATGCTTGTTAAAGATGACATAGTAGGAAGAGATAAGCTACCTAAACCGTAACAAAGATAAATTGCAGGAAAGTCACTGACATATGAAGGAAGGAAAAGCAACTAACTTGGATACACACAGATTACAGAAAGTGTTATGTGCTCTATGTAGCTGTTCATGCATGTGTTTGACCACCACTGTTTTGTTAAGGATGCTCCAGCTGCCCTGTACTGTCTGTACCAGCATCCTGTCTACCACCAACCCCAGAAATTGCATTGCAACGTCAAGGTCAGCGGAGAAGCCTTGTAGCAAAGAGATACATTTATGCCAATTTTCCTTCTAAACTGCTCTTTTTCTTTGAATAATAACATCAAAAAATATTTTTAATGTAGGTTAAAAGTAAGCTGCAAAATCAGGTGTATCTATTTCCAGCTTGAATATTTCTCTTTTGCCTGGAATAGTGTAACAGAAAACCTAGTTGAGAATATCTAACCCCATTTTCACAGTAGCTGTCAATGATCTCACCGAAACTGCCTTTCAAATCCGGTTAAGAAATAGATTTGTAACCTTTTGTTACAGGACCAGAAAAAAAAAAAAGAAAAAAAAAAACATGTATAAACGAAGAACCCAGCATTCATTATTTTTCCATTTCCAGAAAGGTCCTCAAGTTATGGGGCTTAACTCATTATTTTTAATGATGGAATTATGAACATAAGAGTTTTGTTTTTCAGGAAGCTGATTTTTTAAAATGAGATGTTCAATGGCAAAGTATGTTAGATTACTGGAGATAGTGATCTTTAATTTTTTAATAGCAATTGAGACATTAGTCATGAACAGAGATTTGCTCAGGAAGAAAAAAAAGGCATCCCTCTGTAAGTTTTATTTCTCAAGCAAAAACAGATTCTTCTTAATGAAATTATGGAAAAGTCATCAGTGTAAGGGCAAGGAATAAGTAAAATAACTAGAAGCTGTTTTCAGAGCAAAGTCAAAATCAAGAAAATGTTGCTTCTTAGAGATTTCTCTTTATCCAATTGTTAAAAGAGTCTCCCTATGACCTGGTAGCTCATATTCAAAACAGAAAACTGAATTTCTTGGCCTCTAGAGATTTCCAACAGCTCACAAGCCAAGCCACTGCCACCCCCCTACTCCTGTGCCTTTAGGGAACAGTTTATAAATTATCTTATCATCCCACCCCCTGGGAAGAGCACATATGTTATCAGCCTTAGGACTGCCCCTTCTTAGGAGTCCTTCAGGATTGTGGCTCCACACCCAAACAGGGCTAACAACCTAATTCTCTGGAAAGAAGCATCTCCCAGCTACAATCCACCTTGCTGGGATTTCTTCCCAGTGCTCTTACTCTCTTTCCTATGTGTTGTGGTTTACTAAAACATCACTGTGTTATCAACATTATTCTTATCCTAAGTCCAAACCACAGCACTATCTCAGCTACCAGAAAGAACATTATATCTAACCTAGCCATAACCAGGACAGGATTTTTAGTTTCATTTGCTGTAGCAAAGACTGTGCTGAAGCCTCACCCTCTTTCACACAAGAATTTCGAAGTTTTTATCCTAAACCACCATGAAACCAATTTTGGAGTTTTTAACATGTCCAGCTCCTTTACAAAACACCTTTCTGAACGTGGCTTTACTGTGTTACCACATGCTCTAAGCATGAGATGCCTCACAGCAAATAAGCTACTCAACTGTGGTCAGGCTACAGGGTTAAATTGAGCTGAACTGCATAGAACAACGCATTGCTGCCACCTTAATCAGCACACATGACCATCGGGATAAAACGTGTCGTTCTTGTCACACTTTTAAAAACCTTCTTATCAAGGGTTCAGTGGTGACTTTTCAACTCTGGATCTTAAGATTCCATCAGTGACTTACGGAATGATATAACTTCAGGAACAATTTTAAAAATAATTTCCTTACACATGATTTATTCCCAGAAGGGGCACTTACACCTAAGTCAGTCTGCAGTCTCAACTGCTCTCCTGGTTTGCCAGGAACTAGAGCCAGTCAGCAGTTGACTGACGATCCTGCTACCCAAATTCTACACAGAAAAAGTCATGTGAAGCCATTGCATTCAGTTTACTGGATACTACTCAGGCTGATTTGGGCTTTAGAACAGCAAAAGCCAATTTAGAATGAATACAGATTAGGAGAGTGACCTTTGAAGTCTACGTAGAACTACACTTTACCTTTTGGGACTGTGCACACCTCATTCTTTCTTAGATTTAACTGATAAAGTTACCCTTATATTTTGTGGTTTTCTGATAAGCATAAAGAAAAGGCTTTAATAAGTTTTGAAACACTGGTGGCTGCTTAAGTGGGCATATTATCTCCAATAAGAAATCACTTATTTTCTAAAAAGGATCTAGGAATATAGTGATATCTACAAATACAATATGTATATTTTAGGCAGTTTTTTATAATTTCATTGTATTGCAGTGTCTTCTTGGATGCCAGCCAAGAACTTCCCTTATGCAGTCTTTGCCCCAAAAAGCATACGGTTTCATGATGTCCCCACAAAGAAAGGCTTACAGACAAGTGAAGAAATACGTGCACTTTGCAAAATATCTGCTAATCACAAATCAGCTTGGAGCTCCTCAGTACTGAGAAACTCATTAGCCAGGTACCTTTTGTTTTAGAGGCAAGCCTTTAAGAAGCATTTACAAGCACACTGGCTGGGCTGTATTAATTTAAATACTTTTTTGAAAAATAGATATCTTTCACAATCATATACACTGTTAAAAATAAGCTCAAGTTTGGGTTATTCAATAGCAAGCCCACATATGTTATTACAACAATATATTAATCTCAGCTTATCAATAATATTCAGCCTGAACAATCTGACCAGAAGAGAGAATTGGAAAAGCAACCTCTCTGCTAGAGCAGTCAAAACACTATATCCATTGCCAGTCCAGTAGAAACTCCTGGTAATTAAAAATGGCAATACCCTATGAATTTTAGGATATTAAAAAACAAAACAAAACAAAACAAAACACACTCACCTTAGAAAAATATATAGTGTTATATTTCAAGTTGCTTTACAGTAGTTTTGAGATCTATTTTACCAGTTCTTATTTCATAATGTATTTTAAAGTTCATTTTATGTTCTTTATGACGAATTTTTAACTAAGAAACACTTTTTCTGTAATTTAGCCCACAGACATTTGAATCACAGACCTCCACTAATGCATTTGCATATAAACAGTTCTCTTTTAAAATTCATCTGCTTCAATTACTTCTTTCTCACCTGAAGTCAAAAAGCTCCATATGTGATGTATGAACCTTTCTGCTGCCTGGGGCCACGTTACAGGGGGCACAGGAACATATTCTTTCTGTGTCCAAGAGATTCAGCTGGTGAAGCGGTGCAGAACATGGTGCAGAAACACTGGAAGAGAAAAATAGGAGTTAGCACTAAAAATTGAAAAAAAAATGAAGAAAATCTGTCTGAAAAACAGTATATATGTGCTGTCAGGGAAAGACAGAAATAGGTAACAAGAAGGGCAAAATAGTCTAAGACTTCCAGAAACAGAAAAGCCCATTTCCTCCAATGTAACTCGAGTACAACTTCTAATATTTTTTCCAATTGCAGACAAAACCACTGTGGTCAAATGAAACCAGCATCCCAAAGCTGAGTGGGCATCTGATAAAGAAGTGTGGGACCTAAAGCCAATATCCCCACCAGTGTGCTCCAGGGGTTTCTAAAGAGCATATCCCATTTCCCAACACTTCTAAAGAAAGATGAAAATTCACAGTAGAGCTCCTGGCTGCAAACACACAAACACGGCTGCAGTGGCGTGATTTGGGCTGTGACACAGTGATGCTGTGCGGCTGTTTGTCCTCTGTGAGGATATCCTCCTCCGAAGGAGCAAAAATCAACCAGTTGGGGCTCACAAGCAACGCTGTGAAATACCACAAATACCACAATTCCATACAATTCCATACTCGGACTGAAGGGCAATGAGTTTTCCACTCAGCTGCCAAGAGTTCAAGCAGAAGCTCCACCAGTATTATAGGCCCTCCTCTACCTCCACGCGCCATCTCTTGTGCACAACCGTGTCACTCAGCTTTTAAGCAGAAAAGAACTAATTCTAAGTTTTCATTAACTTATTACAAAACTTCGTTAATTTAGCCAACAATCAAAAAAGCAGTACCCAGCAACAAAATAATCGCTATTATTCACTATTTTACATATTTAACATATTGTATATTTATTTATTGCATAACAAAATACTGCCTTTTCCAGTTCTTCTCTCCTTTTCTTTTTCTTTTTTTAAACGCAATTTTCATTGTGCTTGCTTTATGTCTTTTATTAGATTGGCACAGGACGGTCATAATTCTAATATGTTCAGCATTTACATAATATAGACTGAGTTTATCATATAAAGTCAAGTGGTCAATGTTTTTTAATGTCTGTGAATCTTTAAATAATAATAGTATTTTGGCCTGAACTATCACACACTCTGCAGACAAAAAAAAAAGAGATAGAGTACTTTGCAGAAATTTCTGCTGATGTGCTTATTATTTACTAAATAGTTTAAAAAACACCATCTTTTTAAACCAACTACTACTTCATTAATTTCAGAAGTCTCTATCAGTGTACACAACTGTTTTTCAGAACTTTGTCAATATCTCCCAGTATTTTTAAACATTCATCTAAATTACTGAAACTAGATTATAAATGATAAACCAAGTCAACATCAATTCAACAAGGCTACTTGTGCAAACTACTTTCTCCTTACTAATAATTCCTTTAAAAGGCTCAGTTCAGCTTCCATTCCAGTCAATGAAATAACGCATGAAGTGACTATGAAAACTTGAGACTAAACCAGAGACTAAATATAGAAGTCAATCACCAGTGTTGTGAGAGCATTCAGATCTACACCCATTGCCCTGCAAAACTGAAGCAAAAGAGTTTACTTGCAGCACTGTATTAATGTAACAGAATCTTAAAAAAACAATGATGCATGTTGTAAAGCTATTTGGAACGCAGACAAATGCTGGAGACTAGAACAGAATACAGAGATAATTATAGTGATGTTAGAAAACCAGAAGTGTTCTTCCAAAACTGTCAGAGCAGAAACAGCAGGAGACTAAAAGGAACACAATGAGCATTGTTAGGGAAACAGCGTACCATGTGAGCAAAAATTGAGAAGACTGACGCAGTTCACATTAGTGATTAATTTAGGATATGCCAAAAGAATCCAAAACAACATAGCGTACAGGCAGGGTAGATCAAGTGCTTTCTCGTAATACAAAAAAGAAGACAGAGTTAATGAAACCCAAGGATACATTTAAATACATTAAAAACTGATTAACATGATAATTCAATACTATTTTAATAAAATTAACCAGCACATCTCATTGCAGTATAAAAGAGATTAAAAATGGATTATACATTTCAGTGATTGTACTCACACTTCCGACATGTTTGTGATGTTGTTTTTGAGGAAGCAATCAGCTTAACACAAATGGGGATTTTTATTCTTCCTCTGAGCTGTTCATTGCCCAGTGAGCAATGTGACCTAGAACAATCTTATCAGGAGGGAAAACTAAAAAAATTGGCCAGCATACTCTGCTGCACGAAGCTACTCTGTGTATAATAACTAGCCATGTGTCTGCTCTGGGACACATCGAATCCAATGCAATTAGGCTTAGCTTACTTGCTTTTTCAGGAGGAAGAGGAATGACGACAACCAAGTAACAACTAAAGGGAACAGTTAAAATTGGGGTTTTTTTTGAACAGTCAAAAAGCATAAACATGAAAAGTTAAACCTGCTTGCCCAACACATGTTAATATGATGTTAATGGCATGCTCAGAGACAAGTCAGGAAAGTACTCAGCCCGCTAGACCAGCTCTGTAAAATAGAGAGAACTGCATATGAAAAATTATCCAATTGGAACCTAAGTTAGGTCTTAGACAAATACTGCCAGAGATCTGGCAGCTCCAGTCTGCCAGAGAAGGGCTGACTTCTATCCACTGGGAACACATGAACAAATACTGACAAAAAGCCCAACCTGAACTGAATGAGTCCTGCTCAAGGGTGTCTGCCTAAACCTCACAGGAATCTTTGTTTGTTGTTTCAGCAAATACTTGGTATTTTACAAGACCCTCAACAGCTCCAACAGACTTTGAGAGGGATCTATAGGGAATCACTGAAGGCTGCAAGTAGTTTGTTCAGTTTGCAAAGTTAATTAAACCTTTATGAGTAGTGGCTTCTAATAGTCGCTTACAATAAGAAAGTTTCAGGACCCTGTCTTGACTCTTGCCCCTTGATAACAGTAACAGGCAGTGCTTTTACTATTGCTCTTGGGTCTGGTCTTTTCTGTTTCTTAAGACAAAGCTGACATGCTACAAGAGGCAGCTGATACCACAGGGTAAATCAGTTTTCAGGAACTAAGCCATGAAACTCCAGAGAGTCGTCCTACAAGCCTTAGCGTGTAGGCCTCTGCCCAAGAATAATACCACGTCAGCCTCAGGCAGACAACACATGAGGAAACTTCCATATCAATCATGAAATAAATGTATTTCCCCTGGCAAAACTGGGAGATACCTATGTCAAGACAGATATAAAATCAAAATGATAGTGTTCCCAACAGATTTTTGAAGGTAAGAGATGTACAGCGCCAGTGCTTGTCAGATGAAGCTCAAGTCGGATTTTTCAAAATGCCTCACAGAGCTCACCTGAAACACATCCATGTGGAAGTTTCTGGCTGTAACAAGGCTTCCTACTCCGGCAGGTTAAGAAAAGCTAATATCAGGGCACAGGAACCTTACTCCAGCCAGCCAGACTCACACCTGAATTCAGATCAGAAGCAAAACAGCCGGAGAGATGATTGCTCTCCCTGACTCCACTGACACTTGTAAAACTTTTAGCCAACTAATACCAGCTTAAGAATTCAAGAAATAAAAACAAAACACCACCAACAACAACCAAAAAAAAAAAAAAAAAAAAAGGCCCATCACACACCACACCACCACCAAACACAAACCACACTTTTTAGGTTACAGATGTTTTCTGGTATATGTTCCTTTTCCCCACCCAGTGCTGTGAACAGAAATGTTAACATCAACAGCATTATTAATAAGTTTCTCTTCAAGCTGTGATTGTCATAAGCAACAGGAAATCATCTTCAGTCTACAGTGATTTCTTTTAGCTTGAAGAAAACAGAACAAAGGCAATATCACCGGGATGTAGCACAAAATGAGTCTTATTAATACCTTAGAAACTCAGAAAACAAAATGGACATCGTCCCACAGGGCTCTGAAAAAGTGAGGGAGACCCTTCCCAGAACACAGTCACATGCGTCTCATTTCATCATCATAAATTCCACAGAAAACCTAAGCATTCTTTTGTAATTTATATTAAAGGAAATAATCTCTAGTCTTCTGTATTTCCCTAACCTGTCATAACCTATAAACTTCCCAAGTTTAATTATACATCTCCCAGAAAGGCAACAGTGCCATCGATGGCACAGCTTACAATATAGAACATCAAATCTGTAGCTGTGTTTTTTGATGTTCCACTACCAACACTGTACACATTTTTTTTCTCTTAGATACAACCTTTTGGAAATCGATTTGTCTACCCTCTCTGTCTACCTGTAACTATTTGCTGTCACTGCTCTTCAACAAGGACTCTGCATCCCAAACCTTCAGTGGTTAAAACTGAGGCAGCACTTGATTTCAGCAGAGCTTTTCCTCAGGATCCTGTCACAACACAGCCCAAACACGGCAAACTGCAAAGCATTATTCATTCCCCAAAAAGATGTACAGCACACAGAAAAAGGATTAAAGAAAATAATTAAGATTATTTGTAAAATTACCTCACTTAAATTGTAATCTTTCCCTGCCACTTCCAGTACGTACAAGCTACTTTTATCAGCTTCCAGGACAGTGAAACTCATACAGACACTATCTTGCTGTAGCTTCCCTGTCAAAAGCAAAGCGTTTCAGCAGCTGCCTTCATGCCTTTTCTTTCTTGTTGCCTTTTTAAACTTGGACTTCTTAAGTATTACCTCTTTACCCTATGAAAAGGCAGTGCCATCAACCGCCTCCCCATTGCTCACTCAAGGATTTAGCATTTCTGTATTAGGCCCGTTGCTTCCAGCCACTCTTGCTCTTGCTTTGCTTCCACCTCTCACCCTCTTCTCAGGTAACAACTTCCAATCAGACAAAATAATACAAACATATATAAATTTAACTGAATTCAACACTAATAAAAATAAGAGTTCTTTATTTTCAATAACACAGATTTTGCTTTGCTTTGAGCATTTGGGTTCTTCCAAAATATTCTTTTTCTTCTGACTCCTAGTGTAAATTTTAAATTAAAAAAGCATCTAATGCTATACGGTTATGAAATGTACCACTTCTGTCAGAACTAGGACATACTTCTCACCACTACACAACAAAAGTATAATTTTTCTTCTCTACCCAGTCAAACACACTCTTTGAATAAGGACTGACTCTCTTTGAACAAATATCCGAGTATCTTAAGTACATCTGAAACTCTGAGAATATAAAATATGCAATATACCGAAGGCAGACTTGCTTCTTATTCTTTCTCATGAAAGCATTTAGTCACTGCACTCAGATGTTACAGCTTTACCTTATTACACCAGCGATTAGAAATTCTCTTAGTTTTCTATTATTTTGTAATACATTGTAATGGAATGCATCCAGTGATCAATATGAATCAGGGACCAGTCTTTATAGTTCTGTGAATTAATTTTAATAGAGCAGCTGTAATATGTCTATCATTTCTTTTAATGTTTATATCAATTTGCTATATTGATGGATTTGAACTTGCATTTCACCTTCTGTAACAGTCATAATAACCATTCACATTCTTCTTTGTTCTTTTTGCCATTGTTGGAATAAATGGAGTCTTACGAATGTGAGATCAAAAGACATGGTCCCCTTGGCTATTAAAATATTTCTGAGAGTTAATAACATAAAAGAGAGCAAAGAACTTGAAATTAGGGCAATACTCTCATATTTCTGAACCACAATACATTATCTGTAGTTCTCCCTCAGTTTAGCATGTTTCCTTCTTCTATTTAAAATTATTGAGATATAAAGATAAGAAGTTTTTAGAGCAACATGATAAAGGGAAAATGAGCAATCAGATATAGCTGATATAGCAAATGTACAACAGGAAATGGTAAAAGTGGTAAGAGTTGTCAAAAGAATGTACAGTAAATAGACTCTTAAGGGTCTCATATTGTTAGATACGGTATTTCAATATCCGTCCTTTTCCATCTACAAAGTGAAATGCTGAACTGAGGCTACTTGTCTGTGTTTGCCATAAATTAAATACGTGGTTTGCTATTTTTGAAATAGTTACTAAAGAAGACTGTAAATTACATCTGTGCTGAACTGAAGAAGGAGGTCATTTTGCACTTCCCTGCTGCTTGCTCCTTTTCTATTTTGGGCATGTAAAACCATAAACAGTTTGATGGACTTCAAGAGGTCAAAGGCCACAGTGGAGTTTTGACCTTCTTATTGCAAAAAGAGGAAAGCAACACCTGCTTCATGTTTCCTCTGTGCAAGCTTTATACTATCAATAGAAAACGTTGTACAAGTTCCATTATTAAGTATTATACTACACTTTATTTATATGTTGGTTTCAAACACGCCTTAGTGGGCCAGAAATAACAAATTAAAGAACAAAACAAAAGCAAGAACAAAACAAAACCAACCAACAAACAAAAAACCACATGTAAGATTGTTTTAAAAAAATAAAACTAGCAACATTTATGAAACTGTCTCACAACAATTTCATTAATTTTCACATTGAGAAAACAGATACATTTTTATTTCTTTATTTTTATCCACGACATAAAAGTTGGGTGTTGATTGCATCACAAGCAATTAGGAAACATCTTGTCCCCTTTACTGAATGGAACAATGAAAAAACTATCCCAGTCTTGAGGAAAAGATTGGACAAGAGTGTGCTAAGCAGAATAGCACAATGTGTAAGCATAACACATACTTTTCAAATAAACTACTCCGTGAGCTTTCCTCATTAGAAAAAGCTT
The DNA here is from genome assembly GCF_037038585.1 of Patagioenas fasciata. NCBI lineage: Eukaryota > Metazoa > Chordata > Aves > Columbiformes > Columbidae > Patagioenas > Patagioenas fasciata. The sequence goes on from NC_092527.1 coordinate 9,812,293, forward strand.
CACAACTAGAGAAACCGCAGGAAACTTTGCCCAAACTTCATTCCTCCTGGACTATCCTACTTGCTCTGCGGCCTTTTTGATAGGGATGAAGACCTTTGTGCCTGTTTGTAAGATCATCCCCACACAAATTATACAGCCTAACTCCCCACTTCCATTTGATCAGAACTAAGAACAGTGCTATTGATAGTCACCAAAATTATTCTTCATATAAAAAAAAGGAACTTCTTGACACAGGGGAAATTTATATTGAAGGCAAACGTTCCCTTTAAAATCTTTATGCCTTCCCTACTTATTTCAGCAGCAGAGCATTTCCATTGATACGCTGCCTCCTGCTCTCTAAATCCTGGCAATGCAAATCCACAGCATAACATAATCTGTCTGCATCAATGGACATACAAGATCAGATGAGAATTGTGGGTTGAACATTCAATTGCAGGGAATGCTGTTAATAAAACTTACTAGCAGTTTTATCTTTGAGATAAGAGATTTATGCAATTGCCAGTCCTTGAATAAACACAGGGAATACTTCTGCCCAAGCAGACAAGTCTGGCACATCGTATTGTTTCATCAAATTCATGTATTACATTAAATCTTGAAAAATATTTTTCTGCAGATTGCATTGATCACTTCCTGCATATCATCTACAGACGCTTCATGGCTGCGCTTACAAATGGACTACTCATTAGATTGATAAAAACTGAGAATAAAGGCTGTAAGAGCAGGCCCTGGGTTTGTAGACACACTTGCCTGCATTAAAAAATGTAATTTGATAATTCTGCTATGAGAGGTTTCCATTTAGTAATTCAATTCCAAATAAATGCTGACAAGCAAAAATTTGATAAAATCATCAGCTCATTATAAAAGCACAGGTGAAATATGGTAAATATAGAAAAATATACTTGAATTTGTGATGTCCTATATTCCCTGCTACTTTTAACACTCACAAGTGTTCTTCATATTTCCAAGATACATTATCAGATTTCAGACTGGGAAACAGTAATCGGAAGGGCTTTCATTTGCTGAATAATAATTCTTTCAAACATATTCAGCTCAGTTCTCTCACCAGGTATCTATTCAACGAACAGGATGTTTACAATATTCGTCCCTGGCAAGCTGCCTCATTTTCTTTCCAAAAGACTCATCCCCTCTCAAACAATTTCTTGAAAGATTATTCTCAACATGTGGGATTAATCATAACCCAAAACTTCCTTCTGACATGTGATTAACTATTTTACCTGACTCAAAGGACATAAGCCAAAGCATTTCAGCATGACTGCTCTTCACTCAAGCCCTGTACTTAGAGATCTGTAGAATGGGAAATGGGGAGGGAGTAGAGCATTCATACTTTATAAGCAGAAGGCAACACACAAACAAACAAACAAACAAGGAGGATTTGTTTTGCTTAAGAACTGTCCCAGAATTAAAATTCTCTGCATTTATCATGTCCCAACAATGCAACGATTTATGCAATGCATCAGATGCTATTACACAGTTTCTCAGAGCGTAAACAGAACTTGGAATGCATCTCATGCACGATAAGCAGCACTAACACCTTCACTTGATGAAAGTTATCCTTATGCCTTTTATCATTCAAGCATGTTAATGAGTTCCCCCAAAAGATTAGTGAGAAGCCTAATAGACCAAAAACCTATTACGACAATCGTTTTACACAGTCTTTCAATGAAGTAATGTGAACTTCTGTATCTAAATGATCCTTCCCTTAATAACTCAGGAATAATCACACACTCTGCACTTGTGCCTGGCCATTCGGGTATTTTAACAATTTAATGAATTTATATTTTTATGAGGAGCTGTACTAGGAGAGGAATTATCCTTTGGAAAAAATACATCTAGCTTGTATGTAAGTTATTTGCATTGAATGACTTAGGTCCTCTTGTTCCCAACACAGAGGTGTAAATGGAGACTGACAAAAAAGAAGAAAAAAATCACTGTTGCTAGTAAGATAGCTTGAACCAGTGCAATCAACATTTCTTTGATCCCTGAGGTCATTTTCCAATGGAACATCCAATATCAGTGGAAACATTTCATTACTCAGAGAATTTCCTTTCAGATAGTTATTTGGATATGACTACACACCTCATGTTTTGGGGAATGAGATGGTTTTACTCAGTTCTACTTAATGGAAAACGCTTAATGTTCCACCGGAAGTGCTTTCATTGAGAGTTAAAGAGACAAAAGCCTCTATACGCGGACATTCTGGGCCAACAAGCTGTGTCTGAAGAGCAGCTACACTTTCACTGACAGAGAACATAATTCTGTAGACTAGTACATCAGGACCTGCTCCCCACCTACTACATCAGTCTTCACCATCATTAGAATGAGCTGTAACACAACATCACTTCAAGCTTTTCTGCTTAATACTTTTGGAGACTACACATGGATGGAAAAAGAGAAACGAAGGAACTTGCAATGAGGTGGAACAAAGCCTCATTTCCCTACAGACGACCATGTGCACGATCCGCATGAGACAGCAAATTCCTTCCAAGAAGGGCTTTCTCTGAGCCTGCGTTCCTGACCTGTGTTACCGCACAAAGTCACTCACTCCTGTGTTCTTCTTTTCTCTATAAACACATGGAGCCTGGAAAACTCTTTAATAAGGAACTGTATTTTCTAAGATGAATTTCTGTCCTTCTACTAGTTCAGTAACTTTCCTCTCTTGCCTGAATATATTAAGAAAGATTTAAATGAAGATAAAAATACAGTCAATTAAAATAAATTTCTAAACCTGAAGTTTCTATTCTTAAATAATTTCTTGCTCTCCCTTCCACAAACTTCATCAGCTCCTTATTTCAAATGACCAAATTATTTTCTTGAGAATACAATGTTTAGCTATGCCCAATAAGAGTTCCTTGTCTAGGTTGCTGTCAGATTACATATTTGTCTTCACACTTTCTTTATTCTATAATAGACCTGGCATTTCAAGTGCTTCAGTACTTTTTTTTGTGTTCTGCTTTAAAGATCAAATTCCAAATTAGTTTTATCACATAAAATGAGTTCTTGCCACAAATCCAATATTATATTTCCTTTTTCCAGTTACATTTCTAATTCTTTAGTTGTGTGTTATTTGCCTAAACCATTATCTTGTATTGACATCCTGGGAAAGCTGCACAATGCAAAAAACCCATTTTATTACTGCAGATTTTTCAATATTCAAGCGTTGCTACATTGAATTTTACATAGCTTGTTTGAGAAGGTCGCACTTCCATTTCCAGTTATTTCATCAGTTGGTGTGATTAAATTGAAAATATAAATCACTGAGCTGTTGAGTCTTGAACTATAAGTAGAGACACTAATAGGTCATTTTCTATTAATTTTCCTCCAGTTGAATTATTTGACCAGGAGCAGATCTGAAAAATATTGTAAATATTTTACATTATGTAGAAGATTTTTTTTTCTTGTTGACCCACTAGTATTTTACTTCTAGAGGAAAACAATCTAGAAAGAGCTCGTATCCAAGAAGCTCTTTTTGATTAGTTCTTTAAAACTACTCAATGGAAGAAGTCCTTGCAACCCCACTGTGGTCTGCCTCTTCTGGAGGTTACTGCTATAGATTTCAAGAGTCTTATGAGAGAAGGGAACCGCAGTGGCCTCTTGTTGTCATTGCAACCCTTTCTCAGGTATTTCACATGTGATTATTGCCATTGATACTGAAAATCTGAAAAGGGAAACTTTCCACTCCATCTTGACAAAAGAATAACTAATGAAATGCAAAACCAAATTAAACAAAGACTCTTATTCATACGTGTACCTGAAAAGATAAGACAAAAAAACCTATAGGTATTGAATGCTAAGATGCAAATGAAAACCTGGGAAATCAAAAGCAAGGATACACACTGCAGAGCAACCTTCAGACAGGTCTCAGGGAATCACCAGGGTTGCAGTGAGTTTCCCTTCCGACAGAAATGGTACCAGCTTGCCCACTACTGACAGTGATTTTCACACTGTCCTTCTTGATTTATTTCCTCTACTTCACAAGTCTTCACTTGTTCGTAAATATATTTCCTTTTGTGGAACTTTATGAGGTTTCTGTTAACCCATTTCTTCAGCCTCCGGGGGGTCATCAGAACGGCAGCACACCCAGCCTTCCCAGCTCTCTACCTCTGCAAGCTGGCCAAGGGGGCACTGTCTCATCATCCACCTCACTAATGAAGGTATTTTACTGTACTGGCTCCAGTATCTGAGGTGCACTATCTGTCTGATGCATTCGCTGCATAACCCTGACTTTAAAGGTGGCCACCCGAGCAGACAATAGCACGCAGTAGAGAAAATCTGAAAAATTACAGCTCAGAGTACTTGTTTAGGTTACACATCCATGGTGTGGCATAGACTGATATGGTATATAGGGAGAATTTGTTTTTCTGGAGCAACTTTCTACTGGCTTAACCATGAAACTACACTTGCTATGTTCCTGAAATTCCTGTCCTGCTCAGTGTGCAGGTTCTGCAGCAGCCTAGGCAGGAGTGCTGAGAACATCAGTCTTCCCTATCACCTCACAGCAATTCACCCCCAGTCCTCTACAGGGGACACAAACCTAATGTAAAGCACCATGAAAAATCATGCAATTTAAAATCATTTTATCATAATGAAAGCATTTCAGAGGAGTATTTATATCCCATTAAATGACAAACTGCTGAGAAAGAGAACCTACTTCGAGATGCAGGTGGTAAGCCATTGAAAACTAGTGAATTGTTACTGAAAAGGGATTGCCAACCAGTCATCTTTCTAAAACAGAGCATTGTTTCACTTGGGTGTATTTACACTGGCTACACATTAGCTGTACAAGGTTTCTTCCAACTCCTGTTATTAGATGGATTTTCTCAGGATATCTGCTAGAATGTAAGGTAATGAGTCTCCTGCAGTACTTTTCTTTCTCAAAGCGACTCTTAAAGCAGACTGAAGGATGACAGATCCACTTTATGGTAATTCTAAAATGCTTCCATCCTGACTAGGAAGAGCTGCTAGAAAGCCTTCTCTGAAATGACAACAAAAGCCCAGATTGAAGGCCCCCATTTGTCTGTTAAAAGGTAATTTCCATGTATTTTTCCTTGTGGTGGAAGCGTTAGCTTGGCATAAAAGCACTGTTACCAGCCCAAATCTTTGCACTACAATATAGGAATTGTCCTTGCCTCTTCTCCTCCCCTCTTTTCTCCTCACTATTCACAGAAAAACAGGAAAAAAGATGACAAATTCCAATGTCAGTATTGACAAAAAGTATAGTTTGGAAATATTCTGACCTGTAATTATCCAGTAATTTTTCAATCCCTTTATTTTGTTGTGGGTTTTTTTGTGTGTGTTTGTTTTGTTTTGTTTTAATGTATACACTCTATACTCTATCATCTTTTGCCACCTATTCTGTGAGCTCTACAATTGTTTAGTATGCCCTTTCAAATGAAAACCTACCTAAGTTTCTCTAGAATCAATCACTTTCCAAGTATGTAGCCCCACCTATAAAATACCACCCGAGTACTAAACCACCCTCAGTCAGCAGGTCTATAGAAATATTTTTTTGCTATTCTGAGATAGTTGCATGATGAAATGAAACGCAATGAGGTGATAATGGTCATTAAAGAGGAAAACAGTGCTGCTCTCACAAAAGATGAGGTCCAAAAAGGATTCATTACACAGTTGTTTCTGCAAAGAAGCCCAGCACATTCAGCAATGAGTTAAAACAGACACTAATTTGTCTTATGCTTCTGCTATTTTTCAAATGAAGGCAGGAATGCCTGTTCAGGCTGAGGTGTGAAAAGAGATATTTTTCAACTGTGTGATACTGGCAAACTTCCACGATAACTGACACACACACCTGAATGCCACAGAAACATAAGCAGAGACCACAGAAATACGCTGAGCATTATTATAATCTAAACATAAGAGGAACCCACAATGTGAACCAATTCTGCAGGGTTCAGTCTGTATGCCTCTGGAGATGTGCTCTGCAAAGAAGAACCAACATATGCAGCTTTTTCAAAGCACAGACGTGATCAGAGATCATGTTTCTGTCACCAAGTGATGTAAATAATGATGCCCTGGAGTTAAAACTGTGCTGAACTTCTCCAATCTAAATTGATTCTTGTATGATCAGACATTCCCCAGCTTTTGTGAAACCAAATAGAATATATTTATGAATCAGACAGATGTCTTCAATGCTACAGTGCTGTCAGCAATCCTGCCTGATGTTTAATATTTCATATCATAATAGAGAGTTTGTTCAGAGAGTCACTGTCTGGTGAGAAATCTCAGAGGAAAAATCTCAGTCACTGGTGTCAATGATCACTCATATTATACTATAAAGAAGCACCAGAATGGCCACTTTAGTGTAATACTGGCTATGGAATAGGAATCAGATTGAACAGAATTTTTAAAATATTGGCTTTTGATGGAGCTGGATCAAATCTGGTTGTAAGAACACTGGTTCTAACAGAAAAATCCTGCCCTGATCAGACCAAAGGGAGTCTGCCTGCCATTTTGAAGGGACCGTGCCATCAACATTAATAAGTGTCAGGTTCATCACAGTTCTTTTTATGCAATATGGTTTTACTAGTCACTAAATGAAAGCTTGAACGGGTCTGCTTAATTTCAAGTTCTCCACACACTAACTGTTAACATATTCAAAGGACTAGGCTGTGAATCAATAGTTAGATCTTGACCGGCCCTGATGCTATTCAAAAAAACCCCAGCCAACCAACACAAAAAAAATCAATGCTTCTGCTTACTTGCAGCGATCTCCAATGAGCTCTAATGCAAATTCCTCGCCTGACAGCCGAGTTACTTGCATATGGAATGCCACAAAGAACAGAAATAAAGCTCTAGCTTTTCCTGGTACCATCGGATTTGGTCACAGCATCAATAATTAAAACTTTCCTTGTCCAACTAGTACCATCAGAACAAGAAGCTAAAGAATGAAAATCAAGAAACTTGTTGAACTGTAGGTTTACCTGACATCAACTGGTGTTGATCCAGTTATTGAAGTTTACTGCAGTCTTAAAAAAAATTATAGACTAAACTAGAGATATTGCAAGAACAAGAAAGAACTGTCCTGCTATATAAATACTGATTCAGGCTTTGGATGCAACTGTGAATCTGATCTATAGACCCATCAAAGAAGAGTTTTGCAGTAACTTTTAGAGGAAGAAGTTCAAACATGGCTCATGGGCTTATATCAGGTTAGATATCCAGCTGGTGAAATGGCGAAGGCAAATGTTACTTCATCAGCTCTCTTACTTGCTTGTAGAGAGCTTCCTTCAATTTTCTAGGAACAGGAAAGCCGCTTTGGTACAGGTCATTTTGACGCACAGCATTAATTACAGATTTATGCAGGTTGTCCATTTATTGTTTGATTCATTCCTCTGGCCACATAACACGACCTCCATAAACTTACTGTAAACATCTTATCTGAGACAAAGCAATTCTGGAAACTCGCAATCATTAATATCTATTTTCTATTTATAAGACAGTGTTCATTAAACGCCTATGGTTATTAATCTCCTGTATTATGTTGGACTAGCTTTGAAATATTTTCCTTTCTTTTTTTCTTTCCATTAAAAAAAATGATTGCCTACAGGTCAGTTTATTTTCACATCTAGTTTTATTTACTATTCAGCTAAATCCTTTAAAGCTACAGGTTTGTTAATGAGTGCTACATGGATATTAATAGTAACTAATACCAAAGCCACTAGGTCAAATGAACGCTTACTTAAGATAGCACTGCTTGTCACCAAGATAAAATACCTTGTTAATGTTATGCATAAAATCAATTGATTTTCATTTTCTAGCATCTGTTTCAGTTCTCCTCACTTATTAGCGACTAGCATTCAATGCTCCAAGGGAAAACTCCTGAAAAAAGACGTGCTTCTTCTCCAGCTAAATGTGAGCAGTTGGTGAAATTTCCAGAGGTCAAATGGTTGCTAAAAAATTTGCAGCAAACTTAGACAAACTCAAGTACAGCATCAGAAATCAATGTGACACATGAATGGTACCATTTGCAGGACCCCGTATTCTGCAGATACACAGTATGAAGTTGCAGCCCAAATCAAAGGACCTAGGAACACCCTCAAATTCCCTGTCATATCCGGAAAAATGCCATAGATATTGTCCTGTTAGACTGGCTACAACTGCAGCACTTCAGTGCCAGAGCCTTCACAAAGCATGTAGTTCACCTTACGCAGACTTGTCACCTGCAATATCCAGGCTTCATTTGAGCAACTCTGCTTGAGCTGCTGCGAAGTCCAGCCAGAACCAACCTGGAATAGCCTGAAGTAAAACAGAATTCTGATGAGAAAGGTAAGTATGACTTTCTGAAATGGGAGATTACATGGGCTTTGAACATAGGTTTTTTCATATGTAGTAGGCATTGAGGAGCAAGAGGGCAGCTAGGAAGCACAGATGGCAGAAGACTTATTCTGCTGATTAGTGCAAAACAGAAAGCCAAAGTAAAGAGGACATTTTCAGCCAGCCACATAGAGATGGACGAGCAGCTATGAAGTAGCTGACAGAAGACTCCTACAGCACCAGAAAATTCCTGGGAGCCTTCAAACTGAGAAACACATTCAGATTAAAATGGGAGATCACTGAGAAGGACTATCCAACATGCTGTAATAAAAGAAAAATACAACTTGATATTTTCAGGAAAGGGGGAGAATCTTGTGGAATAGGGAATAAATATGGCAAAGTTGAATGGTGAAAGAAAAGCCAAGGATGTGATGTAAACCCAGAAAACTACAAGCTAGCTTAGGCAGGGTAACAGCAAAGGTGAAATCTCAGTTGAAAAGGCAGACTGCCTTTGACCAGATCCTGAAAAAGGTCAGTCTGGAAGTTAAAGGCATATCAGTAGGGCCTAGTAGAGCAAGCAGTGATCTGAACAGACTGGTGTATGCATATGCTATGCAGCAATATCTATAAAGATCACCAGTGGGTAAGGAAGTTGATTCTGATTATATCCCAAAAGGTATTGCGGGGACTTCAGAAGTATCTTGCCTGAGCCAAAATTTTGTTTTTCTTGGCAAGATTCAAAATGCAGAAAGAAAATATTTCTGTCCTGCTTTCTGAAGAGACAGAGATACTGTAATAAATCCTGTGCCTGAGGCTAACACAGACAACTCCAAGGTTGGCACAAAGGTTTTCTTGTGCCTGAGGATGAGCCTGATTTCAGAGAGGCGTTGGGCTAGGATGCACTATGGGCTTTTCAGATAACTAACCCTGCCAAAAAGCAGTTACAAAGACATGAAATCCCAGTCAACAGCGAGCTAATGAGTACTGCAGAACAGCAACTACCAGCAGCGAGGGAGAGTCCACGTCACTCACCACTCTCCTCATCGATCCAAGAGCGTGGGGTACAAAGTCCCAGGGTCTAGCAGCCCTGCGGTGAGTGCAGACTGCACGGGGTCCCTGATGTTCACTGACACACTGATCTCCTAAACACAAAGAATAAGAGCTTGCATCTTGTGAGGCAGCAAAATGATCCCAAATAGACCATGAGAAATACAGCTGGTGGGAAAATCAGTTTGAGTGATCTGAAGCTGGTATGAACTCTCACAGGACACAAAATGTTCACGTTTTCAAGACATGCTTTTTTCCCATAATTTTGATCATGATATATGTAACATCAACCCTGATTGTTCAAAGATGACCTCTGCCAAAAAATCTGCTCCTTTTGCTAACAACCTACTTGTGGTAAATTGGCACGACTACGTTAGGAATAAGATAATCATAAAACATAGCCATGTGAAAATGACTGAGACTCGTGAGAGGACCCAGATCTTTGATCAAGTCTGTCAGACCACGATGAACCACTTGCAGCAGGCTGTTGCTCTCAGTCGGACAGAGGGAAGCATAGAAAAGGCAGACCACGGAAAAAGGGCCGGCTGTCACCCAGAAGAGTTTGCCTTGCTAAGGCACAACACACGGCTACAGCTGCAGTGTGGCACCTGCCTTCAGTGGCCTTCTAAGCAGAAAAATCCCAATTACTGGAGACGAGCTCCTTACGCAGCCTGCAAGCTGTGGAAACACAATGTGAAGTATATCTTTCTATCTGATACTAAATAATGAAAACACACAACCAAATCTCTCCAGCTATGCTATGTGGAAGATAAAGTACCTATCTATGGTGACCTTGACTGTATGAATAAAATCTGAACAATTTCTTAATATGTGGAACTTAGGATATCATGAGAAAGCAGTAGCTATACTACCTATAATGCTCCTTTAAGTTTTCCTCCAGATTCTGAGCATAGGTGGTGCTATGGAAAGCATCTGAAAGAAGACTGATCCCTTTAATCATGACACATAAATATTTAGCTGGAAGAACAGACCAAGAAGGATGGCAGTGTAAATAGTGAGTACTGGAAAGAAAGGGGAAGTGCCAAGCGGCTAACATAATAAATACCAATTGGATTTTTCAGGAATAAATTACTTTCACACTTCAATTTTAGGTTTCAATTTATTTTGAGATGTATAGAGACGATAAAAGGTAAAGCGATTTATAGAATACATATACCCAGAATGTGGAGAAATGAGAACACGTGATGAGTTATGGAGGTATGCTTTATAAAGACTGCTATAAAGTCATAGCTTTCACATTAGAAGAGTACCGTACAATCCGATCCAAAACTCACATTTCATACAAACTTAAATTGACTATTTGTTCCAAAGGCAAAGTTAAAGAGGGAGGTACAGTTTGCTGAAGGGAGCTATTAGCTGTGATTGCCATTCGGCGGGCCAGAAAAACAGATTAGAGGAATAAGAACATGTAGGCATTTTAAAATGTCCTTTCAAGAAAAGGTAGATCAGGATCATCAGCCAACAGAAAAAAAAATGAGGCATTCTAACGGCTTTCCTGCTACTATATAAAGTGTATAGTTAGGGAGATCCAACAAAAGGAATGCAAAGTTAACTGGGGCTAGGAAAGAGGAATTCCAGGTGTTTGATTTGCTTCTTAACAAAAAGCATTTCTGGGAAAAGGGATAAATGTTCTTACTTATACACAAATCATCAATTTCCTATGTGTTGTTGCACCTGTTACATTATTTCATTTTCTAGTAAAACCACTACTATAATTGTTTACTACTTCTCATAAAGAGTAGTTTTATGCAATACATAACTACATCAACAGATACAATGTGATTCATTTTAGAGCCATGCAGAAGTACAGATTTCAGTTTTAATCTTGAAAAATATATCTCTGATCATATAATGATAGGCATTAATTTGATTACTTTATTCAAATGAATTTCTCTTCATTACTCACTAGAATATACTGATAAGAAGGGCCAAAACTCCCCTGCCATCCATTTCAGAAGCTTTGTGTAAGTCATGCAGGACTTTGATTACACCTACTGAAAAGTCTGGGAACACATTTCAAAGAAAACCATGTACCCAGGCAGGGGCAAAGTGGAGTCACTGATCTAACAATTCTCTCCCCTCCATGCAAATGCAAGAAATCAAAACTACAGGGACAGATTTCAGGTTAGACCACAACACGCCATAACAGTGTATCTTGTTTAAAGTTTCATCAGTTACTGCCATATCTCAGTATCTTATTGAAGTAAGCCTATTCAAAGCTGAATTGAAAATGAGTGTCATTCTCTCAACAGTTCAGAGAATCCTGAGAGTGAAGCTTTCTATCAGTATCTGCATGTGACGAGCACACAAGTGATTTCTAAACCCGACCCACAATGTTAAGGGCTTTTATACTCCACTTAGTTTCTTAAATTATTGCTTTTTCAAGTAGACATTTCATCAAAACACGAGGCATTTTACATATGACAGCTCCTTTCATATATAAACTTTATAAATATTTTCTCAGATTTGCCATTTCTTCTGTAGCTTTTTCCCCATGGTGTAAGAAAGATGCCAGTTAAATACTGTCCACCACAATCGGACATACCAGAAGAAACAAATATTAAGAATTTCTTTGCTATCCTGAGTTAAGGAAAGATTCCATTTTATTAAAACATTATCTCACGTTGTAGACAACCAATTACTGACAACTACTCTAAGTTTCTATTGAGTTATTTTGCGTAAACATGGAATTTAACCGAAGGTAACATGACCTGCTCAATATTTTGCTTCTGTTGTATCCAAAGTTTTGGATACAAACATCAGTTCAAGAAATTATTTGGAATGAAAATTACAGATAAGAGGAAAATACTGAAATAACTGTGATGAAAGAAATCTCAAACCATTAATTTGATATATAGAAAAACAGACCTGCCAAGAACCTGTGGTAGCAACAGAGATACATGCATGCATGTTGTATGGTTGAAGTAGATAATCTCCAGGACCAGTTAAAAGGAAGTCTTCCAGCTGTTCTGTGCTATTTGTTTCAAGTATTATACCATTAATTTATTATTTATTGTTTTGGCAGATTTCTTCTTTCACTTCAGTAAAGACAGAGTTAAAAACTAAATAGCCTCTAGAAGGCCAGGTCAGTACCAAACTGTAAATGAAAGAACCATATGTTGGATGCTATGGCCACGCCCTAAATTTAAACATCAAGCTACAATTAAGTATCCCCAGGTCACTCATAAAATATCCAAAACTGCTCTCAAAATGACTGACAGTCATGAGATGATGGCAGAGGCCTTCAAACAAAGGTAGAGGATGATAGTAGAGGCCCTAGGGATATAATCACCAATAGTTAACTATTGTCAGGAAAGGAATGTGACCACAAAACTGGCTCACGGATAATAATGTGAACAAGGAGAATATATACATATATAAAGAATTGTGCATGAGGTGAAACCGCGAGCCTACAAAGAAAGAAAAGCAAATGGCCCTAACTAATTAACTTAGTGGACCCAAGAGCAAGGCAGAGAAAACCTCAATGTCAAAATTCTCCTCCTAAAGAAGCAGCAGGGGCTGCAGAGGCCTCCTGTAACACCTGGACCCTTCCTGAGGAAGGCGAGCACCCATTTGGCATTCCCAGAGCGCTGGAGGGGGAGCAGCACACCTGGGGAGAACAGGGTCAGTGTCAAGGAGATGCAACACTCACAACTGCTTCATGACTAGGACATTCTCCTGAAATGTCATGCTCTTATTTTCTTTATTCTTTTTCTATGATAAGTAGATCTGGATTAGCAATCGTTCTTTTATTGCAGAACAAGAAATTATTTGCTATGCATATAAGGTATGTTCCCTGTAACAATGTTCTGCATGCAACAGTGTGCGTAGAGCTTTTGAATACAAAATGTATCAAGCACAGGATCTCAGTCAGTCACTCCGCTCAATCTGCCATTGTGCCTGCAATGGCCATTTGTGTTTACTGGACTGTCAAAGAGTGCGATTCCACAACGCTCGTAATGTTCCCTCACAGAGCTCTCCGAACACAGATTGCTTCCAGATACTGTTATGGTATGTTAAAAGCTATAAATCATAATCCTCATTTTTATCCCAGGAAGGAATGTTTCTATCATGTTAAATTTTGTACCTCAACAGTTTCTGTTAGCTGCGTCTAGCTCTATTTTTTAAAAGCAGAAAGATAAAAAGATTGTGAAAATACGCCTTTAGCCATTTATTTGTATTTTCATTAATGTCTGTGTTAGACCCAAAACCCTCCCCATCTTCTAAGAAGTCCATTAGTTAACATTTAAACCTTAACTGCAAGGCTAGTTTGTAATAACTGTAGGAAAATTTAAAGGATTTATTAAGAAAAACACAGGTAAACCCCTACCTTTTCGCTTTTTTAATATGCAAATATATTTACTTAAAATTCATACTAATTGAGCCAAATTAGTATTAGGGTAATAGCACTACAGCATTCCTTTTTTGTTTGTTTTTCTTTCCTGCAAGAATGTGTCCCTTAAGAAAAAGAATAGTTAAAAAATACTTTAAGAAATATTTGTGGCTCATGGTCTGAAGTCAATGCATCAGTCCATACATAACTTGAATTATTTAATTCTCTTATTTTAGTCTCCGACACCCTCTCACTAAAACATCAGCTAAATTCTCTTACATCCTCTCAGATTTCTTATTTCTCAGATGGAGTGAACCCAAGACCCCCTGTATTTAAAAGTGACTTCCTGGAACTCAGAGGAAAAAAAAAACCAACTTGTGACATGGAATATAATTCAGAAAACCAGCTGCCTAGATAATAATTAAAAATTATAGCCGTGATTTACAATGGCTATCAGAGGAGATTTGTTTAAAATACATCTTTGTAATCAATACACTAAACAGGCCCTCAGAAGCAATAGCTTAGGCTGGTAATACACACAAACCCTCAAGGCTACAACAGGCTTTAATCCAGAGCCAAATTCCAACACCCTTATTACCCTTCCATGCAGGTCCTGCTGAAATGCCCAAATCCCAACAACAAAAAGGTGTTTTCCTCGCCTGGGGAACCAGCCTCATTTGCACTTAAAACCTGCCAACCTTGCAACAACTTCTGTGCAACTAAGCAATTATAATGGGTAAGATGTTGCTAAGATATATTTGAAGACCTACAAAATGCAATAACAAGTATTTTTAAAGCTTTGACAAATATTTGTTTCTGAAAAGCTATCAGTTCTATGATGCCGGCAGTTTCCTAAGTTCCTTTCAGTTTCTGCTCGCCTACATTGTATTTGATATCTTCTACAATTTTCTGCACACTTGATATTCTTTGCTTAATGAACCGTAACTTCACAGTTCATTTGTCTATGTAGAAAAATACATCACCGCAGTTGGTACTGGCTCATTCCCTCAATAAACGACCATTTTTTCTCATACGAATGGTGCTTCTAATTCCTGAGCCAGAGTCAACGCCACTTCGTTATCAGTTATATTGCTGCTCATCCCATTCAAAGAACAGAAAGAAGAAAGTCTGTCTCAACCCTTACGCAATTACAGTATGTCAGGGAGAACAAGGCAGTGTGATCCCTAGAAATGAACCTTCCATTCCACTATTCTTCTACTATAAATGAAGCCAAAAGCAAACAGAAACAAACTTTTTGAACAGTAAGGAACTTGAAATACTAATAAACTCTTAACTCATTTCTAACAAGTGAAGTTAATTCACAAACGGGGTGAAAAAAAACATTTCTCCAAATAAATGTTGCCTTTCTTTTTCACTAGAGCTCTCAGAGAGAAGGAAACATGAGACTACTGGTAGAACATGCCATGATTCTCAGTCAGCGAGCAAGAATTCCAAATAACCTCTAAGTGTGCCTTTGAGAGTAACCAGTTCTCAGGCAAATAATAATATAATTTTCAAAACCTGTTGCATTTGCCATCCTAGGAAGAAATGGTTATCTCATACCTGAATATACCTAATCTTAATTGAAGCTTTCAAAGACACTGTTTTCAGTATGGAACCAACTGTGCAGCTTAAAGTCACGTGTCCAGGGATTTTTTAGAAAATTTAGCAGATCTTTATCAGTCATTTTCTCTCTAGTTCTCAGCCGAAAGCAATTCCATTAAGAGGGAATTGTATCCAATCATCTGTCAAAAGGACAACAATTTAAATAACAGCATACATACAAGCTGGAAAAACTGGAGGCATCCAGGAATGCAAGGAGGATTGCTACTGATTCCAGGACTGCGGTCATCTTCCTGTGATGGAAGGACCTCAGTACCTCCAATGATGTGGCTGAAGATCGTCATCTATCCAGGACTGAACAAAGATATTTCCAGCACTGTATCTTCCAGAATATGAAGCAATTATTGCACTATTCTCTATTTTGCATGCTCAGTTTCTTCCAATCATGAAAGATTAAACTTGACCATGACATGTACAGGTCCAAAGTGCATTTTCTCTGCTCCTTACATGCATAAAGGTCACGAAGGGGCATCAGATGTGGGAAACTGCTAGAACATATACGTAACACTGCTGGGATACATACATTTAGGAAGGTATACATTTATTAACAGGTAAATGTAACAAATTCTAAATTGACAGCTACAAGGTTAGACATGGTGAGTTTTTTGATAAAATATCTGTTCAAGATATGTCAGAAGTTATAGACTGGGTGCAGATTTCATGAACAGCTGCACAGCTTATGGTAGGAGATAATGATGTATACGAAAGAACATCAATTTAATATTAAGCTGATATAACTTGACTTCCTGATGTTCACCACAATATTTTTAGTCTAAGAAATACCTTTGCTTAGTTAATGAAGGAGAGCTTCAGTTCAGACTCAAGCACACCAGTTTTAGCAGTATTAGGTTGTGGAACTTTTAGCTTTGCCTCTTATTTCAAGTTATAAGTAACCATTTAAACTATACCAGTGAAGAGCTCTTAGCACTGCAATATTTGACCTGTATATTCTTTGGTATTTGCAAATGTTCATCAGGGCACTGTCAGCACCATGCTGGCCAAATAAACACACAATCACACAAATACTGCATTCATTAAACTTTGTTCTTGACTAAATTCACTAGTATATCAGTCAGGTGAATATTCTGAAGTATTAGGAATAGACAGATATTGTGTGTAAACTTGTCAGTATTGGCATTTTTGGGGAAGTTGAGAAGAAAGCAATGTATGAAAACATGAACAACACATTTAAGTTAACTACCACCTCCATTTTCTCTTCCTACAGTGGAAGCACTTCAGACAAGACTTATACAGCATACAGCCTCATTTCTTCTATTTTCTCCCCACCCACAGTATGTTATTATTTCCTGCCTGAATCTGTCACTGAACTGTCTACACAATCCTCCTCTCAGAACTACACTTGGATCCAGGTACTGCACCTTGCTAGGAGTTGCTCCTGTTTAAGGTGTTGCCTGTATCTCAAAGTGTGCAGCCTTCCTGCCGCCAGTTCTTTTGGGCTGCAATCAGTGCCTTCCTTCCCCTAAAACATTGTTCAAGGGCCTGGCAGCTGCTGAAGAAACAGCTGACCTTCCCTAAATGATGTCAAGCTACCCAAAACTTCTCTCCCTGAACTTCCACTCAGGCTCTCCTGTTACAAATCCTGTTCCCCCTGAAGGGCAAACTCCCCTGGTCCAAAAGCCCTTCTCCATCGCGCGGCTCTGCCATCTGATCCCTGAACTTGCAGGTTCCCCAACAGCAGAAGTAGCTGCAACAGACATGGGTGACTCTGATCGGCCAGTTCCCTTCAAGCTTCCACGCAGCCGCACATAAAATGCTTCACTGTTAATTCTACAGACAACATTTGTTCTACTTCTAGGCAAAATCCAAGGAGGCTAATGCTGGCCCTAACACCAACAGAAACCATAGCTGAAATACCATATTTGAATCCCATGAGGAGAGAATTCTCACATATCCTTATCCACTAATCACAGTTCTGATCAGTGGCTTTTAGCAATTCCTGCTGCATGGCTTCCTCACGTTCCAGAGGGACCTTTGTGAGTAAGGAACCCGCAGCTGGAAGGGGATCCTGGGACAGTCACTCCTTCCATTAGCTCACATGAATTGCACAGAGCAAAAAATTAAAATTAATGCGGTCTGACACTTCCTTTAGTTTTCTGCTTCCCCATGCCATGGGATTTATCTGCAAGTCGCAGAGAGTATGTTTTAGAGAAGGAGTCCTGGCAATGTGCTTCCACTACCAGTCACGCTGTCCAAGAACTAAGGTAACGTACTGATCACAAGGCATTTTTTATGCTTGGATGTGACTTCTTTAAAAAATTGATACTATCATCAAAGAATAAAGCAACCTTCTGGATCCACCATACCCCGAGCTCCACTTCCAAAAGCAGCAACTTTTGGGAAAGGCAATGAAATAAATTTCCCCCAACCTAGAAGAGCTGTATATCTACCCTTATTGATCCACCACATCAGTAATAGTTCTAGAACATTCAGACTTGTATGGTTTCACCCAGAGCCCTAGTAAAGGTGATATTGCATATGTAACAGAAATACGACATGTGAGATCTGCAGTCTACCTCTTTTACTGACAGTTCTTTTTAGCTCTTACCCCAGCTGTCAGAACAATAATTTAGGATAACATAATTCACACTAAATGAAATTTCTAAAGAAAGTAAAGAAAAAATTCACATTGTGCTGAAAGAACTGATAATAACAAGAGGAGCTATTAAGCACAGATTTTCTTACTGGCATAGACATGACTTAACCTAACAGAATATTACACTTTGAAGAGGCTTTTTCTTTTAAGGCAAGTAGTCTAAAATCTATCCAAGCCTAGAGAGAAAGAAAAGAGGGGAAACAAAAAAGAAAAAGAACAAAACCCCACACCACCACCACCACAAGCCACAACAGAACATCTACATATGGAAAGCTTGTGAAATTATATCTGTGACTGACAGATATATGAAAGGAAACCATCATTAATGTAGCACAACCTTGTCTTTCTGTTAAACAATAGCAGAGCATATCTCTGTGCTTGCTGGTAAAAAAATTTATTTCATTTGTGCTCACATCCCTACTCAAAATGAAATTGGTGTTATTCTTAAAAGCAGTAGCATGGGAGTCAAAGAATCATTTTTTATCAGCCAGGTAACTGGTTTTAATTTTTAAAGTCCAAAATGTATTATCAACCTTTAATATTAGAAGGTTAAAGCTGAGCCCATTCACCAGCTTGACATATTCCTGAGAAAAAATTCAGGTAAATTTCTCAGCTGGCACACATATAATGAAATGTGTGAAGCTTCATCCCCCAAACGGCAGAATGCCATACCTCTGGTTTTGAAATTGCTTTCAACTTCAGTTGAAGGTGTCCAATATTTGTTAATGTTTAAGAGCAGCAAATAGCCGAAGCACTGTAAAGCCAGAGTCTACGGTTTGAGATGTTTGCAAAGAATAATATGAAGATACAAGAAAATCCAAGAGGGATTGAGCTACCTCTGCTCTCATTGTGGCTGCCACAAATGTTAGTCCACCCTGCTACGTCAGGGTAATTCTCCAACAGAAGGTGATTATCTCCAATCAGAGATTGCCATGGCATCATTTCATGGTGAACAGATTCTGCTGATGAACAGACTGGACTCTGGAATTTGTGTTTTGCAGGACAAAGCAAAACATTTTCAAAATATCAAATAAAAGAGGAACTGGAAGGGTTAAAGGATTCTGGATGTTTACAATTAGGAAAGAGTTTGAAATTTCAGATTAAAATTTTGTTGCAGATTGGTACTTCATGTTTTGGGAGAGGTTATTCATGACATGTGACCTTCTAGTACTACTGCTGTATATTGTTACAATAAAAAACATATTTCTATTCAATAGTGCTTTTTATTCCTAGCTGAACTTTTCTATGTCACAATACTTCCTGTTGTAATGAAACAGTGTGGCATTTTGAACAAGTGCAGTGATAAGTACTCAGTGTGCTAAGTAGAGGAGCAGATGTTCTCAATAAATTTGTCTTAGCCTGATATAATTTTTCTACACATACGAGTGTGTACTTTGCTGTTTGGCTAATCCATAAGAGCTTCATTGCAATCTTCTTTTTCCTTGACTAATGACTTAAGGTTATCAGGATTCACTTTGTGACTTTTCTTTTAAAGAAATTTTTCTTTTTTCTTTTAACGTGAAAAAGAGCATTTCTTTCCCTACATAAAATAAGCTGGTCTAATGCTTCCTGTTATAAACTCTTGTATCTAACTGTTTATTACCACAAGTGCATTCCACATCTGAATGCAATGGAAGCTTTAAAAAAAAGTTTTAGTCAGTTTCAAATATAAAATTAAGACCAAATATTTTTTTCTTGTTAAAAATTATCTAATTGCTGGAATTCTATGACACTCAAATATCGCTGTAATCCACAAGAAAAGCTTGAAACATGGCAGGCCAGATACTTGGGTTAGTCAAATCTGCGAAACGCTTTTAACCAAGCTGCATGCTTGTTATTTGTAGAAATGTTTTATCTCAACTCCCTACCAATTCCATCTGCCACAAACACGCTTCAGCATCAAACTACAAAGCTACACAACCTGATGGGGAACGTTTCCTCCCATCAGGAGCGTCCCCGGTGCCAGCACCACAAACCCCACCTGTGCCCGAGCGCCCGCGGCTGCCGCTGCAGGGGCCCAGGTGAAGGAGGCAGAGCCCGCTGGACGCTGCCACATCCAAACCCAAATGCTGCTGTGCTGGAGAGGCAAATCAGGGCCACAGAGAGCGGAACTTAGCCCTGGAAAACGTCCTGCTGCTGGCGATGGGACGGGGCGAGTGAAGCAGTAACTGCTGCAGCAAAGGGCCAGCTTGCTTCCTTGTTCCCGTCCTCATTCACCCATTACCTACACAAGTTGTCACTCTGCCTTCAAAAATTGTTGCAATGACAAAGCCATCATCAGGAGGATTACCTAATTGCTGCTTCTAGGAGTCCACTGCCAGAGGGAGTCTGGTTGTTCTAAGCTCGAGTCAGCCTTAAGAGGGAGTGTGGCTCCAGCCCTGCATAGGCAACACCAAGCATCTGTTGTTTTTCATAACATACCAGGGCAGAATGGCATGGGAAAGTAGACAAGTGCTGAAGGCAAAACATTTGCAAACTGACAGGAGAATAATGTAGTAACATCACCTCCACAGAAAAGCAGTTTCTATCTTTAGCTGTGGCTGGAAGGCCTTACCTCTAGGCTGCTTCAGTAACAAGCACCTTTTTCCATTTTGCCATAGGAAGCTGTTTGAAGATCTCTAAGCACCCCAAGTCCTGGCTGAAGGGACAATGATACCAGTAAGAAGCATTCTTTACTCTTAGGCTGTGGTCCTAGCTTGAAGTCAAATGACCAGGTAAAAATAGAGATTAGTGAGGTGAAAATAAAGATGGAATCCTCACACAGCAAAAGCCATTGCTGGGTTTGGAATGAGGAAGCAAGAGTAAAAACTCCAGCTGTAGCCCACCGACTAAATTACACATATAGCTAACCTTGCAACAGGCACAATGTCAGGAGAGAAAAAGGTGCAGGTGCCTGGTTCACTGTCATACACAAAAATCCAGTGCAAATATTTTCCCATATAAATGTTTTCTATCCCTAGTAAACCTAAGAAAAGTACCATCTAACATCAACCTTTTTCCTCCCAGTTTCCCCTTTATTTTCTACCATAACTTCGTTATGCGGCACTTGTCACAAAAAGAGCATTAAAAAAACCCAAAAAACAAAAACCAACCAAACGAACAGACAAAAACAAAATACACCACTCAAAAAACCCCAAACAGACACACAAACACTTCTTTTGTTCTCACCTCAGAGGAAGCTCATGATTTAGTTTCATTTAAGTTTCTCTGAAGCGGCTCCAATATGAAAAACAGAAATTGGTGCACATGGCAAAAGGGCCCCAGAACAGCTTCTGCAGCTCTGAAGTACAATCACTTCCACAGGCACATGTGGCATTTTAAAGAGCTAACTCAGACAGAATAGCATTAGCATGATTTAAAACATCTTTTAGAGAAATGAAAGAAAACAGAAAGATTTAGTTTGCCCCCTATGCAAGTTGCTTTTACTTTTAGAAAACACTTGCACGTTCACTACTTAAGGGAAATATTGATATGAAATCATATTTAGTAATTATACTGTTTGATTTAATGAAAACCAAAACACTTTCTATTGTTCAATTTCTGTTGAATATTCAGTTTTCTGTAAGAATTTTCACCAGATACAGAAAACCGTTTTTTCTTTAAAAGTTTGCCCTCATTTTAGACTAAAATATACGTAGCAAAATGATACATTAATAGACTATAAACAAAGTCAAGTCAATCTTGATGTTGTTAAAATTGATATTGTCAACTCCATTCTGGAAGAATATGCAGAGTTCTGGTCCCCACATTCAAGGTAAATAAATTTAAGCATTAATACGCAGTGGAAGACAGCTGGGGAAGGGAAAGTCAGCGACAGCAGAGGAGTCTCATTACTGTGCATCCCACTTTTTACCAGACTTACAAAGTTAAGAGAGGAAAAGATTGCTGCCCATAAATACACTACGATAAGCATGAGGGAGGGAGACGCGCTGCTGCTTCAGGACCAGGGAACAAATAATTCCAAGGACAAATGTGTGTAAACTGGTCATACATCCATTAAAGCCATGGAAGACAAAATGGTTTTTGCTATTCCGCCATTACATTCCTGAGGCACATTGTCAAGTCGGTGGAACAAGATATTTACTTTCAACTATTGCTGTGTAGAATAAGTTCCATAAAAGTAACTTCATGATATTTTCCTGATGAAACAGGGGAACGTAATTAATGACACAGCATTTTCCAATCCTCTGGCCTCATTTTCTTTCATGACAATGAAAGAATTAATTTATCCCAACAAATGGAGATTTGTGTAACTGCAGAGGAGATAAGGGGCAGAGAAGTCACCAAAAAGCAAAGAAGATATAGGGATCCTCATGTCCCCCACTGAAGTTCAATTATTGTTCGTAATATCATACAAACAAGATCTTTCATTCTAATCCTTTGCTGCATCAGCAGCAATATCACAGTTTCAAAACCTTACTAAAACTGCCTAGATAAAAGATTTTGAACTAGAGACCTGACACAAACAACCTTTCAGCTAACTTGAAACTGCAAAAGAAGGAAAATGAAATATCAGTACAGTCTGGGCCTATACAAGGCAGCATACTAATTATCTGAATGTGTAACACTTTTTTAGGGTCTTAGTGTCCCTGTGTGAAACCAGAACGCAAGTGGGAAGGAGGCAGCAAGATGGGAAACACATTTTGCGGTGATGTACAGCATTCAAGTTTCATTTGATGAAGTATCCTGTATAACTTGATTTGCTTGTTGATGTTGCGGATTAAAAATCTACAACTGCAGATACATTCCATGATATTTCTGATTAAAACTACTACAGCTTTAAAAGAAGAGGATATTTTTGGATTTATATTATTATGTAAAGATGAACAGATATGTAATTTTTATACTCATATCTTTTTGTGAAGAGGAATACCTTAATATGTATGCCTAACAAAGTATTTCATTCAACAGCATCTGGCTATCATTTCTATAGCTTATACATGATAACTGAAATCCTTCTATATTCAGAATCTTTGAAGATAGATAAATAGTTAAAAGAATATTTGAAAAGCAAAATCTTGATAAAAAACAGCATCTTAGAACTATGGGGACTTTCAGGTGTCATTGAATATTCACAGTCAGTCTTAATGAATATTTCCTGCAAAAGTTCTCTGTCCCTACACAGTGGTCTATTTTTCACACTTTCCAGAAGATAAACATTTTGCCATTGAAATTTTATTGCTTCACTTGTCACTTATAAAGATTTATAGTTTCTCTCAGTTGGCCTCAGAAGCATCACTAACACAAGGGTATTGCGCTCAGAAACAACTGAGAAGCTGTAGATTAGAAAAACATTTGCAGTGACCATTTTTGTGTTTTCAGCCTTTGCTAAAAACACTGAATCTGCCATTAGAATTTGTCTGCATTATTAGCTCTTTGCAATAAAGTAAGAATCCTGTGTGTTGAATGAAAAACTGTTCAGCTCAGACATGGCAAAATAGGCATATACTTATGATCCAACAAAGCACTTCACTTTAAGGGTTTGGTCCTTTCCATTGTACCTGGGCATTTAGATTTTAGAAACGATCTTGTCATTTCCATGGAAGTCATCAGGAACGCCCTGCACTTCAAAACATCAGCCACCCCTTCACACCCTAAATGGCATTCGAAGAAACTTCTCTGCTAAGAAACTTCAGCTGCTATTCCACACCGAAGTCACAAGTCTGACATCACAAGGGGTTTTCTAATTGTGGAGTGTTGGTAGGGCTCCTTCAGCTTTGCCCCAGACAGTGCACAGGAGTGGGGTTCACTGCACCCCTCATCTTCCCATGATGTCGGAAAATCAAATCTCCCCTGTCCAAGAGGAGCTTCTTACCTGGCTGGTGCCGGGTTACTCTGGAGATGAGAATGGGATAGTCGTACCAACTTCTCTTGCTCAACTGGGGTCACGGGGAATTAAAGACAAGAGACAAGGGCCATAAATACATCATTTAAGAAGCCATGAAGCTCTGTAGCCTTTGCCTTCCCAGCCTTGTGTAGCTGTCAAGCCGCTGCAGGGCAAGATTTTGCATATAAATCAGTGCCGCAGGGTGACTTTCCCAGAATAATTATGGCTTGTATCCAAATCTCATTTACCTTCTCCCTAAAGAGCCGAAACCAAAAGATAATATCTGGATATGGGGGAAAAT
This sequence comes from Patagioenas fasciata, assembly GCF_037038585.1. Classification (NCBI taxonomy): domain Eukaryota; kingdom Metazoa; phylum Chordata; class Aves; order Columbiformes; family Columbidae; genus Patagioenas; species Patagioenas fasciata. Next base: position 9,836,348 of record NC_092527.1, read on the forward strand.
AAAGAGAAAAAATTTCAGAATTTAAATAAACGAAGATACTGCTGCTGATTACAGGATCTGCAGAGTAACTTAACTTGCATGCACCCTCCCCAACACCAGAGCTATATCGCTACCAATCCCTGATACCACCACCTCAGGGGAATCCCCCTGGTAATGGAGTCACTGCTGTTTGCTTCAGGTAATGCTTCATGCAGCCAAAATTTGCTAGTTGCTCAGAGCAACTGAGAGGAGAGATATCACTTCGTTGTCCTAATTCGATAATGTGAATTTCTTAAGGAGGAAAATTATCTTTTAAATTTTGTCATTATTTTTATTGCCAATTTTTCTAAGAAATTATAACACAAAGATCAAGAACTATGCCAAAAGCCAAATCTCACATAGTAAGGGTGAGAAAGAAGTGCTCAGTAAAATTTGATTTTCCTCATCATTGGTTCTTTCATCTCCCAATAATCCATTTTTGGGACAGATTCTAATCTCAGATGCAGCGTGGGCATCCCAGCATACCCAAGAAAAATCTGTTACTGTGCATCATGCATGATATTAGAATCTGTCCCTTCCATTGTAGATGGAACATTTGCATAAGGTTCTTATGACTTGTCATAATAGCCGTATTTTCTAATATTTGCAACTGTGCATATTTTTGCCTGAATTGCCTTTCATTCCACAGATGGCAATTATGAAAAGCCCTCACATATGGCAACCACAAAAATAAATTTATCTAAGGCTATGAACGTACAAATTCACCACAAAACCCAGCACTCTGAACACGGTCCCTTTTCTGAGAATGCAGGTCATGCCTTAGTCCCTGTTCCTGTAATGAAGTCAACTGCTAACATCAGAAAGTAAGTCAGACCTAAGAGTTGTCAATTACTACGATTTTACCCTGATTTATTTCTCAAGTATGAGAGTGAATGAACTTTCTCACTGTATCCAGGAAACCCTCTAGGCATACATTTAACTTTATATAAACAATGAGCGCCAGGGAGATCAGTCACACGTCTCATTACTTAGGCAGATCATCACCATTTTGTTCAGATTTTTCTTCCCCCCACCAATTCAGTGTATGAGCCCATCAGGCATAATACACTCCCCAGAAGGTGGTCTTTCTGACCCCCAGTTTTAGGCTGCTTTTCCATAACTGCAGAGGCTCATGCTCCATGTCAGCCAAGGACAAGCCTTGTTTTCCAAGGGCTGCTCAATCTAACCTCTATGTATATGTTAATATTAAATCCAGATATATATTTTAAATTACTCGTAACTCCTTAGTCACAGTGTTTCTTCAATGCAGCCCCCCAGTCTAATGACAGCTCGCTCATAGCTACAGAGGCTCTAGAAATACAGTATGTCCTTTATTTCTTCCCATGCGTTTGAGATCAATGCAACTTTCTGCATTATTTAATGGTCATACAATTTGGAAATGTTAAGCGCTAGATAAATGTATATTATTATTTTGCCTCACTGTGATGTTCACAGCACTTCCATTCTGATTTTTCACCTGCTATTGACTAAACTGTCATCCTGTACTGGCCTTAAGATTTACACTTATGTTTACATAATAGTTTTCAGTGCTTCAGACTCAGCTCCACAGCACTTTTGATTTTTAGTTGGCATTCAGCTCCAGGTTTGGATTGGTGGGGTTTTTAGTTTGTTTTTAATTAATATAGTAACTACTTCTTTGTTTTGTTTTGTTTATTGATTTCCTGCATTTTTTGCCAAAATATCTCTGAGAGGCAAAATACAAATCATTCTTTCAAGAGCATTAGTATTCTGGTGTGTTCTCCTGACTATCCTTTCATGTCTGTTGCCTAACTTCATACTATTTATTTGAGAAAAATACCCAGAGAAAAGGCTGAGTCCCAAACCTACACTGGTGTAAATCTGCAGTGGAAGCAGTGACATTCTGCTAATCTCAATTGAATCTACAGCAGGAGATTATTTGGCCTAAACATGTTAACCCCTCTACTTGCCTTCAGCACACAACTATTAAAACTAGTTTATCAGTAGACACTTGCTTTTCATACTGTAGTATTTCTATCCTACTAACTCAACCTCCGTTTGCACCTTCAAATTATCTTTATCCCCACCCGAGGCTACCAGCTCCCTTTTTCCTTCCCATTGCTGTTCTCCTCAAGTACGGTAAAAGCCTCCAAATCTCTAACCCAACTAATATGGAGATGGTATTTGCTCTAATATACATCCCATGAAATCCTGGTGACTTCACTAAGTTGCAGAGGATGTAAACCAACCCACAATGTAGCTCCCCAGCAGGTTTCTCCTTACATGCCAACACAGCTGATTTTTCCCCACTAGCTAAACTCTGCAACTATATTCTTCTGATAGTATCTGTCTTTTCTTGAAGAATATTCCTCAGATGTTCAGTTCTCCTAGCCCCTCAGCATTTTTCCTCTGAAAATACACCTTTCTATTCTTCACAGTGATACTGCAATTCACTGTTTTCCAACACCCTTTTCAACTTCTTTCCCCTTATCTCTACAATAATTTTCGTGCTACTGAAAGACTAACAGCTTTGTTTGCCATCCTGCCTTCCCATGCTATTACACATCAGAGCTTTCTCAACAGCTGCTATGATACACTGTTCATCTAAACCACTTTGCTTGTATTACCCTCATTAAGAAAACAGTAATTAAAAGCAGTTTGTTTGTTTTCAAGTAAACAAAAAAAAATCAACAGCATAAAATACAATTGAGAGACTCATCTGGCTGTACCTGTCCATTTCACTTAGCTTCCCTAAAACAAAATCATCCATATACAGTGGATGATCCAAAAAGATAGACCTAGTTTATAAACCAGTCCCAAAAGTAATCTTGCAATGGTTGCATTTTAAGTATTTGCATGAGCTCAGACTCAGAATGGCATTCCCTGTATCAGGGAGGTTTTCCATGCACCCAGGCAGCAGTTTGCAGCTCACATCCACTGCGACGAATTTAAATCGGGAGCCTTTGCAGACATGTGTATGCACAGTAGCGGCAGCCTAAGGCTGGAAAAAGAAATACGCATTTTACAGCATTACTGTGAACAACATTTTAAATCAGACTGCAAGCAGTCGTGTGTAGGGACCGTATTTAACTCTGGCCCTAAGCGAAGGGTAAGGAACAACAGAGTTTTGATTGTGCCTAGGCTGGGTATGTAGTGCAAATAACATTGATAAATGTTGTTCTAGCACTCAACTTTAAATAACTGTCTTCAGAAAGAGTAAAGATCTCCTGTCTAGACAAAAACTCTAATTTTTCTGTCTGAGCAGAAAAACAACTCGAATAGCAGTGAAGATTACAAAATAGAGAAGAGAGTAAAAGGAAAAAGCAAAGAGGGGTAGCATGTTTACTTCTTCCTGAGTCTGAAGAAACATAAAAAGCTTCCTAAACACACTTGAAGTGTTAGAAGCACAGAAAAATCAGATCCTGATGTAGCCACAAGGCAACACCCATGATTTTGTTCATAACTACCTGCATATTGAACCAAAATGATACTGCCCCCTGGAACATCCAGCCTCCCTCCCATGATCCAAAAAAGAGAATCTGTCAGGACAAGTAAAGTTCATTGTATTCCTGGAAACTACAAGTCCACTAACCCATTTATCTGAAACATTTTATTCAATGTTCTTTATTTCATTCACCTATTTACAATAAGAAGTGAGCTCACACTTATGTATTAACGGAATTTAATGACTGATGAATGACAAAAATTCATTTCTTGTCAAACAATGTATTGCGATTGTTCCAGTGACGCCGGTAGGGTTGTGCTCGCACAAGTGCCTTTGGTGGCACATTACCAGGGTCTGACAGGTAGGATGCTGCCCAAAGCTATTCAAATCACACGCAGTTCTGCTGGGATTCTTCATCAGATTCTTATGGCTGCAATACCTTTTGGGAATTTATAAAATAAAGGTTTCTAAAATGGTTCTGTCATTGCACATTTATCACTAAAGTTGCCAGGACTGCATGGAAACGGCACAATCCTATTTCTTCCACAAGGTGTGGGCCGTGTGTGCATTTAACAACAAAATGAGTAGAGTTTTATTGAACAACATAGTTTAAATAAGGTCCAGAGGTCAGTTTTCTCCAGGATGTTGTCATGAGCCAGACTGTAAAAAGCTTCTGCCATGTTTGAGAGATCAGAAAAAAGGATGCTATAATAGCCATACTTAATACAAGGTAGAAGCAGAATTTTAAACACCGGCTGATGATTTGATTTCTCCACTGGAATTCAGTATAACTGCAGCTTAATGTGCGAGGCAGAACAATTGCTAGAGCTTTTTCCTGTCCTGTAAAGGGTAAGTAGGTTTTTAAAAATTCTCACTCCAGAAGACACTAAGATGTATGTGTGTGTATATATATATATATATATAGGTAGGTAGCAGTCTCACAACTGTGGCCAGCTGAGTAGTTTGCGTGCTGAAGTGGCACCAGTTCAAGTTCTAGCATCACCACTTCTCCATCCTGCAGTTGTGTGATGCCCTATTAGTGAAACAACTGTTTAGCCACCTGCTGCTAGTGCAGCCCCACACTGTACTGCACAAACAGTTCCTGTGGAACTGTTCCAGTTTCCGGAACAAACCGTTCCACGTTCCAGTGTCTCCACTAGCACACAACTGTGTCCTTTTCTTTTTCCATGAAGATTTCACTGTGCACATAGGACACAACAACAAAGAGTAAATATATAATACCCAGGGCAGTAGCTGGGATGTAGGAGACAAGGACTGAGGACATTCTTCTAAGTCACACAACAGATTTCAATCCTCTGCTTCCTTGGAGGATGCTCTCACACCAGCTAGCTCCTCTGTTCTCAAGGAATGCAGGATAAGGACAAAGGCATCCAGCTCTCATATTGCCCTTAAGTTCCATGTCAGAAGCTTTGTCTCCTGCAAACTCTTGCAGAAGGAATACCTGATCCTGAAATAAATAGTTTCAACGGGTTGGATGATATCTTTTGTGCTAAAAATAGATTTTGAAAAACTCATGAACTACTTCAGATTATTTCTGAAGTTTAATAGACTAATAGCATGGAAAAAATCGCACAACATTACATACAGAAGGCATTACAGATTACGTGTTTTAAAGCAAAGGTGGAAGGGCAACCTCTGGTCTGTTTGCTAAGCTCTTCTTTTATTAGAGTTAAGGTATTTTTGTATACAGAGTAATAGAATTCTTCATAGGCCTTCCAAGAGAGATCACTGCCTATTAGTGATGGTTTGACCCGCAGCAATACCCAGCCAATAGCTTCATCATTTGTCTTTTACAGTTTTTGCTACAAAAAATGGAGTTTTGTTTCCTTATTGTATAGGAGGGGCATAATAGCAGACTTCCAGGCAAATAGAAAACATTTGCTCAAAACTTAGGTGTTGTTCCCTCTCTGTTACAGACTGTGCTCTCTCCTGCCTTTCCCAAGGCTTCTCTGGCTGGCTGTGCTGGCAGGAGCCCAGCTACTGTATCAGAATGTCGAGAAGGTAGAAACGATGGTAGTTAGACAGGGAGGAGTGCTTCAAAAGCACTTCCATGACATCTCCATCTGTCTAGGACACCTGCAAGATGATTAGGATGAGGTAGAGCTTTGGATTCCAGATGGATTCTTTGAGGCTACTGATGTCCAAAGAGGAAGATATGTACAAACAAAAAATCCACTCAACAGCTCAATAGCTGCACTTGCCTAGACCACCTGGTCATGGTAAACCATCTCTTTGTGAGTTCCAGCCTCAAAATTGATCGATTAATACTTGGGAACGAAGCCACAGTTGACTGAAGTAGTCCAATTAATACAGGAAGCAGCAGCCCATCTGCTCACTGACATGGGCCATGGAAACACATCGCTTCTGCATCCCTCACTGCCTTTCTATGAAATCAGTATCTCTGTCCTAATAGGACATTGCAATCTGCTAGAGTCTTTGCGAAAGAAAAGTACATAAGCAACGGCAGCAAGATCACTGCAGCATTTCCACAAAACTACCGTGTGCTCTACTGAGAACAACAATCCTTTCATTTTCATTACAGACAGAAATATCTCTGCTAGAGGACCACAGTTCCAAACACAGGTGGAGGTCCCTGAGCAAGGGCATTAGCTGTTTAGCCATATTGTGCAGACTGCAAAGTACAGGTCATCCAGCCTTCTGTGGCTAGAATGCTCAGCTAGACGCAAGACAGAAAGGAGTATGGTTATTCTATACAGAAGGCCTTCAAAATCCACATCTCTAGGGGAACCTAAACCGTAACAAGGTTCACAGGCCACCACTCGTCGAAGAAAGGGAACACAATAAACTTGCACCTTAAGCTTAAAAAAGAAACGTGGTCATAAAAGGATCAGGACAGTTCAGAATAGCGCTGCTTCTCTTGTCAGCTGCTCAGTCAAATACTCCAGTGATGTGAATGGCTACAGCACACACAATTCCTGTTTTCATCTGTATGCAGTAGCAGAGTTTGGGTTTTTTCAGCCCCCGCAGTAAGGTATTGATGTTTTACTGATTACATGACTCTGCTGTCCTTGGTCAGACCAAAGGTCCATGCAGCACAGCACGTTATGTCTGACAATGGTGATGTAGGGGAAGAATAGTAAATCACAGTGAGTGTATTTCATCTTTCATCTAACAAACCCTTCAGATCACCTGAGCCAGATGTTGTATCTTCATATTTTACAGGCTCTTCCAGGATTTTCTTTCATGAATCTGCTTTCATAATACTCTATTTCATCCAGCTACGTTTTTGATATCCACAACATTTCTGAGCAATGAGTCACACAGTTTAATTATGGGACTGAGGAAACAATACTATTTCTTTTTGGTTTTAAATCCACTTCCAAATATTCTCCCCACTGGGAGAAACATTTACTAATCCTTCCCTACACACTGTCTGTTTTCTACCTATTATTTTACGGACTCCCTATTTCATACCACTACAATTATCTCTCCTCCAAGATGAAGACTTTTTGTCTATTTTGTCATTTCTTGCATGGAACAGCTTCAAAAATGCCATAAGCCTTGTTGGGCTCCTCATCTGTCTTTCTGAGAGGTGAGAGGTGGCAGAACTGTCTCTGACAGTCGAGATGCAGACACTGAGCACCAGACTGATACAGTCACAGAATTACCCAAAATACTTCAGAAGTAATAACCACTAGTTCAGCACCCTTCAGGTTACATGTACAGAGCAGAATTGCTTTCTCCAATGTACAGTGCTTTGCATTTGTCAACACTGGGCTTCATTTATCATTTGATCCTTTAACCACTTGTTATCTTGAGCTCCCAGTACACCTCTTCACAGGCACTTTCATTAACCACCTCAGATAATATCAGATTCAGCAAATGCTTCTCCTCTCCTGTTACCATCACGAAAAGGTGATAAGATTTCTCTGGGACATGCTAGTTTTCTCCCTCCTCCGTGAAGATCAAATATTTATGTACAGTTATGTACCTTAAGGCATTTTCTAACTATTTGCGTGTTTAGCCACCACGTTTTCTCCTATACAAACATACAGGAAAGTTACAGATGAGCTAAAGGTTGAAAACACTGACTGGGGACATTTTTTAAGGAAGAAAGAAGTAAAAATATCTGATTTTCATTAACGACCATACTATCCTAACCTATCACGATACATTTACACAAGACAGACAGAAACAGAAAAAAGCTACTTCTTTGGTCACCTTAGGAAAAATACAACTATTTTTATTGGAAAATAATCTGTAGTGCACCATAATAATGTTAGGGGTTACAAACTTGTTTTTCAAAGCAGAGCATGATTATGCTTCCTCAGCACAACATTTATTTACCGATAGTGTCAACTAAGACCTGGTGGGATGCCTGAACAGAGAATAATTTATTTCACTGAACACTCACTAAGAAACCCTTCTCCAAATAAGATCAGCTTTCCTTCCTTATTTTGCCCTCCTATCAACAAATACCCTTTAAAACCTCCCACAACATGAAACACAACAATACAGAATTCAAGTAGTAGCCATAGATTCTGGGAGCTCTCCAAGCAATACCTCCTTTCACAAGGAAGGGAAATCACACAATAATAGAGAAAAATGTGAGAAAGAATTATCTTCAAGCTCTCTGGAAAAACAAAGTATTTTCCACTTAAAAAGCAAGGAAGACAAACTGTGCGCAGCCTTGGGAGAAAACAAAAAAACCTGCAGGAGTAAAATATATAAGATAAGGCAGTCTGCCAAGGAATCGGGTCTAGACAATAACACAAGATGGAAATACTGTCTTAAACACTCCCATGGCCAAAATGAACCAGTTTCTAGACACAGATAAGAGAGCTGGAGTATTAACTCTGGCAACATTTCACTACTTTGTCATGCCAACACTATAATGGAAAATGAAACACTGACTGATCGAACTGCACGTGACTTGCCATGAGATATGCACTGCATTACTTACAGAATCTTGAATGGATTCTCAGTAGCTCTGCTTTGTAACTAGCTAGTGTTTTATTTTTAACCACTTTAGAACCATAACGTGCAGATGGAAGTGGAATTTACAGCCCTGCTTTACCTTTTTTTTTTTGTTTCAGTCACTGCTGTGCCATGGCACAATGTACATCTAGGGGACTGCAAACCAACCAGTGAAACCTCCATGCAATAAAGTCCACATTTGCCTTTTAATTGTTCAAATGCTGAAAACACTCTGAATACACATCCTACTCTGCACAGCAATCCTACAGGGCAGGCAGATTTTCTTGAGCTGGGCTGTAAATGCATCCATAGTCAGGGCCCAGTAAAATGTTGCAGGTCCTTATTCTGTTATTACAACTGGTGTCCTCAAGCGTTCCTTGGAATTACAGGACAGCAGTTTCTCGTGACAAAAATTGCAGTTTAACACTTGTTGCCAAGGTTGTGAAATGCAGAAAGTATTTACTTCAAAAATGCACCGAATCCCAGGCAGTGTGCTGAGTAACAGCGGTACTTAAAGCTATTATGTGCAGCTTCCCTGGTGTTACCCAAGATTACCAAGCCTGTTGGCAGGTCCCAATGTATTTCTGATATTAAAATGCTGGGAAACTACTTAAATATCGATGCATTCATTTTGAAAACATCTTTTTTGGCTTTTGCTTCCAATTAATGTTTGTGCTTTAGCATAGTCAGTTTTCCTCATTATATTCAAATGTGATGGCTATGTGAATGACTGAACATGATTATGGGAACGTTGGCTCACACCCCCTGAAACGGGTATTTGTAAGGAGGCAGTCAGTTGGGAATATCTGGAAATCTATCAGGAGTTCGAGCACATTTTAGAAGGACATCTGTGTACAAGAAGCAATCAAAATCAACAGGCACCATACAGGCACCCCAGATAATGCAGCAGAGCTGCAGTTGCTGAGCATTATGATGCATTAACAATATATGGTTCAGCTGCGTAATACCATTGCCAGTCCTAGCTGTATACTTAGGAAAGGAATGGATATCAAGGAACAAACACAAAGCTAAATCATGAGGTTGCATCACAATCAGCTGGGTATCAAAAAGGGAGTAATGTGTGTTCAGAAGCCAAAAGGCTAAACACAAGATCTGTTACCACACAGTGTTTGCACTACAAAAACAAAGGCTTCTCTGGCACAGGCACAACAGAAATCATAGCTGGGTCTACCATCCAAGTGGTTTGTTTTAGAAATGAATTCCATAAATTTTCTAACAGCTGCACAGGACTTAGCTTTGCAAACCTATTAAAGTAAATAAAGCATGCACACTGCCTGTCTGTTCACCTAGTTGGACTTTATGGTTTTAACCCATTTGCTAGATTTATTCATATTGCCACATTTGACACATATTCTGAAGGAATTCCTCTCATTAAACAGCAGGATTAAAAATATTTCACTGTGAAAGGGCAGAAGGCTCGGTTCAAGCTTTCTAATACATTTTCACCAGCATTCATGTCTGATAATCAGTAAAACTCTTTAAATTGCTAACTTACACATGCTGAGCAGTGCACTGGAACTGAAGAGTTTCAGTAGCAGAGAGTTCATTTTGCCCCGAGGGACTCTCTGAGACACTCAAAACACAGGGCAGAAATAGCCCACGCAACATGGGAGGGGATCTGTTCTTACATTGACAGGACAATTGTCTTACAGGACAATTTTCCCCAGCACGCTGCTGCTGACTGTGGTGAGAATTCCTTGCTACTGAGGCCACAGTAAATTAATCTGGGTAACTAAGGGGCACTGGGATAAATCTCAAGACCAGAGAATTTAGGGTGTTTTCTCTGTTATGGTTTGTGCTGTGCTCAACCTGTGACAGAATATGGAATGATGGCTTGTAAGGTTGTAAATAACAACAACAACAGCAAATCAATTAGGGAGAAAACAAACCCATTTTAAGTGCGGGTGGGCTTTTTGTTTGTTTGTGTGTTTTGTTTGTTGGATTTCTTTTAATCATTATTTTTTGTTCTATCAGAAATCCACCTATTTGCAATATACAACCTTGTCCGCTTGCAAAACTATTACTTGAAATCTGACTGTAAAAGGTCTGAGGATTTGTGACTATCAGGAAACAGATAATGAAATAAAAAAGATTAAATTGTAAAGCCATTTTTACATTGTTGAAAAGTGCAACTATTTTTGACACTAGTTTAAAACAGATGAAGTATTGCAGTTTGCCACCGTGCAATTATTGCAGTCAAAGGCAAAGCTAAAACCCAAGAAAGACTCACAGGACATGTTAGAGGGTCCCGCTCAGCCATTTTTATACACAATGATTGACACTTTTCATTATTTCTCATAAAAGAAGAATTCTACATTCACTGTTTAGTTTGCAAATTGTAATGTCTGCAAGCCTAAATAAGTTAGATCCAAAAGGACAGAAAAAGGAAACGAGACTGATTCGTACATCCGATCAAACTATGAGACTTGAAATAACTGAGGTGAATAGAGGTATTATTTTCCAGGTATTCATCTAGCAGATATTATTTTAGAAATGCATATACAAATGTATGTGCCCTAGTTAGCCACTCAATGTTTAAAAAAAAAAGGCACAAAACCCCAAGGTAGTCTTTGACAAACTGGTAGAAATGAGAAAAAGACTGTATAAACACAGAGGACTCATTAATGCCCAATGAAAGCACAAAACATGAGAAGGTGGGGCACGCCTGTCCATGTTCCAGCCCCCAACAAATTGAGGCTTTTACCACCAAATGGTGTTCTGGGCACATCAGGCTGGTTTCTTTCTCTCGCAAGCTCCCACTGAATCAACCACCAGGCTGTTCTCAGTCTATTTTGGTTGACTGGGTGTCAGAAATGTTTGTTTTCAATGGCAGAGTGACAGATTAAGGGAGGCAGATGTTCAAGCTCGCTTACTAAAATAGGTGCCCCTTAAGCTGTTTCCCGACATATTTATATGACTTAGGAAACAAGAGGGCACACAGGTGGTAAACCTCACCAGTGATCCTAGACTGAATTGTACCCTAACGAACTATGTCCTGAAGGATTTTATTATTTCTCATCAAGACCAAGGGAACTTCTTCTGAAAATAGAAAGTTTTCTCTCTGATAGCTGCAAATGTCCCATTATGGACAATGCCTTTGGGACTCGGGAATTAATCCCTCAGTAGAGTGACCCTCTGTACAGATGTACTCAAATGCAAGCAATAACCACTATTTAACACATCTGGGCACTGTTCCCTCACATCGGGTAGTTATGCCCAGAACCGCATGGCTTATGCGACCAGAAGGGTTTCAGAAATAAGCTGTTTAGCACCACAACATACTTAATTGTAGACACAGGAAAGCCACTTGCTGAGGTGCCCCTCTAGGTAAAAGGCAGGTTACCAGAGACACTATCAATGCCAAGAACATGTCAAAAACATCAACGTCTGTGGAGAGGCCTGCCTGGGATTCTTCAGCCCACATTTTCTCATGAGAACCAGTGATGCTTTGTGGAAACTGAATCTAGCAGATGTATGATTTTAGCCTTCAAAATCACCAATAGAAATGAAAACAAACAAACAAACAAACAAACAAACAACAACTTAAAAGGTCTGCTGTCATGATCAATCTGAGCTGCAATGAGGAAACAGGGCCGCCGATGAGCTGGCACTGACAGGATGACCTGAGAAAGGCAGCTCAGCCAAATCGGAAACTAAAAAATCCAAAGGTGCGAATACCGTGCTGTGCTGCACATCGATGCAGCAATCGGCAGCTCCTCGGGAGGGCTGTGTGTGCCAGTACAGCGCAGGCCCCTCCTAGCACAGAACACTGCAGGCTGGCGGCTCACATCGTGTAGAAGGAGAGTCCTGAACCCAAGTGGGAAATTACTTTCGTGAGAAATCCCCCTCACAAGAGGCAAATACACTCTTGGGTCGTGAACTTCTGTCACAAGTTGCAGGCTACAGTGCTGGGTAATTCACCTCCCAGAACGCAGCCAGGCTTGTGCAAAGCTGCTGAAACTGAACACGGGAAGAACGCTGATGGGTGCAAAAAAGCTCACTGAGGGAAGTTACAGGATTTTATATAAAGGATAGGATGGAAGCTACAAATAATCACATAGGAAATAGCAAAGAATAGTAACAGTTTTACACAAGAGAAAAAGTTCTACAGAGAAACGAAATAAAAACAACTTATACATGTTCTTCTGCAGCCAATTAAGCCATAAGATGGGGAACTAGACTACCCACTGAATAGTTTGTCTATACATTTTAACTGACAATATCAAATATGGGCATGATAAGTATCCAGGATGCCTAGTTGAAAAAAAACCAACCAATCAGAGCCACTGTAACAGGAGAGTCGAAGCATATGTAGAAGATGGAGTAAGCTGTACCAAGTGGTAAGTAGCACCATATGGTAAAGAGTAATTTAAAACTATTTAGCCAAACCCTCTAGCTAGGTTAAAAAGATATGATCCCACAGAACTGATATTCTTGGGGAAGAAGAGAAATCACAGAATGTTAGGGATTGGAAGGGACTTCAAAAGATCATCTAGTCCAATCCCCCTGCCGGAGCAGAAACACCCACATGAGGTTATATTATCAACTATGAAATGATGTGGTGACAGGAAAACTTCACTTATACCCAGTGGAGAGTGCTAAACGTACTGGGACACACTGCCAGGAGTCATCATTTCGTGGGCAGTTGGGAAGCTCAGAGGGGAGGAAGCAATTCTCTTGTCTTAGCTGGAAGCACTGCACTGGACAAGGCTTTTCTCTTTTTTTTCATAAATGGTAAGTAAAATACTTCAAGACAGCATGAAAGGGCATTCAAAGATATCTTTGTTCACAAATAACTTGTGCCTACGAAAAACCTAAAAACCAAAAGAACGTGATGCTGCTAAACAGCAGAGTGAGTAGGTTTCATATGCAGATGAAGAAACTAGAGAGGATCATGAACTCTCACAGATAAAATATATGTGACACACCAATAAAAAGGGTTTGAGGAACAACCTTTAAGAGGCATAAAAACCACAGAAGAATGCCGCTGAGAATCTCTAGGGTCAAAAAATGGTTAATATATAGAAGAAGTGCCAAGAAAAGAAAAAGCCATAGCAGGAAAAAAAAAAAAAGCATTTCTTGCCTGTGTTTTTGGTGGAGGGGACTAGAAAGACTCCTATGCTGGAATCTCTCTACAGCTGGTATACAAGAGAGGCTATCTCAAATCAAAACTAATGATAGAAGACACTCCAAAATGTTTTCTAATGAGCAAATGAGCAGTAACAAAGCACCAGAACCACACGATAACAGCCAACAGAAAAAAAGAAACTCAAAACTTTACTACCAATTGCGCTTTTCAGCTTCTGGCTTAAGCTTGCTTTGATACCAAGGGAGATCTGGACCAGTAAACTCAGGTAAATTAGTGGAAATTGTTTTATAAAACAGAACAACGGGTCTTGCAGATAAAGATATTTATTGGCAATGAGAGAAACAGATCTTGTGAAGGAAGTCAGGTCTCATCATCTATCAAAGTATCTTCTAAAGCACCCATAGGTAGAAAGACAACCGAAATCCAGGCTGTATTTATATACCCAAAGACATCTGATAAGTCCTTAGCCAAAACATCTTAAAGAAACAGCTGGTATAGAGTAAGGAAGTCTTCAAATGGATAGAAAAACAGTTAAAAAGCAGTGAAGAGAAGTACATTTTTAAAGCACAAGAAGGTGATGAAGGTGACAGATGTGATTTAACTGAAAAAACAGATTAGCAGGGAAATGGAGACAGGGAGGTGACAGGGTTTGCTTCTATCACCCTCAGGGTCCCAGACAGAGCGACCTCTGCACTCAGCTGTCCAGTGCCCAGCGTACAGGGCGCGCTCTCCAGAGGCCATAGATACACCCCTACAGACAGATCTCTTTCATCTCCAAAGGTAGCATCTATGGATATGGATCTGACAGTTATCAAACTATTCTTTTTGCCAAAAGATTTAAATACCTGATGACTACTGACAAAAAAATCTTCAGAAATATATTTTTTACACCAGGTATTTTCAGTTTAAAATATCTGGTTTGAGGAACCTGAAATACTAAATAGTGGGTTTATATTTCAGTTCAACAGCCATCTTAATTTTATTCTATGCACTTTTGCTAAGGTCAAGAAGAGAGGCATTCCATCCAAAGAGACACTCTGTATTTAGGTGTGAACGACCTTTCAGCTCTTTCACAGCTAATATTCACACCAGCTTTTAAAGAAGTTAGCTTAAGTGGCAAAAACCATCCCCTTTTGATTCTTCTTGTTCCCTCTGCACATCCCTTCCCCACCCCAATTAGCCTTTCATTATTAAAACTGCACTTTGTGGATCTCCAGATTTTAGATACCTTGACAACTGCTGGACCAACACAGACTTATTTTTCTTCCGTCCCTTGCAGTGCACAGAGCAAAAGCCGAGCAGGTACAGGAGAGGGGAGCAGACATGACGTTGCTCGCTCTGATGGCCTTTGCTGCCCAGATGTTGTCACCAGGCTGGGTCAAGGAGCAGATGAACAGTCAGTGTTGTTCCACCGGCTCCCCCCTGCTGTAACACTGAACTTCGTAGCTGAGAGCACTGGGAATGAATGAGCTTGTATTCTCCCTCCCCATTTCTGAACCAGCAAAATTCAATTTAACCCCGTAGCTGAAAAGCCTCAAGCTGCCTCTTCTGAAAAATTTTTCGGTTGCCATTGCATCAAATATAGTTGGCTCTAAAGGGAGAACAGTTTTTCCTAGTGCTACTGCTGGAAAAACAGTAATTGCTTCCACCTTCTCCTGCAGATCAGTATTAGCCGAGCTCAAGCAGTTATTTAACTGTTCCTGCTATGCATGGTAGCCAAACTGGAGCAGAGCATGAAGAACTGGGGCAGTATGCTGGGTTTCCACTGACATTTCATCAGATATTATCTGAAACAATACCGTGGGTTCTTCACATGAGGTAACAGATCTTCTGTTACAAAAATAGCAGGAAAACCCTGAAACATCTAAGCTTATACAAAAACAAGTTAAAAGATTTGAAATATTGAATATGGAATATTGATATTGACCGCATCCTATTCTGTTTCAAAAAGAATATTCATCCTGCATCAAAAAGACATATATTCCCCTCTGATTTTTCCTTGAAACACTCTATACATGTGAGAACAAACCAAACAAAATTATTTTCCTACGTTTTGAGAACCAGTACAGTGGGTTCTCTCTACTGTTATTTGCAGAAGTAGCCAAAGTATTCAAATAATTTATGTTTATAATATTGATACTTAAAATGTTATTAATTTTAAGAAAAAAAGCTTTCTGAGCATTAAAACTAGGTGTGTTTGAGTCAATATTTCATGTATCTTATGGAATTTGCTTGCCTGAATCTTGACTCATGTAAGTCTATCAGTTGACCCATCCCACTCATCAAACACAAAGCTGTAGAAAGACAAACAGAAGGGCTCACATACTGTTGTCAAGGAAATAGCTTTCTAAGACTACACAGAAAATAGCAATGAATAATAAATTGAATTATGTGTAATCCAAAAAGATTTTCATGCAGTGCAAAACAGCTCTATAGCCATAAGAAATGACCATGAAATTCAAAAAGAAAACCAGAAACCTAGAACTTCTGTATTAGTATAGGGGAAATAGATAAGCAAGTATCTTAGTCTACAAACTAGGACAAGACACTGAATTTACAGTATACATTTTTTCCAGTACACACTTCAGGCATGTCAAAGTTTGATTCACATTAGCAAATTAGTCGTAACATACTCACATTTAAAATAGCATAAATCCACATCTGCGCCTTCTTGCTATTCATGTAATTGATGTTTTTACTGGTGTACAAGAAAAATCAAGTAAAAATTCTTTTAATTTGGCAATAGCCAAGGAGATGTCTACTGATCATATCAAAAAGACCAATAAAATAAAATAAAAATCAGAACTAATTTTAAGAAATATGAGAAACACTCCTCAGATTAACATACAGGTATGTTCTATCTTATTCCTTCAGCTTTTAAACAGAGCAAACTTAATTATGAGGATAATTATAACAAAATAATTATATTATCATGTAGTTATTTTTAGCAGAAAGAAATCTTTACAAAAATCCTGGAGGCTACAGAAAGGCCCCAGGAGATGCGAGAGGAGCTGTTACGAGGCCTTAACTATGATGTCAATTTATTTGCGTCCAGCTGTGTTTATTGAATAATGATTAAAAAAGGAAAAATGCCTACAAGGTTTTACTGGGTATGTAAATCAATACTCTTCGCTACTAGAAAGCCAGCAGCATTCCAGCCATAAACCAGGAGATTCAAGGCACCCTGAACACGGCAGTGATGGGAAGAGGGTCGCTTTGCTCTAACAAGCTGTACTAGCACCCTGCACAGTGCCCTGGTAATAGTAATAGAAACCACTGCTGGGCAGAGGGGACACGAAGCACCTCAGTGTACTGAAGTCTGCTGGGAAGAAACAAAGAATTCTCCACGTTTGGCAAACGGCAATAAGAAAGCATAAGGACAGCAGACACTGCCCTGGACAGGAGATGAAGGAATGGTCCTACTAGAATTTGATTTATTTAACTGCCTGCAGCAGCGGGTTACCTGAAACACAGGGTGACAGCAAAAGCAGCTCATTTCAGCTCTAAGGCAATTGGGGATGTGCCATATCCAGAGGCTGTACTTACAGCACTGCCTTTTAAAAAGCTCTAACTCAGCATCATTTATGCTGAAGTCATCACGGATTTTAGAACTGGTTTGGTTTTCAAATAATCCTTATTTCTGTGATATCCTGTTTGGAAACCGGAGTCTGGCAAAAGTCTGCGTAAATCACAGTTGGCCACAGGTTTAATTCCCATGCAACTTACACCGAGAGCAAGTTCTCCACCAGGACAAAAGTACCCAAAGTGCTCCTGTAGTCACAGCAGCACAGGATGACAACACTACCACTCACCTACCTACTACACCCATGGAAACAGCTCCTCCTGCTCCACTGCTTTAGGCATCAGCCTCACAATAAGTTTTCTGCAATACGTTCTTGAATAGGTACCTCAAACAACACATCTCTAGCTATGCATGAGCTGTTTGGGAGCCTGGCTGCTGTAATCCCCTCCAAGGCTGCTTTACCATGGGGAAACAAGTCTTCATATGCAATATACTATTGACAACACTACCAAGAACAATAGAGTAGTAAGGACAAACACTTCTCACTGAAATACTTACCTGGATTTAAAACATTCTATATGACAATCCAGTCTGACTGGAGAGAGTAATTACAATAAAGTTATTCATAATGTCACTTAATCTGAGCCCCGATGGTAGGAATTCAAATCTATTTTTTAAGCTTGTCTGAACCTGGAGTGTCTATTCAAGGCACCATTGCTTTCAAAGACTTTGGAGGAAAAACTCATGCATCTTATTTCATAGATCGATGTGATATATATGGATAGTTAATACAGTGACAGCAAAGAAGTTCTTCATGCGAGCTCTTAAGCATTAGGCTTTTTTTTGTTAATTTTTCAAATTATTCTCTTATGACGAAGAAGTTCTTTGGAGAACAGCATAACTGCTAAAGCTTAATTCAATCCAATGCTGTTAACACTACTGGCTGCAGCCAGATATGCCACTCGGGAACTATCTGCTGTAAAAGAAAAGCCTCAGTCTAGTAAAACAGAAAGGCTGATCTCAGAGGCCCTAAAAGAAATAGAGACGCACTCCAGAGGGAGTTATGATTTAATGACAGTTCTGACAGTTTTGATGAGATTGCCCAAAAAATTGTCACAATTTTTGTCAAACATTTCTCTGTTACCAACCATATCCTGTTCGATTAATTTACTAAATCTTAAAAATTTCTCTACAGAATTACCAAGAAATAATGACCACTGGGATAGCACTGCAAGCTGGGACTTTCCGAAATGAAAACATTGAATATGAGGAAATACTTTTTGTCACGTGAGGCTATAAAAAGTAGTGGAAAACTCAAAGCTAGAGGGGTTTAAAACCCAGTAATGGATCATAGTGATCATATCCACCTAAGCAGAAAACAAGTCAGGACATGAATAGATCAACTCTGTCACATCATCTTAAACAACAACAGGGGCAAGGGTACAAAGAAGGTGTGCTTTTATTTGAGCAATGAGAATGTTTATAGCTATGCAAATCAAACTACAACACAGAAGCAATATGATTTATGCATTCTATAACAGCTGTATTTATTATCATTACTATACAGCTGTATCAATGACTGTTTTTTACTTACTGTATCTAAATTAGTTCTATCACTTGTCAGTTAGGAATATTCTGTAAATCTTTTGATTACCTGACCATTAATCCTGCCCACGCTGATGTGTTACAACATCACAAACATCATTAAACAGAACTTTTTTACCTCTGTAACTTCCATTTTACAGATGGAAGGCACAGAAAAGTCATTTGTTTATTGCTGTTTAACAAGCCAGGAACCAACTACACTGAGTTCAGCCTCCTAACACTGTTTAGCACACTACCCATCTGAGGAAACAGCCCTGTAGGGTCAGGATGCAGCTGAGCTAACCTCAATAGGAATGTGCTGTTGCTTGATAGCAAGTAGATGATGCATTCCCTTCTGCTGCCCTGGCAGCTCATGTTTGGAAAACGAGCACATGTCCAAGTGCGGACAAGCAGAGGATGAGACACAGATAGCCCAGTGCTGCACTGCACTGCCAGCTGCCTCCCCAGCTCACCTGCGTTCCCCAGAGTTCCCCAGTGCACACCCTGTAGAGTACAGAACAAAGGGATGAAGGCTGGCACACGGTGAAGACTCAGTTTCTCTGACAGAAGCAAGCAACAGAACCATCAGCTTAATAGATTCCACTATGCTAACCTTGTGAATATTTTTGCTTGACAGGACTTCTTACAGACTAAAAAGAAACTACCCTACTCTGCAATTTTTTCATAATCATAATAATTCTATTGCTATTCTTAGATAACGCAGACAATCTTTAAAATTTCTATGAAAAAAAGACAGTTCATTATTAAATTCTTCACATTTTGCGTCTGTTAAATTATCTAGATGACATTCAAGTTTGGACTGTCTTTTTTTTTTTTGCAACTGAGTCTGATTGCTCTCAGCAGCATGTTGACACAATTGTATTTTTACTGGATAACTAAGTTTAAGACATATGGGATGCACTACAGTCCGTACCATGCTAGAAAGACAGACAAGAACAATGTTGAGCATGAATACATGCTATTATAAAAGACAGTGCCATTTACACACAGTGAAATAGGTTTAAAAAAAGACACATTAAGTGCCAGAGAAAGCAGTTTTTGCAGTGTCCATTGTATAAAGTGATAACTCAAGAGTAGCTAATGCTAAGTGGTATATTTGGCAGCTGTTAAGTCCTGAGGTCATTATGGGATTTCTTGGCACAACTAGGTAATTTATTTAATAAAATTTCACTAAGACATTTTTTTCTCCAGAATTCATCATCATGTCACTCAGGAAAATATGCTGACATTAAGTAGTGTTTAGATAACATTCAACAATTCAGTGCTTCAGCGACAAAAGCATTCCTCATAGAGGCATGAAAAATATAAAAACAACAATCTTGTTCAATCTCTGACTTTCCAACATGAGCTGTCTGTTGAATATTCTATGTACATGGAAAGTCAACTAAAAAACCCAAGCAATTAGTGGATAAACTCTAATCATATAAATAAGGCTAATTATACAGACGGGAAATCTTTTCAGTTCAGTAGAATCAGATGCTAAACGTTCCTCCCATTCATAGGAAAAGCTTTCATAGCATGCAAACAAACAAGCGCCTGAAAACTAGTGAGCCAATCAAGCTGATTCTTCTACAAAGAACCCCCTTGCGCTGCAAAGGAAGAAATAACGTTAATTCTGGTTTTGTATACTGGAGACCCAGACGGATGCTACTCTACAGCTAAGGCCTGTGCCTTGTAACGAAGGACACAGGAGAAGCAGATAAAAGAGTAATTGCAAATTGATGTACTCAAGATGTAGGGGCAAAGGCAGCAAAAGCACCGGGAAGGCTGTCCCAGAGCCATGCTGGCTACACAGAACAAGGGATTGCAGGAAGGCTGGGGCAGGTGTGCTCTCCCATGTGCTTCTGCCAAAGGCCCCAAAAATCAGAGCATCTGTTCCTTTATACACAGGACCTGCACTACAGGGAGGTTCAGCCCTGTACTTTCCACCAGCTGACTGCTCTATAAAACCAGCTCCCCACAGTGTGTTACCATCACCAAGCAGCCAGCCTGTGCCTTGACTACTAACGTATCTTCAACACACAGCTAAGAGAAAAATCTGGCAACACACAAGAACCATCTCCCTGCACGCGTTTGCTGCACTCCCAAGCACTCCTAGAAGGAGACACAACACGAGCTTAGAATCTGCAATACTTCCATAAACAGATGTAATGCCAACTTCTACACAGGAGGCCAAAGGATTAAAGGACTAAAATCAAACAATATTTACTGTAGCAGCACATCCGACACATATATAAACACTTAATCATTAAATTGAACATTAAATAACAAGATTTTTTAAAGTGCTTTTTACATTGTCAAATTTTAACATTTGTCAACTTACAGCGTTTGTATATATATATATATATATAAACATTCACTGTATTTCATAAAATTATTTCTTTGGCTGTTACACCATAGCTGCATGAGTACACAAGAACTATTAAATAATTAGAGTGAAAGTTTACTGCTTAGAATATTATTCCAATAATCAGGTTTGGATTCTACAAGTTCTGCAAGAAAATATGTAATACTATTTAATATCTCTTTCATATAATACTTGCATTCTAAGTACAAGTGCAGAATACTGCCAGTATTTCTGTTATGTAGCTTCAATATAATAAATGAGACATGTTGATAACTTTCTCATTAGGGCAGTCAAAAAAATTTGTACAGCTTGAATCTTACTACATTTCTAGTATTTGTATTTAATTAAAAGGAAGAAGATCACTTACACATAAGAACATTTTAATACTGAGTGAACCTCTTAGCTTTGAAAATTCCAATTCTGGCCTCAACCAAATTTCAAGGCTTGTTTGATCTGATTATCTTCTCACTTTGGCAAAAGTGCTATAAAGCAATATAAATGACATTGGACTTGTAAAGCTGCTGGAGTTATTGAGAGCTTTTACTGAGTTGTGACAAGCAGTAGCCACCACTGGAGGTTATGCAGAGGCACACTGGAAGTCAGAACACCCAGCACAGAAACCAGTAAGAGTCTCATAAAACAGGACGCACACACAGCCTGGCCACTGGCAAAAACCTGTTTCCATCAGGTAGTCAAACGAGCAAAGCCTACATTTACTACCCAGATTTTCTAAGTTTCAGCAGCACATTGCCCCAACTATTCTATCTGGACCAAGTGCTTGTATGTACTTGATGCTTCACCAGATGGCCCGAGACAGCCAGCAACTCATAATGCTTGTTTTCCATAAAGCTGTTCCCTTGCCCACAGACTGACTGATGGACCAGACAGATTCCACAGGATGTAACAAGCCTTGAAAATCGCTCTGAAAATGGACAGCTACTCCTGGATGCTTGTCTGACAACATAAACATGTACTTAAGATGACATATTACTGGATATAGAAGAGTTTCTGAAAGTGTGAATCTGATTTTTCTGATCATTGGTGAATGCTACTGCTCTCAGTGGGTCACCTTTGGAGAGCTCTCTGCTCCTATCACACCTGCAGGGCATGAGGAGGAAAACAGAACTAGCGTCATCCACTCTGGTCCCTTTTCATGACTCATTTCATCTCTCTTTTTCCTTCTTCAAGCAATTGCAGGACAAGATTAAAACTCTGATATCAGGTTTCAGTCAAACATTGGTAAATCACAACAAAGTATTGTTTGCAGATGCAAAACAACCTCTTTTTTGTTTTGTTGGTTTGTTGTTTTGTTTGCTTGTTGTTTTGTTGAGGTTTGTTCTTGTTGTCTGGTTTTGTGGGCTTTTTTCGTTGGTTGTTTTATTTTTCAGCTTGAAGCATGCCTATGAGATACACTGACTCTCCTTCAGAGCCACAGCTTGACAATCAACAACAGAACAGCACCAACAGCCCTTTACTGCCTGTCTGAACCAAACAAGCAGATTTCTTCACTCTGGGTCAAGCCTGACAGAAGTCACTGTGTTACCCTTTTGGGAAGACTCAGAGTTCCATGGAAATCCATGTGGAGTCAAGCATTGCTCTGTGTGAGCAAAGGTGACCAAAGTGTTATTTCTAGCTCTGTAGGAATTAATCTGACTGTCTATAGAGCTGAAAAGACTAATGATGAAGGTTTACCTAGCATACAATATTCAAAACTAAGTCACAAGACTTTCCACTTGACATAGAAGCACTTTGAAAATCTACTTTACCCAAACAATGACTCAAAACTATAAATGAACCAGCTTTAGAGCTCCTACATCAGGTGAAAAATACGTAATGTTCTGCATAAGTCAAAATACTGATTCAATATAAATTCATGCTGTGGCTCAAATGGGTTAACTCTTTTTTTCCTGAAGAGTTAGCTTTGTATCCTAGAATTTTCTCCCAGGTAGTGCCTCATCCAACCTTGCCATTGTATCATTATGCTTGACCAGGTACCATTTGCTGTTCTACTATTGACATGAAAACTTAAAACCCATTCAGACTTCACATAGCACATAGTGGGTGATTTGAAAGAACTGAAGCTTGTGCTGCATGCCAGATCTGTTTAGTGTGTTACACCACGCGTGCCTCCTAAAATAATGGAAGCACAGCCCAATACCAGCCACTACTGCAGCTCTTCTGCATTGACTTTCTACTGGAAGAGATGGTTGCTTTCTAATTGCAGACACATCTGTTGATTATGTACAGAGCCTCAAATCCACCTGTGACTACACCACAGCACCAAGAGAGACAGCTTTGCTTGAATATACTAATAATTTACCTGGTATATTGCAGAGATGATTTCTTGCAGCCTGCTGATGCTTCCTTAGCCACACAATTAGCTCACCCAGCTGCTTTTATAGAAAATGACGGGATCCTGCTGGGCACTAGCAAGGAGCTGGCACAATGTCTGTTCTGTTATGTACTGTTCTTGAGCAGCTTAATTTTTGGGGCTGTTTTAGGTCAGTGCCACTTAGAGACACAAAGGAAACTGTCAACAGCTTTTACCTAGGGTTTTGTAAGAACCTGCTTTCACTTAGGAGATTTATCTTCTATTGGTTATAATAATATCCTCCCCTACCATCTCATTTATTCACCCAGCCTCTATCTGCTACTTGCTTATGTTGATAAATATTCACAAACCTAGGAACATGAAGTGAATGATTTTTTTATTAGATTGCAACCTGCATACATAAAACTATATCCTTATGCATTTCTGTTGGCACCTCTGAGTGCACTTATTTTAACAGGAATATAAATGCCTTTTTGATGACCAGGTAATTTAAAGACCACAGGGAGGTATACAATACATTACACAAAACCAAAACAAAACACCACCAACCACAAAAAAAAAACCAACCCTGGACATGCTCAGAGTCTGGTGCAAGCAAAGACTCCTGCAGTTGGGCTTTAATTGCAAGTTTTTAAAAGGTTCACTGTCAGCCTGGGCTGTAAATAACAGAAACGAAACAAGATGTTAATGCAGCCAACATATGATTTATTTACAACAAATGAAGGACGACATCCAGCGGATATCATCTTTCCTTCCTTTGATAATCATGGTAAACACATTTATAAGAGTTGTTTTTTGCCTGTGGGTGGTTTTTTTCTTTTGGTTAGCGGTTTTTGTGTGCGGTTTTTTTTTGTTCTTTGTTTTGTGGGTGTTCCTCCCCAACTGCCCTGGAATGGAAATATCTGAAATAATACCTGGCAGAACCAGGCGGTAGGGTATCATGGCAAGGGCACTGAGACTGCATCTGACAGAACAGCCTGGGAGAAACTTGAGTTTTGCCTCTCCTTTTCCCAGGAGCATTCTGCAGCCTCCAAGGTGAACCAGCTGGCAGGGGTTTTCAGCTTCACGGACACAGTGTCCACGCTACTACACAAAGTAAATACTGTAAGATACAGTACAGCAAACTTCTAAAACCTGAATCTAATATGCTAGCGTTGGGCCCAGAAGGAGAAGGAGAAAAAGGGAAGAAGATCAAATGTTTTCAGCACTCGTTAATGAGGGGAAAAAAAAAATCTTAGCAGCACACACAGGGCTGCGTTCACAACAAACTGCTGCATTCCGCACTTTCTCGTGAACGTGTATCTGAAGTGAAGGCCTACAAATCAGTGCAAAGTACCTGATCAAACATGTATATCTTCTTGCAAGGCAACCAGAAATGCAAATTCTGTCCTCAGGATGGTCCTCAGGCATAAAAGTAAAAACAGTTATATCCTAATAGTCTGTTCCCCATCCTTTATTCCTCAGAAGTGCCCCTACATGCTGAGTCCCAACACAATAACACTGGCAGGAGATGCTTTCTCTCCTTTTTTGTGCAGCCTAGCAAAGGAGGAAAAGGATTCATCTCTGCATCCAAAGCAACAGGCCAGGTACTTCTGGCAGAAGACGGCCAGGCAGTGCCCAGGCAGTCACAGACTGCTCTGAATATCCCCATCACTAATCTGATTGAAATGAGAATGCTGTAAAAAGAAAGGAGAGAAAACTGTTGCGTGCTGTACAGCATAGAGCTGAATGAAGATTGGCCATCTGTTTGTACTGGCTATTTCCTACCGGTTTAGAGACAAGCTGCTCACTGTCAATATGTTCAACAATTCAAGAAGTCCCATAAGCCCTCCTCCTTTATACTTTATGACTCCGCTGAAGAGAACAAGTAACACCATTTGCTACCCCTGAAGAGGTGATGGGTGCTGGGATGCTGACAGCAGTGGCCAAACATTTCTGGATTCAAGGCTCCTAAAGAAGCATTGCCTTTCTTCAGCATAAGCAAGAGCACATGGGATGGTTCACCGGGGAATTTCTAGGGTCCCTACAAGCTGCAACTCTGACTCTTAAACACAAAATAAAGGTATTACATCTATTGTACTACTTGTGAAGAAGAAAAACAATGCTGCTTAGTTGACTTAAAATTGTTTCAGCTTTCTATGTGTCTTCCAACATCTTGCCCTACTGCTAAAGAACGCTGGTGGTACCAGAATAAAGCGCACTCTGTGCAGTATCCGTTCAACACAGTGGGTTTGTGACTCTATCTGGAGAATACATATTTATAAACTAGAGTGATTACCTGGCAGCAGTTTGGCTTGAATTCTGCTTAGTGTATTGGACACATTGCACTTCTTTCTGTTTCAAACTATTGTTTTGTAATTTGCATAGAATTTTTGTAGTGTTTGGGTCTAAAACCTAGTTTTTGTTCCAAACCTGTACGGCATCAACAACAGCCTGATCCATAGCCTAAACAGTAATATAACAATAGTATCATGCCCCACTTTCTGATAGCAAATACATGAGCACTGACTACAAGATGAGATTCCACAGTAGGTTTTCATTTTGGTTTGTACCTCAAAGAGAAGAAAGGTGGGTGCATTTCGGGCCCATCCTAATGTTATGATCAAAAACGGTGCCAAAAGGAGAGCATATTTAAGGTTCGTCTCATTTAGGCAACCGAAGAGAACATACTGAGCTAAGAATTACTGTTGTCCAACAGTTACTTTTTTTCTTATACATCAGCTTTTTAGGTAGAAATAAGATGTTAAAAGAGGTCAGTGAAAGCATCAGTCGAAAGTTTTCACTAGAGAAAATAATAAAATAGAAAAGCAATAGCAAAGACTAGTCTTTTTTTCTTTGATGTTTCTTTAAAAAGACTTTTTTCTCCTGTAGATTTGCCGTGCAAAAGTTTCCAAAAGAACTTCCATCTTCCTGCTCTTCTGAAACAGCCTCTGATACAATATTTGACATGTGGATGAGGATGTAAAAACTGCATTTGATCAATCCTGTAACTGCTGGTGTCACCTTATTTTGTCAGACTTTAAGGGTTTAAACTTCCTTACAACCACCACAAAGAGATTTCTGCGACTCTTCTAAAATAGCAGTGACACACTGCATATCATAACAAATGTATCAGAAGAATTTGAGAGAAAAATGTTCAATAAGAAACACAAAGTCACAGTATTGCTAAACTGGTAAAGCATATTTCAAGGCAATTTGCTGAAGGCAGCCGGAGATATGATATAGTTTAATTTTGGAGTGTAGTTTATCTGAGTAAATAAGGGAAATTTCAAATTTCTTTTGGAGGAATAAGTGGTGCTGGCTTTATATGTACCTTGATTACTTGTTTTTACTAAAATCGTAGAGAGCTTTCAGGTGCTCTATTGTTACTCTAATTTTATCTAGAAAAGTCAGCTACAAATAGGAAGAAAGATCTTGACCAGTACTATAACATTTCTTTTTATACAGTTTTGTTTAAACAGCGGCCACTCCTGAACCTGCTTTTGGTTTTTGAACTAAATACCTGAAGAATTTGTAGTCCTCATCAGGAAGAGGCTTGAGAGTTTGCCTTGATTTTCCTAAATTTTAATTTCTCAGACTTTCCTTTTTAACTTTTCATTTTTTTCAAAGCCATACTCTACACATGGAGACAGCCGCAAATACATGTAAACATTGGCCCTTCTCATTTTAAAGGGAAAAATTCCAGAAAACAGGCTCAGTTGGAAGCTTTTTCGTGAGCTTTCCAGACAGTGCCTCAGGAGAGCGACTGCCCACATTGCCCCTTGGGCATCTAATCATGGAAACACACCCACAGAAGAGTTTGGTTCTGCCCGAGCCCCAGAGCTTCTCAACAACCAACTCAGGATCTGGTCATGCAACTAAACAGCTTCCAAACCACTTGCAACAAGAGCTCAGAATATTGTTACATGGATGATTGTACGTTGGTACCTCATTGCAAATCCATGTAAGGGGTAGATCCATAACCAAAAACTGACAAAATAAACAGACTATTAAACTAATTTATATGAAATGGTATTTTAAAGTGAATCAAATGCTTTTGCAGTTTGGAGTGCCAAATAACTGCAAGAAGAGTGTCACTGGAAAGATGTTTCTTCTTTTTCTATCATTTGTACTGTTCAGAAATCCGTACATTTGGATGAGTTACTTCAGTAAACCTCTCTTCCAAACTGTGCATCAAGAATGAATGCATGCTCATTTGTGAGTTCTGCACAGTTTGTCTGGAATACTAGAGATACTCAGATCAATCAAACAGTCTTATAATTGATAGGCATATTTTCCCCAATAAAATTAGAATGCCGCTTTGCATACAGGAATCTGAAGATTTTTTACAATTTCCTTTTTCCCCCTCCAAGCACTATCCAGTTTGGTCTTCAAAAAGTATGGATTCATAGAAGTCTCAATAATTTAATAAGCTGGACCAAGTTGCAGGTTTTTCACTTGCCTGTGATAATTTTATTTGAGCTTATGAGCACAGTTCAGTGCATGTTTTTACATCAGAAGTAGAGACTGTTTAAAAGTAGTATTGCCCCAAAGACTGATAAGCTCTTCAATAGCATGTTAGTTCTTTCTGACTTCCTGGGGTTTTTTACTGAACCTATCCCTAACCAAGTACCCCTCCTTCGATAATTTTTTTTTCCCTGATTCTCTACTATTATCGTGCAAGGATTCTCTTTCAATATATTCCACTTTGCATTCAACTGCATGCACTACTGACCTACAGGTGGTCACCTCTACACCATCTCATGGTCCTCTTCTGACACTGTGCTCTTCCTCTTGTAATTTTCACCCTCCCTCTCCAGAATGCTGAAAATTAAAACATTACACCTCTTTTCATCTTCACCATGGGCTCAGAGTTTCATATCCTTTACGATCTCTGCCTGTTATTTTAAGATCTCATACTTTTAAGTCACAAAGATTTGTTTGGGAAAAAAACTTCTCTCAAATTATTTGATGATTACTGCTTATATCTGTATGTCTTAACTGATTCTGTTATCTCTGAAAAAAATTTACAGTACTATAAAACTTTTTACAGTTCATCTAGAATATATTTTGTTCTGCCTCTGAGTGGTTTTATGTGATTAATATTTCCATATAATACATCATTTTCATGCTGCAATAGCTAGTACTTCAAACATTTACCTGTATACTCACTACACCTCTTATCCTTTTTGTTGTTGTTTCTTAGTAACTCACTAGAAAAACACAGATATAGGTTATTTACATACAGGAGAAGAAAATCTTGGTGCTACAATTCTGCATTTGTAACACTGTGAAGGGATTTCATAGTTTATTCTGCACATTTATCACCACAGTTCTCTAATTGTCATTACTTAGAAGATATATATGTTGATGAGTGGTTATATACTTCTTTTATTTCTAACTATCTTTTGAAGTTATGATTTTAAAGTCTTATATCCTTTACAGAGGCAGTTAAATGCTGTATAAATTTGATATGGCACTTCTATAATTAATTAGAATATTGCTATTGACTTCACCCAGCAAAATGTGAGGCCCCAGGGAGAAAGCTTTCTACTCATGAGCACTTCAAACCCAGGTATCACCCTGGAGTGCTTTTCCTTCAATACAGAAGCATAAAAGCTGACCATGTTCCTTGTCCATGGTAACAATCACTGTCTCCGGTGTGCACTTTTAAAAACATACACGGAACTCTCCTTAATTACCATTTCCAACAACGTTTACAGGTTACAGCTAAAAGCTTTTTACTGCCACTTGAGAGTACGTTTTCATCAACAGATCTGAAAAGCACTACCTAGTTAAGTTAGCTCAATCACAACTGGAAATGAGACTCAGCTTTCTCTTTGGGTGGGGGTTTTTGCCAATCTCTCTCTAGAGTAACTTTCATAACCACAGAGAAAACATACTAAAATGCTAAAAACACAGGACAATATAAATCGCATCCATAATGTTTCTGTTCTTCCCTTGTGTGTCTCACAAACATCTCCAGCAGACTAGTCTATAAGACACTCTTATTTTACTGTCGGAAAGAGACTTTATTTGTTTTTCTATATGAAGAGTAACAGAGAGACTAAATCACTGCAATATCGATGTCCTGCCAACAAGCCATGATGTCCATTTTTTATCAGTCTTGGAATAATTATGACTAAACACAGCTGAACTGAATTCCACGCTCTCTCTCTATTCGTATCTCAGATTCCATCACATTCAGATCCTGGCATCAGTTGCATGTCTGAATCTTTCCACAGCATTTTCCTGAAGGCCATAAGCCGGTGCCAAGTTCCCATAGATATCACATCGTTTATCCTCCCCTTAGCATCATCTCCTTTGAGATGATTATTCAAGTCCTTAATTTCTTCCAGAGTTGCAACTTACGTGTTCCTTTCTGGGAAAAATTGACTGTTTATGTGAATTACACCAGAAGACCACCTTACGACCTTCATTTCAGGGCCACCACTTTTGGAAGAAGATTTATCCCAGTGCCTTTAATATTCTTACCATATGCCTGACACAACATAATAGCTGTAAATTAGGATGCAGAAAACATAGATAAAATAAAAAATAAATTTCAAAACAAAAAGAAACAACCCCAACACAACCACCCCAAACAAAACCAAAACCAATCTGAACTAGCTTAAAAGACCTGTTCTGGTGGTATTATTAAACTGCAGGTCTCAATCCATTTTAAAAAGCCAGATGCTGCTACTGAGGTAGTTGCAATCCAAGGATTGCCAGGACATGGGCTCTGCAGGTCAAGCCTGGCTCACCTCACTCTGCGGGCAGTTCCAGCAGACCCAGAGGCTCCAGGACTCAACACGGTGCCTTCACCTCTGGGGACCACAGAGGTACAATCATCCTTCACCCAGCAGGAAAAAAGAAAAATCACAAGCATGCCTATACTGAAGCATATTTTTTTAACATTAACACTTGATTTTTTACAGTTTCCAGTTTTAAAACTCAAGACTAGCAATTTTAGAAAGCAATGTGCAGAAATGAAACGTTCCGCTTTCTGACTCACTCTCAAGCGCCAGGCTGACGGAGGGAGCTGCAGTATAGAGGAATGACATGGAAAGGCCCTTGGAGCTGACTACATTGGCCTCAAACAAAGATCCATTTAAGCAGATGGAAAAGAGAAGATGGAGTGTCAGAGCTCTTGTCAGCGTTCGGGTCATTTTCTCTGTAAGCTTGAGGATATTTCTGGATTCTCTATCCAAGAATACTCACCAAAAAGCAGGGAAAAAGAAAGCTTGTTTGTTTTTAAAGCAGAGATTTCTACTGTAAACAAGCCTGGTTCTTTATATTGAGTTCAATTTCATTCCTATATTAGCATTTAGAAAAGGAAACATTGCCTCCACTAGGTTTTGGGGTACTTCACTTTCCAACCCATTTGTTCATCAATTAATCTGCCAAGTTGTGTTCTCTATATGGCAAAAAGTCCCTTCAAAAATTGACTTTGGTCTTCCTTGTAATCCCCAAACAGGTACATAAGGAGAAAATCACTGAAGTGTCTGCAAATCAGATCACAACCTGAAAATCTGAAAAGCAATATATGCTGCTGTCTACAAGGCTGGAGAAACTGCAGAATCACTACAATCCCAGGTGGCACTAGAATTAAAGGAATCAAAAATAACTCAATTATTTTTAGTTTTTATGAAGATGGAGCTGAACAACAAAGTAAAAATGCTACAAGGAATGTGAAGTGGGATGGACAAGGGCCAACCCAAATGTAGCAAGTTTTCCATAGAATAATCACAGAAAGATAAAGAGCAGGAAAATAGTTGATTTGTTGGGTTTTTCTTCGTGCTTTCATTTTTGAGTTGGAGATGAAGAAACTTCTTTTTTTATTCCTAATTTTTGTTGATCATATATTGAAAGCTGTAAGAGAACAAATAGGACATTCTGCTGATTCAAGTCAGATTTCAGCTAGATTTCCTGAAAGGAAAAATGATTAACTGAAAAATCATAATGAGAGGAAAAAACCAAACTGCACACACCACAAAACACAACACCAAGAAAGATCCTCTGCCCTCTGCAATACCCTGCGTTTTTTGTAGGCTCAAAGTCAAGTTACAAAGGTGTTCAACTAGTTCTGGCAGCACCGGCAGAGTTAAGTCTTACCATTAAAATTCCCATAAGAAGAGAGTTCATCTTCAGAGCAGAATTACCTTGAGGTCCACCTTTAATACTCAGTGTGTTTCTAACAACAGTGATCATTACACAGCATTATGAAATGAAGAAATATGTACACCTGTCAACAGGTGAAAGATTTGTAGAAATTTAGGCTTGGATTCTTAAATCAAGTAAATTCTCAGTAACTGATAAAGTTGCTCAGGTATAAGGCAGATGAGGTTCCAGCCATAGAGACATGACATACCAGACATCTGAGTGATGTTACCAGTTATGAACTGAATCTCAGACTGGATATTCATGTGGAACTCTCATTAGATTCAGTAATAACTTTGCCCTGGTAAAGACTACATAATGACTGCCAGTCTGGACACAGTTCTATATATTTGTTAGAAATCCTCAACAGCCCTAGCAGTAGTATGGAGGCAATGCTGAGAAACAACTTATCTGCCAATCTAGCTATCAATATCTCGTCTCTTTGCCACAGCAATGTCCATGCATCGTACTTTAAAAAATCTGTTCTTTATCAAAAGCTGAAAGTGTGGGAGCAAATGTAAATATAACAAATGTAGTAAGTAAAAAACTGGGACTCAGTTAGCAGGGAAATGCTTCTGTATCATAACCACCATGCTAGAGACTTACACACGCCTTTTCATTTAAATTGTAGAGCTGCACAGTATTTGTTCTGTTGCAGATTCCAAGAATTTTAATTCATCTTATTACAGATTAGCTATGACTTTACTGTCATTAATAACTCATAACTGGCTATAGTTAGTAGATGAGTACAGAGTCCAAACATCTTTTCTTATCGTGAAAATATCAGAAATACTACTTCTAGCTCTAATTATCCCAAGCACTGTAATAAGCAACTAAAGGCAATCAGAATTTAATTATGAAATAAGTATTAAAAGCATAATTGTTCTCTTCTGGATACTATCAGAAATATAGAGCTGTAACCCTGTGCAGAAATGGCTGGCAGTGGTTCCCTGTTTTCAGGAAGCAGGACAGCATGTATCTCTCTCCTCTACAGCAACACAACCCCTTTTGTGATCAAAACTGGAAACAGGCCTTCGACTATGGGGCACCAGTCTGTATCCGCAAGTTAAATCCACATATAAAGGGAAAGAAAAACCAAGAGCCTGAGTCACAACCTGATGGCTGCGATGAGCATGGGAACCTACGCCCATCTTTCACAATCACAGTCTTGCCTCTCCTAGAGATGTATTTAAAACTGTACGGGGAAGACGTACGCTTAACTGTTTCTATTGTTCCTGCAATGCAGAAGTCTGCATTATACAGAAAGTATGAACAGACTGTTGGAGCACTTGGGCTCAAAAATAAATTAATTGGTTTTCTGTCTCCAAGGTTACCACTCATGTTTTTCATGAATGCTGTTTACTTCCTTCATTTCCTTCTTTTTTACTTGTTTTGCATACATAGAAACAGAGATATTAAAAAAAAAATATGCATTACAGATAGTTGCCATTTACAAATGAGGACAGAAGGTTAGGTCCCAGTGACAAATTTGCCAAGTGTCTTCCTTCTCAGCACAATCTGTGAAAAGGGCTCAGAAAGCTACACCGCACATGGCAGCTGATGTTTATGGCTCTAATTAAAGTCCTGGATCACAAACCCTTGCCAGTGCCAGCTTTCCACACACAACCTGGAGGAACAGAAGTGGCAAGAAATGTCGGGGGAAAGCAGAAAGACAAAGAAGATTCCCACAGTTAGAAACATACAAAATCCACAAATAAAACTGTGCCACAAATAACATTTAGCATGAAATGAGCTATAGGGTACCCTCTAATTTTGGATGCTCCGTGGGGCCAAGCCTGTCTTTCTGATAGGCTTGCAGAGCCTCTTGCAAAAATTATCTTAGTCTCAGGACTGAAGCCATTTGGAGCCATCAAAAAGAGGCAAGAGTTGCTATAAGAAGTTGGAACATCATAAAAGAAATTTTTAATTTACATAGTTAGTATTAAATAAGGCTTCCAAAAATCTGTTATCTTCCTTGTGACTGGAGAAAAACCCCACTTTGGTAAAAGAAATCCATTAGATTCCTTGAGATCTTTTCCAGTAATGGCGTCAATGTTTTCTGAACCAGACAGACATGCATTTACTCTGCTTGTGTTTTAGGCCAGAACTAAAACTGATGAAACCTGCAGTTCCATTGATTTAAACTGAACTACAGGTTTTTTAACACATCTGCTGAGAGTCAAGCCATTTGGCACGAGGAACAAAGACCACAAAAAGGAGACATGTTTCAAATCTCAAGATACATCCATCCATTCTAGAGAGCATCCTGCAGGACATGAGCATTTGAAACAGCAGATGCTAGATTGAAAAGAGGGTGGTTTGCAAAAACGCTATAAATACGAAGTCTGCTGTCTAGATCAATAATTTCTTATCTATCATAACTATGAAGTGGGGAAACTGTGAACAAATGTTTAAATGTATAAGTACAAACATTTTTATAACATATGACTCATAAAAGGGTATAAATACTCTTGAAAACACTGTGATTTGACGTGAGGGCACTTAAGGAAGAGGAAAGGTATTAGTTACGGAGTGCAATATGGCTCGGAGGAGCCTGGTTGGAAGGGAGACTGCAAGGAAAAAGTAAGACTACAATCCTCAGTTTCCCGAATGCACTAAAAAATGGAGGAAGTAACTAAAGAGAAATATTGTGATAAACAGTTTACTCTTCCTAATATATAACCTAAGTCTTTGCTTTGCTGGATCCCATCTGTGGGAATGCTCTTAGGTGACTCTGAGGAGCCGTAAAGCACACAAGTCAATAAACCAACAACAAAAAAGGTGCCAATACTCTTTGGGGCAGGAACTAGTGCTGGGCATTTGGATATATTCTCCACCAAAAGGAAGCGTTACAAGGACTGGCACACACCAAGTCTCCAGCAGAGCTGTTGCCCTTTTGTAAGGCAGAAAAAGCCAGCAGGGGAACGGCTTGTCACTGTCACACCCCTAAGGGCAAGTCTCTGAAACCCCTAACTGGGCTCTCATCTTTTCAAAGAAAAGCTGAAAGTTCGTATTTGGCATAATCCGCACTCTGAAGCTTACCAGGTAAATGTTGTTGAAACCTCCCTTTACCTACTGCAGGATATTTTCCAGAATCCAATACCATAAATTCTGTTTATGCTATCGATCGGTTACATTGAGCACCAGAAAAAAAGAACAAAGCTCGCACAAAGGCACAGGAGAGAGGAAGTCTGACATAGCTATTCTTTAGGAGAAAGAAAAATGACACACGAACGTGAAGAATTCAGGGGAAAGATGACTGAGGAATTCCATTTTTCTGAAAGTACAGGCAACGTGTCTGGGGGTAGTTTCTCACTCAGCACCAAAAAATAAGTCTGCAGACATGTGCAGAAGACATGACATCCATGATCTACATAGAGAAAACAGATGTACAGCAATAGTGTTAAGGCTTCATCTTAAACTGGTCTATCCCAGTTGATCCACAACATTCAAGCTAAATAGGTTTTCTTCCTAATTATCTTATTCCTACCATGCACATTTGTTATTGCAGATATTTGTTACCATAGTAATAAATCAGGATGTAGAAGCACAACGAAACCGGCATCAAACAGTGCTGAAACTAAACCAGCACAAATTCAGGCAGGGTTTTGTTGTTGTTTTTTTTTTGTTTTGTTTTGTTTTGTTTTGTTTTTTTGAGTTTTACTAACTTTTATGTAAGTATTTTATTCACAGGCGTATCTGGGAAAACCAAAGGACTTTCAAATGAACATGCAAATTAAAACGAAATGTAATAGCATGACCATTTTTTAAATGCTTGGGTCTGTCTCAGAGAGGCAATAAAGCGTCCATGCTGCTCTAAGCACCTCCAAGTGGTTTTGATTAACTTAAACATGCTTAAGCAATACATATACACTCACATACTTCACTGACCGGAATCGGGGATAACTGATTTCAAAGGTAAAGGAAGGAACACATCATACTTTCAGTCTGGAGCAAAGATTTAATGTTTTAAGTTTGGTGTACAAAGTTCATTTTCTTATAATTTGTGGTTCTATTGAGACTATGAAAGCCATCTGTTTTTATAGGCCTGGAATGTACCTTCATATTTCTTCAGCTTTTTTCACAATAACTGTGTTTTGTGCTAAGCTTTATTGTTTTCTTCATTTCATTTCTAAAGTCTAACATACTGCAGTATATACATCTAGGGCTAATAACGTACTCGATACCTTGAGGATCCACTGGCAGGTAAGTATAGCAGCTGCCCTATTAAAATGCTTCTGTGCTTGGTGTGAAATTGCATGATGAAATTTTCAATTCTGGAAAATTAAATGAAAAACAGAAGGAAACCAAGCAGATGACTGGTATCCCTGAGAGGTACCTAATGTCTTTCACATCGATTTTATCATATTGTTTTGGCAGCTACATGTGCTCTGTGCATCTAAGATATTGACAAAATATCTCCTTCATCACGGAAAGATCACAGAACAGAACCAGAATGCTTCAAGTCATTCTAGGAGGCAGAGCGGTCATGAACCTTCATAGAAAACTCTGTCAGTGTGGAAATTGCTGTATTACAACCTATTTGGTTATCTTAAGAAAAAAAATGAGTAACCATAGTTTTGTCTGACTGATGTCTCAGATTCAGGAAAAAGATGCATTGAGTTTGTTGGGACTGGTCTTTGTTTCTCACCAATGTGGTAGTGTATATCCCAGCTAGAACAACTTCTCATAATCATCTCCTCATGGATTTCTCCCCCTCCAAAGGCAACCTCAATAATCTATGAAATATTTGCTTGGATGCACAAACTCACTGTAATTATTGGTATTTCTATGCTTGATGTTACCAGAGGCTGAAAAAATAAGCTATAATGGAAAGATACTGCACAGCAGAATCTATATTTTATGCTGTTGGTAGGCTTAGAATTTAGCAGGACATATATTATTTCTTCTATTTACTTATCTATCCTGAATGCAATGTTATGTAGAACGTAATTTCTATTTCTTAGCAATTGGATTCTCTTAATATTTAAATGTTTCGTTTAAATTTCATATGATTAAGAAAAAAAGAGATGTGCACATAGGATATATTGCTTATTTTCTATCAGCATGCGTCATTTTCTTACACACACACACTCAAATTTCCAGTTATCCAAAGCAAAACTTCACACAAGTATACTCTAGAAACAGCAGGGGCAGTATTTTTACTCTTAGGAAAGCCAATTTCAAATGAGTATCACAAATACAGAATAAAGAATTCCAAATAGCAAAATCCTCCCTTACACAAAGTAATGCCACTTCACAACGTTCTTATTATGTTAAAATATCTAGAGATACTCATTTCACTTTACGATTATTTCCTCAAAAATGTTCATTATGCATGAGACTCACTTTAGCAAGATGGGTTCACATAAGTCAGTTACACAAGCAGTCGCTTACTGTATATCTTTGAATAACTGTTTAATAATTTAACTCAACTTTTGCAATCATGCAGTTCATAATTTACTTCAAAATTATATGCATCAAATATTTCTTCTTGCCCTTTGCTTGGCTCAGAAACAATGGCCTTGCATGGTAAAAGAGGGTGCTTTACTACAGCAGTTTGGGGACACATTTACAACCCAGGGAAATCAGTCTTCCGATACCGACAATATATCACTGTCACCATTTCTCCTAGAGATGTTAAAATGCAGTGACTAAGAAATCTTCCTAAACTCACTGGGCCAAGCTTTAGACCTCCTCAAACACAAAAGGCTATGCTTCCTGCCTTCCTCCCCACTTTAAAAAAAAAAAAGCCACGAAATTATAGCTGTAAATATTAGTTTTTCATACAGGTATTATTACTTCCTACAGCATGTTTTAATTATAAACTACAAAACTACCAGACAGTGCTTCTTTCACACCAAGTTCTTTGTGTGAGAGCCAGCACCATATTCAAATGTCTGGGCATTTTTAGGAGCCCACGACTGCTTAACGTGAGCAGAACAGATTGGACCAAAGCTCTGTACGGTCTCTACCAGCCTTTGATGCCAACTACGTGTTAGAAGAAAAAAACAAAAAAAAGGAAGCCACACACAGGCTACTGCTCTGTTAGCAGCAAAAGGCTGAACAGGGCAAACATGGGGCTGCTGGTGAATGAGGCAGGTGACCTAGTGACAGCAGACACAGGTGAAGCTGAGCTACTCAGCAATTCTTTTGCCTTAGTCTTCTCCAAAAAGGCCTCTGTACTTGGTCCTGAGACCTGTCCTGTGTAACCTCTTCATCAATGACATGGAAGAGGTGATGGAATGCACACTCTTACCATTTGCAGATCACAACAAAAAGAGGGCACAGTCAGTACACTTGAGGGCAGGTCTGTCATCAAGAAGCATCTGTTGCAGGCTGGAGGAAGGGGCTGAGAAGACCCCCATGAGGAACACCCAGCAGTGCACCCGGTTGCCCAGAGAGGTTGTGCTATCTCCATCCTTGGAGGTCTCCAGGATGCAAAACAAACCCAACCTCAAACCAAACCCATGCAATATCAACAAGAATGTTGACCAGAACACTAGATACAATAACAATGAATTTCCCTGTACATACATGTCAGAGAACACCACCAGTACACTCCTCTTTATTCTATAATGGAGCTTTATTTCACTAACACGCACACAAAAAACAAACAAACAAACAAAACCCCACCACACTAAACAAAATACTGTAAAGGACTGAATGCTATAAAGAACACGAAACTCATCTTTAACTTGGATAAGTAACATATCTTTTTTTTCCCCCTATACAAATGTCTTTTGTCAACCAGTTACCACTTCATAAATTTACATCCATTGTTAAGAGTACTGAGTCACACAGTGTAAGTTCTGTATATAAAAAGCAAATGCTTTGTTCTCTGAGTGCATGTTAATACTCTCTTTTACCTGATATCCTCTCTACTCCAGTAGTCTCCTCTCTCCACTCTATCTCACATTATCACTCCTCTTCCACAAACCTTTTATTGTATGAGGAGAAACCTATTCCTACTAAACTCTCTTCCATTCATTTTTAAGAGTACAATGTGCCAAGAGACACGAAGTGTCACACAGCTTTCACATGACTTCAATGTTCTGAATCTGCCTCTCTCCATGCTGACTTTTCCTGTGTAGCAAAATGTTATGTGAAACTTTGGTCCAAGTCTCTTCGGTTTTATCAGAGTCACATAAGAGAGAGGGGAAAAAAACCAAATACCTTATTTGTGGTGGGAAAAAGAAGGAAAAAACCTCAAGTGGGTGTTTTTTTTTGGTGCTGAAAAGAACAGATTCTTGCCTTTTCATCTGACAAGTAAAAAGAGCTCTTAACATATCTTGTGGGAAAGGAGACAGTAAATTGACAGTGACAACCAACAGGCATCACTGAAAATTTCAGTATATGGCAATCAAAATGGTCTTAAAATAACTGAAGTCCGTCAATAATTTTCTGCTAAATTATGAAAATGTTATATGAGCTTTTTTTCTAATATTTAAAGCTGTTTTGTAGCACTTACTGTCAGTGAGAAAATGCTCCAAAAGGGAAAGTAAGCATTTTGGCTAAAAACAGGCCACCCAAGAAAAACAGTCAATGTTGATTTGTCTGATTTTAAATAATAAATAAATAGTTTGAATAAAATCAGAAAAATGATGAAAAGCAATAGCAGATTCATGGGCTGTGATTTAACTTTAACAATTTCATTAGTCGAACTGTCTACTAAAAATAATTCTGACTTATACTTGAAAAAAAGAGTATTAAAACTAAGAAACTTTAAATTTGAGAAAACTAGGACAAAATTAAAATTTTATGCAAACTTAGACAACCTGTAACTCAAAATCTTTATCCTGTTTTCAAAAACCAGCTAGAAACAAAGCCAGTGGTCTGAATAGTGCGTGCTTAGTTGCAAGCTATCTGAATGTTCAAAATAGCTGACCATAATTGGAGTCTTCTGAGTGTATAATTTACTGCTTCATCGTCTCCTGGCAGGCTCCCTACAGGATTAGGAACAGTTTCTTGCTGAAAGGTGACTACGGCTTGAGGGATTCTGGCTCTCAGTACCAACCATAGCAAGAGTCTCCTTGCAGCAAGAGCTTTGTGTTCACGCAGATACGTTTTCAGTCCTAATGCGAATCTTTCTTCTGCCCTAATGAAGATCAATCAACAATTACCGATTATCAATCACTTGTTCTTTATGTTTTACACTCAGGGTTGCCTGCTCGGAGACTGAATAAAAAGACAGAAATTTATTATGCCCAACGTTTAACAATGCCTCAAATATTTCAGCAAGTCCTTAGAATATGGGAAAGGTTTTTGATTAGAACTTTGAAGTATTATTTATATATTTGAAGTGTGTTTTTTTACTGATCTGACACTTTTTCTGAACTAGTGTTAGCAACATAGTGATATGGCATCAGGGATCCATTTCCTTCTAGGTTCATAAGTAGCAAAGGGCTTAAGAACATACTTAACAGTGTTAAAGAACAGGCTTCAAGTTTAAAAAAAATACACAAAAACAAACAAACAAACAAATCCACAACACAAAATCTAGTGAATTTACTACTGAATCAGGTGTTGCAAGTTTAAATGAAAACCTAGACATTTGACTGCTAACTTTTCAGCATCATCTCCACGTACTGAGCTTAATGTCAGAAATGTGCAGCATTAGCATCTCTGATTTTACTTTACGAAACAGCATGTATCAAATTCGTTAAAGGAAAAATTAAACAATGGATCAACTGGTTGTGTAGGTGTCCAACAGCCTTGGAAGCTAATGATAAATGAGCAAGGCTGTACTTTTTCCAAAAGTCAAACTCACCTAGATAGTCCTGGTGGGGGGCAGTCTGGGCTATTATACAGGCAAAGTATTTGTTCTCCTTCCCTGGGAACTCCTTTGCTGGAACACTGCACCACAAAACATGAACAAATTAAAGGCTGGGGGGAGCTACAGGCTGCCTAGAAAAGTGCAAATGAAGCGAGATTGGAACAACTCGAACCATTTAGTTCCAAGGGGGATTGAAAGACAATATTTGTTTTGAAATACGGTTTCTTTAAAAAAAGCTCACTTTTGAGCCTTGTTGTATTTAAAAGTCTTTTATTTAGACATGAATATTTCAATAAGGAAAATGTAATTAGAAACGTTATAATATCTACTTTAAATTGTAAACACTTTTTTATACTTCAGGTATGTTTGAAATGGAATGTGCTCTAAATATTGTAATCTCAATTTAGTGTAATTTTTTGTGTACCCGGAGTGACAGATTTTCATCAACTATATGAATCATCTTTATTACTTTACAAAACAAAACAAAAAACCCCATGCCTATGTGCTGTTTGGAATAAGAAGACAAAAAATAATTTTCCTCTTGCCCTATAAATTTCCAATTATTTTATAATACAACAAGAAATTAATCTCTTCCTGGCCCTTTTTGCTATGTAAAGTTCGTATTATTGAACAAATTTCAATAAAAAGCAAGAATTACATGAAGAAAAATTGAAACTTCTCTGAAGTTGAATGCAGCTTACAGGCACGAAATGGGAAGAGACAACAGATTAATGTCCTTCTTAAAGTCATCACCAGCAAGGACTGGACTGTCCAATAAAAATATCTGTAAAGACACTGATTACACCTGGGACAGGAATATCTCCTTGGTGCAGTTCACTCTAAAAATAACATACCAAAAGGAATGACTGGGCCTAATGATCCACTGAACTATTTAAGACTGTGAAATTCCTACTTGCTCAAATCTGTGGTAGATTTAGATTTCAGCTAATGAACAAATTTGTCTTTCCTCATTGATTTAGACACGCTTACTAAGTCTTACAACTGACTTACTCCATCAGTCTGCAAGAAATATTCTAATTCAGAGTCTTCCGTGGACAAATACCACCAAAAGAAGGAAGGTACAGCCCCTAACTACCTGCTGTAAAAGATGGTATCATGCAAATCTCTGTAAGCACCTCGTGAAACAGAAAATGTCAGCACTTAGCATTGAAAGATTCCACAGAAAAATCTCCTGTCTTATTTAAAATACAATTCAGAATTTGGTCTTTAAATTACGGGTTCACTAGAATATTGACACCATGGAGAACTCATTTCATAAATCCGGATTTCTGTGCTAACAGCATTTAATAACTGGAAACAGATCAACTGGTAAATTTATCCAGTCCTGATAATAACAACAGGGTTCATTAATCTAGGTGCTACCAATGCAAAGTAGGCTTAAGATAATTTTAAGATTCTTTCTCAAAAGGAAGAGACTGAATTCTAGAATTCTCACCAGGTAGATGAACTGCTGTTGCAGTGGCCCCGGTGGCAGCCAAAGCCTGGCTCTAGGCCATCGCGCACAAAGCAGCAAAGTTAATTGCAACTGCATTACCTAGAAACCTACCCAGTTTTTCTGACTTGCCATTTAGTGGGACCACGCTCTTCTCTGAAGAGACCAACACTCTCCCAGGTGACTCTGAGGGGCACCTTGATGCTTCACTGATCTAGACCCAGGTTAGCTTTGTAGACATCCAGCTGATTTAGGCATCCAGCAAGATGCCTATGGTTGAACAGCAGAATACTTCATATTGTGTTTAGTCTTTACATAACACTGAGATCGTAATGTTGTTGATTGTGGCATACGAAGCTACAAATACAGAGTGTATCAGCACACACTTTTGAATAACTGCAGATATCTCAGGAAAGTGGAAAGACACTTTAAGACTCACTACTCATGGATAAGCATTAAAATGGACAGTAGTTTCCTGCCTTAATTTGTTCTATACTATCCGGTATGTTTCCTATAAACTACAGAAAACTTTGCCTCATGAATTTTTAATGTGTTCCATATTTTTACTTACAGAAATATTCCATCTACAAGTGGATGTCACATACTTTCAAGCACCATGCTTAAATTTTTACTTCGGAGTGGTAACTTAGCATTACAGTATCACAGTATGTTTGGGATTGGAAGGGACCTCAAAAGATCACCTAGTCCAAACCCCTGCTGGAGCAGGAATGCCTAGGTGAGGTTGCACAGGAACATGTCCAGGCGGGTGCTGCAGTTCACTCTGCAACATAAGGGTCCTGGTTCAGGAACGGCACGGCAATCACCCTCAGGTCGCTCGGTCCATCAGCTCGCAGACACCAATGTGGTGGACGGCAAATGGCGTTTATTGGTAGGTAATAAAGCAATATATACCTTGAGTTTTACAACATCACATCCGTCTGCTCAGATAACACATGAAACACTACACCTATCAGGAGAGGGGCCACTATCTTCCCGTACAGCGTGAGATCTTCCGAACGCAAGACCCTAACTACCAACAGGCGGGTTTCAATGTCTCCAGGGAAGGAGACTCCACAACCTCCCTGGGCAGCCTGTTCCAGTGCTCTGTCACCCTCACTGAGAAGAAGTTTCTTCTCAAATTTAAGTGGAACCTCTTGTGTTCCAGCTTCATCCCATTACTCCTTGTCCTATCATTGTTTGCCACCGAGAAGAGCCTGGCTCCATGCTCATGGCACTCACTCTTTATATATTTATAAACATTAATAAGGTCACCCCTCAGTCTCCTCTTCTCCAAACTAAAGAGCCCCAGCTCCCTCAGCCTTTCTTCATAAGGGAGGTGCTCCACTCCCTTAATCATCTTTATTGCCCTACGCTGGACCCTCTCCAGCAGTTCCCTGTCCTTCTTGAACTGAGGGGCCCAGAACTGGACACAATATTCCAGATGGGGTCTCACCAGGGCGGAGTAGAAGGGAGGGAGAACCTCTCTCGATCTACTGACCACCCCCCTTGTAATACACCCCAGGATGCCATTGGCCTTCCTGGCCACAAGAGCACAGTGCTGGCTCATGGTCATCCTGCTGTCCACCAGGACCCCCAGGTCGCTTTCCCCTACACTGCTCTCTAATATGTAATTTACCAACCTATACTGGAACCTGGGGTTGTTCCTGCCCAGATGCAGGACTCTACACTTTCCCTTGTTAAATTCCATCAGATTATTCCCTGCCCAACTCTCCAGCCTGTCCAGGTCCTGCTGGATGGCAGCACAGCCTTCTGGCGTGTCAGCCACTCCTCCCAGCTTAGTGTCATCAGCAAACTTGCTGATAGTACACTCAATTCCCTCGTCCAAATCATTAATGAATATACTGAATAATATGGGCCCCAGTACTGACCCCTGAGGCACTCCACTAGAGACTGCCCTCCAGCTAGACTCTGCCCCATTGACCACCACTCTCTGGTTTCTCTCCTTAAGCCAGTTTGCAACCCACCTCACTACTCTATTGTCTAGACCACACCTCCTCAATTTAGCTGTGAGGATGCTGTGGGAGACTGTGCCAAAGGCTTTACTGAAGTCAAGGTAGACCACATCCACCGCTCTGCCATCATCCATCCACCTTGTTATGTTCTCATAAAAGGCTATGAGGTTGGTCAAGCATGACCTACCCTTGGTAAAGCCATGCTGATTGCCCCTAATGACCCTCTTATCCTTGATATGCCTTGAGATGGCACCAAGGATAAGCTGTTCCATTACTTTCCCAGGGACAGAGGTGAGGCTGACCGGTCTATAATTACCCGGGTCCTCCTTCTTGCCCTTTTTGAAGACTGGAGTGACATTTGCTTTCCTCCAATTCTCGGGCACCTCTCCCATTTCCCAAGACTTGGCAAAAATGATGGAGAGCGGTCCAGCAATGACTTCAGCCAGCTCCCTCAGCACCCGCGGATGCATCCCATCTGGACCCATGGATTTATGGACGTCCAGACTATTTAATTGTTCCCTAACCCAGTCCTCATCGACTAAAGCAAACTCCTCCATTGACCTGGCTTCGTCCGGGGTCTCAGGGGTACAGGGATCCCCAGGACAGCCTCCAGCGGAGTAGACAGAGACAAAGAAGGCATTCAGTAATTCTGCCTTCTCTGTATCTTCTGCCACCAGGGCACCCACCCCACTCATCAGTGGGCCTGCATTGCCTCTGGTATTAGTTTTATCTGCTATGTATTTGAAAAAGTTCTTTTTGCTGTCCTTGACCCCTCTCGCCAACTGTAATTCTAAGGAGGCCTTGGCTACCCTAGCTGCCTTCCTACACCCTCTAACAGCAGCCTTATATTCCTCCCAAGTGGCCAGCCCCTGCTTCCATGACCTGTAAACTCGCCTCTTCTGCTTGAGCATACCCAACAGATCCCTATTCAACCACACAGGCCTCCTGGCTCCCTTCCTCGACTTCCTATGTGTGGGGATGCTCTGATCCTGAGCATGGAAGAAGCAATCTCTGAATGCAATCCAGCTCTCTTGGGCCCCTTTTCCTTCAAGCAGTCTTGCCCATGAGATTTCCCGTAGCAATTGCTTGAAAAGGCCGAAATTAGCCCTGCTAAAGTCCAGGGTTGCAATTCTACTTGCTATTCTGTTCCTGCCACACAAGATGCTGAACTCCACCATCTCGTGGTCACTGCAACCCAGGCAGCCCTCAACCTTTACTGCTTCGA
This sequence comes from Patagioenas fasciata, assembly GCF_037038585.1. Classification (NCBI taxonomy): domain Eukaryota; kingdom Metazoa; phylum Chordata; class Aves; order Columbiformes; family Columbidae; genus Patagioenas; species Patagioenas fasciata. The sequence goes on from NC_092527.1 coordinate 9,881,232, forward strand.
CCAGACCCTCTTTGTTAGTGAGGATGAGATCCAGCAGCGCACCTCTCCTAGTCGGCTCCTCCACCATCTGCATGAGGAAGTTATCATCAGTGCACTGGAGGAACCTCCTGGACTGTGGCTGGCTGGCTGAATGGTCCTTCCAGCAAACATCAGGGAAGTTAAAATCACCCACGACAACCAGGGCCTGTGACTGTGAGGCCACTCTCAGCTGCGCATAGAAGGCCTCATCAACTTCCTCAGCCTGATCTGGTGGCCTGTAATAGACACCTACAACAGTGTCACCCCTGCCAGCCCGTCCCTTGATCCTGACCCATACACTCTCAACTCGTTCCTCATCCGCTCCTGGGCAGAATTTAGTACATTGCAGTTGCTCTCTCACATAGAGAGTAACTCTACCACCACGCCTGGCTGGTTTGTCTTTCCTGAAAAGGGCGTAGCCATCCATGACCACATTCCAGTCACGTGAACTGTCCCACCACGTTTCTGTAATTGCCACCAGATCATAATCTCCCGACTGAACACAGGATTCTAACTCCTCCTGCTTATTCCCCATGCTGCGCGCATTGGTGTACAGGCATTTCAGGGAGCGAGCAGAGCACACCAATTTCTCCCTAGGGGCACAGGAGGCCACCCGGTCCTCATCCGTTTTAGAATGCTGCTCCAGTGGGACAAGCCCAGCTACAACCCCATCCCCCTTCAAGCCTAGTTTAAAGCTCTCCAAATGAGCCCAGCTAATTCCTGCCCCAGCATTCTTTTGCCCCTGCGAGATAAACCTTTCCTGCATAACACTGTCCGGACTAGAGTCTTATAAAACCAGCCATTATCAAAAAAACCAAAGCCCTGCCTGTAGCACCAGTCTTGGAGCCATCCATTTAGAGACTGAATTTTCCTATTGCACCCCACATCATCACTTGAAGATGGAAGGAGTGAAGAGATCACTTGAGCCCCTGAGTCTTTCACCATCCTTCCCAAGACCTTGAAATCGTTCTTCATTCCCCTCAGACTACAGGGAGCAGCTTCCTCCCCATCTGTCTGGAAGACCAGCAGCGGGTAGTAGTCTGTCGGGTGCACCAGTTTGGGGAGTTCTCTAGAGATATCCTTGATCCGGGCTCCAGGTAGACTACAGACTTCCCTAAGATGAGGGTCAACTCTGCATATTGGGCCCTCTGTTCCTTTCAGAACGGAATTTCCTATTACAATCACCCTTCTATCTTTCTTATCAGAGGCAGTCTTAAGTTGTGAAGTCAACCGCCTCTTCCTATGTGATCTTGTAGGCAGGCTTGGCACCACCTCCTCACCTACCTCTTCTTCAAGATCCAGGGCCTCGAACTTATTACGAAGGGGCACCTGGGGAGGCAACGCAGGCAGGGAGGGGGGCTGCCCGTGATGCCGAACTGGAATACGCTTCCAACCTTCGTCGTCTTTTAGGTCCCCTACCTCTGCCTGACAGTGACAAGGGTGGGGCTGTCTCAGGACCTCCGCCTCTGCCCGAGAGGGCAGGATGTCCATCTCCTTTTGGAGGGGTACCTGCCTGGGGCCTTTCCGACTGGCACGCCAGGGTGTTACTCCACCAGTCGATCTCCCTTTCGCACTCCCTGATGGACCTCAGCATCTCAACCTCCTCCTCAAGTTTCACAACCATGTCGAGCAGATCTTGCACCTGCTCACACCTCACACAGGTGGAGTGCTGGCCTCCCTCCTCCGGCAGCAGCAGGCTCTGGCACTCCCTGCAGCCTGAGACCTGAACAGCCACCATTCGGGACAGAACCTCAGTCTGCGTTGCCACAGTCTTTTTGAGACAAACTCTCCTTCTGGAAGAGACCATGGTCATCAGCAGTCTGGGACGCTGGCAATAATTCAGAGGGACTGACAAGCAACAAGTGCTCTCTGCACCCTGCTGCACAAGCTACCACACCTGCTGCTGCAGCACAGTGTGGGTGGGACTCACCCGCTGCACAAGGCGGCTGCTCCTCTCTGCGCCTGGTGGACAGGACTAGTCCCTGCCCTCCCAAAGGCTTTTTCAAGGCAAGGGGAGGGGGTGTGGTCTCCATTACCATGGGAACGCCCCCCCGCCACGTCAGCCGCTCTCTCGCAATGGCTGCTGGGGCTTCAGAGGATCGGGACCGCCGGGAACCACGCTGTCCCTGTACGTTTCCCTCTGAGTTTCCTAATCTCGGTTAAACCTCGCGGTCGGCTGAACCTTGCTGGCTCTGGCCCTCGCTGCGCTGGCTCTGATCAGCATTGGTCATAGTAAACCAATAAAAACTATAACGAGTCTTAATACTCTGCTGTGGGTATGCTATTTTCTTGTGCATTCCTTCTGCTCAGGTTTACACTGGATTGTCATATGTGACTTGCCTTTGACAACTTTATCTATGATACCCATCTACAGTGATAAAAGACAGTTAACTTCCAAGTCATCCTCAAGCCCGAACACGTCAACCATCCCCACTGCAAATCGTTTCAGAGAAGATTCTAAGGTCATTCTAAGTCTGGAAATTTGTTGAGCTTACAGATAGGAAACCAAATCTGCCCTTCCCAGCTTCCCTCCTGTCACCTCACACCCTCAGATTCTTTTTGCAATAGGTTTGTGAGAAACAATCATAACATTACAATTTCTCTCTTCTCCTTTTCTGTTTGCCATAAAACCAGACAATCCAAAAGCATATTCAAGAAGTAAACAGCACAATTTGTACGAGAGCTCAGTTTCACAAGGCATCTGAAGGAAACCTCAAATATCAGTTACATGTTGTTATCAGGAAAGGATGGTTTGCAGGACTCAGCCCTGGCAACATTCAGTTCAACCAGAAACGAAGTAGAGGTAGCCCACGAAAAGAGAGATTAACCCAGTAAATAACATAAACACTTCACTGTATGCTAATAAATTATTTTTCAGCATTTTGATTGTTTCTTTCTGTTTTTTCAATCTGAAAATCACATATGCTACTCTGTTCAACTCTCTTCTAATCTTTCAGCAAATTATTTTCTTAAGGTTCTATCAAACCAGATTACTAAGTGGTATTAAGAAAATAATAATGTGATTATTGTATGCTCAACTGTTATTCATACAGTTACGGCAACAACTCTCTCCTGGGCACATGTACGCACATCATAACCTCGATCTGTAACTATCAGCCTTGAAAGAGTCATTGAGGTGTATGCTTATAGATAAGCATGTCTCACGTGTTTTTGTAAGTATTATGAAGAGAAGCATTGAGGGATGTGGTGGGTGGAGGGGTGTTTGTTTTGCTTCTTAATAGCAGCTAATTTCACGTGTAGTATTTTGTTACCAATTTTTATTCTCATTTTCTTTAGAATCTCTACCTAAAGTTGTAAGCAAGCTTATTTTCACTGAATTTGCATTCAGTTCTACAATACTATTTCCATAAATATGATTAATACTGCCAATGATCTTGATTATCAACCAACCTCAGTCCAACACAACCACCCTTGGACTTTACAGAATTTTAAGTTGCTGCTCTTGATTTTCACTGCTTGTCAAGAGACTTCCATGATACACATCCTTTTCAAGTTATTTAATCTAACTATTTTATAAGCCTTGGAAAATAACCGTGATGTTCTTTAAATATTAACACATTTCATCACTTGTTTACTTAATTTCCTTTATATGGGATACACTAGGAATAAAAACATTCTCTTTATTTCAAAATCAATTTTGATTGCAAATTTTGATGATGAAACCTCCTACATATGCAGAACTTGCATTGGTAAGAGTCAGAATACTACTCTGAATTACTCTCATAAATCATTAGAGAGAACTAATATAACACTGAATTTCTAAATCTAAAATGAATTTTTAATCTGTTTTAAAATTTAATGAAATTTGAGATTTGTGTTTCTCTGAATCAGTCACTTGTTTAACAATTGAAAAATAATTAAATCTAGTTGCCTTTATAAAAACAATTTTAATAATTGGCTTGTTTTTCCTTTGAGAATTTTAGTTATTCCTGACACTAAACAACTTTGAAAACCACTTTCCGCCTCACTGTTCTAAATGAGCTGCTAGTAGTCAACTGAAAAACTCTTGGAGGGGACAAAAAGAAAGTGATCAAACCAACTATGCAACCAGTACATTCCATCAAAAGCAGAGATACTTCAGACTAACGAGTGACTTTGGTTCACACACTGTTAAGATAGAAACTTGCAGTTGTAAATAATTTATACGCTACCTCTGCTGCTTGGTACTGAGGAATCCACAGCATATCTAGTTGCGTCTCAGAAAATTCAAGTCCAGCTCAAGCAGAGAAGCTCCCAATGCTCCCTCCACATCCATAAGGGTTACGGCATAATAATGCTCTATTTTTGTTCAGGTATTTCATTGTTAGGCAAGTCATGAGCTTCTCGGCATAGTCAATACAGTTCACAAGAAAGTCATTCTGTAGGAGGTCAGGAAAAATCCACAGCAGAGATTTTAAAATCTTCTAACAATAAACATCTGAAAAAGCACTGCCATTTTACATGTGGTTGTCTTCTGGACGGCGAAGAGGAAAAGCTGTTCCCCTCTCTCCGTGCTGAATTGTTTCACTGGGTCACAGTACATTGCATCTACTATAATGGTCAGCCTTTGCTGATTACTGGCGGTTGTCAACTGTGCACACTGAAATGACGGAATTCTCAGGCAGTGGTACAACAAAACCTCTTCCCTGGACATGTTTTGCCACAGGATTCTCAGGAAACCACCTGATGCTGCAAAGAGCAAACGGGATCACATCTATGCACAGAATGGCAGATACTCTCCTTCCTTCTGTCCGTCCCTTCCTCCAAATGCTGGTGTGTCCAGACTGACATGCGCATGAGTCTGTCAGAATATATCCTGGATTATTATATTGTACCACATTTTGAAGATAGATGTTTTGGTAAATAGCATAGATCACAACCAATCCTTCTGGCATTTTCTGTACTCTCCTATAATAAGTATAACAAGATTTATGGGGGTAATAGGGTCAGCTAATTGTAAATAGTACTGGAAGGCAAAAAAAAAATATCAATACTGTTTTGATATAGTTACTCTAATAACAAACTGGCAAAGACATCTAGTTTCATGCTTCCCAGATAGCATTTTCATAGACTCTCCATAGCAAAAAAAAAAATCCAAAACCAAAAAAAACAACCAACACAGCTACAGTTTGCCCAGTGGCAGATGTCTGTTTTGTACAAAGACAAGACATGGCAGGGGACAACAGTTCCTGATCCAGAAAACTTCTAGTGTAAGTGTGCTTCAGTTGCGTGCCATTTCACTATTGGCTGTTACAGGTTTCTGACACGTTCCTACGTTCGTGTTCATGACAGATCAGCTGTCTGTGCTCACTGTATATATGTCAGATTGCCTGGTGTGGTCTTTCCTGCTGTCCGGAAGGTCATTTTTCCTTAACTCTTTTCAAGTTTCTTTTTTAGGCACAGTTTATTACCCGTTTCAATCCCAGTAAACCATTTACCTCATTACTTCGTTTAACAAGTGGCATTTAATGAAGCACAATCAAAACCAGCAAGGAAAGCACTGTCGGTTGCACAGCTAAATCTCCCGGCAACATTCCCAGTGAAGTCCCCAGGACTTGGGCCACACTACAACCATTACAGAACCATTCTCATTAGCGCCCTGCACTGTAGCACCTGGTGCTATGCAAACTAAGACCAAAACTCCCCTTAAAATCCAGTCTTTGCTCTAGATACGGTGTAAGGTATGAGACAACAGATACAAACAGACCAACAGGGAGGTACACCACAACACTGTGCTGCTCAGAGCTTCAGCAGCCTCATCATGGTCAAGCTGTCTTATGGCCATCACCAAGGAGAGATGCTCCTCCTGAGAGCAAGGAGTAGCAGGGCAGAAGGACAAAGGTATGTCTTCAAAACAGAACACGTAGGTGGGGGGCTGGCATGAAAGATCTATCCCACTTAGGAGTCATCATTTTGTGTGTGAGAGAGGGGTAGCCTTTCCATGAGGGGAAAAAAATATAACTCAGTCTGACACAATAAAAAACACCAAGAGAAGCAGTTTGACCAAAGCACTGAAAGAGGAAAAATGAGATAAGCAGCAACCTATGTGAGCACTAGAAAGACAAGCCCAGATTTGTTAAAACCTTAAAGAGATAGACTAAGAAATCCTTTCCCTTACAGTAAGAGGAATTCAGCTGTGAAAACTCAGTGTCTATATACACTGCACAACTACCATTTCTATGTGCCGAGACTCTGCTTTGCTTCAAGGACATAAAACGAACGACATAAACAGATGACACATTTGTTTTGCTTCCCACGATGGAATCATAAACTCGCAGGTTCAGTATGTCTCAGCTGCAGTCATGTTCTTCACTATTCTTCTTCAAGGAGAAATGCAAAGTACAAGAGGTACCCATGCACCCCAAAGCACAAAAAGGTCACTGCCTGCTTTAAATGATAGGGGAAGTCAGTCTTGAACCACTATTATGCAAGAAAAAGAAAGCTTCACGGTGAGAAAGGAAAATTAATTCATTTTCTCTTTAAATTCCATTTGCAGCTTTAATAGGCACAGGAAAGTACAGCACAAAATCATTTTACCTAGCCCTGCTGTTACCAGGTTGAACCTTTCTTTTCACCAAGTAAAAAAATCAGCAGCATCAGGGAGATCCTAATGCTCACGCTCCAAAAAGGAAACATGCCTCTCTCCACTACGGGGATTTCAAATAAGACTGCATGTAATTAGGGATACTCTTGGGGAAGCAGATGAGGCTTTGCTTGTGCAAATCAAATTTAATACATCTTCAGAGACCCCTAACTAATTATAATTCCTAAAACTCTATTTCTTTTGAAAAGAAGATGCACAGCTGCCCCTGGCTGCCACTCATTTAAACCCACACTGCTACCAAGTACCCCGCAGCGCTCATCTGGGGTAACAGGAGGAGACAAGGGACTCATCCCAAAAACCCAAAGCAGACTCATTTCATCTTTTGCTTGTTCCTGAAGATGAGCACATTTCGCAAGTGCTCCAGGCATACAGATGTGACACGCTCCTCCTGTCGATCATTTCAAACGGAAGAAATGAAATGAAAATCTGGAGACAATTTTTCATTCATCCAATCACTCTTACACTATTACTCCCCTTTTCCCACCTCTGACACTTCTCCACATCCCCGCAGCCTGTAGCAACACTGACTCAGAGTAATGTCCAACCAGGTGTGCAAGTTTCCTACTATTCCTTTTTTCCCTCTGCCTGGTTTTGTGGCTATGCCATCTTATGAATAGGTTCAGGAACTGCCTGCGGGTCACATTTTCTCTACCGTGTCTCAAACCACCTCTCAGCTATAGAACATAAAACTCTTTTCTAGCCTGAAGAACCCATTTAGTAATTTTCCATATAGAATATATTGCATCTTTGATCACGCTTCCTACCTCCCTTTGTACCACTTCCAGTTTTACCACATCTTTCTGATGTAGTTTCACCAGAACTGTGTGTCTTAGTCAATGTGTGTGTATCATGAGTAAATATGGTGACACTGACATTTTTTTGTTCTGTTTTCTATTCCCATCATAATAATCTTTAATATTCCTATTTATCGTGATCATTATTGAGTGCAGCTCTGGCATTTTCTCTGAACTATCGATTATAAACTTACTTGACTGTGCTTATGTTCAAATCACAAACAAGCACTACCAAGGTATTGTTCTTTCTCATGTGCATTGTTTTGCATTTTATTTACATTCAATTTCATTTCACATTTTATCACCCAGTCTCTCAGTATCACGAGATACTTCATCTCATGTTCACATTTAGGTACTCCTCAGCATTATCCTTAATAACGTGTTCTCACAAGCGAACCATCGTCACAGTTTATGCCCTAGCCATTTCTTTTGATCCCCAACTAGTGATTTATTCCTTCAATGGATAAACAGTGGCTAAGCTTCTTTAAAAACACTCATAAGGGACAAGTGTCTTTTTGGAAGTCCAAATTGATTATATATCAGCAGGCTTCACCTTATCCACCTGCTTAGCTACTCCTTCAGAGAACAGCAATAGGTTTGTGGGCTTGACTTTTCTTCGGAACTGTACTGACTTCTTCCCAAAATATTGTATTAATCTGTGTGGCCGTTTATTCTATTTCTGATTATGGTTTCTTTCCCCACCCTCTCCACAACAGACATTAGGTCTTATGCCATTAGTGGTCTGTCTTTCCTCTGGAATCGTTTTAAAAACGTGATTCAACACACAACACTTCTCATTGTCAGGGACAAAGGCAGTAATTTCAATGAAGAAATCCTTCAGGAATTTTGGGTGATAACATCTGCTCCTGGTAATTTCTTATCACATATTCCAGTATTTGTCTGAAAATCTCATTGACCAGAATTTCTCTTTGAGGACTATCAGCTCCCACAATCCCTTTAAATATGCTTCCGGCACAAGTATCTCCCCAATAGTCTCTGTAGAGAAGATGTGTAAAGAATGTTTTTTCTGCCATGCCTTTATATCAGGCTTCATATTCTTGTTATCTTTTAAAAAAAAGAAGAAAATTTGAGGCAAGAAAGGATCACTGCAGATCACCTAGTTCAGCCTTCCCTCAAAGTGGTACCTAAGTCAGGTTGGTTTATCACCCTTTCTGTTTTCCTCGTTTCTGGTGCTTCAATTTTTTAAAGGTTAATACCTTATTTCTAACACCCTCAACATCCTCAGATTGTCACCTGGCTAGGCTGACCTTCCTTGGATTTTTCGAAGTCTTTTCTGATTTGTGACATTTTCAAATTTGACGTTTGGTCTGAGCGACCCCTGTGATGACTGCAAGAGACAACATACATGACATATCAGCTCGTTCTGGCAGCATCATGTCACGGAGACCATCTGTCTCCATCCACTGCACTAAATCCTGTGGTTTTCTTGTCAGAACACCACACACTGCATCTCTGATCTCTCCTTTTTTGTGAAATGGTAGCATCATTATTCTTCATTCCTGCGCGTTCATCTAGGCAGTCAATCTTATAAACCTATAGGGCCATCTATGGGGACTCGATTATTGAGCTTTGCAGGAACGGGGTACCAGACAGAAGGACAACACAATTCCTGGGACCTCAAGCCTCATATGCAATATTTTGTTTTGTACAGCCTTTTTACTTCTGCAGAATTCTAGATACTAATTTCCAGGGCTACAGGTGTTCCAGTTCTCAGTTTTCTGCTAAATGAAATGTTCTCTAATGACAGCCACCATTTCACTGCTGCTACCCTGTAATTAAGAAAGCTAAATCTAGATCACAAACTGTTTCTCAAGGCTTTTTGTTCATTAGACACTTTGTTATTCTGACCTCGTTTTCCATTAGCATATTGAACAGAGTAATGGATACATATTGCCACCTATTTAAAGCCAAACTACATTGTAATCTGCTTTAACTCAAGTTCATAACTAATTTCTTTTGGATTTATAATCAATTTTCAAGTCCATTTGATATTGAAAAAGTAACTTTTCATGGAGGATGGCTGTATTTTCTGATCAGCTTAGCACTTGTCCTGCATTTCAAGCAACACTGTCCTCAGTAGCCAGAGAAATGGAATAAATCCTTGAAACTAGTACAAGGAAGGCTTCTAGTAGTTCAGGATGTTGATGCTTATTTTTTATTAGAAGCTGTAACCTTTTAAGTCAGTTCATACTGTATCTGTGAGGGGGCTGTGGCAATGCCCCTGCTAGGGCCTGTACAAACATTTCAGTTTCATGATAATTGCCTTGGAGGCATAAGGACTTAATTATATAACATCTGTACCCTTTTGCAAACTTTTTTTTTAAAGAATATCATCCTATATATATTGCACAACTTTTTAAAGTGGGTAGCTGTTTTGTGATATATATTTCTTATACTATAGCATTATAAAGAATTCGTATGCTTCCTTCTCATTTAGACTCATCATTACTGGATTTTACAACAGCTGCCAATGGAGTTGATAGAAAAACCCTTAGCGGCTCTAGAGGCACTTTAATAAAGTTGTCCCTGATGCAAGCAATGATGTTCATCTTTAAATGGTTTGAGTCAGTGATTAAATAACAGTTGCCAATAATTTTTTTTCATTATGAAAAATGCGACCAACTTTCATGCAAAAATTTCACAGTATTATATGATTTCCCTTGTTCCTTTTTTCTTTTATATATTTTCAGTATGTTTCATACCATCAAGGAAGCCTTTCAGTGTAACTGTGTGTCGAGGGTTTTGCTGGCAGGGTGACAATAAAACCCTGGCAGATGTATTGTTAACCTCCCCCCACTGCCCCCTTTTGCCTCTCCCTCTCCCCCCTTCCCACTCAGGACAGGCGATCGGGAGGGAAAGAAGGACAGAGAGAAGAGAGTTGGAAAAATTAAAAATGTTTTACTAATGCTACTGATAAGAATAGAGAAAATAACACAAAGTATACAAAACCAACCTTGAAAGTCTCAGCAACTGCAGAGCCAGTACCCAAAGTCCTGGACAGGACTCTACAGCCAACTGGAGCTGGATTCCGTCTCTCACTAGGCCTCAGTTCGTAGGGACAACCAGCAAGGTCCTCTCTTAATGCTGGCCATAAGTAAAAGGGAAAAAGGAAGGGAGGAGATCCTCGTGATCTCCCACTTTTATATGAAGTATTCACGTGAATGGAATGTTATACACAGTTGGCCAGTTTCTTGGTCACTGGTTTCTTGTTGTCCCTCTCGCGAGATGTCCATTCATGCTTATCAATAACTTCACATTCCATTGCTATGTTTACCAAAACATGTATCTGGTTCTCCAGGAAAATGCAGCTAATATGAAGGCTTTAGCTGACAGGCAAATTCACTAAAAGAGAAACTTGTTTTTTAACAAAACCAGGACACTGTGATTGCGGCTGCTGAATGGTTTGTGGCTAACACACCATGGATGATTTTCTGTGTTGCACTTTGAAAAGTTATTACACAATTTCCTTTTGTAGACATGCTTTTTTTTTTTTTTGCCTCTTAGAGATGTATTTCTGTTGCTAACATTTCTTGGTGAAGAAAGGAAGTTTCTGTAATTAAGTCTGTATTCATGGGTGCTATAGCAAACCACTGCCTCTCAAAACCACTGCCTCTCAAAAACAAAATAAAACAAACCAGTCACAAAAAACAAACAACAACAATCACAACAAACACAAAAACAACCAAGTCAAGACCTTGATGTCACCAAATATGAAAATGGAAGAACTATCAGCTGTTTGGTGTGCTCCTGTATGTATGTACAGCAGAATAGTTCCGCTACCAAGGGGAGGCTGCATCTACATGAGCAAAGACACCACCAGCCAGGTGCCAGCACTAGACTCTGTAGAAGACCTCCTTTACAAAATGCAGAAATTCACATTTTTTCCTGTTACAGACATATTTTGCTGAGTAACACCTTGATGAGCTGTGATTTGACTACTCTAAATGTCAAGGATGATAACATCCCCCGTCACTAGATACCTTAATAAATTGCTCCTAGATTTACTGAAGGTCTGAATTGAATAAGCACGTCTGAAGAGTAACACTCAGACCATCTGTACCTCAGAGTACAAATGTAAATCCACTGACGACTGCCTTGCTCTATAACTTCTGTAATCAATCTATATTTCATTTTTACTCAGCTTTTTATGAAGACAAAAGAAATCGCATGCTTTAAAGTAAATTTGCTTGAGTAAGACCTATGATTCTGACTTTCAATTGATATAAAAAACTTTAAATGTTCACCGGCTACATAATCATTCTTTCGGGAAGCTTGGAAGGTCAGTAGTGAGAACTACTTTTCTTCCTAGGAACAGCAGTATGGCCAGCAAGGAACAAAGTTCGAACAGAATTTTCACTTATCTGATGGGTGTAAAAGAAATATCAGTTTCTTCTCAAAAACATCAAATGGTCATGTACACTCATGTTCAGTTACACTACTGAGAGCAGCAGCTGTTTGTCATTACACCTTAGTGTCGCCTTTGAAATACTGCAAAACTTTTAATTGTTATCCTTGAAAGCATCCATAAGGAAATGTTAGTGGCCAATACTGTACTGTCAACTAGAGACCGCCTTGTGGAATCATTTTTGCAGCTCAACTTCCAGTGCTGTGGAGAATAAGGAGATAATAAAAATAGATTAAGAAAAAGAGACCTTCTCCTATTGCCTTCTGTTTGTTTTAAACAGACATATGTTTTATGCATATTGTCATTGCACTCATTTTCTAAAGGCCAATTATAAAAATCCTTTTAAAGAAAATCAATTTCTTGAACTCCTGTATGACTGCTGCTGACAGCTGTTGTGATTTGATTTCCTGTGTGTCACAATGTAGCATTTCTTCCACTAGGTCCCTCCAATACATTTCTTGGGGATGCCTTCCAGGTCTTATTCATACATTTATACCTCAATCATTAGCTCCTTTTTCTATAAAAACCCCTAGTAAAAAGCGTTATGAAATGTGTGTGTAATCATTCAGTGTCCCATACAGAAATTCAGCTGAGTAATCTGAATAGATTGCTTAAGTGCATACCTCTGATTTACATTTTCATTATATAGAAATCAGCTTTTAAATTGATAAAAAAGCTTCCATCCACACATCCCAAATCTGGTAAAGTGTGTACAACCCTATCACATGGCAGTTCTGTCTGAAATCACATGAGGTACTGATTGACTTGATGTGACATCCTAGATTAATGGGCTCTTATAATAATCAATGACTTCAGCAATTATTGAGTTGCTATGTCTATTCTACACATAGGAGGAGAATACACCTACAGAAGCATCTTTTTGTCAAATAATCCTTAAATACTTGAACCTCCCTCTATTTGTACAGAAACAGTAAGAGTTGCTTTTAATGTGTCCTACCTGGTTGCATATATAGAACTGGTATAAAATTAACGCTGTTTATCCCTGCAGAGCAATGAGTACCTCGGTTTTTTAGCTGGGTCCATCCCTGTGTAACTTGGTCCCTGGCCAGGGCACTGCAGCACCAGCCCATGATGGCACAGCATCGTAATTTCAGATCTCAGTCAACACACACACACACAAAGCCCCCACGATCAGGGAAGTGTTAAGGGCAGCAACTGCTGCCAGACCCTTCCCAAGAAAGGAAGACAAGGTGGCAAACCAATCCTTTCACCATTCAAAGACTGGCCAGTAAGAATGAAGTCCTCCTTCATTTCTCACCCAGCAAGTTGAGTGCTAGAGCATAACCTGCGTTAGGGTACATGCCTAAAGAATGCACAGCAACATAAGCCTTTATAGGTAATTTCCATTCAGGCAAATTCTAGTTTCCGTACCATTTTTAATTTGAAAGTAGTATTAGCAGGCAGAGAAACAGCTTTTTCTTAGTACTGCTGACCTAACAAGGTCCTCACAAACATAACAAGAAAAATTATGGTTTCATGTCACATCCAGGTGGCAGTTACATGCCCGAGTATGACCTAAAGAACAATGACCCCGAAAAACTGATTGCTTAAGATCCCCTGGTAATTGGTAGGGAGTAGAAGGAATATTGCAGCATCTCTGATACAAGTCCAGGTTCAAGTAAAACTACTTGGTCCTTAGAGATATAATGTTTTTGTGTTAGTTCCTGATCGCAAAATGCTGTTTTACTTCCCTCCTATCCTCTGGTGGTATGTGAATTACATGCAAGAATAACATTCTGCATTAAGCTCCTGTGACCGACTCTCACAAGGCCCTTTCATTTCTCAAAAAAGGGTGTTCCCCAAAGCCTACACCCTTCTTTGTCAAGAATTTATGAACTACCTCTAAGCACCATTGACAGCCTGATACATGGGTCACTTGCAAATCAGTTTTTCTTGCTGAATTATTACACTAACTCTACAGCTTTCTCAGCTTTACAAAGTGCACTTCTGCAGTGTGTGTGAAGGATGAATAGCCTCAATAAATTCCATTATACAAAGGAACAATGAGGATAGCATATTGCTGACTTCAGGATAATGAAAGCAACACTGGATTTCAGATTGTTTTGATGTGATTAGCATTGTGTTCTCATTTCTCTACGTGAATGATTTTTAAGGCTCTCATTTTCTAGAAGCACGTATGAGGAGGGAATTTCAGGAGACGAAACAGGATTTTAATATTATTTATTACAGTATTATTGCTACAGTAGCATCCATCCGAACCATCTGATAAAAAGTCTCATCATGTTTTATGTTTGATAAGCATCTAGCAAGATGCAAGACACTCCCTGGCTCTGACAGCTCACTCTAAGCACATGGAGAGCAGGCAGAAGGAAGCGGCAGAGCCCCATTTTTGGGACACGAAATCATGAGTCACAGATCCTATCTTTGCCAACTTTAACCCCCTGCCCAAGAGGCCACAGGACATGGCAAGATCAAGAATCTCTCTTATGCCACATTTCTTGACAGCAGTCTACTCTAGACTGCATGGGCCAGTCTCAGACCTGAATATCCTTAACGATACCTCAAATATTAGCTGTTTGAGAAGTCATTGCTGTTACATTTTCTAGATATAGGTTTAGGACTTCACACTAGGGTACCCAAGTTGCCAAATGACTTCTATCAAATAAACCTGAAGTAAAGGCCTCAAACATCGTCTCTCAAGTTCCCTGTAAATGTTAACATTTCTTGGTTAATATTACATTGAAAATAAAAAATGACCACAAAAAAAAATTGGTTTATTATGAGTCTCAGCAGAAACAATAATTGAAGAAATTTCATATTCATTTTATACCAACCCTTTTAGCTTTAGGTCTGTTCACAAAGATCATTATGCTACAGTCCTGGAAATCTTTTAACAGATGTAAGCTGCTCCTACTCTTTGATCAACACAACTGAGATTCTTTATTTTAACAACCTCTGTAATTGTCTCAGACACACATGCCCTCAGCAACACAGAGAAACAAAACTCCACATAAATGGAGAAAGCTTTTTCTCCTGCAGGCTGGAAATTATGAAACTGAGAATGCAACACTTGGAAAACATCAGGAAGCATGTAATGGGGTTCACACTGTAAAGGTACAAAGCCAGGAAAAGCTAAGTCCCCAAGCAAAAAATTTGAAACATCGAAGGAATTTTCATTGTAAACCTCGTTTCTCAAGATCTGCCCCATGACCAACTAGCTGGAAGCATCATATAGGCATCTAAGCTAAATAAGAAAACAAGGACATAACTGCTTAGAACAGATCTTAAGGTTTATCGTAAAATAAGATACCTAGTACCCAAGCATCTGAAAGAAAAATGGAAGAAAACCAGTATCTTTCCACTTATCCCTTTTAACAGCCCAATCAGCCGCACATGCAGTAACACTAACGCTGACAGTTAGTTTGTGGTGTCACAGTTACATGTTGTCCTGGTTTCTCCTTTTCACTGTTGCACTGTTTGTTCAGCATGCACAGTAAAAACTGTACCCTGACAAGTTTTAAGGAGAACCAAAAGTCATTTTAAGGGAAGAATGGGTGCACTCACATGTCAGGCTTTGGTCTGCTCTGTTTTCTGCAGCACCAGCACAATCACATTTCGGCCCTCCATCTGCACTGTACCATGGACAACACACAAAGCCACCTCTTAGAGGTTGTGGTGACCTAGAGGCCAGCTGTCAGCAATGGGGACATCCCCCCACGCCCTGTTCTCATGCA
Source organism: Patagioenas fasciata (assembly GCF_037038585.1). Lineage (NCBI taxonomy): Eukaryota > Metazoa > Chordata > Aves > Columbiformes > Columbidae > Patagioenas > Patagioenas fasciata. The sequence goes on from NC_092527.1 coordinate 9,896,790, forward strand.
CACGACCTCCTCCTGCTTCCTAGCACCTTAGTGATGCTTGGTGCAGCCTGCACTGAGCCCACGAAGCCTGGTAAGATCACAGAGAACTATTTGCTTGCTCTTTTCCTCTTGCCAGGTTGAATTGACTCAGCAAAGGAATAGGGTAGGAGCCAGCAGAGAGGATAAAGGGCAAGAATGGGCAGCACCACCCAGGGATGTGTGTGCGTTGGGAGGAGCAGCAAGTGGGTTGTCTCCTATTGACAGACTGAGGTGTTAGTTTGGCTTATCTGACTTAAGTTTGCCCAATGTGAAAGAAACTAATATAAAGTTACTTAAGACAAAGTAGGTCTCTCTCCAATCTGCCTGTCGCTAACATTTTTAACTGCATGAAGCGGTCATGACACTTGGTTAATGTACACCAGAAAACCAACATATCATGAATATATCATGTTAATATTCCAGTTAATAGTTTTAAAGTTCAGTGAATACATTAACGAAAACAACAGATGGCTATATCTCTGTCACTGTCTTCAAATATTTAAATACATATACTGAATTTGCTTTACTAATGTGAGACAATCAAATATCATTTTCAACCCTAAAATGTTCCAGCCACTCCCTACCAACATCTAGCAAAAGTACATTCTGACTTGTGTAAAAAGTATTGACAGGCCACTCAGCACCTGTAATGAAAGTCAAGCTAGCTCCAACCTAACCAGCTTGGATACTATTAACAAAGCAAACCATAAAGCATAAACCTGTCCAACATGACAGGGTAACAGTCAATAAATAAAGAAGGGAAAAAGACACAGCCTGAGACCAAGAGACCACCCCCTGGGGTAAGGGCTGTCACAGCTATATGGCCTTCAGTTTGAGCTGTCTTGTTTAAAATGAGGTTGGATACACCGTTGTGTCTTTTCAGTGGAATGAAATGTTACAAATTGGAGAATGTAAATAGCAGGTAAGCTTTAAAAACACCACTTATAAACTTATAGCAAAATAAAATGACAAAACATTTACATACACGTGAAAATAAAAATCGCAATTTTTAAAAAGTCCGTTGCATTTATTTAAATATTCTAGTGACAGGCAAACGTTTTCATTTCTCTCTACATCATTGAAGAGAAAAAAAAATCATACCCTTTTTACATATATACAGTTTTCTGAGCTTCCTGGGCCTTTGGGTGTGCATCACACAGTTGTGTGAGTATGCAACACCACTTCCCATTAAAGTAAATCCCAATCAGTGGGAGCCAAACCCTTTTCTGTCAGTGGGAGTCAAAGTACAAAATCTTTCTCAAAATTCCTGGGAAGGGATGTCCATTGCCCTTCCCCAGGGCCCTTCAAAGAATCCTTCAGAAAGCCCCAGGCCAGAGCCCTGACAGCACCTCTGCAGCCACCCATGGCACAGAAGAAACCCTGGCATCATCTGCCGCTTATCTACAGTGATCTGATTAGACTATTAGAATTTGACAGGTTAAAGCTTTCATTCAGAAATAGAGTAGTCTTGGAAGGTGACTTAAACAGGAAAGAAGAGACTTTTATAGTGCTCACCTGGAAGTTACAAAGAGAGAATTCTATCACTACACTAATAAATGCACATTTTCCTGCAACCACAAGCCCATAGACACCAGCTTTCCAGTTCACCTGGACCAAAGAGCTGTAGCTCATGAAGATACAAGGAGAGCTTAGTTATTTCACATCTCTGCTAAGGGTTGCTTGTGCAATTCCAAAGGGAACTGATCTCAGCAGGAGATTCTAGATGTTACTGTAATATAGATACAGAATAATAATGATGTTTAGAAAAGCAATGAGGCTTTCAGATGAACGATATTACAACAATGTAACCTATTGAGAAATGAGTATTATCTGTGAGAAAACTTCTAAACCTCAACTTGAGTAGTCTGAAAAATGATGCAGCTCCTGCAGATGGAATTCATCTTCCTTTACCACAAAAGCATACATTATTCGAGAACACTAACGAGCAAATGATAATTGGACTCCCAACAACTATTTTTCATAACTAAGATTCTTAATCCATTTGTCATACGAACAGAAAATAGAATTAGCTGTAAAATACTTCAGATAATCCTTAAACTGTGCACAAACAGCACAAAAATTATTAATTCTTAAGAAAACACAGAATTATAAGGAGGCATCAAAACACTTAATAAAATATGCAGTCAATTTATACTACATCAACATGGCTACATAACATACAACTTCAATACAGCTGAATCAAAGTACTAAAAAGGTCATCATGTGCGGGTGTTTGCATTTTTGTAACATAAACACGAAGGTTTTTTTGTTTGGGTTTTTTTTTGGCATGTGCCGTTTTTCTTCATTTGTTTAGGTGTTTTTTGTTGGTGTTCGTCCCCTGCGCCCCCCAATATCCTTTCATGGGGCTGAATACAGGAACAAGCCTGAAGTAACATTTCTCTACTCCTTCCTGAACTCCAGCAAAAGCATCTTACGGAGAAATTCAACGCACCTTCCATCCCTCAAACATTCCAAGCTCCATTTGCTGCAGACTGTTAACACCCACCATTGCCTGACCTAATTGAGAATCATTATGTGCAGCTCTAACTAAAGGTCCCCTGTGATCTCTAAACCTCCTCTAATGTCTTCGTGGGAAGCAGCACCCAGGGAGAGCAATCGGTGTCCAGACCTCACTGCTGAAATTCAGGGTCAGGAGAGACTTCAATTGATTTGAAACCATCTGAGTGCACATTTAATGGCTCCACTTTAAAAGTGTACATGTACTACTGAAACAGAAGTGATTTTGAATTTTTTTATGTGAATATGCATAGTTTACATTGAAATACTTCACATTTTATTCTGTTTTAGTTTGATTATTCATACAGTAGTTTGAGCTATATTGAGTTTAATCCCTGAAAACAAACTTACTTAGTTTAAACCTGCAAAATGCATAGGGTTGTACTTTGTCTTTAGAATTTGAGGCTATTAAATAAAACATCTGCAGGAAAATGTCAAATGATCTTTCTCTATTTTAATGAAAACTGCATTAATAATTAAAAATAGGAATAAGTTGTATTTCCCATTTAATTATATTCACACTACTATGAAATGTCTATTACATTACTTTTTTTAGGTTTTCAATAAATGATTTTGGTAAGAATAAGGAAGAGCAATTCAATACACTATATCACAGTGTTATTTAAAAAGCACAATAAAACAACTTGAGAAAACTATGAGCAAGAAAGAGCAAGTTCTACCAACATTACCAGGTATTACAGAATGACACAAAGCCTGAAAAGTGTTTTGTCTTCAAAACACAGAAAACTGCTCTAATTTAAAATTATAAACTCGATATATATTGTATATTGTAAGTTGCTTTTTCAAAATACTTACACAGATCAAAAACAAATAGAAGGCATTTCTAACAGTATTTTTACAGAGAGAAAAGTTGGAGGTTTTTTGACAAATAGGCTTTTGACAGAATTGGATATTTGAGTTCAGTCAAAACAAGGTTCAAGATGCTGGATTTAAATAACAAACACAGGCAACAGAATTAAGGCCCTTAAAAAACAATAAAGGCATTTAAATAGATCAGCTGTTTCATAGGCAGCCAACACTAGAATTTAGGTTGCATGTAATGCATCCTTTTCAAAACCCAGTAATGTCAGCTGAAAGGCTCCCACTGACAGAAGAGCTCAAATCAGTCAGCAATTGTGCTACTTCACTCAGAGTAAGCAGAAAATGATGAAGTAGCCCAACTGAGATAAAGACATAATAACTCAAAATTCAATTTTCAACCAAAGCCAACATGTTGAGGCATTAAAAGAAGAGATTTCGTCAAAAAGCAGTGCTAATATTTGCCATCTCATTCAACACACCCAAACAGTTCTCCTCCCTTCAATAAGAGAACATACAGAGAGTTTCCATCAACCAAACAGACTTTTCATGCCTAGGTTGAGGTTTGATTCAGGTCCAGTGAAAATGAACACGGCTTTTGCTTTTCCTCTCAAGCAGTGTGAAATTGAGGCTGACAATGTTCCACAGCCTGGAGTAGAAAACTACCCCAAGCCCTACAATCATTTCAATCGCACCACGGTGAAACTCACGTGTTATCCGGGGATTCACATGGAACTGCTGGGCAGTAGCCCGAGTCTCCTGGGGCCGGTGACCATGGCCCAGCGCCGCCTCATCACAACACACCTCGGCACAGCCTCTGCCCCCAGCTATCGAGAGGTGCTCACATTTAGCACAGCGCTGAGGCCTGCATGTCCAGAAACAGCACGATGTCACATACTGCAGAGAAGGAACCCCCATTGGCAATGACATCATCTTAAGATCCGCAATTCCTGGTATTATTGGTTCTTTTCACAGCATATTGGAATCCTACCCCTGCACTTCTGTCATTGACGCTAGAAAAATAGCACAGAACTGGCACGGAAGTGGTGAGCCTCTGATACCACAGAAGCACACAAATATCTGTATTGGAGACAAAATTAAAGTCTCTGATTGTGAAAATGAATGAGCACAAAACACCTGCAAAGAACGTCACAGGTTCATCACTGCGACCAGCTGCCCAAGTAACTCAGCATCTACACAAAGAGGTCACCTGCACTCTGTGACTGCTGTAAGAATAAAGAAGTACTTGTCTTTGCCCTATTACTGAAAAGATGATCAAGAGAGAAACAGATAAGGGATCAAATTATGGATCATAGTGAAAATCAGTGAACTCATTATACCGGCCAAATAACTTCCCTCAAGCTTTGCATAAGCATGATGGTAAAGGAGCATTGTCACGAATGGCAGGAAGAACAACACAAGTGAACTTCAGTGATGTTTTTTGGAACTCTACTAGGTCACACTGGCACCAGCTATATTGGAAGACATACAAAAATATTTCAAAAAACTACTAAGTGGGAGGACAGAAGAGGTTAGGAGGAGCAGTTAAGCAGTAAGCATCACATCTGTACTGGGTAAGAAATGACAGAAGATCAGTACTAGAAACAGGGATTTTTTTTAAAAAAAAGCAGAGAGGTTTTGTTTAACATCAGATGGGAGAGAACACACTTGGAAAGAATAAACTTAGAAAATCGCTCTGAATTCAAAACTAGAGATCTCTGTTACAAATGAAAGAGGTACTGAGTATCTTGTTCCTGGTCACTGACAGAGCAAATGGCAAAGCTGAAGACATAAATCTGATCCTAAAGTCTTTACTCACTCCACATTTGCTTTGAAACACGAACTATCCATCTAAAGTAAAAGTATTCAAACTTTTTGCAGCTATACTTGTGAAGAGGTAAAAAGTGAAGCCTAGTTACTGCTTGCCAGCACTGGCTGGTCCTGCATTGGACCTCAATGTAGAGTTAAAAAACAAAGAGCTCTGTGCACGGCAACAGAAATTATAATGCTCTTCCACCTGACTTCAGAGCAGCATCTACAAAGGCAAAGAAAACGTCCAAGGTTTTTCCACAACCATTATGCACCATGGATAAAATCTACATTAGGTAATTCTACTTGTAATTTTCATGTGAACGCAGTAACGCAAAAGGTTGACTAAGTATATTACTTTTGGTTCTTTTCTAAAAAGATAAACCCATCTGCACCTTGATATAAAAATGGTGCAGGGAAAAAGTTATTAACTTTTTCTACAGGGTTTTGACCCTGAGTTTTCAGCTTGTTTATGACTTGCTCTTACAGAGTTCTTCCTGCCTTCATGAAAGTGAAGCCATGTGATTCAGCACCTTACATTTCCCTTTGACCTTCAGTTTACGTACTCTATTGGGATACAATTTACAGTTCTGCTAGATGAAAGTGGAGTTCAGAAGAAAAAGGATAGGGTTATTAGCAAAAACTGCTAAGCTAATTTTTGCCTGCAGCAACATTCATAAATCTACTGCAGGCAAAGTCTTAACTCTTCCACCTGCGAAACTAAGGGAAGAAAACTATTTTCCAAAGTCACATTCAAAACAAATGAATCATGTTCACTTTCAAATTTCTTAAAAATTTTGTTTATGAAAAATAAGTCCTGCAATAGCAAATGGAATTTACCAAAGGTCATACATAAATATACACCTGTATACTTAATATCTAACATGAAAATGTTTATCCAAAATGAAAGTAGTTGTTGAAATGTAAAGTACATGTCAATCAAATTACTTCTTTCTGCACTACAGTGAATATGCTATATTTAATAATAAGCAAAATGCTAAGTGAAAAATCATTCATTAGAAGTCTTGGTCTTTACTGATAGGCAGACAGCTTGTGGGTTGTTTCACCCAGTTCTTTTCATCCCACATTGAATCGCATCAAGGCACAGTCTTTTTTTTCTAATGCTCATTCATCCCAAAAATCCATTGTTTTGTTTTACTGTTCTTTCGGCTAATACGGAGGAGGCAAGAACTGCCTTAATCACACCTTTTAAAACTGTTTCAGTGAGGCCCTTTAGCACTGACATATCATTTTGGCTTCTGAGAGCGGCCCAGGTTTGATTCTTAGTTCAAGCCATAAGCGTTGCTCTCTAAGACTGATAATTGTCTAGCATAGGTTTGATTGTGGGCAAAGCCTGAACAAAGGATCCCATAGTTTTGATATGAAATTGATATTCTGGGGATGTTCTAGTTTAATAGGATAATATTTTTATAATGCATATCCTCTGCAAATCTGAAATCCTGAGAAGGCAAACAGGCTGTTAGATGAAGCACAGATAATGAAGATTTTATTACAGAGATATCCTGAGATGTAATTACTGCATCCCAACTACATCTTTGCGACAGTACTGAAAACATGCAGGCTTCTCCACAGTTGCTCTCACACCTTGGAAGAGTAAAGGCCAAAGAGTAAAGAGCTTCAGAAGAAGAGGAATTTGACTGCAGATTTTCAAGCTTGGATTCATTTATAGTTATCTTTACTATCTGAAGAAAAAAGAAAATAAGAGAAACGAAGATTTTATCCAAATTCTATTAGCAACTTCTCAGCTGCTTCTGTTGTCAACACCATCAGGGCACAGAGGGAAACAGCCCAACTCCCCTTCTTCTCTGGGCTTCTACCATTAAACACCAGAAGAAACAACTCAGAGGTGGCTATGTTCTTGCTGCTAATAGTGACCCAACAAGCTACTAGAAAACAACTTTATCTGGTCAGGTTTCAGTGATAAGCTATATGCATTTCCCTCTTTGTCTCTTGGAATCCTTAACTTCCCAAGTAAAGCTGTCAAAACTCAGCAGGAGCAGATAAACATTTCGTTCTTGGGAAGGACAGATAGCACGGCTCAACAGGAGGCATTGGAAGCCAGCACACCCTACTAGAGCTGCAGATAAACCCTGTGTTTGTGTTCCCTAGTTACAACAGCAAATGAATGTTTAAGCCTTATTGTTGCTCGCTGCTGAGCGCAAGCTCTTTGCTTATCTTCAGTGCTCGTGGAGCGGCTCTGAGGATCGATGGCAGAGCCATAATTGAGGCAGACTGCAGAAAACTACTACCAGAGAAAGCAGTGGCAGAAGTAGCACTGCCTTCTCCATCTTTTCTGCTAGATTTACCACCTTAAGCTGCAGCTGGCTCTGCAGAAGCAGCAGGGGTTACTCAACTGTTGTCACCTTGGCTTCAAGGTTGTCTCATCAAAATTACAGGACACCTCTTTTCTCCCTAGTTGTAGGTAGATCTTTCAAGAAACACAACCTTTGCGCATAGCCCCCTCAGGTTCCGGCAAAAGCAACCCGAACTGTAGTAACAGTAAACCTTGCTGGATCAGAACAGGGACAGAACTGAAGAGATGAAGGAGGGAAAAGAGAAAAAAAGTGCGTAAAAGGGAGCCAGCATTAAAATACAATTCGTCCTCTTTTGTTCCAAGTAGATGGAAAATAATTCAAGCTATGGAAAACTGAACTTTTAAGATTTTTCCACAAACCTTTCTACCATCTGTTTCTACATTCTTCCTGCGCTTTACAGGTCACTAGTGTAGCAGTTACTGTCACCAATGTCAGCTGACTGCTCTAATCTGATTGCCTGTCAAAAAAATCACCCAGGTGATCCAAAACAAGACCTTCCTCGAGGTCACCAGTACCTTTCCCTCTAGTGCCCTCCCGTAATGGCACTTCTTGCCGTACCCATCTGTATCACCTCAGTTCCTAACACGGGTATTTCAAACAGGTTGCAAAGAGCCCTCGACTTTTTCTCTCATACAAAGACAGGAGAAAGATTCTGAACTTCATAATAGCATCTGATTTAATTTATACCTAGACAAATTAACAGCCAGCCAAAAGGAAGACAGATATTGTAAAGTTAACTTCACTAACTCCTCCTCAGTACCCCTTATCCTTCTGTGCCTGCCTTTCTTCCTATACCCCCTCCTTCTCGGCAAGTATGAAAATCTCTTTGGTCAAACTTTGCCTTTTGTCACTGAATTGTCCTTTATAATCATCTATTCAGAAACAGTCTCAGCAGTTATAAATGGCATCGCACTTTGTTGTAAGAAGCTAAGATGTAGCTTGGAGTCTTGAATTTTCTTTTGTTTCCTCTAGAAAGGTGGAATGATTCTTTGAACTGGTTTTAAATAGAAGGACAAACTCTCTTTCTGTGACCCCCAAGGCCACCTGGGACACGGACACTGACCTTGATTTCCCTCCTAAATCATTTTCTTCAAAGAGAGAAGCACTTTTAAAAATTCTGGAAGCATAGATTTCCTGAAGCAACAGAAGTGTATTGTACAGTCCATGATAACTCAGATCCTGATACTCACACTGAATATGAGGAGGTCAAGCAGGCACCAGCACACTTGCCAGCAGCACTGCTGCAGTGACATGACGGAGCAGGGCTAATTCTGGCCAGTGCTCTTGTGCAGAGACATACGTACCGAAACAGATTCAGAAAACTACTATAACACTCAGTCAGACATTATCCATGTGTCACTGAATTGCCTTTGATTTGTCCATTCACTGCAAGTGCAGGAAATTTGCTGCATCGGCTTTGCTGGCATTGAGCTGATTTGTCACAGAAAGAAAAATTTTACTGCTTGTTTTGGGTGACAAACACAAAATCCCTGAAAGACTTACACCTATTGGTTGAAGAGCAGGAACAAAATACATCTTATCAATGTTTGCACATTAAGTAGTTTGTATGATTACGATCTCTAGCTTAATTTTAATTAATTTCTTTATCTACCTCAAAGCTATCCAGGTAGTACAACTTTCAGGTTGGTTGGTTAGCGGAGACTGTAATACTAAAATCAAAGATGTTGAGCCATTCTATTTCAAATTAAATTTTGATCTACTAACTATAAATGAGGAGTATGCAAACAAATTGTTGGAGTCTACAGTTGGTTTTCATGCCTGTAGGCCAGATATTCTGAAATAAGAAACTGACCTAATTCCACTGATCTCAAACAGAAGACCCTTGGTTAACCTACAAGGGCTTTCATCAGCCCTTGAAGCAATTCTATTCCAATTAATTGGGCAGTGCTCTCCTTTTTATTCTATTCTAAACCAAACTTTTCACAAACTATGTATATTTTGTGTTCAGAAATAAAACAAAGCTGAAGGATAGGAGAGTTTTACTGGAAAATCTAAACCAGGCTTAGCCAGCTGTACCTTTGAAACCACTCTTTTGTGATAGCAGGTAACCAACTATTACCCAGTGAAGAAATATCTTTCAAGTCAATTTCTATCTAGCTACCAAATTCAGGATTCTGCACAAATACCTCGTAGGCATTTCTCCTCTTTTGCTGAAATAAATTTGTACTGACGCCCAAGAAAAGCCTACCATCTGTTGGGAGATAGTGAACTCTTATTATTCCTTACCTGAGATGAGCAGGCATTTAAAGGTCATTTTTCCCTGAATGTTCTTCAGGTTCCGTTAGTTAGACAGCGAAGCAAAGCCCATGTCAGTAAGAAGGTCAAGAACAGTCAAGTGAATATTCTTAAGATTAGCAAATAATTGGGCCAAAAATATTATTAAAAAAAGGATGGCACCACTTAAAAAAAAAAAAAAAGACAAGCCAAGAAAATTTTACTCTATGAAATTTTTTTCACCACCTGTGGAAATGAGTTTTAAAAGTGTTAAAGATATTAAGTAATTAAATATACCAAGATATCACATTTTCAGCTTTCGACTTCAAGTTACTGCTTGTGGGGAAACAAACTGACTTGGGTCTAGATCCTCTTGATGAACCCAAACCCACCCAAGAGAATGATGTAAACGAACATTCACGTAGAAATACTCTGTACTTATTTTTATCTGAAAATCTCTTCATGTAACTTACAGTTTTCATTGCACTGGTTTAGTCTGTGCTAGTTAAGATAGTGTCTATAGCTCCTGACTTAACAATCAAGTAGATTACTCTGTATTACTCTATCCTTCATTTCCTTATTCTGCATATCCCAAGTTCTCATCAATAATGCAGCTCCATCTGTTTTCAGTTGCTCTGCCTTTACTTAGGAGTATTATTGTCTTACACAAACTATATCCTAAGGGAATTTAGTTTGTCATCAATTAAAAACAAACAAACAAACAAACAAAAAAACAAACAAAGTTTATCCTGGATCGTAAACATATCCAAAGCTACATGATGCAACGTGCACGTAAGTGTCGAGCAGACACCAAGCCCTGCGTAAGCTTTACTCTCTTGCAACAGCACTGACACGAGAAGGCAGAGCACCCTTGTGGGAAGCAATGCACCTGAAGGTGAAGCACTACCAGAAGGTAGATGGGAGGAATGCAAAACTGTCTTCTCAATTACATTTATGAAACAGTGAGACATGGAACCTTTCTTACAGGTTGTATTAAATAACTGAATCTGCACATTTTTGTGAAGGGTTTGTTCTCTTGAGTCAGTGTTGAAAGCTGAAGTGTAGAGTGTGCTTTAAGAGGTTTAACAGCATTTTGAGTTGCCAAGACCTCTGATTCTTACCAGTTCCCTTAAAAATGAGAGACCCTGGCCAATCTGAGAAATGCATGGGTAGCTCTTCTCATTTAGACACCCAAATCAATCTTGCAGTAGTTAAGAACTGTCCCACGTTCTATTAATGCTGATAATGTTTCCTAATTACTCTTGTTGATCTGAATAATTAGGACTTCATTTTTTCTATAAAAAGTTCCCTAATTGGTGTGAGCAAATAGAGCATTAGCTAATTAACCTACCTTTGAAGTGCCCTATTATCAAAGCACATGCTTTCAACGCATTTTGAGACGCAGCCTCTGACTTCATACTTTCAATTGACTTGCATTCCATGAAAAGGTGACATCCAGCATCAGGGAGGCTCAGACAGTATTAGGTGGTAGCAATCACTGAAGAAAGATGTGAACTGTATTTGTTTTTACTTATCTCTAACACAGTCTCAGTAGTTTGTAATCCTCTCTAGTACTTGCTGTTTAACATGCAGGTGAAAAGAATCAGTCTTTCTCCTGAATGTAAATAGTTCACTGAGGCGCAGGTCCCCAACACGTTCCGGCAATGTGGGTTAAGGTATCACCTCCTAGCGCAGCACAACTGGGCCAGAACAGTTCCCAGGCACACGGCAGCTCACCAAACAGCACAGCTGAGCTGGGGTATCAAATGAAGATTTGTCCCAGCTCACCAGGATCTAGCAACCCATACTCAAACAACATGGTACCAGATACTACGCAAATCCTTGCCAGACTATTTTCATGAAAACACTTGACTCTCACAGCCCATACTGAAGTTACTGCAGTTAATGTACATGCATCTGTGATTGAGTTCTTTTGAAGTGAAGGGGTTCACTTTTCCTAGCAATGATTTACCAGAAAGCAGAACCACACGAAAGCAGATGATGTGAAAGGATACAAAGCAGTTCTATGGATTTCCACAAGTTTTAGTTTTCTGTGACGCTGATGATATTAATCAAGAAGTTACATTTTTTGCTAAAATGGCAGCTTTAACACCCTCTCCCAGGATACACATATCACTAGAAACACCCAGGAATGCTGTGACTAGAAGCCAGTATTCTGCTCTTCACATGATCTGCCTTCCAGTATCTGCCCTCCATCCTGCCCAGGAACTGGGGGGCTCCAGCTGAGCCCAGAACCAGCGGGTGCTCAGCAGGGGACAGGTACTGGGGTCCCACTGGATCACCACACCACTTCATTTTCAACCCTCCCATACACATTGATGTTCATACCACCAACATGTGCTATAAACATTGAAATTCAGTTCTTTGTTTCTGATATAGAAAATATTTGCAAAATAATGCAGAAAACTATTTAAGGAAGATTTACATTATTCTTTATACTGGCAGGAGAATCATTTCCCCTCCTCCTCCCTCTCAGTTTCAATATGTTTTCCGGATGAATGTTGCTGCTTTTGACAGATGAGTATTAATGACATAGTACAAGCAGGAGCTATTTAAGCTTTGGCATTTCATAGTACCAATCTAGTGGAAATTAACTCTATATGGAAGACTGGAGCAAGGTTTTCTGTGCCACTGAATTTCTACCATGAGTTCGAAGCAAGAATCATCTGGACAAGAGTGTGCAGAGAGCGCCCAGAATAGAAATATCAGTATTGACCTTTGTATGGTCTGTACAGAAAGGCAAATTCAGGGTTAGACAGGACAATGGTTGGAAATTCGTTGTAGACATCAATTTATTCCATTTCCTTCCCACACTAACAAATACAAGATTGATTAAGTCACAAATATCAGGTTGTGATTACTGCTGAATCCACAAAACAGTTGGGCTCATGATTGCAGTGTCACATTTTACTACCCTTGTCTGCAACAATACATAATACTTATTAAAAGTATTTCAAATGAAAATATTTCATTTTCAGATATTTCATTTCCTACACAACAACTATGCAGAGACTTACTGAAACAAAAGGGAATGCCTTTTCATACACTGACCTTAAAAGAACCAAGCCCTTTCCTTCAATTAACAGGCACCTTTTTTCTTTTTCCTTTATTGGAAAAAAACAAACAAACAAACAACATCACCCAAAACCAAATCAACCACCCACGAAAAACCCCAAACAAACAAAAAGAACCAAGAAAAAAAACCCACCACACAATCACACCACTTTGGAGCAAGCTGGTGCTTTCAAAATCTTCCAGAAGAAACAAGATAAATGTTTGTGCCACTCTGGAGTCCCCAGCGCAGGATGCTGGCCATGGATGACACTACCAGGTGCAGATCATCATCTGCCAGTTTCTACAGTTGTTTCTAGACCTGCTCTCTATCATGTGCCATGTGTTGCCTTAGAGCGAATTCTCATTTTGATTTCCTGCCTAATTGCTCAATTCAGCATTCATTTGCTAGTGGAGTCTGTCCTTTGCCAGCCTACCATGTGTTTTTCCATCATTCTGCTTCCCTGTTAGAACTGGTTGAACAAACAACAATCCATAATTCACTCACATTTCCACATCTAAAATGCCAAGTTTGATCCGGTCATATATAAAGATCCTATTAATACTAATTATTCGTAAATATCTATATTACAGATTGGTAGAAACACACAGCAACTGTGAGCATTTTGCAAGTTTAAATAAAGTATAATTTGGAACTATACTGTTCATTATCTGCTACTCATTAGCCTGAATTTTCCATTCTCTTAACCCCATCAGAGTACAGACAGAAACATTTACAGCCAACTGTCCAAATGTGAACAAGGCAGCCAACAGCCAGTCTGCCAGCTAAAACTGTGCTTTTCAAATTAACGATAAATACTCTTAAACACACCATCTTCTTCTGTGCACTTCTTTGAGAAGGTCCTTAATAATTTCGAGTGTTCCTGTCCACACTAAATATGCAACTATGGACATCAGAAGATGAATTTGAAGCTGCTGTGAGTATGAAATTTCCATTGATATCAAGTGGAAACACACCCTTTTATTAAGAGAGATATGCTTGGCCCACCAAGTTCAAGCCCTTATTTTGGAAATAGATAACTTACAAATAGAATCAAGTAAATACAGAAAAGGAGCTCCCATGTGCAGACTAATCTTCTCTAGCTAATATGTTAAGAGCTAGCAGTTCCAGAATGAGCCTCACAAAAAGTCATCTTTTATTTTTCCTAAGACCAAACCATGAAGCCACAGACAGGAGCAATCTATCATTCAGATGACAAACTTAACCTTCCTGCCCCTAAATTCCAGGTTCCTTCCAAAAGAAAATGTGAGTTTGTGCAAACAGAGGAAGCCCCATCAGAAATGCCCGCATGCCAAGGACGATCGAAGCTCCAGGACTGCGGAGAGCCATGCTCGATGTCCCTCCCAAGTTCAGTCTCCATTAGCCTATAAATAACTTGTTCTACAGTTTTACTAATTATCTCAGCCTTGCACCAAGCATCCTAAATCTATCTTTCTTGGGATCTCTAACATTAGAGTAGCTGCACTGAATAAAGGTGTATGTATTTGACCATTTTGTATTGGTAATCAGGCAGAAAATTGTGAGAGAAACCTAGTGCAAACTGATATATCTCAATTAACCTTGAGAATAATCTGTCTCAATGAGTTTGCATTGTTCAGCCCTTCTCCTTGAAAAACAAAATTACTGTAACTTTTTACTACATACTGTTTAAAGACAGGAAGAATTCTTACCCAGCTCATTGGATACCAGGTATTTCCCTGAACACTTTCATGCGTAAAATTCTATTTATTATGCTTAAAAACCTAAATTCACTCACAGAACATTTATTTGCTATCTTGCTGTCAGAAGCTGCAGTCCATTCACTTTACCAGTGTTTCCTCTATTTGCCTTACCCAATAGTGCTGAGGAAGCCAGACAGTATCTTGCAAGGTCACTCTGCATTAGGAGGTCATGGTCGCTGGGAGAGGACTGGAAGACAATAAATGTCACTCCTTTCTTCATAAAGGGCAAGAAGGAAGATCTGGGAAGTACAGGCTGGCCAGCCTCAGCCCACTCGCAGGGAAGGAGGCGCAGCAAATAATCCTGGAAGCCATTTCCAAGCATAGGAAGGACAAAAAGGCAATTGGCAGTAGTTAGCATGGATTTATGAAGGTAAAATTATGCTAGAACAACCTGATGGCCCTTTTGTGATGAGAAGAGTGGCTTGGTGGAATAGGGCAAAGCAGCAGATAGTGTTTATTTTGATGCTGATAAGGCTTTCCACACCGTCTCATACAGTGATCATAGGAAGAGAGGCTAAGAGAGCTGGGATAGTTCAGTGCTGAGAAAAGAAAGCTCCAGGGAGATCTTCATGAACACCCGAGGGGGGAAGAAGACAACAGAGACAGATTCTTCTTAGGGGACAGGACAAGAGGTTATTTCCATTTAAATTTTCATTTACAACACAGAAAAAAGCTGGTTTATTGCCAGGTTGATGGAACACTAGAACATGTTGTCCAGAGACAGCTGTGGAGTCACCGACCTTGGAGATGATCAAAACCTGAACACGGCCTGGAGTAACATGTTCTAATTGACCCTGTTTTAGCAGGACAGTCAGACCAGATCACCAGAGGTCCCTTCTAGTCCCAGTGATTCTGTGACAAACAAGGCAATGGGATAGCTCATTCAGCTTTGCCCTTTCAGAGCATGGCTGGTAAAGGAGACAACCTGAACACACCAACAGGAAAGTGATTTACACAATAACATTTGCTCTGGCTGACCCAGCAAGCCCAGCATCTCCGCATCGCAGCCACACAGTGCAAACCGCAGCCAAACCTGCCCCTCCTTCTGGCTGCTCTGTCAAAACCAGAAGAGTTTCCAACTAACTGAAAATACATCAGTGAACTGAAGTTCTTCCCCTCCAAACAAGCAAGGCTGCTGTACAGACAAAGAGGTACCAAATTAATATTTTATCTTTATCAAACATCTTCATTAACTTTTATTGACATCCCAAACAACGATGAAGTTTCAAAATAATTACATTTTAGCTATCGGTCTTTTTCTCAGAAGCATCCTAAACCTTTTGGTTTTTTTTAAAAAAAAAGGCTCTGGCATGAAATTTCCGTTGTCTTCATGGTCAGCTCACCAGTATTCAAAGTCTAATACCATATGTAATCTTTAGTGCTATTTAGGGAAAGGATCATACTGATTCTCCCACTGTTCCTTAATTCTGCGAACACACGTGTTCATTCAAACATACACAACTCTGCACTATTACACAGACAGAGTGGTTAAAAAAGGTTTTGTCATCTTGGTGTGAATTTGAACAAGTTAGGATTTCTCTCTTATCTTACAGGTAAGCTAACAGCTCACAGGAAGGTGAGGAAAGACAACATACGGAGCAAAGAAATTGAAGAAGTAACTGACATCTGTCTGGGGATTTTTTTTTTCTTACAATTTCTATTAAGTTAACATCTTTTTCTGGGTTTTGTTGTTGTTTTTTGTTGTTGTTGTTGATGTTGTTTTAGTTGGTTGATTGGTTTTTAATACTATTTTTAAATTCACTGCTTTTCAAATACTAACTTGTTTCTTTATGTAATCTTAAAACTGTGAAATGTCCAGATTCAGATCTCCACATTTCACTAAAATCTATGGAGTAGTAGACAGCCACAATTCCTATGCATTTTCCAACGTGGAAGAAAGAATTTGTGAACCTGCCTGGGGGCAGTGGCAGGGTTAGAATGAGAAAAGATACTATTTTCAGAATGTAGCATGTCATTGTATGATACATATTCCGGCAGATTTTTCTAAGATATTGTGTAATTCAGGACCATCCCCCAATGAGATTTGTGTTCCTGAACCCCCCCAGGTAGATTTTAATATCCCTTGTTTTGTGGTATTTAGACCTTCTTGCTTATTTTGCTTACAGGTATAGATCTAAATAAACCGGAAAATTAATTATATGAAAAAAAATACTCTTAAACGTGTTCCATCACCTGAAATCAACCTTCAACTGCTAAATTAGATACAGTATAAAATTCTTACTTTGAACTACAAAAAGGTTGAATTTCAGCTGGCTAATGCAGCTGGACTTAATCATAAAAATGAAGCAGAATATTCTCAGCTGAGGGTGTGAGAGGGCAGAGGTTACTTTCTACGCGTGACAGTTCATTCTGGTGTGGTAGGAGCAGAGAGGCAGCACTGACAGCTGCAAGGCAGGGCCAGGCCTGCACTGGAATTCTACCCTTTCCCTCCCTGCCCACTGCTGCACTTCTCTGCATCTCTCCTCCTGACCACCCGTTTTCTTTCTCTACTCCAACACATGAGTTTTGAACTCCCTAAAACCAAAACAAAACAGCCTCCAAAAAAACGTAACAAACCAATCCCAAAAAGCACCACACAAACAAAAACTCACACAAAAAGCTTCACAACAAATATCATCATAATGGATCTATAAATACGAGCTTATCCTGCAGATTATTTGGATACTCTCGCACAAAACTTAGTTTGGGTGAAGTGGGCAAGCTTTAATGAAACAGACATCTTTTCAAAAGTCATCACAGGAATCAGTTAAATTTACAGCGCTAGCCCTAGCTTAATCTTGACCTGTGTTTGAACACATTGTTAGCACATCATTAAAATCGGTAGACCTATCTGCATATGGAGATTAATTCCAACAGGTGAAACTAAATTACAGAATTGATTATGCATATGACAATTGGCAGTATCTTGGGATAAATATCATGATGTATTTGGAGACAAGAAGTGAGCATAACCATCTGCGATGGCTGACTACCGTGTGGGAACACATCCAATACACAAACGCAGAGATGTTTCAAGGGCCCAATGGAGGTGTGCAGCATCGCATACCAAAAGCTTGCTGGATGAGATATGGTGTGTTCTCAGACCATATGTCTGCTCCAGAGAGGACTCTGAAGCAGTGTTTCACTCACTGTTTTATGCCCTACTCCCTCCTAGTTACTCTTGACTCTTTAGTGGAAAGTGACACTGCTTGTTCACAGAGGTCAGATTCCCACATACCATCAGTGTTCCATTTTTTGGTGCTATGGAGAGGCACAGCCTAAGCAACAGAACTCAGCAGTACACGAATGACAGGCATTTTGCAGAGGCCCAGTGCACCCATGTGGCTGGGCAGGGAGTGCCCTTGGCAACAAGCACTTATATGCCTCGTGCAAAAATATTTGGAAACCCTGTACTATTTTGTGCTGCTTCAGTTCAGGCTCACCATCAAAATTTGCACATCTCCCCACAGTCGCACAACACACTACCTCCAAAACCCAGAGCACAAGGCGACCTGGTGCAAGGGCATGCACAGCTCTGTACAAATGCCTCCTTTCCCATAGAAACAATGCCAAGCTAGACCTAACAAATTCAACTGGACTTCAGCCAACAGAGTAAAAATGTTAAACTAACATGGTATAGTTCTCCACATTTCCAGTTCCTGGAGTATAGTAATGGCATTGGCTAGCTCTGAGGAAAGTGTGTGTAATTCTGGTGGATTTACTAGAGCAGGCTGCAACCCATGCACAAGCGATTTAATTGCTTCCTCGGGCAAGAGCAGCAGAGAGCAGGGCTGCGGCTGCCCTGTGACAGTGCCTCCCAGTCCCCAGGGGCCACACACCTCCCTTGGTGCTGCAGGGTCCTACCCAATCCTGCACTTGCAGTGAGGAAAATGCACACTCCAGCTTAACTACTCACAGGTGACTGAATGTTGACTGCACTGTCTACA
Organism: Patagioenas fasciata; assembly: GCF_037038585.1. Classification (NCBI taxonomy): domain Eukaryota; kingdom Metazoa; phylum Chordata; class Aves; order Columbiformes; family Columbidae; genus Patagioenas; species Patagioenas fasciata. The sequence goes on from NC_092527.1 coordinate 9,915,286, forward strand.
AGTACAGAACATCACCATGATGAACACAAGGAGCCTGTTGTGCTGTCCCACCTGCAGCCTGACAAGGGAAGTTTCCAGCTTTTCTTCAGCTCAGAATGCAATGTTGATGTCACTCCAGAATACTGTGAAAGTGTCAGAAGCCTTATCCACACACAACATAGTATTGAGCTGAAGCTACAGACATGCTCACTTCCAAATACCATGATACACAAACTTACACACCTCAGTATGTTGTTTTATTTTGTCTTTGTTACCCTGCCCATTCTTCTACTCTTGTTCTCTCTGTACCACATGATTACAGACGTGTCAAGCACAGTAAGTAAATGCTGTACACGCAGTAATGGCTCCTTCCACACCCACTGTTCATGAGCTCCAGCACACCCCAGTAGTGCAGGGCTATTATTCTAAGGGTTGTTCTCTTCCTTCTGAGTTAACTATGATTTTAACACAGGAAAACTACCTACACTTCTATCAAACAACTACACTTAGGATTTGCATTAGTAAGCGTAAATAGATATAATGCTAGAGGCTATTTATTAGGTAACCAACATAAGTGTAAAAAAAAAAAAAATCATAAAACACCCAAGAAAAATCAGATTTTGATATTTTGACAGTTGTTTTACCCACCAAAAAAAGTCTCAATAGAGAAGACTCTCATTGCCTCCTCAGTGAAGCATAGATGAATCCTTCTTTTCTGAATAGCTTGACAAAAGTGGGATACAGAGTTCATTATTTACATCAGGAAGCCTGTTGCCTTATGCTTCACTAAATTTGAAGACTGAATTACCACATGAATGACCTCTGGTTAAATATATATATGTATATACATATATATGACTAGAATTATTAAACTACTGGAAAGGATTTTAAAGAACTTTGTTAACTTTCGAGTACTAGTAAAGAAAAAAACATATTGGGCTAAAACTAGAGACTGCTAAAGCAAATGCTAACACATCAGTGGGTATAGGGGAATAAAAAATTAGGTCTGCAGAACTCAAATGTGACATCACAAGACTTAACATAGATGATATGGCTAGAGAAGTCTCAGCAACTCCCCAGCTAAGACAGGTGCCTTGAAAACCAAAAGCTATTAATCCTGGGAGGCAAATTCTGTGAACTGTTAGACAATACAGTGCAGTTAATACTCCTACTCACTTTCATGCTTCTGCAAAGCCCTGCAAAAAATAAAAATATACTCGTCTCAAACCATACAATAAATTGTAATGGAGGGCTTCAAACATTTCGTTGAGCTTGACCCTACTCAAAGGAAAGTCATCACACTCAGCCATCCTCAGCTATGCCATCCCATCAATACAAGTCTGATACAGTGCGCAGAGTCCACTAAACATGAGGATTTCATGGTATCTTTTTAATATTATGGAAGTAAAACAAAATATAACAAATACTTCAAATTTAAATAAATCTGAGTCTGGAAATATAGATGTGAAACATATATATGACGAACACAGGTCATATTCTAAAAACATGTCTTTTCATTATTTGGAGTTGACCTTACCTCCAGCAGCACACACGCCATGCCTGTGCAACGAACCAGGGGCCAAATATTGCACATCTCACCTCTCCTTTGATCAAGCAATTGGTCTTTCTGCTTCTCTCCCCATCTCCCTTCACATTCTGCTAACAACATGACTTTAATATGTACTTTGTGTTTAAATGTGGGTTGTCTCCTCAGATAGCTGAGGTATAATAATGAACGGCTGCCAGTAGTATCACTTGCATATGGAGAACAGGAAGGGACTCAGATATTTGAGTATGGTATTCTTCGGGAGATGGTGGAAATTAGCTGAGATCTTGATTCATTGCAAAACAGAGACCAGATTTACCAGAGGGCAGGTACCGGCTTCATGTCAGAAACACCCATCTGGAACCCTATAGGCAGAAGCACCTTTAAGCCAGTGAGAATCACTTGATGGGCTGGAAAACATTGATGTCTGTCTTCTCCCAGTTTATGAACGTGCAGCAGCGTCTTTTTAACAAATTCCCCTTCTCTAGCCAATTTTCCTGCTCCTTGAAAGGCATACGTTAAACAAAATTTTACTGGGATTTTTATTGTCTACATTCCCACTATCATAAACTTTATTAGGTTTTCCAGAATACCATTTATTGCCAGTGGTGAGAAGGTAACCCAGTTCACATTACTGTGCCATTTTATAGTTCTCTACTGGGAGAACATAAGGTTTCAGAGAAAACTATTACAAAATATTTATGCAGAAAATTGATATTCTGGGTGGGGCCTTTTATCATTGTAAGGCCTTGGAAAACTAAATTTATGTAGAAAACTATTTTATGCTTTAGAATTGTCTTTTTTGTTGTTGCAATTGTGTATTACTGTTCATTATAAACTTATGAAAACCGCTAAGTGCTCTGATTATAGGATTATTTCTATGAATAACCCTATTTAGATGACATACTGTGATTTATCTTTAAAGCCATTTTTAACATTGATCTAACAAAACTTACAATAAAAGTTGTGAAATCGGTATAACCGAGCTAGAGAAAATATGCAACAGAACAGCTATGAAACCAACTTTTAGAGCACCTTGAAACTGAAAAGAATTATATGATCTTATTTGTGACAGGACATTTAAAACACACCATATCCAGAAACACCTTTTTAACCTTTGGCGGTTTTCTATCTCTTTTTTGTATTTTTTCAGTATTCTTTACAAATGAAATAAATTCAAAAATAATTTTAATTAGTTGCTTCATTTTCTAAAAGGACTACAAGTAAGGACTGAGCTTTATTACAAATTTAATGCTAGGGTGCAATTGCGAGCCTTTTATTTAAATATTGTATAGTGCTGTGAAATTATACAGCTATGATATTTTGGTACCTGAGGCCCCTTCTCCACGGAGGACACCCCCCTCCTCAGTTCCGAGGAACGGACAGCTGAAGGGCTAGAACTCTTGAAAGCAACAGTCCTGCTGGATTTTTTTACCTCCTTTGCATCACTCTCAATCCCCTCAGGCTGCACGATCCTTTCCCCAAATGCCAGTGCTGGCAATTAGAACAACCTTAATTCAATGTAGATAAAATAATTCCTGCCCTACCAGTTGCCCCTTTCAAGCACAAGCGTTTAATATACTTTGGATACATGGAGAGTAATTCCAATTCAAGACTATTATCTCTGCAGAGAATCTTCAGTGCTAAGTACCTCAGGATTATAAAACTGGCCTGGCTGTAGCTCTCTGGTCAAACTGGCTGACCTCCAACCACTTCAATTAACTGTAAAAGTGAAATAGAGTAGTGCTGTACTCAGGGAAAATACTGCAAGGAAATGGAGCCAAAGAATCGCTTCAGGAAACACAAAAGAATCATAGAAGGCCCAGTGCAGTTTACAGCATTCAAAAGCCAATGTTCAGGCAACCTGATTTTTCCAAATATGTTTTTTAGGTGCTGTCTGTAGCACTAAGATCCTTTTAAAATGTGTTTGTACAAAGACCAAACTAATCAGCAACCCACAGATAACTCAGATTCAGTATCTTATTAACCAGCCTTACTATAAATGCTAAAGCTTGACACAAATCCTTCATGTCTGGAGAGAATTCCAACCATTCTCTGGGAAGACTTCTGCCTCCTTTGCAGTAGACACTGTCAGTTACTAAGACAATATACCTACATTTCCCACATATATCAGTATTGGAGAGGTTGTAGTCCTTCACATTACAAAGTGACAATCCCAAAACATATGTGCTCCTGAACATTATTTGGGATTTTAAATATGGTATAGCTGATAATATGATAACGCAAGACAGTCGATGTAAAGATTGTCAAGAACCAGATGGTCAGAGTAAGTTGCATAAGAGCATTTATAAGACAAGATCTCTTTCCAATCCTTTTCCTAAAAGAATTATTTACTTTTTCCAATCCTTTACCCAAAAAGAATTAAGTGCTGGGAACTTTTCATACTACCATGACCATGCTCCTGTGATGTAAGTCATAAGTGCATCTGTGTTATGCTACCTATAGCATTTTCAAAGCCCACCCATGAGCAAGCTTACAACTGCATGATGCCTAAGGAAGTAAGTTAGGTATATAGTTAGTGGAATAGTTAATATAGTTAGTGGAATAAATTCAAGTTTTCTCAGAAGCCATGGGGAAACCTAGACATAGCATATATACTATATGACCAGCTGAAGGCTTCACAAAGATATTCTACTGCAGGGGTGTCAAACTCATTTTCACCGGGGGCCATATCAGCCTTGTGGTTGCCTTCAAAGGGCCGAATGTAATGTTAGGATTTGGCCCACGGGCCTTATGTTTGCCACTTGGTTATGTGCATTGTGTCCCTTTATCACTGACACAGCCTCATATAACACAAATTGTTCCACCAAACATGGCATGGTGCGCCACCCGAGTAAAAGACCAAGACGTCTTTTAGGACCAGGTTAGATAATACGTAGGCCCTCTCACACAGAGAGCCTCCTTCCCCATAGGGCAAAGCTGGCTGTGTATCCATGGAAAACAATGTAGAATTCATGAGTGGGACGCTGGCTGCTGGTTACAAAACATCTTTTTTACTTTTTAAAAAATAAAGTATAGTTGCTAAAGTTCATATACCTTGCTAATTTCTTAAAAAATAAAATGAAATGTTTGCCCAGTTGAGAGTACCCCCTCAAGCACCACACATCATACCCTGCCCCCCCCCCCATAATTCTTGTCTGTCTTGTCTTTCAATGCCCCAAGGCAGTTACTAGTGTCTCACATCAATCTCACCTGTTATTCTCCTTACACAGCTCCCGCAGCTCTGCTCCTGCAGCACAATGTGTGTCACGCTGCACAGTGACCAGCGCACTGCCAGGCACCTGGGAGCCGTGTGTTAGACACCTGTGTTCTGTGATGTCATAATGGGGACCACACCCTCCACCAGATTATACACAGTAAAGGGAAAAACACTGATAGTGTTATTAATATTAAAACATTAAGCTGGTGGGGTGGGGAATGTCAGTAGCTAATTTTTGCTGTTTTGTAAGTACACCTGGAAGTCAGAAATAGGGTTTTTATTTTCCTACAATCATAGTTCAAGCCCATGGACAAAAAGGTACCATCCTGCAGATGTGAAAGCCATGTTCCACTGACAACAGTGTGCCTTCCTGCACTGTAGCCCCAAGCCACCAAATCACGTAAGCTTATACTGAAGAGCCCTACCAAAATCAAGTTGTAAGTTTTGAGTATTAGTAGTTGTCATGTACTAATTTCTGAGAGCATATCTCTCACAAAAACCCATTGGGCTAAGTCTGCATGAGCCTCACAGGCTCGACATTTTCAGCACTCAGGCTTGTCTGACTCTGCAGAATTATCCAATAACTATGATGTTTGAGCTTCTAATTATGGTAAATTATGAGGCTGCCCAGCTCAAAGCATTTGCCTTTTCTTTACACCTGATGTGAGTCAAGCAATATTCTGAGAAGTAAATACAATAGCAGCACAGCGTCTGTTGCAGGGAACCACAAAGTCAGATTACTGAATGTGTCTTTGCGGAGCACAGTGCACAGGCCAATACAGCTTAACAAATTCCAGGTAGTAGGTACACTGCCCAGATATTTGTGTGTAGTCTGTTACACTGATGAATTAGTCTTTCTTTAGTGTATCATACTTCACATTTATATATATCAGATGTATAGGTATTATAGGTAAAATATGAAAATACAGTTCAGTATTTCTCAATGTTTACTTTCACATTTGCAATAAATGTACAGACAGTGAGATGCTGCTGAACATGAAGAAGAGCTCAACTACTGCAGTATTCATCAATGTTTCTCTTTAAAAAGAACAGATGCTTAATTTCTTACCCCTGACCTCAATACAAATAAATAACAACACACAGTTTGAAACATTCAATTTCAAAATGCATTTGGGGACACAGAAATGCCCCATCTTCCTACAACATGATTCAACCCGTGCCATCAAATAACCCCTTAAATTTTGTCTGGTGAATCAGTTCTGTACCAGAAAAGCTCTCACATTTTGATTTGCTAACATGTAGGGATTTTCACTATCAAGACTGCTCTTAGTCATCAAAGTAATTACTTTAATGATTATTCAACTAATTGCTCAAGTACTCAACAGAAAGGTAATTGTTAAACTATTTCAACCGTGGCCAAAGAAATGATGGACATACATAGTGTTAATACAAAATATAATCTGCAAAAATGATATGCTTATCTAATTAAATTACGAATATTTAAGAACATGTTTCAAATTTCATCTTGTTTAGTTCCACCTGCAAAGACTGATCTTGAAAATGCCACACTAACTTCAGCAATAAGGAAAATGCAATACACACAACTTAACAGTGAGCCCTGATCATTATTCTCACTGTCGAAAGTACTAAAAATTGCACATGAAAAATTAATTGTATTTATTGAAATTTGGACAGATAAACCACACTAGTGAGGCACTCTGCAGATCAGTGTAAAATATCCAACCTAGAAAAATACAAATAGCCAAGAAAAAAAAGAGCAGCAAGCCATACAAGACCATACCCTTTCCTTTTTCTTGGGTGGGATCGGTTGAACTTCTTTTCCCTCATTGAATACAAGTGAGGAGCCTGAAAGAAAGAATGAAAATCAGAACTCACAGTAACATTCCATGGGGAACTATTGTAACAAATGATTTGCAGTAGTTTAAGGATTTTGTTTGGCTTTTTTTTTTGCCAAGTCGTTATCTAAGTACTCTCTCAATACTGCAATTATGTATTTTAGATTAAGTGAACTAATTTCAAGACACATTTCATAACACTGACCATAATTACACAGTTTCTGACTGATTATATCAGGGCAGATCTACTGATCAACACGAAGTTTAGTTTAAACTTACCCTACTCCGATGGAATATGAACATGACTAGCAAATAAAATTACAAATACAAGAAGAATGTGCAATAATAATTCATTCAGTAGGTTAAAAAAACTAATTTTAAATGTCATATAATAATTCCTTGCATAAACGGTTGGTGACCTAAAACAATCCAACAGTTTTAGATCACAAAAATATAAATACTTTCATTTTCCAGTCAAGACGGGACATAAAAGGAACACATAAATTTTTCTAAAGGCATATTAGAGCTGACTAAGTATAATAAAGCAAGAGACAGGAGAGAGAAATGATGCTTTGTAACAGTTGTGGGGTTTCTTGGCTACAGGTTTTTACCAAAAGTATGTGCTGACATAATTCTAAATAAAGTCTTTTGGGGTTTTTTTGCTAGTAGATACTTGTGCTGCTTTGATAAAAACAAAACTGCGAATGCTGAAAGAAAATTTACCAGATGAAAAAGACGAAAAAAAAATTAAAGACCATATAGACAAAAATACAGAAATGGAGAAGATGGAATGTTAGCATATGCAGACAGGCTGGAAATCAATGTAGTGTTTTATTGTCAATGCCTTTTCTAAGATTTATTCCTTCAAATTAAAAAAAAAATAAATCCGTAAGTAGTCCACGTTGATTTTAGATGTGACTTTACCATCTGTAGAGTCTTAAATTCTTTCTTCAGTGTAAGATACCCATGAAAAAAATTCCAGACAAAACAACTGTTTCTTGTAATTATACCTATCAATAAAAACAGAGCTGTATTTTTAGGGATTATATTTCTAAGTCTAATTGCCTAGTTAATGCACACATAACATTCACATTTGACTAGGATTTCAGAAATCACTGTAATAATAGAAAATTTGGCTTCTGAGAAATGCAACTTGGTTTCCAGCGGTATCTCAACATCTAGTAAATCATATGGTCCATGGTTTACTATCAAAAATTTGAGTTGTTTATAAGGACAATATGGCATACAATTTCAGCACACCAGATGGATCAGTCACAGAGCCGCCAGGCTATTTTATTCACTAGGGAAGTGGGGAGTGAAAGGAGATAATGTTGGTAAAACCTCAGTAGAAGGCTCTGGCAGAATTGTGTGACCATCTCTTTCCATACACAACATTGATTGCGAAATTTTTGGGGTCCAGGAGTATCACAACCTGGCCATCACAACCAAACCCCACCAAAGTGGAGTTCATGCCAAGGCAGCTCCTTGCACCACAAACTCTTGGCTATAACATGACTTGAAGAGGTCTCACACATTGGGACAGGAAAACTTGATCTTGGCTACACCCATATGGAAAACAGGTAAGAGCAATCAAACTGTAGTTTTGGTAAATGGTGAAAGTCAAGTAACTAAGCTTCTCTCTCCTTCCTCGACTCAAGCTGGCATCATTGAGAAAGGTGGAGGAACACTATTTGGAGAGCTGCTGTTGGACAACAATTTTAAAGAGTTCCCTTCCTCTTACCGACTTTGGTCTCTCTTTTTACCATGCTATGCCCGATATTGAGCCCCCCAGCAGAGCAGCCTGCACATGTACAGCTACCCCTGTCGCCATTAGGCCCCCCTGATGGATTTATCTGCTGTGGACATGCCAGCTTTTGAAGTGGCAACATGGTCATGAGGGGTACAATTTCCACCTCGGAGTTCCTCGCAACTCAAGGCCTGACTGTTTTCCTGTTCTGTGATGTACTTAGGAGAATCACCATAGAAGTCTGAAGTCTACTGCAGAAAAAAGAAAAGCCACTTAACCCAGAGTTCCATCTAACTGAGCTGGTGAGTTAAATTTTTGCTTACATGTGCAAATCAAGAGCTGGAAATGGATTACAGAAAAGATGACTAACCATAAGCAGTTCTTTATCATGGATAATTTTTGGCAAGTTCTAACATTACAAAATAAATAATAGCACTTTGGTACATCTGACAGAGGCAGTTATACAACTATTAGCCAGGAGATCTTAAATTTCTGGTCTGCACATTGTAAATGGAGATTTAAATCAAGATCTGAAAGTTAGATGGGATTCTCTCAATTTCCCATATTTAGGAACAGGATCCTGTAGAACTGGGATGCTCTAAAGCTTCCAATTTTTTCTGGTCTTTAAATTGTTCTTTGAAGATTGTTTCTCAGCCATTTTCCAGCCAGGTGCTGCCATTTGCCCTGCCCTTTCTCCCCTATTTATACCCATCTCTAAACACTCATTGAGCTGCAGCACCTCTGGGAATAACTCATGAATCTGTCCACTGGCAACCTCCCATCATTCTGTCCAAACTGAGGCTTCGGTGCATCTCCTTGGTATCTGCTTGAGAACATCTGGATGTCCCCCTTTGCTCAAAGCAGCAAACGTCTCAATCTCCCTGTGCAAGGCTGTCCCAACACCTCTTCAACAAGTCAGAAAACACGACCAGCTTTCCCAGCATTGCAGCCTATAATTGGCAAAGCTGTGTTATGGTACATAACCACACAAGTAAACACAATACTACACAAGTGCCATTGTTATTCTCCAACAAATAAAGGTTTTCAACACAAGTTTTTTATATATATGTAGCCACTATTCTTGAAAACTGTAAACTTCTGAATCTTATTTTCTAAGATGGCAATTTTAGAATATATGGCATTTCAACAATCCTATCTGTTCACAGCAATGCATGATTCATTAACAGCTTCATCTTCATTTGTAAAATCCTAAGGTAATTAAATAGGAATTGGTGTTTCTCCAGAGAGGCTTCTCCAGCTGAAACTAAAATAGAAGTTAGACAGTGACTGGCATTATTTATATCAACAGTTCTACCAGAATGATAATACAGAAGCTTTCACATGCAAATATACATACATATAAATGATTTAGGATGGATTAAAATAAGGAGCTTAATACATTTCTTTGCTTGTGCTCAATCTTTTCATTTGCTTAAGAATCTTATGAAAGATGACTTTCAAAGCAATTCTTTTGGACTGCACAGAAATGTCAATACACTAAAAATATTCTTGATACATATGAAAAAAATAGCAAGTTGTTATAAGGATACATAAATAGCTTGTTAGAAAAAAGTTTACTCAAATCAGCATTCAACAACACACTAGATCTAAACAAATAATGAATGTTTGTCTAAACGTGTAAATGTAATCAAGATACTAAACCTTCAACAGAGGATGGGATCATTTCCACAAGATTTATCATTAAAAGATTAACCCCACAAATAGATTTGAATGCATGCTAATTATGCCTCTTAGCACACTTAAAATACCAAAGCACCAGCAGAATGCTCCCTATCCTACTGTTGGTTGTCTCGGCAGATGCAATAATCGTTACTTTCCAGGGTTAAACAAACAAAATATGGTCATGTCTGGAAACGTACATTTGTGTTTTCTGAGCATTATCTATTCATTGGAAAAATACTGGAGAAAATTAATTTACATTGACTTTTCACAAGTATAGCTTCTCACTATCCCACATGTAAAGCCCTTTAACCGTATCATCAAGCTACATAGAAACAAACAGTAAATCTGAGTTCAGATGCTAATATTTCATTATATCAAAACCAATACCTTGTTTGGAAGGTGCTACAATACAGAGATTGGCATACCATGATGTAGCACAAGAGAAATGCAACAACATTTCTCAGAATAGCAACACACACATCTGAGGCTTTCTCTCCTTTCCTATTCACACTAAACTACTTGCTTGCAGTTAGCTCAGCGTGTCCGGTAACCATGTAATTGCACATTACTTCAAATTTTTATTTTAAAATTTCTGATCCTCATATACATGTGATCAATATATTGAATTAGCATAGACACTAAAGTGAAATTTCCATTCCACAAGGCTAGAAAGCCTACATAGAGACAGCAAATAAAACAGGTGCTAGTTTAAAAAAGAAAACGCTCATCACTCCAAGGCAGTAATGATTTTTAACACTTCAGACTGGTAACAGTGTGATCCGGGGTATGATTTTTAGTTGTATCTGTGAAGTTAACATCTTATTATTTAGTGTTCTTTTTGAGGTCAAAATTTTGCCTGTCATGGTGTCCATATGTTTGGATGGGTTTTTCATAAAATTCTACAGTGTTTAGGTGGGCTGAGAGGGTTATAGCATTTGTGCCGTCAAAAACAGAAGTGTCTTTTCCCTTCACGTTAAAAATCTCAAGTTTAATGACTTGCATTTGTAAGTTTACAGAAGAAAAATCATACAAAAAAAATTATCCAACTGAACAGAATTTAAATGTCATATGAAATTTTGTAATTCTATTTCAAAAGGCTTACACAAAAGCAGGCTTCTCTTCTGGACAGCAAAAATACAAATCTTCAGAACTCTGACTTCTTCCTGACCTGCTTATCAGCTTCTTCTTATGCTCTCACAATGTCTCTCCTCCTTTTTATATTTAAACTCTAACCAGCATTACAAAACACTGCTATAAAGTCACTCTCATTGTTGCTTGGGCTTCCCCACGAAGACTGGACAGTAGTTCCAAACTGACCCGCTGTTCCAAGACTGGCTTGTCACAAAGTCTCCATGTGCTGGCGAGGGCTGACAGGCTCTGCAGAAAACTCCACGAGCTGAGAGGCAGCTCTTCAACACCTCACCCCACCGTGTAGCAGCCGGGGCTGCTTGCTGGCTGCCACAGCACACTCACTGCAAAATTGTGAGTCGGAATGTATAAGCCACCAACAAGAACAGACAACTTCAAGGGTTCCAAGAAAAAGAGGTTCTGATCCCCACAAAGGCTGGAGGAGACACAAAGAACAAGGGCTGGAGTAGCCAATTCATTAGCAAAGGTATTTGACTTGTAAGTCTGATATATCATGGAACAAGAGTCCGCAAATCGCGCTGAACTAGCCATTCTATCTCCCTGGTGTCTTTGGAAAAACAAGTATCGTACCTTGTCCCTCATACTTGAATAGTAATAAAATATGGTGGCAAGAGTCACAATTCTTCAAAAGGAAATGTAAATAGAAGGGAATTCCATCTGCATATTACCTTTTTACGTCAAAGCAATTAGTGTTTGGCATTAAATATATTAACCTGGCCCCTCTCCTATTTTCTTGGTTTACTCCCCCATTCTCTGTATATAGATTAGAATGCACTCCTCATGCCCTAGGTACCTTCCGTAAGTCCTAAAACCTGTCATGATCAAACATCAGCATTTAGAGGGCAGGTTTGTCAGCATCTTGTTCTGCAAACCAGGGATCCAAATGCACCTCATGCTCACAAACCTAGAACCCAGAGCTGAAACGCACCTCAGTACAAACATAGGGTAAACTTTAGGTAGGTTTTCTTTCTAAAAATTCTACCAGCAATCTACGGTATTATCCATGAATTACAGAGATTTTATGCAGGGTTTTCAATAAAACAGTGTATCGTGATTTTGCTCCTTTATTAGCAGCCAAGTATTAATAATATGATCTTGATTAAGTGCTTATCGACACTGATAACTGCACTCAAACACACCAGGATATTAGTGTGTGCCTCTAAACCAAAAGTCACAGACAAGTGTTCTCCCTGATTATTCCAAGTGTTTTATTTAAGATCTTCATTAAAAACCTGCAGAGTCCAGTCAGATCTATTTTACTATTGTCCAAAAATAGATACCATCTTATACATAGCAGAAATAAGGAAAAATGACAAAATTTTGCAAATCCCTCTCTAAATGTAGATGCACTTCAACTAATTGATTTAATTTACTTCAAGAGTACCTTATTCTGGGTGCTTGGTAATATGAAAAGAGAAATAAATTTGACAAAGATCATCAGGGTTTGAAGTGCAAAAACGAACATTTATATAATACTATCTCAAGCTACAATTTTCAGTGGTTTCATAAGAAATAATGTTTCATAAGAATAATGTTGAATCTGATTCTGTCTTTTTAACCAGTACCTCCTGTAAGCTTTCTACTATGAAAAGTTGATATCTGATAATTTTCAAAAATAAACATCTAAATAGGATACTGTCACGGAGGCACCCCGAGGCTAATTTAAGGGACAACAGGGTCCAAAACAACTTTTATTAAACCGGTGAGAAACAGGGTTTTAGCACTCCAAAAGTGACTTAAATATAGGTTCGGGTATCAGCTGAGGAAAATTATTAAGGGGCAGCAACTAATACAACAGGGGGTCCACAGTGTGCATGCACGTGGCTTCACCCAAAACAATGCCGGAACCACCCCCGAGTCCCAGAGGAGTACACACTTGCCTGAACACGGTGCGGGATTATTCTTAAAGAGGTATAGGTAAAGCGTACGCTCGCGATTCCGCAAGGGTAAATTTATAATACACTCGCAATTCTGCGAGGGTTAATTTACTTACACGTGCGAATGTGCACGGAATACTACATGTGCTTATGCGGAAGCACGGGAGGAAAATACACTCGCGATTGTGCGAGGATAAATTTATAATACACTTGCAATTGTGCGAAGAAATAATTTAAAGTACGCATGCAAATGTGCACGGAATAAAGTTACACTCGCGATTGTGCAAGGAAATAATTTAAAGTACGCGTGCAAATGTGCACGGAATATAAATACACTCGCGATTGTGCAAGGAAATAATTTTATACGTGCTGGTATTAAGCACGGGAAGTTACACGTGCATATGTGCACGGAAAGGATAAATACACTCGCAATCATGCGAGGGGTTTTACTCACACACGTGGCGGCAAGGCAAGCGGGGTCTCCATCCCGGGGAGTGGGGCTCTCGGCGGCAGCATCTTCAACTCGCAGCTCTGAGAGACCGGCGACAATGGGCCCAGTCTCGACGAGAGAGTCCCGTTTTATACTGGCTGATCAGACCTGACTGTAGGCATTCTAGAAGCTTCTCTGCACCCCCACACCGTGTGTGGGGTGCCCCTGAAGCCTCCAAACATCCCCCACACTGGCCGGAGGTGCCCAGCGGCTCACTGGCGCCTCGGCACTCCCTTCTCCTAATGGCCCTGGCCAGGGTGCTCTGGGCCAAACAAAAGAAGCTGTTAGCCTCAAGTAGCAGAGAGAGGGAGATGTGCCTGCTCCCTCCATACTGAAGGAGGGGGGGAGAGAAGAGGGGTTTGCATTCTGCCACAGATACCCAAGTAAGTCAAAAGTTTATTTCCTCATCCAGTTACACGCAGGCTTCCAACGTTAGTCTTCAGATGTAATAGTGTAACTGCATATGAAATTAAGAAAAAATAACTTGGACCGAATATTTTAGATTGGAAACCTCCTGCATTTAAATTTATTTAATTATTTTTATGGGACTTTCCTGAATAAATACAGAATACATGCCAATAAGAGCCTCCTACATATGATATTGATAACATAACCTAACATATTGTGATGATGAATGATGACAATCTGTCAGAACACGAAGACACGATTTCCACAAGGATACAATGAGTTGTGACAGACAGAATTGTTTTCATGCGTCACAACTTGCCTGCGTTGGCCCAAAGGACAAAGGAGAGGAATCCCACCACCATCTGCCATCGAGGTCTCTGCTCCACGTCTGAAGATCATACCACAGTTTTGAAGGTATTTTTCGGAAAGTCACAATACATTTTAAGTTTTACAAGGGGAAAAAAAATAAATAAGAACTCTCTCAAGGAGGTAAAGTTTGTTTACCACAACAATTTCTGAAGTATCTTAGCCATATTTAGACATCTGAATACTTGATGTAAGTGTAACACACTGGGGAAGCCGCCCGGCTCAGGGCTGAGGAGGCCCCAAGCCTGCAGGCCGCACCTGAGGGATACAGACAAATACAGGCCATTGGAAAACAGATGGCTACTAAAAATTAGGTTTTTACCAAATGAACTTAAATTCAGAACTAATTTTCCAGTGTCTATTTACTGTGTTGTTGAAATAAATAACTTAGGCTTTTTCTATAGATAAACAACGTTTAATCCAATCTCTTAATTGTATTCTTTAAACATGTGTTCATTAGAGCATAAGCAAAACAGCGCTGGGTGCGCGGGGGATTCGCTCCGCCCAACATGCACACTCTTAACAATAAGAAGTGTGTTTAAATACAGTAAGGTATTACATATTCATAATGACCCCAGGAACGCCTATACATATTCACGACCTTTCCCGCTTTTTATTAAAATGAGTTTCATATAACCATCTACATATTCCCCTCCTTGACCCTCCCCTGTTGCGCCTGCGCAATGTCACTTGGTGAATTTGAGGAAGGCTCTTTAGGGGTCTTTGGATGAAGGCTCCTTGGTTACATATAGCTCTAAAATAGATATTAATTATGTGGTTTAAATGTTAGCTTGTTAGTAAGCCCTTATAATATAGTTGCTTAACCCTTAAAATATTAGTTCCCTCTATCAATATAACTTCGTAAACAAGTTTCATAATTAATTTTTTTTTTTATACATAGAACTTAACCACCTTTTTCCCTTTTTCAAGTTCAGAGTCTGTGCCTCATTTGGTTATACCTTTAAACATTAAACATCTTAGCACGAATCACAACTGCATTTTTCACATTGTCTTGTTGATTTAAAATTATCAGGGAAAGATACAATACTGTTTTGTCAGAGGAGTCTTTAAGTAGAATAATACTGACAAATGCATGCCAAATGGGACAACACATACGATTTCCAAATATTTATTTAAATATCCTAAAGAGTCTCTGTCTTCATCTCTTCCCTGACGAAAAAGGTCAAAATAATTCTTAATTCACTTTACACACACAGCAATATTGAAATGTGAGCATTTTCCTATAAAGCAAGTGTTTTTTCCAAAGCATTTTTTGTTTTCTGGGATATTCCTTCTATTTTAATTATGAGTACAGTATAGTCAATGTCCATGTTAAGTTGCAGGATTTCATAATATGTTTGTTTTACTTTCAGTCATAAGCAAACGCAATGATCTGAAGTGATAAATGAAAGTGTTCCAGAGGAGACCAACATGAGCCTCTCATTTTTTCATCTTTATTTAAATCGTAAAGATTGTGCTACTTGCACTAAAGACAGGGCCCTTGGCCAGAAGAATTTATGATGCTCTCTGGATTTTTTTTCCTTTGTGAGAAAAATACAAACTATACTGTATCTGGCTTGTGATATTCATTTGTCTTACTCATCCATCTCTATCAGTGTTTTAATCTTTCACAGTCCTTTTGCAGCAAGTTTGAATTTCACCCTAGTATATATGTTTTTACTTACTGGACTGTTCCTTGTTGCATCTGGGCGGCTGCCTCAAGTGCCTGGACGGACAGACTGCCTTTCACACCTGCCTCAAGTGTCTGGATGGACAGACTGCCTTCACACCTGTCCCAAGTGCCTGGACAGACAGACTGCCTTCAGACTGCCCAGAGCATCACCCACGTCTTGGCAAACTGTCAGCAGTAGGCAAAATAATTGTGTGTGCCAAACCCCGCCTGGTGTAGATGCAGCCAATTCAGAACTTCACATTTTATTATTATTAGTTTGTTTTACTTTGTTAGCCCTAATCATCAACATTTCACGCTAAGAAACACGAAGTTACACCTCTGTCAGTGGTGTCTTCCACATGGGATTTGTGTACCTTCTTTTTCTCCTGATGTATTTCCTTCAGTTACTATCTACTTGTAGAATATATCCGAAATCTGCTCAAAGTGAATCTCTGAATCTCCTGCCAAAAAATCAGATATTTTTAGAGGATTTCCTTTCACACTAAGCTACAGCCAAAGCTTTTTTTTTTTTTCCACTTCACTTTCCAGGATTCCGATGGAAAAGGCATGAATCTATGAACTAGATGATGGGGACTGAATCCGCATACTAACAGATACTTGTATTAAAAAGCTTATTCCTGAGTAAGTAACATAGGTTTGTGTACCTTTTTAGCCTCGAAGTTAACACTAGTACTTCATAGCAGAAGTACTGAGCACGCTGGCATTCCTTTCTCCCTCTGGCTACAATCTATCCTGGACCTGGTACACGATTGTTTTATTTGTGTCAAAATAAATAGATTTTGGACAAAATTTATTGGGTGTTTTTTTTTTTTTCCCAAGTGTGTATTTTTTAAACAGAAATTATATCGATGCAAAATACACAGTTAACTCTCTAATGAAATGGATCTTTTCACTAGAAAAGATGGGAAAATATTTCAAGTTCTCAATTATTTCGCATTTCATGCTTGAAATAACTTAGAAATTTAATTTAACCTCACTGCCCCATTTCCTTTTTTTCCTTATGGCTATAAATATGAAATAAGAAAGCAACCAAACATTTTTACTTAGGGTATTGGGGGGGGAAAGGCTTGCCTGTTTATTTTTCTTCTAGGCTCTCCGAGCTTACAGCAAACATAAAGTGTTTATATTTTAAAATCCCATAGTAATTGAAAGGGGAGAAGATAAAGCAACCTTGGTTGCTTATGTCACTGGAACAACCAGCTTGGGAACCATTTGGGGTTTCACATCAATGTTTTTGATGCCAAATTGTTAGATGGCAATTCCCAGTGGTGTCCCTTGTGGACACAGAGCCAAGCCTTGAAGTCGTCTACAGGTAAAAGCAGCTGCAGTTTTCATATTTCAGAGGTCACTGGTTATTCTCACACATCAAGAACAAATCCCTCATCTGGGACTACCTGTGTGATTTTATATGATTATTAATGAGTTTCTAATTGCATAATCAATCTGCCAGGGAAGCAGAAGCCAAACCAGAGAAGAGACATTTGTTACATAAACTCAGCTCTTTGTTACAAAGCCCAGCCATAGGAGTACATGCATCTTAGCAACCAGCTTTCAGGAACAGTCTATTTGCAGATAATTGATTCATGACCAAGCTAACCTTTGCAAACAATCTATACCTCATTTGCATTACTGTAGCACAGAAAAGCCATAGTGCTAAGTCAAGACACTTCCTCATCCTAAAGACTGTTCAAACCAAGAGTTTGTTTCCAAAAAAAAAACCAGAAGCAAGCAAGTCTGAAAGACAGGAGATGGGCTGGGAGCTGGAACAACAGCCACGATGGGTGTATCACCCACCGTCACTGAGGAAGCAGGTATAAACTGGAGACATGGAGGATAAGAAAGATGGTATGGACATAATAAGAATAAATTGGCTCTAGAAATTAGTAATCAAACTTTATCAGAAATCAATTCAAATCTGTACAAGCTGTACAACTGATTACATTTCATAAATGCAGGAGATCCGAGTGGAGAGCTAGACCAGATGACATGCATAGGTCCTTTTCAAACTCCACCATTCTTTAATTCTACATGAGTAAGTTTCAGAACAGCCTATTCCATAGACAGTCTGCTTCATGCTTTCTAAGAAGTCCATGTTTTGATTTAAAAAGCTGAAATATATTTTGGTTTAAAACTCTGACAAGAAACAAATGAAAACAAAAACACTCAAACAGGAATTCTTTTGCAAGTATTTTACTTCTGTCCAAAAATATCCATAGTGAGTTTTTCTACAGCTCTCCTAACTGACAGGTGCATCATCATAGAATTACTGACAAAACTAGTTTACAGATCAGAGACCAAACTACTGAATGAGAAATCAAATTATTCTTATTATTAAAGATGATTTTTCCAAGAGTACAAAGAGACTGTCAAGGGGCAACATATGCAGAAGACTAGTCTTCATTTGGGTCAATACAGCAACCTTTACAAGTGTCCAAAATAAATGGTCTAGAACTTGGTATCTAATACAAATACTTGCTAACAAAATTGTGAAAAGTCAATGGAGGTCTTTCCAGTTTTTCTGCTGTTAACGGATCCTGCCATCTTTCAGTTGTATACTTAATTCATTTACTGCTCAGAGAAACATGATCTGTTGGGCTTTTAGGATGATGGAAGTATTCATTACTGTCTACATCTAGTTTTAACTATTCCAGTTAACCCTCTTCCCGAACTTACAAGGTTTCCAGCTGACAGTTCTGTTACATGAAGAATAGAAACATCAGCTGCGGGTGACTTTGAATGATGCCACTATTCAGTGCCCTCAAAAAAATCCCATGTATAAGACTCCAGTGGACAGATTTGTAATATAAATGGAGCCAGGTGTCAAGTTGCTCTTTTCAGTAATGAGACACTCATTTGTCCTCAAAAGAACTGGAAAAATGGATAGATATGAATCCAAATCCAGTGCCAAGATCAGACTCCCAGCTGCCTGGAGTTGACCAGAGGGCTGGTATTTTCAAAGCCTCTCACAGTAGCATTGTGGAATTCGCCAATGAGTTAATCTTTAAGACAGATATTTTAAATTGTGATGGGCTAACCTCAGCTTAATGAAACAGTGAATGAAATGAACCTTACGTATAACCTTACAAAGCTGTTGCAAAGCTTGTTACCTAATACAGATGGCATGCTTTGCACAGCTTCAACAACGTATTCTACAGAAGGGCAAAGTATAGAACAAGCTGTAAATTCTGCAGCACTGGAAACTATAGAATTGTTCATCAAGCATAACACAATTTCAGGTATTTTTCTTAATGTTTTTAACCAAAAAAAAAAAAAAAAAAAAAAAAAAAAAAAAAAAACCTTTATAAAAAATGCATGGGGAAAATAGTTACTCTAATTACTGCTCTCAAGAAAGATATAATTTTGTGAGTATTTTTGAAATTGGATATAATATGCTATAGGCCAAGAACTAACCCAGTGCAAGCCTCCTTTCCTCCTTTTCCAGTAGAGGGAACATGACTACAAACCAACAAAAACTTTAGTTTGAAGCAACCCTGTATTTAAAAAAGGAAAAGGCACTCCAAAAGCCTCTGAAACCCCCCATCAGGACAACACATCAGTAAAACCTCAAGAGTAGCAAACTAGACAAAAGCCCCTGTGCTCAGAGGGAAGGCAGAACTGAACAAAATACCACATTTAA
Source organism: Patagioenas fasciata (assembly GCF_037038585.1). Taxonomy (NCBI): domain Eukaryota; kingdom Metazoa; phylum Chordata; class Aves; order Columbiformes; family Columbidae; genus Patagioenas; species Patagioenas fasciata. Next base: position 9,934,898 of record NC_092527.1, read on the forward strand.
CGCAACATGTGGTTTCAGTTTTTCACGTTTTTCTTTCAAAACCCACAACCTGCAGAGCCTGTGGTGAGGCAAACCCTTCCATTGTCCTCTCTCCAGCTTCATCTTCCTGCCCCAACAGTTCTGGCTCCTAGAAAGGACCCTTTCCATTTCCCAAGCCTGGAATTTTGATAATTTTGGCCCAGTTCCCGACAGCACACAGGTTCCTTGCTTTTTCCAGGCATCTGCCAGTCCAGTCGCAAGCCTCCTTTCAGTCAGGGCATTCCACTGCCCCAGACACACAGAGATGCTTCAAAACCCAGAACACAAGAAGCAAGATAATGCGAAAAGGAACCTTCCCTTCTGGTGACAACCCACTCAATCTCTTACTTAGTGCATACAACATATAATAGTTGTATATTAAACAAATTCAGTGAGCCTGCCATCTGTTGCACATGTGCTTGGCTGCAAAACCGAGGACTGAACTCAGGAGCCTGAGGATACATTTCCCCACCATCACCTCATGTAACTACATCTATCTGCTGAAGGGGACAGTTCTGCTCCCCTGCACCCACCTGCAGCGGGAGGTTGTTCTGCTCCCAGCCGGCCATCCCAGCTAAAGAGCAGCTGGCTGCAGGGTGAGTGCACTTACTCAAATGATCTGCCAGAAAACTTGTGGGTTTTTGGAGGGAGTGTGGCCTTGATCAGTGAAATTACTGACTTTGGAACTGCTGAGTTACTACACATTGGTGGGGAATCAACCACAGACTCTGGACTACGCGTCTCAGCAACAGCCCTAAGGCTACAACTCATGTGAAAAACATGTGCAGAGGTTCTCTGTGTACTGATGAGAAATAAGCACTCTCAATGACCAACTGAAAGCATTTCAGAAGGAAGGTGACAACACCTAAACATCTTTCTAGCTATTCAAAATAGTCTGACAGGAGGAAAATCCCTGTCATGGCTGTGATTCATCCCAGTTTGGTCAAATACACAACCCTCAGGAAAAGCCTATTTCTCTTCACTGACCAGCAGAGGAGTAAGAGATGATTAACTCCCATCCTCACATTCACATTCTGAATGTCTAAAGAGAGGTAGGATGATCCCATTGAAGATGTTTAACCAAATTCAAGTGGGCTGACCAAGTGCAACTGTTTCTAGTACAGAGACCTACAGAAAGGGGAAGATGGACAGGGCAGTACATTATACAACTAGTTCCCTGAGTGCTTAGAAAGGTGCAGAATTCGTTAACCAGCAGCTTTCAAGTGGCAGATATCCACATATTCTTGCTATTTGCCCTCTGTCCCCTCAGCTGTGTGGCTCAGTGATAAATTAGAAAAAACTAATCTGAAAGAAAACCGCAGTGTGAATTTTCATTCAGCTTTTAGCTTTTCTGCTGAAGCTGATGACAGACGCTTGGAGAAGTTGCGTGGTTTTTTGAGTGAATTTTTATCCACTATATGCTACACAGCTAGGAAATAGAGTCTGCACCAGCTTCTCTGGTCTGTCCAACTAGAGGAGGGCTGCGGAGAAAGGTTCAGACAACTGGGATCAAGGCGTCTTAATTATCTGCCTCAGCCCTTGAACTGCTAAGAACCTTGTTATTTGACTCTAGAACTACTTAAGAACTGGAGATTCCAAGATTTTGTACACATGAAAGATAATGTCTGATAAGGAAATCAGCTTAGTCATTAAAATATGCAAATGAGAAGTCAGTGACAGCTGCTTTTGTGAATGAATTTTTAATTTTAGTTCATAAAAGTCAACTGAGAGCCTGAGCGGGGGTAAGAAATCTTTTTACGGCAGGAGATTAATATTGAAACATTTAACCATTAAATCATATCATTAGGGGAAATAATTAGACACTTCACACAGACAAGACAAGCTACATATCAAAAGGCAGTTTATGAACTACTTTAAAACATTTTGTTTGAATGAACGGGATGTACCAGTACAAAGACGGCAATCACATTTAATTTCCATGCTTAGGAACAGTTTAAAAGGACTGTGAAATAAGGCTTCGCTGGGGGTCTACTCAGTTTTCAAGAGAGGATTTACCTTTGCTTAATCCAGTAAAAATAGTCTATTAAATGTCACTGATAAATGGTCTTCTGCAAAGGCTGGAGGCTTCAACCAGTGGACACAATCACCTACCGTTTCACACATGGATTATTTTTCAGCTATGCAAATCTGGTTCTAAATAGCCAAGGAATGTTAACCCAGAGATATAATCAAAGCCAGTAGTGAGTGAGGGGGCAGAGATAACCACATGACAAAACTCTGTGCAGGGACAGGTAATATTTAAGCAGATCAGGGCAAAATTCTGACATATATGTCATATGAGAGCATGAGGTAGTTTCTATTCTCGCTTGACATACTGTTATAGTAGGGACAATCCAGTCTCCTTCCCCCATTTTACCAACTTTAAATGCATTTGTTATTCAAGTCCTGCATGTCATACTAGGTATCAAATGTATATGTTATACCACATATAGGAAAGTCACAAAATACTTTGTAGTACAGCTTGACAATGTCTTTTCACATGTAAACCAAAAGAGCTAGACAACTCATATTCAGGAATAATATCCAAGTTGTGGCATATTTCGAACTTGAACTCTGTAGAACTAATTCTAAATCAACACACAAAATAAATACATCTTCCACCTTGAATTTAGAACTTACCTACCTTCAAGAATATAGGAAACTCACTTAACAAAAATTTCTGAGGCTTGCAACATTCAAACACTTTGTTCAGTTTTTTGTAAACAACAGAAAAGAAGGGCAACACAACTTCCCCCTTAAACTTACTCAGTTATTTACGTTAATTGCAATACCTTTAGCTTATATTTCATGTTAATTTTGTGCACTGTACCATCTTGTATCTTGGGTTCTCATAATGTATTAGGCAGAACACTATGTTGCCACACATCCGGCATCATCATGCCTACCGTTTTGTTAAGCTATAATGAAAAATCAGGCCTGCTTGTAGGAAGTCATTTGCCTTTATCCCTAAAATTGTATTTGGCTATCATCTCCAAAAATTTCTGTGCAACATTAAAGATAATGCAATAGCACAGTAACAGGGAAATTACTTTTCTTCTTAATGCCTCATTACTGATATTGCTAGTATTGTATATCTGCATCTGATACAAAAGATATCTCAAGGGTAGTTTTAGAACACAAATAATTTTGCCTTCATCTGTCTAAACAAGAAACACATACAGATTTCTGTATTCATAAGCCATTCAAAGCATTACCCAAATGCCATATTCTTTGATTGCCTCATGATAAGATAGAAAGCATCATTGTAAGTGTCCAGAAACTTCCATTATCAACAGCAATAAGAATTTGCTCCCCACTCCCCATCAGCTACCCTAAGCGTTGCATCAACTAGTTTGCTTACTGCAAGTCGAGGCTCGCGAAAAGTGAATGAAATCACCTAAGCTTAATTTGATGCACTAAACATCACCTTTATTTAATACTTCCTAAAATATAAATAATAAAGCCTCAGAAACTAAGTGCATATCAGTAGCGACAATGCTGTAAATGAGAATATTTGAGATTTTATCTTGATTTTCACACCACACTTGCCCAGTTTTGGAAGGAGAATGGATCCTTCCAGTACACTGCTGATTATCTTAGTGTGTGTGAAGTTGAGGAGCGGAAAGACGTCAGAATGCCCACCCTGTTCTACTGCTTTTACAGCCTGTCCCACTAAATGCACGCACAAGACACACACAGTTTCAGTGTGTGTTCTAACAGTGCAGCTTCGAGAGTGCAGTTATACTGCACAGGCACATAACAAAAGACTTTTATGACTGTGCTATGCAACTGTCCAGCAACAGAAAGATGACGATACTTACATCCATCCTCTATACTCCAACCTATGGCTCCTGGTAGATCTCACAAAAAACAGCCCAATTTAAACTTGCAGAACTCATTTAACATAAGTAAGAATACTCTCCAGTGAAAAGGTCATAAGTTTAAAAGACCAAGATTTGAAATCAATATTAAGGCTCCTTTTAAACCACAGAGTTTAGGAAATCTGGACATGTCCAGAAGTCCTTCCAGGCAAGGCAGTCCTTTTTCCGCATATTTCAGCCCTTCATTTATATCACATGTCCAGAACCAATATTCCTTTCTTAAAACATACCAAAACAGAATAAAACTATTTCTTGAGATACTGCAAGGTTATCTTTCCTAGTCATGTATCCAACTTCAAATATACATTACAGTGTTACCTACTGAAAAGTAGTTGTTATTCCACAATATAGTAAAATTGTGACAAACACAAAAGGTGCACAGGTACATAAACATGAGTAAGTCTTTGGTACTATATAACCTTCATTTAAACACCAGAGAGCAATCATTTGTCTTAATAAAAACAGTTTATTCCACCAAAACATCATACTTTAAGAGAATTTAAAACTGCAACTTAATGTACCTTATCACTATATTCCTTTCAGAATTTCTGCTGCACATTTAATAAACAATACATAAAATCAGCTGTATACAACCAACAATATATTTCCATTACAGTAAGAAAGAACAGAGAAAGGAAAGGCTGAACGGTTATGCCAAAGCACGTGACAAAGGATTTTAAAACTGTCTGGATAATTTAACTGCTTATTTCTTTTACTGAAAATATAGATTATGTATTCTCTTATGGGGAATGTGCTTTTACTGTACAGTTTTAGGAAAAAATAGTGATTTGTAAGTATTAGCTAAAATTGATACGTAATTTAATCCTATGGATTCACGTTCCTTGCAGAGGTATTGCCTCAATGACTACACGAAGGCAAATCAAAGTGACTAAACAGAAACCTAATACTGTACAAACATGGTCTGTACTTGTCCTCAGACTCAAACCAGAGTTGTACCTTAAAAAGTTGCCTTCTACCTCCTCTAGGCAGAGATAATTCAATGAAGATGTTCCTGAATGAATGTCTTCACCAGGTGTTAGCAGCAGAAGACAATGCTCTTAAGGAAAAAAATCTTCAAGCAAGATTCCTGATCTTGTTATTAAAAATGACATATTTCCAGTACAAGGAAAGTTAACATTAAAATATTTATTAAAATCAAATCAGGCACCAAATGGTTTTGAAGTTGAACTGGACAACATTCTGAACAGAAACACATTTGCTTCTTTCCTTGTCCTGGCACTAGCAGGAGACTACCAACGCTACTCCGAGAGTAAGCAGCTCACATTGTTAGCTGAAGTGAGGTGGGTTCAGTCTGGATCTCCTCGCTCTGTAATAAGTTATAATCTGTGCTGGTAGTAGAAAGGAGAAAGAAACATTTCCAACATAAGTAAAAAAGTATATTATATACTAGACTTCATGTAGTGTTTTGGGGTCTATATGGAATTTTCTATATGAGAAACTGCAACAGAGCAGTCTATCCTCACACCTGTATTGGTTCTCTGCACAAAGTGGACACAGCCTCAGGAAAAAACATATTTTAGTGGAATGCCACAGGCCAAGAGCTATCACTGGGATGTTTTTCCCGTTTTTGTACTAATGCCAAAAATTTTGTTCTGCTTGCAAAGGACACAGAAGCCCGCAGAATGCTAGAAGTTCCTATGTAGAACCTGCCAAAGATGAAATACTTGTATTAAATCCCACAAAGGGACCAATATTTCAGAGTCCTCATGTGGGGTGACTTTGGAAAGGGATCAGTGCTTTGAATTGACAACAAAGGTGTCAAGCAAGGCTAAGGTAAGATAGAACAAAGCACAAAAGAAACAGGCTCCTGAAAACCTATTAGTAGCCCATGCTACACCTCTGTTTTGAGGCTCTGTTTTATTCACATCACTGCTACTGTTTTATGTTATGTTCTAGATTGGAAACATAAAAATAAACCTTTTCACTGAGCATTCATTTTACAGCTGGCAGCAGTCAATAAATGGCCTCCTACTTCTAAATTCACACAGTAAAACTCCCAGTTCAACTTAATCTGTTAAAAACTAAGTTACAACTAAAATTAGGTTAGTAGATCCAGTGATATTGCTCAAAGCAAGACATACCCCAACTTTCTAATTTGGAATGAGAGCTACTGGGTGCTGTCACTGGCAACTGCCGAGTGTCCATTCTTTCTCAAAACACCTATGTGGGGTATCTAAAAGAAGCTGCTAGAGATAGGCCTTTCAGATGCCTTCCAAATTCTGTGCCTTTTCTCACTTCCACCTTACCTGCTTTACAACATAACCACAGTAGAGTTTCACAGGTACTTTACTCACTCTCAAATAACAGGAACCTCTCACTTGCCCTGCTCCACCCCAAGATGTTTACCTTCTAAAAATGTCATTTCTTCCCTCCTAAGTCCTAAAGCACTAGTATAAACTGATGCAATTTGTGATTAGAATCCAAGGTCTGGAAATTGCTTACATTTCCAACTTCAGGTTATAATGGCCTAAATTTTGCTCCTTTATTCATTCAGGTAACATATCAGACGCCATTAGATGTCATTAGCTGATGATCACAAAAAGGTCCAAACTTAAATATTTTCCCAGGCCAAGCTCCCACTACAAATTCAAAAAAGAAGGACAGGGAAAAGGAAAAAAACCCCAGACCACAACAAAAAAATCACATCACCCAACAAACCAAAACCACAAATACACCACACCCACACAGGGAATGTAAGATCAGATGCAAAACATCTATGATAAGTAGGTTTTAAGAATACAGGCTATTTTGTAATTTAATTGAGAACCATTATTCTGTCTGTATAGACAAAAAAGGCATAGTGTATCTGAACTGTCTAAAAAGTTATATTGCCATTTAAAGAAGTATTTTATCATTATTGATTCACCCAGCGCTCACGAGCACTATATTACTGAATTACTGGTGCTTTTCAGACGCTCACTTGGTAAAGACAACTAAGATTCATGGAAACATTTTTGTATTTAAGTTTGTAGGGGGAGGGAAGAGAAAGCAGGACGCTGGGCAGGCACAGTGGCGATATGAGCAATACCGTAGTCCAGGGACAAGCCAACACACCTGCTCCATTTTACTCCATTTTAATCTGTTTGCTTGCCTTTGTTCCCAAATCAGCAAAGCCCCATCATAAGTTAGATGTTTTGTTTTTCTTAATTCAAGCTTTACATTTAAACACCACAGAACAAACCACCTTTCCCTATACTCAATAAACAAATACATTGTATAATTATGCTAAATCAGCATCCTTACTTTTTTGATGTATCTTACAAATGTTGTCTTTCCCATTTCTTAGGCAGATGGATGCAAACATATTCCATACTTCCATGGCTGTTACTCAATACATCTAAGCCATATCCATTTTATCTCCAGACTGTCTATTTATAGCTGCCTTCAAAAGGTGTTCAATGCACTTGAAATTTTAACTTTTTAAAGGCAGGAAGAAAGGCTTTTATTCAAGGGCAGGAGAAGGGATTATTTTGATTAAGAAAAATACTTATATTGTACCTCACAAACAATATTTCAGTTCTTGATGTTCCCGCTATGCTCTTGGGGCTGAGTTCCTTGGAAAAATCCTGTCTTTCCCATGAGGAAAAAGGAACATACTTGCCCTGTAACACTCCAACCAGCCATTGACTTGAACGACTCAATCATTCCAACCACCCTTTTCCCATCTTCCTCACCCCAAGTACTGATCACTATACAGTAACCCTGCAATAAGACCGTCTATTTGGAACCTTTGCCCTGAGTTCACACTATCCCCCAGATGTGTCTGTGTGTATCACTACAATAAATACACAGTTCAACCAGAGCACTAGAATCATCACGGCTAAAGCTCTGGGGGAACAGGGAACTTCTGGAGTGCAATTTTTGTTAAGAGAGAAGGTTAACTGACCTGTTTTCTTGTACAAAAAGGAAAACAGCCTTACAATTTTATGTATATCCATCAAAGTAGCTATAACCCCCTTCATGAAACACATTCTGTCAAACTGGCTTCCTTTGAAGTAATCAATATTCTGAAAACACCACACTGGGATCTGCTAGCGTGAAAACTGTGGAGCGCTACTGAAGTGAGTTTTATGCCTGAGTACTGATATACATTGTGGAACCATCTGGCTGGCTGTGGAGCCTGTGGAAAGAAGCAGGTTAAGCTAGTGGACAGAAACATCAGCAGAGTACAGTACACTGGAACGCTTTGCAGCTAAAAGCACTTGGTAACACAACCACTTGATATTGAAGAGCCTGAGCTTGCATACAGGAGGAACAAAGAACAACAAATACGGATCAAGTAGCGAAGCTCTGAATTTGTCCCCCCTTAAGGTAGAACAGCACCAACACACCCTAGTGACAAATATAAATACACATCCTGAACTATAATATGTACTACTTCAATCATCTATTATTAAAGCATTTTGACAATGAAACTACACCAGATTCCTGCAATGTCAGTTCATTTTTAGCACTACCAAAGGCAGGTACTCAGCAAACGGAGGTACAAGATCCCAGGATACCCAGTGCTGCTAGATTTTTTTCCAAAGATGATTGGGAAAGATGCCTATTAGTTTATACTGGAAATTAAAGATAAGTGTCCTGTAATCTTTTAACAGGGAGAAGTTGAATATTAGGCATCTCTATACACACCAACAGAGCCGGTTTCCATTAGCGTGCAACACCAGCACGTCATGGTGCTTCAACAGCTCTCCTGACAGTACAGACACACAGGTACCCACAGTACAGCTGCTTTGAGAACACCTGATCCTACGCAAATCGTGGTTTCTCCCTTTTGTTTGTTTTCAGGACCAGAATACACAGCAAACAAAGCAAAGTATTATGTATTGTGCTTTCATTCAGTTCTCCAGCAGTTGTACAATTCATGGGAGGGAGCTGGTTTTGGTAGACTAAAGTTGTGGCTAGACAAAACCAAATAATTTCCCCCACCGAGTAATAGCTGGGTTTTGTTTCAGCAAAAATACTTCTTGTCTAGTCACCGTCATTTTACTAATAGATAGCTCCCAAAATTTCTCAAGGGCAATGTGCAAGAAGAACATAGTATAAGTATCATCCAGAAAGTTATCCATCTATTCTGTTAAAAAAAAAAGTATCTGATGAGAATAAAGGTTCCCATAGCACAGTACTTTGTCTCTGGTAGAGTCTTGGGGAATAGTGCAAGAACAGATAAAACTCTGCAATTGCCATTTGTAATTCAGGGACGCCCTAAGCCAGAAGTGGTGTCTTTGTATTTAAAAAACCTTGGTGAATTTTCTTGACATGAATTTGCCCAACCATTTTATGCAACCATCTGGGATCTTATCACAGCATTGTGTGGCAAGGAACTCCACAGCTTAGCAGAAGTTTCTCCAATGCATTTATCCAGAATGGGTATAAATGGTGTTAACAGACAATTATGACCACCACCACCTCCAGAGAGCTGGTCGGGCAAAGACCCACCAGATGTAACATCTCAGAATCACCCACAAGATTCCAGGCACATGACAAATGAAATACTTCTAGCCCTACTCAGCCCATGCAGAATTAACCTTACTTCAATAATTTCACCCTACAAGAGAAGTTACAGTTCATTGGCCACAAAAACAACTGTTCAGCCTCTGAAATTTGGACTCCAGTTCATTTATAAGCAAGCAACGTCTGCATAATTGTGTAAGTAAATGCTGTGAGATTAAAAAATTTCACCTTTTTCGTCAAGGTAAACAGCAGCATAGAAACTATTAAAAAACAATCCTACCTTTTTTTTTTTTTTCTTAAATCTCATTTGGATGAAAACTGTAAGGCATAGCAAGGAAGGGAAAAGGAGTAAGACCATTGTACTCCAGAAGACTGAACTGAACAGCACATGATGAAAATTATTAGACATAATTAGATCAATTTAATGGTGAATTCTTCTGCTCAAAATGGAGTTTAATAGGAAGAGATAGGGAACCTACTTAAATATTGGAACTATTACATTTACACCTAAAGCATAAAATGTTTGATCAGATAGTCATTTCTACCAGATTTGAAATTCAGAGGATTGGTTTTTGTTGTTCTGCATACCAGCAGTTTCCTAGATGATGTTACCCTCTCTATAAGCAACACCAGATTGTTCATGACAGCTCCAACTATCTCCAGATACGGCACTATGGATTCAGTTCGCTGATGCTGTATGAACTTATGACCTAAACTCAGTTGTAGGTAGGTACCATCACCCTGAATGAACTTCTGATCTTGGTAAGTTCCTTACTGCAAGGTAAGGACATTCAGTGGCTTAAAACAGTTTCTTCTCAACACACTGCAACAGAAATATGCCTAAATCTGTGAAGAAAAATGGAAGTGACAAAAATAGAAAAATTAGTCTTTACACAAAGTTTAATTTTACCCTTATATATAAGCTTTTCTTTTACTTGTGAGCATGTGTATCTGACAGGCAGATCTGATCCCAGCGCTATCAATAGCATGGAACAGTCCGAAATTAGATCCCGGTTCTGCTGATTTGTAAAGCAATTTGTCGTTAAACTAAGTCACTATGATATACCTACCTATGCAGACTTATCTTACAATTTGTTTAAGACTATACCTCAGCAATACAATATTAATACAACTTAGTGTGCACGGATTTCTTCCAAAGCAGTAACTATACTCCTGCTGAACTTTTCCAGCCTCTACTGGTCAATACCTCCAAGTTTTGTACATTTGTTCTTACTCCCAAGAAAGATGACCAGAATTAAGTAAATTGTACAGTCCTAACTCATCTGTACCTCACAAGACAACAGAGTCACCTTTACAATGAAATCAAATTTCAGGATTTTTAGTACAAATTTTCCTTTTAAGAAGCTAAACAAAGATCCGTATTTTTACGACATTGTCATTAATTCTGTAAGGAGAAAAAACCAAAACAACCAACCACAAACAAAAGCTGAAACACAACACCCCCCCACACGCACATATTCCCCACAACACAAAGCCAAAACAAACACACCACCAAAACAAATGAGTTTCAAGATCCCAGGTTAGACAGAACAGATGTGAAATACATCTGGATTTTAGGACATTTCAGCTCTACATCCAAGTTTCCTGATTAGTCATTTACCCTCTAGAGAAATTTGTAGAGGTTTTCCCTGAGATACAGTTCAAAAATGTGACCTGCACCTTTATAACTCAGTTTTTAGACATGTAGAATAAAATATACTGATCTGTATAAAAGAAGAAAACAGAAGCACCTTAATACACGTTTGTTTTCTTCTGTATAAGTACGTTTTTACAATGCTCAAGTTGTTTGTAAATTCAGATTCTCTTCATTTTGATATGTGAAGGCTTTAGAGAAGAATGTATCAAATTATTTTTGACCCACATTCAGGTGCTCCACATAATTATAAAATGTGTGTACTCATATGTCTTATAACAGATTAAAAGACAATTTGCAGTGAGTTTGATTTAAAAAAAAAAAGTTTGGGAAAGTATAGGGAATGCCATTTTAAAGGTTAAATGTTAATCACAACTGAATAAATAAAAATGTTTGTCTACTGAAATACCCAGTGAACTCCTCTGATTTGGGGTGGTGTCAGTGTATTTTTTCCTAAGGCCATCCTCACTGATGAACATTTGGCTACCACAGCTAAAGTTAATTCCACAGATTTTCTTCAAATATACAGCAGACAGACGCAATTAGAAATTGCAGAGTTATCCCTCATCTTAAACAGGTTTGAACATGGGCAGACATGCAACTTTTATACATGCTCTCAGTATGCTCATGCACGACTTCCACGGCAACTGTTCTCCTACCCACCAACTAAGCTGGGTTAGACAAAAATATTACATGTGTAGGTGGAGTGATAAATTTAAGCTGGCTGGTTTTCTGGCCTCTGTGAAGCAAGTACCATAGGACTCTAGTCTTCTGGTCTTTTCTAGCACAACTCTGCCATTTTCCAAAGCTCATGGATTTTATTTACTTTTACTCAGCAGATTCAGTTAAGTATGTTCCCCACAGTGCTGTGCACTGACATGCTGCAACAGGAGAACCTTTTTGAAACCAACATGACATTAATTTTGCAGCCTTCTTGAGTAACTATAGACTGTTTGCTTTCAGGTAAAGGATTGACTGCAGATGTCTTAATTCCTTAGGATGCCACGGGCACATCAGAAAACAACTATAAGTTGTTGCAACTTCCACATCTCGGAGAAACTCTCTGAAGCTTTTTTGTTTGCCACATCTTTGGGTGTTTTCTTTTATTACCATTGTCTGATAACAATTCTCAAGTATTTACTAGACCACAGCTTACACTGAACATTATTTCCCCCCACTTTATTTTGTACCTAACTGCCAACTATAAAACTAATACTCATGAAGTAAACTAGGACAGTACAGAATTTTCTTGAATTACAAAATAGTTCCAAATACTTCAGTGTACTTTGAGATCTTCTACTGAGCAGAGCATACGATAAAAGCCATACACATACACAGATTAGGCTGCAAAAAGGATGGTGCCCCACAAACAGCTGAGTAACTGAAATGTACTTCGGTGAATAAATGTGTATATTAAAAAATTTAACACTCTGTTATTACCCTAAGATAACTACTGTATTAGAGTCTTAAGAGCATTCACATGACAAATACACTCAGAGGTCTCTGATACCCTAATTTTTTTTAATATTGAGCATAGTGAGGATCACAATCATCTGTACCTGTGCTCAAAGTTAATTCTCTGTGGAAACTAGAGTCTGAGGGGAAAAGGAGAAGCTAATTAATATAAATTACAGAAGCAAGTGACAGGACTGTTGAATTCTTACTCCTGCACGGGGAAACAGACCTCGTGAACCAAAGAAAGTCAATTAAAACACAGAAGACAATCTGAATTAATGGACAACCTCTGCTGTAGATGCTTACTGATTCAAAAAAAAAAAGAACAAACTGATAAACTTGGGTATCAAGGGATGCCTTTGTCTTGTGCCTTGCAAACAGATACAAGTAAACCCCGTGGATGCTCCAGGACAGAAGCAAGCCATGCATGACCCAGCAAGGGTGAGAGTCTAGCCCAAGATTAATGGACTGTGTCTCTTATATTGCCCCCACACTGGATATATTCATTCAGTTACCATCATAAACAATTCTTTTTCAATTTGGACCAGATGGAGAACAAGCTTTTTTTGCCCGCGGTGTCCTGCCTACCCGTGTGCACATGGCAGGACTGCGCAGGCACTGGCTAACAGCCAGCACAGGTCAACTGCTTCTTGACTCAACATTCATTTTCTTTGTATTGCTCATTGCCCTTAAGAGATACCACATCTTGTGAAAGGTGGTTGATTAACTTTGTCATTATCCCCAAATTATATCGGAACTTAAGATACTGACTAGATTTGTACCAAAGCGGTTACTTGCCTGCAAAGGGGCATAAGAAGACAGTCCCAGTGGAAAAGCAGAGGGATACAGGCTATTGCCCCAGAAGAAATAAACCCCTTAAGCCTCCAGGCAGTTCCTGAACATGGCACCCTTGCCACGCTGTTCACAATAAAAGAGACAGTTCACACCGTGTGCGGTTCCATTGATTAATTTAAACACTGTTGATGCTTGGAAAGAAAAGGCGTGATTTGTCTGCAGTGACATCATTTCTCTTTAACCACCCAGGTCTCACCACAAGCATTCTGGATCTTTTTCTAAACATTTGCAACATGCCACTATAAAAACACAGTTTTCTAGTGACTTAAATCAGAAAGGTGAAGATCTCAAAAAAGGAGGAAAATATATAAATTAGTAATCACAAAGGTAAAGCCAGAGTTTTGAGTGAAAATGTTATCCTTCCTGTTCTGCTTTTAAACTTTTTTGATAATAAAATGAAAGAAATCATTGCTTTTCTAACTCATGCTATTGAATTAAGATATTCTTAAAACAGTACTACTTGAATTTGCATTAACACACAAATTATTCTCATTAAATACTTACAGCACACACTGCCATTATTATTGCTCATGCTATTTTTAAATATCCACAAAACGTTCTGTTTGCTAAGACATCAACAGCATGGTCTACGTGTGAGGATGTGTTCAAATTCTACCAAGAAGCAGGTAATCCTGGGGAGCTCAGAAGAGGATGACTCTGGAGGCAGCAAATCCTGGTTCAGACCAGCAGAATGTACATTCCTGATGCTCACAGCTCCCTCCTCCTGGAGACAGCGCTGCACTGCTAAACACTGCTTATATTCATGTCTGTTTAAGCTTGGTTGTGCCTTGCTAAGCAACAGACGGCACATGGAATTTGGATCTAGAAAGCCTTCAAAGCAGACTCCAGTGTTGGGAAGCTCAGAAATATCTTGCCTTGACCCATCACAATCCTTCCACCCATCCATTCCTGTAGCCAGCCTGATAGTAACATACACCTGACGGTTCCTGCTGTGGCCGAGGTGGCTGATGAACTTCCCTGCTTCGCCCAGTCAGAAAGGGAAGAGGAGTGAGGACACCCTCAAAGAGCAAGCAGAGACATTCCCTGGGTACGTACCCTCAGGGGCACACAGCTCCCTCAGCAAGGGCTGCAGGACATCCGTCCTCCTCCTGTTGCTGTGCTGACAAGCACATGCTGAACTCTCTTCATTTCAATTCATGCAGTGGTTGTCAGGCAAATTATTTTAGGACAGTGCAGGTGAGCTTCACTTGAAAGGAGCAAAGCTGGTACAGAGAACCGTAAGGACTGCAAGGACAGGAAATTAGAGAGGAGAAACAAAACCAAACAAACGAAAATCACACAGACAAAACCCAGCACTCCACACAACAAAACAAAACCACACACGACGAAACAAAATGAACAGGTGAACTATTCGCTGTTCTAGCATCAGTCTTACCTCTACCAGCCACAAGTACAGAAAGGTAAATCCAAAGGTCCCACTAATAGGTCATATTAGAGTGGTAAGAAAATCTAGTGTATTGATGGCATGCTTCATTAATCTGAAACTGTAACAGCATTAACCTAGAAAGTCTCTATACTTCCAACTCAGAGTGGTCAATACATTTCCAATTCCCACTGCCACATTTTAATTAAATTATCTTATGGTAAATATACTAAAACCTCCATTACTTGATGGCATTTCAAATTCTCAGACTCACTCATGAAAGGTAAGCTTGGAAAACAGTGCCATCTAATGCCAAAGAACATAAAAATAAGAGTTTATTGTAATAACTTTAAAATATGATGTTGCAAATTTGTTTTGCACTGATTTTCCACACAATTATTTAAGCTTTATTGAGTATTACAGAAAAGTTTACAATACATCTGTCAAATGACATAACAGATTTGGAAAACAGCATTCCTAGTTCAAAATATCGTCTATGAAAGTAAGAACATCTTATTCAAGTGATTGAGAAGTACCTATGCTTGAATGGCAAACTTCCAAACTACTGCATTGCTTTTGTGTTGTTTGAGAGCACTAGGGGTCCTGAGATCTGTTCCAAATTAGATCTATTCCTGATCAGTAAATATAAGATGACAAATAACATTACCTGCAAGTCATGATACTGAACTGCTCCAAAGAAGATGTAGAATAGTATGGTCATTAGCCACAATTTATAAAAAAGATAATTTACAGTAAAAGTGTGAAGACCATTCCATAGCGTTCTTGGTCAGCTTTGTACATTATGTGCTTCTAAGTGCTCTTTTGCCAAACCCTGATGCAGGAAAAGCAAAATGAGTAAGAACCTTATCTACACAGACACAAACAGAAGAAACGTGCGTTTTCTAGGACAACTCTCCAGACATCTATCAGCTTCATGCAGCCTGGGATGAGTTCTTTCCTCTCAAGACATTTTGCCATACAGGTTCCTGAAGTTGGTTCTTACAGAGCAATGAGGTATGTGCAGAACAGGCAAGACTGGGTTTGTTTTCCACAACCTAACCTATGTGTTAATGACTCATATGCACATAAACATCATATCAAATGAAGCAAAAGCAATACGGTGACAAAACTGAGTTCTTCACAAGTTCAATGAAGATGAGAAACCAAGGAAAGCTTCTCCTTTATAATCTCAAGTAGTTCACATGCTAAAATCCAGCCCAGAATAGTAGAGAAGTTCACAGTTACCTGAATTAATGTATCAATTAACGCTGTAATGTACTAATTCAAATTACATGGACAGAGTGTTATCATGAATTTTCAGCCATTGAACTTTTAATTCATTGCCCCATTTCAGATTGTGAGAAAACACACATTTCACTTAATACAAACACTTTCAAAAACGTATTCAAATAATGCACCTGGCCTAGATGACTTTCCTGCCAAGTCATTAAAACATTCAAGGTTCTCTCCATAGATACCACAACCATTTGCTGTTAATTCCTTGATTAATTATGGCATACAACACTTTTCTCCAAGCTGATCTGCTGAGATTTTCTTTTTCCAGACACCCTTCATTAAAATCCCTCAAACGCCACTTCTACTTTTTTCAGTATTTCCTATAGGACTAACCCAAACATAAAAAAGAAATAGGAGATCTTGCCACGACCACAGCCACTGTTTCATAACCCTGTCCTGCTTAATGCTTTTACACTGAAATGCTAATAGTTTAACACAACATAAATTTTAACGTACTTGAGAATTAGTCCTGTAATCTTCAGCAGGCCTGCTAGAGAGATCAAGAATGGATGTGGATCAAGAAGTTTTGTTCTTCATTTCTTTCAACTGCCATGGAATGCAATGTTGGATTAATTAATTTTGTGAGACTTGAATGATGTAGATTTTCTCTATTGAGGTAAATACCCCTCCTGGATTTAATCCTTTTATGTATTTTATTTCTTTTTTAAATCTATCCTAAATATAATATTGCATTAGAGTGTTATTATCACAACATCAAAGCTTCTGGGTTTGGTTCTAGCTTAATTTTAATTAAATTCTCACACACACAAACCCACAAAGTACTTTTCCCCACACAGACAGTAAAGACAGACACTGTTGTGGAGGCTTCACAGTAAGTGCTTGTCTTTGAAACCAAAAAGCTGTTGGAAACGTCGCGCAAGAGCAGATGTGGCTAAACAGGCTAAAAAGTGAGAGAACGTCCTTCAGAAAACTGAAGGTTTATCCAAAGGAAACTGAAAGGATCATAAGACACAAGAACACAGGCAAGGAAAAACAACACAAAGTAGCTTAGGATCAGCTTATAAGAATCATAAAACCTAGTAATATATCCTTTTTCAAGCATATTGGGAACAGAATACCCACCTGGGAATCTGTAGATGTAATTACTGTTCAAGGTATAGAAGGAGTGCTCAGGGAAGCTAAAATTATTGCATTAAATGAAACTCAAGGTAATTTTTTAAAATTCATTTTCACTGTAGAGCAGCTTAAAGAGATTCCCTTACTGAATCTACTAAAAGGCACACCAGAAGATTATTTTTCCCCCTGCCTCAAATCAAAGGGCTGCTGGAAGACACTATAATAAGAGATAAGAACTCGTACTCTGAATACTCTCAACAATAACAAGTCACTGAGCTCAGGTGGTATTTGCCTATGACCTTCTGGACAAAATCTGCAATGAAATAACTGAGGAGTTAACTGTGCTGCGTAACCTCTTGCTTACAAGTGCCTGATGACGAGATCTTCTAGAAGGTTACACATAGATGTGCTTTTTGACAAACTGTTCCAGGAGAGAGACGGAAGTACAGACCAGTAGATCTGATTGTCTGTAGATGGAGCACTGGTAGAAACTACAATAAAGATAAACTGTAAGCCCATAGATGGATGTGATATATTGGGAAAGGGTCAACAGAGTATGTGTAAAAGGAATTCATACCACACAAATCTATGGGAATTCTCTGAAGGAGTCAGTAAGCGCACAGTTAAAGATGACTCAGTTGACTAAATTGTTCTAAGAAGCTACAAGAAAGTAAGTTGCCATAGTAGGAAGGAAGTACAGAAGGAAGCATTTACATGACTACATAATCACTTGATGTTTTTTAAGTAGTTAGAAGTAAAAAAAAAAAAAAAATCACAGTAAATTGCAGTAAAAGTCAAAGGACCTCCAACCTCCCCACCCCACACCTTACACAGCCCAGAATTTACCAGGGATTCTAAACAGAGTTCTCACCATTCCAAATCTCACTGTTCTAGCAATGATCATTTTGCTGAAACCTCAGATTCCTTCAAAGTAAACATCCTTCACTTTTTTTTTTCAGGTGACTCCAAATTCCCAACCCTACCTTTCCTTTTCCTTAATCCTCAAAATCTACATAGCTCTGATGTTCAGACAGGTTTCTGAGCAATTGCA
Organism: Patagioenas fasciata; assembly: GCF_037038585.1. NCBI lineage: Eukaryota > Metazoa > Chordata > Aves > Columbiformes > Columbidae > Patagioenas > Patagioenas fasciata. The sequence continues at coordinate 9,953,044 of NC_092527.1, forward strand.
CTGAAGCTAATGTATGCAAAAGAAATTGCTTTGTTTGCAGGGAAAGATCTACCTTTGCTCCAACACTTCAGAACAAAGTTGTCCAAATGCAAGAGCATTCTTCATCTTTTGTTCCAGAATGTGACTGTTAACAGAAGCTCCTACAAAAGACACAGTTGTGTTTTAAGCTTCCTCACCGGCCTGTTTGCCTGGATGCACCCAGCAGAATGCACCCAAGCTTTCTCCTTCTTGCAAGGAGAAACTGATCACAGGATTTTGAGCAAACAATGTCACCAAAGTGAAATACAAGACAAAAGAGGGGGAGAGGGAAACCTTTTGGATTCTCTCTCAAATATTCTGTGAGCACATGACTGGACAAATTAGTAATGATGTTAATCAAACTACGTTTATTTTCTTCTCTGTCACATAAAAATCAAATAACCCTAAACATAATGATTCGTTTAGTTCCCATGCTGGGGTTGTTCAGTCTGGAGAAGAGGAGGCTTAGAGGTGACCTCATCGCTCTCTATAACTACCTGAAGGGAAGTTATAGCCAGGTGGGAACTGGTCTCTTCTCCCAGGCAGTCAGCAATAGGACAAGGGGACATGGGTTTAAACTCTGCCAGGGGAAGTTTAGGCTGGATATTAGGAAGAAGTTCTTTACGGAGAGAGTGATCAGGCATTGGAATGGCCTGCCCAGGGAGGTGGTGGACTCACCGTCCCTAGAGATTTTTAAACTGAGATTGGACATGGCACTTAGTGCCATGATCTAGTAAATGGGCTGAAGTTGGACCAAGGGTTGGACTTGATGATCTCTGAGGTCTTTTCCAACCTAGCCAATTCTGTGATTCTGTGATTATCTACAGATTTTATGAATGAATTAGTTTTAACAGTTCTGCGGCAAAGGCAGCTTTACACTACTCACCACTTGTACAATGTGTACTTAACACACGAACAGATTCTGCAACATAAAAATACACATTAACATTGTGAACTTTGGTATAAGTTCTATATACTAGAAAATGTACGCAGGTTTGCCCTTCCTTATGCGGAAAAAAAAAAATAGTATAAAGTGTTCTGGCAGTTCGTGGCAATTTTAAAATGGATTACTTCTAATACACCATTTTCCATTATGAATCATTAGAGGAAGAGTGTTTTGATGATGTATGTCACAATTTACAGGCTCTCTGATGAGGCAGATAATACACTGATGTAATGCATTCCAGGGATTCAGCAGAAAAAAAAACCCACTTTTGTTCTCTTTAAATTAATATACATGGTCATATTATATGCTCAGTTCACCTCTGCTGACATTATAATTTATAAACCCACATATCCAACATTGTCATGGTGGCAGGAAAGAATAGGGACCATGTGCAGCAAATATATAACCAGTATGTTTATTTTCCTTGTATCTTTCCATGACCTGGTCTATCAATTACAAAGGACAGCCTTGTTTCCTATTATTCAGCAGTGGTTACAGCTCATCATGCACATTACTCAAGTGCATGGTATATTCCCAAACCTACGCATGTTTGCATGCTACAGCCACATGAAAAAAGAACCAAGAGATTCAAGTATTATAAAACGGCAAACTGAAGCAAAACAAAAGATATCATAAGATCTAACATCAACTTGCCTCTCTAACACTTTCTTCAAGATCTCTTATGAAGAGATTTATTTAACTTCAGGAACAAGGAAGAGGGGGAAGTTAAAGAGGATGGAATTTCAAACTTTGTTCTGTTGCTTTCTCAGATATAAGGAAAAAAAAGAAATCTTGAATTTTACTGCAGTACAATTTTCTTCCATAAGTCTTCTACAACCTGGTAAATATATAAATAAACAATGTTCTAGAGAAATGTAATTGATACCACTTTCTGTAGTCAAAAGCAAGACTATAGCTGCTCAGAACATAAAGTGCTCTGTAAATGACTTAAGCAGCCCAATTCAGTTCTGACAGCCTGATGTGAAATGGTCTTAATATTCACTCAACTCTTTGCAGTACTATTCTTTTGCTGTAACTTTGTGTCCCATTCTAGAGTCTTCTCTGTGAAACCACACTGTTTCTTTTACCCAGGAATGACTGTCCCATGGCTGCTCTAGATTCAGAGTGGGCTCAGTATGGTTTATTGTTTGTTTTCGTGTGTCATGCTATGATTCCTGATGGCTTTAAAGCATCAGGGAACATGCATCTCATTTGTGAAGCAGAAGCTTCCTACTATCCCGCTAGTACCACTGGTGTGACCAAGCCAAATGAGATGCAGATTACAAGCGGGAGGCGCAGGGGATTAGCATCATTAGCCTGTACCTCCCACTGTGCCTCGGCACTAACTCACCTCATTATAATACATTGCAAAAGGCAGCTTTCCTCCAATTCCACAACACAATATATGGGATGCAGATGTTAGTTTGTCCTGCAGCAGACAAGAAGCTGAAGCACTGCTTGTAGCTGAGAAATGTGAACCTGTCCTTGGTAAAATGCAGAGCTGTGGATCTGCCCTTAACGCAGCAGCCTAAGTAAGTCCAACGTGCCCCATCGCATGGCACAGACAGACAGCATCTGTTCATGGCATAGGAGCCTCCACCTCCAGCTACCTTCCAAAGCCATCAGATTAATTTTTATAATTCTGTGAAGGTGACCAGAAGTATAACCCTATATCAATTACATTTTAATTTGCTCATCCAATTTGCAAGTCCCCAGTTCTGGTATGGCCAGCCAAGGCACAAGTACTGACACATCTGATACCATGGGGAATTGAAAATTGTTTCTTCTTTTTGATTACTACACTTAATCTGTCAAATCTACATTATTAAGCAAGTGTAACACATGACTGACTTCTAAATGCCTATCTAGTGCATTGTTCTCACTATCTGATGCACTTATTACTATAAACTAAAAATACTCATTGTAAATTAGCCATAGAGTAACTAGACATGGAGAAATTCACATGTTGCACTGACTTCATACCCACAACACACAGCCTTTTCAGAAGCTAATGCTAATTTACATCTTGACAAGATTGCACTGCCTTCGAGAACTGTAATGAAAAGCAGTTCCTGTTCTCCAGTCCTTTGTGCACAGAAGTAACAAGAGAACAACACAGTTGATCTATATAAGATTTTGACTCTCAAGCTAAACAGAAAAGTGTTTGTGTCTTCTTAAGGTATTAGACATCTACAGAGGAAAAACAAAATAAAGGCAACAACTAACCGGAAGACAATCCTATACTGTTCAGCTAAAACAATGCTAGGATTATACCATCTGTTATTCCACTCTTGTAAAGGTATTTCCATACCTTTCTTCCACCTGCATTTCAGGCAAAGTAAACAGATTATTCTGTTGTAGAAATGCACAAGGACTCACCAAATGACCCTACAGCAGCACATACCAATACTAAATCATTGCCATCAAGCTGCTTGTCCTCAGATTAAGCACTCCCAGTAACTTAGAACCCCACTATCCAGGCTGTACTGGGAGTGTTTGTTCAGCATTCTCCTCTGTCCTATCTTACCAGTTTCCTATAGTCTCTTTTCCATTTTTGGGGTCATAAATTTCTATTCCATTTAACAAGCCACAAATTCTCAACCACAGCAGTCACTGTTTTGTGCAAATGATTTCTAGGATCAAAATGCATTCTTGCTAGTTTTACATAGTGCAGAAGTGATGAAGTCATATCTCAGATAATTGTATCAATAATTATTTACTTATAGTCAGAAATGCACCAAAATCTTTTCAACAGGAATTCAGATCAGTGATAACAGGGTGAGAAGTCTGAACCTGATCTGAAGCTTTTCATATTTTGAGCCTCATTTATGAGGCCCATGATTTAAACCTGGGTCTCATACAGAAATACTGAGAAGGGACAGAGATCATTAATTCCCAGTACTACCTCCAGCTTATTTTTCTTTCTTGTTCGAAGACTCATCAGAATCCATAAATAGAAGTTGATCTGTGAATTAAATTTGTTCCATGATGATAATTATCTGCAAACAAAACTGAGTTTTATGCTAGTGCTGTGTCTACCACAATGTCAGAGAATTAACTGCTCAGAGCAGGCATGAAAACTCCACCAGTGCCGGTTCCTTTCTCAAAGAATGCAGCTATTCCTAAACTGGCATTGCAATCAAGACTGGTTGGCCGGCCAGTTTGTGAGCTATTCTAAGAACAGAGCTGCACTCAGCCACACTTTACCTTGTGCATTATGCTTGCAAAGCTTTTGTCTCTCTTTAGACTCTTTACAGATCTTCAGCCTGTAGCTACAGTTCCTTCTATTCCTTTACTGACAGAAAAGCCAATTTGGAGTTCCTTTTTTCTATCCCTGCTTCCTCATGTTAGCCAAACAAACAGATGACAGTGAAACATTTCCCTATTTCTGAACTGGATCAGTTCACTGATATCATCTATCAGGTGCACTCTTACATTTCTGTGATCTTTCCAGAAGAAAAGGAGGACAACCACCAGTAACCACAATACCAGAACTGTTTCAACAGCCTTCCACTTCGTCACAATAAGAACTGACTGTAAACTGTATGTGGACCGACCTTATACCGTGAATATCTCCCAGTGCAGCAGGAACAAATACAGCATTATATTTCCAATACATATCCTCACTGTTACTTTCAAAACCAAGCTGTAAGTTTAAGAATGAGGTAATTTATTATATCACATAGCACAAGTCAAGCACAGCAACAGGTTACCCACACAGGTTCTGCAGTCTCCTTCCTACTTCTAGTAGTAGGTTATACTATAGCAATCTGGAAGTCACTTCTTACGATCTTATGATGCAACAAAACCAAATGGATCTATCTTTTTATGGAATGTTTTTTCCCTATTCTTATATGTCCAACACAACCTTTTATTCAGCGATAGTCACTGATGCTTTGATTCTGTTGACATAATTAAAACAAGTATTTGCAGAAAACCAAATGAATTCACAGAACAGTTGGAATACAGCTTCTGGGGACAAATATGTCATCTATAATAACAAGAGGAAAGCAGAGTCTGTAATAGCTATATATTCACAGAAATTTATTAGAAATCTAAATGTCTATGGCCACTTGTCGTGCATCATTTGCAGACTGTCAGGAAGAACAGTTGTCTTGATTTTCCATCAAAGCATTTTCTACATTGCCAGTTAAGCAGAAAAAATAAAATAAAAAGAAAATTAGAAAAGAAAAAGAAGGATCTCAGATAAATCAGATGGAAATAAATTTGCAGATTTCATACTGAACTGAGGAATATTTTTTCTGTAAACAACAAAAGTAAAAGTGAAGAGGAGTGCAAGAGAATAGCTGATTTTTCATTATTATTTGGCCTGAAGCACTTAAGAAAAGGAAGAGAGCGAGACAGGTCTTTAACCAACGTTTCCTGTTTCTCAACTAAAAGTGGAATTAATGAATGACATTCCTCCCAGCAGCCTCCTATTTTCCTTCCTCAAGTTCAAAGGTCTTTCTGCAGCCTGGTATGCTGCCCTTGCCATTTTCAGGCCATGTTCTGCATGAAAGCATTGTTCACTGAGCTGGATAAAAGCCTCTGCATGTTCACTGATAGGACAGGAACAAATCTCACAGTACAGGACAAGCTATCTTGAAGAAACACCCCAAGTACGTTTCCAGCAAAGCCTGGAATGGAGGTAGCACAAGCAGCAAACACAACACAACATCCTCTTTCTGATGCCAGTAAGAGAGCTGGTAATAATTCTTACCTTAGATGCATCCTTCTGCTCCTGGGCGCTGGGCTAACATCGCTGGTTCCACTGCCTCCAGATGGAAAGAGGCAAAAAGGAATCAGCATTCCAGGCAAGTAGCAGTGGCACATCCTTGACATCTGAGGTCCTAAACCAAGAGTTTGCTTAGTTGCTTTTGGCACAGAGGAACATAGAGGACTGTAACTCATGGTGGCTAACCTAGTCCTAAATGCAGAGTTTCCTTTCCTTTCCTAAACACCTTGTTTCCTGGTAGTTTTTCCCCAATTCTATGATAAGGTGACATATTCCCCTCATCCAGCTATCTGACTTAAAAAAGAAGGGGGAAATAGAAAAAAAAAAAAAAATCATATCTATCCTGGAATTGGAGAAGTCAGGCACAGTTTTACAGCTAACTCACAGATTCTGGTCAGAACTGTGACAGCTCAAGAAACATCTTCATATAGCAGTTAGGGGAGACCCACTACCTTCTTCATTTCACTAATATCACCACCTAAAGTGACTGAGTGTGCCCCCAGCTCCTCTTTAAAAACACTGCTAGCCTCAGGCAAAACCCCAGTTGTTGCTTCTCCTGTTTTTGGTGCATTCAACTGCACAGTTAAGCTAGCGCCAAGGTCTGCAGGGTCAAGAAAAAAATACCCAGCCGTGCTGTTATTTTGGAAATACCCACTTCAAAAGTTGTTTCTAACGTTTCTTTTTCAAGGAGTCTACTTTACTCCAGGGCTGTACGCAGTCACAGCGTCAGGCCCATACCCAAGGACAGACAAACCTGAAGGATGATGTCAAGGAAACTATCACCAAACTGAAAGGATGCTCAATGAATGAACATGGCTCAAAATACTTTTCTGGCAACTCAAAACTATTTTTTCAGTTGAACTGATACAGATTCATCATTCAGGATCCTTACATAGGGTTCATGTTTACCACATGGCAGATCATTTTAGCAAAACTGAGATTCATTGAAAAAAAAAAAAACAATAAGCAACTACATAGCCAGTTTGTAAACTGATTCTAGTAGCAACAGCACCAAAATATTTTGCTGTGGCGTATTTTACAATAGCTGTAACAGAGTAACCACACAGGCAGGAAAAGTGTCTTAAGTAGTAGTATCTTTCGCTAGACCAACCGGTATTCCTGGAAAAGCCAGACAATATTCCAGACTTAAAGCCCTTCTTCCTACCAGAAATAGAGGCAGTAGTCTGCAAGGTACACGTGAGTTTAGCAGAACTGAGCAGAGTCTAGGGATAGATCAAGTAGACCACCTTTTAAAGAAAGGAGAATTAACAACAACAACAACAAAATAATGCAAATAAATGTAAGGAAGTTCAGATACCAAAACCAGCTGGGTTCTCTCGTTTTTCAGCGCAGGACAGAGAAAGCAAAATGTGTTCTCAGCAGCAAGCACATTAGACTTTCCTTTTGGTTTAGAAATTTTGATAGTAATAGTAGTTCCAAAACACTCTCAAACTTCTGCATAAACGGTTCCCCTTGGCACAACCATTGCAGCTATAGGTAAACAGGAAACCCATTCTAATCTGGGCAAAACATTATTTACATTTTTGTCTACTTCAAACAGGCAAATACACCCACTTTTTAGCTTGTCATTGCAACATTATTGTTTCTTAGCTATGTTTCAGAGTGTATACTGTCCCCCCAATTCTTCTTCCTTTTCTCTTTCTCATCTACATAAACTGCAAGCCGACCTCCAGCTTTTAACAGACTTTTACAAAGGAATCAAGGAGTTTGATATATACACAAACCAGAAAGTAAGCTATCCATTGGCTGCATTAGGGAAAGATCAATACCCTTCTATCATTTTAATGATGTTGCAGGGTCAGTTGAAGTTAATGGAGTTGCACCATAGATTAATTCAGACCAATTAAGACAGCAAATTAATTGAAGGCTTCTCTCTCTTCCACAATGACAAAAAACCCCACACTTTGTGGAAGCTTGAAGCGCTGCCTGGGCCCCCTCTCTGCCAGGCACTGCAGCCACATCGCAGTGGTGGCTGAAGAAAATGTGTGTGTGCCTGAAGTTCTGCTGCAGTGGCCAAGAGAGTTCAGAGGATCCTAAGGCAATCAGTTGGGATGCAACACGGATCTCCTGTCACTGAAGGGGGACCAGCAACCCTGAGCAATAGCGCAGTAGTTATCAGAGGTAACAGTCCAAGCCATAATTATTAAATTCATCAGGCCTACCTGTTGACAACCCCAGAAGGGTCACAAATACTAATACACACAGATCCTGTTCTCCATTCTTTCAGACAACTGCTATGTAACAACATCCATTCCTTTCTTTGATCCTTTTATGTTAACTTTTAACCAGCTGAGCTAACTCTGCTCTCATTCGGGTCACTTTTGACACTTAAACGCTGATAGACGTTTAGCCATAACAGCGTCCAGGATTTCCTACAACTCATTGGAGGTACTACCTTACCGCCAGGAACCTGGAGCCCTGCAGAGCGCATTCCCCTGCAGTGTTTGCTTCTCCTTGCACTTCACATTTGCAAAGACACCCACAACACGCTGGCCACAGTCCCGCAGTGCCTGCGCTGCTTCAGACACCCCTCACACAGCCATGGGAAGCGTCACTGCACAAGCACAAACCGACCAATCCAGACACCGGCATTTGCGGAACTTTTTCTTTGTTCATAACTTTCGGCTGATTTATATTGTCATGTCTTTTTAGCAAGAGATAACTAAAGCTGTTCAGAGAGACAAAGAAGCTATAAAGTGAATTCAGAATATCAAAATAGGTGGAACTTTAGACTGATTTTTGAGAAGTTGCATCACACACTCAGCCTCCACAGCAAGTGCTTTTAACTGAAGCATTTCTAGTGAATTATCACTGAATTTTCATTTTCAAATGATTATGATTCAGGATGTTCTATGATGAGGTGCGAGGTTTGTGTGTTTGATTTGTGGGTTTATTTTTGTTTGTGGGTTGGTTTTGTTGGGTTTTTTTGTTTTGTTTTGTGTGTGTGTGTGCGTATGCGTGTGGTGGGGTTTGGATTGTTCTTTTCCTCCAGACAGACATTGCGATGAGAGCTACAGTGAAACACGCATTCCTCCTACTTTGGTAATAAGGCACATATTTGATTTTAAATTATAAAAGTGCAATACTTTTTTTTGGTGGTGTTACTTTAGTAATACAAACCAGGCCAGCTGGAGATGTTATTTCTACCCTGGAGAGTCTTGTGCAATGTTTTAAATTGTAAAGGGAAATAAGTGATTCTAGCTTTTATGATAACACAATTCACAGTGACTTCTCCTGGTATTATTTTTCTGGGAACTGCCGCACACTGCAGACTAACGTAAACTTCTATGAGCACCTTGAGAGAAATATGCATTTAAAAGTTTATTTGGGCAAGGTAAAAGATCACATTGAAAAGAATACATTAGCATACGCTAAGCAGAATAGAGACAGATCTCTACCATGTTTTCATTTTCCTCAGGTATACATGGGCAAATGAACTGAAAATCCCTACTTCCCATTGGACGCCAAGTCCTAACCTTTACATTTCACTCAAGTCCAGTAGACAGAAACACAAATCCTTTTGTCAGAATAACTGAAAGCAGCTCTTCCTGGGCAACATGAGTGACAACCTGTGTGATGTAACTTTAACTGGTTTTTATAAAAAGTTTCCCGAAGTAGTCTGACAATATTTATCCTGAAAAAATTAATTCCTCAAGCCAAGGTAGAGTAAGCATTATGAGGGTTTTGTGTTTTTATTCAGTATTAGTTCAGTTTAGATCCTGGCACAGATATCAAAAATTCAAAGCCATTGACTATAGTGAAGGCTGATTAAGCTCAAAGGAATAATAATGATACTCTACAGAATTCTTGTGTCCTGTGGGCAATTTTTTTATTCTAAATTAGTCTCTGTAAATGCCAGTACACCCACCTTCCATTTGACATGAAAACATAGTTCTCTTCTAAACAATTGTTGTTTGCAGACAGTAACAATTATAGTGATTTCCAAATCCATGTTGAAGTCAAATTGTCCCACCTCCTGCACTTCAGCATAGCAAACAGTTTTGAAAGGAAAAGAGCCAAGTTCTCTTTCCACTAATACGCTTTAAAAACAGATTTGTACATACTATCAGAGAGGGACAAGAAGAAAGATGTGGAAACAGCACTCAGTAGTAACTGGTGGCTCAACACAAAAACATACTGCATGGCATCTTCTTGCTATAGCCTGTATTTCATAAAGTCCAAGAGACTTAACCCAAGCTAACATTTTAAAAATCACTTTTGGCCTATATTCCATTCATTAAAAGACCATAACTAAAGCTCAAATAAGGTTTATTGACAATGTATTAGATTTCTAATAGGTTCTAATTCTTTCCTCCCACATAACACATATCTTTTCTTTTTTAAGTATGAAGATTAATTTCAATAAACACCCTTAAACAAATGAAATTTAAATCAATTGCATCTCATAATAGAAAGGATATAAATTGCTCATTTTCTACCTGCTCTTTTTCCAAACACTGAAAGTAACATTAGCTATATGGACAAAGAGTTAAGATAAGTCTACCCCCTGGCACAGCTGGCAAGAAGCAATGTAAGAACAGAGTGTAGTAAGGGCTTGTTCCACAGTAGGAATTGGTATGAAGTGCATGTGAAGGAATTACATCAATGAATTTTCTTCACTCAGGAGAAACATCAACCTAACAGTTCTGCAGAAATGGCAGGAAACCCCTGTAAAATTAACTTATTTCACTGAGAGATATGGAAAGAAGTGGACTAGTATACTGTAGACTCTTCAATTTGTCCCTGTATCTAATTTGAATGTTATATATTTAAGTATCAGATTTGTAAATAAAAGAAGTTAGCCTTCTCCACAGAAACATACATAGTTACTCCATTAAAGAGTTCATCTAACTGCTTCGACTGAAAGTGAGGATTTTATCTCTTTCACAAAATTGCAGAGGTTCTTAACAAAAACATACAAACTACATTTCCAGTTCACTGGTTTTGTTCCGAGTCCAGTTCTTAGAAAACTGTTTTCATGCACAGTATCTCTATCCTGAAGTGATGATTATTTGTTCCATCTTTTGCCTTGAATAAAGTTCAGAATAAGTAATTCTATTCCTAAGAGTTCTTGTACATAAACGTTCACACAAACAAAAGATGCATGGCAGGAGTAAAGGAGTATGGGGCACAAACATGCTTGGTGTGCTCTGTCAACACTTCTAACAGAAGAGGAGAAAAGGTCTACACCATAAATTGCTTATAGTTCATAGACAAAGAGAAAAGGTTAAAGCATCAGTTAAACAGCAATCTTCCACACAGGAGACAGAGATGGTCAGAAGAGTTGTATACTTGGTTGGTTTTGTTATTGGTTTTTTTTGTTTGGTTGGATTTTTAAATACATTACACAGACTGTAATAAATATGAATTAATTGCCTTTCAAGGGCTCTTGCTGGAAATAAGTCACTATTTCTGTAAGAATGTAACTTACGTAAGATCTTTATAGTTGTTCTCCCATGCAGAAGTCCAAATTCATAAATATAAAACAGTTAATTCTCAACATGTGTTCAACAGCTGCATTTTTGTGAGAAACTGGAATATGAAGAAAGCTGACAGCAGTTAGTTGAGGAGAGCTGTCCTATGCCAAGGATTCCATGGGGAAGAAGCACAGGGTGTCTGTGTGGGAGCTGGGCAAGTGGGCAGACATCTCCAAGTTTTAACAGGACCATAGAGACGACATGCAAAAGTAAGATATGAAAAAAACTAGATGGCAGAAAAGAATGCTGCAAACCTCCTCAGTCAGAAAAAAGCTTGGAAACGGTAACCTCTCATCACCCTGTTCTGCCTCTCTGCACTTCAATTCCGTAATTTATTCTAGTCTCACACACTTGCAACTCCAGTCTTCTCAAAGCAATCAACAAGCGTATTGCTCAGGATGAAGATCAAACTGATTGTTAGAGCTAAATGGTGGTTTGTCAGATTGCCAGAACGACTCTCTAAAAGAAATATATTATTACGATTTTAGCAAGTCCATTAATGTCACAGTCTAAAGCAAGTACAAAGGGCATTCGTTTTCCTGTGTCAGTCTTAGGTACACGTACATGCTCCTGTGATGAAGGATAAGCTACTGCTGTAGCCATTCTATTTTACTTCTCTTCTTCCAAACTTCTTCTCACAGATGTACACAAGCTGTGTTAATTCCTCCCTGTTTTACAGTCCTATGCAGAAGCTGCAACTAAAATGAGGGTCCCAGTGTGCTGTGTAACAGGGCTAAGACACAACACTTGCCTCAGAGAGCTCATGGGTTAAACAGGCAGCACAGGCAGACAACTGGAGAAATAATGGAGAAAGCTGGAGATAAAGTTACTTGCCCAAGGTCACAGAGCAGGCCAGGAACAGCACCTGTATCTCCTCTTCCCTTCCTAACAGGCCACATTTCCTCTCACCTTGGGCTGAACTTTCTTCTCTGTCTCTTCTCCTCAGTTATGAATAATTCATCCTCAAGCTCTCATGTCAAAATTGCTGTTCATGTATCATAACGTTAACCAGATAAGAAGTCTTATGATACCATATTAAAAATACTAAAAAGTGTAGAAATACGAAAACTTTTCAGCCAAGAATGCTGCTACTATGGCTTCTTTATCCATGTGGATTTAGAATTGTTTCTTTTTCACTGATACCAGTGTAATTAGTTTTCTCTCTCTCTGCCTGCCCACGATGAGGATTTAATTTCTGCAAGGCATAGCTTGAAACAAAAAGAAATTCTGCATGCAGATTAGCTCCAGCATTTCCTTTGCCCCCTATTTTCAGTTTGTAGAGTTTACTGCAAACATGTTTAACAAAATTCAGTAGTGTAAGAGAGAACTGTGAACTCTGCTACTAGTAAATTTTGCACTTGTTCGCCACTCTTACACGTAGGACTGGCTCACTCATCCAAATGACTTGCAGCTTGAAAGAAATTCTAACTAGTGACTTGCTCTAGGTAGGTAAACAAAATTGTTGTCCTGACATTAATTAGACTAAGTTACTGCATTGAATAAAGTTCACTGACCTAATTTCCTAACGTGCTAGATATGGCTCCTATTGACCATAGCTAAGTTAATAAATTGACATTTTTTAAGTGGAGGTTGTCAATTGCTCAATTATCCTAAATAAGTGTGTCAAAGAGAATGTCCTTTCGATACCTTCTATTAACATCCAAAGTAGTTGTAAATAACATGCCATAAGCCTTTATAAGAAATACTGACCACATCATCTTTGGTCATTATCTTTGAACTCCACACTCTGTAATTCACTGGTTACATTTTCTTAGTTTGAGGGGTATAACACACTGCACAAAATGCCATACAATTTAAATCCTCCATTAAGAAAATGGAGACCATGCAATGATTACTAAGGAAATGAGAAGGGTACACAGTGAGGATGAATAAACAGCAACAGTGGATTTCCTTCAGTTGTCCAAACTGATGGTCCACATGTCCCACAGCAAAACTGTATCCCTGTGGAATTTATGGGCAGAGTGGCCCCTCTTACCCAGCCATCAGTCTCCAGTGAAAACTGAAGGATATCGGGACTTCTTTGCCTAAACATCATGTATTGTTTGAATAGAGAACAGTCTGAGTGAAGAAGGTAACATGTAACTACTCTCAGTCCAACACTAACTTTAGATCCTGAAATACACCACACCAAGTATTTATTAATTTTTGTTAAAGCATAAGGCTGTAGACCAGCAGAGAACAAATAAGTGGACTGCTATAGCAACTGTATGAAACAGCTCCTGGTGAACCTAAAAGAGAAAAATGGACCAGAGACATCTCTCCGTGAGAAGATTATATGCTGACATCTGATTGCAAGGCACCAACTTCCAGACTGGTCATCAACCTTAGGGCTCTACGGGTGATGAAAGAGGAGCCAAACACAAAATAAAGGGGGCAGCTGTCCCTTGGGCAGTACAGCAAATGGGATGGCACAGCTTTGCTAGCTTGCAGTTGAGTATGGTGACGAGGCTGGGTGATAAATACCTGGGTTTCAAAGACTGGGCAGGTTTCTCTGACTAAAGCATAATTCTTCTTCCCAAACAATTTTGATTACAACAAAAACCATGTCAAAAAGTGAAGAGAAACACAGAAACCACGAGGCTGAACAGTGACTTTACCATGCAACATGTTAGAAATTGGCTTGTGCATGAGTGCGGAACTGGAGAAAATAATCTCTAAAGATACTTCTTAGTCTACAGCATTCCATGGTTCTATAGAAGCTGCACATTAGCCCTGGCCTCATTCAGGCTCACATACACCTTCTTCTGAACAGGAGCAGAAAAATACTTTAAAGACAGAAAATTCCCACTATTTTTTCATGTTTAAATTAAGTGAATTTTGGAATAGGAGGTGGAAATAGAATGTAATGCGTTTTTTTAATCTATTTCTAGAAAAGTTCCTGTCATTTTTTTCTGAAAATAACTTCAGAAAGTGGTAGTGGTTGTTTCGGTTCCAAGCAGTTACATGTTTGAGACCTCAGTTTCAGAAACACTAAAAGAGAGCGCACTCGCACAGGGCGCTTGAAAGGCAAGCGGTTAACTGAGAGAATCACACGTATTGGATTTAGAATTTCTTAAAAAACAAAACAAAACAAAACAAAATGAAGCCTTAATTACTTATCCTTAATTTAAAAGCCTCACATTTTATACCACTGTCATTTAATTTCAAACATAAATACTTTATTTTTGCAATAGTTTTCCCTGGTGCATTGTCTTTTGAAATCCAATAGCAGTGCAAGTAGACGTAGATTAGCCTGTAGTCATAAAAAGACAAGCTGAAAGATGGACTAGCAATAAAATCAAAATGTAGAACTGTATTACTGTAATAAGAGAATTACTTGAGCTGTCTAATACTACATAAAATTGAACTGCTAATGCCAGTTTGTGCTTCTAGCATCTCGTGTGCCCAATGTTAACATTATGAAACAAGAAACATATCAGGAATTAGATAATAAGGAGGTGCTACGTGTGACTTTTAACCTCTTGGCAGACAAAGGTGGTGCAAAAATCATCCTACAGGTAGAAACCACATGTTACAGACCAGATCCTCTCCAGCAGGGGGGGAGAAGGGCGGATTTCAGAATCTCCTCTACCAGTATTGGACATTGCGCTCAGTGCTCAAAGCAACACTTCTGGCAAACTAACCACTTTGCCAACACACAGCGGGGAAAAGAAACCACCATAGCACACCTGAAGGACTATTTCAGCATGAGCCCATACTAAATTTCTTATTGGAAGCGAGATGTTCACATCACTTGTCTAGCAAAGTACTATTCATTTACCTAAAAAGAACAGGTTCACCTTCCGTTTTAATTTACACAAATGCACAGTGACAGTGTCTTTATGTTCCTTCAAAATTTTAGGAGGAAACTGATGTGAAACACACCAAGGAGCCTCTAAAATGCAGTGTTCCCTGCTAGGATGTTAAAAAGCCATACCCTCTTTCCACCAACTTCACTTATGCCAGCCAAGAAGACTCAAGACTTCTGTTTGCCTAAATATCTTCAAAGTCTGCCTTTTCCATAGTGAGTTTTACACAGTCAGTCTGCTCTACACAGTCAATTACTTTTCTCTATGATTCTCTGATTACTTTTTGATGCAAGTAATGCTTACAGTTATAAAAACTGACTACAGTTTTACAACACTGATTAATGTAAAAAGTTATGTTGTTATACAAGGCACATAGATAAAACAATTTCTTCCTTGTTTTACGGCAGGTAAACAAATAAATCACATTCACATAAACAGACTGGGGAGGAGGCAAATGACAAATTTGGGATAACCGAAAGCTATTTGCAAGTTTTTATTTTAATTTATTCAGTGCTATAGACAGGGATAAGTTACCAAGGAATGCAGTTTATCTATCTATCTGTTTCAAATCTCCTGTCATAGAACTTGGCAAACAAGTAGACATCTCTCTGTTTAGTACTACCATAAGGAAATAATGCGTTAATTTTTGTCTAAACAAACATTTCACATCTAGAGCAACAAAACAGAGGGAAAGACAAACCTCCCACCTCAGCTCAGGTGCCAGAGCTTCAGACTGTGGCCTGTGACTCCTGTGAACAGTTTTCTGCCTCCTGCAAAGGACACAAAAGCATTTACTGAGAGGGCAATTCACAAAAAAGACACAATCATGCCTACTGCCAATCCCATTTAAAGCCAAGTACTCCATTACAAGTGCAACATCACTAGTACCCTTTAACATTTGATTCAGTGACAGCAGATGCTAAAAAAATCCACCCCCCAAATCTGAGTCACTTTGAAAACAGACTGAAACAGATTTATTTCTGCAAACTTCAACTTCATTAATATTTCTCCAGTCTATGAAACAGTTCACACAAATAAACTACAATTTAGTTATATCTTCATAAACAAAGAATTAAAGGATGGTAATATAATTAATGCCAACCAGGATATGTTTATGGAAAACGTATCTCAAATAACCTGATGAGATTAAAAGTTTGTATTAAAAAGAAAATTACTTGATGTGCTTAGAATTTTATGTGGATAAATTAGACCTGGTACTTCCTGAACTGTTGCCTGAGAACCTCGAATGAAACAAAGTCAATATATGTCACATGCTAATCAAATCAAAAGCTCATTAACTGACAAATCTCAGTTGAAAGTCTAAGCAGAAAATCCTCATCAGGGGAGCAGAGTTTTTAATGGGTTCCTGCAGGCTCTACAGGCTTTTAATAATTTATTTTTTACAATTAGCCACCTGATGGGAAAAAATAACTAATAAAATCTGATATGAGACCAAGAAAATGGTAAGCATGGATGCACAAGGACAAGACAGTAGAAGCCAGTGCAATATGCACTTTAACAACACTAAATGTAAACACAGGCAAACATTTTGGCACACGGAATGCTGAATTTCTGAATTACTGAGTCACAGGACGGCAGGGGTAACTCCGATGGGTTTAGGTCTTGCTTTTTTTCTGTATTTTGTCTTCCTACAGAATATCAACTTCAGTTCTTTAAAACGTTTCATTTTAAATGGTTACTACATTTACACGAGTCCACTAATCTAAATGCACACACGTGCATATAGAAAAGGACGTTGCTCCTCAGGGTAACAAACATGCAAGGAGGAAGCATACTGTTTACACAGAAGGATTAACATGTTGCCATGGGGATTTGATTCATTTTTTTCTGGATCCAAGTTCCTCACCTTAGTGAGGAATGAAATGAAATGAAACACCCCTGTGCCATGACACCGCAATCTATGTGCTAGACTCGGTGACAACCAGCAATTTCTTCTCTTCAGCGAGTACGTTCCTGAGGGATGGGAAATTGTATTTACAAAAAGTTACAACATAAAATCAACTGAAGACAATTAAAACCCCCCCATAAGTCAAAATTCTGTTACTTCATTCCCAAAGTTATTGTTCTCTCTTACTATTATACTTCTCTTTAAAATATCTAGTTTGAAGAGGGTCATGGTCAGCATTTTAAGCATTTTCAAAACAATCATTTACAAAACTAACAAGTACCAAGAAAAAGCACAACGTCTGTGCACCTCTGAGAACAAGTGCCAGCTGAACGATTTGACTGAATAAGAAGCCAAATGAATGCACACTGGTTTCCCTTATCAGGTCTAGAAACAATGTAGGCAAATTGTTCTTTCCGTACTTTGTTTTTAGCATCATATCCATTTTTTAAAAGCTTATATCATGATAAATAGGATGGAAAATGCTAGCAGAGACAGTACTAAATTTGTAGAACTAAAAATTTATTTTTTGTTTATGATAGTCCATAGTCTAGCTTAAGAACTTTTCTGAAATGTAATGATTGCCCTTTCTTTACACAGGACAGTTTCATACATAATACATCGTATTATCATATTAGTCTTACAGCACAACCTACTAATTGCTTCACAATCACAGTTCCCAGGAATTAGTTTAATCAGCTACATAGTTTAAATAAATAAATAGGTACGGAGGCAGAGGGGGAATATCTCAGAAGTTAATTAGGAGTATAAGTTAACTGGCAGAAGCGAAACGTGCTACAATTTCGCAATGGATCTAATCCAGTGCCCTTGCTAAGTGCTAGCAGAAAGTGGACTCTCATTGTCTGTGACCCCTTGTCTGCAGCCCTCCCACTGCCTTGGGCCTGCTGAGCACACTGAGCAGACACAAAACGCAAACCCAGATTTCAGAACAACCCCCACCATCTTTCTATTCGAGGGCATGCTAAAGTCATATTTCTCAAGTTACTCAGGGTCCCAAAGACACACGTATATGTGTAAACTACCTTCCAAATCCAGCCCTTGCTTGTGAAAAGCCTGCAATCTTAAACTGATATTCAGCTGATATCAAAATTGATATTACACATCACATACGCCTCAGGTATGACTACAGCTATTAGCGCTCAGATCTAATATTCCAGCACCTCCTGTGGTAAATTATTCCCTGTAACTGAGAAGTAATTATCACAAAGTTATTGGGTTATCAGACTTCTAATGACGTTATAATCGCTTTCATTATACAATTCATTTGTCACAAATGTTCATATTGCAAATATTATTGACCTCCTGCAACTCCTATAGTGTAATTAAAACACATCACCCTCCTGTGCTGCTGGGGGCACACCACAGAAACCACACAATATGCTTATCTGCAGAGTCACTTTTTGGCTCAGCAGCAGTGTGAGACCGAGGACAGACGTTACCTTGCCACCTTTTCTCCAAAATCTTACTTTTTCAATACTTTGTCTTGGTGTTTCAACACCTTACCCCGCTCCTTTGTCTAACATGCTTCATTTACCCCAACTATGTTTCTCTTCAAGTGCAAAACCCATTTACTATTCTACAGTTTTGCTTTGTATGCCTGCTACACTTGCACCAAAACCAAATTAGTTCCTGCTTTTCTTTACACGGTATTTTTCTTCTTGATGAAGTAACAGCCCAATTAATTCAACTTCCTAATTTTTTTCTTATTGTTCAACTTCTGCTTTTTAGCACAATTATTTTTCCTATTCATTTCTCTCTGGAGCTTTTGCTGAATCTATCTGAAAGTTCAGAAGAACAGACTGAAGGAAGTGCAAGTACATCATCAGTCTTATTTTAACAGCATTGCCATCCAGCCCTATTATGCTAGGTAGATTTAGTACAGCATTCTTGTCTTCAACAAGCTGTTGTTTTGAAATAGCAAAATAGCTTTGTGAGTAACCTTTTGAAAATGAGAGCCCTAAAATCTAGTATTGCTAATACATTTTTTCCAAGTTGCTACTTTCATACAAATCTACCCAAGACCACATCTTTTATTTGCTTTTCTCATGTCACAATTGCTTTGAAGTTTCACTGATTGAGTTTAAAGTGCCTGCTATCAACAGGGGGTTAATATAGTCTGCATATTGACTTCCAAAAGTCTACAAGGCCATTAAACTATCCATCTGCCTACACATCTCCTCCTGCATCTCACAGACAATCAAGTTGTAAAAGCTGTAAAGGATTAAAAACACAGGACGGGAGATTCCCGCCCCGCCACGTTTCACATTATTCTGTCCTTGTAGGACTAATCCAATACGATTAAGTATTAGGGAGCTAGGGAAGAATAGTACTATTAAAAAAAAAAAAAGTCCGAAATAATAGAAATTCTGCAGTGTGATGATTAAAGTGTATCTTCAAGTTAGTAAAGTGGGAAGATAACACCAAGAACAAATAACACTGAAAAAAATCTCAAATACACAAACCAATAAAAAATTCTAGGTGAAAATATACAAACATATACTTAAGGATGAACAAATCATTGTTGTCAGAAGTGAGAAACAAATAACCAGTAAGCCTTCTAAATCGTCTTCCTATTTTGACATAACTATTGCCTGTGCAGGAATCTCAAATGCCATGTCACAAGTAAAAACATATCTGATATGGAGAAAATATTCCAGGAATAACAGCACCTGACAGTTCCACCCGTGTAAATCAGGATGGACATCAGGGAACGGGGAATCACAAGAAATCTGTCCCACCACTCAGTAGCCACATGTATTTATAACCTGTTTTATGACAGGCAACAAGAACATGAAGCAGTTAATATGCAGATGAATTTTAAAAGGCAAATTTCAGAATCCATATTGTAGTTCTCCAGTACCCTGCACCTTATGTCACCATTTAAATCTTTCCAAAGATCTCCATAAATTATGGATATTACACTCTGAGAACATATTGCCAGCTGTGTGACAGTTTAAATCAGTAGATGAGATGTGTGAACAGGTGAGAGCTGTATCATCCTGCAGACCAGTCATTTAGATCACAAAACATTGACCGTAACAATAGGAAAAAAACACCCTCTTAAGTCAGGGTTACAATTTCTACCATAAATCCCAATTTTATTAGTAAGGACAATTGTATCCCCCAAACTAGTGTTAATCTGCTTATGAGAACCACCCATACCAGAACATATACGGTAGCCCTATCAACTTGGAGATAACAGAGAGTATTTTACCTAGCACAAGGCTTTTGTAGAATACCTTTGAAACAGATCTAAGTGCTATGCAGCTTCAACTATGAAATTAGAAACATATAACACAGAAGATTTGGGGTAGGAGAGGCTGGCTAGAAAACACAAAGCTTTCACCAAAGTCAAGAATCTTCCTAACTGCTACTGTGCTACTAGTTGCTTAGCAATGTCCTCTGACGAAAAATTATCTTGATAACGTAGGAGAACAACAACACTGCCAGGCCACCAATGTCTAAGTGCTCTTCATGGGAAATCCACACTTAAGAAGAATATTCTTGCTCTTCAGAACAAGTGATCTCTAGCAGGCTGCTGATGCTGCATGCAGGGAGATGGAGGAGCTCAGGCAGAGCCAAAAAAAAAAATCCATCAGGCAAATTTTTCCAGTTGGAGGCAGAATTTTAACAAAAGAATCTTTTTGTATGCTCCCTGTCATACTCACGTTCTGCCCGTGACTGCACAAATACGTGTACATCCCATTTCTGTGGCACTGCATATCTCTTCAGTGTGTGCTATTTGGAAGGTGTTTAGGCAACACTGGGTTGAAATAAGATGCAAACACAAAGTCTCAACACCAGGACTGAAAATAGAGACATAGTTTAAAAATATCCAGAAAAAGTTTATTTCACGGGGATTCATCATTCATATATCAAGGCAGAATCTGATAGTGCACGAGTCCACTGGTAATCTTTTAGGAAAATACAAAGCACAATACTTCCTAAAAGTATATTATTACTTTCTTTCTCTCTCCTAAAATCCTGAAACAGTATTTCTACTTTTGAAAGTCAGCTGAACAAGTATAAAAATACACCCATCTCAAACTCTTAAGTAATTGAAACAACTGCATTCAGTGTAACAGCATTTATGAATTATAAATGCCTAGGTTTGAAACTAGTTATCATTAGAGATACCTTCCTCTGTTTTCATTAGTAGCCCATCAGTAAAAAAAATCAATTACGCATTTAATAAACCATGGTTTTTTTTTTTTTAAAGCAAAAATATAGATGATTATGCTATTGCTTTTATTTTTTTGCTATTCTGAGTTCAAAATTAATGAATGTCTTTGGGGAATATTATTCTTTATTCTGCGGAGAATGATGCAATTACCTGTCACCAGCATGATTAACTAATTCTTAGTTATATGATCACATCACTTCTATAAGTTTTTCATGCCACATTCACATACGTGTACCCTTTTTCATTTCCACACATAACACTAATGACCACTATAAAATATTGGATACATACTGTAGATCAATCATTTCAAAGAGGATGTACAGATAAACTGACAGAGGATTACTGATTCTTATCAGATGTAATTAATCACTCTGCCAAGTACATTTCCTTATTCCTGTGCTAAATTCAGGCTCAGCCGGCAATAATAATTCTTGACCGGACTTCCTTCAAACTCTCCTGTATGTGCCACTGGGCCATCCATCAAAACGAGAGGTATCATATATAAAGATGTATTCCAACACGAGATTTTTTATACATGCCTCATACAAACAATTCCCTAAAATATACAAAAGAACAATGCAGCAAACTACAATGATCACAGCAGAAACTGTAATCTACAGAGTTTGTTTGATTTACCATGACATCTTAAAACAGGTTCTGTAAAGCTCAACAAGGGATTACAATCATTATTAGTAGCCTAATGATACTATATTGAAAGGTGTTAGTGGCTGCCATCAAGGGAGCCCAGGATCCAGAGGCAACCTTAACACGTCAATAAAGCCTGTGGTTGTGCCAATTGCACTTCTTTTCCCTTGCCAACAAGAGCCACAAGGCCCCTTAGTGCAAGAGCAGCAGACAACTAGGGCAGAAGTGGAGCTCTGCAAATACACCACAAAGGGTATTTGTCAGAGGAAGCGCAATGTCAGTGTTAAGAACCTGGTCTGGACAGAAAACAAATATTAGATTTTTTTACAGCACACAGCTGAAAGGTCCAGAAGTTTCTGAGCAAGAAAGCTGTTAGTAATCATCTCAGGAAAATACCTCACTTTCTGTTTTCCCCCCTTTGTGTGCACATGAATTATGTGAGGCGGATCACAGCTTCAAGCCATCAATGAAAAACTGCAGTGAAACCAGAGTCACTGGATGCCTCACAGAGGCCACAATATTCTGGCAGAGCAGGAAAAGTCTCTTGAGGTTTAAAATACTAAAATATTATTTCTGCTGTCCAATCGAGATTCTGGCTCTGTTTCTCAAGTCCTGACATTTGACGGTACGACATTTCAATAGATATTTATTTAACTTAAAAGGGAAAAGTCTCCCCTGCACAATAAAAAGGTATAAGAGGAAGTTTCCTGACACAGCAGAGACTCAAGCCTGGGCACCTAAAAGGCAAAACATGAAAGAAGTGAAAAGTTACGACTGGCTCTTTTAAACAGCTCCTACCCAGCCCTTGCACCACACAGAAAGGGGAACATTTCTGAATTGAAACTGGCTCAGCCAGGCTGACCCCAACTCAGAGTTTCTCTGGGAAAGCTCACATGCACAACACACCCATGTGCTTTGAAGAATTATAATCAGTTCCCAGTAAGTCTTCAAGGCTTTACATCCTTTACCAATCTCCGAAATCTGCTAAAAGCAGTTGGGTGTTTTGTTATGTGGGATTTTTGTATGTTGATTTACCAGTATATACAACAGTGAAAACATTTCACAAAACAGCAGTTTTCTAAGGCGGCTTTCTACACTTCAAGTTTTAAAGCACTGAAATGCTGGTAAAACAACAGCAAGCTATCAGATGTGGATTTTGCATGCTAAATTTCAACTGGATCTGGAACTGATTTAAGAAAAAGTCTCTTAGCTTAAGAACAAAAATGGAACAAAAGCTAAAGTACATCACTTTTTAAAGCCTGTTGACCTGTAGAACAGGTACTTTATGCTCCCCTCCTCCCCCTTCCATGTGTTTGTCTTGGCATAGGACCTGCCCTACGGGGCTTCTGCCACTTTCGCAGAAATTGATGCAAAAGATCCTCTCCAGCACATCACAAGCACTGAGGAAGGAAGCCCTACGCACCCAGCAAAAGGACAGCCCGAAACAAAAACTAATTTAAATGAAGCCATGCATTGAGCCTACTACCACCTTGAAATATTTATCTCATTTCAAACACGGGGTGAGGGGCAGGTAAGGAGAGGACAAGAATAATTTTCTGCAGACAAGTTTACTTTGTAGGAAAAAGACCTTTTAAGGGAACAGTTTACTTTTGAAAACGTGTTTCAAAAGTAACCTTTTCTCCCAGACTGTAATTTACAAACCATCAGGTTTGCTCCTGATAGACAAAAGCGTTTGTGGTGATGAATCACATCAAAGGCATATTGACGAAATAAGGTTTTCCAGATGCTTCCAGAGGTGAAGGCATAGATAAAGTTATCACTACTTCCATTTCCACTGGTTTTGTTCTCCTGCTTTTCTTTGTACACGTGTTTCTCTGCACAAGCTCCAGTAGGCAGGTGCCCCATAACTAGTTATACAGAGCACTGTGGCAAATCCAAAGGAGTTTTCCCTCAAATCAGGATTAAAAAGCTTCTCAAATCAACACAAAGAAACATGTAGTGCTCCATTTCTACTGCATAACACTGGTTTTGCCCAGACTACTGCATCGCTTTTAGATCACAAAGTGCTTACTCAAGCACCTCTAAATCATTGCTTTGCACTAACCAAAAAAAACCCCTTTTTTTCCCCCATAAAATAATCTGGCTTGGGCAACCTTCTTCCTCGAAAATCTGAGCTGTCAGACTCAGAGGAAAGCCCCGAGAGCCCCGAGGCAGAGCTGCATCGGCCAGTCCCCCAAAGCCTGTGGAACTCGGCTCTTGACAGAGATTCACAAGAACCACAAATCTCATGGCTCTCAAAACACAAAATTTATTACAACATTACAGCTTTTTCCAAACTGCACTTCCATGAAGGAAAAACAGGAAGCTGGAGGAAAAAAATGCTGTAACTATCTCTGGAAAGAAAAATACAGCAAGACAAAAAGTACATGCCTTCACATTTTGACATAATTACTCCCAAAGTAACTAAGTCTTTACACTTTTCGTACTTTCTCTTTGGAGAAAAAATTTCCAGAAGCACAAACAAATTACTCCAGCTCTAATTGCTCTTCAAAATATGTGGGGGGTTTTTGTGGTGTTGTTGTTGTTCCTCCCCACCTCCAATTTAATCTTTTTCATGTATCTTAAAATTTTAAATGCACTATACATCTGCTGTATATTAACATCTTACATAAAAAGGGATGACTGACTGTATCTGTCCCTAAACAAGATTGTTCTTTTCCTTAACTCCATAACTTCTGCATTTGTAGAAGTCCTTCTTTTTGTTTTCTCTCACATTCAGTAATTGCTGCCACTGCAGAAGCAGACCACAGTTTTTCTTCCTTCATATTTTGAAATTAAATCCTTTATGTTTTAAGACATTTTAAACTACAATTTTAAAAAATATCTCTCTCTCTCTATCAGAATACTCTCAAGTGAATACTTTCTATGCCCTTAGCATCATAAGCATGAGCAATTAACTGGAGCACATAAATCTTCCACTACTGAAAAAATGAGTAATGCGTCTTCTAATTAATGGACTGCAAATGCTACAAAAACTCGGGTTTATAAGCAGTGTTCTCCTCCCTGCCCTCCACTGCTTTCCAGATAAATATCTAATGATTTGAAACTATAATTTCATTACATGAATAATCTCAGCAAATTGCTATGAGTAGATATTGATGTATTCCTACAAATATACCTTCCAACAGGCTTAGAACCTAACTACACTTTTTAGGCTTTTCGTGTATTTTAAGTCTGCTACCAAAGATCAACACACGTTCTAATGTACAATTTTAAACTACCAGAGTTTTAACCAATTAGAAATTACTCTGGAATTGACATGAGGTCAGCAGATGTTATAGGCACCTGTTTCAGATACCACAAAACACTCATAACTCTCACGTGAAAGCTCAATAAAACACTTCCAGATAGAGCAGTTATTTTAACTAGTTTTTTAAGTAACAGGTAGTACTTACAAAAGCAGTTTCTGCTTGGTAATACCATTCAAAAATACCAAGCCATTAAAGAGGAGGTAACAGTGTAAAAAGATTCCAAAATGAAGGATTAGTTATTAACCTCCATAGTGGCCATGCTCCCAATTTCTGTTTATTACACACCTCTGGAGATCAAGCAAGGCACATTGCTGACCCCACTGAGATTCTTCAGTTTTGGAAAGAAAGAATAAAAAGCTAAGCCTAAAAAACAAGTTGCATTTCAAGTCTGGTGACATATTGAACCTGTTGCCCCCAAAAGGTTACAGGAACCTTTTTGGTTAGAAACGACACATCAATCAATGTTTTCCTGTAAGGCAGACCACTCGGATTGTTGGAGTGTTTTGGTTAACAATGAGCTAACCAGAGATGGTCCAACTAAAATGTATTTAGGCAAATATCAAACAGCAAAAGTATTCCAACAAAAAGGGCTTTTCCTTTGCTACATGAAGCTTTAAAATATCAATGTTTATAGATAACTAGTAGATAAAATAAAGTGTCTCAAGAACACTGAAAAAGAGAGATTTCCTAGCTTGTCCCTGCTGAGCGTGCCAGGCTTCTACAACTAGAAAGTGATAAAATTCTGCCGAAGTAAACCTGTGGTTTTCTCTAACAGTTTTATGGTGACATGTCAGAAGAAAACTTGGCAAAAGGCAAAGAAAAACACGTGTTCTAGTCTTAGTCTAACCTGACTAACGCTCAAAACCGATCCATTTTTATATACAGTACATTGCAAGTTTCAAAAACAGAAAAATCAGCATTTGTTTGACTGCATTCTCTGATGCTGGAATTGTGCACAATTCCTACAGATTGCCAGGACTTTTTACAGGATCCAATACAAAGCACCTCTGAATTCAGTTTATTAACGGAGGGCGCTGCTGGGCTGAACGCAGTGAAAGAAGATGAAATATTCATGGCAGAGAGTGGTTCTAAGAGGTACACCTAACGGATTTAAAACTAACACAAATATCCCAAAGTGGAGATAAAAACTGGTAGAAATATGAAGCTTAATTGCCAGTCCAAAGCAGAATTAAGTGCTCTTGTGTATGTAATAAAAAACTGCAACACAAGAAAGACTTAGTAATACAGACAGTTTGTTTAGTCCCTGGAACAGTTTTGTAAGAGGTTTATCATCCCGAACACGTGGCTAAAACTCAGCATAACGTCTTCCCTTTCAATATACAATGATTTAGTTTTGGAAGTGAAAAGCAGCACTTAAGTTTAACATGTTAAAAAAAAAACCTGTATATATTGTTGGCTGAAACACACAAGATGGATTTAAAGATGCATTTTGGTAATAGGTATTCTGCTAAAGAAAGTGCTTGGTTAAGAAGATCATTCATGAGAAATAATAGCATTCTGATTCATGCTTTGACCTCTTAAGAAGAGACTGGCCAGCTATCCAAGCACACTTGAAACAGAGGGAAAGAAGGGACAATAATTTTGTAAGGCTGACATGACATTGAGCCCCTTTCAAAAGCATTTAGTACAGATTTTCATCTGAGGAAACTTCCATATGCTTATAAATGGTTTGCATTGACAGTGAAGCTTACAACTCCAGCTTCTTTTGCTTTTGCAAGGAAATGTGATCGGCATTGTAAGAGAAGAGGAGTATCTTCCCAGTTACAACTTACATGAAGTCTGACTCCTCGACTTGGTGCTAGAGCTCCTACACTCTTCCCAAACTAATTAGAGATGTGTTATCACACGCATGAGAAATGCAATTGGTAATTTCCTGAGTTTTAATAAATTAACCACCTCATTTTATTCAGTGCTTTCTTTCCCTATTACGTGCTTTCTCTGATATGTATCACATCAATGATTGCTTTTAAGAAGACTATATCTGTTAAATGTCAAAATAAAGAAAAGTAAAAATACTTAATGTATTTGTCATTATAAGATACCTTATTTTATAACAAAAATATTTTTATTGCATACCAACCAGTAAGATCAAGTATCACTTTCTGAAATTTATTCAAGTGTGGGTATGTGAACCAAACAAAATAGCTTTAAAAATTAAAACTCAAACTTGACTTTCGTGCAACTCCTGCAGCAGTCAAAGCTCCTAACTGGCCAATACAATTATGAAAGGGAACACTTGTTTTTCTTAATCGTGAACATTTCTAGTATTGGTCATGACCTAAAGCTGACTGAAGTAAAAGGAAAACTTTCTACTGGTTTATTTCGTTCTCATTCAATCTAATCATATTATTTTTTTCTGCCTAGATAACTTGGTTAAAAATAATAATAATAATAATAATAATAAAATCAAACCAGAAACCGACACACAAACGCCCAAAACAAAACAGCAAAAAACCCCAGAAATACAAGAAATCCCATGCAGAAGACAACAAAAATGGCATTAATTGAACAGCTTCAAGAGCACATGAGCAGCTCCTTCAGAAATGATTTCATCTCCATCTGCACAGAGTGTCTTGGCACCAAATGCTGGAAGACAGGTGCTCTTCCATCTCACGCCCAGCTCAGGAGGAGGAGCTGCTGAACACACACACACACACACACAAAAGGACTCTAAGGGGGTTTTCTGCGTTGCGGTTTTTTGGGTGTTTTTCGTTTGGTTGGGTTTTTTTGGGGTGAGGACAGGCGGGCACAGGGAAGGAGGTGCAGATTTGGCAGATCCAAGAGAACAAGGGGATGAGCTTGGAGTTCCTCCAAAAGGTGGCAGATGCTGAGAACCGGATTCTGCAGATTTGGGGCTGGTGAGATAAACCAGATCGAATACCACACAGTAGTTTACCATTGCTCACCGTTTGCCCAAAAAAAGGAGAAAAAAAAAAAAAAGACCTTGTGCTGACAAGATGAACCATAACTTGGAAATGGGGAAGAAAAAAAATAAAGGCAGCCCACACAATAACAACCTTTTTTCACTGACCCCTAAAAATCCATTATTTCAGGTATCACAAACTGATAGTCAACCATAATGCTTGCTCCAAAGCCATTTTTATAGATGCTGGTTGCAAAATTATAGAACTGAAATAGATGGCCTCTAAGATCCTGCTCTGCAAATAACAAGAGAGATGGGATGGGGAAAAAAATAATTGATTTTTTTTCTTCAATGTAATTAAAGCAATCTCATTTTTAATGTAAACTGTACTAAGTTTTTAACGTACACTACTCTTAACAATACTAAGTCATTAAGTATGTCCTCCAATTCAAAGAAAGCTTGGAAAGTAATGTGGGAAGTCAACTATGTATCTGTCACACTAAACATGAAATTTTGTCTGGGGCCAGATAGAAGAAAGACCACAACAGAATTCAGGTTGCCCAATAATTTGAAGCGTTGCCAAGGAAGCAAATCTCAACAGTTTGCCAGGCAGAAATAAGTGAAAGCGAGCAGTGAGTTTCTCCAGATCGTCCGTTCTCTTCACAGCCCCGTCTTGTGGCAGTTTCAGCCTTCCCATGGCAGCTGTCCCTGCCACAGCATGCTGCACAGGCAGCCATCCAGCTCCTTCAACACATAACGGCACAAACTCAAACATGTCCCTACTACCTGAACCAGCTCCAGCATGGGATGAGGCAAAACTCCAGGGATATAAAAAGGCAGCACAAGATGGCAGACAGAGGTAGGACTCAACTTCTTCAGAGGGAAACGTGCATGTATTCTTCTGTGCTCCACAGGAGCTGCAGAAAGGCCCCGGGATTTCCTAGCAAATCAGTTTCTTGTTCTCCCAGGTGAATGGAAAGGATTTGGGGTTTAAAGATTAATGACCACTGGTAGCAGGTAGCCGTGGGAGATGGCCTTTGAAAGATGGGGCCCAAGCTCCAGTGCGTGCCACCAGCTAGAACAGACTAACAACAGGCCCCAGAAATCTGCTGTTCCCCTTGGTTATGCAGAGGTGCACCACCTTGGAGGATGGCATTTCTTTTACATTTCTGCAGCAAGATCTTCTGCAATGAGAAGCATGAAAGGACTGCTTGCCATACTGCTGCCCAAGAAAAACTGCAGTGTTGTGAGGGCATGTTGTATTGTGCTTCTGCTGCTGAATCACCAGTGCTGAAAAGCACATTTGTGAGGATGAATGACTGAAGAAATGTCATGGCAGGGACTTGTCCCAGCACCAGCACTGGAATGCAGCCACTACTGTCCTTGAAGCCTGCAAATGGTTTCAGGAATAATGATAAAAGCCAGATGATGCTGCTCAGCCCCACAGAAAACCAAACTTGCAATGTTTGCTGACAGCAGTCCACAGCCATGTGCAACTGCTTTGGCAAGAACAATGTCACTTACCTGACAAGACCCCTGGCAACCCCAGATACTGTGAGATCATAACCACAGTCATAGGAAAGTTTTGGTGCAGCACAGCTGTAAAAAGACAAAAAGGACAGTAGTCTCCCTCCCCAGTTCTAAAGATCTGCACTAGACGTGTGTCTGGGGTTGCCAGAGCTGAGACAGAAGGGTCAAAACTGGACACATCCCATCCCTGAAGGGACAGTTCTGGAGCTTGAGCTCTATACACACTTTATCTGAGACATGAATGGCTTGGACACGTACCATCTCTCTCATGGCCAAGGCACTGTAGACTGGGAATGATGATGACTGACCGCAAGCACTGCAAGCTCCACACAATCAGGAGGAAGCCCTGGGTCAAGGCAAGTAGATAGCAAACAGCGCAGAACATTCGCTACTCAAATGGAAAAGAGTTTCGGAAGCAGAGTGTTTCATTTCAGATCGGCAGGAAAACAGAACTGAAATCACATCCTCCACGTTAGGCAGAAAGAAGGAACAAAGACACACGGGGCAGAAGCGAGGACCAAAAGCAGGGAGGAGACAGGAAAAATTTTCTAGTCTGAAGTAATTAGGCACATATATACTAATCGTTAGAATGAACACGCAGACAATAAGAAAAACTGTACTCCTTAAAACAGCATGCAGGCACCGCGAAATGGATTCACCACTCCAAAAGAATATTGCTACAGCCCCCTGGTTACCCAATGCGGCCTACTGCTGAGATGTGCCATTTAGCTATCTTTCTGAGCTGTGCTACCTTGGGTGGTTAATTGGATAGTGCCACAGCATAATTGCACACAACTGTTCAGTGTAAAATCCCCATCACTGGAACATAAAGTTTTAGAAAAATAAAGAAAAACTCTGATAATTGTTTTAAAATAAGTTGACAAGATGCTTTTGCTTCCACTCCAGTGAGCAGAGTCCTGCCTTTCTTGTCTGGTGTAAACTTATGTACCCCGCACGTCAGTTTTGTGCAAGTAACAGCCAGTCTCTCATTGACAGCAGACAGCCTTAGCAATGCAAGCAGACAATATTAGATTCTATACAGCTGCTGAAGTTTCAAAGAATTTCTTTGTTGAGACTCAGTAAGTGTTTCCCATATTTATTTTAATAACCCACAATTGCCTCCTAGTTTCAAACTTTGAATTTAAAATTAGAGTAGTAGCTGTTACATGCTTTTGAGGGATGGTTCCAGTGCACCGACACCTTATGTGAAGAAAAACATTCAAAATACACATGCACCAAGTAATGAATTGTTGAAGGAGAACTAAAGCTACAGGAAAATGTATGCATTATTACATTGCAGAGATGAATGAGCAGACAGCAATTACTTACCAGGAGACTGTGTTTAAACAACTGCTCTTTGCTGGCCAGCAGCACAGGAAGCACACTCCTATTCCAAGTTATTTTTCAGTAGGTCAAACACATGGAAAGCTATGGAAGCTGACAAAAAATTGGAGCAACTGTTCATCCCACTAGCTGTATGACATACAATCTCCTTGTTACCACAACTCATTCACCTCAACCTGTTACATGATTTTGATGGTGACATTTACATCCCCTGACAATCAGATACTGCCTAAATGAACCACTGCATCTGTTGGCACCACTTACCAGTTATAGGATTTTCAGATCATAAAGATCACCAAATCAAAACTACATTTAATAGTGTTGAGGAAACAATTTATTAAAAAAAAATATATATTTTTAATACAATTACTCAATTACAATCACTCAAATCAAAGAGCAAGCAAGCTGGCATTTTCTTTGTAATAAACACACTTTTCTGAGCCTGTTCAGTAGAGAGAAAGTTGGTATGTTTCTCTCTTAGAATGTTCTTACAGCTCTAAAGCTCAATGATACCCTGCTGTATTTCTTGTACACTTCTAATGAATGGAGGAACTACTTTGACCTCTTCTAGCTGAGGCAATGGTTTAAGACACCTGACCATCACTTCTGATACTGCAGAACAAAGCTTTGCAAAGATATAGTACTTTCAAAACATTGAGTACCTGTAAAGGCAAGAGATGAGCATATGCACAGGCAAGAGAACACATAATAAGAAAAAAGTAAAAGCAGATTAATTTTATGGATTATCAGGTCATTTCAAGAATGATTGATATCAGAACTGTCTTCTCAGTAATTCTGAGCAATATGTTGGCATTTTTACTTGTTGAGAATTACTGTTCTTGCCAGGATGAGCTTGGTGCACTACAAATGAGACAGCGCGGTGACCTTTGCCAATGCGATACTGCTACACAGCTAAAAAGCAGTAAAGCATATGCAGTTCCTTATTCTGTATTGCAGAGCTCATTGTTGGCTTATATTTGCTAGAATTTAATGAAGTGAAAAGATAAGCTGATGATTTCTGATGCAGCAAAAATTTCATTTTTTCCAAAAATATTGCTACATCATCTAATTTTATAGTGGAATAGTTGGCAGTTACTTCTGTAATTAAAGCATATATTTAGATTTTAAAATATAAATGCTGTTACACTTGATTAGATATTCTGCGTACAGAATATTCTTCATCAACTAATTTATACATAGATTAGGGTTGGTTTATTATGCTATTACATATTTTATATATGTAAAAATATGTTTGATCTGGAAGATGACAACTTGCAGTTGAAAGCAATACAAAAATAAATCTGATTAACTTCAACTTATTTAATTTACAATAAAAAAGCAGCTAAAAAAAAATCTCCTGCCAAGATTATTATCCAGCAGTAATCCTGCTGCAACAATGGTGGTGAAGCGTTCTGGCAGAGCACTATGACAGTCATGGAGTTTAAAGTGATTTTAGCTCTTGTTTATGAGTTAATAGGATTTGTTTTGTTTATTCTATGCACAGTTAGTCTGCAATACATCTTGATATTTCACACTACTGCATTCTAGAGACAGTTTGTTAATGTGCGTTCTGGAAGAGAGTTTATAATATGAACACCGTGAAGAGGCAGAAGACTGTTCAACGTTGGAAGAAACAGAAAGCCCTTCTGCAGTGTATGATGTACAGCCACATATTAGTTACCCATCCCACATCTTTTCCACGGGGCATCTATCTTGCTTAGTACGAAAATAGATAAATGAATGAATTAATTAATATTAAAAGCAATTTTTCTAACAAGAGAGTCATATTTGAGACCCCTGTGAGCTCGGGCCGGGGCTGCCTCCTCAGGCTCTCCCACCTCTCCATGACTGACAACCCCACCATGTCTTCCCTGCCCTGACTGACCTTTCCTAGGCCACAATCCCTCCTGCTCCTCCTCTTGAGTGTCCCCAGCACACTCCTGGTTCTCAAGGCGGCCTCGGCACGGCCGGCTCACCCAGCCACTCCCCGCGCCATGACACCTCTCACAGAGCACTGCCTCCTCAGCACCGGTTCACGACTTGAGCTCATCTGAGACTTTGACTGAAACTGCCAAAATTGCGCCAAACCATAAACAACTGAACACCAAAAATAACTGGATAAATAAACAAATCCCTGAGGAGGCAGAGGTGGGTGCCCAGATGTGCCACAAGCACCCCTGTCAAGGGACACCCTGTGCCCTGAGGAGGCCTACTGAGGGCCCTGCCCCGGCACCCTCTGGGCAAGCAGGGAGATGCAAAGAAAATTAGTAAAGGAAAAGAAAAATGGCAAGTTTATTTCTTTTTGTTGGGTTTGTTTGTTTGTTGTGGTGTGGATTTTTTTGTGGTTTTGGTTTGGTTTGCTTTTATTCTGGTCAAGTCTTTAAATATTTTACTGAACTCTGGAAAATGTTTTGACTTGCCAAAAAGCCAGAGGAAGAATGTACTGATCGAGAAAGCCAATGCAAATGTTCACTAAGGGAAGCTCACATGTACGTTGGAAAGGGAATTTTATGTCAGAAAACAAGGAAGGAGAATTTATCTTTATTTCTTTCAGTCTAAAATAAAAAACAACAGCAGGGAGAAATCATGAGATTTCCCTGCCATATCTGGCATTACTGATTACTGATAGTCTCTGTTGCAGCAGAAGAGGAAAAAGGAGCTTGGATTTGCAGTTCCGAAGAAACTCAAAGAAATTTCAATTATAATAAATAAGCAATTTGAGGCAACTCTCTTTGCTAATCTAAAGCAGAGGAAGGAAAGCTGGATTACTCTAAAAAGACTGTAAGAGCTAAAATCCAATTTCCTAAGCAGGTGTAAACCTGTATTTCTTTAGGAAGGAGCAGTCACTGGAGAGGCAGTTGATGATGGAGCCCTAGAGAATCTAAAAAGACAATGTTTCTACTCCTGGTCATATTATTTACACCTGGGGTCACAACCTATTAACTTTAGGTTACAGCTGTCTAAAAAGTAGGGTCTCTGGGATTTAGAAAAGGTGCAAGGGGGCAAGCACATTAAGTCAAAGGGGCTACCTTACTCACAAAGCGGTATTAATAGTTTGTGCCAACCTAATATTTTGCAAACTGCCATGTAAGCCTTTTCCTTCTCCCCCTCACCGCCACTTCTGACTTGAGAAGCCCATCACAGCACACTGCAACTCCAGAAAGCAACCTAAAGTTTACAAATTAATCCGCTTTCACACAGAGTCATCTTTCAAGTCCAACCAGGGGATGAAAACAACTAGATGAGACTGTGCCCGGGCCAGGGGGACAGCTAAAAACCACCTGCCAGCACCACTGCAAGCTCCAGAACCTCCCGTGGTTCAGCACCACAGGCACACCAGGAAAATCCCCATTTTTCAACCCCTTTCTTTTAAGAAAGAGGAGCTTTGTTTTGGCTTGGCCCTGAACACTGAACATGCCTGAGGAAAAACAGCTACTAAATAAATACCAAGTGGTACAACACACCACAGACAAGTGGTTTGCTTCTTAACATCAGTTCTCCTTTTCAGGTTTTCCCTTTGCTGGCTCCTATTTTATTAAACAAGGCCTCTCTTTTCTTTCCTGTAGACTTTTTTCCTTGGAGATCTCCCTTCCAGACATGGATATTTTCACAACATTTCCTTTTGAACAGCAGAAACAGAAAGCCAGCCCCTAAGCCCAACCAGTGCTTCAGGGACTCTTCAGATACCATCACGAGGTGACAGCCACAGCTCACCACTCCCATGACACTTTTTCAAGCAACAACAGAAGTGTCTCACAAGAAAATATCCCTTGAAAAGTTAAATGCAACCCAGCCCAAAGATTTCTTCTTAAGTTTCATTAAATAGGCATCAAGAAGAGTTATAATGTACAAATCTCTGCAGTCCTGAGGATTTCTGATGTACTTTCAACTGAAATCTGTCCCTAACCCAGAAACAAAATCTATTCCAAGCAAGACCATAATTGAAAAAGACCCCAACAAGACCCTATCTCCTGTTTCCTGTGGAGAAAAGCAATCATGTTTGTTGGCACAAGAGAGAACAAATCCAGCAGGCAGAAAGTTGTGACAGATGGACAAAGGGCTCTGCTTTAAAAGCTCTTACTTGGTACCCCATATGTAGTTTGGCTCCGCTGAAGGGAAAAAAGAAAGAGAGGGAGGCGATGAGTCACTTGCATGTGCTATGGCTCTACTGTGAACATCTTCTGCATCCAAAGCAACAGTGAATGGACTATCGTGCATTCTTACAATGCTTTTTATCCAGAGACATTCAAAACATTGAAAAACATCTCACAAAAGTCTATGTGACATTTGAGAAATAAGCATGAAGAAATTGAGAACAAAGTATTCAAGTACACGCACCGATCTTGTGTCCTCTCATTTTTAGTGACTGAACTTGACATTGCTCATCTGATTCAGAAGTATGGAGCATTTCCCAAACCAGCTGAAGGGAGCAATGTGTGCTGTTGCCCAAGAACATCGTTGCCAGCGTTAGTACCAGACTTTCTAGGTACCAAGTCTGCAAGGCCTCTGAGGCTTGTCAGACTTGCTCTGAAGTTCATCAGGTCTGCCTGCAGCTGTTTGGACTTGCTTAGCTGCAAAAGCAACATTTTCCTTCTGACCAGATAGCTCTAACTGGTTTTACTTCTGTGAGGTATCGCTGCAGTTTTATATAGACAACAGCAGCAAGTAGTTATTCTGTGTAGAATGAAATATTCACAGATAATGCTGTGATGTAGTAACACAAAAATACAGGCCTGGTGTGACTGCAGAGGCCTTTAAGAAGTGTAGAGAAGGATGCACGGCAGAGCAGTGCAGCAGGGGATAGTAAAAGATGGGGCCCTAGGGCCACAAAAACCGGTGATCACCCGAAGAAATGCAGACCTGGACCAAAACAGATTTCAGGAATAAGAAGTATTTAACACGTAAAACGCATCATACACTACAAATTGAGATGCAGTGTGGAGTTGCAGACCAATGAAAAAATAGAATGTGTATGCAAAAGCATGCTATAACGCACAAAAAGAGTCTCATGCAAATTAAAAGGGAGAACAAAAGGAAAGGAAGGAAAAAAACCATCTATGTAAAATACTCCAGGTTAAAGGGGTGCACCACCCCTACCTTCAAACACTGCAATGAAGCTCTTGATTTTAGTAATCTGAGTAGAGAGGAATAGTGAGTATAACACCAGGAAAAGGGATTGAAACTAGTTAGTGTGTGTGTAACAATTTCACCTGCATCATTTCTTACTGGGATATACTTCTGTATGCAGCACTGATTTCTTTTATTTTTCCTGTAGTAAATGGATGTAGACTAATAATGATTCTTCAATTAGACTGCAAAGGTTTCTATTATACTAGTAATAAATTCTTGGCTTTATGTATCAGGTGTGTTTCCCTTTAGCAGACAACAAGATTTTGAGCATAACAATGCAATTTGGGCACTCAACATTTGAGTTAAACTGAACTAAACATTGTATTTGAGACTTTTACCTCATTCCTTCCTCACAGCAGGACCAAGACACAAGAACCTCCAAAAGAAAAAGCCGTCACATTTGCCCAAATTATCAGTCAAAATACAGCTATTTGAGATAATTTCATGATCTCTTTTCTTTAATCAACATGGAGAAGCTGATTGTAACAAACCAGATGCATTCCTGGAATATATTCTCTGTAGTTCTTTGGTGGGGGGTGTTTGTTTGTTTGTGTTCCCCCCATCAAGTGATTTCTCTCACATGTAAGAAATTTCAATCATGAAATAAAACTGCAGGAATCTTTGAAAACAGATTATTCTTCTTAAAGATTTTTCCCTCTAAGGCATATATTACTAGTAATGTCAGCGGAAAAATATACAAGAAAATTGTTCAGTGAGCTTTCTTGCCCTAATTATTTGAAATTGTTAATCACATGCTAGCAAAATCAATACACATATGGCAGTATATCTATATTCTATTACTGGCAATTATAAATATCACTGTGAACAGAACTTCCCCCAGTTTTGCTGCACTATAGAAATAAATGTGATATTTCAGAAACTAAGCAAAAATATTTGTTCAGTCTGTGAAAATGGAGGGAAGTAAAGCAAAGAGCAGCAATTCACCCCCATCTGGCAAATGGTATCTGAAGCCTATGGTTAAATATCACTTTGTTATCTGCACCTTTGGAAGCATGTGAAAGCTGAAGGTAAATGTAACAAACCTAGTACACAACATGAGGCATAGCTTATTACATTAGCACTACTGTTACAACGGGATCTGATTTTAAGTGTGATCTGAAAGGCCCCTATTGACAGGGAGCTCCATTGTCCCTCTTCCCCTGCTGATCGTGTTTAATGGAATAATAGCAAAACTTAGGAAGATAATGAGATAAAACTGAGAGCTCACGTAGTAATTCAGTCTCCTGGAACTCTTTTATGCTTTATGTAAGTTACAGGTCATCACCGTCCCTCTATTTGCCTTTTACTCATTTGAGCATTTATTTCTGCCTATTTGCAAGCATAGCAATTCCCATAGTTACAGTTTTCTGTAGACGTAACGGCTAAAAAAAAAATCAATAGTCACTCTGATTCTTTCAAAGTTCATTATAAATATCAGTGCAACCAAAACTAGTTAAGATCCCCTGGCTATAAAGACTCAAACACATAAATAAATCTACACAAATGAATAACTATTTTGGAGCCAATGCAATTTTTCATCAGAGTCAAGAAAGTTTCAAATAACTTTTTATAAACCAAAGATTAGGAATGAAGCAAAAATTTTCCTGGGAGAATTAACACTTAAGTTTATTCATTGCTCTGATTTGGTTTTTAGTAACAGATGTTTAGTTTTTTGTAAATTTCTACGCTCTTAATATTGCCCCATCTGCCTCCATTCCTCAAGACTGCCTCCTGTAAAATATCCAGCACTTCTTAATTCAAAACCCTAATGCTCTCAACATTGGAATATTGTCTCTCCAGTTTCACTGAGGAGTCTCAGTTATCCCATGACACTGTAGCAATACCAGGCAAATGTGCTACCTGAAAACATAATGTAAATAACTTCATTTCGTTTAATACTTTATCTCTAAGTTTGTATTTTAAAACTGGAGGGAAATCCACCTCCCTGGTTGCCACCAGAAGATGAGAAGCAGAAGACACCAACTCCTGCAGCACGAATTCCAAAGGTATTCTAAGCTTATTTCATTCTTTCTGGCAGTACAGAATCTCTGGGGAAAGCAAGCATCCAGCATATACTAACAGAATGGCTTGTGTTTCTGCTGCTTTTTACAGATCTGCTGAGCAGCAGCAGAATGGAATTGGCAGCACTAATCAGGTCCTGCTTGGAGCCCAGGAGGCAGCAGGGAAACTGAAAAACTGTGCAAGTACAGACTACACCAGGTAGTTCTGCTCCCTGAGTCTGTGCTTGCCATGGTCTTTTCCTGGCAACAACATCCTTTTGCATACATCTGCAAATGAATTAAGGTTTTATGGGAAAGCTGAAATGACAAGGCAAATTTCTTAGCGATGCTGAAGGCTCCTGAAATCAGTGGATGCCCTACACACCTGCTGTTGCCTCCCAAAACTTCACATCTCCTACATCTGGCTGGGAACTCGGTTCTCCAAGAACTGCTTTAAAGTGGAACAACTATTGTTACTGGTTTTGCAAAATACCTATTTTTCCATAGTTTTCAGCTCACTGACAGGTGTGAATGTGTACTTTTTATACTCTATAAAACCAATTCATTTCAAATGCTCTCTCAAACCCTGAGTTTATAACTACTATTTTTAACTCTGGGAAACATTGGACATTACTCCTATTAAGAACATGGCGTATTTAACCACCCTTACTTCCCTTGATTATCCTTTCCATTTAGACACCAGTATATCACCTTCAGGTGCTTCTAAGTCCATGCAAAAATTCAGTTGAGTGATTCAAGTTACCACACTGTTTTTAAAGTTCCACAAAAGACGGGACCTTTTTTTACGGAAAACATCCAAAGTTACAACGGGAAATTTATAACAGGAAGTAACTTTAAAATCATCTACCTGTGGAAAAGATGGAATTTCTAACATTCTAGGCTGTAAGGCAGCCTCAAGTTTAACAAGAGTCAGGAGGAAAGCCCTCCTTTGCAAAGCTTTTCCACAGTTCTCTGTTTCACAATTGTTGATTTCCCTTGGAAGGCGAAGCCTCCCACGCAGAACGCACCAAACAGCCTGGACCTCTGGCCCAAGTTACATCAGCCTGTCGAGTCACACGCCGCTCAACTCCGAGCAAGCGAGAAAAGAACGTACAGACCACCTGTCAGGGAGGATTGTTTTTCTTCCCCTGGCAGCACTGATCAAGTTTTCCCTGCAGCTGCCGGCAGGGCACGAAGCCAGCTCACCTCACCTCATGGAAATTACATGCACAGGAATCCGTATCGCCCACTGAACAGGGCTCTTGAGTAACGGGAGCGCTCTCTGAGGGCTGTGTAAACAAAGTACTTCACAACGTCTTGATCCTTTCTTACTGCTTTCTAGTTGTATACAATCAATATACCACTAACACAAGGACTAAAAATGTGACTATAAATGTTTTACTGCTGTCATATATGCTTCTACAAGGGCCATTATAGACCTAAGTTTTTACAGCACCTCAGAATGTTGTTATTTTTCTAAGTGTATTAATTAAAAACCATAATGTACAAAGAGCTTTGAAATTTAAGTTGTAAAATACTAGGTTTCTGAACTAAGAGGCTGAGAGAAGAAAAAAATTACAAAAAGCATTTCCAGAGCCAAAGT
Organism: Patagioenas fasciata; assembly: GCF_037038585.1. Classification (NCBI taxonomy): domain Eukaryota; kingdom Metazoa; phylum Chordata; class Aves; order Columbiformes; family Columbidae; genus Patagioenas; species Patagioenas fasciata. The sequence continues at coordinate 9,992,568 of NC_092527.1, forward strand.
TTGTTTCAAAAAAGCAAACAGCATTTAATAATCATGCTCCCATTGCTATCCACAACACTTATGCTCTAAACTGCTTGTCAGTTTTGAGAAAGGCACTCTGGATTATAATTTTCCAAACTACCACTCAACCAACTGACACATCTCCTTAGCTTTGACTACCAGGATCAATTTAATACTACTCCACCTGGCGGCATTTGAAGGTCTGAAGAGGCTCTGAATTTTACCAAAAGTCAAGTATTTACTCTTTGTCACAGTGAAGAACAGGACAATATGCTTCCCTCTGGCCCCCATATTTAATGAAGTTCACTACAGAACTACTGTTACAGAAACACCAGCAAATTCATTCCAGAAACTTCCAATCAGCCCACAGACATTGCTTAAAGCTCAGTTTTACACTGTCTACTGTTATGATAACTTATGTATTGACGTCTCAGAAGACAATACAAATGCAAAGAGGCTCACTCATCATGAGAATGAAAAATCGTTCTTACAAATGATTGAAGGAGAAATGGGAAAGAAAGAATGAGCTTCAGACAAAACTGAAGATAATCTTGTGACAAGATACATACACACTGTCACTGACTATATGTTGCTATACGCTGTGGCATTTTATCTCATATCCACTTGAAAGTACTCAAAGTCACCCCTTGATATACATTTCTTTGTACACTATTTCTTGTAATACTGTAGTTTGGTTCCCCTTTTCCTGGATGCAATGCAAAATGATTTAGGATTTTAGTAACAGAAACTATGATTTGTAGTACAGTGATTTACTTAGAATTAACTTTGCTACACATTTTGACAGGCAGTCTGTAAGTTTGAAACTATGAAATTTATTAATACAATTTTTAAATTATGCTTACTCTTACTGATGAAAAATGGCTCCCTATTGCATGCCTGTAGGATCTCACTGTCAAAAAATACAGTTCTTGCATGGCCTTCTATCAGAAACTTATCCTGCAGAATTCTTCACTGTTTCTTCTAGTAAACAATGTTTGTTTTATGCCAATTCCAAGATTCTTTGCATACACACAGAAGACTTCACTTTTCACCATACTAAAAATACAGGGAAGTCTGCCTTCCTGCTTTCATAAAGTTTTAACTAATATCACTGCTTTGCTATTTCAGCAAACTTTGGGTTAGAGACAGCAAAGGACCTGCAGACTAGAGCTAGAAGAGGCATTAAATCATCCACAAATACTCCCTAAGAAATATCAAGTGCATGAGCAATGGAAGCTAAAATTGCACTGTCCTGTCTGGGCTGCTCGCAGGGCACGGCCTGGCCAGACTCATCTGTCATTTGGGTGGCTGGGACATCACCCTCTCTGCAGGTTTCTGGGAGGTAACTTGAAGAGAGCAGGGGCCCTGCACAGGAGCAGGGATGGCTCTGCAGGGGCCCTGCACAGGAGCAGGGACGGCTCTGCGGTGGCACAGAGAGAGCACTTTGGTTTCCATCCTGTGCCTCAGACACTGCTCTGTGGGCTGGCAGAGATCACAGGAGTGAGGAGTGAACCATCTCCAGCCTCCCGCTGTGCAAAGCAAGGCTAACGAAAGCAGGGTGTTTAAGTGACTTGCCCAAACTTGAATGCACATTGAGCTTCAGAAAGTTTGTGCACTTCTGGCTGTATGGTTATAGCAAGATGACAATGTCTCCTTTATTTCTCACATCTCCAGAGGGAACTGATGTAGTAGCAGCTTCAGATATCTTACTCTGCCTGATAACGTCAAGTTTTCCCCTCCATCAAGGCTACTATGTCAGAGATACCGGATATAAAGCAGTGAAAAGTTCAAAAGATTTCTTCAGGGATATCGTAACCCAATGACTTAAATACTATGACACTACATAAGAGAGACATAAAACAATCTCAGTTTTTGTTACCCTCCTGGTAAGGAGATACATCCTTTAATACCATGATGTCCAGACTGCCGTGTAAAAAAGAAGGATGGTACTTAACTGAACAGCTCAACAGTGCTCATGAAGTAGTATCTACTGCAAGGCTTCTGAGTCCAAGTGTGCTCAGGTACTGCAACCAGCAGCAAGGCCCAGCTCTGCAAGGCCAGGCCCAGCTCACCAGGAGCTGGGCTTTCAAAGACTCTGGAGTTCTACACAAACTCCCACATATAGTGAGTTAGATGACACTGCAAGCTATTCTTTATGGAGGTAGGAAGACAAAAGACTTTTCACAACTAGAGGTGAACATGTTTAGTGATACTTAATGATGTTCAGAGAAACTCAGTCAATACAGACATCAGCCTCACTACATTGGAGAGATGTCCGACTGTCTCAAGCTGCTGCAAGTCTGGCAGAGCAAAGATCGCATCATTTGAAAAGCTAAATTTAGATTTTAGTCCAGGCTACAAAATCTGAATAGTTTGGAAGAGCAGCCTTCCCAATGTACTGACCCAGCATTTGGCTTTAAATAAAGAAGCTTCAAGAAATCTCAAACATCTTTCACATGCTGTATTGAAATTCCCTGAGTTGGCTTTCCTCAGCAAGTTTCCTCAGCTTTGTTGATTTGCGGTAATGCTCCTATTTCTTCTTCCTTCTCTGATTACGTGTATTGTCTAGTGGCTTTGCTTACAGCAATCTGTATTTTAGCACTTTTTTAACCCTTAAACTTCAGATTTCCAATTATAGTTCACACTCCTGGAGGCTACAAGGTTTTGGTTCCACTTGCATCTCACCAGAAAAAAATCCCAGATATTTTCATTCAAAAAATGTGAGAAAGCACAATCTCCGTGGTAGTTACAGAGTAGCTAAAAATGCTGCTAAGGAATAAGGATTTAATACTCAAAATCTGGGCAACTGAGTTGTCTCAACAGCAACAATTCTTTTTAAATGCAATCCTACTTTGCAAGCTCTTGGCTACATTAACCAACATGTGAAAAGGCTACAACACAAAAAGGTTTAGATGCCAGTCAGAACTAAGTACTTCAGTGAATCTCTTCTGTTAAACCATTTTAGTTTTATACTACTCCCATCAAGTCTAAATATGGCTGAGCTGCCTTTGAAAGTAGTTATCTTACAGCTACCAGTAGGAACGTCGATATTTTTGTAAAGGTATTTTATTTGATTTTCAAAATAAGATATGATACAACAAGAAAAAAATGAAATACGAAAAAAGCAAGCTGCAATATCTCTGCATTTGCAAACAAGACTAGATGAGATATGAAACACTTCTAGTGTCCTCAGTGTAAACAACTATTTCATACATTTTAATAAAGATACAAGATCATCCAAGGCACTGTCCTAAGATAACATAGGAAAATTGGAAAGTAAAATGCATGGCATTTCAAACAAGTGAAAACACATTGACATTTTAATCAAAGCTCTGTCAAAGCAAACAAACAAAAAACACACACACAAAAACCCACAAACAAACAAAAAACCAAAAACCAACCAACCAACAACAACAAACCATCACCCCAAAACAAAAGAAAACAACCCAACAACACTCTCAAACTGCCAATTATTTTGGGTATTAAAAAAAAAAAGAGGCAAGTCTTTGGTTTAGACCAGCTCAGTTCTATATATAGAAGGCTCCACATGGGAGGTTTTATACCAAGTCAAGCTTAACATCCATTTGAAAAATATATAACGAGGGAGCTATTACACTCAGTGTTACACCAAGGTCCTGCCCTGTTTGCCTCTCTTTTCTTGCCTACCTTCCCTAAGCACACCATGTGAACAATTCTAGAAGTAAAACAAATTGCCCTACCAGCTTTCTGTACAGAAGCTGCTTCATGAAAATTCTAATACTACTGGTCACCAGATAGCAAAATATTTCTTTATGTCTCACTCCTGCTCTTCTGATACAATTCATTAATTTTCTTCTGAAAATGTACATTATAAATACTGACTATGTGGAAGTACCAGTTATTAACATTACAATCACTTGTAAAATGAGGCAATATTGCTGTGTTATTTAACATGTTTTACTAGATCAAAAATATGCAAGACTAATCAGGTTACTCTGCAAATTCATGCATCTGCTTCAAAATATTCACATGTTCAGATACACCACTGCAATACACATATCACAAGATAATGCCACAGGTAATGATCTGCAGCAGTATCCTCAGATATGCTATCAAAATGGAAGCCAATTTACATTTACAGTTCTGGAATGGTATTCCAGGCTTGATGAGTAGTTGCATAAAGGCAGCCAGACTCAGATTGCTCTGTCATAAAACATTTCTTAAAATTCCCTCTTTCACATGCTATTAAAACAAAAGTGAATATCCCTCTAATACCTACATTGTCTTTATTATCCAGGCTAAAGATCCACTACTACTGGACTTCCACACTGGCTTTGTTAATGTAAACAACACCACCACCACCACAACTCGCACACAAACGTAACCAAAAATCAAATATACACACTGTTATATCACTGTCCTTATGTCTAATGATTATTACAAGGCTACCTGTAGATACATTCTCTGTCCAACAAGAATCTCACCAAAAGCATCTCTTTCCAGTTATTTCTGACCCAACTCAGTCTTTCCGTATGGTGGTTCCTGACATGAGCTCCTCCAAACACCAGTAGTGTCTTTTCAGCTGCATGAGGGAAATAATCTATTCTCCTTTCTCAGCTCCTTTTTCACACATAAGTAACAAAAGGAAGGCTCTTTTGAGCAACTGACTATACCTCTAGCATCGTCAAATACCTGGATATGTTCTGCCACACGGAGATGCTCCTGTCATGCACTTTCAGCAAGTCAGCTGATGCTGTGCTTCTTGTTGCTGTGGAGATTCCAACCAGTTCAAACTTGGGTATCTTTGTATTACGTCATAGTTACTGCTTGGATACTGGACAGGATCCAGAACTAGGTTACACCATGGAACAGCCCGCTGGTCTGCACCCTGTTGACACCATGATAAAAAACAGAGACCAGTTCTGAAAGTTGTCAGCAGTGAAACTGTACTCATGTCATTTACTTCCTCCTAGAGTTTTTCACTTTTCTAAAAATGTCAGTGCCCATGAGTTCAAAATTCTTATGATGTTGAAGTGTTAATAAATGCACATAACAGAACAGATTACACAGCCACATCTTTCCTCGTACACCTAATTAAGCAAGATACATAAATACATAGCATCCACTTCCTCACTTGCTCTCTTGGAGGATTTGGACTGACAACAGCTGCATCTCCTGCTGTAAACCAGCAGTTTCCCATGATAGGAACACAGAATGTTTTCACCCCTATCCTCACGCTGCTGTGCAGGGCACAGCAGTGACAGAGATGAGTCGATGGCTTGAGACATCTTCAGTTCACAAGCAAAGACATTTCACTGCATACCTAACAAACACACCACCACACTTCCACAAGTACGTCTGTCAGTGTCATCACAACAACCTCCTACTGTCAACTGCAACATCAGGGTACAATAAGCCAGAACAGTGGAAGACTGAGCTGTTGAAATACCAATGGAGTATTCAAACACTTGTACATCATGCTATCCCAGGAGGGCAAGAGCTCTGCTTATCCTAACAGGCAAATGACTATCAGGTTATTAAGAACTCTTGGTCAGGAGCTTGTCTTTCCAGTTTGCTCCAGTTCACATGGAAACTGAAGCACACCTCTTACTGCTGACAGATGTCCATTCTCCTTCCAGCTCCCATCTGAGAACCTGCAGTTGGTCCCACAAGAATTTGGAAAATTCACTCCGTTAAAGCCCATCGTCATTTTGGCCGATTAGCAGCCTGGCAGTGGAGAGTGAACTACAGCATCAATTGCTTCACAAACTCCTGCTACCAAGGCATGCAGGTTTGATTTGACCCAAATGCATCTATTTAGGGAGCGAGCTGCCCCACAGAGCTGCTGAAGCAAGCTGAACCAGCCGAGTCTTCACCATCTCACCATCAACTTCCAAAACCAGATTCTCCCTGGGACCACAAAATGCAAAACTAGGAGAACTCAGTGCCAGGAACACATTATGAAAAATCACCCATATTTAAGAAAATGAGGACAGAACAAGCATATGACTTTGACATTAAGATGAACAGCCCTTTTGCCATACATAGTTTTAAATGTTTTAGTCTCTTATCCTAGACATCCTGTGAAATAGCAACTGTGGAAAATACTCAAGAATCTAGAAAATAAACGTATTCTGTGTGCACAGTGCTGGCCTCTCCAGAGAAGCCATTTGCCTGACAAAACCCATCACCCAGAATTCAATGGCTGAACAGCCTCCTGTGGCTCAGTCACCATCCTCGCTCTTCCTTAGATCTGAGATGTGCTCCACAACAGCACGGGGAACAGCGAGATGGACGAAGAGCGCTGAGAACAGCGGGTATTTGCAACGACATCAGACGTGGTCAAAGCCTCAGTGAGGTCTGTGTTGTGTGAAAGATACAGCTTTTTTAACAAGGTTATTGTACCACTCTCAGTTGGGCAATAAAGCCCAGTACTAAAATCCAATCATGCAAACAGGTAGTCTCTAACCATTCAATGCATTACCAATGCCCTATTTCATTGCAATATTTTTTTCTCTAACATAGTCAACTGTAAACTCTCCAAATTAAAACAAATAAAAATTTAAGTGAACATTAAGTCAACAATTTGGTGATACAATCATGTATTTTCAATTAGATATTCACAGTCTGCAAGTGAATTTACTTAGGCCAATGTATCAGCATCATCAACAAAAATATTCATCATAATTACCACATTCATCTGGCAGAAATTAGAAGCAGATGTTATGGAACTTTTCCATGTTTATATTCATAGACGCTTGACATTCCCCCATTGAGTTCAAAAGAAGAAAACACAATGAATAATAATCCCATGTTCACAGAACACAATTCTGAATCATAATCTATGCCTACTTTCAAGTCACATCTCAGACTGCAGCAGCCATTGCTTTTCGGACTCAGTCTTCAGCAAGACAATTTGCTCCACATAATGGATGTGTAACACTAAAATGGAATATTGACTTGCAGTTCAATTACTACCCACTCACTATAATTATTCCTTGGCAAGTCTGATTTGCATAAGCACCATCCACTTACAGCACAAGTGTCAGTCCTTCTACTCTGTAGCCCACTGGTAACCAGCAGTATCAGATTTACTCGTATAGTAGGACAGATCTTTAAATTACATACAGCAAACTCTTCTACATTAGCCCAGCCACACTTCCAACCGCAAACATTTTTTTGGTAATGGTATAAATTGTGACTTAAGATTAAAACAAACGAACACCAAAACAAACTCAAAACCCAACAGACAACAAACATGACCTCGTTGGCTGTCCAAGCAAAGCAATACCGGTTCTTTCTGCTGGTTAGGAATCACACAGCACAGACTGGGGACAAAGTCTGGAAGGGCAGGGAACAGCTTCTCATATGTTCCTCTATGGAAAACTGGGAAATTTACTCTTTTCAAGAATCAGATGGTGAAATTGTTAAACCTCTTAACATACCCACAGACTCGTTTTGCTCTCACATGACTATACTGTCCAGGAACTAAGCCCACTGAAAGTGGCTTTTTTTTTTTCTTTTTTCTTGAAGGGATTAGTTTTTCATTAAACCAATTGACTGCACAGGAACAGGAATACAAGTGCTAAGACAAGGGAAGCAGCAGGGATCCGTGGCAAGGAGCACAGCGGAGGGAAGGAGCCAGCTGCCTTTTTCCTGGAGACTTCACATGCTTGCACTGCCTCCCAAGATACAGCAACCACGGATTAAAATGCAAAGGACCCACACTATAAAGACATAACAAGAACGGACAGATTTATTTCCATATTGTTTTAATTCACCTCGCTATTCCAGAGGGTCTGAATTCTCCAAGAGTTCACTGTCATGTTTTTCTAGTTTATTCTTTCGCAGCCTGTTATGTTCTATCTCCATAGACCGGGCAGTGTGAGGACTCCAGCACACCAACAGAAGAGGCAGGGGAACACTACAGAGGGAAGGAACACAGGGTGCTGGGAAAGCAAGCCAAACTCAAACCTTAATTTTGATTCTCTTTCAAATCAGGCAGGTACCAGCATCCTAAAAGACAATGTAACTCCTTAGAGACAAAGAAAGAGAGAAGCTGGTAGGGAGGCCAATAGGAATTACAAGATCAATAGTGTCACTCTAGCAAGGAGGTAAAAAGAAACCCTGGTGCCTTACATAAAATACTACCAACTCTAGACCATAACTGGCAAGGTACTGAAAAGCTCCTGATATGCCCTGAACTCATTTTACAGCAGACAGTACAAACAGATCAAAAGACAGCATTGCACACAAAAAATATACAGACAATGTAAACTGGTAATAAAACTGAGATATTCATGCAATGTCAGTCTGTCAAAACATCTATTTGGTCTACCAGCTAAAACACTAGCAAGAAAAATCCCACAGCATTGCAGTATTCCCTTCCATTTATGACTGAAAAATATAGCAATTAATCTGTTTTCATTTTACTGAAATCCTGCGTTTCCTTGAAATTACAGATTATTATCCTTTGAATTAAATACAATGAGGGGACTATTTGAATTTAGGTATTATTATAATTACAAATAATTGTACATTTGTACTTGGAGTTAAATCTTCCTGCAAATAGATGTAAAACATCACATCTACTGAACTAGATGAAGTAAACAGTTACTGTCACATCAGATAAGTATCAAGATAAAAATTTCAAACTTTGTGGTATGCATACATTTAAGTATGTTTATTTTAAATGTAGCTATATTTATAATCTTGAATTAACAGTGTATAAGAGTATTTCAACATAAATTGTTACTGGGAACACATGGAGCTTTATTTTGTCGTGGGTTTTTGTTGTTCTTGTCTGCTGTTGATGGTGATGGTTAGAAAATACCACCACCACACACACCAAAAAGCACCAAACACAGCACAACATAGTGCTCCTTGCAAGCATCACTTGACTTACTTCTCTGAGTGAGGAGACTTGGCTCCTGTCCCACGCTTAGGGCTGAAACCCTCTGGAGGGAGCCAGGGCTCTCACTCACATTAACGTTCACACTTTGTGACTTCCACACATTGTTTTGTGTACAAAGCAAACCCCACAAACACAGCCCACAACCAAAGACCAGACCGAAGGCACCATTCCACAGCTAGAATGAGCAACCCGTGCTACCGCAAAGGTACGAATGTAATGAAGCTCTTAAAAAATGCTGAGCCATAGGCTTTTATCACAGTTCTGGTAGGTCTCCTGTTTAATGAAATACCAATAGAGTGGTAGAGAATCATAAACAGTCACCTAGAGGGTATGAGAGCAGGAACCAGCTGTATTGTTCCCAAAGCCAGCCCAGGTATCTAACAGAAAGATAAATCTGACAGACAGTGAGCATTATAACATCAACCATTCATGTATGTTAATCAGTGTTTTCTAGATGGTTCTGGGAAAATGTAATTTAGCAGGGGAAAGTAGCAATACACTCACATACCCACTGAGCTCTCAACTTTATTTTTGGTATAATATTATTGAACATTTCCCTACAAACAGTAGTCTTTACAAACATAAAAGTAAAAGCAGCAGCAGTATCCGTAGGATACCTCTGCTCCCTCTTGAGCTCATTCCTGATTCACAAGGTAAGAATTTCTTCATTCCTCAGCTATGTGCCATTTTTCTTCTACTCGCCTTGACATTTTCAAACCCTTAAGTTGCCTGCAGATAAACATATCCAGTAGAATGCAGGAAGATCCACAAGTTTTTAAATAACTCACCTCTCGATAATCCCATTTTCAATCAGTTTTGTTTTGTAACCACATAGTTTCTGTTTTCTGTCAAGTTAATTTTTGGCTAAGTAAATTTTCTGTTAAAAAGCTTGACACAGAAGAGACGTGAATTGCCTGGCCTTCCTAAAGACAGCAGGAATATTACTTCATGGCATATCTACCACTAAGAGGATGAGAAGATGAGTTCAATTCTGGGGCTTCAGAGATTCCAAGTATTTCATTCATACAAAGAACTAAGCAATGCATTAGGGGAGACTGTCTACCAGATACAAGGAATGTGGCTCTTGCACTCAGAATTGGTGGCACAGGGGAACGGGCAAAGCAAGCGCCCCTGTTGGAATCACCCACTTGATCAGATCAAGGAAAAGTCCAACTCATCCACTGTGAAAATAAAAAAAATAGGATGCAGTTGTATCTTAGGGTCTTACCCACCACAGCACATGTGAAATTCCAGCTCTCATTCTATGATTTCCCTTAAAGAAGAAGGAAAAAAATCCTTTCATTTTAACTTACTACTATTGAATTACAATGAGCACATTTTGTATTTTGGCAGCAGCTTCCTCCCGAAAGCAAGTCTTTGCTTTTCCAACTGGTTTTGTCTTTCCTAGATATCTAGCCAGTATTAATCAGGTTGAGAATATGCACAGTTCCATTCATCTAAGCTGTTCCAGTCTGCACAGGTGCCTCCCCCTGCAAGCCTAGCAGGAAGAACATGGCTGAGCTGATACTGTTCATCTTCTTCAGAAAAGTCTCATGGGAGCTGGGGCCAGTGTACTTTGTGAACATACCATACATCTCAAAAGATTCACACACTGTCCACCTCTTCGATAGAAATTCAAGGCAAGAAGGGGCTATATCACCACAAAAATTTAACTAAGGAAACGCAACGCAAAGATACCAGCTTGGGTGCCAACTTCTGCGGCTGTGCAGAGTCGTTGCTCCTATTAGTAAGAGCTGAGAGATCTGTTTGCCTCCATCTCCCTGCTCAGACATCCACATAATCCCTCAAAGGTATATTCTCTCTTTCTGCCATCTATAATGAGTCTTTCCATCCATTTGCTGCTTGCACACTGATATGGTTTAAAGTCAGTGAAGCAGAGAATGTAAGAGAGTGAAGTAAATATAGATACAGCAAACGAGTGCTAGACTGCCTTAGCTTTAGAAAGGGTGGTGGAGAGAAAAAACAAGCTGTGAAAATTATACATATTACAATGCTAATTAAACCTTGTCTCTCCATTTCAAGTCTTCTATAAACCGCAGCTCATACCAACGTCAGAGCAATCTGCGGTTTCCAAAAGAATTGAACAGCTTCTCAGCTACCCCAGCATAGGGTTTTGAGCCTAAATTTAGTTGCCTGGTTTGAAAAATTTTTATCCTGACGAGGATTCTGAAGGAAGCTTCTCAATTTTTAAGTTCTGGGCCCAGTTTGAAACAAAGGACACTATTCAAGAGCACAGCTCATTTACTTAAAAATGTGTTACATCAGAATCTACATCAGAACATTCTCACATATTTAGAGATGTAAGATTCAGGGTTGATTGGCTAGGAAATGTAGAATTACACTGAGTCCACCCAACTGCATTTCAGATAACTTACCCCACACAAGAATAAAGATATTATACTGTTCGGTTTTAGAAATGCTAGTAAGAAGGCAGAGCAAATCCCACAGACAGAAGTTATTCTTAATTAAGCAATACAAAAGCATCTCTGATAACCTGGTTCATAAATCACAGCAGAGTGACTGCAGCTACATCAATAGAAAAAACATGGTCTTAAATTGTTGGATGTGATCAGCATTTGGTGATAGAAAAGTGTATCTCACGCATTGAAAGTGAAAAGCATCATTCAGTTTTGCTGCTCTTTAGCAATAGCAGTTCCACATAGCTGAGAGCTTATCAGAAAGCCCAACTGTGCTATAAGTAAACATTAAAAACAATTCATGCAATATGTGTTGCATATTAATGAATGCTAAAAGCCTACATTGTAACTTATAACTACCTTGGAAACAATCATGAGAAACTATGCATGGACAGAAGCCAGAAAAGACTGAATTACAAAGGAAATTCTCTCCATCAATGAAACTGTAAATGGAAGATGCTAAAAAGAGCTCTGATCACTGGAGGACATTTATTTCCACTGAGAAAACAAAACAACATATTTAAAATTATTTCACAGTATCACAGTATCTTTGGGATTGGAAGGGACCTCAGAAGATCATCCAGTCCAATCCCCCTGCTGGAGCAGGAACGCCTAGGTGAGGTTGCACAGGAACATGTCCAGGCGGGTTTTGAATGTCTGCAGAGAAGGAGACTCCACAACCTCCCTGGGCAGCCTGGGCCAGGCTCTGTCACCCTCACTGAAAAGAAGTTTCTTCTCAAATTTAAGTGGAACCTCCTGTGTTCCAGCTTGTTCCCATTACCCCTTGTCCTATCATTGTTTGCCACCGAGAAGAGCCTGGCTCCATCCTCATGGCACTCACCTTTTATATACTTAGAGATATTAATAAGGTCCCCCCTTGGTCTCCTCTTCTCCAAACGAAAGAGACCGAGCTCCCTCAGCCTTTCCTCATAAGGGAGATGCTCCACTCCCTCCATCATCTTTGTTGCTCTACGCTGGACTCTCTCCAGCAGTTCCCTGTCCTTCTGGAACTGAGGGGCCAGAACTGGACACAATACTCCAGATGGGGTCTCACCAGGGCAGAGTAGAGGGGCAAGAGAACCTCTCTTGACCTACTGCCCACCCCCTTGTAATACACCCCAGGTACCATTGGCCTTCCTGGCCACAAGGGCCCAGTGTTGGCTCATGGTCATCCTGCTGTCCACCAGGACCCCCAGGTCCCTTTCCCCTACACTGCTTTCTAATAGGTCATTCCCCAGCCTATACCTATTTTCTGCCTTTGCTTGACTTTTACAAGATCCTTCATTAGTGGCCATATACCTTCTGCTAACACAGCTTTGCCAGCCCCGCTGCTGGGTTCGTGAAGAGCTCTGCAAAGGAGCAGAGCACAAGACCCAAGCTCTGAGGCAGAGCCCAGTGCTGGCTGCTGATCCAGCTGCTGCAGCCGGACACTGGAATTCAAGTTCTCCCTCCCATTCACTGATTTGCCACCGACCATAAACTATGCTGAACGTTTACACAGCAGATACACCATCTAAAACTTGGGTTGTTAGTAAAAACATACTACATCTATAAACATTCATTAGACACAGGCTGAGTCCGTTTATGTGGTTTTAATAATAAACATTACATTTCTAAACTGCCTTATTATTTTTAAAAGAATAAAAGCTTAGGACATTTTAAAACTTGAAAGATGTGTAGGAGTTTCAAACTGAACATCAGGCATTTCAAATATTTTTGTTCTTTTCAAAGGGAACAACGAGGTTAAGATTCTGCTTAAATTATCATCACATTTCATACATAGTTGGCAGTTCCTGACCCCACAGATCAGCCAGCTGGACATCCAAGGCTTTTGTCTACAATGAATTGCAGGGCATGGATTTAAAAACAAGATCTTTTACGCCTGGCTTTAAAATGAATTGAACTATGGTTTAACTTGTGTTATAAAACATGAATCAAATTATTTTGTAGGATTCACAGTTCGTTTCAACACTCTTTAATCATAGCATGTTCAGACTGCTTTAATCAACTTCTTTAGGAAAGCCAGACGATGCTCCTTCTTGCTGCCACACGTCACCATTAATGACTCTGCAACGGGGAATACAGCAGAAGCAGAATTTAGGACTGTTATGGTGGAGAATAGCAAAACGCAGCTTCCATTTTCAAAGTCACATTGGCTATGAAGCACTGATAGATATGGAAAAAAATGAACAAATCACCTTTTAGGGCCTGGACCCTCAATCTTACCCACACAAACGGAGTCTTGGGTGCATGTGTGATTGTGTTCAATTCTAAGTCACTACTGGTGAACAGTGATTTGTACAGGCTAGGGCTAGACCTTTGGTCAAAGTCTGGGTTGAGAAATGCAGTTTTTACAACCACGTCTTCTGATGAAAATCACAGAATCAGTTTTCAAGAGTCTGGGGGAACAGCAAGAGATTGCTATGGGTAAAAGAGGAACCAGGTGGAAAAAAAATCTCTTAGAGATGCAAAGAGCAGACTTAATTTAGTTTTGTAGCAGAGTTAAGGCCTTTTCCTCCCACATCAATGACGCCCCTATGAATAAAGGTGAGCTCAGACTTGGGTGGATGAGAAGCTGCAGGCAGTGCCTGTACCTGCACTGTGCTCGCCCGCCAGAGAGAGGACACACGTTGGGGATGTACGTGCAGGGAATATTCAGAGACTGCAGTATCCCTTCCTCTTCTGAAGAAAGAGGAAAGCAGCTCACACTGCTCTTAGTGTAGACCAGGACTTAAATGTGAACGCAGGGCTAGTATCAGTCCTGTCCCTAATGGTTACCTACTTGTTTAAATCAGTAGGAAGATGTTGATTTACAGGAACTGATGACCTGTTACTGACCTTACAACAGAAAACCACGAACAAGACAGGACCCATCATGATCCCACGTCAGGTTTGTAATTATTCCATTTCAGCAAGACACTCACATGAACATATAGACAGTATATTGAAGCAAATATTAGAACAAGAACACTGCTCTCGCTTGATGCTTTTTACTTTGTCGGAAGTTAAATATATCTTCGTGATTGCAGACATAAGCACACTCGCTCAGACCTTCAACTGGCCTGATAAATGGTATGGTGGTTTTCCAAATCAGCTGGGACAAGTCAGGTGACAAATGATTTCCATTAGCTTCAGCAGAATGGAAACAAAACAGATCAATACAAATGATTTGCAGCAAGTTTAGATCATAAATTTCCTTTTGCCCAGTTCCATCATTTTAAAATAGAAGCTTTCTCCCCACACAATATGAAAAAGGCGGTAGCGATCCAGAGATTTGATCATTCCAGTTACAACAAACTGCTCATGATTTCAGCTTGGAGTGCTTCTTAATCAAGCATTAATTCTACTCAGCGATACCTAACGATATTATTTTAAAGGATGGCAAACAATAAAAATGATAATGACCATATTTTTGGAAAATTGGATCCTACTGTTATGTAAAAGCCATAACAGTCCTAGATTCTCCTTTGACTGTACTGAAATTACCTGTTATTTTGCTTTTGCTCATTTATCTATGACCATTCCTGAACCAGGTTTGTGAAGGATATTTGGGGGTCACCAACTTTTGTATCTTTAGGATCAAACAACAGCAGATTTTGAGC